>NW_025422005.1:9917500-11157500 GCF_011764305.1 Mustela putorius furo | reverse complement strand
TCAATTCGCAATTAAAAAACAAAAAAACGGGGCAGGCCAGTCTCCCTGAGCTGTCTCCTCACTTGTAAAACAGTGGTAACCTTTCCTCACAAGGCTCTTAAGAGGATTAAATAAGATACCAGTTTTAAGAACTTTCCTGACATAGTGTGAGGCACATACTTGACCTTCAGGAATGTTACTTTTCCCCAAGCCACCAACTGAACACAAGCTTTGTGAGAGGATTCCTCAACTGTAAAGGAATTCACCATAGTTTTCTTTTATAGTGACCGATCCGGAGGCATTCAAGATAGGATTAAATGTACACACAAGAACATGTATGACAGATAAAAATTCACCCATAACAGAGATCAATTCTTTCACTCTTGTTCACCCTCCAGTTCTTTTTTTTTTTTTTTTTTTAAGATTTTATTTATTTATTTGACAGACAGAGATCATAAGCTGACAGAGAGCCTAATGCGGGACTTGACCTAAGGACCTTGAGATCACGACCTGAGCCAAAGGCAAAGGCTTAACCCACTGAGCCCTCCAGGTGCCCTCACCCTCCATTTCTGTTCCCTCAAGCAAGTCATACATTCTATGCAGTACTGCCACTAGTGGCTTACTGAAACATAAAAAAAATCCAAAATTTAAGCCCCTAAAGTCATTAGCTTTTTTGGGGTCTTCCTGTAACAGTGTTTGGCTCATAGGAGGCACTGAAAAAATGAACCTTAGAAAAATATGTCAAAGCTACTCCTAGGTGGTGTGCTAGCCCACTCTCCAAGAATGTTCTCTTAGATGAAGCATCTAAGACAACATTCAGACACTGGGAACAACAATAACACATTATTCCATGAACTCACACAGAATTTCTCGGTCCAAAGAGAACATTACGGTGTATCTGTATCATTTTGTTTAACTGGATTCAAGATGATCTTTCTGAAGTTTCAGAGGAATCAGATTCTTTGCCTAAACAATGACCAGCTACCTTAAAATAAATGTTATAAGGCATGGAATTCGGCTAATTTAATTAATCACCAATATAAATTCAAACTCCAAGGAAGCACGTTTTCATACATAAAGGTAAACACACTGTATGCTTTCTAATATAAAGTGATTGAGACACCTAGAATAGTCACTGGCTCACTGCCCATGTTAACAGTAGGCTTTAAATCATACTATAAAAGCAGTCTCAAGTATGTTTTAGATTAATCAAACTAAATAAAACTACATCCAAAAATACGAAGTTACATAAATCAAAGGCATACGTGTGAATAATTGATTTTGGACATATTTTGCAGGGCTCCCGACCACCTAAAGAAATGAGTGTTCCTGCCTTCAAAGAATTCAAGACAAGCAGGAGAGTACAACTGCACACTCATACCTTGGACAAAAAGGGTCTCCAAAGAACTTGGAAAAGCCAGGTTTTGAGAGAACTCTTTTCACATGACTGTACGATATCCCAACTCCCCTAAGTAGGTGGGAAATTCACCTAAAGCATAATAGGATCGGATCCTATAAATTCACCTTGAGAATCATTTTGGTCAAGTGTAAAGCTCAATGCACTAGCAGGTAGGAGCACTGGGCTGATCTCTAGCCCAACGTCTTAGCCTGTGACCTTATCAGGAAGTCATCGATCTTCAGTTCCCACCGAAGGTAACACAGGAGAAGAGTAACCACCCTACCTCTCTGACACAGTATTTGAGGGAATAAATGAAAAGGTACTTTTAAACTGCAGTGCCCTATGCAAACTGGTCCTGTATTCCTGAGCTAAGCTATCATTAGAGGGGAAGCACTTTTTTCATTCCTGCATTAACTATTCAGTGGGATGACTTCCTTCCACTCTACAGAAAGGGCAAAGATCCTCAAGTTCTACTGCAAGGAATGCATTCTGTGAGCACTGCCATCCGAAACGAAATGGAGCAAAACTGAGTCAGAGTTAGGTCCCACATCTGCCTGCTTCCTACATTAGGAGATAAACTCCCCTCAGCAGGGATAAGTAAACCACGGGTAAGAACCAAAGAACAAAGCCAGAGGCAGATCATCAGTAAAACGAGTGAATTTAAGTGTTAATTTAAAAAAAAAAAAAAAAAAGGAACACCCACACAGCATTATCCAACCCTCACAAGACACTAGTCTTTGAAAAATATTTAATGTATGCACAGAAGATTCTAATGGATGTTTTATGTCTTAGGTGCCACTAGAACACCAACAAACTTTCCACTAGCTTAAGGAGAAGGCTTCCTATAAGCACTTAAAATGTTTTTTTTTTTTTTTGAATGGAAGATTTTTGGTTTATTTATTTATTTATTTTTAAGATTTTATTTATTTATTTGACAAAGAGACAGACAGTGAGAGAGGGAACACAAGCAGGGGGAGTGGGCAGAGGGGGAAGCAGGCTTCCCTCTGAGCAGAGAGCCTGATGCAGGGCTCGATCCCAGGACCCTGGGATCATGACCTGAGCTAAAGGCAGCCACTTAATGACTGAGCCACCCAGGTGCCCCAGCACTTAAAATGTTAACAGTGACTTCAAACTGCTACTTGGGGAGCCAGGATGGAAAATGTTTTCCTCTATCTACAGACCCACATATTCTCCAACATATGCACATGCACTCTCTCTCACACACATATACACAAGCTGACACAGGAAAGCCTTGTATCAAAACTAACTTTCCAGCTAGAGGGCTGTGGATTCATCTACTAGCAAAAAACTATCAAATCCTTAGTAGTTCAAGCTTTTGGGAACTGGACTATGGGGTACATTTTTCATTTTAAAAAACCACCCCAGGGGTGCCTGGGTGGCTCAGTCGGTTGGGCGTCTGCCTTCAGCTCAGCTCCAGTTGTGGTCCCAAGGTCCAAGGATCGAGCCCCATATTGGGCTCCCTGCTTGGTGGGGAGCCTGCTTCTCCCTCTCCTCCCTGCCTGTGCTCTCTCTCACTGTCTCTCTCTAAGTGGGTAAGTAAAATCTTTAATAAAAATAAAAATTAAAAAAATTAAAAACCACTCCAGGGTATGTGTTGTGGTGAGCACTGTGTATTATTGTGTAAGACTGATGAGTCACAGACCTGCACCCCTGCAACAAATAATACGTGTTAATAATAATTTAAGAAAAAAAAATCACTATAGTACCTGGGTGGCTCAGTTGGTTAAGCCTTTGGCTTGGGTCATGATCCCGGAGTTCTGGGATGTGTCCTGCATCAGGCTCCCAGCTCCATGGGAGTCTGCTTCTCCCTCTGACCTCCCCTCTCAAGCTCTCACTCTCTCTCTCTCAAATAAATAAAATCTTTAGAAAAAATCACTAATAATCTAAACACCTTGAAATAGATACAAATGCTGCTATACATAAATTTCTGTATGTGTATAAACATATATGTAGTCTATGTGTGTGTATGTGTATACAAATCTTTTCAGTCTTTTTTCTTTGCATATATGTGCACACATGTGCTTTTGTTTTATAAAACTGGGTCATACTATACCTACTGCTTCATAACCCACTTAAAAAACTTTCATTAAATCAGTATTGCATTATTAAATACTTTAAAAATATATATTATATACATAATATATATATTAAATATTTTTTAAAAGAAGAATGCAGGAGTGGTTCAAATACAAAGTTCAATCAACATTATCCACCATATTAATAAAGAAAAAACATAATTTTAACTGATAATCCAGGGCCCTTTCATGATTTTCAAAAAAAGAAAAAGAAAAAACCCTCATCAAAGGAGGAATAAAAGGAAACTTTCTGAACATAGTAAGTGTATGGGAGGGCGCCTGTGGGGCTCAGTTAAGTATCTGCCTTCAGCTCAGGTCTTGATGCCAGGGTCCTGGGATTGAGCCCCACATCCGACTCTCTGATCGGCAGAGAGCTTACTTCTCCCTCTCTCTCTGCCCACCACTCCTGCTGCTAGTGCTCTCTCTCTCTCTGTGTGTCAAATAACTAAACAAAATCTTAAAAGACAAAACAAAGCAAAAACAATTAAAAAAAACAAAACAAAACCTCCCCAGGGCCACCTGACTGGCTCAGTTGGTAGAGCATGCAATTCCTGCTCTGGGGGTTCTAAGTTCACTTCCACATTCAGGTGTAGAGATTAGTTAAAAATAAAATCTTAAAAAAAAAAAAAAAAAAAAAACTTTCCCAATATTCAATGTCTGTCGTACAATATTCCACAAGGAAAGGACTAAAAAAAAATATGTGTGTGTGTGTGTGTGTGTGTGTATATATACACACACACATATATATACACACATACCCCTTCTATGACTAAAACAGAAATAAAGTGCAAAGAACAGGCAGTAATTCTACAGGTTTCTGGCAACTGATCAGGATCTCACAAATACTTCCTGTAGACCCCCTTTCATACTTAAACTAGAGTGTCTAAAGGCATTTTTCACACACAGCTTTGTAACACATGAACAGGGGTAGAGATCCAGTGGTGACATTCCAGAAGACTTAATCACGGAGGCATGCCTAGGCAAACAGCTTGATCATGTGGATGATAGCTTCCACTTTCAAATGTGATTGGCTATTGAAGCACTTGATGACACTCTGTTAAGGGGTTTTAATATATTCAGTCCAGAAAAGAGTCAACTACCAGTTTGGGGACAGTTTTAAGCTAATAGAGATAGCCTGGTTCAAACTATAAGACCTAACATGATTCAGAACTGCAATGTTTCCTACAAGCAGGAAAAGAAAAAATCAAATATTACCATGACCCAAAAAAAATTAACAAGAGGAAATAAGGTTTAATTTTTACATGGCTAAAGTTACCAATTTAAATATGCTTTGGCTCACTTATTCACAAATTATTTAGAAGACTCAATAATTTTTCAAAAGGGGCGCCTGGGTGGCTCAGTGGGTTAAAGCCTCTGCCTTCAGCTCAGGTCATGATCTCAGGGTCCTGGGACCAAGCCCTGCATAGGGCTCTCTGCTTAGCAGGGAGCCTGCTTCCTCCTCTCTCTCTGCCTGCCTCTCTGCCTACTTGTGATTTCTGTCTGTCAAATAAATAAAATCTTTAAAAAAAAATTTTTTTTAAGATTTTATTTATTTATTTGACAGATAGATAGTGAGAAGGAACACAAGCAAGGGAGTGGGAGAGAGAGAAGCAGGCTCCCTGCTGCGCAAGGAGCCTGCTGTGGGGCTCGATCCCAGGACAATGGGATCATGACCTGAGCTGAAAGCAGCTAAGCCACCTAGGCACCCCCACAGAAGATTCAAATTTAAAACAAAGAAAGCTCCCGATAATCTTTTCAATTAAAACAAATTTTTTTTAAGGAAGGCTCCATGCCCAGTGTGGAGCCTAATGCGGGGCCCGAACTCATGACCCTGACTGAGATCAAGACCTAAACAAAGATCAAGAAGAGTCAGACAGGGCGCCTGGGTGGCTCAGTGGGTTAAGCCGCTGCCTTCGGCTCAGGTCATGATCTCAGGGTCCTGGGATCGAGGCCCGAATTGGGCTCTCTGCTCAGCAGGGAGTCTGCTTCCCTCTCTCTCTCTCTGCCTGCCTCTCCATCTACTTGTGATTTCTCTCTGTCAAATAAATAAATAAAATCTTTTTAAAAAAAAAAAGAAGAGTCAGATATTCAACTGAATGAGCCACTCAGAGGCCCCTCAATTATTTTCTGACCTAACAGTCTGAGTACACGTACAGTTATAATCTGAATGTTGTCATTACTAAATATACAAGGCACTTAACAGTTTGCAGTGCCCTTCAACATGTTATCATATTTAATTTAAAACTGTTAAGCAGGATGATTTGTATATAAAGTTATAATCTAGCAAAACAGTAACTTTCAAATTCCAGCAGCATTCAGTGAGAAATGTATTTAGCTTAACCTAAATCCCATGAGCCACATGAAAACTGGATTCATAAAAATAAACCTGTGTTTCTGTATGAGGGGATAAAATGAAAGATTTTGGGGGGGTAAGTGTAGATAAAAGGGGTGAGGGGTGCCTGGGTGGCTCAGTCGTTTAGTGTCTGCTTTCAACTTAGGTCATGACCCCAAATGAGTCCTAGGATTGAGCCCCACATCGGGTTCCCTGCTCAGTGGAAGCCTGCTTCTGTCTCTCTCACTCCCCCTGCTTGTGTTCCCTCTCTAGCTGTGTCTCTATCAAATAAATAAATAAAATCTTCTGAAAAGGGGGCGAGTGAAAAATAAAAGTTAATCCCATCTAAATTTGATATATTTGAAATTTTAAAATTCAAGCCATGATGATAGGTTTAAAATACATACCTTCTTACTTGGGAAAAAAAAATACATACCTTCTTTCTGCTAACATTTCATAAAAGTCTCTGATATCTTGACCAGATTTTTCCATACAGTGATAAAACGCCAGCTGACTTTCTCGATTTGCAAAATCCACCTTAAAAAGAAAGAACAGAAGGTGTTTGATTCAAGTTTCAGGTTTCAAGATGGAAAGCATTACTGAATTTGAAAATCCTTCCCAACATAGCCCTCTGGATAAACTTCAAGTAAGAACAATCTGTCTCAACTAAGTGAAACAGTTCTAACTGAAACTGTATGTTGATAATGTGAAATCTCTCTCAAATTCAACAGAATTCTTGATAAAGAACTATAATTTAAACCTCCAGAACCCATACTGAAGGAGTGGAAAAGGCAAAATGGAAAACTGAAACGACACCTATGGAGATTCTAGGTTGCCAAATAATGAGACTGACTAAACCCAGGAATCTGTGTTGCAAATTTGCTCGAACCACGGTTAGAACCTAAAGTGAAATATGGAAGAACATTCAAACTTCCCTCACAGCTGGGCCTTAGTCACTTAAGCCGACGGTACCCATCCTCTATCAAGATCTCATTTCAAAAGACTCGTTCCAATTTAACCATTATAGGTATTAAGTGCATAAACCCCTTCAAGTTATCATGAACAGAGGTTTTTAAACAAAACAGCTGACAAAAGATAGACTGTTCAGTGGTTACCCACTCTTTAGGAGAGAAGGAGAGGAAGAAAGGATCATTCGAGAAGCTGGAATGAGTGACACTTCGAGCTCCCAGGTGTGCAGATACCCACAGGTGAATGTGGGCCCACCTGCACCAAGAACCTGGGTGTAAAGAAGCACATTTGCTTGAATGACATGATTTTCAGGGAAAATTCTGTGGTTAATGGCCCTGTGGCCTCAAGGAGCCAAATATACAAATAGTAAAAGTTCCTTTAAAAACAGGCCATACAGGGGCGCCTGGGTGGCTCAGTGGGTTAAAGCCTCTGCCTTCGGCTCAGGTCATGATCCCAGGGTCCTGGGATTGAGCATCGTGCTCTCTGCTCAGCGAGGAGCCTGCTTCCTCCTCCCTCTCTCTCTGCCTGCCTCTCTGTCTACTTGTGATCTCTGCCTGTCAAATAAATAAATAAAATCTTTAAAACAAAACAAAACAAAAAAACCAACAAAAAAAAATAGGCCATACAGTGCACATCCTGTAAACCCCTGGCCCTGCCAGGCAACTACACAATGCGTTAGTAAGAGGGTGGGATCTCGGTGTGATGCTGCTGAAAGTCTCTCTGCACACCTTAATTTTATTCCCGCCGATCTTCCTCCCCTTGGTCTCTTTTACAGCTGCTTGTGCATATTCAATTTCATTGTAGAGAACCAGAGCCATGCCTTTTAAGCGGTCAAACACCACCTATAAAAAACAAAAACAAAAACAAAAGCAAAACAAAAACCAAGTAAGAGCCTCATCCACTAGACTCAGTGTCAATCCCAAGAAAATCTTAAGTCTCAAGGACAATGCCAAGAAAAAACATATTTATATATTGTTTATTCTAGAAGAATAAATTAGATACATTTATAAAATAAAATAAATAATAAATTTCAGTGAATTCTGGTTATAAGTAGAATTCTTAAAGCTGGATGTTTTATTTACGCTAGCCGTCTTTATGGTGCATTTCTCTGAACAACAAAAGCTACATCAAAAGAAATGCTGATATTATGCGCCATGCCCACCACAGTGTGAATCTGCTCCCAAGGAGTTCAAAGCTCTCCTTTCACGTACGGGAATGGGGTCCAGAGACCCTCCTGCTGGCGCAGGTACGTACATTACCAACATCATTTAGATGTGTGTACTCTTGTCCCCACTGCCCCTTTAAAGTCATCTTTTTTTTTTTAAATGAAATCTAATTACGTATTAGTGCGAATGTAAATAATTAGATAATTAGACTAATTTTAATGAGATAAAATTATAAAAACCCCTAAGAAACATTCTATTTACCAGTATTATGCAAATTAATTTCAAAAATTAATCATCTTGGCCAGTTCAAAATAGTTTTCCAAAATACTTCCTCATATCATAAGCTAAGAGATACAGTTGTCCTTCTATGACAAGTTATGAGTTACTAAAGAAAAGAAAACGTCAACACTAAAACTTCGGGCTGACAGACAGAATCCGAGAACAGGGAGTCAGACACCAATACCAAAACCTCCCACCTACCTTTACCACAGGCCCATATCGGCAGAAATGTCGTGTTAAATACTGATCCGACACGTTTGAAGAAAGCCCGTCTAACCACACACAGTTTGTAGGCATGCTTTTTCCAAATCCCAGCTAGACAGGAGAGGTGAAATTTCTATTAGTAAAATCACCAATTATTCAACTACAGAATTCTAAGAAAAAAAACCTGCCTTCTGTAGGAATCTTATAGACCATCATCCCAAAGGGCAACCATCTGGTTAAAATCAAATAAAAATTTATATAAAACTAATTCTGCCAGGCTAAGCAAGTATTTATTCACCAGATTTTAATTTATGGACTCCAGGCACTTGGCTTCCTGCCCACCCACCCCCAATTTTATTTATTTATTTATTTATTTTTAAGATTTATTTATTTATGGGGCACCTGGATGGCTCAGTCAGTTAAGCATCTGCCTTCAGCTCAAGTCATGATCCCAGGGTCCAGGAATGGAGTCTCCTGTCTGGATTCCTGCTCAGCGGGGAGCCTGCTTCTCCTGCTCCGTGCCCCCAGGTTGTGCTCTCTCTCTCAATTTTTTTTAAAAAAAGATTTATTTATTTCTTTAGGGCCGGGGGGCAGGAGGAGAGGGAGTCTCAAGCAGACTCCATGCTAACAGAGCCCTACTTGGGGCTGGATCTCACAACCGTGAGATCATGACCTGAGCAGAAACCAGGAGTCAGACACTCAAAACCTAGTATGCCACTCAGGTGCCCCAGGATTCTATTTTTTAAGTAATCTCTAACACCCATCATGGGACCTGAACCCTGAACTTACAATCCTGAAATCAAGAGTCACATGCTCTATAGAATGAGCCAGGCAGGCATCCCAGCAAGTATTAATTTTCAGTTTATTTTTATTTTTTAAAGATTTCATTTACTTGACAGAAAGAGACACAGCGAGAGAGGGGAACATAAGCAGGGGGAGTGGGAGAGGGAGAAGCAGGTTCCCCACGGAGCAGGGAGCCCCGATGTGGGGCTCGATGCCAGGACACCAAGATCATGACCTGAGCCAAAGGCAGACGCCCAACGACTGAGCCACCCAGATGCCCCTAATTCAGTTTACAGTATAAGATGATGAGGATGCAAAGCAATAGATCACCTTTATGGTTATCTAGCTATACTGCAATTTTAAATAATCATACAAACAAAAAACCTCTAAATCATAACAAATCCTAACAGTATAATAACTTATGCAAAGTCCTTTACCTTGAGGCGGTTATTTCCAAGGTACTCCCCATCCATCTTCTTAATAGCCTTACAAACGCTGGCAATATCACAGTATTGCAAGAACGCATACTGAGGAACTCCGTTTACTTTCTTAATATCAATATCCTGAAAAAGCCAATAAGCACCCTCTTAGTGACATGCCAACAGAAAAAAATCAGAATAACCCAAACCCAGATGAAGTGCATATTTCTCAAAACAGTCATATTCCCCAAAATCATTTTCTTAGTTAAAACTGTACATCGTAAAGCAACTGTAAATAGCCAAGACTACATGCACAGCATTCTTTAGTCACAACATGAAAACCTTCCTATGCGAAGCTCTTTGCAAAAGAAAAACTGCAAACTCAAAATTTAAAATCCACAATACCTGTGTCAGGAGACATTTATGAATACAGAAAAGTTTGTGCTTGACTTAGTGGTACATATACTAAACACTGGAACAATACAGAGAAGAGTAATAAAGAAAAGGCAGCCTATTTAATAAAAACCTAAGAAATACAAGTTGACCCTTGAACAACAATGGGGTAGTGGGGGTGTTGTGGGGGGTACCTAGGTGCCAACCCACAAGGCAGCTGAAAATCCACCTACAACTACTGACTCCCCCAAAACTGAACTACTCGCGGCCTACTGCTGACCAGATGCCTTGCAGATAACACAATTAACACATATTTTGTATATATGATTATTACTGTACTCTTAAAGTAAGCTCAAGAGAATGTTATTAAGAAAATCATAAGGAGGGCGCCTGGGTGGCTCAGTGGGTTAAGCCGCTGCCTTCGGCTCAAGTCATGATCTCAGGGTCCTGGGATCGAGGCCCGCATCGGGCTCTCTGCTCAGCAGGGAGCCTGCTTCCTCCTCTCTGTCTCTGCCTGCCTTTCTGCCTACTCGTAATCTCTGTCTGTCAAATAAAAAAATAAATAAAATCTTTAAAAAAGAAAAGAAAATCATAAGGAAAAAAGTCCACATATAAGTGGATCCAAGCAGTTAAAACCCATGCTATTCAAGGGTCAACTGTAATTCCCTTCTGCAATAATCTAAAGTCCTTACTAGGGGCAGGCCACTGAAAATATAATACCTGAGAAGAGTAAGAATGGTAAAGAAATCAAGTTTTCAAAAAGTGATTTAAAATTCACAATCCTAAATTAGAAGACTTGTCCCACCAGTGTATCTAACCATACCAAGCCTGGTGACTAATATGTATGGCAATGACCTCTCACATCCAAAATCAATCAATACATAAATACCTGAACTATTTTGTGAAGTTGTTACTGAACACCATCCCTAGATTAAAGAAGCACTCTATAAAGGTAAAACCCCATCTCTTTATTTAAGTTTGTTTATTTTTAAGTGATCTCTATACCCAACATGGGGCTCAAACTCGAAACCCTAAGATCAAGAGCCCCATGCTTTTTCAACGAGCCAGCCAGGCGCCCCTAGCCCCATCTCTTTGGAATGCTTGAACCCTGTACTCACACCTGATGGTTCTGGTCCTGCCTACAAAGACAAGGTGGTATAAAAATTTGGCTTACTTACAACATGAACATGGTCCAGAGAGGCAAAACTTGTACCTAAGAACAATAATGACCCATATGGTGACTATCTAAAGTATTCTGTAAATCACAATCTAAAGTATTGCGATGATCTAAGCCTCTTAGGGGTCATAAGCCAATAATCAAAAGCTGAAATAGAACAAAATGAATAATGCACTTAAAGAGCTGTTCTTAGAAAAAAAAAAGCAGTAATTTAGGGGCACCTGAGTGGCTCAGCTGTTAAGCGTCTGCTTTCGGCTCAGGTCATGATCCCAGAGTCCTGGGATTAAACCCCACATGGGGCTCCCTGCTCATGGGGAACCGGTTTCTCCCTCTCCCACTCCCCCTGCTTGTGTTCCCTCTCTTGCTGTCTCTCTCCCTCTCTCTGTCAAATAAACAAATAAAAAAATTTTTTTAAAGCAGTAATTTATATTCAAAATAGTTCTACTTAAGTAATGGTAAGGAGGAGCTGATTTTCACCATAACGTAGAAAGTAAAAACCCAGGATTAACTCCATTTAAGAGAAACGGTCTCCAACGAATACTGGTGGGTCGAATCACACATAGGTTCTTCTAGCTATAGCATAATCTGTTATTGATAAGCAGCAGACCATTTCCCCAGAGCTTGTGTGTCATTAAAACAGCTACTCTCGTGAGCAACTGCAAACATGGTGAGATATGGTTTTCAAACAGAATGCTGATGTGGCCACCTTACTGAGAAGCATGGCTTTTAAAACACAATAATCACTCCATTTTCTACAACCCTGTCGATGAAAATTTATCTGTGTCCAAATACAACTTATTATACTGCCCCAAAATACAAAGTAGCAGCCACACTCCAAAGTAGGTCTGAAAGTTTTTATCAATTATGAACTGACTCAGGGCGCCTGGGTGGCTCAGCAGTGGGTTAAAGCCTCCGCCTTGGGCTAAGATCGTGATCCCAGGGTCCTTGGATGAGACCTGCATCGGGATCCCTGCTCAGCAGGGAGCCTGCTTCCCTTCCTCTCTCTTTCTGCCTGCCTCCCTGCCTACTTGTGATCTCTGTCTGTCAAATAAATAAATAAAATCTTAAAAAACAAACAAAAACCCAATTATGAACTGACTCATAAATGCCAATCAGGAAAAAATTTTTTTAAGATTTTATTTATTGGGGCACCTGGGTGGCTCAGTGGGTTAAAGCCTCTGCCTTCAGCTCAGGTCATGATCCCAGGGTCTTGGGATCGGGCTCTCTGCTCAGCAGGGAGCCTGCTTCCCTTCCTCTCTCTCTGCCTGCCTCTCTGCCTACTTGTGATCTCTGTCTGTCAAATAAATAAATAAAAATCTTAAAAAAAAAAAAAAAAGATTTTATTTATTTATTTGACAGAGAGAGAGCTAGAGAGAGAGAACAGAAGAAGCAGGGGGAGTGGGAGAGGGAGAAGCAGACTTCCCGCCGAGCAGGGAGCCCAAGGACCCTGAGGATCATGACCTCAGCCAAGGACAGCCGCTTAATGACTGAGCCACCCAGGCGCCCCCCAATCAGCAGATTGAATACTAGATCACTGTCTAAAGACAGAAAAAGCTGGAGCCCACACAGGCAGGTGAACTCCAGGTCACTCATCTCAGCGGGCAGTATAGCTGGAATTAGAGTACATGATAAAAGAACTTAAATTGAAAAAGAAAGGAAAATATGTTTTGCTGTTTCTCTAAATATATATTTACAGAATTGTTTTTTGACTTTCTACCAACCACTTCTCTCTCACTCCTACTCTCCCCATAAGATGAGGTTTAGATCAGCTACAAGCACAAATGTTTTATTCTCCAGATTACATCACTAAACAAATAAGATTTTTGCTTACAACAGCAGTGTGTAAATAAGGCCGGACAGCTGGATGGACAGAATGGATGCATGCAGCATGCACACGCACCCACCCCTGAAAGATTAACAAATGTTTTCTCTACCCAGCACATTTTTTTACTCTCCGAAGTCCAAAGTTACACAGCAATTTCTTTGCTGTTATTAATACAGAAGAAATCTAGGGGAGACAGAAATAATTTTCCTACTTTTTCAAACACAAAACAAAATAGTATATGTATCCCAAGGGTACAAAGCTGTAACCAAACTATTTTCATTAGAAAGTGACTCAAAACTTGAGTCACGAGGATTTGAGTCACGAGGAACAGAAAAACCCTCCAAATTTCTAAATTTAACAATGACTTGCATAATATAAAAAGTGATTCTAATTAAAATTTCAAAATAGAACTGAGCTTCCGGCATGACATCCACGTTCCAGTAATCCCCAAGGTAGTCTGATGTGCACTGTGAGAACACAATACTCACACACTAAGCTTCTGCTTCTTTCTTACAAACACATTTTCTCTTATTTTCCTTCCAACCCACAGGACTAGAGATGGCACTGAACAGCACCCCATGGACAAAGAAAAGTAAGAAAAATGGACAGAAAAATATGCATGTAAACAAAATAAAGACAAAGATCTCTTACACAGTTTTACATACACACACAGAATAGTTTTGCTGGGTCATCTTTTAGCAGGAGTAAAAAACACATAAGGCAAATGAGAAACATATTCACTACACCATCTCAATATCATCTTTCCAAATACACTCTGTACTCTGCTATACACTCTGTACTCTGCTTTATGTTTTATGACAAAGATCTAAAACTGTTTTTAGTGTAAAAAGCAACATACCACAATTTCTCCAAAGCGCTGGAAGATGTTGCGAAGGTCATGGTAAGTAGTGGTTTTTTCAAGGTTGCCGATGAAGAGGGTTCTTGTTGCTTTGGGGTGAAATTCATCTATCCTTTCATCCAAAGGACGAAATTCATTTTCACTTTCCGTTTCTGTTAAGTGGGATGGCGGCAGAGTAAAAAGAGAAGAGTTTTGTTTGTTTGTTTTTCAAGTAATCTCTACACCCAATGTAAGGCTCAAACGCACAATCAGAAGATCAAGAGTTGCATGCCCTATTGACTGAGCCAGTCAGGTACCCCAAGACAAAGTGTTTTAATGAGTATTTATGTATCATGGGAAAATCTACACTTAAGAAGCTATGTCTCTGAAATACTGGGCTTGACTACCATACAATCTGAAAAATTATATACCTTCAGAAAGAGCTGCCTTTTGCTAACTGCAAAGGCTAAAGAAACTTGTCAACAAAACTTAGGGAGACGTAACACTTTCTTTGATCTTTAAAACAGAAAAGTAGACTGAATTTCAGTCTGCAAGTTGATTTGTTTTAAAAATAATCACTGACACAGAAATAGATTTTAAATTCCAGCAAAAATAGTAATTACTTAAGCCTAATCTTAGGTTCCAAAAATTATGCAGCAGGCTGTCAATGGGAAGTATAAAACTACAATCTGAAACACAAATAAAACTCAACTGAAGGGCGCCTGGATGGCTCAGATGGTTGGGCGTCTGTCTGCCTTCCGCTCAGGTCATGATCCCAGAGTCCTGGGATCAAGTCCCACAAGCGGGGAGCCTAAGTCTCCCCCTCTCTCTCTTGCTTTCATGAATAAATAAATAAAATCTAAAACAAAACAAAACAAAAACCCAACTGAAAACAGCCCAGCTTCATTACTTAATTTTTCAACATTTTAGAAAATATTTAGCATTTTACATTTGTCATACTAATTAACACAGCCCAAGTGCCTAAATGTAGCAATTGTTAGGTAGAAGAATAGTAACTGTATGAAAACGGACTGAAGCAGCACTTAGAAACTTGCTGCTGCAAAGTTCCCAATGACAAACAAGAAAAGACTCAATGACTCTTAAAGTTTCTATTTCTTATGATCAAAGCCCTTGTTCAATGTCTTATTCAAGCATAGCCTTTCTCTGAAGCTTCATTTCTAAACTTCACCCAGGGCAGAACATTCAGTGTTTTGTCATAATAATTATAATACAGCCCACAAAATACATGCTCTCTCTTTTTTAATGTAAAACAAAGCCATCCAAAAAAGTTAATCAGCCTGGCTGGAAGTGTTTAGGGTTATGTACTGAATACTACTGATGTCAACTACAACACTGACATTAAAAAGATTCAAGATCTGAGCTGCTGAGTGAACTCAGAACACACCTCACTCCTGATTCCAGTTTCACGGCTCTAATGATAGCTCAGTTTAACCCTTCCGGCCTCATCAAGGACTATGTGCTTTCACTGAGTCCGGTGGACCCGAAACTGCAATCGCGCATGTACCTGTCTCTATCCCATCATATCTCCTAGGGAGAGATCTCATTTCAAGATTAACTAGGTTTTCTTGAAACTATCTAACAAAGGGCACATATTTAGGAATATTTCATTTAACAGGGGAGGAAAAATAATGAAGAGACAAAATAATTCAGACACATCTTGAGATTTACATTCCAAAAGGCAGAGTAAGAAGGATAAAGCATAATTTGCAATCATTTAAATCTATATTTCTATCAAATAGCTCAGTAAACATTTCAAAACCAGAAATTCAGTTTAGCAAAAATTCTTTTATTTTAGCAAAGATTCTTTTAAAAGTGCACTTTCCATATGTGATCAGAATCAGTTTAAGTCTTAATGCCTATATATCATTTAAAAAATTCTTTTCATGTTTATAGGACTGTAATGCTCTGCACAGGACTGAGAGAGCACAATCTAAGGAAGACACCAGGGGTCTATCTGCAAAATTGGCTTCTTGGATTTAGATCTTTTTAACTATAAGAGGTCCTTGGTCTCAGGAAGTAATCAGCTCCATATGCTTCAATACAAAACATTAATCTTAACCATCCAACAACATAATTCCACCCTTGTCTCCATACTCTATTCAACTGCTTTCAAATATCCCACTTAAGTGTTTCATGCTTTCCCATCTGGGAAAAGTACCTTTGAATTTTCCTATGCCTGACCCAACCAAACTTCTCAAAATCTTCAATGGCACATGCTTAAAGCCCAATTTACATCCGGGGTGCTAATTAGGTAAAATGCATTTTTACAATAAAAATGTCAAGCTAGCCCCATGACTTGGAGATCTGAGGGCAGTATATTATAATGCTCCTAAATTAGGGCCCCGTTACTTAATAATTATATATGGTTCTAAAAACTTTCTACATAGATTATATGACATTCTAAATAATATTCCTCAGACCAACTGTGACCTGTTCTAAATGTGTTAAATAAGAATTCCTGAGTTGCGCTCAACTCAGTATAACTTAGGTTAGTACATCTCAAACTTGGCAAAGAAGAGAATGTGAGGGCATAACCTATAATCCCTTTGAATTCCTATGTTTATTATAAAATTGTGCACATTTTGCAGTCTTCCCTCTAACAACTCTGTGCTTATTTTAATATATACAAATAACATTTACACATTCTTTTCAGGGAAATTCTATTTTTTCCCTCTTAATTGCCAATAAATGAATATTCCAAGAGAATGAGCTATGTTTACCTTATAAATTCCACTCAGAATCTTTCTTTCTTTTTTAAAAAGTAGTTCTACACCCAACATGTGGCTCGAACACACATCCCTGAGATCAAGGGCCGCACGCTCCACGGACTGAGCCAGCCAAGTGCCCCTCAAACACTTAGTCTTAAAAACTGGTCTCAGTTACATAATGTGACTGCATAACTTAAACATTTCTGTTTACTCCTCCACACATTTACTCACAATGTTGCCTTAAGTCAGGGGTTCCCAGACTTGAGTATGTGAATTCTGAACCATTGAGCAGGGATGGGGAAAGAGTGTGCCTTTTAAACAAGCACCACAGGTGGTTCTCAAACGGGAGAAACACTGATCCAGGCGACACCTCAGAAGACTTCCTACCTTATGACAGGTCTTACAGGTAGGTTCAAACTAATAAAATGTCCCCTTGAAACTCTCAATGGGTCACACTCCTAAGACCTAGCCCTGATTTTCTTTGTCACTATTTCTCAGGGTCATGGAAGGTCATGGAAACTAGAACAACAGATCCAATTTGTGCTGGGCATAATAGAAATAAAACTGGTCTAACTAGTCCATCAAATCAGTGTAACAAGTAGTCTGTTTTCTAATTCAAGGTAATTCTGATGTCATTCTCCTAAGAACGATATCCTTATGTCAATCAACTCAATCCTTTTGGGAAGGCAGGACTCAACAAAGGGCTAAAACTCAGTCTTTCAGACTCTTCAAAGTCAGCATTTCTCCATCACAGGAACAGAACTATCTTCACCCTCCCTAACCAAAACATAATTTTATTAACTTGAACCAATGTACCCAGTCTTTAAAACAGAAGTCACTGGAAGTATGTCAATAAATAAAGCATCCAGATTCAGGATAAGATGCTGCCTTTTCACAAGCTGAAATATAAATTACACTAAAAATTAGCCTCCTTTCTCTTACCTGGCCCTATCCATGCTGTTACTTCAATCTGCATGCCAAAGAAAAGTTTTCCTTTTGATGCAGTCAGTGCTTTTTCTTGGTCCTCTTGCTGCCGAAAGAATACCAGACCATACCTCTCTTCTGAAGCTCCATGGATCTGCACTGAAGTCACCTTTCCAAATTTCTTAAATTCATGGAAAAGGCCATCTTTAAGGCTTGTATCTAAATCCCCCCCCAAAAAAACAAGGTGCTTATTTTTCTAATTTAGTTACAACTCAGTAAGCAAGCTATGAAATCTTTAGCTTGATTTTGGACCTAAATTTTGTTAGCATTAAAACATTTCTCTTTCAAATAAAATAACCCTAAAAATCACATTTTAGAGACTCCTGTACAATTGTGAAAATAAACTGAGTATCGGAAAATATCACTGGTTATTTGTTAGGTAAGAATGACATTGCGGCTATGCGGGAAAAACCACCCTCCTACTACAGACAACAACAAAGAATTTATGTATCTTTAATTCAATATGAAACAATGTAATTCACTTTTAAAAAAACACAACAAAAACAGGAAGGAAGGAAAGTGGAAACATTAGATAAAGCCAAGTCTGGAAGACAGTGACAATTTTTAAACCTGGGGTATGGAGTAAGGGGCATTCACTCTGCTACTACTACCTTTGGCTAGGTTTAAAACTTCCAAAATAAAAATTTTATATACACGTATACATACATACATACATAAAACTTTAAAGACATGAGAAAGAAAGCTGTATTTCTAGCTTTCTAAGCACCATGTCAATGATAAAATTGTGTGGAAAGCAGCATTTAACAATGCTAACAACCCTAAGGTTTTCTACAGCTGAATCAAACCATCTAGAGGGGTCTTCTGTTAATTTCTTTCATTATAAAAATTAAAACTGTACAGAAAGACAAGCAAATTTTACCTCCATCCACTCCTAAACAACTAAGTATTCTAAATCAAAAGCTCACCAACATTTGTCCCTCAACAACTCTATTCACAAACCTGGTTTATGTAGGTTTTAGAGGCTGCTTTAATGAATAATTTAAGTAGTCACTAAAATGCACTTAGCTAAGAAGTACTAAGTTTGGTCTCTGTTGGTTTGACCATCTAGTAACAGTTGTTTACATACTCAATATGCCTAATGTAAACAATGACAGTACAGTATATAGACATTATATAATTGTCAATTTAAAATATTAAGAGTAAAAAAGACTTCAGTAGAGCTTTTAACCAGACTTTTCCATTACTCATGATTTTCCTCATTTAAAATGTTAGTATTTCGAAGCGGGTTTCCTATCATAGTTTAATGTTCAAAGTTTTCTCACAGAACATAGGACTCCAGGACAATATAATAAATGTAAATGAAAATATTATTCCTACAATTTCATCGTATCAAATTTCCCTTAATATCAAAATATTTAACCTAGACAGCGTATTTAAAAAAAAAAAATGCTTTCTTTACAAAACATGCACCATACAGTCTTCGTGTATGTATGTACAGCGTGTATAATGATATATATGTGTATATGTATGTGTACACAGTAAATACAAGTAACATGCCACCTTCATAAAGTTACTGTCATTGCTTGCTTTTCCTCACAGGGCATTACACATTAACGAGCCACAAGAAGGAAGCTTGTCCCAGCACAGACCTTAAGGTGCTCCGTCTCCCATTCCCTCCAGTTGTAGCAGAGAGCAAACTACGGCGGTACAAATTGTTACCTGTAGAGCGTACTGGAAGATTCTGAACCTTGATCCCGAAACTTTTACGGGGCTCATCTTTTTCCAGGGATGAAAGCAACTGGGCAGTGGGTGCGGGGACGGCTGCTGACTGAAGCGATCGGGCAGGAGAGTCATCACTTGAACTGCTGCTGGAATCGGTGCTGCGGAACGGTAAACGAAGACAAACCAGAGAAATGGGCAGCACGTGAAACTTCTTAAAATCAACAAGTAGGAAAAATTAGAAGCAATCATCTATATTTCTGGGATTTCTAGCTGCCCTCCCCTCTCCACATCTACTTCACACTCCTGCCTTCCAACAGAGAAAACAACAGCCTAAGGGAGCAAAAGTGTTGATCTTCTACCACTACATGCCCCCTAAAGAAAATGTTTCATTCTGTACAAAATGGGAACAACTTTTTCCAAATCAAGTAGGACTAATAAATGCAATCACTGAACAGTAATAATAAAAGAATAATGGTAATAATGGTTTCGGATTCAGAGACCTCAATTCAAATTTTGACTTAGATGTACAGCACGTATCCTTGGACAAGTAACTTAACCTCTTGCTAATAAGCCTCTCAATTTCCACAGCTATTTTTTTTTTTTAAAGATTTTATTTATTTATTTGACAGAGAGAGAGATCACAAGTAGGGAGAGAGAGGAGGAAGCAGGCTCTCTGCCGAGCAGAGAGCCCGATGCGGGGCTCAATCCCAGGACCCTGGGATCAGGGCCTGAGCCAAAGGCAGAGGCTTTAACCCACTGAGCCACCCAGGTGCCCCAATTTCCACAGCTATTAAATGGAAATAATAAAAGCACCTATCTTGCAGGGTCATGAATTAAATAAAATAACCCACAGGTCTGAGGAGTTTGGAGTAGACAGCCATCAGGAAATGAAGTGGCACTGCTCTGTTACTCTTACTGCGAATGCTGCCGCCACCGCCACAATCATCTCAGGGATGTGTCAATTTTGAGGAAAACAAAAATATCCAAAATAATTTCCTAGGTAGTTTTAACTTTTAAGTATTTGAGGGACTAATGAGGAAGTATTATGTAAGTGACTCAAGTGTTGCTGATTTAGGCTCTTTTCTCTGTGAGCAATGTGGGAAATGAGTCAATGAAATTGAGAGTTTATTACTCTTCAGTTTGATAGAATCCTTGAAGGGGGAGACGGTTGAAAGACAAGAAAATATTATACCTGTTCATATAAGAGAGAGATATATTTAAACAAGTTTATTATGCCTAAGAACTACATGAAAAATAGGAAAGTCTCTTTTTAGTACCAAATGTGCAAGGACTGCCACGGTTTTGTTCTGTTTTCGCATTCTCAAATATATTAATAAAAAGCTATTTACAAGGTCTGTCATTTATTTACAGGTTTCTGAAATTTTGCTTCACACTTTCCCCTCCCTGCTGTGGAAGGCTTATCTTTTAAGCAAATAACTCCAGGGGTGAGGGGACGGGAGAGGAGGTGGTTTAATCCACTTTAAGCATACATTATAGAGGGAAGACCTGACAGTTTTTGTCATTTAAGCTAACAACAACAGCTCTCATAGCCAAGATAATCTCTAAGACAGCCAGATAAATAAATCCAACTCAACAAATTAAGGCAAATTTGCCACTGCTTTTTAAAAAATACTATAAGAAAACAGGGTATTATAACTAAGAATTTACACAGTATTTTTATTGAGCTCTCACATGCTAGGGCAAAAGATGAAAACGTCACAAGGTTATCAGAGCTCTCTGAAGCTTGAAACATAGAGAAATAAACCTATACTAATAAGATCCAAAAGGTCATATGTGAGTTACAAAATACAACTTGGGATAGAAGCCTTCAGATAGGACCACAGATTGTCACTGCAAGGCCTCCTATACATGCTTAGGCATTGGTTTTCTCTTTAAAATTTTTTTTTCTAGGGACGCCTGGGTGGCTCAGCGGATTAAGCCGCTGCCTTCGTCTCAGGTCATGATCCCAAGGTCCTGGGATCGAGTCCCACATTGGGCTCCTTGCTCAGCAGGGAGCCTGCCTCTCTCTACACCTCTGCCTGCCTCTCTGCCTGCTTGCTTGCTTTCTCTCTCTGACAAACAAATAAATAAAATCTAAGAAAAAAAATTTTTTTCTATATCACTCAAGTAAAGGGAGTGTTACCAGCACTAGGTGAACAGGATACTATGTTCATTCGAAATAAGGGTTTAATAAAATTAACAATGTTTAGCACAGAAGGGGAAAAATCCTTGTTATAAGTATTAAGTCCTCCAAGTAATACAAGATTATTGGCAAAGCCACCATATGATTACAGTATAGAATATGTTATAGGACTATCAACTTAATTCCAATGACTCACAAAATACCATTAAGGAAATTCCTCTCATTACAATACTGCCAATATTATAAATACCAAACTCCTTAGCAGCAACGGGTAAAGAAAATATGGGCAAGAGCAGAATTTCTGCTACTGAAAGAATCAGTGAGGCAAAAAACACCAAGTTCCGTATCAAGTGTGTGTCATGAAGGTGGAGAAGGTGAGGGGCACGTGGGTGGCTCAGTCAGTGAAGCAACCGCCTCTGGCTCAGGTCATGATCCTGGAAGTCCTAGGAATGAGCGCTCCATTGGGCTCCCTGCTCAGCGGAGAGCCTGCTTCTCTCCTCCCTCTCATGTGCTCACGCCCACTCCCCAACCCCACTCTTTCTCAAATAAATAATCTTAAGAAAAAAACAAAACAAAACACGGAGACGGAGACCAATCAATAGTTAACAGTGATTTTGTGGCGCCTGGATGGCTCAGTTTAAGCCTCTGACTTGGGTTCAGGTCGAGATCTCAGGGTCCTGGAATCAAGCCTTGAGTCAGGCTTCCACTCAGCAGGGAGTCTGCTTCTCCCTCTGCACCTCCCCCAGCTGGTGCGCTCACTCTATCTAATAAATAAAATCTTTAAAAAAAAAAAAAAAGTTAACAAATTAAATTTGTTATAAATGCCACTGCACTCTTGGTGAATTCCCTACTACCACACTAATAAGATATCTATCTATCTATCTATCTATTTATTTATTTATTGGGGAGGGGAGGGGCAGAGAGGGGAGGGAGAGGGACAAGCAGACTCTATACTGAGCACACACACAGCCCCACATGAGGCTCGATTTACTACCCTGACATCATGACCCAAACCAAAATCAAGAGTCCAAAGCTTAACTGAGCCACCCAGGCACCCCAAAGGGGAAAAGGTTTTAAAAATGAATTACAAAATGATAAAATGACTCAACTTCTGAGTTCACATTTCAATATGCTAACCTAACTGCAATGTGCATTTCCATGTGTAGTGTATCAGATGTATTACAGATTTAAAGATCATAAATCAAAATGGGGGCCTAAATCCAGATTCCCAAATACTTCTCAGTCCTGTTAAACTGACAGAAAGCCCAAGTGCCCAGAAGAGCCATGTGACTTTTAATTTTTAAAAATTCCTTTTTTCAGGGCGCCTGGGTGGCTCAGTGGGTTAAAGCCTCTGCCTTCATCTCAGGTCACGGTCTCAGGGTCCTGGGATTGAGCTCTGCATCGGGCTCTTTGCTCAGCCGGGAGCCTGCTTCTCCTCCCACCCCCCAACATCTGCCTGCTACTCTGCATACTTGTGATCTCTCTGTCACCTAAATAAATAAAATCTTGGGGAAAAGGGAGAGCAAGCACACAACGAAGGGTCCTGGGATCAAGCCCTGGGCTGGGTTCCCCCATTCATGCGCTCTCTCTGAAATAAATACAATCTTTAAAAAAAAAAAAAAATTACCAAGAAAACTAAGAGGCAGATTTTGGGGGGGGGGGGGGGGGGGGGTTATTTTATTCGACAGAAAGAGATCACAAGTAGACAGAGAGGCAGGCAGAGGGAGAGGGGAAGCAGGCTCCTGCTGAGCAGAGAGTCCTATGTGGGGCTCAATCCCAGGACCCTGAGACCATGACCCAAGCCAAAGGCAGAAGCTTAACCCACTGAGCCACCCAGGCGCCCCTAAGGGGCAGATCTTATAGAAATTCCCATAATGGAAAAATGTAATAAGCAAGTAGTTACTTAACAATTCTTTTTTAAAATGGTAAATAGCTTTATTTTGTAGGAACCACATTTTACTAATAAAAGGGAAAATAAAATGCAGAAGTTACAAAAAGGCAATTTATTAGCAAACAGATAAAAAGGAATAAACATAGGCGTGCCTGGGTGGCTCAGTCCATTAAGCATCCAACTCTTGATTTTGGCTCAGGTCATGATCTCATGGTCATGAGATCAAGCCCTACATGGGGCTCCATGGGTAGTCTGCTTGAAGATTCTCTCTCTGTCCCTCCTCCCACTCACACTCTCTTTCTCTAATAAATCTTTTTTAAAAATTTAAAAAAGGAATACACATATAGCTGTACTAAAGGGCACCTGAACTTGCCATGCAATTGTCTGAGCGATGAGGAGTACAGGAGACCAGGTAGCCTCCCAACAGAACTACATGGAGGATACAGGTCAGTGCCTGATGAGAACCTGTGGCAGGGGCTCCCTGTCTTCTGCACGGCAGCCACAGCCTGGGAAGAAGCCCACCTCCCTGAGCCCCGCTGGGACCCTAATGCCCTGGACCCCACAACTGGACCAGCTCCCCGCTCCAGTGCAAGTGTCTGAATCAGTGAACCATTCCTCTGGCCACAGGGAAAGGCACCTGCAGCTCTGAGTCCCCATCTCCAGGTCTACTCTTGCCATGGTCTACAAGAGCCCAGGCCGCCAGGGTAAGGAACAAGGCCCTCCTGCCAAGGATAGCTCAGGAAATTCTACATAATAATTTTGATAAGAGAACAGAAATTAGGATGCCAGGATTCTCTCACCCCAAAATTATAGTGTCAAATAATCAACTACACAGAACTACAGCAAGCAGTTGACTCCTCACACTGAAAATGTCAAGGCACCGGGCATGCTATTTATAAGATGACTCAGGGCTAAATTTGTTCACACAAGAGTAGCATCCAATTATAGACATTAACACCTGTATCCCTGTAAACATTTGATTATGATGAATATTTGCTTTTTTAAAGCTGAAAGACTGAAATGCATCTCAACCAAGTTGAGAAACAAAAATCTGACATAAAAGGATAAAGGAACAATTAAAGCAACTAGGAAACTTTGCAATTAAAAGTTAAGAGGGCCCATTTGTTAAAAGCAGATACAATCTTTTCATAAAGCATTGCACAACTCATCTCATCACTGAAAACTGGGTTTGTCAGCCACAGAAACTGATAGAAGTATGTTTTCCTTAAAATATTAGAGGCTTATTATTTAAAATTATCTTTTAAAAAAGCAGAATCTCAAGCGACAATTTTCCAACCACCTCTCTTCTAACAGGTAGCTAATAATTTTCTCTCTACATCTTATATAAGCTTCAGTGAAGAGAGAAAAAAGATGCAAAATGCAGATTTTTCCATCAGGCTTCGGCAACTCAAAACATGCCCCATTGTCTTCATATTTCCATTAAATCGGGAGAAAATCATGTAATTTCTTAAATGGAATGTATCACCACACCAGGTAATAACTCCTCTCTATCCAACTTCTTACAGGTCCAAATTTTCAAGATAACCCTCTTTTTTGTGCAGGAGTTCTCTAACTGTGGCTTCACGGACCTTCAAGGACCAAAGTCCTTTCAGGGGGTCTGTGAGGTCCTCATTTCAGTTACGTATCTGTGTGAGGCCAATTCTTCATACATGTCACACACACACACACACACACACACACACACACACACACACTATAATGACAGTCTGAATATAGGAGCAGTTACGAGAATCTAGCTATCTAATTAAACCAGACTTTAAAGAGATTAGCAAAAATAAATACATAACACAATGCCACTCGTCTCACTATTTTTGGTTTTAAAAAAGTTGTATCATACCAGCTGAAAATCTAAAATTGGTTCCTCCCCAGAAGCAGACATCATGTTGAGGTAAACAGCTCCCCCAAAATCAGGGATGAAGATCTTCACCTCTAATATGAAACCTTTATTCCTTTTGCCTTTTCTTGCCTTTTGCTTTTCTCTCAGTTAATGCACAGGAAAAAAATGTTCCTTAACTCTGACAACTGTCACTTAATCTATCGCTAAGGCCTCAGCTGCACAACAGAATTCCCTACAATTTCTTGCTAGGGTAGTTTTAGATAAGAGAATTGCTTCCCCCACCCCCCCTTTTTAAAAAAAGATTTTATTTATCTATTTGAGAGCAAGAGAGCACGTATATACAAGCGCCTGAGTGAGCAGAGAAGCAGAGGGAGAAGCAGACTCCCTGCTGAGCAGGGAGTCAGACACAGGGCTTGATCCTGGCACCCTGGGATCACGACTTGAGCCAAAGGCAGAAGCTTAACTAACTGAGCCACCCAGACGCCCCCAGAACTGCTTTAGATTACTTACTGGCTGAACAGTGTTATCATTGCAAATACTTCCTGCTGTACCTGGATCAACAGCTCTGGTAGCACAGCACATGTAAGAAATTAACAAACAGGCCACCTCACTAAAACAGGCTGACGCCCCTTCAGGTATGTCCTTTATTTACTTGACTTCAACTGGCTTGGTTCACAGGGGTCCTAAGGAGCATACTGCAGTCTCGGCACTATGCAACTGACGGTCATTACTATCATCTCCCTAGTGGGCTACCTTGTCTCAAGGGTCCTAAATTTGTGTTTGTAGCCATCAGAAGCACATCAGATGGCCCTGCTGTGCTTGGAGAAACAGAAGTAAGATGCACAAAATGAACAGCAAAAAACAATTCTTTCACAGACTTGACATCACAACTCCTGAGTTTTAGTGAGAGTGGCACTAATACCAAATTTTTGGTTACTCTCTTGTGTATGAGGATGACCAAAGGTAGGGGGCAGGGGAGGAGAGATGTTAAATTAAACAAGGAGGCCATTAGACTGAGGTGGTTCTAATACCTGAGAAGGCTATGTAAGCAAAGCAAAAATCAAGCCTATACATGCCTCAAGTTAAGAAAGGAAACCTGAGGCACCTGGGTGGCTCAGTCAGTTGAGAGTCTGACTCCTGATTTTGGCTCAGGCTGTGATCTTAGGGTCGTGGAATCGAGTCCTGTGCCCAGTTCCGCACTTAGCAGCATAGAGTCTGCTTGCAATTCTCCTTCTCTGTGCACCTCCCCTGGCACGCTCCTGTGCGCGCGCTCGCGCTCTCTCTCTCTTGCTCTCTCTCTCTCTCTCAAGAGCACTCCTAAAATCTTCTGGTCTGGCACTGCCCAATTTAAAAAACTGATTTTTTTAAAAAAAGATTTCGTTTAGGGCACCTGGGTGGCTCAGTGGGTTAAAGCCTCTGCCTTCAGCTCAGGTCATGATCCCAGGGTCCTGGGATCGAGCCCCATATCGGGCTCTCTGTTCAGCAGGGAGCCTGCTTTCTCCTCTCTCTCTCTCTGCCTGCCTCTCTGCCTACTTGTGATCTCTGTCTGTCAAATAAATAAAATCTTAAAAAAAAAAAAAAAAGATTTCGTTTATTTATTTGAGAGAGAGAGAGAGCATGAGAGGGGAGAAGGTGAGAGGAAAAAGCAGACTCCCCACGGAGCTGGGATCCCAGGACTCCAGGATCAAGACCTGAGCTGAAGGCAGTTGCTTAACCAATTGAGCCACCCAGGCGCCCTAATTTTTTTTTTTTTTTTTTTTGAATAGGCTCCAAAGCAAGGCCTGAACTAATAGCCCTGAGATCAAGCTGAGATAGAGAGCTGGACACCTAACAGACTGAGCCATCCAGGTATCCCAAATATTTTTAATTGATTTTCTACTCAGGGCACCTGGGTGGCTCAGTCAGTTAAGTGTCTGACTTTTGGTCCCCGCTAAGGTCATCATTTCAGGGCTGAGAGATCAAGTTCCACATCTGGCTCCACGCTCAGCAGAGTCCGCTTGAGAGTCTCTCCCTCTGCCCCTGGTGCACCCTCTCCCTCTCAAATAAATAATCTAAAAAAAATAAAATGATTTTACCTCAAATTGCTGAAGGACGGGGCGCCTGGGCAGCTCAGTCAATTAAGCAGCTGCCTTTGGCTCAGGTCATGACCCCAGAGTCCTGGGATTGACTCCTACACTGGGCTCCCTGCTCAGTGGGGAGTCTTCTCTCTGACCCCCATCCCCGTCCTCCCCTGCTCGAGCTCACGCACGTTCTGATAAATAAATAAAATCTTTAAATTTTTTTTTACTAATAAATAAGTCTTAAAAAGAAAACACAAATACAAATAAAAACACAAATACAAATACAAAAATAAAAACACAAATACTGAGTCATATCAGAATAAACAAAAATTTCAAATTAAAAGTTAACTTCTAATATGGCAAGTGTCTATAGATATTACTTACAATAAACTAAAGCTCATAATTTAATCAGATAAAGGGACCCTAAGCCCAGAAAGCAAAAAAAAAAAAAAAAAAAAACAATAGTTCAATAGACAATCTGATGAGATTCCACTTCCATTTTCAACTCTATACCACTTCTAACGTAACCTATGAATTAACCTCTGTACTATCACTGTTACTTACAAGAAAATGAGGAAGGAAATACTCAGCTGTGTGGTCTAGAATAAGAAACCTAATTCTGTCTCTCTTAACTTTAGCTTCTCTAGTGAATTACCAGATCTCATGACGTTTAAAGGTCCTGCCAACACTAGGGTCTATGAGCCACTACCCACCTCTAACCACTCATTTCTGACAGCTCAAATGCATGCAGGGTAAAGTCCACACTCTTCCACAAGAGAGAGAAGACCCTTAACAACTAATTTTCTATCTACTCCTTCTCATTCCCTTGTCTTGACCTTCTTACTCCACCCACCACCCACTAACGATCTATCCACATAAGAGCAATATATCAGGGGGTGCCTGGCTGGCAGTAAAACCTCGGACTCCTGATCTCAGGGTTGTGAGTCTGAGACCCATGTTGGATGTAGAGATTACTTAAAAATAACTTTTTTTTTAAAGAGCAACAGATCAGTTTCTAATCATGGACATCTTCTTTTTTAGACATAAGTCCTGGGTTAAATTACTTCCTATTCCTTAATTTTCTTGTAAAGTAAACGGTGATAATACTTGGGAGAGATATGGCAAAGATTTAATAGGTTAGTGATTATAAAATGCTTAAGCACTTTGCCTAGCATATAGCAAGCAGGTAAAGAGCTCTTGCCCATACCCATTCCTATAGAAGACACCTTTCTGTCCCTCCTTGCCTGTCCTGTCTCTGAGAATTAGCTCCAATGTTAACTTTCCCTGTAGCTGGACATCCCCACCCCACCTCACAACATTCTCTGACTTCTCACTTTTATTACAATGTCTATCTCCTACCCCTTCACCATGTACTGTCACTACTCATTTACCACCATCCTGAAAGGCCAATAATGAATTCACCTCTGCAAACAGAGAACCGATATGATGTGCCTATAAGAAATTACAGACTTGAATAGTGAAAGTTACTGAAATTAATACTTAGGAAAGTACACCAAGTTCAGTAAAATGAAGGTACTAACTGAAAAATTTCTGACAAAATATTACTTTGGTGCAAACTGCAAGCTTATTTCTTTCTTTAATGTTTCATTAATTATGCAAGAACACTAGTGGCTGTTCTAAGGTTTCAGAATGTTACACTAATAACCTGAGTGAAAAATCATGGGTATCTGTAAAAACAAAAACACATCTTGCATTTCATGCATCCTATTATATTTGCCCTTTACCACGGGACACTTCTGGCCGTCATAACTGTGGGTGGGGGTGACTTACTTCCACCTAGTGAAGAGAGGCCAGGGATGCTCTTAGACATCCTACAGAGCATAGGAGAGCACCAGGAAAAAGGATTATCTGTGAACAGTGCCAAGGTTGAAAAACCCTGCCTAAGTTATCTGACTGCTTTCCCTTCTTTTTCAAAAGCAATATGCTAATTTTAAGATCTAATTCATATGTGGGATCCTTTAAAGCAACAGCTCTTCCTTCATACTAATATATTACTTTATATGGGATGCCTGAGTGGCTCAGGTGGTTAAGCATCTGCCTTCGGCTCAGGTCATAATCCCAGGGTCCTTCCTGGGTCCAAGCCCTGCACTGGGCTCCTTGCTCAGCCAGGAGTCTGTTTCTTCCTCTGACCCTCCCTCCTTTGTGGACTCTCTCTCTCTCAAATAATCTTTAAAAAAGAAAAATGACGGGGCATCTGGGAGACTCAGTGGGTTGAAGCCTCTGCCTTCGGCTCAGGTCATGATCTCAGGGTCCTGAGATCGAGCCCCACACTGGGCTCTCTGCTCAGCGGGGAGCCTGCTTTCCCCTCTCTCTCTCCCTGCCTCTCTGCCTACTTGTGATTTCTCTTTCTGTCAAATAAATAATCTTTTCTTAAAAAAAGAAAGAAAAGAAAAAGAAAAATGCCCATACAGAGGTGCCTGGGTGGCTCAGCTGCTTAAGTGTCTGCCTTCAGCTCAGGTCATAATCCCGAAGTCTCAAGATTGAGCTCCACATCAGGCTTCCTGCTTAGTGGGAAGTCTGCTTCTCCCTCTGCCCCTACCCTTACTCATACTCTCTCTTGTTCTCTCAAAAAATAAAATCTTAAAAAAAAATAATAATAATAACATGACAATATAGTAGCAGCAAAAAAACAAAACAACAACAAAAAAACCCCCAAAAACAAAAACAAAAAACAAATTTAAACCAGATGCAAAAATGGGCACCTATGAACAGACATTTCTCCAAGGAAGATTACAAATGGCCAAATAGCACATGAAATGATGCTCAACATGACTACTCATTAGGGAAATTGAAATCAAAACCACTATGAGATCTATTTCACACTCATCATGATGGCTATTATAGAGAAACAATATAAAGAACACTGACAAGGATGAAAAGAAATCAGAACCCTTACACACTGCTGCTAGCAAAATAAAATGATAGACATTATAAAAAACAGTATGGCAGTTCCACAAAAAACCTGAATTACCATATTATTCAGCAGTTCTACTTCTGCATATATAACCAAAAGAACTGTAAACACGCAGTCAAGTTTATTGCAGTGCTGACCAAAGGACGTATAACATTTTCTGCCAGACTCAGGGAGGAGAATGGAAGTAACAAGACCTTTCAATATTAGAAACAATTAAGGAATAATAATTTTAGATCATTTGCCAAAACAGCAATCAATGTACTTCCTACAATTTGACTTCTAGTGCCCTTATGTAAAGGAATTGGATCCCAAAGATTACAGCGGGGAATTTTTGAAGTTGTCTATATTCAAGTGGAGATCAAAGAAACCCAACCAAAAGAATTGTGGAGTGACAATGACAACTGTGAACCAAACAAAAGTTCTTTTTAAAAGGACTATTTTGGGGGCACCTGGCTGCCTCAGTCAGTGGAACATACAAATTTGATTTGGGGGTGAGTTCAAGCCCCATGTGGGATATAAAGATTACTTAAAAATAAAATCTTTGGGGGCACCTGGGTGGCTCAGTGGGTTAAGCCGCTGCCTTCGGCTCAGGTCATGATCTCAGGGTCCTGGGATCGAGCCCCACGTCGGGCTCTCTGCTCAGCCGGGAGCCTGCTCCCCCCCCCCCTTTCTCTCTCTCTCTCTCTGCCAGCCTCTCTGCCTACTTGTGATCTCTGTCTGTCAAATAAATAAATAAAATCTTTTTAAAAGATAAAATCAAATCAAATATTTAAGGATGCTTAATCTTTAGGTTACTTAGAAGGGAGGGGCTATTTTGAAGATTATGATTTTTTTACTTTGGAGGAACTAACGTGATTGGCAGTGGAAGGAATTACACGTAAAATTCCTTAAAAATTTATTGACTTAAGGAGAATTGCGATGCCTGGGTGGCTCATTTAACCCACTGCCTTCAGCTCAGGTTATGATCCCAAGGTCCTGGATCCCGCATCCAGCTCCTTGCTCAGCAGGGAGCCTGCTTCTCTCTCTGCCTCTGCCTGCCACTCTGCCTGTGTTTGCTCACGCGTGCGCGTGCTCTCTCTCTGAGACAAATAAATAAATAAATAAAATCTTTAAAAAAAATAAAAAGGTAATTGAAAACAGGGATTCCAATAGGTATTTGTACACCCACATTCATAGTATGCTTAACACCCAAAAGGAGGAAGCAACCCAAGAGTCCAGGGATAGACAACTGGATAAAAAAAGTATGATCAACATAAAATTGAGCCTTATTCAACCTTTAAAAGGAAGTAACTGATACTACAATTTGAATGAACCTTGAGGACATTATGCTAAATGAAATAAGCCAGTCATAAAAGGACAAATATTTTATGATTCCACTTACATAAGATACTGAGCAGTCAAATTCATACAGACAGAAAGTAGAGTGGTGGCGGCCAGGGGCTGGGGGAAGGAGAATGAGAAATCCTTGAATGGATACCGAGTTCTAGTTTGGAAAAATAAAAAAGGTTATGGAGGTGGACAGTGGTAATGGTTGTACAACAATGTAAATGTACTTAAAGCCACTGAACTATATACACTTAAAAATAGTTAAAAGGAGAAGGGCATATAGCTGGCTGAGTCAGTACATCAACTGAGTCTTGAACTCGAGGTTGTAAGTTCAGGATCCATGCTGGAGAGAGATTACTTTTTTAAAAAGATTTTATTTATTTGACAGACACAGATCACAAGCAGGCAGAGAGAGAGGAAGAAGCAGGCTCCCCAAGGAGCAGAGAGCCCGATGTGGGGCTCAATCCAGGGACCCTGGGATCATGACCCGAGCCAAAGGCAGAGGCTTAACCCACTGAGCCACCCAAGTGCCCTGAGAGATTACTTTTTTTTTTTTAAAAAAAGGTTAAATGGTTAATTTTGTTATTTTGCCACACGCACACACAGGACTTACAAAGTAAAATACAAAGTGAATAGTTCTTCTCTTTGCCACCTAAGAAAAAGATTCCCAACCAGTCAATGAAACAGGATTCCTAGTGCTTTCTGTCAATAAGACTCTGCTAAATCAAAGGGTCTCAAAACTGGGCTTATCCAGGTAAAGTTCCTCAGAAATGATTTCAGAGAAAAGGAATTAGCTGTAACTGGTGATTCTGCAACTACTGCAAAAGATATAGGGAAAACACTAACAGTTCTACCGTATAAATGGTAAATTAAGCTCTTTAGAGCCTAAGGTAATGAAAAGTTGTCTAAATTCTTTAAATCTGGGATCCTAATTCAGAGAAACAATTGATACATTAAAGAGTGGAATTTTAGTTTTTTTATTATGGAACCAATATTTTAACTTCAATTTATTTTGGTTAATAGATTTTATTAGACAAAGGTAGAAGGAGAAAGAGAACTGTATTCCACCAGGAGTAATTTTGTTTTTCACTAGAATCAGCTTTTATTGCTGACATAATTAATAATTTACTCCCTAAGGATTTCTAAGTTTAGTAGAAAGTGTACAGCTCAGAAGTTAACTTTTCCTGAGTTCTAGTATCCATCTAGTCTTTAACTATGAATGTTTATAAATATCAAGCATGTCTAAAGCTTAGACAACTACGGGGTTCACTTTTTAAAAAGATTTATTCATTTATTTTAGAGAGAAAGAGTGCACATGTGCATGAGCAAGTGGGATGGGGGTGGGGGTAATGGGAGTTTCAAGCAATCTCTGCACTGAGCATGGAGCCCAACGCAGGGCTTGATCCCATGACCTTGACTTGAAATCATGACCTGCTTAGTGGGGAGCTTGCTTCTCCCCCTTCAGCTCCCCTATGCTTGTGTTCCCAATCTTGCTATCTGTCATAAATAAATAAAATCTTTAAAAAAAAAAAAGTTGATACTTTTTGATACCAATGGAGCCACCCAGGCCCCCTCCCCCACGTCCACTTTACAGGTAGGTAAGATTAATACTAATTAGGTTTAGTGTTCATGGTCACTAAAGCAAATTCAACCACAATAATTAAAATAATTCATTTTATCTATCTTCCTCTTCTGAAATTCAAGAGTTTACATAAGTGAGGGAAAAACAAAATCATTAAAGACTACTTTAAAAGAGTTTGGCAGAAAATACTGCATTGAGCTTAAACATGCTGTATGTGGTTAGCTGTCTCACAAAGGATTAAACACAAGTAACTCTCTAGGATGCAATTACAGCTTCAATTCACGTTTCTTTAAGTTTATTATTTACTATCTTTGGATGGGGTTAAGTAAAAGGAACATGGAAACAGTTGATCTATAGGGTGTGTGCTGGATAATAAAAGTCCCGTCCCTCCCTCAAAAAAAAAACCTGAAGGACTATTATTCAGTCTTATAAAGGAAGGAAGTTCTGTCATATGCTACAACATGGATGAATCTTTGAAAACATGTTAAATAAAGTTTAAGCCAGATGCAAAAGGGCTGGTACTACATGACTTCATTTATATGGGTTACCTTGAATAGTCAAATTCAGTAGAGACAAAAAATAAAACAGTAGTTACCAGGGAGCTGGGGGAAGTTTTGCTTGTTTTGTTTGTTCTGTTAAGTAGGCTCCACGCTGGGTGTACACACAGGGCTCAAACTTACCACTCTGAGATCAAGACCTGCACTGAGATCAAGAGGTAGAGGCTTATTAACCCACTAAGCTACCCAGGTACCCCCCCTATGTTTTAATGAGTACAGAGTTTCAGTCTGAGAAGAAAAAGCTCTGGAGATGACTGGTGGCGATGACCGCACAACAAAGTAAATGTACTTAGTGCCCCTGAACTGTACACTTAAAAATGGTGAGAACAGGGGCGCCTGGGTGGTTCCTGGAATCAAGCCCATCACCGGATTCCCTGCCCAGCGGGAAGTTGGCCTCTCCTCCATCTGCCTCTCCCCCTGCTCATGCTCTCTCTTGCTCTCTCTCTCAAATAATAAAATCTTTTTTAAAAAATAAATAAATAAAATGGCTAAAATGGCAGCTTTTACGCTATGTATATTTTGCCATAATTTAAAAATCTGGCATTAAAAATATAATTTGAGGGAATCCTGGGTGGCTCAGTCAGTTAAGCTTCTGCCTTTGGCTCAGGTCATGATCCTGCGGTCCTGGGACTGAGCCCCGCCTCGGGCTTCTGCTCATTAGGGAGTCTTCTCCCTCTTCCTTTGTCCCTCCCCTGGTTCATGCTCTCTCTTTCTTTCAAATAAATAAATAAAATCTTTAAATATATATCTGAAGGTTTCAAAAGTTATTGTTTTAATAAAAGCAAAAATTCCAAGAGGCTATGCTCTTATTTTTTTTTAATAGATTTTTTTTTTAAGATTTTATTTATTTATTTGACAGAGAGAGATCACAAGTAGGCAGAGAGGCAGGCAGAGAGAGAGAGAGGAGGAAGCAGGCTCCCCGCTGAGCAGAGAGCCCGACGCGAGACTCGATCCCAGGACCCTGAGATCATGACCCGAGCCGAAGGCAGCGGCTTAACCCACTGAGCCACCCAGGCGCCCCGAGGCTATGCTCTTATTAAACTAGGGGGGCACCTAGCTGGCTCAGGCAGTGGAACATGTGACTCTCGACCTCAGGGTTGTGAGTTCAAGCCCCAAGTTGAGTGTAGGAATTACTTTGGAATTAAAAACAACAACAACAACATTCAGGGACGCCTGGGTGGCTTGGTTGGGCATCTGCCTTCAGCTCAGGTCATGATCCCACATTCTGAGACAGCACTGGGCTGCTTGCTCAGTGGGGAGTCTGCTTCTCCCTCTGCCTGCTGCTCCCCCTGCTTGTAGGCATTCTCTCTCCCACAAATAAATAAATCTTTTTTAAAAGTGCTAAAAAAAAATTCAAAAAATTTTCTTTTAAAAACAAATGAATAAACAAATAAAATAAACTATTATTAAGAATCAGGTGTGCTACAAGGCCCTAAAATTCCCTAGTTAATATTTCATAATGGGTAAAGTTAAAAAACTTGCCTACGTATTGTCACTGTGTCTGAAACACCTTGCCTTAGAATTACTTTTGGGTAAAATTCCAAAGAGCCTGGGTTCATGGAGTTATTATATTCTTGGCAAAACCTTAAGAGTCAGAAAAACTGCTGCTCAAGTAACTCAAAGCAAAAAGCATCAAACACGCATTATCCCTGAAAGTTGTAAGCAGACGTAACATGTATGCCTAAGGAACAAGAAATTCTGTATGGCAGCAAAGCTAAACTGTCGATTATAATACAGTGGGATTTTCTCATTCCCTTAACCTCACGCAGTTTATAAAATCAGATGTACTTCTTCTTGTTTGAATAACCAAAATGTTTCAGAACACATAAACCAAAAAAAGCTTACAAATCAAGCGAAACCATGGTTCTTTTTAACTTCAAGTGGTTATATACAACGGCTGAAACCTTTACCAAACCCACAAGTAAACTTGAACCTTGAGTTCTGCCTTCTTCCAACTGAACTTTGGTGCTAATTACATCTCCTTCCTGGCCAGAATAAAAAAGAAGTCTGCTATTTCCAACTTCTGAGCTCTCTGTTAAGGTAGTTCCAGACCCAAGAGGTTAGAAGGGCACCTAATTCCCCAGCAGGAAGCCTAAAGCCATCTATTACTTGGTGCACTTGTTTATTTATTTATAAATGACTTCAAATTACTCACTACGACAAACTCCAGCCTCAAGTCCTGCTTAACTCCCGCACTCTCTTCCAGTGGAAACAAACTCAAAGCTCCAGTCCAAATGGCTCTAACCACCATGACAAAGCACATTCAGGACAGGGCTAGTCTGCTCTTCCCTCTACCACCGAAAATGACATTCAAAGAATCACAAAACTCAACACTGAATTCTACTCCAGAACCAACACTGTATGTTGACTAAAATTTAAAAAACAAGAACAAAAAACCACAGTTTTGGTTACATAAATCATGTCTAGAAGCAACACTATATGCATTAGTCTTATTCTAATTCCAACATCAGAATTCCACTGTACATATACACACACATTTCAAAACTCTACCAAAAGTATTAAACATCACTTAAAACTTACTTTCACTTAAGGAATTTTTTTAATCATTAAAAAATTACTCTGGTTAAAATGATTTAATTTTCTTCTTGGGGAATTAAACTAATTGGAGGCTTAGATATTTAAGTTTTTCTAAAGCTGAAATATTCCCTTGGCCACCCTAGAAATAAACATGCACTTCAGCCTAACCAAAACAAAATTTGCTGAAGATGGAATCTGAAAGTACTTCAGTCTGTATCTTAGGCTCACAAGTCCCAAGAACCTTTTCTATTAATCCATAACTGCAAAGAGAATATAAGGGTCTTGGAATTAAAATTAAAAGAATATTGTTTCTCTTTTAAAAAATGAAAAGCATTAAACAGATGCACAAATTACTTCATGACATTAGAATCTTAATAGAGGGACGCCTGGGTGGCTCAGTTGGTTAAGCAGCTGCCTTCGGCTCAGGTCATGATCCCAGCGTCCTGGGATCGAGTCCCGCATCGGGCTCCTTGCTCGGCAGGGAGCCTGCTTCTCCCTCTGCCTCTGCCTGCCATTCTGTCTGCCTGTACTTGCTCTCTCCCCTTCTTTCTCTCTGATAAATAAATAAAATCTTAAAAAAAAAAAATAGAATCATATAGTATGTGGCCTTCTGTGCTGGTTTCTTTCACTTAGCATGTTTTTGAGGTCTGTCCACTGTATAGCAAAGATTAGTACTGGTGTAAAGACTAGCCAAATTTAAAGTGCTCAATAGCCACATGTGGCCTGTAGACCGTACTGAGCAACCTGGCTATGGAACCAAAAAGCTCCTCAAGAAACAAACATTTTCACCTGTTAAGTAAGAGACTATGTTAAGAGGCACATGGGTGGCTTAGTCAGTTAAGCCTCTGCTTTCGGCTCAGCTCGTGATCCCAGGGTCCTCGGATCAAGATCCACACTGGGATTCCTGCTCAACCAGAAATCTGCTTCTCTCTGTCTCCCCCCACCCCCACCTCGCCCCACTACTCATTTTCTCGCTTTCAAATAAAATCTTTAACAAAAACAAAAACCTTGGGGGGAAAAAAAAGACCATGTGAAAGCCATGAGAATCCTTAAAAAGAAATGTCATTTATGACAGATAACAAAGGGTTTGTGTTTTTTGTTGTTTCTTCTTTTAAAGACTTCCTTATTTGAGAGAGAGAGGGAGGGCGGGAGAGCAGGAGGAGGAGGAGGAGGAGCAGAGAGAAAAGGAATCTCAAGCAGATGCCTTGCTGAGCTCAGAGCCGTGATGCGCTTGATCCCACACCTTGGTATCATGACCTGACGCAAAACCAAATTCAGACACTTATCCAACTGAGCCACTGAGTCTGCTTCTCCTTCTCCCCCTGCTTGGCTTCTCTCTCTCTCTCTCAAAAAAGTAATTAAAATCTTGAGAGAAAGAAAGAAAGAAAGAAAGGAAGGAAGGGAGGGAGGGAGGAAAGTACAGAATTAACAGAGAAAGTGGACCTTAACTCTATGGTACCTACCACTTCATACTTCAAAAACTATCTTTGCTAATGATTTGAAACAAAAAATACCCACCACCCCGTCCTTGTTCAGTATTTTACCAACAATTCACACAAGTGTATTTATTAATTTAGTGACATTAAGAAAAACTCAATGGTTATTAACTAAGCCAAATTCTTAAAATGTCCAACCCTATTTTATTGAGGTAGGTATATATACATATATATATATAGTCTTCCCACCTGAGTCTATGAACATAGCTTACTACTACCCACATGGTAGCATATAGTTCTTCTTATCTCCTCATCTATACCAAGAAAAGTTTTTAGAGTACGACTCAGCTTCTTAGGAGAAACGAGCTCTGTTCCGCAAAGTTAATCTTAAAATGTATTTCACTTAGGGACACTTAGGTGGCCCATTCGGTTGATCGTCCAACTCTTGGTTTTGGCTCAGATCACGATCTCGGGGTCACAGGATCACACCCCACATAAGGCTCCGAGTTCAGTGCCCAGTGTGCTTGAGTCTCTCTCCTCCTCTGCCCCTTACCCTGCTCACATGTGTGTACTCCCTCAAATAACTCTACAATACAGATAAATTTCACTTATTATTCTGTCTATCTGGAAAGAGGAAATTTATCTATTCAACAAAGTGTGTTTAGGAAGATGTTCTATAGAGGTCACTTCATACAACTTCTAGCAACAGTAAACTCCAGTAGCATATAATTTAATGAATGACCACATGACTTAAGTAAACAAATCACCAGAGGGTGCTCTATATTTTCATAAGAGAAGCAATCACAAAACTATCCTTCGCAAATAAGGGCAATCATTTAGTTTATACTCTAAGACACAGATTTTTAAAAAGGGGGAAGGTACCTATAATAAAATCTCGGCTAATTCTGAATTTCAGAAAGTGGTAATGTTTAAAATAAGATTTTAACTTAAAAATACGATTACCACATTTTCCTTTATATCTGTGATGGATGATCCCTCATTCAGGACAGGTTGAAATTATATCAGGGTTTCTGAGAATGACCTCCAAATGGAAATACCTCACAAAAGATAAAAGAGAACACCAAAACTGCTCTGAATAAACTTCTACCATAAGTAAAAGAGGTTTCAATCTCATTCCAAAAGCCTGAAACATAAGCAAGGTTATGGAAATTTCCATTTTCTATACAGCCCTGGCATCCAGAAAGACAAAAATAAATGTACTCTTTTATTTGAGGCTTTAATTTGTGGCTTAGTGACTTCTGGGTGTTCTCTGATGAGGAATTAGGCCATGTTTAATCACTTAATTCCCTTATTTCTCAAAGAAGAAAGCTAAGAGGTTCTTTATATGCACAAAGTAGCCATGACACTAACAATTGGCAATTTAAGCATATTTTTTTAGAGTTTGCCTCCAAGTTAAACAAAATTCAGCCCAGTTCTTTTAATTTTAAAATTTGTTGTTTAGGATTTTAATCTGAATTACTTTTTGTTAATTTGAAAGCAACATTTTAAAAATTCACTTCAAAAAAAAACTTACTTCACATTAAAATTCACAAGACATGGAATCACAAGCTTATCCCCAAATCTATTTTCATTTCTTCCATCTAACAATCAAACCAAAACAAACCTCAGCACAACCCAAATGGAAAGAATGAAAATGGGTAAAGGAGGGACAGTTTGTCACTTCAAAAAGACTAACTTAACTAAAAGCGCAATTCCTGAGGAACTCTGTAAATCAGTTACATTTTAACTTATCTGAGAGAAGGAGAGTGGGGAAGGGAAGGAGGGAGAACAGGAACAGAGAGAGTCTCTGCCAGACTCTGGGCAAAGGGTGGAGCCTGCCAGGGGACTGGATCTCACCACCCTCCGAGATCATGACTGGAGCCAAAATGAAGAATCTGAGACTCAAGTGACAGAACCATCAAGGCACCCCAAATTTTTGATAATAAATTCTTTATCACCATGTGCAAATCATGTTATTATGTACCGGAGCAACAGTACGGCAGACGCTGTTTTTTTTAAGCCTTGGTTTTTAAAGGATAAAAATCAAAAAGTTACAGGGAAAGCAAGGGAGTAACAGAGTAAAATGCACTGGAAATAGCAGAGTTCACACCAGCTTCTAAAACTCCTTGCTCTATCTGAAATGCCTCCGCCTAGGAATGAACCGGGGTTAAGCAGCAGCGGCTTTCACGGCCTGCCCCTCCCCACTGCCTGCCCAGTCCCAGCACAGAGCCTGCCCGGTCACCACCCCACCCCCGGGGCTGAGGGCTGGGCAGAAACTCTGGCAAAATAAGGAAGCCTCTGGGAGATGGCAAGCGGCCAACTCAAACTGGATAATTCCAGTTTAGGCTGGTTTGACTCACAAACAAGCAGTTCTTAGCTTTCCCCGCAATATTCAGACACTCTGGCTGCCGAGGCGGCACACAATGAGCTCTCCTCATTTGCTCTCGGCGTTAAGTCTACCTTGTTCTCATTTCCCTCGCAGCAGGGGATCTCAAGTGAAAGCCGGATTCTCCATACACAGCAAATACGGATCAGCCTAGCACTTGTTTCCACAACTGCCTATTCCATACAGAACCCTAATGCTGATACCACCTATTACGACAGCCTTACTGAAATGCTGGTACCCAACAAAAAGAAAGGAACCAGAAAGGAAATCAATCTATTTATAGAGCTCCACAATGGAAGTTAAGCCCATCAGGGCAGTCACAAAGCAAACACCTCCATTTTCCATATTCAGCATTAAAAAGGTTTGGTTAGCTAATAGGACTCCCAAAGACAGAAGATTGTGTATAGCTTATTGCCCCCAAAATAAACTTCAAAAATGTAGCCTCTTCAATTGTTGGTGGGAATGGAAAATGATACATACAGAAATATACATACATAACTATACACACACACTCTCTCTCTTTCTCTCTCTCTCACTGGGGAGCACGCTCCAAAGCACAGACTGCGGAACACTTATTCCATGCTGCTCAAGAGCCCCCAAACTGATTTAAGAGGGAATGAACAAATGCTCACTCTGCTGGAAAGTAACAGTAATTTAAGGAGCTACTCAAAATATGGGGAGACTTTGGGACACCTGGGTGGCTCAGTTGGTTAAGCCGATGCCTTTGGCTCAGGTCAGGATCCTAGGCTCCTGGGATCACAGTCCCTTGCTCAGCGCGGAGCCTGCTTCTCTCTCTGCTTCTGCCTACCACTCTGCCTGCCTGTGCTCTCTCTCTGACAAATAATAAATAAGATCTTTAAAAATATATATATATGTGGGGAGACTTTGTGTATTTTAAATCTAACAGTTTTCTCCAGGAGTGCAGACACACTAACATGCTTGCTGTTCTCGTCTTTCCCCTCTCCCTCCAAGCAGGTAGCTTTTTAAAGAACTTCAATTCCTGTCAACTGTACCGCATAAAATAAAGAAAAAATAAATTTTCTATGAAAAAAAGAGAACTCAGATACCAGTATTTCAAGGAGAAGAGTCATAAAGTCAATAAAACTATTAGATGGTTTTAATTTCCTCACAAATTAAGAGCTGCAGATCTCAAGACAAAAACTTTATTTAAGGGGCATTTGGGTGGCTCAGTGGGTTAAAGCCTCTGCCTTCAGCTCAGGTCGTGATCTCAGGATCCTGGGACCCTGCCCCGCATCGGACTGTCTGCTCAGTGGTGAGCCTGCTTCCCTTCCTTTCTCTCTGCCTACCTCTCTCTGCCTACTTGTGATCTCTGACTGTCAAATAAATAAAATTTAAAAAAATACAAAACTTGAATGGTTGAAAATAGAGCAATGAATACATTTTATTTACAACACTGACTTTCTGCGAAACAGTTCCATTCCAAATCTAATTTCAGGGGCTCCTGGGTGGCTCAGTCAATTAAGCATCAGGACCCCAGGGTCCTGGGATGGAGCCCCACATCAGGCTCCCTGCTCAGCTGGGACCCTGTTTCTCCCCCTGCTTGTACTCTCTCTCTCCCGGTCAAATAAAGAAATCTTTTTTTTTTAAAGTCTAAGATAATTTGAGCTACCTAATAAAGTAAAAATGAGGCAGAAGTACAAAATAATAAAACAGGCGAAGAATGGTTGTGAAACCCAGAAATAAATCAGCTATTTAAAATGCATTAAAATGGTTATTTTACTTAGGCTTAAATAAGCATGCAAATATTTTCATTTTATACAAAAGGGGCAAAAATATAAACATCCCTCCTAAGAATATTTGTTATCTTTGACTTTGGCTTCTTAAAGGCTTAAATAAACCTTTACTGTTCTCCTTCAAAGTCCTCTGAATGCTCCCAAAACATACACTTCACCAGTTATCCCCAAATCAATAAACATCTAATCGTCTATTTTTACATGTTAGTTAGCATAATTTGTTTCAATGGTTTCTTCTCTTTACACAATCAAGAACAAAAAAAATCTCAACTTAAATGATTCATCTCAAACTGACAGGTATAAACACTAGCAAACAGGAGAAAGGTTGGTATTATTATGCAGTAAAACCAACTTAATTTCTATAATCCTTTCAATCCTACACAACTACAAACAAGAGCTGGGAGAAAAGTCATGGTTCCTAAACACCAATTTCCCAAATATTGTTTGATTCATTGTATCAATTTTTCTCCTGAGATTGAAAGTCATTACTTTAAGTGGTACTGACTTTCTTCTGTTAAAAAAAGAAATACAAACTATTTTTGCACCCCTAAATATATCTGAGAATAAGAAATCATACCTGGGCAACTCAGTCGTTAAGTGACTGCCTCAGGCTCAGGTCATGGAGCCCTCCCTGCTCAGCCTGCTTGTATTCCATCTCTTGCTGTGTCTCTCTATGTCAAATAAATAAATAAAATCCTAATTTCTTTTAATTAATTAATTTATTTATTTATTTGACAGACATCACAAGTAGGCAAAGAGGCAGGCAGAGAGGCAGGCGGGGGGGGGGGGGGGGGGGGGGGGGGGGGGGCTCCCCACCGAGCAGAGAGCTCAATCCCAGGACCATGGGATCATGACCTGAGCCAAAGGCAGAGGCCCAACCCCCTGAGCCATGAAGGCGCCTCAAAATCCTAAATTTAAAAAAAAAAAAAAAAAAGGAATCACAGAGCAACAAAAACATTTTACTTCCAACTAAATATTGAAATTATTTGCCTATTTGTTATTATAGATAAGAGATCACTTTGAGGATTAAAAGCTCAAATGTGTTTTTATGATTAAACATTTCAACAATCAGGGCGCCTGGGTGGCTCAGAGCGTTAAGCCTCTGCCTTTGGCTCAGGTCATGATCTCAGGGTCTTGGGATCGAGTCCCACATCGGGCTCTCTGCTCAGCAGGGAGCCTGCTTCCTCCTCTCTCTTTCTCTCTCTCTGCCTGCCTCTCTACCCGCTTGTGATCTCTGTCAAATAAATAAATAAAATCTTAAAAAAAAAAAAAACATTTCAACAATCATCAAAAAACTGCTAATTATTAATTCCTTTAACACCAAAATATTGACTTTTGGGGCACCAGGCTGGCTCAGTCAGTGCAGCATGCCACTCTTGATCTCAGGGTTATGAGTCAGAGCCCCAGGGTTGGGCACAGAAGTTACTAAAAAATAAAATCTTTAGGAGGGCCTGAGTGGCTCAGTGGTTAAGTGTCTGCCCTTCAGTTCAGGTCATGATCCCACAGTCCAGGGATGGAGCCCCAGGTTAGGCTCCCTGCTCAACAGGGAGTCCGCTTCTCCACCTGCCTCTACCTCTGATCATGTTCTCTGACTCTGCAAACAAATATTAAAAAAAAAAAAAAAAAAAAAAAAAGGGACTTTTACTTCATATATAGTATTGAAATTACATCCAAATCTGACAGTTTCCAGCACATTATACCTATCATAAGCAAACTGTATAGTAAGGTAATAAAATGAGCGTTCCTTCCTTTTCCATATCAGTATTCTATATAAGCATATTTGTAAAATAAGAGAAATGGAAGGTACACGGTCAACTTTGATACACATACCACCACCAATCCCAATGGCTTCCCTCTCACCTTATCGGCCTCATCCATAATCTTTCACAAACCTGCAAGATGACAACAATTTTGGAAAATTTCTTCTTCTTCTTCTTTTTTTTTTAAACTTCGTGATAGTAAAGCAAAGTTTAATGAATACAAAGCTCCCAAAGGGGTGGGGGGACCAGAGAGGGTTGCCTAGAAAATTTTCTACATGAACCTGAAAGTTCTCTCTCCTTAAATAAGTAGCTGCAAACCTCCTCTTGAAATCATAGACAAAGGGTATTTGAAAAAAACTCCCCCTCTCAGAAACTATAATGTCTTGATTGTTCACAAAACAACTAGCAGAACAGGTCTTAACAGAAAAAAAAAATGCTCACTACATTCCTTTTGACTATGTTGTTGTAACAATTCAGAATCTGTTTAATATTGCTAATTACTGTTTAAATATAATTCAGGTAAAATAATCTTAAATGGTCTATCATTAAAAAAAGAGTACGGTTATGGTCAACTTTGAAATAATTTACTAAAAATGTATAAAAGAAACATACAAATAAGTTCTACAAATAATACAATCAATAAGAAGTGTTTTTCAGGGTGCTTGGGTGGCTCAGTCAGTTAAGCATCTGCCTTCCACTGGGATCATGCCCCACATGTGGCTCCCTGCTCTGATTCTCCCTCCTCCACTCATCTTCTCTATTGAGTCTGTCTCTCGCTCAAAAAAAAAAAAGAAAGAAAAGAAAAGAAGTATTTTTAATTTCCTCTTCAATAAGAAGTAATTTTTTTTTAAAAGTAAATTATTCCAACTGCAAAGCTACAACATTAAACAAGAGAGGGGCTTTAGCAGAAACCACACCACATCTTAACAGAGCATCAGTGCTGAAAAGTCTGATTGCTCAAAGTTCCACATGCTTGAGGCACCTGGGTGGTTCAATGGGTTAAAGCCTCTGCCTTCGGCTCAGGTCAAGATCCCAGGGTCCTGGGATTAAGCCCCACATCGGGCTCTCTGCTCAACGGGGAGCCTGCTTCCTCCTCTCTCTCTCTCTGACTGCTGCTCTGCCTACTTGTGATCTCTGTCAAATAAATAAATAAAATCTTAAAAAAAAAAAAAGTTCCATATGCTTTTCTTGTTACTTCAACTAAACACCACAAAGGCTATTTCAAATGCCAGTTTTCCTGCCCTGGAAGTAAGAAGAGTGTCTCTCTCTCTCCCCCCCCAACTCTTCCTGTCCCCAAGTCTCTTCCTTAAATCTTCCAACTGTGGGGGTGCCTGGCTGCTCAGTCAGTAAAGCATGCAACTCTTGATCTCAGGGTCATGAGTTTAATTCCCACATTGGGCATGGAGCCTACTTTTTAAAATCTTCCAACCATGACGGTATAAAAGAAATTCCAGTAATATAATTAATTATACCAAAAAACATATGAAATTTCATCAAGTTTTTTTTTTTTCTTAAGATTTTATTTATTTATTTGACAGACAGAGATCACAAGTAGGCAGAGAGGCAGGCAGAGAGAAAGGAAGGGAAGCAAGCTCCCCGCCGAGCAGAGAGCCCCATGCGGGACTCAATCCCAGAACACTGGGATCATGACCTGAGCCAAAGGCAGAGGCTTTAACCCACTGAGCCACCCAGGCGCCCCATCATCAAGTATTTTCCAAATCAATTTATTCCAATTTAAAAAATCTGTATGTAGAAAGCTTGTTCTAATAAATTCTGATTCAGGGCACCTGGGTGGCTCGAGTTGGTTAAGTGTCCAACTCTTAATTTCGCATCAGAATTTTAGAGTTGTGAGACTGAGAGCCACATTAGACTCCATACTTAGCGGGGAGTCTGCTTGAGATTCTATCTCCTTCTCCCTCTGCCCCCCCACCACACTCACGTGTGCTCTCTCTCTAAAAAAAAAAATAAATAAAAAAGAAAGAAAAGAAAAAAAATTCTGATTTATTCAAACAGGTAACTAAGCATGATTTAATGCGATATGGTTTACCAAGAGCCACAATGAGACAATGAAATGTAACTAACTACCGTTATTTTCATGTAGTTATCTTTGCTTATTACTACTATTCATTTTGTTTCCACCTAAAGACCTATTTTTGTGAGAATAAAACTCTGTAGTTATCAGATGTATTTAGACAGACAAACCAGCAGGATTCAGAAGAACAAAAAGGAAAAGTCTGACCCTAGCCCAAATAGCTTTCAAGACAGAGGAGGCTGCTTCTGGAAAGCAGGAAAGATGCACTAGCCACAGACACCCAGATTAATATAAATACATGTTAGCTCTTAATTAGACATATATGTAGTTTTCTGTTTTGGCTCAGCCATTGCAAATGTTTAATCTAAACTAATCTATTCTTGGGGTGCCTGGATGGCTCAGTCAGAAGAGCATCTGGGGGCGCCTGGGCAGCCCAGGGGTTAGGCCTCTGCCTTTGGCCCAGGTCATGAGCTCAGGTTCCTGGGATCGAGCCCCGCATTGGGCTCTCTGCTCTGTGGGGAGCCTGCTTCCCCCCCGCTCTGTCTGCCTCTCTGCCCACTTGTGATCTCTCTCTCTCTGTCAAATAAATAAATAAAATCTAAAAAAAAAAAAAAAAGAGCATCTGACTCTTAATCTCAAGGTCAAGAGTTCAAGCCCCACACTGGATGTAGAGATTACAAAAATAATAATAAACTTTAAAAAATATTAAAAATAAATAAATTAGTTCTATTCTTGGGGATCCATACAACCTATCTTATTCCATAAATTTCGTGTGCACAAACACACAGTATTTGTTAAACAGATGGCTGAATATAAACTCAAAAGTTAAATCTAGACTAAATTTAGAGATTTAGAGAAGTAATCTACTGAATAGGAGGGAAAGGAATAGGAACAGGTTTAGGATTATCCAAATCTCAACTCTCTCCCTTTACCCTTTCATCCATTTTTTCCCCATGCATTCAGTAAACTCTTAAAGCATGTAGAATCAAGGACTAACTGCAAGGATATCTTTTCAGCAATCTGGTGAAGCCTCTGCACTTTTCAGAATAATGTTTCTAAATGCATAAAGTAAAATAAACAGGAATAAAAATGGAAGCCAATTATATTGACAGTTATTAAAATATTCAAAATGTTGTATTATAATGTTTTCATTAACATTAACTTATAATACTTAACACTGAATTTAGTAACTACGTAATTCCCAGTAGTCCCAGTAATGATGACTAGACACGGCATTTTGAGATATCTGCAACTATAATAAACTACCTGTGGATTTATACTGGTAACAAAGTAACCCATACTGTCAATACTACTTTTTTTTTGTTGCCTACTTTCATAATGCAAAGCGATACTTAATTTCAGTTACAGATTACTAGTGAAAAGATGTAATTTTCCCCATTCAAGTTCAGGAACCCTAAACCAGCCCAATCATCTTTGGGTTCGATCAAAGTAAACCACTGGGAAACAAAACACAAAAACTATTTTAAGATATCAGGATGGAGCACCTGGGTGGCTCAGTCATTTAGTGTCTGCCTTGGGCTCAGGTCATGATCCCAGGGTCCTGAGATTGGGGCCCCACAACGGGGACCCTGCTCAGTGGGAAGCCTGCTCTTACTCTCCTACTACCCTTCTTGTGTCCCCTCTCTCGCTGTCAGATAAATAAATAGAATCTTTTTTTAAAGGGGAGAGGGTTCCTGGGTGGTTCAGTGGGTTGGGTGTCTGCCTTCTGCTCGGGTCATGATCTCAGGGTCCTGTGATCCAGCCCCGCATCGGGCTCTCTGCTGGGCGGGTAGCCTGCTTCCTCCTCTCTCTTTGCCTGCCTCTCTGCCTACTTGTGATCTCTGTCAAATAAATAAATAAAATCTTAAAAAAAAAAAAAGCTATCAGTAAAGTTTATGAACTAAATTCAATAAATTCTTCAATTCCTTTAACCTGTATTACAGAAAATTCACTAACATGACAGGAAAAAGAAACCCAATGATAGGAAACTATAGAAATCAGGTATATTCAACTTCAATCTGGCCTTTAAAAAAAAAAAAGGAGATTGATTGATTGATTGATTGATTGATTTGACACCGCTGGGGAGGCAGGGACAGGGAGAGAGGGAACACAAGCAGGGGGAGTGGGAGAGGGAGAAGCAGGCTCTCTGTGGAGCAGGAAGCCCAATGAGGGGCTTGTTTCCAGAACCCTTGGGATCATAACCTGAGCCGAAGGCAGAATTTTAAGGACTGAGCCACCCAGGAACCCCTCAATCAGGGCTTTTAAAAGAAATACTTTTGTGGAATATATACATTTAAAATTTTCTGTTGAAAGGAAAAGTGACTCCCTAAACCACACAAAGAGACAGACAGCACCACAGAGCTGCACACAGGAAAGCTTATACCATTAAGTTCCAGTTCTCACCAGTTAAATACTGAGAATAGTTATGCAGAAACTGTAGGTGTGTCATTTATAAAGAGTTCACAACCAGACTGTTATCAATCCCACGTTTACTCATTGGAAATGCACTGTTAGGAATCTGTTCACCAAAGCTCCAACAATTAAGGGGGATGGAGGGTGATTAACTTCCCTGTCAGTCATGCAGACAGAATACAAGCTTGTTTCTATCGCTAGAACCAAGCTACATTTCATCTACTATAAGACGTTAATTTGTAACATTTTTTTTTTTTTAAAGATTTTATTTATTTATTTGACAGACAGAGATCTCAAGTAGGCAGAGAGGCAGGCAGAGGGGAGGGAAGCAGGCTCCCCACTGAGCAGAGAGCCCGATGTGGGGCTCGATCCCAGGACCCTGGGATCATGACCTGAGCCGAAGGCAGAGGCTTTAACCCACTGAGCCACCCAGGCGCCCCAATTTGTAACATTTTTAAAGAACTTGGAAGATCATGGTTTCACAGTCATAAGGTTTTAAAGATTACAAAAAAGAACTTATTTCCCCCAAAATAAAATTCAACATTCTGAATTTATAAAACATCTCAAAATAATTACCCTCTGGATGTCAGCAAAATAGTAAAGGAAAAAAGGACATCTGATGAAAGGGAGGCTGAGTGGGTATTCTATGCACATCAAAAGATTTTTTTTCTCAGACTTGCTTGGACCATCTATAATGACCAATCTTTCAGCTATTTACATTAATTCTACTTTATCCATTGTGTTAACTAAGAACTGTATCTAAGTATTTCAACTATTTACTGAACATGTACTTTGAGAAAGACGATATGCTAAGCTTTATGGTGTGCACAAAGGAAGACCTGGTCTTGTTCTTAAAGGATAGCACTGAAAGGCCTGTCATTCAGTCCCATTTCCAGAAAGTTCACTGTTTCTCACAATCAACATAATCTGATTATTAACACAATGTCTCTCCCACTTGTCCCAAGTTAGGCATTCTCAGAGTCCAAGACTTCCTTCTCTGAACTACTGAAATAGCCTCCCCACCACAATCTCAGTCTTTCCTACTCTAAGTCACCAGATGCCTTTCTAAATCTAAAGCACAGATCTCAACAAACTATCTCCCTTCTCAAAATCTTTCAACCACTCATCTCCGCATAAAGAACTAAACCCAAAATCATTATCATCGTTAAGTCATTCTAAATTACGTGCTGTTCACAAACATTCTTCCATCTGTATCCTCCAGGTTGTTCCTTCAACCCAGTGTTCCTGCCTAGCCTAAAACTCAGCTCTTCTTGTCGATGAAGTGCTACGTAACAGCCTTTATAGCCCTAAATCATAAAAGCTTCCAGCCCTAAGCACGAATCAGGTAGCTGACAGAAGAGGAAATATCTTCAACAACTGTTAATTTAGGGGCACCTGGGTGGCTCAGTGGGTTAAACCCTCTGTCTTCAGCTCAGGTCATGATCCCAGGGTCCTGGGATTGAGCCCCACATCGGGCTCTCTGCTCCATGGGGAGCCTGCTTCCTCCTTTCTCTCCACCTGCCTCTCTGTCTACTTGTGATCTCTGTCAAATAAATAAATGAAATCTTTTTTAAAAAATTATAATTTAGTCCCCGTGTACATTTTCTAAGTTTATCCTGCCTTTGTGGCGTTATCTTTCTGATTGTAAATATTCAGAAGCATATAACCCTTCCTTTAGATTGCATACAGGGATTAGCTCCATCAAATTCATCAGACAGCCTCTGGGTTCAAGTTTTTGAGCCTACAATGCTAAGGGCCAGATCCCAAATCACTATCACTCCCATCAAAGTATAATGCCATCCTGAAGGCCCTGTATCATATTTCTCCAACTTCAACACTTCCACAATTGGCTGGCTTTTCAGTAAGTTTTGACACAATGGAATGCTACGGTGTCCCTTTAAAGAGGTAGGTTTAGAGAAAAAGGACTAAAACCTGAGTACCTTAATTCTATGTAGGAGAAAGTAGGACATAACAAGACTTCATAATCAGCTTATTATAGAGTTCAAATGAATCTTGTCAATTGTTTAACTTGACAATGTAGCAAATAAAATCATGAGAGGCTGAGTTTTCACCCATGTCACAGAGCTGCAACACTGGAGCCAGTACATAATTTTCCCCAAGTACATGATCATTTACTTGTCTCAAATTAATTCGAAGCAGGCAATGCTAGAAGAAGAATAATTAATCTGGGCATTTTAATCAATCAAAAAATTTCATATCCTATAAATTTAAAATACACAGCATTCAAATATAAAACTAGGATATTTGGCATAAACAGGATCAATAACAGTAGATGGAAACAAGGAATGGTTAAAGACCATTCAAATGCTTCCACAACTGAAGCAGTAATAATAATAGCTAATAATTACTAAAGGCAGCATTTAATATATATGGATATCGAGCTAAGCACTTAAACACTTTTTTCGTTTAATCTTCACAATAATTTTAAAGCCTGATTCTCACAGAAGATGAGAAAGCTGAGGTTTAAGTAACTTGTCCAAGGTTATAAAACGAGTAAGCTGTACTATCTACACAGATCTGTGATAAACTTCTAAGCGGTTTCCTGTTAAGATTACCTTCAAATTATTATTTTTACCTTTAAAATAAAATTTCTTTGTAAAAAAATTTCCAACTAATAAAATTAGCTCACTCAACCTTAATGAACAGCTAAGTTACAACCAGCATTTAAAGAAAGCTTTTCTAATTGAGATTATAAACTGGCTTTTACCTTGATATTAAAATTAGTTAAAATGTACTCAAAAGTTGATTTGGTCATTTATAATAGATGGGTCAACAGTATATTTCACCAATACATCTTTAAACAAAAGGCTTTTATGAATTTTCAACCAAAATAATAAGGTAGCATTATACACCCAAGAAATTAAAAACTCTAAAGAGATACATTTTCAGCGGCACAGGATTTAATTCATTCAGCTAAAGTTACCGTTTTTCTACCTCTTTTGGCCATTTGAATATTGAACATCTGGAGCAAAAAACAGCATTTGCAAATCACTATTTCAGGTACTTGACAGAATGGTGAATTCCATGGCCACCCACTAATCACAGCTTCTTATATACACAATCCAAGATTACTTACTTTAAAAAATATTACTATGCTACAAATCATTACCACTGATTGTTGAGAATTTGTGACATATTATTCAACAGCTCGTCTGTGATAACAAAAGGCTGTTAACCTACCTGTCACTGCTGGTACTACTGCTGCTGCTGATTGAATCACTACTGGAGGATCTACTCCTAGAGCCGCTGCCGCTAGGGGACCTTGTAGGTCTAGACGCTTGGCTAGCCAGCCTCTGAGGAGACTGATTTCTAGACTGGGATGAATGTGGTGACCGACTCCTGCTGTGCTGGTAATTCCGCTCTGGCCTTCTGCCTCGTACCTCCCGGGTAATATCATCCCTGTAGATATCCCTGTGTACCACACTGGGCAGTGTAAACTGCTCCCGAGCCCTAGGTTCGTATCGGGGGTCATGAGCATCAAAACGGTTTGGACTTCGACTCCGAGAAGCATAATAGAGCCCATGTTGTAAAGTCCGCTCGCGAGGATCTCTATAGTAATCCTGATCGTAATGTCTTGTCCGATCAAATCCTCCCGTCCCCCGTTCATGGTGTCCATAGGCACTATGTTCATAAGCACGCTCCCTGTTATCTGAAGCCCTGCATTTAGGAGGGGGGGAAAATATTTAATCAATCAGAAAAGGGCAAGCAAAACTAAAAGCAAGTCATGCAAACATTCATTTCAGCATTGTCTGTCTTTGCAACTGTCATTTTCTAAACAGCATTAACCTACTTAGTAAGCAAACACTACCAAGCTTAACATTTTACTTGACTCCAAATATTATTTTCACAGCTGAGCAATCATTGTGTATATTGGGCTTTCATGACTAGTGTTCTGCAAATCAGATGCTCTTTTTATTAGGGATTTTCTGGCTTATATGCAGAAATATACATATACCATCTCCTTTTCATTTGCAGTTTAATGGAACAAAAAGAGACTGTCATTTTAATATCAAAGTTTTCTATACTTCCATCTGATTAAGATACATACCAAACTTTTACTTACTTGACAAATTTATTTTAGGCAAAATTTCCATGATACATCTTAACACAGACATGAAAGCCCTATTGCAATGTATGTCCCAGCAGTAAGAGGGCATTTTCAAAGAAGTCCAGAAAAAAATTTTAAGTATAATTTTCTCTCATTAACTTTCGACTTCTTGGGTAATTATAAAAACTACCAGATTATGTAAACTGCTGTGCCCAAACAATCACATTTAATAACAGAAATGGAATCTTAAAAGAAAAGGTTATCAAAATACTGGATTGACACAAGCTATTTATTCTACGGTAAATTTAACTAACTAAAGAATAAAGATTATTTCATCTACTGGTGCTATCAAATTCCACGTAATTTTTTAAAACAACTATTCCATGATCCCACTTGTTAATGTCTGTGCTTAATGTTTATAGGAAATATGCTCTTAGTCATAGCTAAGCTCAAATTGCCTCTGATGAAATTAGCCAACTTTGGAAACTGTAAGATATTTGAAGGTTGCTATTAGCAATGGATTAACCTAAAAAAATGTTTCTGTAGGACATGACTATTTGCCAACCTACGGTTACAAGAGATTGCTGCATGTTCAATTAAACATGCACTTATGTGTTGATAATGAAAACCAATGCTAATCCTACACAGAAATCTTAACATTTTCTACTTTTGTAGGAAACCAGAACTCATTTCCTGAGTTCCTAAAAGACCATTTCATCACTTGATTCTCAAGTTAAGACTGAGTTTCTTTTCAACATTATCTTTGGATCTGATCTTCTATCAAAAGATTAAGAAATCATCAAAGACACAGAATTAGAATCTCTCCAGTGAAGAATATCTGGCAAAAATCTTACAACTAATATTATGTCCCCAGTAGATACATAAATCCAAATCTCTCCACTAATCTTCATTTTCACCCACCCTTTCTTTCACCATACCTTCCTAGGCTATACTTGCTTTTTGCTGCTATGATGTGAAGCAACTGCATGGCAAAAAAATGTCAGTACTATCTTTCCTATTTAAAAGTATTAAATAGCTTTTTCCTTTTTAAATGTGCTACATTTCTGGCATTTGGATAGATATTTCAATGTCTAACAAAAAAACAGGGTTTCCTTTGAGACTTAAGAGAAAATTTCACAAATAATTTAACTAGCACCCTATCAAATGTTAATTGGTAAAAGCTGTTATTAATGATATAACAAGCAATAGGCAATAGTTCTAGGAGAATTACTGCTACAGCTGGTATTTTAGAAATATGCAAAGTTCTTATCTATTAGGAAGATACAGAAGGCAGGCACAAGAGCTAGCAGAGCTGAAATCTAATAGCTATTCTTTGATTCATCTATTAGTACTAAATACTTCTAGAGTTAGTGGGGGAAAAAAAGAAGAGAGTTTGACTTGGGTTAGGAGAGGGGCTAATATACACAGGTCAGGACATACCAACCTTTTCCAAGTGTGGAAACACGACCTATAATCCCAATTAAATCTAGGGAGAGAATTGTGAACATAACTTCCCCAATTTTGGCCCCTCTTATGGGGGTAATCCACCTTCTTAATGGGCAAGGGTGTCAAATGATATTTAGATGAACCACAAGGAAAAAAAAATCTTAGTGACCAGATAAAATAATTCCACTGGAAGCAAGTAGTCCCAGACAAACTGTAACTCTCAAACCCCCAGACTTCTTTCTTGAGATAGTAGACAATTATAAATTCATCCACATTCAAAAAAATTTCCAGCCCTAAGTAGGAATCAGGCAGCTGACAGAAGAGGAAATCTCCTCTACGATTCCACCAAATGAGGAAGAACAGTTGCTCCCCATTAGTTCACCTTTGTAGCCATCCACACAGTCAATTTTGATTGCTGTATCCACAACTGATCGTCACCATGTGTTCAAGGCTAAAGTACCTTTAATTGGACAGCAACTTGCTTAAGAAACAAAATAGTAATCCTCTTCCCCTGGGCTAATGGAATCTTGACTGCATGACATCCCATACATTCCAGCAATTAGAAAAGAATGGCTATATTCCAGGATTGAGAAACATTCATCATCTCAAATTTCCCCCATTCCATCAAGGAGTATAATTCCAACATGGAAAATGTGTAGATCCAAAATGGAAAAAAATCAAACATTGCCTTCACTCTTCTTCATCCAAGTACAGATTTCCAGATTAAAGTATTGTTTGTAGAATCCAGGCGGTTGAATCATTATGGTCTGCTAGGTTTTTTGTGACAATCCAATTTGTTTGTACACTTTGTGTAGTGAAAATTGAGAAGCAGATATCAACTTCTAAAAGAATCTGTAGGCTCTAATATTCCAGAAATATTCCATATAGTACAACCACAAAATCTGTAGCCAAATAGCTCCATCAGATAGCAGAGATATATCCAAGGAAGGCCTTCAGATTATCCAACAGAAGGAATAATTAATTCTAGAAGATAGGTAACTCCAAAAATGATACTGCCATACAAAATCTTCCACCATTTTACATCTCAGGAGTAGATATCCAACCAGCTGCAGGAAATATCCTCTACGATTCCACAAGATACCAGCCACTGGGATAGAAATCACTTCCGTTTCCAACCCAAAATAGGAAACATTGAGAATGCCCAAAACTTTAAATCCATCTGGGGCCCCTAAATATGAGTTTCTGTTTCTCACCATATCAAATACAAAATACCTGCCTACAGAAACCTTGGAACTTACCCATCAAGTCTCCGCTCATAACGTCCTTCTCGTGCATGAAGTGATGGTGGAGGGCCATAAGCAGGCCCTCCACCACCTCCTCTGAACCCAGAAACCTCTCTACTACGAGATGCTATGGAAACTGTATCATCCAATCCCCGAGCAGCACTCGGAATGGTGCCTGGTTCATTATAATCCGTGCGTAGGTCTCTATCTCCCATTTTGTTGACTGAGTTGTGAGCCTTCTGTGCACTTTTGATGTCCACAAAATCCACAAAGGCGGCCACTCCTCCTTCAGATCCCCTCTTGGGGAGAATTTTGACACTTTCCACGCGGCCATATCTGGAAAAAATAAAACATTATTGTTGCATAACAATAATTTTCCAAGAATAGTCTGTGAAAATCTTAGACAATTTACATTAACTGCATATGTAGAAGGAGTTGCAAAGTACACAAGATGGCTTTTACACTCACATTTTACTTGGGGCAAAAATTTACAAGGATTTTTTTAAAAGCAAGCTCTACACCCAATGTGGGGCTTGAACTCAAGAGTCCTGAGATCTAGTCACATGCTCTACCAACCGAGTCAGCCAGGTTCTCCAAAATTTACAAATGTTTTAACCATTACTCTTACTTCTTAAATACATTCACTGAATTACTTTTCACCTTTTAAGAACACTTAGCTGAAATGAATCTGTTTTATGAATTTTTACATTCTTAAAAAAGGTTACTAAACCTAAGATGCTTCAATGTTACTTAGATATCTTTAAAGATGTTTATCAGGAGGGCCTGGTGGCTTAGTCCTTAAGTGTCTGCCTTCAGATCAGGTCATGATCTCAGGGTCCTAAGCGGACTGAGCCCCGCACCCAGCTCCCTGCCCAGCAGGAAGCCCAGCTTCTCCGTCTCCTACTCCCCCCTGCTTGTTTCCTCTCTCGCTGTGTTCTCTCTGTCAAATAAATAAATAAAATCTTTTTAAAAAATTAAAATTAGGGTGCCTGGGTGGCTCAGTGGGTTAAGCTGCTGCCTTCGGCTCAGGTCATGATCTCAGAGTCCTGGGATCGAGTCCCGCATCGGGCTTCTCTGCTCAGCAGAGAGCCTGCTTCCCTCTCTCTCTCTCTGCCTGCCTCTCCATCTACTTGTGATTTCTCTCTGTCAAATAAATAAATAAAATCTTTAAAAAAAAAAAATGAAATCTGTAAAGTAGCTGTTTTTAGTTAAGATGTTTCTCTACTTTTTAATTTTAATTTTTTTAAAAGATTTTATTTGACAGAGAGAGAGATCACAAGTAGGCAGAGAGGCAGCCAGAGAGAGAGAGAGGGAAGCAGGCTCTCTGCTGAGCAGAGAGCCCGATGCGGGACTCGATCCCAGGACCCTGAGATCATGACCTGAGCCGAAGGCAGCGGCTTAACCCACTGAGCCACCCAGGCGCCCCTACAGATTTCATTTTTAAATCATTAAGTGAAAATGAGCCTACTGAAAAAATGAGATGATTCCACAATCTTTACTTGAAAGTAATCCATTTGAAGTGATAGTCTTAATTTTTTTAAAAGACTTTATTTATCCAAAAAAGAGAAAGCACAAGCCAGGTGAGGGGCTCAGCCTGCTGAGCACGGAGCCCACCACAGGGCTGAATCCCACGACCCTGAGATCATGGCCTGAGCTTAAGTCAGACACTTAACTGACTGAGCCACCCAGGTGCCCCTCAAGTGAGAGTGAGATTTTTTTTTTGAAGATTTAATTTACTTATTTGACAGAGAGAATGCAAGCACACAAGCAGGGGGAGCAGCAGGCAGAGAGAGAGGGAGACTCAGGCTCCCCACTAAGCAAGGAGCCTGAAGTGGGACTTGATCCCAAGACACAGATATCATGACCTGAGTCAAAGGTTGACACTTTACCAACTGAGCCACCCAGGTGCCCCAACAGTCTAATTTTTTAATGCAGTTTTCTGCTATTTAATTTTTTTCAGGAGGTTAAAACTACTAAAACTTATAATTTAGGTATACTTAAAACTGTTTTTCATATAATTTGAGAAAATCTTTTTTTTTTTTTTTTTTTTTTTAAAGATTTTATTTATTTATTTGACAGAGAGAAATCACAAGTAGATGGAGAGGCAGGCAGAGAGAGAGGGAAGCAGGCTCCCCGCCGAGCAGAGAGCCCGATGCGGGACTCGATCCCAGGACCCTGAGATCATGACCTGAGCCGAAGGCAGCGGCTTAAACCACTGAGCCACCCAGGCGCCCGAGAAAATCTTTTGATAGACCTATGTTCCCATTTTTACTCCCCCCCCACCCAAAAAAAAAAAAAAGCTTGAGATGTCTGTAAAGAAAAATTTTAGGGCACCTTTTATATTTGGAAGATATGTGTAAGAAATATAATGATTCAGAATTTTAAAAGTCATGAAATTCTATGAATTTCATTAGGAGTTAACTATGCTTTATGTACTTATAATCTGGCATTTTAGAAAGAAAAGCACAGCAATTTTAAATATAGCATTCTTATTTGCTGACAAACCAAAATCATAATTTTACACTTCTCCTGGAGCTAACATTATCAGAAAGCAGAACTCTTCTCTTTACATCCTCCAGTATGATTTAAGTTATACCTCTCACAATGGAAACCTAATCCTAAAATTCTGTTTCATCAGACAACTGAACTAGAAGAAACAAAATTAACTGTTGATACTGAATTAATGAAAGGAGCTTCCTAATTTGGAAAAAATAATTGTGAGAAATTGGAATAGTTCTTTTCTTTCCATACAAACATTAAATACCTTCCAGTGTATCTGACAAAGGACTTGTATCTAGAGTACAAAAACTTTTATAATTCAAACAATTTTTTTAAATAGGCAAAACACTTCAACAAAGAAGATACACAGATGGCAGATAAACCCAGAAAAATAGGCTCAAAATTAATAGTCATTAGGGAAATGCAAATCAAAACCACAATGAAATACCACTTCACACCCATTAGGATGACTATTTAAGGCAGGAAAAAAAAAAGGAATAAAAAGTGTTGACAAGAATGCAGAAAATTTTGAAATCTAGGGCAGATCTAGTAGAACTATAAAAATGTGGAACCACTGTGGAAAAGTTTGGAATTTTTCTCAGTAAGTTAAGCATAGAATTACCATATGACGGAGCAAATCCACTCCTTATCTGGGGTTCAAATAGCTATGTGTACACCAATGTTCACTGCAGCATTATTCATAACAGCCCAAAGATGGAAACAACCCAAGTTTCTACCAATGAATGAATAAACAAAATGCAAAATATATTTATAATGGGATAGTACATTAAGACATAAAAAGAGGGGCGCCTGGGTGGCTCAGTGGGTTAAAGCCTCTGCCTTTGTCTTGGGTCATGATCTCAGGGTCCTGGGATGGAGCCCCGCATCGGGCTCTCTGTTTGACGGGAAGCCTGCTTCCTCCCCTCTCTCTGCCTACTTGTGATCTCTGTCAAATTAATAAATAAAAAATCTTTGAAAAAAAAAAGAGACATAAAAAGAAACAAAGTTCTGATACAAGCCACACATGGATAAAAATTAAAATATCACCCTAGGGGCACCTGGGTGGCTCAGTCATTAAGCGTCTGCCTTAGGCTCAGGTCATGATCCTGAAGTCCTGGGATCAAGCCCCGCTCAGCGGGAAGCCTGCTTCTCTCTCTCCCACTCCCCCTGTTTGTGTTCCCTCTCTCGCTGTCTCTCTATGCCAAATAAATAAAATCTTTTAAATAATTAAAAAACAGGGGCACCTGGGTGGCTCAGTGGGTTAAGACCTCTGCCTTCAGCTCAGGTCATCCTGGGATGGAGCCCCGCACTGGCCTCTCTGCTCAGCAGGAAGCCTGCTTCCCCCTCTGCCTACCTGTGACCCCCAAATAAATAAATAAAATCTTTTAAAACATATATATACATATATAAAATCAAAAAAATAAAAAATAAAACATCGCCCTAAATGAAATAAGCCAGACACAGAAGGAAAATTCGTTTGTGATTCCACTTATATGAGGTATCTAGAATAGGCAAATTCATAGAGACAGAAAGCAGAACAGAAGTGAGGAGGAGCAGAGACAAGAGGGAAATGGGGAATTACTGTTAATGGGAACAGAATTTCTGTATGGGATGAAAAAATTCTAGAAATAGTGGTGAATGATTATATGTAACACCACTGAATTGTATGCCCCAAAACGGTTAAAATAAATGTTTTTTTTTTTTAAGATTTTATTTATTTATTTGACAGACAGAGATCACAAGTAGGCAGAGAGGCAGGCAGAGAGAGAGAGAGAGGGAAGCATGCTTCCTGCGGAGCAGAGAGCCCGATGTGGGGCTCGATCCCAGGACCCTGAGATCATGACCCGAGCCGAAGGCAGCAGCCCAAACCACTGAGCCACCCAGGCGCCCCAAAATAAATGTTTATATTATGCCTATTTACCACACCCACACCTACAAAGATTCTCAATAAATGGAAGGTTGCAAAGGTTTTTCTATTAAAAAAAAAAGAAGGGCGCTTGGGTGGCTCAGTCATTTAAGCACCTGACTCTCGATTTCAGCTCAGGTCATGATCTCAGGGTCGTGGAGCCCCGAGTGAGCCTCAGCACTCAGCGGGGAGCCTGCTTGAAAGTCTCTCCATCTCCTGCCCCTTCCTATGCCTGGATGCATTTGTGCTCGCTCTCTAAAATAAATAAATTTAGGAAAAAAAAAAAAAAGCAGTGGCTAACTCTTCATATCCATGAAAACTCAGTAGGTAAAGGTGATGTCCTGATTTTGTCTACTCTTTCCAAAACAACGCATTTCCGACAGTTTTCAAGTATCCTTCAAGTATTCAAGATTAAACATTTATCTGAAATTTAGTAGTTAAAAAAGAATCAAACCACAATTAGGTAATATTTCCTTTTCAACAACACCAAGCCTTAGATACAGGTTTTCAGAGAACTTATGGAATATTTTCCAGTAATACACAGAAAACATCAGTTTCTAAAATTACATGGTTACTAGTTATATGGTTCAGTTAATGCATTTATAATTTCTCAAGAATTAAGAGAGCCTAGAGTTGGGGCACCGGGGTGGTTCAGTGGGTTAAAGCCTCTGCCTTCGGCTCAGGTCATGGTCTCAAGGTCCTGGGATGGAGCCCCACATGGGGGGGGGGGGTCTCTGCTCAGCAGGGAGCCTGCTTCCTCCTCTCTCTGCCTCCCTCTCAGCATACTTGTGATCTCTGTCAAATAAATAAATAAAATCTTTAAAAAAAAAAAAGAGAGCCTAAAGTTAAAATAAATGAGAACATAAGCTAAGAAACTGTGTTCGACTGCTACAAACTGCAGTATGTAACTATTTAATAGGTTTGTCTTCAAAAACAACAGTCAAAAAACAATACTAAACTGGTTTCTAATTGGTCAAAATGTTCAACATTAAAAAATACTAAACTGATCAACATACACTGTATTGTAAGGTTTTTTTTTGGGGGGGGGTAAGTTTTGAAGAGTCAATTTAAAAATTATCCAAGATAAGGGTGCCTGGCTGGTTCAGTCAGTACTGTATTCAACTCTTAATCTCAGGGTCCTGAGTTCAAGCCTCATGTGTGGAGCCTACTTAAAATTAAAAAAAAAAAAAAAAAAAAAAAAAAATTTTACCCAAAATAATGCCAGGTTTGGTGAAATGTTTGTGGTCTCCTTTCAACAATAGACAATTTAGGGACACCTGGCTGGTTCATTTGGTGGACCTTGTGACTCCTGAAGTTGTGGGTTTGAGCCCCATGTTGGGTGTAAAGATTACTTTAAAAAAAAAAAAAAAACCCACAATCGACAATTTATATACGTACTGACAGTCGTTAGCGTTCCCTGAAGAATATAATTTCAGTGAATTAATGGCCTCAGAGTTCCCATTGGAAAGCAATGTTGACATAGTGGAGGAAATGCATAAGTTCTGGAATAGCATTATGATCCTAATTCAATTATTAATTATATGGTTTTTAACAGGAACTGTTCTAGGCACCTGATGCATTATCAAGGAACAAAGCAAAGATTCCCTAGTCTCAGGGAATTTAATTACAATTTAGATTCCTGATAGGTGAAGAATAGACCTAAACTATTTTTATCAACTCCACAAGAAACATACTTTATAATTTCCAAAGCAACACCACTACATAAAGCTAAAGACATACCCCTCAATACAAACGTACCTCTCAATACCCTTTCTTTCCAGAAGGCACTACACTCTATCATTTTTGGCTGGGTTTTCAATAAAAATGCAAAGATTACTTATAATCCTAGGTTTTGCAACTGACTCTACTAATAAGCAATAGTAAAAAAAATAGCCACATACAGTACTTGCTTTTCACAAAAGGCCTCCTACCACAGAAAACAATCCCCCCAAGTCATTTTTTTTAAAGAGAGGGAGGGAGAGAGAAGTGGGGGGGGCGGACAGTGGTAAAAGGAAAGGGAGAGAACCTCAAGCAGGCTCCGTGCCCAGCAGGGATCTCAACCTCACAATCCTGAGATCATGACCCGAGGCAAAATCAAGAGCCAGATGCTTAACCCACTGAACCACACAGGCGCCAATCCCCAAGTCATTTTTGAAACGACAGATCCACTCTGCTTAGACAATACACTCAAATTCTACTTCGACCCTCCCTTCTTTGCCCCATTAACTCCTAGAGGCAAAATATCTCATCTGAGTTTTTTATGATTACTAACACTACTGCTGCTCTATTTCCAAGTAAAGAGATCCCTTCTAAAGCTTCAATGTTGCCCGCTACCCACTCTCCCACCCTTCCATCCCATAATGGCCAAGATGCTCCTTATTCAAAAGTAAATAACCAATAAGCAGGACAGAAAGAAGTGAAGAGCAAATGAATATGTCTTAAGGGATAAAAAGGCCTAAGAGATATATATTAAAGACAAGAAATGTTTGTGTTTGTTCTTTACATTATAAAAAGACTCAAAATCGGGTCGCCTGGGTGGCTTAGTGGTTTAAGCCTCTGCCTTCGGCTCGGGTCATGATCTCGGGGTCCTGGGATCGAGCCCCACATCGGGTTCTCTGCTCAGCGGGGAGCCTGCTTCCCCCTCTCTCTCTGCCTGCCTCTCTGCCTACTTGTGATCTCTATCAAGTAAATAAATAAAAATCTTTAAAATAAAATAAAATTAAAAAAGACTCACAATCTTTCCTCTTTTAAAGTCAGTCAGTCATAAGTATATCCATTACAACACTTATCTGAAATAATGCAGTAACATCAACACTTATCTTTTCATAGTAGTAACTTTTCATGAGGGAATTACTTCTATATAAACCAACCCATTTGATCTTTTTAAGATTTTATTATTTATTTGACAGACAGAGATCACAAGTAGGCAGAGAAGTAGGCAGAGAGAGAGGAGGAAGCAGGCTCCCCACAGAGCAGAGAGCCCAATGTGGGGCTCGATCCCAGGACCCTGGGATCATGACCTGAGCCGAACGCGGAGGTTTTAACCCACTGAGCCACCCAGGCGCCCCAACCCATTTGATCTTATATTTAGAAGAAAAGGCTGGTTTCCCCTCTTGTGACAGACCTTTATTTTACACCCTACACCAGTGACTAGAAATACTACAGGCAGACTAAAAGGCAGAATCCTTAGCAACTTAATATAACAGTGTTTAAATTAGAGCTGCCCAGGGGTGCCCAGGTGGCACAGTCAGTTGAGCCAGACTCTCCATTTCTGCTTGGGTCATCATCTCAAGGTCATGAGATCAAGCCGTGTGTCAGGCTCCACACTCGATGCAGAATCTGCTTGGGGTTCTCTCTTCCTCTCCCTCTACCCCACTCCCTCTCACTCTCTCAAATAAATTAAATAAAGAAATAAATGAATAAATAAATAAATCATCACACACACACACACACCGAACTCATGGTCCTGAGATTAAGAGTTACATGCTCTACCAACTGAGCCAGCCAGGTGCCCCTGGACTGTACACTTTAAAAGGATGAGTTTTATGCCATGTAGATTGAATCCCAATAAAACTTATTAAAAGAAAAAGATATGGGAAACCCGGGTGGCTCAGTCGGTTATGTGTCTGCCTTCAGCTCAGGTCACAATCCCAGGGCCCTGGAATCAAGTTTGGCATTGGGCTCCTCTCAGCGGGGAGCCTGCTTCCCCCTCTGCTTGCCTCTCCCCCTGCTTGTGCTAGCACTCTCTTCTCTGACAAGTAAACAAATAAAATTTCTATTTAAAAGAAAGGGAAGGGAGGGGCGCCTGGGTGGCTCAGTGGGTTAAAGCCTCTGCCTTCGGCTCAGGCCATGATCCCAGGGTCCTGGGATCGAGCCCCGCATCGGGCTCTCTGCTCCGCAGAGAGCCTGCTTCCTCCCCTCTCTCTCTGCCTGCCTCTCTGCCTGCTTGTGATCTCTGTCTGTCAAATAAATAAATAAAATCTTTAAAAAAAAAAAAAAAGAAAGAAAGGGAAGGGAGGGCAGGAGAGGGAAGGGGAGGGAAGGGGAGAGGGAAGGAATTTATAAACATTTTAAAATAATTCATATATTCCACCTTTAATCATCTTATCTTTTGCCTAAGTACAAATAATCACTGAAGATGGCAAAAGACAGACTAAGGATCCCTAACGCCAGCAAAAGGCAGTCAACCACAAATCCCCAGCCTCACTGGAGAAAAAGCTAATACTCTGAGAGGTGTTTCTCTACTTGGAAGGACAGGGGGAGGAGTGGAAAAAGATGAAAGGAGAAATGATTTGTAATAGTTTCACGATTTGTGTTCTCTCTCTGCCAAAAATAAACAAATAAAAATTATTCATTTGTTATATAATCTTGGATCTAGGAAAGACCCAACACAGAAGGTAAAACCTCTAAATCATAAAGAAAAAGACCACATGAATTCCATTTTTTGTTATTTGTTTCTGGAATGTCCATGTATATATATACCTACTAAGTACTAATTGCTATGTGATTTTTTTTCTTTTTTTAATTTTGTTTATTTGAGAGAGAGAGAGAGCTAGAGAGAGAGAGCACACAGAGGAAGAGGAAGAGGCAGAAGCAGGCTCCCCACTGAGCAGACAGCCCATTGTGGGGGCTTGATCCCAGGACTCTGAGATCATGGCCTTCGTTTAACTGACTGAGACACCCAAGTGCCCTACTATGCTATTTTTTTAAATGTTTTACTGTAGAATCCTTCTACAAATTCAATAAAGCTGTAATCTGAACGACTCTGTATGATCTCCAAAGAAAGAAAGAAAAAGACCACACAAACCATAGAAAAATTATAGCCCCTAAATAACAAAACAGTCAAAAGATAAATGGGGAAAAATAGCTGTAACACATAAGAAATAAAATGTTTTCTGAAATATACAAACAATGCTGTCAAATCAAGGGAAACACAGGTCCAAACAAAAACAGGTAAAATATCTGAAGTTCTTTTAAAATATGCACATACTAGGGTGCCTGGGTGGCTCAGTCAGTTAAGTGGGTGACTGGCTCAGGTCAGGATCCCAGGGTTCTAGCATTAGGCTCCCCAGTCAATGGTGAGTCTGCTTCTCCCTTTCCCTCTGCCCCTCCTCCCATTTGTGCCCATGCTCACTCTCTCTCTCTCTCTCTCAAATAAAATCTTTCTTAAAATTAATTAACTAAATTAAAATGTGCACATACCCATAGAGGGTGCCTGGTTGGCTCAGTCGCTGGAGCATGTAACTCTTGATCTCAGGGTTGTGGGTTTGAGCTCCACACTGGGCATAGAGATTACTTAAAAACAAAATCTTAAAAATGAATAAAATAGGGGCACCTGGGTGGCTCGATGGGTTAGGCCGCTGCCTTCAGCTCAGGTCATGATCTCAGGGACCTGGGATAGAGTCCCGCACCCGGCTCTCTGCTCAGCAGGGAGCCTGCTTCCCTCTCTCTCTCTGCCTGCCTCTCTGTCTACTTGTGATCTCTCTCTGTCAAATAAATAAATAAAATCTTTTTTAAGAAATGAATAAAATACAAATAGTAAACAAAAAAATACACTAAAAAAATGCTGTTCAATTTTATTCAAAATTTTTAAAATCTAAATTTTATTTATTCTTTTTTAAGGTTTTTTTGTTTGTTTGTTTGTTTGTTGCTTTTTTGGTCAGATATAGAGAGTGAGCACAGGCAGGGAGAGTGGCAGTCAGAGGCAAAGAGAGAAGCAGATTCCCTGCCAAGCAAGGAGCCCGATGTGGGGTGTGGGACTCGATCCCAGAATGCTGGGATCATGACCTGTGCCAAAGGCAGCCCCTTAACCAACTGAGCCACCCAGGTGCCCCCAAAAATCTAAATTTTAAAGAGGGTAAAATAACACAAAACCCAAAATTCTAATAATACCTAGGTACAGTCTAACGTAACAGACACTTTCATAAATTCTCTGAAGAACAAATCAGAAAAACCTCTTAGGAAGATAATTTGATAGTATTGATTAAGAATTAAGTACACATCCCAGAAATTCAACTCAGAGATTGATCACACGTGCAATTGCAGGCATCTGCAAAGAGTACACAACACTGCTTACTGCAACACTGCTTGTTCCGTGTAACGGGATAACCATTCTGCTTTCTGCCTATGTGAATTTGACTGCTCTAGGTACCTGCTACAGGTAGAATAACACAATACTTAGCCTTCTGGGACCTGACTTATTTCACTTAGCATAACTTTGTTTAGTTTTTGCTTTTAGAGTAGGCTCTCCACTCAGTCTGGAGCCCAATGCAGGGCTTGAACCCAGGACCCAGAGATCAACACCGGAGCTAAGATCGAGAGTCGGATATTTAACTGATTAGGCCACTCAGGCACCCCAGCATATTTTTTTTAAACAGGAAAAAAGCAAATTTAATAGGCATGCATACAGAGAATCCACAGAAATGTCAAATTCCCTCACTGAGCACAGTTTCTTCAAGGTTCCTCCACGTTGTAGCAGTAGTCAGAATTTCCTTCCCTTTAAGAGTCAGACGTTCCTTCCCTTTTTAAGGCTGAGTAATATTCCATTACATGAATTCTGTTTGTCACAAATCTAATTAGCACATTCTGTTTATTCATTCATGGGTCACAACACTGGCTGCTTCCATTTTTTGGCTATTGTGAATAATGCTGCTATGAACATAATAGATGACTTTTTTATATGAAAAGCTACTTACTGGTTCTGGCTCGACTTCAGAGGGTTTAAGAAAACTTGAAGACTGGCAACAAGCTTAATCCAACCAACAAAACTAAATTCATCTGTTCACTGAATCTATGATGAATGCCTAGAATCCTGTATGAAAATTTGATGACTAATTCTTAAGAAAAGCAATGTTTTCAGTAAAGCCTCAAATAACATCATTACCTGGGGGGGGGGGGATATATATATATATATATATATATATATATATATATATATATATACACACACATACACACACACACATCCATTATTTTATACCAATCTAATGAGAAACTATTTACTAAGTAAAATTAATTTGAGGGGTGTGTGGCTGGCTCAGTCAGTAGAGCATATGACTCTTGATTTCAGGGTGGTGAGTTCAAGCCATGTTGGGCATAGAACTTACTTTAAAAAAAAATTTTTTTTCATTATTTTTTAACAAAAGGATAGTGCTCAACTGACATATAAACCTCTGAAAGATTATTCAATTATGAGAAAAAATGGCAAAGATCCTATAATCTTTAGATCCTACTGGTGAGATCAAACAGGAAGACTGAGTATTTTAGCCAATCTTAGAAATAATTCATAAAGTACTCCTCTAGAGAACAGGAGAGATGACTCTGTACTGGAAAAATCAAATCTATAGTATAGGAATATGGTAACTACTAAGTTAACACTTGGACATTTGTTCTCACAATAATTCATGAATAACTTCATAAATGTGTCTGATTTACACAGTACTTTTCTGGGAGAAGTTCAAGTATAATTAACTGTCAATAGAATGCAAGTGATGATTATCCATTTCTTAGAGTAATGACAATAAATAAAACAGATGGAGAAAAGAGGAGCAAGGCAAGCTGATCAAAAAAAGGGAAGACTGGAGAGAACAAAGTGGAAGTAACAAAAGCCTAGAGAACAAGTAAGAGCAAAAATCCACATCAAGAGTCCCTAGTATGAATACAAAGGGCTCTTTGAAAACATGATTCCTACCTGGTTTACCAGAACTATTATTTACAACTACTGAGAAGAAATTCATTTTTTTTTTAACGATTTTATTTATTTGAGAGAGAAAAAATGAGCGAAAGAGAGGGAAGGGCAGAGTGAGAAGCAGGAGGAGATTCCCAGCTGTGCAGACAGCCTGATGGGCCCCCCCATCCCAGGACTCTAAAATCATGACCTAAGCCGAAGGCAGATCCTTAACCGACTGAGCTAACCAGGCGCCCCAAGAAATTCATTTTTAACCTTTTAATTTCTTAGTAAAATGATAATTTAAACAATGACTTTGGAAAACTTACAAATACTTCTAATACTTCCCTTGACTACTGACTTTTATCCTCATTTCATACTATATAGTTGCTAAGATAAAATAGAAGACAAAAACATGATCCCATCTTTTTGTAATGTACATAAAGTCCATATTCTTTTCATATTCCACTGTGAGTTTTTTTTGTAGAATCTCTGAAGACTACCTCTACTCCTAGCTTTAGGAAATGGGTTATCACTCCTCAATCTTAAAAGGTCTTTGGACTTTTTTTTACTGAATTCCAGTGTTTTATAAACTTTTAAGTAAAGGTGCTTCCCCATAAAGAACCTTGGCATGGAATTAACCCCATCCAATTAAAAAATAAGTTACAGGGCACCTGGGTGGTTCAGTTAGTTAAGTGTGAGACTCTTGATTTCAGCTCAGATCCTGGTATGAGGGTAGTGGGATCAGGCCCTGTATGGGTCTTCATGCTCAGTACAAGAGTCTGCTTATCCCTCTCCCCCTCCCCCTGCTCAAGCTCACTCGCTCTAAAAAGTACAAACTCCTAAAAAAAAAAAGTCACTGGGGCACCTGGTCGCTCAGCCAGGAACCTGCTTCTCCCTTCTCTGCCGCCACTTCCCCTGCTTGTGTTCATCTCCCTGTCAAATGAATAAAATCTTAAAAAAAAAAAAAGTCACTAGTTTCTAAGCCAATCATTTTATTAAATATGCAAACTTCCCCAGGAAACATTTTAATCTGATTAGTTATAATCTCTAGAACTAAAAAGCTTTTTTTTTTTTTTTAGGAAAATAAAACATTCAGAAAAAACACTCAGAAGAACATTTTTAAAACAAAATTTCCTGTAAGATCAACACAAAGGAAATCAAATGTCATAACCCTGTGAGACCCAAAGCTGTGATGAAAGTTCCTTCTATACATCTACTTTTAGAATGACAAAGCAAATATATGCTAAAAAGGATAATCAGTGTCAAAAACCCCTGTGGAAAGGGTTACTTCACAAGAAAAACAGAGAGGAGTAAGTGTAAAAAAAACTATAGAGTACAGCCTTACACACTTTACATGTAACAAAACATATACACCTTTTTTTTTTTAATTAACTGCAATATGGAGCACCTGGGTGGCTCAGTGGGTTAAGCCTCTGCCTTCCACTCAGGTCATGATCTTGGGGTCCTGGGGAGCCCCGCATCAGGCTTCTGCTCAGCAGGGAGCCTGTTTCCCTGCCCCCCCACCCCGCCTCTCTGCCTACTTGTGATCTCTCTTTTTTTTTTTTTAATTAACTGCAACATGCTGTTAAATTATTTAAAACTTTACAAATACCACTTAAGTCTTGACCCAGAAAGGTTACTTTTGACTGAAGAACATAGCTGGTTAGCAGAATGATTCCTTTCAAAGTGATACACTATGTTTTGTATGATGGCTACAGTAGTATTTCTAGATATTAAATTCTCTTATAATCCAACTGAACATTAATACATACTTTTTAAAAATTTATAGCATTCCAGGGCCTTTAGGTTGTCTTACGAATGACAGCTATAACAAGGATTTCTTAAACTGGAAAGACCCTAGGAATCTTATAACCCAACCCACTTGGTTTCTGGGAGGAATTACATGTACCCACTTTAGGTAATAAATGTATTATGTAGAGTTAAAGCATCTTATTTTACGTACAGCATCACATAACTAACTGAATTTTAAGAGCTCTCTATAAACTTGAGATTTTCACACATCTTTTTTCTTCTGATTAAAGCGTGGCCTACAGAGGCACCTGGGTGGCTCAATGGCTTAAGTGTCCAACTGATCTCAGCGTCATGAGCTGAAGCTCTGCACTGGGTGTGGAGCCTACTTTAAAAAAAAAAAAAAAGGGTCAGTACTTACTATGGAGTTTAATTCTAACTATGGATGTGCCTGAAATTCCCGTCATTGAGAGAATTCAAGCTGACTAAAAGGAGCAACATTAGAAATATAAAGACTCCAAATTTCTAGAATAAGACTAGGAGTAAGAGGAGGAGAATGCAAAACTTAAAAACAACAAAAAATCCATGGGAAATAAAAAGCAGGTTTTTTTAAAAGATTTTATTTATTTATTTGACAGACAGAGATCACAAGTAGGCAGAGAGGCAGGCAGAGAGAGAGGAGGAAGCAGGCTCCCCGCTGAGCAGAGAGCCCGATGTCGGACTCGATCCCAGGACCCTGAGATCATGACCTGAGCCGAAGGCAGCGGCTTAACCCACTGAGCCACCCAGGCGCCCCCCAAAAAAAGCAGTTCTAACCACTAAGAGTACAATGAGTAAAAAAGAGGGGCAGGAATCAAGCTATTCACCTACCACTATCTTTGTTTCAATTTTCCAGTCCAAGTCTTTTGGTGATTTTAACTTTTTTACCTCAACATTTTTTTTCTTTTTAAAGATTTTATTTACTTATGACAAAGAGATAGCAAGAGAGGGAACACAAGCACGGGGGAGCTGGAAAGGGAGAAGCAGGCTGCCTGCTTAGCTCAATCCCAGGACCCTGGGATCATGACCAGAGCGGAAGGCAGACGCTTAACTGACTGAGCCACCCCGGTGCCCCTCACCTCAACCCTTTTATGTCAAAGCTAAAACTAGTACATAAATTAGATGCTACTATTCTATTCTTAACCTAATGGTTTGTTTAAACCAATGGTTCTTAACTTTTTCGTGCCCTGGACTGACAGTCTGGTGAAACCTATAAACCCTTCCTCAGAATAATATTAATAAAATAAAATGAACAAGATTACAAAGAAAAGCAATTATACTGAAATACAATTACCAAAATACTTTAACATGCTTCCACTCAGGGGCGCCTGGGTGGCTCAGATGATTAGGCATCTGCCTTTGGCTTGGGTCATGATCCCAGAGTCCTGAGATCAGCCCCTCGTTGTAGGGACTCCCTGATTGGCAGGGAGCCTGCTTCTCCCTCTCCCTCTACTGTTCCCCCGGATTGTGCTCTCTTGCCCTGCCAAATAAATAAATAAAATCTTAAGAAAAAAAAAAACAAAGGACAAAAGGTGATATTAACATACATCATAGAGAAAAAGAATTTTTTCTTTTTTCTTTTCTTTTTTCAGAGAGGGCATAGGGAGGGACAGAGGGAGAGAAAGAATCCCAAGCAGGCTCCAAACCCAGCCGGCAGCCCAACTTGGGGCTCTTATCTTATGGCCCTAAGATCATGACCTGAGCCAAAATAGTCAGATACCTGACTGACTGAGCTACCCAAATGCCCCATGGACAAGAATGTTACCAACAAAATTCACACAGTGAGAAACCCCATAGAACAATCAACCTGGTTTGCAACAAATTAAGTTGTAAGGAGAGAGGGAGATTAAAATCTATAGATTAAGAGACTTCAATAGCCAAAATGTTCATCAATAAGTAAATAAACAAACTGTAGTATCTCGACTAGGGTGGTGGTGGTGGTGGTGGTGGTGGTTTGGTTACAAGATGCCTACATTTCTCAAAATTCAACAAACTTCACACTTAAAATAAGTACATTTTATTGAATGCAAATTAAACCTCAATAATTCTTTTTTAAAATTTACTAGGGCTTTAACTCACAACCCAATACCAGTCTCATGCTCTACCAAAGCCAGCCAGGTGCCCTCCCCCCAACTTTTATTTTTAAGTTTTTCAATAAAATTTTTAAAGAATTACATATCACCAATTATAATTGGTATACCTTAAATAGAGCCCGAGTTTTTAAAAAAACATTCTTAAGCAAAATAAGTCAATCAGAGAAAGACAATATCATATGATCTCCCTGATATGAGAAAGTGGAGACGCAACATGAGGGGGTTAAGGGCGTAGGAGAAGAATAAATGAAACAAGATGGGATTAGGAGGGAGACAAACCATAAGTGACTCTTAATCTCACAAAACAAAATGAGGGTTGCTGGGGGGAGGGGGGTTGGGAAAGGGGGTGGGGTTACGAACATTGGAGAGGGTATATGCTATGGTGAGTGCTGTGAAGTGTGTAAACCTGGCGATTCACAGACCTGTACCCCTGAGGATAAAAATACATTATATGTTTATTAAAAATAAATAAATAAAAATTTTAAAAAAACATTCTTCAAACACACACACAAAAACACACAAAATCAATTACAAACTTGAATCCTATATGAAATAGGAATATATCTCTTTAAACAATCCTTATCTTCTAGATATAAATACTGAAATATTTATGGATAAAATGTCTGGAATCTACTTCAAAATATTACAAACTGTACAAACTCCAGCATTCCAGGGCTTGTGCTAAAGAATAAGGGTCTTTTTTTTTTTTTTAAGATTATTTATTTGACACAGAGAAAGATCACAAGTAGGCAGAGACACAGGCAGAGAGAGAGGAAGGGAAGCAGGCTCCCTGCTGAGCAGAGAGCCCGATGCAGGGCTAGATCCCAGAAACCTAGGATCATGACCTGAGCTGAAGGCAGAGGCTTTAACCCACTGAGCCACCCAGGCACCCCAAGAATAAGGGTCTTAACTCATTAAGGAACCTGTTGGATACGGACCAAGAATATATACAGGAAGGAGAAAAAAAAGTTGAGTGCAGCCACTTTGGAAAATAGTATAGAGATTCCTCAAAACTTTAAAAATAGAATTACCATATGATCCAGCAATTCACTTCTGGGTATTTATCCAGAGAAAGTGAAAACACTAACATGAGAAGATAATGCGCACCCCATGTTCACTGCAGCATAATTTCTAACAGCCAAGACATGGAAACAACCTAACTGTCCAGGGACTGAAGAACAGGTAAAGAAGATGTGTATATACACAATGGAGTACTAAACAGCCATAAAAAAAAGAAGTCTTGCTATTTGAGACAACATGGATGGACCTTAAGAGCATTATACTAAATGAAGTCAGAGAAAGACAAATATATGATCTCATTCTGTGTAAAATCTTAAAAACAAAACCCATAAGCTCACAGATACAGAGAAAAGATGGGGGGGCAGTGAGTAGAAGGGTGAAATGAGTGAGAGAAAGGGGGTCAAAAGGTACAAACTTCTAGTTAGACACCAGTCACAGGGATGTAATGTGCCGCATAGTGATGATCAATACTGTATTACTTACCTGAAAGTTGCTAAGAAAGTAAATTTTAAAAGTCCTCAACACAGGGGCACCTGGCTGGCTCAGTAGGTGGAACATGAGACTCTTGATCTTAGGGTTCTAAGTTCAAGCCCTAGACTGTGTGTAGAGATTACTTAAAAAATTAAATCTTGGGATGTCCAACTGGCACAGTAGGTTATGCACCTGCCTTAGGTTCAGGTCATGATCCCAGGGCACTGGGATCGAGCCCCGAGTCAGACTCCCTGCTCGACAGGGAGTTTGCTTCTCCTTCTCCCCCTGCTCCTGCTCTCTCTCAAATAAATTAAATCTTTAAAAAAAAAAAGGGGGGGTGGCAGCTGGGTGGCTCAGTGGGTTAAGCCTCTGCCTTCAGCTCAGGTCATGATCTTGGGGTCCTGGGATCGAGTTCCGCATCGGGCTCTCTGCTTGGCGGGGAGCCTGCTTCCCCCCGCCTCTCTCTGCCTCCCTCTCTGCCTACTTGTGATCTCTCTCTCTCTCTCTCTCTGTCAAATAAATAACATCTTTAAAAAAAATTAAAAAGTCCTCTTCACAAGAAAAAAAAATTGGGGGCACCCAGGTGGCTAAGTCAGTTAAATGTCTACCTTCAGCACAGGTCATGGTCCCAGCATCCCAGAATCAGGCTCCCTATTCAGCGGGAAGTCTGCTTCTCCCTCTCCCTCTGCACCTCCCCCCACTCATGCTCTCTAATAGATAAAATATTTTTTTAAAAAAATAAATAATAAGGGCGCCTGGGTGGCTCAGTGGGTTAAGCCTCTGCCTTCAGCTCAGGTCATGGTCTCAGGGTTCTGGGATAGAGGCCTGCGTTGGGCTCTCTGCTCAGCGAGGAGCCTGCTTCCCCCTCCCTCTCTGCCTGCCTCTCTGCCTGCTTGTGATCTCTCTCTCTCTCTCTCTCTCTCTCTCTCTCTGTGTCAAATAAATAAATAAAATCTTTAAAAAATAAAATAAAATAATAAAAGAACAAGAAAAACATTTTTTTTAAGATTTTATTATTTATTTGACAGAGATCACAAGGAGGCAGAGAGGCAGGCAGAGAGAGGGGGAAGCAGGCTCCCGGCTGAGCACAGAGCCCAACACGGGGCTGGATCCCAGAATCCTGGGATCACGACCCGAGCTGAAGGCAGAGGTCTTAACCCACTGAGCCACCCAGGCGCCCCAGAAAAACATTTTTGTAACAACGTATAGTGACAGGTGTTAAGTAGACTTACATGGTGGCCATACTGAAATATATACAAATATCAGATTATGTTATATAACATTATTAGTTTCAAGTATACACCAATTATAACTCATTTATTTTTTAAAGTTAAGGTCAGTAAGGTTTGGGGGAAGGTAGGGCAAAGGTAAAATTTTGCTGAGATACCAAAGTGAGTGACTGACAACCAAATAAATAAATGAAGCAATGATGATTCCCAGTATTATTCCTAAGAAACAAACTTCTTTCTAACTATCTCCTCTTCTGTGTGACTCAGCATATAATAAAGCTCAGACAGATCCAGTGATTATACTCATGTCACCAAGTCAGTGTTGGCTTAGAACCAAAACTACAATTTTAAGAATCATCAGGTAGCTCTGTATCTGATTTTGTTTTGTTTTGTTTTCATTTTTATTTCTTTGACAGTGAGAGGGCACAAGTAGGGGGAGCCGCAGGCAGAGGGAGAAGCAGGCCCCCCGCTTAGCAGGGAGCCTGACGTGGGACTCAATCCAAGATCCTAGGATCATGACCTGGGCTGAAGACAGACACTCAACCAACTGAGCCACCCAGGCACTCCATATCTGCTTTAAACCGAGACAGGTGAATGTATTCATCCATTAAACTATCTCCTAGGAGAGGAAAATATTGAAAAAACTTGCAAAAAATGCAAGTCACTTCCAGTCCCATCTTCCTTTCCTGTTCCTCACCCTCAAATGTTGGTTTCCAAAGAAAGTAGTTGAGAGGAAGGGAATGAGAAACAGAGGCAGCAAGGTGTCGGAGGTGGGGGAAGTAGAGTGGTGTAGAGCTACTTCTTAGTGTAGAGCTACGCTAAGAAGAGAACTGATTGGGCAAAGAGAACTGACTGAGCAAAGATAGTGAGAATAGCAGTAGTCAGGTTTCTCACTAAGAAAAAAATTTACAAATATAAAAATGCAGTGATTATGGGGCGCCTGGGTGGCTCGGTCGTTAAGCATCTGCCTTCAGCTCAGGTCATGATCCCAGAGTCCTAGGATCAAGCCCCTCAACAGGCTCCCTGCTCAGCAGGAAGCCTGCTTCTCTCTCTCCCTCTCCCTCTCCCCCTGCTTGTGTTCGCTCTCTCAAGGTCTTTCTGTCAAATAAATGAAATAAAATCCTTAAAAATATACGTATTTTTAAAACTGGAGAGGTTAGAAAAAATCTTCAGGTATTGGAACATAAGTGAACTTTTTTAAAAATGGGACACAGCGGTACAGATAATGTGTATATATGGAAAAAAATATATATATATATATCTCATAGTTAGGTACCCACATGACACACATTTTCTTAGCTCTGTAGGAATGGGTACACTGAGCATCCAGGTGTTAGTTTCTAAATACTATCCTACACTAAAAGGAACTAGAATTTCTTGGAGAAATGACTGATTATAGGACAAGGAAAGTACATGATAAGCCTTTGTTATGCCTGAAATAAAGAAATGCTTAAACAGTGATGGAGAGATATCAAAAGGACACAACAGCCAGTTTGAAAGAGCTCCAAGTGGCCAAACCTAGGACAATTTGGGTATCAAATAATCCCTGGACCAAAGCTCACTGAAAAAAGTAGAAATCGTAAGTATTCTACACATACACAGAAAGCTCCTACCTACAGGAAACTAAATATAGAAGGAATCACAACACTATACTTACCGGCAAGAGTTAGCACTGTTAAAGCTGGTGACTGTAGGCTTGATAAAAGAAGAAAGACTATAATATTAAGATATCTCCCCATAAAATGCTAATCAAATACAAAGGGGAAAATAGTAAAGATTTAACCTGACTAGGTGAGCAGTTAAACTAGTATCACCAGTTGTGGAACAGATCCATACTGTCTGCCTCCTTATATGCTACTCTTGAGAAGAGCAAAGAATCACTTCTGTGGTATTCTTGCCAAGATGCATGCTCTGATCTGGTCATGAGGTAATACTGGACAGATTCAACTGGAGGGTTTATCCTGCAGAAGCAAAGGCCTATCCTTTTTAAGATTTTATTTATTCAGTTGAGAGAGAGAGCACGTGCGAGTGAGCAAGCATGAGCAGGGGAGGGGCAGAGGGGGAAGCGGACAACCATTGAGCAGGGAGCCCGACACTGGGCTCAAACCCAGGACCCTGGGATCATGAACCCCACTGAATGCACATGCTTAACTGACTGAGCCACCCAGGTTCCCCAAAAGACCTGTGCTTTGTAAGACTACCAGGCACATGAGAATTAGCATAAGACTGAGAAAGTATTCAGAATGATGAGACACAGCCACCAACAGCAACACATGACCAAGCTCCTGGACGGAAAATGGAACACTGTGGGGATGGCTGGCATCGGGTGAATGGGGTCTGTGGACTGGGCAGTAGGATGGCACCAATACGGACTTCCTGATTGGGAAGACAATGAGGTGCCATGCAAGAGTGTCAACAACTGAGGAATCTGGATGAAGGGAATGTGGGAATTCTTTGTACCATTCATGAACTATATTTCAAAATAAATTTTAAATGAGAAAAATATTACTGGCAAGAAAGAACTGGGTCTAAACGTGGTCAGACACTCATTCTGGCATATCAAATACCATTTTATCTTCCCTTTTATTTTTTTAAACTAAGAAGAGTTAGTGTTTGGGTTTTTGTTTTTTTAAGATTTTATTTATTGGGGGCGCCTAGGTTGCTCAGTGGGTTAAAGCCTCTGCCTTTGGCTCAGGTCATGATCCCAGGGTCCTGGGATAGAGTCTCACGTGGGGCTCCCAGCTCGGCAAGAAGCTTGCTTCTCCCTGCCTGCTTCTCCCTCTCCCACTCGCCCTGCTTATGTTCCGTCTCTCACTGTTTCTCTCCGTCAAATAAATAAATAAAATCTTTTTTTTATGTCTATTTATCTATTTATTTGACAGAGAGAGAGAGAGAGAGAGAGAGAGGGAGAACAAGTAGGCAGAGCAGCAGGCAGAGAGAAAGGGAGAACCAGGCCCTCCGCTGAGCAGGGAGCCCAATGTGGGGCTCGATCCTAAAGCCCTGAAATCATGACCTGAGCCAAAGGCAGCTGCTTTAACTGTCTGAGCCACATAGGTGCCCCACAATACCATCTTTTCAAAGAGGCCTTACTCATTCCTCCCTCCCCCATGACTCTCTATTCCCTCCTTTGCTTTAATTTTCTTCATAAATCAAGACAGGCCACAATTGATAGTTGTTTGGGCTAAATGCTGGGTACACAGGATTTACTTACTATTTTTCTCTTTTTATATGTGTCCAAAATTCTCCAAAGTATAATTTTTAAACTATAAAACAGTAATACATATGCATCTTTATTAATACATTAAAGTATCTAGCAGCAAGTCTAACAGCTACTTTAGTTTCTAAGTTGTGATGAGCATGAATTATTTACAAACATGGAAATGAGGAAGTCAGAATCCTCTGCAGGGTGCCTGGGTGGCTCAGTCCACCAAGCCTCTGACTTCTGCTGTCATGATCTTGGGGTCCTGGGACCAAGTCCTGCAATGAGCCACTCCTTGGGCTCTGTGCTCAGTGGGGATCTGCTTGTCCCTCACCCTCTCCCTCTGCCCTCCACCCCCAACCTCATGTGCATGCACTCTCTCAAATAAATAAAATCCTAAAAAAACTTAAAAAAAAAAAAAAAAAAGAAAAACCCCAAGGCGATTTTTAAGAAATCTTGAATACAAAAGAGCCTTTACTACAGTGTAACAGCGTTGTTTTTAAAAATTAATGCTTGAGGGGCGCCTGGGTGGCTCAGTGGGTTAAGCCGCTGCCTTCGGCTCAGGTCATGATCTCAGGGTCCTGGGATCGAGTCCCGCATCGGGCTCTCTGCTCAGCAGGGGGCCTGCTTCCTTCTCTCTCTCTCTGCCTGCCTCTCAGTGTACTTGTAATTTCTCTCTGTCAAATAAATAAATAAAATCTTTAAAAAAAAAAAAATTAATGCTTGAGACAAAAAAATTTACCACCTACCAACTTAATGATGACACAAATCACTGCATGCCAGATGTCATTTTGTAAAATACAAAAAAAATTTTTTTAATACAAAAATGTTTTAAAAGATTTACTTATCTGAGAGACAGCGAAAACACGCACATGCTTGTGTGCACTCAGGAACAGGGACAGGGACAGAGGGAAAGAATCTCAAGCAGACTCGGCTGAGCAGAGAGCTGAAGGTAGGGGCTCAATCTCACAATCCTGAGCCGAAACCAAGAGTCTGAGAGGCCTAACCATCTGAGCCACCCAGGTGCCCCTGAAATACAAAATGTTTAAAAAGAATACAAATGTCCTAGTTTTTGAATGAAAGGAATAAAATAAGGTGAAGGTTAAAAAAATCAATTTTAAGAATTTATAAATGTGTATATATATATGTATTATGTTATATATATTATATATACATAAAACTACAAATGCATTACACACACAAGTTCATATACCGCATGTAAACATGATAGGAATGTAACCATCAAAGTCTATACAAGGTACACTCAGAAAATCGCCATTCCATTTGTCCAAATTCTCAAGTAAGCCAAAGTCTGCACTTAACAAAGACATATATTACCCTAGAGGTTTGGTATGCTGGACTAAAAAATCTAGCACCAAAACAAGCAATAGGACAAACAACTGTGTTTCCCATTTGAATTTTCCCACAAATACTCCTTAAATGTAAGAACTGGAGTGGTTCCTTACATAATAAAAACCTTTATGCTAAATTTCAGTTTATCTCTATATTCAAAATGAACTCCTAAGTAATTAAATCCAAGAATTCACTAAATTTAGTTAGCATTTTACAGAGACATTTCTTTGTGGGTTTCAGATGTTTACAATTTTCAACCTGGCAGATACAGACGCGGGGGGGGGGGGTCTGAATACTGTAATACTGTACAATTGTATCAAGAACATCTCTTCACAGCAAAGCGTATTTCTGCACAGCAAAAACAGGTAGAATACAAAAATTATATGGTTTCTAATAAAACGATTAAACATCCTAACTGGTTTCCACAACAGAGTATGCTATTTACCTTTCTTTTCTTTTTTAAAGATTTTATTTGACACAGAGAGATAGAGAGGGAACACAAGCAGGGGGAGTGGGAGAGGGAGAAGGAGGCTTCTCACAGAGGAGAGAGCCCAAGGCAGGGTCGATACCAAAACCCCAGGATCATGACCGGAGATGAAAGCAGACTCTTTTTTTTTTTTAACTTTTTTTTTAAGATTTTATTTATTTATTTGACAGAGAGTGATCACAAGCAGGCAGAGAGGCAGGCAGAGAGAGAGGAGGAAGAAGGCTCCCTGCTGAGCAGAGAGCCCAATGTGAGGCTGGATCCCAGGACCCTGAGATCATGACCTGAGCCGAAGGCAGAGAGGCTTAACCCACTGAGTCACCCAGGCGCCCCTGAAAGCAGACTCTTAACTGAGCCACCTGGGCACCCCCAGAGTATTCGATTTTCACTCAAAACATGAGTAGCTCTAAGGCAAATAATAATAATAATAATAATAATAATAATAAATTAAGTAAAGATAGCAGTAAACTTTAGAAATTTAACTATAAAAAAGTATTACTTTATTTTGTCTCCTTGTTCAGCAGGCTAATATAGGTCTGTTTCAAGGGCTTGAACATTTATTACAAAGCATCCAATAAGGAAATTCAGGAGCCCAATTTTAATAACAATATATATACTAAAGGTATTTGCAGACCACAATGCTTACATTAAATAATGTGGACTAGTTAACTACAGCTCAAACACCACAGATTCTTATAAGTAAAAACAGAAATATATCATCTCCAATTGTATATACTAGTTCTCACAAACTATTTCAAACTTTTTTTTTTTAATTTTTATTTTAAGATTTTATTTATTTAGGGGAGCCTGGGTGGCTCAGTGGGTTAAAAGCCTCTGCTCAGATAACGGTCCCAGGGTCCTGAAATTGAGCCCCACATCGGGCTCTCTGCTCAGTAGGGAGCCAGCTTCCCCTCTCTCTCTGCCAGCCTCTCTGCCTACTTGTGATCTCTCTGTCAAATAAATAAATAAAATCTTAAAAAAAAAAAAGATTTTATTTATTTGACAGAGACATAGCGAGAGAGGGAACACAGGGGGAGTGCAAGAGGGAGATGCAGGCTTCCCGCTGAGCAGGGAGCCCTATATAAGGCTAGATCCCAGGACCCCAGGATCATGACCTGAGCCAAAGGCAAACGCTTAACGACTGAGCCACCCAGGTGCCCAGGTGCCCCTCAAACTTTTTTTTAAAAAAGCAATCAAGACGGTGCCCTCCACCAGTCAAACATCACCAATCTTCCTGGCACCTATTTTCCCCCCAATCTGCCAGAGGCATCCTCCTTAGGAAATAAAATACAGTATTTCAAGCATTCTGTATTAATTTTTAATGCTATTTATCACAATAACTGAATTTTATTTTTTAAATGTACAAAAGCCCGACACAAAAATATCAAAATTATAACATTCAAAACCAGAGCTGTTTCTACATAGAACTGGCTGGGCTCTAAAAAAGAAACGATGTAGCAATGATGTAAGGCTAGGGTGAGTCAAATTTGTTTGAAGTCTAAAAATACCTCCAGTTATAGAATACTAAAGACAAGGAAATTCTTCCACTATATTTTTACTGTGTCCCCAAAGTAAAGATATCCAAATACATGTAACATGTATTCCAGCTATTTTAACTCAGAAAACCATTGTAATATTTAAAATTAGCAAAGCCAAAAATACATTTTTAAATGGGTCTCATTCTTTGACAGAATTTTTACATAAGCTGCTACCTTGCTCTACCTCTGCACAATCTTTAACGTCTTCTCTAAAACTGGGGATGGATGGGAAGAACCTGAAAATGTGATTTACTTAAAACAGGCAAATAAAATAGAGAATTTTATATTCTTTAAAGGGCTCTATTCGTTCGCTCATTCTAATTCAGGGAATCATCTTTGCACACACCTCTCTCTCTTACAACTAAAAGACAGCAACCAATTGTTGTGTAACTCCTCCCTTCCCCCTTCAACCCAGCTAACATACAAAGGAAAGGACTTTCTCTATTGTGCAAATTCAGTCCCTGCAACAGATCTTTGTTAACTAAAATCTGATTCAGAAATAGTCCTCATTTAATTTTTTTCAGCGGTATATTAAAAGCTGTAAAGAAAATGAACACAACAAATATATTCTATTGCAAGAAGGTAAAGCCAAATTTTGAAAATGCTCTGATTATATTTTAAAGACTGGGTCTTTCTTTAGTTCGAACGGGAAAAAAGCCTTTATCAGCATCCTTCCCTCAATCTATTTTCCACCAAAAATACTGACCATTGTAAATAATAAAAATAATACACTGTAAATAATACAAAAAAGATCTGGTTCCGACCCCTCCCCCAAACACACACAAAAGTGCCCTCTAAGCTGCCCTGCTTCCAAAACTGGTTTAATCTTTAAAAAACAAAAACAAAACCCCAAACACTTACTATAATAGCCTAATCAGTGTTACAAGAATAATTCTGAAAACGTTTTATGTAATATATTCCCAATATACACCTCTTACTCCTGTAAAACAGTTATTAGTTAATGTTGTAATTAGCAAGGGAAAAGGGTAAAAGCTGGTAAAAGGTATTAGAGAGTTTCTCTCATCTTGAGTTCTAGAAAACACTAGAAGTGTATATCCTTACATTTTCTTACACAGCTATCATTCCGGTACAACTATCTTTTTATTTTTATCCCTTTCACTTAAATTACTCAAATTTCGCCTTCCCCTAGTAGCAATCACACATTTTACAAAACATTTTCTACAATAGGGATAAAAGGCTTTGAATTCCTCCAAACAGGGTCCATTTAACTCCACAGCTGGAAAAGCAAAAACATTTCTTATACATATGTAAGAATAAACAAGAAACCATAAATAGAGATTACCTGTCCCGGGGATTGGGTGGGAAGTGGGGGATGGGAACTGGGAATCCCGAGGTCAGGGGTGAAGGGGAGATTTTTCTCTGTGAACCCTTCACACTCTTTAAACCCATAAGAATGCACTGCCTTTTCAAAGAGCTAAGGACGTTTGTCTAAATTTTTTTTAAAATCGCTTTTAACATAAAGGAGTGTCATGGACACACGGTCTGCTTAGTTTTAACAGAATCTGCTTTTGGTAGCATCTGCTTGTGCTCTGCAATAGGTGAGGTACCCCTTTAAACGCAGTGTGCCCGCTAAGCCCTGTTTAATACAGTAACGTTCCTCCAGACCTCCGCTTTCGAAGGCAGCTCGCATCCTCCGCCCCCTCCTCCCTCTGTGCATTCTGAGAGCTGCTGCTGATTCCCACATAAAGTGGGTCCTGGCCGCCATTTTAGAAAGTCATTCACACAAGCCGGACCGCAGCCCCATCCACTTAAAAATCTCCCAAACCTCCCGCGGACGATCTCCTCTTCCCATTCCCTCTCCCCTCATCTTGAGAGGAGTCAAACTCCCTGCAAGAGGTATGCAATGTCTCTGGAATGTGCATAATGCGAAGTGACACGTCTGGCCACAGAACACTGAGGAGCAACGCGAATGCTGCAATGCACGTGTTTGCACGTCGGTACAGCCGAATTTCCCAGAGACCTACAGAGAAAGTCCACAGGAGTTCAAAGTGAGCACACCTAAAGTGGCTTTTCCACTCCGATAATCTGCGTCTACAGGACTTTCCCACCAAAGCACAGAAGACGGTAGGGCGGTGGGTGGAGGTAAAGGGTGGAGTCGCGCCAGGGAGGGAAAAGTTCCCATCTGCTTCCCCACTGAGCCCGGGGTCTCGCTCCCCTTTACCACCGGGGTAGAGGTGAGCTTTTGCTCCCTGCCTGCCCTTGCCTAGTTTCTCAGCACAACGTAGTAAACACCGGGAGAGTCCCTGGAAGCGCGCCTCCCCCAGCCCTGCCGAGGACAGCCTGAGCAGGTTATGAATGGCCTCACTATTGCCGGCTCCTTTTCACACGCGGTCACGCGCAGACGCGCGCTCCAGCGGTGAAGATTTAATACCCCAGTAACAGCAACCACCAACAGAATCAATGATCCTCCATTTAGAAGACGGAGTGGATCCAGCTCTGCTGCCTCTGCTTCCATTTCCCTATCCAAGCTGCTCAGGAGCAAGCGACGCAATCTGTTTTTCCCATGGTGACTCACTAATAAGGGCGCTCCATAATTTCCTCCACTCACTAGATAGTAAGAGGAATTAGGGAGTAAACCGAACTGAAGATCGTTCCGGGTCTGGAATATCGCAAGGAACGGTAATTTTCGAGGACGAGCGCGGATCTGCTACAGTCCTCCTCATTCTGCACCAAGCTTAAGCACAGCGTCACTTTCAGGATGTTCCAGCGAGGACGCTACCCGTCACGGTACGCATACGTTCCACAAAGAAAGCAGGCGCTTGAATGCTACCGTAGCAGAGGTACCAAAACAACAGTGAACCCCCCGTCTCACCGAAAAAAAATATATATTCTGGGAAGTTAAAAAAAAAAAAAAAAAACTACATCTCCTGATCTTAAAAGACGTCGTGCATTCTTCCAACGACCGGTTCAAGAACTCTGGGCGGGAGGGAATCACCGTTCTTTCAAAGGCGGCCCCTCAGCGCTAACCCCGCGCGGCCGCGGAGGTAGCGATCCCGAGGCTCTCGGGCTCCGGCGCCCGCTGGGCACCGTCCTACCCGCCGTGGGGCTTCCAGTGAAAGCCCTCGGTCCTCACCCCCGTCCTCACCCAAGGACCCCAGAGGGCTGAGGCGGCCTGGAAGGCGAAAGAGCCGAAACAAGCGCACCAACTTATTTTCAGACACCATACTCGCTAGCCAACCCCGAAAAAATAAGAATTAAAAAAAAAAAAAAAAACACAAAAACCCACAGGAGAAATGTGAGCTTGCCATTTCCCTGTAGTTTCTAGGTCTGTAAGCCGTTCGGGAGAGGTGCCCAGAACCTCGCAGCTGCCCCGGTTCCGAGCTGCTCCTACACCACCTACCGAGCCGTGTGTCTGGGTGAAGCCTCTCATGTCGCACAAACCCCTCTCCCGGCTAGACATTTCCAAGCGTCGGCAGGGCGAGGAGCGGGACTTGCGGCGGGACTCCGGAGTTGGCCGCGCCGGGACGGGGGTCCGGGGCGGCGGCGCGCAAGGACGCGACCCTACTCCTGCCCCGCCGGCTGGCGGGCGCCCTCCGGGCGCCGGTTCCGCGGAGGCCGAGCGACAGCCTCCTCCTCGCTGGGGCGGGAGAGGGCGGCAGCCGGACCGCTCCGCCGAGGCCCGAGGCCCAACGCCGCGACGCGGGCCGAGCGGCGGCCAGACAACCGCGCGCCCCCCGCACCAGTCCGCGGCTCTGGCCCGGGTCCCCTCAGCAGTTCCGCGCACGGGGAGGGGCCGGCAACGGGTCGGGCGGGCAGCAGCGCCCGAAGGGAGAGCGCGGCCCCGGGCCGCGTGTCACTCACCGTTTGAAATGCTCGATGATCTTCTCTTCCCGCACGTTCTCCGGTAAGTTGCCCACCCAGAGGTGCCTGGTTTCCCGGACCATGCTGGGCGGTGTGCCGGCGACCGCTGGTGCGGGTTCTCCCTCGCCGGCTTCGTACGAGCCCGTCAGCGCCGGGAGGCGGGCGCCGAGGCGGCGGCGGCGGCGGCTGCGGCGGTGGCGTCGGCAGCGGCGGCGGCTCCTCCGGCTCCCCCCCGTGCAGAGACCATCCCTCTCCCCCAGGTTCTGACTCTCGGGCCTCGCAGCTCCGCTCTGCCGCCACCACACACCCGAAGCCGACCCTCGCGCTCCGGCGGCGCATGCGCCCGGGCGGCGGCGGGCGGGGGAGCGGGGAGGAGGGGCGAGCGGGACCCGGGCGGCAGCGACTACGACGGAGCTGGCGCTGTGGCAGCCGGACGCTTCCCACCGGTGCGCGCGGCCCGCCTCCCTCGCCGCGGGCACGCGCGCGTCCGCCCGCCCGCCGAGGCTGAAACGCCGAGTTCCTCCCAGCCGGCGCGCAGGCGCGCGGGGGAGGGAGGAACGCGGGGCTTGAAAGGAACGCTCGCGCGCCCGATCCTGATGCGCAGGCGCGCAGGCACGCAGGGAGTGGGCCGCGGGGCGGGCGCTCGGTCAGACCTGGGGCGCTGAGCTTCCAGGGACCGGGACGGTCTCCAGCCCCTCCAACAGGGGTCCCAGGCGCGGGCCTAGAGGAACAAAAGAGAGAAAGGGAGTTGGTTTTGATAGCCCCGCGTGTCAGAGCGGCTGCCGGTGCCTCTCCCCGGAGAAGCCAGGACTCCTGACCCTACTCACCCTTCGGCCAGGAGCTGGCCGTTTCCGGGCACCAGGATCCCCGCCTGCTTGGGAAAGTGTCAGAACAAGGCCGCCCTTCTCACTGCCAAGCGAAGCAATGACGGGATCAGAAGCCCATCCCTCTCAAGAATAATTAGCCCTAACGTAAAGCAACTATTTTATATAGGATCTTACGAAATGTTTTGCAAGATACGTTACGGTATATCAGGAATAGAACTGAAAGAAGACGGCTACATGTCTAATATTGTTAAAAGGATTTATATAAAGGACTTACTGTAATTAATATTTAAGCATAGGAACGGATCAGACCTCTGGCCTTTCCAGGCCTAGCGACCTTTAAAGACCATAGCTGAACTTTCATATAAAGGCCAGTTTACAGAACCCCAGAGAAAACCGACAAAATTAAGGCAAACTGTATTGAGTCCAGAAAAATGGAATCGTTTAGAACGGTCAGCAACTCAATTTTCCATTTTTTTAATCTGCAGAAATAAAATATCAAAGGTGCGGTACTTCAAGTACACACCAGATTTTAAATATTTGGTCTTATTAACGGTCTCCTTAAATACAGCCGATTTATCACCAGACTATATTGTGAACTGGAAAATATGGTCACCATGATCACTGGCACTAATACCTGGAGTCACTTGTGCACAGCAGTTTCTTTTGTTCCACAGACAGTAATGCTCCAAGTGGTTTTTTACTTTGTTACCATATAATGTGACATAAGCTAATTAATTATTGTGTCTGGCTGAGAGTCACATCAACTTTTCTTGTATTTGGTCTAATAGTCCATACTATAGGGGCGCCTGGGTGGCTCAGCCCATTAGGTGTCTGCCTTCTATGCAGGTCATGATCCCTGAGTCCAGCCCAGCAGCTGGCTCCCTGCTCAGTGGGGAGATTGCTTCTCCCTCTCCCTCTGTCCCCTAGCTTGTACTCTCTCTATCCCAAATAAATAAAATCTTAAAAAGAGAAATAGTCCATGCTATAAATCTGACCAGTTGAGATACTCTCTCTTCCATTGACAAGGCTAAGCAAGCCCCAGTCTAACACAGTTGCAATGATTTCAGTAAAAGATGAGCTAGCTGAGGGGCTAAGCTTACCCTCCATTTGAAATGATTTTTGGAATTTTGACTAATTATTTCTAAAACTTCTAGATTCTGAGCCAGGTAATTTAACCAATTTAACTTCAGTAAGAGTCAGAAGAGGTAGAGAAAAGCTAGAAACAGAAAAGCCCCACTACAATAGTGGCATTAATTGATATTTAGTGCCACCCCACAGGCTGTCCTCGTCTTCATGCAAATCAGCCATTAAATGAAATGGAAATTTGTATTCTTGAAAATATTATGGAATGGATTCCTCAGTAAAAGCAAACAAACCACAGATGTAGGATCAGCCATTTACATGTGGCCATTTCTTTGTCCTGACACTATCACTTAAGGAGTGTCAAGCCAGCACACTATTAACCTAAACTCATGAACTATATAGCTGTTGTTTTTTTTTTTTTAAGATTATTCATTTATTTATTTGACAAGGAGAGAGAGCACAAGCAGGGGGAGCTGCAGGCAGAGGGAGAGGGAGAAGCAGACTCCCGGCTAAGCAGGGAGCCTGATGCAGCGCTCAGTCCCAGGGTCCTGGGATCATTACCTGAGCTGAAGGCAGCCACCTAACTGACTGAGCTACCCAAGCACCCCTGAACTATATAGCTCTGCATGCACGGCTGCAGTTAACATTGAACTGACATGCATTTTTCCATGAAGCATGAATTTCAATATAAGCAACCACCACAATTTGAAACACACTTTAAAATAGGATGTAAACTCCTCATTTAAAACTTGATAGGCTCTGTATTAGCTGAAACTTCTTGGAAAGACCAAAGTGTCACCATGAAGAACAGAAGAGATTCGGCTCAGTTGCACTAAGAGGGGCAACTGACAAGAGGATTCACAACATAGTGTCTTGCAGTTACAGAAGTAAAGGGCATATCTGACCTTGCATGCAGACTTCAGTTAAAATCAGTCTGAGGAAAAAATTCAAGGACTGAAAAAAAAAAGGGGGGGTAGACTTTTAGAAGCAAAATCATTAGAAAAAAGACTAATTAGAGTAATTCTTGAATGCAGTATTTGGTATCCATCTAGGGCTCCCAAAGAACAATAAAAGGATAAAGCAGAACAAAATAAGAAGCAATTAAGATATTTTTTCTAATACTTTCTCCATGGCACAAGAATGAAGGTATATTAAGTGAAAGTTAAAGCAACATCCTTACCAACTAAAAATTTTTTGAACTAGTTCTTTTCAGTTAGCCTAAAAGTCTTGTTACAGCAGTGCTGTTTTTCCATGTAAAAAGCAGAATAAGTACTTAATTTTTGTAAATTAATTTAAAATGGGCAAAGTTATTTACAAATACTACTTCAAGTCCCCCACCTTTGGGAAGTAGTGGAGGAGAAACCTGGTAGAAGATTACCAACACATAAATTATTAAGCAAAGTTGAGTTAAAGTTCTCCCAAAGACCAAAGAGCTCACAGAATGTCAAAAAGATTAGAGGCAAATATCAAATTAAGAATATCATCTCGGGGCTCCTGGGTGGCTCAGTGGGTTAAAGAATATCATCTCATCGAGCCAGAGATCTACCAAACAACTGAGAAACAGTCTCTCTTTAATATAAAGCCTAACAAAATCTCATCAAACCAACCTTTATACTCAGATTCGCTTGAAGTATTGTCAAACTACCTGTTTGGCACCAAAAATAGCAACGAAAGTATTCATTTTAGTTTCTTGGTTTCTTAAAAATCCGATATATATTTCTCAAGAGAATTCTCAGTTTATAAAATGTCAACAGATATCAGCCTAAATAAATTTAATGAGTAAAACAAATGTCAATTATCTAACGTGCTCCTATGATGCCAAAAGAAAAAAAATATGACACTAACTTCAACTGAACAGATTCATTTAAAGGAAAAATAGCTCACATATAGATGCTGGGTTCAAATGAGCAATTCAGGTAGGAATTCTATCCATCTTTATTAAACTTAATAGTTACAGGTTAAAAATACTGTCCATGGGGCGCCTGGGTGGCTCAGTGGTTTGGGCTGCTGCCTTCGGCTCGGGTCATGATCTCAGGGTCCTGGGATCGAGCCCCGCATCGGGCTCCCTGCTCCGCGGGAAGCCTGCTTCCCTCTCTCTCTCTCTCTGCCTGCCTCTCGGCCTACTTGTGATCTCTGTCAAATAAATAAATAAAATCTTTAAAAAAAATAATAATACTGTCCATGTTCCTTACTGATTCTTTTAGCATAACAAACACTACTTGGCATGAACTCTGTGTTATACTAAAAAAATAAAAAATAAAAACAAAACAAAAACAATACTGATGATACAAACAATAGACAGTATGTATAATGGAATACCCCTGGGTTACTGGGTTAAGAGTTAGAAATTCCAGTTCCAGTTTTGTCACTAGCTATATGACCTAGACAAATCGATTAAATCCTCAAAGTCTCAATATCGTTATCTGCAAAACGAAATATCTATCAAAAAAGTTTCCTAGAAGTATCAAAGAAGACGATATATGTAAAAGGATTTGGAAGTAACATACTGTAAATATCACAAATACTATTAAGTTGGCCACTAATTTCTCATTAATATCAAAAGTAAGTATCAGCTGAAATTAAGAACATATCATTATCAATTTTCAGGGTTTTATAGCCTACATAGGTCCTACAGTCAAATCAAAATGCAGTGATTGCATATTAAGTATGCCAACATTCCGTTTGTTTTTGCAAAGCTCTTAATAACAGCAAAACTGATAAGTACACGCCCTTTGCATAGCCCCAAATCAAGTATTTGATTTTTTTCAATGCCTTTCATTTTTATTGGCAATGTATCAGAAAACACTGGGAAAGCTTTTCTCTATTTCTGTCTTTGGTACAAATATTTACAAAGGCAGAATTTCTTCAGCAGCATTTATCTTGGTATGTTTTCAATAACAAGGCAACCCACTCTGTTATTCTGATTTTTAAATTTATTTTAACAATAAATAATTGATGCTCATTGAGAAAAATCAAAAGTAAGGTGTGATCTCTCCTTTCTTCTGATAAATGGATGGTGAAGTGAATTTCCTCATTTGAGTCTTAATGATAATTCGGAAAGGTAACATTAAAAGCAGAACCATTTGCAAAGGGGAATTAAAATAGATGTGTTTTTAATCAGGTCTTATTTTCACACTGTGAGGAGCTCCTGTATTTAGCATGCTAGATGTGCTCAAAGAGTTCAGTCATGCGTAACGGAAGCCCAATGGGAAAAGCATTTGAGCCTCAAATTTGGACTTTGAATGCTAACCTAGCCAATAGAGCAGATAAATTAATATCAACATTTAGGGACGCCTGGGTGGCTCAGTTGGTTAAGCAGCTGCCTTCGGCTCGGGTCATGATCCCAGCGTCCTGGGATCGAGTCCCACATCGGGCTCCTTGCTCCGCAGGGAGCCTGCTTCTCCCTCTGACTCTGCCTTCCACTCTGTCTGCCTGTGCTCGCTCTCACTCGCTCTCTCTCTTACAAATAAATAAATAAAATCTTTAAAAAAAAAAAAAAATCAACATTTAAACAGAAAGACAGAATCGTTACCAGATATTTAACAAGAATTTGGTTACAAATCTAGTCCCAAGCTATTAAAATTAAACTATTTCATGACAAAACATATACTTAAAATATAAGCACCTGTTTCTAAAGGCATCATATAAAAACACATTAACTAGCTCTAAAATGATCAAAGCCTACTTGACAACTTGACAATACAAATTTTTATAATCAGGTTTTTTTTAACAGTAGAAAATAAAACAGGCAACACTGCTATATTATTCTCAAAGAGTGTTTTACATATTGTTAGTTTTGAGGGAGCAAGAAAGACCAGTCCATTAACAGATCTATTTTGATATAGAAGGCAGAGTCTGGTGGAATTACATAAATTATAACTTATATCAATTGACCATCAGACAGCCAGTCCTCTAAATCATACTTTCAGCAAGCTAACATTTCATAATCTATTTTACTATTCAACACTCTATGTAAGCTAAATTATCCCACATTGTTTTTTGCATTCCAGAAATGAATGTAATGGCTGATACATTTTTTTAAATAAATTCTTATGTTTTTACCATTTCCTTGGAAAGTTGCTTAATTTTTCCCCTCTATGAGGAAATATTGCTAGTGTATCTAATATTCAGAATTACAAATTAACGTTTAGGGCATGGGGAAAAAATGGATTGGAAGGATATTTGCAAATACCTTAATCACAGCTGTGCCTATATGGTAGAATTTACTTCTTTTCTTTTTTAAATTTCAATTCTGGTAAAGTTAACATACAGTGGTAGTTTCAGGTGTACAATATAGCGATTCAACAATTCTATACATTACTGAGTGCCCATCACCTAACCTACCCACCTCCCCTGAAATGTAAAAATTTTTTAAAGTTTTTATTCATCTATATTTTCTAAAAAAATTCCATCTATATTTTCTTTGGTTAACATATATCGTTTTTATAATTAGAAAAAGTTATAATAAAATGACTTTTGGAAGTCAGTATCTGTGTTTCTTTCAAGGTTTCTCTGAAATGTTGGTGCTAGACTATACTAAATCAACATATTTATGTTAAGAGATCCCATGTGAACAAAGTATTATTCGCTATGTTAATTCGGATATTTCATTCAACCCTTTAAACCTCTATTGTTAATCCTCATGTAAGAAAAAACTTAATCGGGGCGCCTGGGTGGCTCAGTGGGTTAAGCCACTGCCTTCGGCTCAGGTCATGATCTCAGGGTCCTGGGATCGAGTCCCGCATCGGGCTCTCTGCTCAGCAGAGAGCCTGCTTCCCTCTCTCTCTCTCTGGCTGCCTCTCCGTCTACTTGTGATTTCTCTCTGTCAAATTAATAAATAAAATCTTTAAAAAAAAAAAAAAAAGAAAGAAAAAACTTAATCTCTTCACTAGAAGTAATATACATTAACCGAACACCCCATGTAGATTGTAACTTTTGAACATCAGGAAGTAAGAATATAATAAGGCTATTGATTAATTCGGGAGACACTACCAAAGTACAGTTGACACAATCTCAAAAACATTAATGCCAAATAAAATGTGTTTAGTAACTTGTTACATATGTCTTGAAATTTTCAGACTTAGGGTCTTGAGCTCCGTGGCTCTAGTTTGAAATAGCAAATTTAAAAAGAAAATTATTGGGACACCTGGGTGGCTCAGTTGGTTAAGCAGCTGCCTTTGGCTCGGGTCATGATCCCAGCGTCCTGGGATCGAGTCCCACATCGGGCTCCTTGCTCAGCGGGGAGCCTGCTTCTCCCTCTGCCTCTGCCTGCCATTCTGTCTGCCTGTGCTCGCTCTCTCTCCCTCTCTCTCTCACTGATAAATAAATAAAATCTTTAAAAAAAATAAAAATAAAAAAAATAAAAAGAAAATTATTTATGTACTTTTGAAATGTTTTTAAAACTGTATCCATCTTAACTCAATTATTGCTATTTAATAAAAATGGCTCTTTAAATCACATCACTGCCTCAATAATCTCCAGGATGGTAATAATTGATAATTTTCTATAGTATTCCATAATTAGACACTTGAAACATTTTGGCTTAAAATAAAACCACACTATTTAAAGACTACATAGGACTGATACCTTTCTAAATTAATGATGGAATTATTTTTAAAGCTTCAAAAAGTTAAATTTCAGTATTTTGATGGAGCTCATTGAATTTTTTCAGGCCATATACTACAGAAGTCATGAGAACCATCGCTTACACTTTTATTTGAATGATACTCTGGCTAAAACAAAAAACACAAAAACAATGCCTAAGTATAACTGTCTTTGAGGGTGCTAGATTAACTTAAAATGATTTCTCTGAGAAAACAGAACCATTAAGTGTCATAACTAAAGATTTCACTGAATACTGTCAGCTGGTGAAGGGACATGGTGAGATGAATTAATAAAAGGGGTCTGTGTTTCCCCCACAATATCAGATAATTTAAACATACACACACACAAGCATAAACCTTTCCCTTAAAAAATTTCACTCAGAAAAGTGGCTTCAGGGATGCCTGGGCGGCTCAATTGGTTAAGCATCTGCCTTCAGCTCAGGTCATGATACCAGGGTCCTGGGATCCAGTCCCGCATTGGGCTACTTGCTCAGGCGGGAGCCTCCTTCTTTCTCTGCCTCTGCTTGCCTCTCTGCCTGCTTGTGCTCTGTCTCTGACAAATAAATAAATAAAATCTTTAAAAGAAAAAAAAAAAGTGGCTTCAAACAGAGAAACTGTTGTCTTTCACAGTTTTCAGTTTAAATATATCGTACCCCTCAACATCAGTTTCCAGAGATTCTCAGTTAGATTGCACATAAGAACTTTGTTTTTATGCCTATTTAAAATTTTAAAGCATCCAAATAAATGTACAACTTAAAAAAAAATCTGGTGTGCCTATCTGGCTAAGTGGGTAGAGCCTGCGACCCTTGATCTTGGTTTGGAGTTGTGAGTTCAAGCCCCATTCTGGGTGCATTTCCTTTAAAAAATTTTTTTTTAATTATAAAACATAACAAACACAAAATTTTCTTCCCCTTATTTAGTGGTGTTATCCTTACTTTAGGAATTTTGACTCTGAAGACACTCATTAACCATAATTTTTTAGAACAGAATCTATAACCAAAATTCTAGCAATTCAAGGGACAGTTGATTTGGTCCTTTCCAAGCTTCAAATTACAGTCTTGTTAGCAGGGGGAGAATTCTATTGCTGGCTAGTACTTCAACAGCCTCTAGACAGCTTTTCATATACTAAGAGCTCCTAATAGGAATCTGGCACCAACTCAAAATTCCCACCAGGAAGAAAGATCTCCCTTCCTTAGGACCCACTGCGTGGCTCCGCCCAGAGCCTTGACCCGACCTGACCTCAGACTCTGCGTGGTCGATGGTGCACTCGCACCTGCGGGCAAGTTAGCACTGTCCAACAACTTCAGAGCCCAAATGACCATAAAATGTGAAGCTGCAAGTGCCACGCCAGTCTTTAGGAGCCCCCAAGGTGCCTTGTTCGCGAACAAGCTCCCTCTTTCAAACCTCGCATCTGTAAGGATCTGAAGGTACATTACACGCTAAACGAATATAGGAAGGCAATTACTCCACCAGCGAAACGAAGGTCCTTCAAAAGGAAGGAGGCAAGGAAACAAAGCTCGGGACTGGAGACGTGGCAGACCTCCATGCCCTGCCAAGGGACCCTTACTTAACCTCAACCTGTTGGATTTCAGAAACGGGCTCGCATGGAAGTGGATTATACAGCAAGTTAAAAGAGCTGGGGGGGGGGGGGGGGAGGCGCTGGCTTTTTTAAGAACCCACAACCCTGGCAGTCATTTCCCCCACACTCCTAAGGGAAGAGAAAAGGAAAATAAAACCAAAGGCACCTTGAGAAAGGGTAAAAGCTGTTGCTATGGTTACCACTCTCCAAGCTGAAGTCAGCCCAGGGAGACCGAGCTGCACGCCCAGGCCCTTTCTTTGTCCGCAGCCACACACCGAGGACAAGCCTAGCGGCCAGCCCCGCCGCCCCCAGCAGAGGCTTGCCTCAGCGGCCCGGGCAGCGTTCCAAGTAAAGGACACCTCTATTTCGGCTTAGTGAGCAAGAACTGCGGGCAGCGCCTGACGGAAGGCAGCCCGGCCACCACCCGGTCCCGCGGCCAGGGCTGTACCCCCCATGGCTGGGTGAAGGTGCCACCACACGGCAGGCACCCGAGCCGGGCAGGAGCCGGGCCAAACATGGCGCACGCAGGAAGGGAAGGGAGCCAGCCAGACACGGCCCGACCTCATCCCTTCGCCACAAAGGAAGGCTAAGCTCGAGGAAACCCCTCAAGAAGCTACAGTTCCCCCGAGTGGGAGCTGAGCAAACAGTGAGTAGGGCGCAGGCGAGATGCTCAGACGCACTTCACATCAAAGACGCTACCGCAAGCAGCGCGGAGAACACAGTTCGGCAGAGACGACCTGCTGCGCAGGCGCGCAGAGCAACGATTCGAGCGCTACGGACCTGCCCCTCCCCCCCTTCCAAAGGCCAGGGGAGTTGCCCCAACGCGCTGGCGCGACGACGGAACGTGGGGGGAGGGGGGAGAAAAAAAAAAAAAAACCTGTTCCCTTCATTGTGAGAGCGAACCGCCCCGCCCCGCACGGCGCGCGCGCACGTCCCACTCTCACACTTGCACACGCGCGCGCCGAGCTTGCCGCCCTACCCGGCGCGCATGCTCCGGGAAGGAGGCGGTGGCTGAGCCTGCGGCTTTTTTTTTTTTTTTTTTTTTTTTGCTGGTTCCCTGAGAAGTTTCTGGAAAGACGGAGGCCAGGGGAAGCTGGGGGATGGGAACCGCAGGGAAGCGAGCGTCTAAGAGAAAGCGAAACGTCCAAAACACACCGCCACCTCCCCGCGTCCATCCATCACGCCATGGCCACAGCAAAGCCCAAGACCACCGAGACCCTCAAACGTCGGGGGGAAAAGCATGGAAACTGCAGCAGACCCGAACTGCCTGTGCCTAGCCCCGAGGCCTCTAACCACGGGGAGAAGGGAAAGGGCAGGGGGAGCGATGAAAACCCTAAAACGCTCACTGGAGGTTTGCGTGGTGGAGTGAAAGCCGACATCCGCCCTCTGGAGCTGCCCGCGCACTCGTGGGCCGCCCGTGGCTCTTCTCTGGCTCTCGAGCGTGGGCTCTGCATTGGGATTCTACGCGGCTGCCGAAGTACTACTCTGGGGCTCCTTGACCCGTTTCCTTAATTTCCCCCCGTTTTGGGGGGGAGGGGATGTCCTTTGCTTCCCCCTTCCTGTCTTCACTTTGGTGGCCAAGAGCTAAAGCTGCGGGTGTGGAGACCCTAGGAAAGGGCTGCTCCCTTCCCGCGCCAGCCCGAGAAGCGTCCCGGGCGGGCAGGGGTCGCCCGTCTGTTGTGCGAAGCCGAGGTCTCTCTTTGTACCGTTCAGTGTGAGCCTCCGGCCGTGGGGCACGTTTGGAAGCGCAAAGGCAGCGCCCGCACAAAGGCGCCGCCTCGTTTGCGGACTCGAGGAGCGGCCGACGCGGAGAGGGAAGGCGTGCGGCGTCAAGGCGCGCCGGTGCCCAGGGAGGGTCACCCGGGCAGCCACCCTGAGAGAGCCCGAGAGGGCACTGCCGTGCTGCCAGGACCGGTGGGGGGGGTGTGTGTCCGCGGCGCCTTTTATTTCCCCACAGGCGCCCGCTCTCGGACAGGCGCGGCTGCCATTTTGTGGCGCGGCCGCCATTTCGCGGAGCCAAGGGGGCAGGGCGGCGGGGGAGGGGCGCGCGCCGCCGCGGCCTGCGGGCTTGGGGGGCGGGGCGGGCAGGCGGGGCTGGCGGAGGTGCCCGGGCAGCCCCCGAGCCGCGAAGGCGAGCGCGTCCCCTTTGTTCTTCGCCTCTGGGCTCTCGGGCGCCGCCGCCCCGGAGCCGCGCTGAGTGCGCGCGGCGTTGTGCCCCCGACCGGCGGCCGAGGGGCGTGCGCACAGTCCCAAATCCCTTCTGGCCTCCGAGCCTGTCCAAGTCGGCGCTCGTCACCCCCACCCCCGCTCTGGGAAAGGAGTGCATTTTATTTGGCCGTGCCCCGAACGCCACCGTGGGAAGCCGTATTCGCCCTGAGAATGAAGGCGCTTTCCGGGAGCCTCGCGCGGGAGGGGCGCGGATGGGCTTGGACGGGCTTGGACGCCGCTGCCTCGAGCCGCAGAGGCGCCCTGCAAATAGCAAAATGCCGAGCTTCGAGCGCTGGGAGACCCGACCGAGGTGCCGAGCACCGGCGTAACCGAGAGGTCGGGCTCTTTAAAAAAAAAAAAAAAAAGAAAGAAAGAAAGAAAAAAATGTCTTTGAAGTGCTGTCATCAGTAGGAGAACCGAGACGTCGGTGTTCATTGGCTGGCTGCGAAGCACGCACTGCGCAACTGGTTTCTGATAGGTTTTATAGCCCATTATTTCGATCTGAGCCATAAACTGGAACAATAGATTGGAATATTTTATTTCTGTCTGTTGAGAACATCTTCCATTTAACTTCTTTTTGGAGCCCCTTATGAGTATGTAAATAGCAAATCGACTCAGTAAAATAACTATGTGCCTTCCAGGGTCATTTCACATCCTGAAAGAGCTATTGTTTTTCTGATTTCAAGGGAATATTTAAATGTGAATCTTGGCAATTTAATGTTAACTTTGCGGCTGGAATCAACAAAGCCAGGAAATTCAAGAGTAATGTTGCTATATTTGTCTTCCAGCCTTACTTTTTGTGCAAGGTATTTTTGTTTAATGTGGGGCTTTTTTTTTATTATTATTCTGGAACATAGAAAAAATAAAAAATAATGAGGTTGGGTGGGGTATTTTGTTTTTGTTTTGTTTTTCCTAAGTTTTGTTTTTCTTCACAGCAGCGTGAGTTCATAACCGAGCCAACCTTTTCTGGCTCAAGTCTTTTTTGGTGCTGCAGCTACAGTAGGGCTTTTTTCTCTCCCCTTACTATGTATAATTACAGGGGTTTGGTTATCTATTTCAGTAACAGGGGCGTTAAGCTCGTAATGATAGGATGAAGAGTTTAAAAAATATTTTTTCGAGGGAACGGATCAAGATTTGATCGCTTCCAGATGAAAGAAACATCTGAGGAGTGGTTGTTAGATCCCAAATTTTGTCTTAGTTTCAATATGACTGAAAGCACTTTCTGGAATTTTTAAATTTTTTAAACTCATCTCAATATTTTATAAAGAACAGTATTGTATATTTTTGTTATGGAGAGTTTATGAAAATTGTTTTGAAAATGCTGTTACTTTTTGCCTGCACAACCAAAATTAAGTAGTATGAAACTATTTTATTGGGCATTAGGACAGATTATCCTAATAATACAGACAAAACATTATGCCTTCAGCACCCAGGCAGCTGAAACTAGAGAAGGATTGCACAATCCTTTCACTTTGTACAGATGTAGAGGATCTATTTAACAATTCTAATTCCTAGAATTTGTTTTTATTTATAAAGCATTCTTATTTCACACCTTTGTTAAACTTAATGCTAAAAGCACATCCTTTTTTTGTACAAAATATTTTCAATTTGTATTTAGAGTGGGTGGTATTTTGCACTGTTCTCTCCCACATGATCAATGGCAAATATTTGCAGAACAGTTGAACAGAAATTCAGGAAAACTCCTTTCTGACCCGAATGTTGGCCTCAAAACATTTTCCAGCTTCCTAAGCCAAAAAGCCCAAACAGTATTAAACAGGTGGACTTTAAACATGTAGAAGGCCATGTTCAAATAAACATTCCGAATTACAACAATTTTATGATCTGCCCTTGGAGTAAAAATGCTTTGTATGTAGTCCTAGGACTGGTTTCCTTTTGTCAAACAATAAAGGACTAGAGAATTCCACCATCACCAACCCATTGTTCCTGTAGTTTTTCTTTCTTTTTCCAACTGTGCTTTTGAACTAATTTGTAGCATTTTGTGTTCCCTGAGAGAGACTGGATGTTAACCAGAACCTTTAATTATACCAAGATCCTTTAGCCAGGGCAGCATCTCCGTGGCATGTGCTAGGCCCCTTGGGCTTGTTTTTTTTTTGTTTGTTTGTTTGTTTGTTTGTTTTTCATTTAGTGAAGATTGTGTGCAGCCTTTCTAAACAACGTAGAAATACTGAAGCTCTCTAGCCATTGTTCCAGGAAAGGACAGCTTTTCATGCCAATTCTAGCATAGGAGGGAATTTAAAACAGTAACCGTAATGACCTTTTCCTGGTAAGGATAATTTAAACTCTTTTAGAGACTTTAGTAATATGGGAAGTTCTTCAAAATATTTTTGGCAGCGGTGAAACACTCGCACATGGTGTAATAGCCTCTCTGCTTTGAGGCAAAACTCAGAAGTTCAGCATTTCAGAAGTATTGGAGTTCAAAGAAAATCTTTGCAGCCAATAGTATGTTTCTTAAAAAAGTAGAAACACGGGGTGCCTGGGTGGCTCAGTGGCTTAAGCCTCTGCCTTCGGCTCAGGTCGTGATCTCAGGGTCCTGGGATCGAGCCCTGCATCGGGCTCTCTGCTCGGCATGGAGCCTGCTTCCTTCTCTCTCTCTGCCTGCCTCTCTGCCTACTTGTGATCTCTGTCTGTCAAATAAATAAATAAATTCTTTAAAAAAAAAAAAAGTAGAAACACATCTATGAAAATAAAAAAGACTCCTGGAACAACCCAACATTTATCTTGTCCGAGTATACATGGTCATCCCTGTAACAAGATTCTATCCTGATAATTGTGCAGATTATATGAAACCTGTAGATTTATCGTTTGGTGTCATGGTTTAAATGGCCTGTATAGACATCAAAAAGACGTCTAAAAAGTCAAGATCTTTATTACTTTGTTTATTTAACAAATAATTTTTGAGCATCAACTTTGTGCCAAGTACTTGGGATATTATATCACTGAAGAAAGTAATCAGATCTCTGTTCTCATGAAGCTGAATTGGCTTGGGGAGGGGAGTGTAGGGGTGCCGGTGGGAGGGGGAGAAAGACCAATAAGGCTAGAAGCAGGAGCCTGTGAGGAGAAAGGGTTGGCTTCACTGGCTAAGGGGATCCTGGATTTATTTTGAAGGTAAACCCAGAGGGCCTTGATGATGGATTGAACAGAGTCGATAAAAAGAGTCAAGAGACAAGCCTGAGGTATTTGACCTGAGCAACTAGAGAGATCAAGTTGCCATCAACTGAACTAGGGAACACTGGCTAGAACCATTTTGCAGAGCAGTATTAAGATCTCAGTTTTAAGTATGTTCAGTGTGAGGTATTAGATGTTCAGTTGGAGGCATCAGGTAGGCTGCTGGATATGAGTTCAGGAAGAAGTCCAGAAGATCTATATTTTTATATATTATTTAGGAGATAAATTGTATATGTGTATATTGTATCTATGTGACTGTGTGCACTTGAGAGAAAGGGAGAGAGAGACAGCAAGTAAACCAGAGGGAAGGAGAGTTTGGAGTTGCCAGCATGTGAATGGAATTTGATGTCTGAAACTGGATGATGTCACCAAGGGAAACCAGCAGGGAAAAAAAAAAATACCCAGGAAAACCCTGGGGCACTTTGACACTGAAGAAAGAGGTCTCCGCAATTATCATAGGATCCCTCTGATATGAGAAATTTGAGAGGCAGGGTGGGAGTTTTGGGGGGTAGGGAAGGGGAAAAAAACACGCTGGGAGGGAGATAAACCTTAAGATACTCTTAATCTCACAAAACAAAGTGAGGGTTGCTGGGGGGTAGGGGGTGTGTAGGGATAGTGGTTGGGTTATGGACATCGGGGAGGGTGTGTGCTACGGCGAGTGCTGTGAAGTGTGTAACCCTGATGATTCATAGACCTGTACTCCTGGGGAAAATAATATATGTTAATAAAAATAATTTAAAAAAAAGAAGGAGGTCTCAGAAGTGAGGAACTTGCAAAGCGGGTCGGGGAGGAGGAAAACCCAGAGAGGGTAGTGCCTGGGAAGGCAGAGGAAGAAACTGAAGAAGGGCGTGATCAGACTTATCAACTGTGGAATGCAACCAAAAGGTTAAAATGAGGAAGGAGGACTGACTGTTGGAGCACCGCAGAGGTCACTGGTGACCTTGACAAGAGACATTTGGGTGGAGTAGTGGGGCCAGAGCTTGACTGGACTAGATTGAAGGAAAAAAAAAAAAAATCAGTGACTCTGAAGTCACTTTGGGAAAATTACTGCTGTAGACTTAGAGGGGAAGGTACCAGGGCTGGTAATGGTAGAAAGTACATTTTGTTTCAGAAAGTTCCTGGGTCAGTGCAAGAATCAGGAACTCAAAACCTTCAGGCTTCTGGAAGAATTATTACACCCTCAGGATATGGTCTGCTTCTCGCCTTGTATCTGTTCCATAACGACATGAATAATACACAGTTTCTTTGGAAAAAGACTACTACTTTTCTATAAAGTCTGCAGATCCTTATTTTTAAATTTATGTTTTTATTATGTTCAGTTAGCCACTGTATAGTACTTTAGTTTTTTTTTTTTTTTAAGATTTTATTTATCTATTTGACAGAGATCACAAGTAGGCAGAGAGGCAGGCAGAGAGAGAGAGGTGGAAGCAGGCTCCCTGCCGAGCAGAGAGCCCGATGCTGGGCTCGATCCCAGGACCTTGAGACCATGACGTGAGCCAAAGGCAGAGGCTTAACCCACTGAGCCACCCAGGCACCCCATACTTAGTTTTTGATGTAGTGTTCAACTGATTCATTAGTTACATGTAACACCTAATGCTGATCACAGCATGTGCCCTCCTTAATGCCCATCACCCTGTTACCCTCTCCCCCCCACACCCCTCCCCTCTGAAACCTGCACTTTGTTTCCCAGGGTCCGCAGTCTCTCATGGTTCGTCTCTCTCTCTCTGATACACTCTGCAAATTCTGAACGTGGAGTTTAGTCGGTACTTGGAAGAATTTGGTCAGTAGGACAAAGAATGTAGCAGAGAGCTTTTCCTGGAATTTATATAACCATCAGTGCTCACAAGTAGTCTCAGGTGATTCAGCCAGTCATGCAATGCTTAGAGATGCAACAAAGCAGACTTTGCCCTGGTTTCTCAAGTGTATACCCCAATAATCCCTGATGACTCTGCAGATTTTGTTGGACTTCCTGTAAATGATGGCAAATTGGCTCTGTCACAGGAATGGTAATGTCTTAAGAGCGAACTGCCCTGGTGTTTCCTTTCAATAGGTTTCCCTGCACCTGTCTTCTCTGAATCTGCTCTAGTCACAGCAGTCCCCAGCGAATGACAGTTAACTAGACTGGCTGCTTTATTTGAAGATGTATTTATCATCCTGGGCTTGAGCTCCACTGTTAGAATCCTGTCCATGGATAAACATAGATCAGTTAAAAAAAATTTTTTTAAGATTTTATTCATTTACTTCTGCAAGAAGGGAGAGCAGCAGGCAGAGGGAGAGGGAGAAGCAGGCTCCCGCTGAGCGAGGAGCCCGATGCGGGGCTCCATCCCAGGACCCTGGGATCAGAATCCAGGCCAAAAGCAGCGGCCTAACCAACTGAACCACACAGGTGCCCCAAATTTTTTATTTTCAATCACATTACCTTATTTCTTAGAGGCGCATGTGATAAAATACAGATATAAAGTATTATGTGTACTTTATTCTGAACTATTAATGCTGAATAGTCACTGAGACCATCTCTATTAGGAAGTATTTCTCAATTTGGGTGGCTCAGTTGGTTAAGCATCTGCCTTCGGCTCAGGTTCTCCCCAGGGTCTTGGGACTAAGTCCCCAGATTGGGCTCCGTGATCGGCTAAGAGCCCAGAGCCTCTGCAGGCCCCCTTCCTTGAACTCTCACTCTCTCTCTCTCTCTCTCTGTCAAATAAATAAAATCTTAAAGTGGAAGTATTTTTTAATTTGGATGCAGCCTAGAATATCATACAGTTGTTTGTGTTTCCTAATACTCATGAAATGATGCACTGGCTAGCTTATGTAGTCTTAAACTGTTTTTCCCTTGTCCCAGAACACAATGTGCTTCTGTCAGTTACCCTGATTTTTTCTGTAGTGATTCATTTGGCGCCTGACATTCTCCCTACAGCAGAATGTCAGAATCCTAGGGCATTCTGGTACATCTACCTTGTGGAACTTTCTCACACCTCCTGAAACTCACTGATGTAGAACTTAAATATAGCTGAGGAACAAAAGGCCATTTCCTTCGAAAACCAGTTATTTGACGTGAGATTTATTTCCGGTGATATGAGGGCATCAGTAGCTGGCACAGAGGATATATCATGAATATTTGACTTCCTTCAGAGGTCCAAGAGTACTACATTTTTAAAAAGACATATCTCTTTTCTTCTTATTTATTTATTCTTTAGTAGGCTCTATGCCCCATGTGGGGCTTGAACTCATGACCCCAAGATCAAGAGTTACGTGCTCAACCATAGGGAGCCAGCCAGGCACCCCCATATCTCCTTTCTTATTTTGAAAAAGTGTAACATCTATTATATTGGAGATATTGAAATTATTTGCACAAATATCATGGTAGATGTTGTTTTGTTTTTTAAAGATTTCATTTGTTTATTAAAGAACGCACATGAGAGAGCATGAGCAGGGGAGGGGGAGGATGCAGAAGGGCAGAGGGAGAGGAAGATGCAGACTCCCCTTGGAGCAGGGAGCCCGATGTGGGACTCAACCCCAGGACCCTGGGATCATGACCTGAGCCGAAGGCAGAGGCTTTAACCCACTGAGCCACCCAGGCGCCCGCCATGCTGGATGTTTCTAACCATTGGTCATATTTCTACCTTTTGGAGAAAAACAGAACAAGTTTTTGGGTTTTTGTTTTTCTTGACAAATCCTCTGAATATTTGAACTTTTTATTAAAAAAAAAAAAAAAGACTTTATTTCTTTATTTGGCACAGAGAAAGTGTGCACGAGCAGAGAGCAGCAGCCAGAGGGAAAGAGAGAAGCAGCCTCCCAGCTGAGCAGAGAGCCCAACATGGGGCTTGAACCCACGACCCTGAGATCATGACCTGGGCCAAAACCAAGAGTTGGACGCTTAACCAACTAAGCCACCAAGGCACTCCTACAATACCTTTTTATAACTCTGCTTATACAGTAGACAATTGATGTGGGCAGGAGAGTTTGACTGGATCTATGTTCTTTTTTTTTTTTTTTTTTTTTTTTTTTTTTTTTTTTTTTTTTATTTTATTTATTTGACAGAGAGAGATCACAAGTAGGCAGAGAGGCAGGCAGAGAGAGAGGAGGAAGCAGGCTCCCTGCCGAGCAGAGAGCCCGATGTGGGACTCGATCCCAGGACCTGAGATCATGACCTGAGCCGAAGGCAGCGGCTTAACCCACTGAGCCACCCAGGCGCCCTGGATCTATGTTCTTAAGTAGGGGAGAAGGAATGCAGTGCCTGCATACAGGAAGGAACTGGCTTTGGATGAGCATATAAAATGGTTCATCTGTCTGCAGCCAATTAAGCCGAATGTGCTCTTTCCCCATGGGGCCCAGTGTGCAATGGCTGTAAACAGTGCCCTCCTTGGTAGTATGTGCAGCCTGTTGCCTGTATGAGTTGCTTCAAGGGACCTTGGAGACAGTGGACATTCGTATCTGACCTCATGCTCTCCCCCGTCCAGGCCCCAGACAGTAAAGCAGGTGCCTTTGGAAAGCCTTAGGGCACAGTGATCAGGGTCCACATCCACCAGGTCATCACGTCCATCCGTGTCAACCTGCAGAACAAGTGACTGAGCTACCAAGAGGCATGTGATTGAGGCTCTAACCAGGGCAAAGTTCAAATTCCCTGGCCACAGCAGGAAGAGCCACATCTTCAAGAAGTGGGGTTTTACTGGGTTTATTGTGAATGGATGTACAGACATGGTGGCTGAAAAGCCCATCCTGGGTGGCCATGGAGTCAAATACACCACTAATGGTGGCCCCTCTGAATAAACGGCATGCCCTGAGCTCATGAGAACCTCGGCATCACCCCCTGCTTATTCATGCCCATCAATAAATCCTACTTCTGGTCCAAAAACAATAGATAGCTAGATCGCTAGGTAGAAAGAAATAGTTCACCCAGTGGAAGACCAGAAGCCAGGATACAGGCACGCAAATGCCACGAGCTATGGTTGAACGAGTGTGTCCAAGAGATGCCACTTAGGCTGAGATACCATCAGGAAACACAAGTGATCCACGCTACATTTTTCCAACTTAATAGGAGACTGATGACAGAGTACACCGGCCGAAAGGTTTGGATTTACTTCCTGTGTTCTTGGGCATGTCCTTTAAACGTTTTTGGCAGGATCTTGGTGTGGTTTATGTGCCACCAAATGGTCATTACCTAAAATAGTGCCTGGCAAACAGTAGTTGTTCAATAAACATTCACCAAATTGGTTTCAGGAACTATCTATCAAATATCCATACCGCACATGCCACATCTATCCCACAGGGCTGTGTTGAAGATCCCATAAAAGGAGAGAACCGATGTGAAAATGCTTTGTCATCTGAGGAAAGCTCTTCACATCGGATGTGTTTTTGTTCGGGAGAGTTAGGATAAAGTCCACAGAGGTTTTTTGTTTGTTTGTTTGTTTGTTTGACTCCTTAAACGAGAAATATATAAATGTGGAAACAGGGTCATTGTTACTTAGGACTTTTTTTTTTTTTCCTCAGCAGGTTATATCAAAACCTACAGGGTCTGTCAACTGACTTAAAACTCAAGGGCAGACACAACATTAATACAGAATAGGATTTGGCTTGTAACCCACATAACATCACAGAACTGACAAAGTAAAAAAACAAAAAAAAAAAACCCACCACCAACAACAAACCATGTAAGTCAGCTACCTTTATATGAATGTCATAAATTAAGCTCCAAGTTACATTTATTTATTTACATATTTTTATTCAAGTGATTGCTGCACCCCACATGGGACTTGAACTCACAACCCTGATGGGGCACCTGGGTGGCTCAGTTGGTTGAGCGTCTGCCTTAGGCTTGGGTCATGATCCCAGGAGCCTGGGATCGAGCCCTGTGTCAGGCTCTCTGCTCAGAGGGGAGCCTGATTTTCCCTCTCTCTCTACCTGCCGCTCCTCCTGCTTGTGCTCTCTTTCTCTGTGTCAGATAAATACATCTTAAAAAAACAAAAACAAACAAACAAAAAAACCACCTCATGACCCTGAGAGCAAGAGTTGCACGCTCTTCCCCCTGAGCCAGCCAGGCGCCCCTCCAGCTACAGTTGTAATACTGAGCACATAACTATTATATTATCTCTCCTTTTCTTTCCTTTTTTGCTTTGTTTTCTCGTGGATTATAATATCCAAAGCAAATACTGTATTGGAGATGTGGATTTACTTTGCTAGGTAACAATAAAACTTCAAACATATTGATTTTTTAAAAAGACTTTATTTATTTACTTGACACAGAGAGAGCGAGCACAAGCATGGGGAGCAGCAGAGGGAGACGGAGAAGCAGAGCAGGGAGCCTGAAGCAGCTCTTGATCTCAGGACTCCAGGATCATGACCCAAGCTGAAGGCAGATGCCTAAGAACTGAGCCACCCAGGCGCCCCCATATTGATGTTTTTCCTGAGAATTTCTTTCTTTTTTATTTTTTTTTAAGATTTTATTTATTTAGGGGCACCTGGGTGGCTCAGTTGTTAAGCATCTGCCTTTGGTTCAGGTCATGATCCCGGAGTCCTGGGATTGAGCCCTACATCAGGCTCCCTGCTCAGCGGGAAGGCTGCTTCTCCCTCTCCCACTACTCCTGATTGTGTTCCCTCTCTCACTGTCTCTCTCTCTCTTTTTTAAAAAAATATTTATTTATGTATTTGAGAAAGAGAGAGAGTGAGCTCATGCGTATGGGGCAGGGGTTGGGGGGGGGGGCAGAGGGAGAGGGAGAGAATCCCGAGCAGACTCGCTTTGATCAGAGTCCGACGCAGGACTCCATCTCACAACCCTAAGATCATGATCCGAGCAGAAATCGAGTCTGACTCTTAATCGACTGAGCCACCCAACTGCCCTTCCGCTGAGAATTTAACACACCTCAAGTACACCAGACTGTTTATTTTCTTGATAAATCTATATGATCTTCCCACACATTATAGGACTGATCTGGACAAAGTTTTAGCTGATAAGAATAAATAAGAAAAAAAAATCCCACTCAGTGCATTTCCCCTTACTTGCATTCCAGGGACTAGAGTAAGTAATACACTTGACCGTTGAAGTTTGAAAGCAATTTCCCATATGCTAAGATGTTTTTTTGTTTTGTTTTGTTTTCTCTTGTTAAGTAAACTCTACCCCCCAACCTAGGGGTCAAACGCATGATCCTGAGATCAAGAGCCACGTGCTCTAAACCAGCCAGGCATCCCAGGGAAGGTTTTACTAGGAGTTTTAGAAGGTTTTATTCCTAGAAGCCCTTATCTATGGTTCTGATGACATATCTACAAGGAGAAGTCAAACGACTCATGCCACCATTTTCCATTTTTCATCATTATCGCCAGTGACTCAATATTACATAATTAGCCAAGGTTATACAAGACAATTCAATGGAGCAATTTAGGATTAAATCTAGGAATTAGACATTAGGAACTCTCTGGGATTCCCCCAAGTGTTTTTAAGTATTGTAATGCGGGGAATGCTTAATTAGACTTCCAGTCTAGTTCCTGCTGTTACCCAGCACCGGGGCCTTGTAGGATTATCTAGAAAAAAATCTTCAGTTCTCAGAAGCTCTCAGAAGTCAAGCTCAGGTTGAGGAAATGCGTGTGCTGAGTAATGTAGCCGAACCCCCTTCCTTGTAAAGCTGGAAGAGCCATCTGTGTTTCTCCAGCTAGCCCCACCACATTTCCTCCAGGCATGATTAGGTGTTGGGAAGCGACCCATTCCACCTCTGGGGATTTGCACATTCTCCCTGAAATTTCTCTACGTCATCTGATGTGATAGCCTCCCTATACAGGTCTCCTGTTCTGGGTCACGGTGAAGGATTATGCCACATGGGCTTAACCTACTTAGTCCCCTTCTGCCTTAGTAAACAACAGTGGTGACACCCACAGAATGCATCTGCCCTCGACGTAACACCCGTCCATCTTGCACGTTGCACAGGGCACCTTTTAATCCCAGGATCCCCAAACCCACAGCAAACATTAATTATACTTCATAAATCCCTCCCTGATACTAGGCTGCGAGCCTCACTAGCCCCATTTTATGACTAGCCTTCCTCAAATGAAGAGATGGAACCTCTTCTTCAGCCCACTCAGAACGAGGACAAATCTGGGTCATTAGCACAGCTCCACTCACCTACTTAAAACTGTCCCCAGGGCTGTGGGAGAACTAATTTCCTCTCCACGTTCCCCCAATACTCAGAAAAGTGTGTGTGTGTGTGTGTGTGTGTGTGTGTGTTTAATGTGTGGGAGTTTCGCTCTGAAATGCCTACCTTTCTTTCGCTGCTGATTTTGCCTTCCTGTGCCTTCTGTTCTAGCCAGATGTGGGGATTTTTCTTGTGCTCGAATTCTCCTCTGGTAACTGGTTTAAAATAAAAGGAAACTCTCTTAAATTTCTACTCATATGTAAGTAGATGGTTATCAAAACCAATTCAGGCCCTTCTGACCCATTTTCTTTCTTTTGGGTGGGGGTTGAGGGACAGGACAATATAGTGATTGGATTTGAGGTTTTGGTTCTCTCGGATGAGACGGTGCACTTTGGAATGACCTTAGTTAGCCCGGGCTGCCCTCTTGAGGTTGCAGATGCAGCGGGCTCATTCTTAAAGCCTAGATCAGGCCTGTGTGTGAGAAAGCGCTGAGAGAAAAATGTACAAAAGGACCAAGAACCCAGCGGTCATTGTCATGATAAACCGAGATGCTTCTTAGGCGCTTTGATATGGTAGTAGTTGAAAAGAGCCCTAACAGGGAACCAAAGGGTTCCCATCTGGCCCTTGGCAGACTGTGTGATCTCCGGGTGGTCATTTTCTCTCTCTGTGCCTCAATTCCCCATCAACAGAAGAGGAGCTGCTGGTCTCGTCCAGGGGTCAGCCAATTTCTTCTGTAAAAGGCCGGACCATACCATGTTGGACTGGATGGGCCACATCTTCTCTGGGGTGGCCACTCACCTGCCATTTTAGCTCAAAAGCAGCCACAGACAAAATGGAAGCTGATGAGCGTGACGGTGTATCAATAAAACTTTATTATTACACTGCATTTTGAATTCGATGTAATATTCCCATATCATGAAGCATTACTCTTTCTTCAGTTATTTTTTAACTACGTAAATATATAAAAACCATTGTCAGCTCCCAGGTTGTCGAATAACACAGGCAGTGAGCCTGGTCTGTTCCAGGACCGAAGTTTGCTGTCTTCTAGACCACAGAATCTCAGAGAGCCCTTCTAGTTTAATCTTCCACAGTTTTTTAAATTATTTTTTTTTATTTTTTAAAGATTTTATTTATTTATTTGACAAAGATCACAAGTAGGCAGAGAGGCCGGCAGAGAGAGAGGGGGAAGCAGGCTCCCCGCTGAGCAGAGAACCCAATGTGAGGCTCGATCCCAGGACCCTGGGATCATGACCTGAGCTGAAGGCAGAGGCTTTAACCCACTGAGCTACCCAAGCGCCCCTAATCTTTCACAGTTTTAAAAAAGTCAAGTTAACTGGGCGCCTGGGTGGCTCAGTGGGTTAAGCCGCTGCCTTCGGCTCAGGTCATGATCTCAGAGTCCTGGGATCGAGTCCCGCATCGGGCTCTCTGCTCAGCGGAGAGCCTGCTTCCCTCTCTCTCTCTGCCTGCCTCTCCATCTACTTGTGATTTCTCTCTGTCAAATAAATAAATAAAATCTTTAAAAAAAAAAAAAAGTCAAGTTAACTATAGCTCGTTTTCATTTCTAGCTCTTGGACAGTACGTGCTCTTGGAGGGTACCGTGTGACGGCAGGGACATTAGAAGACACATTGCCCCCCCAAAAAAGATGTCTACTGTGGCGCCTGAGTAACTCAGTCGTGTGAGCATCAGACTCTTGGCTTTGGTTCAGGTCATGATCTCAGGGTCATGAGATCAAGCCCCACATTGTACTGTGCGCTCAGCCCAGAGCCTGCTTAAAATTCTCTTGCACCCTCTGCCCATAGTGAACACTCTCTCGCTAGAAAAAGAAAAAGGATGTCTGCCAACTTCACACTGGTCAGCCTCAGACACTAGCAGTTCTCTATTTTTTTTTCTCTTTAAGTCATCTCTACATCCAGTATGGGGCTTGAACCTAAACCCTGAGATCAAGAGTCAGATGCTCCACTGCCTGACCCAGCCAGGCGCCCCTGAACATTAGCAGTTCGACCCTGAGAGCTCTCCTGCGTGGTGCAGTGGCCACAAGTGGTATTATGCATTTGAAATGTGGCTAGTCCAGACTGGAATGCCCATTAAGTGTAAAATGCGTACCAGGTTTTGAAGACTTAGTTAAAAAAAAAAAAAATCTAAACTACATCTTTAGGGGCGCCTGGGTGGCTCAGTGGGTTAAGCCGCTGTCTTCGGCTCAGGTCATGATCTCAGGGTCCTGGGATCGAGTCCCACATCGGGCTCTCTGCTCGGCGGGGAGCCTGCTTCCCTCTCTCTCTCTCTCTCTCTGCCAGCCTCTCTACCTACCTGTGATCTCTCTCTGTCAAATAAATAAATAAAATATTTTTAAACTACATCTTTACTATTTTATATGGATTATGTTTTAAACAATATTTTTATATGCTGAATAAAATATGTTAAAATGAGCCCTGTCCCCTTAAAAAAAAAAAAAGATTGATTGATTGATTTTGAGAGAGCGCACAGATGCTCTGGGGTGGGGGAGGGGCCGAGAGAGAGGGAGAGGGAGAATCCCAAGCAGATTCTGTGCTGAGTACAGAGCTGGACACTGGGCTCGATCTCATGACCCTGAGGTCATGACCTGAGCCAAAATCAAGAGTCAGACGCTTAACCGACTGAGTCACCCAGGTGCCCCAACCTTGTCCCTTTTTATGTTTTTCTTTTTTTAAAGATTTATTTATTTATTTGACAGACAGAAATCACAAGGAGGCAGAGAGGCAGACAGAGAGGAGGAAGCAGGCTCCCCGCTGAGCAGAGAGCCCGATGTGGGGCTCCATCCTAGGACCCTGGGATCATGACCTGAGTCGAAGGCAGAGGCTTTAACCCACTGAGCCACCCAGGCACCCCCCTTTTTATGTTTTGAACGTGGCTACTAGGGAATTTTTAATTACATGTACAGTTCACATTACATTTCTTTGGACACTGCTGCTCCCCCAAAATTACTTGTGTCATTGATTTAAGATTTATCCTCATGCAAATGCAATATTCTCACATTCGAAATAATACATTTAACTTTGTCATCAGTAATTTTTTTTTTTAGTAATTTTTTTTTTAAGATTTTATTCATCCATTTGACAGAGAGATACAAGTAGGCAGAGAGGCAGGCAGAGAGAGAGGAGGGGACACAGGCTCCCCACTGAGCAGAGAGCCCGACGCGGGGCTCGATCCCAGGACCCTGAGATCATGACCTGAGCCTAAGGCAGAGGCTTTAACCCACTGAGCCACCCAGGTGCCCCTATCATCAGTAAATATTAATGAGGATGTGAGAGAAAGTTGAACAGATTTGGAGAGGAATAGAGCCCCCAGAAATTGCATCTGGAAATGGAAATGGCATATTTATAAGGAAGGAGCGCTTGATCAGGCATCGGGAGAACTGGGTCTCAGCCTAGCTTGTAGCTTACTGTGACACAGGTCATTTTTCCTTCCGCTTCCTCGCCATGGGATGATGCTGAAGACACCCACGCGGGTCGCGCACATCTAAGAATGCGAGCGTGCCAGGGCCCGCGCTCCCATGGGCCTCGTCAATGTCCAGAATGGAAGGACAATTTGCCAGGTTGGATTAGCCACCTCCCATGGACCAGCAAACCCTACTCCTCCTTCCCTTAGGCTGCAATGTTGCTGCCCTAAAATCTGTGCATGTCGATTGGCAGTTACAGACCAAGGACCCACCCTTCCTTCAGGGACAGCTGGTCCAAATCTTCCAACTTGAGTTTTCCCCAGTCATGTAGGCTGACCTCTGAAGCCATGCCTATCCTATGGTCAGCTCCAAGGGAGTGCCTTGCTCGGTTAAACCCACATGCTTCACTTGGTTAAAAAAAAAAAAAAAGCCAGCATTGCTTGCAGTGCTCATTCAGATACACGATGCTTATTGCTGGCTCCTGCTTTATCTCCGCTGTTTCCTCTGCCTCTGCTGCTTTGCCTGGAGATCTGTGCATGGGAGCTCCCTGCACATCATCGGATCTCAGAAAGTACTTCCTAACCCAAACACAAGTGGGGGAATGGGAGAGGGAGAAGCAGGCTCTCCCGCTGAGCAGAGAGCCCGACATGGAGCTCAATCCCAGGACTCCGAGATCATGATCTGAGCAGAAGGCATATATTTAACTGACTGAACCACCCAGGTGCCCTCCCCTTTTTCTCAAAGTAAACACTACCCCAGTTCAAGTGGGGCTCAAACTCTCCACCCAGCGGTCAGGCGTCTCACGCTCTACCAACTGAGCCTGCCAGGTACCCTGAAATGGAAGTGGTTGTTATGTGGGTAATGGATCGCAAAAGGGTTGCGAGGGCTGGAGGAACAAATGGAGGAATGAGCCCAGAAGCCCACTCCTGTCCCAATGCCAGTGTGCCATCCTTGGGTCAGGGTTCCACCTTCTTCCAGTGGATCGCTGCCCTGAAACAGACAACCACCCACCGCGTTGCCACAGAACCAACCAGTTTCAGCTTGAAGAAGTAGTCATGTGACTGACACCAAGAGGTATTTCAGGATTTCTTCAGGACTGAAATTCCTATTTATGTTTGTATCTGCCTTGGAGATGTGCTAAGTTAAGTGGTGGTTGGATTGGATTCCAGCCTTGGCTAACATGGTCGGTGCCTCATCCCCAACTGTCTTCTCTCCTCCCTTTCTCCCTTCCCAGTCCTACGCCTGTGAGTCAAGATTCACCTCCAGGAATGCATCGCTCTCCAGTCCGCACTGATCTCGGAGGTCTCAGAGTCATTACTTCATTGTCACTCCCGTGGGCCTTTTATCTACACATACTCATGCACTTTTCCGCATCTAACTTCAGAGCTAGAAGGAATCTTGCTGTTAATCCCTTGGTACATCCTCTCGCTAATGCTGAATCACTTTATGACATCTCTGACTTCTGCTTTGGTCTCCTGAGGACCGCTAGTGCTGGGGCCCTCCTTACCTGAAGCATTCTGGCTCAATGTAGGACTATAGGAAAATGCTATATACGGGACACCTGGCAGGTTCGGTCGGAAGAGCGCTCAACTCTTAATCTCAGGGTCATGAGTTCAAGCCCCACGTTGGGTGTGGAGCTTACTTAAAATAAATAAATAGACTTTTTTAAAAAGATGTTAAATACAGTGTTGTTGAATTCAAGCTACTTCTCCCTTAAGGCTGAGTCAGTCCTTGGCTGGGTGTGGGACACAGAAGAGGGAGAACATTGAGGAATGAACAATGTTTTGGCTAAAAATGTTGGGGAATGTTTCCAACAATTTCATGTCCAGGCTATAATTCATGTGCTGTGATTCAGCTCTTGCCCTGTGTTATTTAGGGTAAGTGAGTTACAAAATGTCAACTCAAATACCTCTTTTTTTCCTCTCCCTTAGGGGAGGCTGTGAGCAGAACTGTTCCGGTTGACTTTGCATTAGGGGCTAGACGAGCATCTTATCCATCCAGCTAACACTTGGCAGGAGCTGTGCGGCTTACAAGGCCTTTTCCAAGACTTCAGCTCATTAGAATTTTTTTTTTTTAAGTATCAAAGTTTTATTTATTTATTTATTTTTAAAGATTTTATTTATTTATCAGAGAGAGAGAGGGGGAGAGAGAGCGAGCTCAGGCAGACAGAATGGCAGGCAGAGGCAGAGGGAGAAGCAGGCTCCCTGCTGAGCAAGGAGCCCGATGTGGGACTTGATCCCAGGACGCTGGGATCATGACCTGAGCAGAAGGCAGCTGCTTAACCAACTGAGCCACCCAGGCGTCCCTCAAATTTTTATTTATTTAAGTAATCTCTACATCCAACATGGGACTCAAACTCAGGACCCCAACATCAAGAGTCACACGTTCTTCAGACTAGAGGCCGCCAGGCGCCCCTTATTAGAACTTTTTGGTGGAGGCAGCATTACCCTAACTTTATAAAGGAGGAAACGGGAGACCTGAATTCAGTTCTGAGGGTGGCAGACAGAGCCAGTGCTCGAACCCTAGTCTTCACGGTCCAGAAAGTCTAGTGCTCTGTTTTCACTAATGTAGACCATCATTCATCTGAAAAAATCCTGACACTCTAATTAGAGTTTACTCTGTCTTCCTTTGGCCCTGGAAAAAGGATCAGGGTCAATGCCGAGGTATGGATGCCGATTTCTCTGATGCCAGAAAGCCCAGATAAGTGGCAGGGGCCAGCCAAATACTCTTCTAACCCTCCTCTCTCCAATATCCCCATCTGTCCCCTTGAGAAGGAAGCAAATTCCTCAAATTCCCCCTGCCCCAGTTCTGTGGAAATGTTTACCCGTGTGCTACGGTTGGCCTATGGGTCCAACAGGGGTTGCTTCGCGGATGTCGTGATGTCGGGGGGCTCCTGGACACTGCTGGCCTCCTCCCCCAGTGCACCCCAGAGCTGGCTAGCTCAGCTGAAATGTCACTTGCGAGAGCTTCTCTCCTTTTGCTTGAAGTGTGACGCCTGTTAAATTCAGGACCATGTTGGGAGTGGTGTCATTTTAACACCATTAGCAATCACAGTTGTGGGTGAATGAGTTTCAGAGTCTTCCCTAAGAGTAGTAGGATTGGTTTGTTGGTGTTGTTTTTCATGGAAAAATGAATCAAATCACACCAGTCATAAATATTAATTGCAGAGAAGGAAGCCTACCGGACAGATCAGGAAAGAGTCCCAGGGCAGACCCACACCATGACGAATGGGTGGCAGTGCCGTCTGGCACAAAGGAGGGACTGGCCAGGGAATGGTCCTGGGATCCTCTGCTGCCCATTGGAAAGGCAACAGAGCTTATCTCACTATGCACATATGAAAATCCATCCAGATATTAAGTATGAAAGCAAAACTTTAAAAGTTTCAGAGCTCTTATGAGCTCAGAGTAAAGAGGGTTTCTTTCTTCCTATTTGTTTTTTTTTTTAGGATTTTATTTATTTGGGGGGGGGGTGCTTGGGGTGGCTCAGTCATTAGGTGTCTGCTTTCGGCTCAGGTCATGACCCAGAGTCCTGGGATCGAGTCCCACATCGGGCTCCTTGCTCGGCAGGAAGCCTGCTTCTCCCTCTCCCACTCTTCCTTGTTTTCCTTCTCTCGCTGTTTCTCTGTCAAATAAATAAATAAAACCATTTAAAAAAAAAAGGTTTTATTTATTTATGAGAGAGAGAGAGAAAAAACACAAGCAGGGGGAGGGGCAGAGGGAGAGGGGGAAGCAGGCTCCCCACCAAGCAGGGAGCCTGATGCGGGCCCTTAACCAACTGAGCCACCCAGCTCAGAAGCTTTGTAAAACTCCTAGTACCCCATCCCCTCTGGGAGTAGGTCCTGGGTACAACCTCACCCAGTTTGGGTGGCTCTAACTGGCCCTAACATTTGCAGGGCCTAGAGCAAGAGTACCAGCGGGTGGGGGGAGCGGGGATAGCCTGGCTGGCTCAGTCGGTAGAACATGTGACTCTTGATCTTGGGGTCATGAATTTGAGCCCCATGTTAGGAGTAGTGTTGAGTTTAGTTAAAAAAAAAAAAAGAGTACTAGCCAAGATTCACAGAGGTCTAAAATCCTTAACAACTACCAATCAAGCTAACAAACTGTTAAAAGAAATATTTTTCTATGGTCCCATCTTGACAAATATACCAAAAGAATTTGGGTACCTGGAGGGGCACTTGGGTGGCTTAAGTTAAGCTCCTTTCGCTCAGGTCATGATCTCGGGGCCCTGGGAGCCACTGCATGCCAGGCTCTCTCTCTGTCTCAAAAAATAATTAATTAATTAATTAATTAATTAAAAAATAAATAAATAAAATCTTAAGAAAAATACAAAAACAATTTAGGTACCTGGAGTACTGTAAAGGAATAAGGCTATGCTTTGCGGCGGGGGGTGGTCACAGCCTTTTGGCCGTGTGGATCCCTTACCGAGCAGGGTCTTCTAAAGCAGAACCCAGGGCAGGGGTCCCTCCAACTCTGGTCTTAAAGTGGAACTGCCCAAACACCTGTGCATTTTTTGTTAACTTTTCACTGATGTTCATGCATACAGATACATGTTTAGAAAAGTAGACAGATTACAGGTATACAGCTTGATGAATTTTCACAATTATATTGACTAAGGATATATGTATTTATCGTAAAAAACTTTTTTAAAAAAAAGATTTTATTTATTTATTTGACAGACAGTGATCACAAGTAGGCAGAGAGTCAGGCAGAGAGAGAGAGAGGAGGAAGCAGGCTTCCTGCTGAGGAGAGAGTCCAATGTGGGGCTCAATCCCATGACCCTGGGATCATGACCTGAGCTGAAGGCAGAGGCTTTAACCCACTGAGCCACCCAGGTATCCCTATCGTAAAAAACTTTTTAAAAAGTAATTTCTCTACTCAACATGGAGCTCAAACTCACAACTCTGAGATCAAGAGTCTCAAACTCTACAGACTCAGACAACCAGGTGCCCCTCAAAAATAATTTTTAAGGGCGGGACACCTAATGGCTCAGTCAGTTAAGCGTCTGCCTTCAGCTCAGAAAATGATCCTGGGGTCCTGGCATCGAGCCCCATGTCGGTCTCCCTGCTTGGTGGGGAGCCTACTTCTCTATCTCCCTCTGCCTCCTGCTCCCCCTCCTTGGGCTCACTCTCTCTCTGTCAAATGAATAAGTAAGATCTTATTAATTCATTTGACAGAGAGAGAGTTAGAGAAAGAGAGAGCATAAGCAGCAGGGAGCATGCTTAACTGACTGAACTACCCAGGCACTGCTAAATAAAATCTTTAAAAAAAAAATTTTAAGGGAAATAGTAATAGAAAGGACTGTTAAATACAATTTAGGATAGTGGTTTCCTCTGGTTGGACCCAGGTGATGGGACAGAGAAAGACACATAATCAGTAACATTGTAACTCCTAAACTGGGCAGCAACTTCCCAGTTGATCATGTCTTCTAACTTAAATATGTTACATATATCCTTTTGTACATGATAAAGTCAACTCAAGGTTCTGTCGTCGTCTAGGGGCATTCAGCTTAAAGACAGGTGAATCCTGCATATTTCAAATGCTCCTGGGAGAATTACTACAACTAATTATCTTGGCTCATCCAAAAAACAAAACAGAACTTTCTATAAAGAAAGGAAGAAGGAGCATGTATAATAAAATTCAAAACAATTAAATGTAGGGGCGCCTGAGTGGCTCAGTTGGTTAGGCATGTGACCTCTGATTTTGGCTCAGGTCACGATCTCAGGGTCATGATCTCAGGGTCATGAGATGGAGCCCCACATCGGGCTCCTTGCTTAGTGGGGAGTCTGCTTCAGAGTCTCTCTCCATCTCCCTCTGCCCCGCCTCTCGCACTGAGCACATGCACAGTCTCTCTCTCTCTCTCAAATAAATAAATGAATAAATCCTTTAAAAAACCATACTCAGGGGCATCTGGGTGGCTCAGTGGGTTAAAGCCTTTGCCTTCGGCTCAGGTCATGATCCCAGGGTCCTGGGATGGAGCCCCGACATTGGGCTCTCTGCTCATCGGGGAGCCTGTTCCCCTCCTCCTGCCTACTTGTGATCTCTGTCTGTCAAATAAATAAATAAAATCTTAAAAAAAAAAAAAAAGATTTCAGTGGGCACCTGGGTGGCTCAGTCTTTAAGCATCAGCCTTTGGCTCAGACCATGACCCCAGGGTCTTGAAGAGATGACATCAGGGTCCCCTCTCGGTGGGGGGTCTGCTTCTCCCTCTGCTCCCCTGTCCACTTACAGGCACCCGTGCACTTTCTCTCGTGCAAAAATAAATAAAATCTTTAAACAAATAAAAACTAAAAAATTAAAAAACCAATTCAATGTAAAGGTTAATTTTTTATCTTGTAAAAAAAAAACTGATTACAAATGAAATGCACAAAACAAAATTTGAGCACTATAAAAATCCAAGGCGTGAGACATGAAATACCCTTAAAATGCTTTGCCTTGGAGAGTCAACACTGTCCACAGTGTGGTGTGTATTCCCCAACCTTTTCTCTCTGTAGTAACATGATTACTGACTTTTGCAAAAATGAGATCTTTCTACATAAATCCTTCTGAACCTCATGGTGGTCTCTGGAACAGATTTTCCCCTCCTAATGCCACCCTCTAGAGAGATGAGCAGTTGGAGATGGAGAACATCTTCCCCTTTCTACGTACACACTCATCTCTGAAAACCCAGCCCAGTATCACCGCCATGAATCCATAGGATGACAGAGTCATGGGGACCCCGGTGATCTGCCCATCTGTCTCTCCCCCATGTTACCCATAGGGAAACCGAGCCTTGGGGAAGAGCGACATTTGGCTCAAGGTTACTGTGCAGAGAGCAGCTGAGCAGGGACGGGAGCCCTGGTGGAGGGCTCTGTGCTTGGCCCTACGAGCTGCTTCCCTGGGAACCATCACGCACTATTTCTTATCACGAAATTCCACTGCGTTGGTGTGTGCACCTGATCTCACATAAATGAGGATATCATACATGTACTCATGGAACCAACGTTTATGCAGCGTCCCCCATATGCCAGACAGTGGGGACGTGGCCGGGGAGAAGGCTCCCCTCTCGTGGCACTTACATTCTAAAGGGGACATTCAGCCAATAAAGAGACAAGACGTTTTCTGGCGGGGCTAAACGGAGAGGTGAAAACAAAGCAGGTGTGTGCCGTGACACAGAATGAGCAGACGGGGGTCGGCACCAACCACCACACCTGGTGGCTCACTCACAGTCCCAGACCAGAGAGAGAGGACACACCCATCCAACAACTTTAGCTGTGTGTTCCCTAATGAGGCCACAAATATTTTTATAATTCCCATCTTCTCACTAGCATAATCACATTGTGATCAGTGTGGATCTTAAAAGGGTTAGGTTGCTAGGGTGCCTGGGTGGCTCAGTGGGTTAAGCCTCTGCCTTCGGCTCAGGTCGTGACCCCAAGGTCCTGGGGTCGAGCCCCCCCCCCCCCCCGCTTTGGACTCTCTGCTCAGCAGGGAGCCTGCTTCCTCCTCTGTCTCTGCCTGATGCGCTATCTACTTGTGATCTCTATCTGTCTGTCAAATAAGTAAGTAAAAATCTTTAAAAAAAAAAAAGAAGAGGAAATTAAAAAAGGATCAGGTTGCTTAATGGAAACACTTAGAATGTTCTGTACTTTCTGTAAAGCTCTTTTAGCATTACTCGGTTTGGTAGCGTGCTGGGGGCACGCCCCATCCCACCCCCAGTGGAAGCATTCCAGGGTCCCCTTAGTCTCCATGGGACCCTATCTTGGAGGTACTTGTGTCTCCTGGACTTGTAAAGTGATACATTGTCAACTCCTTGAAGGCAGGAGGAAGTCCTAATGTTCCCACAGCTGCATTAATATTTGCTGACAGATGGTTATCAAAGAGAACTGCACCGCGGTGACCTCTAGCCTGTGTGGGATAATGAGGCGGATAAATCACCCAACAGGCAGAGCTAGACCGGGGACTTAATTTCCCCACGATGCGCGGAAAACATACCCAGCTGTCTGTTTACCCTGTCCAGAGTGCTCCGTCCGTAGGAAGTCCGAGCCCCGGACAGAGACCCCAGCTTCCAGGGACAAGCCCGTGGTATCACTGGGGCTTCTGACCTGTCCCTAAGAAGACTGCAAAGATCAGAGGCCTTCGGTCTCTGAAGCAGATTGCCTATTTTCTGCTGTTGGTCCCCCTTGTCAGACACTGTTTCCACTGCTCATGTGGCACGTGGGAGAAGAAAACCCAGAATAGGCTTGGCCAGGTGCGGAGATACCTGGACCGTGGACCGGAGGGGGCCTCTGGCCAGCTGCTCTGGGTTATACGCCAGCGAGCCTACACGTTGCCCTCTTATCTGCTGTTTGTTTTCAGTTACACAAACACATGTTGGTCTTCGTCTGGGTTGCTGTAACAAAATACCATAGACCGGACGGCTTATAAGCAACAAGAATTTATTTTCTCCCAGTTCTGGACATTGCGAAGCGTGAGACCAAGGCACCAGCAGATTCACTGTCTGTGGAGGACCCGCTTCCGAGTTCAGAGACAAGGTTTTTTTTTTTTTTTTTTTTCTTTTATGCTATAACCTCACATGGCAGAAAGGGTAAGGGATCGCTCTCATATGGGCACACATTCCATCATGAGAACTCTGCCCTTGAGATCTGATCACCTCTAAAATGCCCCACCTCCACACGCTGTCACACGAGAGGTTGGGATTTCAACACATAAATTTGGTGGGGGTGAAGGGGGGATATAACCATTCAGTCCATTGCAATGTTCTTCGTAAAAAAATCAAAACAATTCATATTTTATTTTAATTTTTTAAAACAATGTAAATTTTAAAGTGGGCAAGTAATAATCTCCAATTTTTGCTATGATAAATAATGCTGGAATAAATGTCCTTATATTTCCACCCATCTGTATATACATACTAGAAAGAGGGGCACCTGGGTGGCTCAGTGGGTTAAAGCCTCTGCCTTCGGCTTGGGTCATGATCCCGGGGTCCTGGGATTGAGCCCCGCATCGGGCTCTCTGCTCAGCAGAGACCCTGCTTCCCCCTCTCTCTGCCTGCCTCTCTGCCTACTTGTGATTTCTGTCAAATAAATAAATAAAATCTTTAAAAAAAAAAATATATATATATATATATACATACTAGAAGTGTGGATGATTCTTTTGTTAAGGTTTTTTGTTTTTGTTTTTGTTTTTGTTTTGTTTTGTTTTTTGAGAGAGAGAGAGACAGTGCATGGGCTTATGGGGAGGGGCAGAGGGAGAGAGAATCCCAAACAAGCTCCATGCTCAGTAGAGCCCAACTCGGGACTCGATCCTATGACCCTGAGATCATGAAGTGAGCCAAAACCAAGAGTCAGATGCTTAACAGAGTGAGCCACCCAGGCATCCCAAGATTTGATTTGATTAATTTTTTTTTTTTTTTTAAGATTTTATTTATTTATTTGACAGAGAGAAATCACAAGTAGGCAGAGAGAGAGAGAGGAGGAAGCAGGCTCCCTGCTGAGCAGAGAGCCCGATGCGGGCCTCGATCCCAGGACCCTGAGATCATGACCTGAGCCGAAGGCAGCGGCTTAACCCACTGAGCCACCCAGGCGCCCTGATTTGATTAATTTTTAAAGATTTTTTATTTATTCATCTGAGAGAGAGAGAGAGAGGGAACACAAGCAGGGGGAGGGGTGAAGGGGAAACAGGCTCCCTGCTGAGCAGGGAGCCCGATGTAGGGCTTGATCCCAGGAGCTGAAGACAGCTGCTTAACCATCTGAGCCACCCAGGTGCCCCCAAGACTTTATTTTTTAAGCAATCTCTACACCCAATTTGGGCCTCGAACCCCAATTCCAAGATCAAGAGTCACATGCTCCACCAACTGAGCCAGCCAGGTGCCCCCTGGATGATTATTCTTTAAAAAAAAAAAAAACACTTTTTAGGGCACGTGGGTCGCTCAGTGGGTTAAGCCTCTGCCTTTGGCTCAGGTCATGATCCCAGGGTCCTGGGATCGAGCCCCGCATTGGGCTCTCTGCTCCGCAGGGAGCCTGCTTCCTCCTCTATCTCCGCCTGCCTCTCTGCCTACTTGTGATCTTTCACTGTCAAAAAAAATAAATTAAAAACTTAAAAAAAATTATTACTAAAGAAATTCATGCTCATATAAAAGAGAAAAGAATGAAACAATGGAAAATGAAAATCAGCCACACCGAAACCCCAGTTCCAATCCCTGAGATAATTAATACGCAGCCTTACAGATTGTTCTCTACTTGGCGTTCAAACATTTTCTTAACAAAAACGGAGTTGTTCCCTGCATACCATTCTGCAATTTGCTTTTTTACCTGCTATCTCCAAATGTTTCAGTTTATTCATACAACCAATATTTATTGAGCTCCCACTGTGTGCCCAGAAGTTAGGGACCCAGCAATGTCCTTCCCTTCAACAAATTTCCATTCTAGTGGAAGGACAGACATAGAGAAGAAACAAATACACGAAAAGGAGGGATGAAACTCAAGAAAGAAACGGCAGGTAAGAAAAGCTCACAGGAAGTCAGTTTGTATGGTTTTAGGTCATCTTTTAGCAATTCCAGGGTGTAGACAGAAGGAAGAGGGGAGCTCCAGGGCAGCGGAGCCAGCGCCAGGTTTGGAGTCAGACTGGAGGACAAACCACAACTTGGCCATCTGCCTGCCCCTCTGTAACTCTGTAACCCCTGTGCGAAATGGGGATAATCTTCTGATCTCACAGGGTTATCACAAGGATTACATGACATCAATTTTCCCCACGTTCTTCCTCGAACAGGCATAAGCATTTTGTTCTTACGTCCATTGACTCATCAAACAGCGATCAGAATCCACCCAAACACATTCAAGGGGCGGGGGAGCACCTGGGTGGCTCAGTCGGTTAAGCTTCTGACTTGGGCTCAGGTCATGATCTCAGGGTCCTGAGATCCATCGCCCCTGACGCTTAGCGGGGAGTCGGCTTGTCCCTCTCCCTCTGCCCCACCCCCTTCTCACGCTGTCGCTCTCTCAAATTAAGAAAGAAAAATACGTTTAATAGGGACTGAGTTCCCTAATGAATAAATGGAGAAATTTGTAAAGTGCTGTTTCCTTCCCATGCATAGGAGGGGTAGAGCCTGGGTATTTAAATTGTGATTCTGGGGCGCCCGGGTGGTTCAGTGGGTTAACCTTCTGCCTTGGGCTCAGGTCATGGTCTAAAGCGATGGAGCCTTGCGTTGGGCTCTCTGCTCAGCAGGGACCCTGCTTCCCCCTCTGCCTACCTCTCTGCCTACTTGTGATCTCTGTCTCTCTGTCAAATAAACTAATAAAATCTTTAAAAAAAAAAAAAAGTTGTGATTCTGGGACCAGCTGTGCTGACTTCACCTGGGAGCTTTAGAAGGACACAATCAATGGAGGTCCCGCTTCAGACCCCTTGGTTCAACATTTGCATTTTAATGAGATCCCCAGGATTTTGTAGGCACAATTTAGTTTAAGAAGCATTGGTTTAAAGTGGAAGATTAGGGTGCCTGGGTGGCTCAGTGGGTTAAGCCGCTCGCTGCCTTCGGCTCGGGTCGTGATCTCAGGGTCCTGGGATCGAGTCCCGCATCAGGCTCCCTGCTGGGAGCCTGCTTCCTCCTCTCTCTCTCTCTCTGCTTGCCTCTCTGCCTACATGTGATCTCTGTCAAATAAATAAATAAAATCTTTAAAAAAAAAAATAAAGTGGAAGTTAAAGGGTGCCTGGGTGGCTCAGTGGGTTAAGGGTCTGACTACTTTGGCTCAGGTCATGATCCCAGGGTCTTGGGATTGAGCCCCATGTCGGATTCCCTGCTCAGTAGAGAGTCTGCTTTGATCTCTGTTGCTATCTCTGTCTGTCTGTCTCTCTCAAATAAATAAATAAATAAATATTTAAATAAAATCTTAAAAAAAAAAAAAATAGGGGCACCTGGGTGGCTCAGTGGGTTAAGCATCTGCATTTGGTCAGATTATGATCCCAGGCTCCTGGGACTGAGTCCCTCGTCAGGCTCCCTGCTCAGCGGGGAGTCTGTTTCTCCCTCTCCCTGCCCTTCTCTCTGCTTGTGCTCTCTCTCTCTGTCAAATAAAAAATAAAAATAAATTAAATAAAAGTGGAAGATAAGTGGCAGATAGAGTTAGCTATCTGCTCACCTTTCAATTAGAGATTGGAAAGGGTGTGACTTAAAACATTCTGCTGGGTTGAATCTGGTCTTTATCTGGACCACCAATTTTAGGGCACTCATCCTTTTAGGAAGAGAACCCACAGATCATTTCCCTGATGTGTTTCTGGAACCGGGTGTGGGAACCTAGGGTGCCTTATGATCTTGAGCTGTCAGGGCAGAGAAGGGCTGGAGATGTCTTCATCCCTGCTCAGCTGCTGCCCCGCGCACCCCTGCCCCACCCCCATGTCCCCATGAGGCCCCAAGAAGGGTGATAATTTGCTCTCAGTTACATGTCCACCTGCTGGTGGCCTCAGTCCTGGCTCCCAGCCAGACCTTCCCTGTCTCAAAGTTTGGTCCACTATTTTTTTCCCTATGAATTCAGCTCATCTTCTTAGAAAAAATAAGTATTAATTAAAAAAATATATTTATATTAATATTAAAAATTAATTTAAAAGATTTTATAAAATTTGTTTGAGAGAGAGAGAGACAGAATCAGGACCTGAGCCAAAGGCAGATGCTTAAAGACTGAGCCACCTAGGCACCCAGTGAAAACTGATTTTTAAAATATTCATTTATTATAAAAGAAGTATGTGCTTATTGGGAAGAATTCAAGCGGCATAAAAATTGCCCCAATAACTCTGCTCACAGGTTTCCTTTCCCAAGAGAAAGGAAAACATGGGTCCCACCTGTACACGAATGTCCCCAGCAGCACTATTTGTGATAGCCAAAAAGGGAAATAACCCAAGGGTCCGCCAGCCCATGAATGGAGAAACAAAAGGGTGTACTCATACAATGAATATTTGCGAATACAAAAGCTCCGGCAGGGGTCCAAGGTGAAAACATGAGGAGGGCAAGAAGTCAGCCATAAAAGACCACATGGGATTCTATTTATAGAAACCTCCAGATTAGGTAAACACAACAAAACAGAAAGTAGATTACTGGTTGGGGACGGGGAGGCTGTGGGTGGGGGAAATGAGAAGTGACTGCTGGGGGGGTGCTATAGGGTTTCCTTTTGGGGGGGTGTTGGGTTTCCTTTTGGGGTGATTAAGATGTTCTGATATTAGACAGCGGGCATGGCTCTACAATTCTGTGAATACACCAAAAACTACTTGTGAAAAAAAACCCTTTAAAAGTGTGAATTTTATGGTATGTGGATTATATCTCAATCAAGCTGTTCTAAAAAAAAAAAAAGGTAGACGGAAGAAAGTAAGATACCCTTTAAGTCACCCTGCCCCAAGTAGCTAACTCACTCACGCCATCAGTAGTCACCTCACCAAGGGCCTGTTCCAGCAGCCTGAGAACTTGATGTGAAGGGAACCTCATCGTAAACCCTCATCATGGGCTGCCCCGACAGCCAGAGCCCCACGACCTGAGCACGTAACCGAGAAAGCCGTGGGGCTTTAGGTTCATGACATGGGTCCCCAGCCGGCCGTTGGTGCCACCGGACACCACGGTCATGCATTGCCCAAGACTGTCGCACAGGCCGTCTGTAAAATGGGGACATGATGGGTCGGCCTCCCAGGGCTGTTGGCTGCATGAGCCCCTGACAGGTGGTAAGGTGCCCAGCCGGGGACGGCCCCCGGGGCGTACCGTCTCTGGTCTGCAGAGACCCTGTCTCTAAGGAGACCCCCCACTGGCTGAGCAGCCACAGGTCCTTCGACTCGTCCCATCAAGCCTCCCGGAAAGAGGAGGGGGCAGCGAAACGCGTGGTCAAGCTCAGCAGGAGAAGGGAGGTCAGAGCTTCCCGCCACCAACGTCCCACATGATGTGTCAAGCCTGAGTCACACCACGGGGCCAAGATGGAAACTTACCAGGGTGTGTGGAGGAGTTGGGGGTGCAGACAGCCGGCACCCCAGTCTGGAGGGAGGAGGATGGCCGCCCCAGGAATCTGGGCTGCACCTCCCTCCGGGGAGCTGGATGGAAGCCCGGAGGAAGGAGGAAGTGTGAACATGGCTCCCCAGTGACTCACTTCACCCATCTGGGCCAAGTCGATTCTCACCCTTGCCGGAAGCCTGCTCCCGGGGATCATCCCCCTGGGTCTGGGTCAGCCCGTTTGAGACATTAACCCCAGTCCGCCCGTAGTCTTTGTCCATCTGCCGAGGTGTGGAGGTGTTGAGATGAATGCGGGTGCCTGCCTGAGTCCGAAAGGAGGTCTTGGCAGAAATAGAGGTGGGGGGAGCCGCGGGAAAAGCCTGCTCTAGAACTCAAGACACCTGGGGCTCTGCGGCTAACCAGGTGTGGGTCTCACAGCCTCTCTGGGCTCCAACCAGTCTCTGCTTCTTCGAGAACGGGAAGCTGGGCTCCACGTCCTACCTACCTGTCCCTTGGCTCTGGAATTCGGCCGAGGCTCGGGCTTCCTCCGTCCTCAAGGAAAAAGACCCACTGTCTCCACCAAACCAAGAGGCCCTTGCTGATTTGGTCCGACCCTTGGGCACCTCCTCCTCCCTCTCCCCAGGCCCCCAGCAACAGTCAGCTGTGCCCAGTGCAGAGAGCGAGCGCCTGGGAAGCTCTGGGCTCTGCACCCAGGGCTGGCTGACTCCCACTCAGCCTTTGGGATTTTGTGAATGAATGAATGAACTAATGAATGAACTAGAAGCTCCAGGCAAGGAACCAGGAACCTTGGTTTGCTTCCTCCGCCCAGGGCCTCTGGGAGGCCGCCCCAGAGCACGGCCCTGCCGAGGAGGGGTGCTGGTCGGGGGGAGTGCAGATTTTTGAGGGCGGTTCTAGCTGGGCTCTGGCCTTGGCAGAGTCCCAGGTGGCCTGACCCATGACTCAAAGGCCCCAGAGTTTTCTCAACCCTCCCCAGCCTTCTTTCTGATCAGGCCTTCAGGGGTAATACTCCTCGGCATCTCTTCCCCATAGACTTGTGACCTGCACTAGCTTTAAAGGACTAGCTCAAGAGTCCTTGGCTATATTAGGTTTTCCTGAGGAATTCTTGCTTTGTTTATAGAAAGGGCAACATCTGCACCCACGCTGGGTAAAGGTCACCCTGATTTTCTGGGACCCCTCACTCCCACCCTCTCTTTGACATCTGTCTCCCAGTTGTGGGGGCAGAGGGGAGCCCCAGCACTTTACCCCACCCTACCCTTAGCACTAGGCTCTGGGGGCCTCCCAGGTTAGGGAATGCCAGCTCCAACGCACTTGCTTACACTGGCTGCCCGGCCCTACCCATCTGGGGCCACCTGTGGGGGGTGCAGGGTAGGCTCCAGTCCTGAGAACAACTGGGAATCCACATACTGGATTGTGCCCCCCGCCTCCCCTTCTCTGGCCAGTCCTCCAACAGTGAACGCCCTCTCCCAGCTTAGGACATGCCCCATTGCAGAGCATCTGATGGCCTTTCCGGTCCATCTTATCCGTGGTAGGCAGTGTCCAAGCCCCCTCCCCCAGAACTCACAGGCTCTCCCCCTTTTTTTCACTTACCTTGTCTAAGAAGAAACTTTTATTTAATGAATGAATTTATTTATTTTTAAGATTTTATTTATTGGATGCCTGGGTGGCTCAGTCGTTAAGCATCTGCCTTCAGCTCAGGTCATGATCCCAGGGTCCTGGGATCAAGGCCCGCATCAGGCTCCCTGCCCGGTGGGAAGCCTGTTTCTCCCTCTCCCACTCTCCCTGCTTGTGTTCCCTCTGTCGCTGTGTCTCTCTCTGTCAAATAAATAAAAATCTTTTTAAAAAGGCATGTGGCAGAGCAGGGAGCCCAGTGTGGATCTCAATCCCAGGATGCTGGGATCATGACCTGACCTGAAGGCAGACGCTTAACGACTGAGCCCCCCAGGTTCCCCAAGAAGAAACTTTTAATCTGGGAACAGTTTTACATATACAGAAATGCCGCTAAGATCATACAGAGTTTCCTCAACACCTTTCATCAGGTTCTCTTCTGTTAACATCTTACAAAACCACTGCAGGTTTGCTACAGGGAGGAAACCAACCCGGGTTAGATGCTGTTCACCGAACTCCAGACTCGACTCGATTTCACCGGGGTTTCCACTAATGTGTTTTTTCCATCGCAGGATCCCATCCAGGGAACCCCCTCTGCATGTAGTCACGTGCTACTTAATCCCCTTAAAGGTGATGATGAAGGTAGAGTTATCTCCATCCGACAGATGAAGGAAAAAGAGATGGGGGCACTTGGGTGGCTCAGTCAGTTCATCGTCCGACTCTCGATTTCAGCGCAGGTCACGATCTCAGGGTGGTGGGATCGAGCCCAGCATGGGGCTCTGTGCTCAGCGTGGAGTCTGCTTGTCCCTCTCCCTCTGCTTCCTCCCCTTGTCCCCTCCTCTCTCTTTCTCAAATAAATAAATAAAATTTTAAAACAAAACAAACAAAACCCCCAAATCTACAACACAGTTATTATTTTTTTTTAAAGATTTTATTTATTTATTTGACAGAGAGAAATCACAAGTGGGCAGAGAGGCAGAGAGAGAGAGAGGAGGAAGCAGGCTCCCTGCTGAGCAGAGAGAGCCCGATGCGGGCCTCGATCCCAGGACCCCGAGATCATGACCTGAGCCGAAGGCAGCGGCTTAACCCACTGAGCCACCCAGGCGCCCCCAACACAGTTATTATTAACACAAAACAAAACAAAACAACAAAACAAGAACAAAAAACAAAGAACAGAAGAGAAGAGAGTCTGGGGGACTCAGTCACAGAGCCCAGAGACCAATCCAGCGGCTAACAGGGGTTTAAGGCCAGAAGCCACCGGCAGTGAGGCCAGCTGTGGGCCCCGTGTCTGGAGGATGGCTACTCACTCACTTGGAGGCAAGAGTGGGGATAGAATGAGATCATGTCTGCAGGCGTCTCCCTGCCCACAAAATGGGAGCTGTTGTTATTATGACCGTCAGCACCGTCATTACGAAGGGGCCCAGATCTCCTCCAGAGTCCAGGTTCTCTGGTAAGGGTTATGTTTAGACGAGCTCCTGCCTCTCACCCTCTGGGCGCCTTTATTGGGGAAGAAGTCAGGCCTTCCAGAACTTGCTTTGACTCCACCCTTGAGATGAGCAGAAATCCCAGGGTGCAGCCCTCTGTGGCTGCTGGTTCTGTGACCTTGGACAAGTCATGACATCCCCCTGGGTCTCTGTTTCCTCACCTGTATGATGGGGACCGCAGAGAGGTCAGGAGGACACCATGGGACCGTGCCCGGGCAGCCAGTCGTTTGTGCAGACGTCTGGCCCTGGAGGGTAAGGGGCAGGCAGGTCACAGCCTGGAGCTCCCAGGCAGGCAGGCCCGGCTCCAGTTCAAGTCCACCTCTGTTCAGGTGTGGCCTGTAGGCCGGCTCCATGACCCCGCTGAACCCCAGCTTCCTGTCAGGGATAATCAATCATCCCAACCTCCCCCGCCTCACCCCAAGCAAGCGGTCAGGAAATAAGTCAGCTTCTACTCTGCCCTTCCTTACCCTCAGGCCTAAAGAGGTTGTGTCTCAAGGTCAAATAGCTGATTAGAGGCTTAGCCAGAGAGGAAGAGAGAGAGATGCTAAGACCTTGTCCCATTCCCCTGGGCAAAGCCCCTTTCTGGGATTCACTCGGAGACTGGAGAGGGCTCCTGGGGGGCGGACAGCTGCCTGTTTCGTCTGAACTCACCCAAGAGAGCTGCCCCCCCCAGCAACCCCCCCCCCCAGCGCCCCAGCCAAACACGCTGTCAGGAAACACCTGACGAAGGAAGTGCTACAGATAATTTTCTAAAAACGGTAAAACCGTGACTCCTGTGCCAATACAGAGTGAACCTGGGTCAGATGTTGTCACGGGCTCGAAGAAGCAACAGAACAGGCACGTTTATTTAGGCCAGGAATATCGAAGTAAATGGGCCCACGGAGGCAAAACCGGTTTTCCACGAGGGGGTGAAGGGGCCTCTGCCGGACAAGACGGAATGGGTCAGTTGCCTACAATTGACAGTTGTAAAAGAATAATGAAAGGCTAAGGGGCGCCTGACTGGCTCCGTCGGGAGAGCCTGCCACTCTTGGGGTGGTGAGTTCAAGCCCCATGTTGGGCGTGGAGCCTCATCCAAATTAAAAAAAAAAAAAAGAAAGGCTAGAATCGGATACCCCTGAAGGGTGTGCTGGGCGCAGACATAGTTTTCCACTGAAGTACATGTTTTTTTTCCTGCAGAAGGAAGGCCATGACCAGGGTACGCTCCGTGGTCTCTAATCTGATGATCAGTCACGAGTGGAGTATGATTCACACCCTGCAAATGCAGGTCCTTTCTGAATGAGCTGGGGACGTCGCTTCTCACTTGCATGGGACAGGCTTGGAGCCTAAGAGGTGAGGGGCCCCAGACATTTATGGGTTGGTTTGTTTACGTATAGCTGACATACAAATTTTTCAGCTGGATTTTGGCATCTGTGTTACATCATGGGTTCTGGAACATTCTAGACGGTGGGTGTTTGTGATGTGGGTCTGCAGTTTCTGTGGGCCTGTGGTTTACGCTGGACCTGGTTTGGCACTGACTCTGCGGTGTAGCCCTGGGCAGTTACATGCCTCTCTGCTATGCAGCTTCCTTGTCTGTGAGCTGAGACGCTCCACACCCAAAGTGGGGCTTGAACTCAGGACCTTGAGATCCAGAGCTGCGCGCTCAGGATCCTCTGGGTGGCTCAGTCAGTGAAGCGTGTACCTTTGGCTCAGGTCATGATCCTGGGATCCTGGGATCCTGGGATCGAGTCCCACATCAGGCTCCTGAGTCCAGACTCCCAGACATCAACTTGGAGGGGCGGCAGCGCGAGCTCCCAGGTGGGATTCTCCCTCCTTGCAGGTGTGAGTTTGGGCAGAAGAACTGTCTTCCAACGTGGGTCTCCCTCCAAGAGGCTGTGCAGTAATTCCACAGCCCTGTGGCTCACTCCCTACTTGCCCAAATCATTTTTCTCCTCTTCTCCGCACTGGTAGGCAGGGGTTATTCCCATCTTGCGTCTGGAGAGGCTGAGGCTGAGGACCCGGGTAGGGTGAACTGGTGCCCCAGTTCACTAGCCCATGCTGCCCTCTAGTGGCTGGGCCCTGCTCTCAGGACGTCCCCGTGGCTGAGTGGCAGATCCCACTGGGTTTGCAGAAAGCTACTGCCAGGCCTCCTGGGCACCCCCAACGGGAGGATGGTCTCTCAGGATTCCTACATATTTTTAATCCCTTTGTCAGCCCCTCTCCCCATCTCTGAGCATTAAATATACTTATGTAGATATTTAATTGTAAAATATACATAACATTAAATGAATCCAAATCATTTGAAAGTGTGTCCAGTTCAGGGGCTTTTTCATGGTTATTTTAAAAAAGATTCTATTTATTTATTTGATAGAGCGAGAGCTAGAGAGGGAACACAAGCAGGGGGAATGGGAGAGGGAGAAGCAGGCTTCCCACTGAGCAGGGAGCCTGATCATGACCTGAGCTGAAGGCAGATGCTTATCAACTGAGCCACCCAGGCACCCCCAGTGGCTTTTTTAAAGCACTTCCTCCAGTCATTTCCAGAACATGCTGTCTTGCAAACTGAAAGCTTGTACTCACCAAACGACTCTCCATTTCCCCCTCCCTCCAGCCCCTAACCAACCACCTTTCTACTTTCTGTCCTTGTGATTTGGGCTATGCCAAGTACCTCACAGAAGGGCAGTCAGAGTATTTGGGGTTTTGTGACGGGCTCATTTCCCATTGCAGAATGCTCCCCAGAAGTCTGTCCCCTTATGGAATGATTCCTACACATGCAGCCTGGAAGACAAAAGCATCCCCAGAATTTCATCCAGATACCATCCCTCCAAACACAACCAGCCAGAAACAGACTGGAACACAGGAATCCCAGCGCATGGTTACGTATCCATGATAGGAAAAGCCAAACCAAACTGAGTGTGGTGATTAAGAGAGCAAAGTGGCCCCTGGCAGCTGGGGACCAGCAGGGCTGAGTGACTCCGGGCCACCTGCAAAACTGGCCAGCATCCTCTGCCGTAAGCCACTGTTGCCTACCAAGCCTGCTGGATACAAATGCATCACGCCTCTCAGTCGGTCTCCCTGCTTCTTACAGCACACAGGACCAAACCCTCACCTCCCTAAATCCTCCCCCAAATCCCTCAATACCAGCCAGAATCCTGGAGTCCTGGGAGTCCCCACTAATGCCCACGTAGGGAGACGCCCCGAGGTTCCCTGCGCCATGTGGCCTCCTGCGCCTCAGCAAGCATGGGACACCCAGGTCTGTCACTGCAGGCATGTCCCCAGCAGTCTCTGATGGGCGTCACAGGGCCAGTGATGAATGCTAAGAGCTGCCGGCCAGCCCTGGGAGTGAATCCTCACCAGCCTGATACTCCTTTCTTTTGGTCACAGCAAACTTGTGTGATAGAGGTCAGCATTATTCCCATTTTACCAATGAGGAAAATCAAGGCTCAGGACTGATCACTTGTCCACACTGTTAAGAGTGGACTAGAGCCAGGTCTGAGCACCCCCAAGGCCACTGCTCCACGCACCCTTCTCTCCAGAGCTACGCTCGCCAAGCGAGCCAGGCTGTCCCTGCGAGGGTGGAGGGGGACGTTCTGTTCGTGTGCAGACAGCACAACCCGCGGGCAGATGTTGACTCTGTGAAAGGATCTGCCGGCCCTGGAGGGCCCCCCAAAACAGAGGCCCCGCTCTGGGCACCCTGCAGCCACTCTTGCTGCTGGTGGCCTGTGTCTGGGAACGGTGCACCAGCATGCCTGGGGGTCAGCTGCTGCAGGCAAGTCTTCGTCACTGGGCAGGGAGAGGGACACGAGTCCCTCCATCTGCTGAGCTGAGCCCCTGTTTGGGGGAACGAGGAACAGGCGCTGTCTGGACACTCGTACCACAGTGAGAAGACAACCAACCCACATTTCTCCAGCTACTGCCGAAGGCCGGCCTTTCTCTAGAGATCTTAGTTGGAACACAGACAGACTTTGAATAGGTACGCGTTTATTTTCACGTGTAATAGGAAAAAACATAACTAGCACATAAGATGTGACGGCAGGATATATTGCTTAGCATGAGACTAAAGTTTGAAATAAGTAAAACAAAAAAAATATGTTGAGTCCAAGAAAATATTAAGGAAGAAGAGAACAGGAGGTTCTTGGTTACAAGAATTGTGGAAATGGTATGTGAACGCCCACAGGTTGGGTCTCACTCTCCAAGCTTTGAGCCAGAAGCTGGGCTCCGTTCTGAGGCCCCTAAGGGGCTCCAGAAGGAGACGCTCCCAGTACTCGGAGCCCAGGGCATCCGCAGAGGAGAGCGTGGTGCACCCCGAGCACTCCAGGGAGGAAAGTTCATTTGTTCATGCCCTACAAGCAGTCTCAGAAGTTACAAAGCATCAAAAGTGATTTTCCTTAAAAAGAAGAATCTTCTAGGTACGGCCTTGCGGAAGCAGTGGTCACAGGGCAGCCTGGGTTGGAGGGTCCGAGTGGGACACAGCGGGGGATAAACGGGTAGGCAGAAGGGACAGCCCAGTCCTGTCCCGTAAGAGTGTGCGCATGCGTGGGGGGTAGCGTACACAGCCCCGATCAAGGCTGTTGGAAGGACACTCAGAGCTTCTGGACCCTGGTCCCAGCATACAACCGGCACTTAATGGAGAATCACTGTGGCACCGGGAGGTGCACCCGAAGGCAGGGCAGAGGGGTGGCCGGCGTCCCCAGTATGTCAGCCTACACCACCCTCTCCGCCCGCCCCTGCTGGGCGGTTCAGGTTCATACCTGGTCCCCACGTCAGCATGACATGTCCTCCAGGTGAGACGTCCAAGGCTCCCACCGCTAGGCCACATTCTTGTACATTTATGAGATTTTTCCTACCAAGATCCCTACCTCGCCCCAAGTCCAAAGAATGTTTCTCACTGTTTAAATCTCAAATTTGTTAAAAAAAAAAAAAAGGGGGGGGTGGGGTAGGGCTTTTTAAGGGACCCTGGAGGTTTACCCAAACAGCTCAGTCCTGCAGGCCAGGGCTGGTCTTAGTATCCCCTACGGGGACAGCTAAAGTGTCATTGCTAGGGACATGGTGTGGCATCTAGAGAACTCATGCCGACTCACCCATGGAAGTGGGGGTCAAGGCCAGTGCTTGAGAGGGGCGAGAGCCTCGGAGATGGGAGCCCTGAAAGCCTTCCAGAGCCCAGAGGCTAGAGGAGGAGTGGAAAGTCTGAGAAGCACCGTCCGTCTGCCAACCGCCCACTTCTGAGCGGGGAGGGGGCTCAGCCTGGGGCGGTTCAGCCCCCATGTCCCCGACGAAGCGGGGCAGAGCCGCAGGCCGGTCCCTGTCCTGGCTCAGAAGGAGAGTGTGCAAGCGTGAGTCAGAAAGGCAAACTGAGTCAGGAGGGGCCCTCCCGCCCCGGCGGGTGCCCTCAGCAGCACCCCGCGGCGCTCCGCTTCACGTGGCACGGCTTACAGAAGAGGCGGTTGTTCAGCGGGTAGCAGCCTTGGTCCGTGGGCTCCACGGACAGGAGGATCCTGCAGTCCTGCGGGAAACAAGGCACGAGCGGATGGACCCCAGACCCGAGCAAGCGGCCCGGAGCCTGCACGGGGCGGACCCCCCCCCCCGCGTTTGCTGATGAAATTAACTGACAAATGTACTTCCAGAGGGCCGGGAAGACGAGGCCCATGGGGGCTTCCATCCCCACGGAGGTGTGAGCGATGAGGGCGGAGTCAGCCAAGGGGAGAACTGAGGACACCGAGGGTCACGGACACTGAGGGATCTCAGGAAGAGCTAGAAGGGCCTTAGTGATCACCCAGCAGCAGCCCCTTTAGAACGCAAGCTCTGAGAGGCAGTGACCCCATTTCCTGCTAGATCCCGCCTAGGCCAGACTCTGGTACACCCACGAGCCCACGATAACCGTCTGCTGCGTGAATTACTGAATCGAGTCTCGTCCCATCACTTCACAGCTGGGGAAACTGAGGTCTGGGGAACGACAGGCTCGCCCCAGGCCGGGCAGCTGCTTCTAGACTGGGACAGGACAGGTCTCTAGCCTGAGCCCAGGCATCTTTTTTCTTGCTCCCCTGTCTGCACAGCTTCAACACTGGCACAAACCTCTGATTTTTCAAATCTCCAAAGGATTTCGGACCAAGGAGGTTGGGGATTCGGGGCCTGAAATTTGCCCACTTAACCGTTTTGCCCACACCTCACTGGGAGCCTCCCCTGGACACACGCTGGAGTGCAACAATGGGAACGACTGAATGTCCGGAGATCTGAATCAGGGCTCAGCTGGCAACCTCTGGAAGCTGCATGGCTCGGGCCAGAGCAGCTGGTCCCCACAGAGACAACTTTGGGGTCCCAGCGGCCATCCTAACCCAGCACAGCCAGAGGAGAAGGGCGCCCTCGTGTGTCTGTTCCCTGCAACTGCACCTCAAGTCGTGCAAGGTCACGGATCTGTACTCTTCCTAGAGGCTACTTGCTTGGCATTCCGCAGTATCAAGTGCCAAACCTCACGTCCCAAAAGGGTACATGTGTCCTCTCCTCAATTAGAATCAAGGGAGAAAAGCCCTCATCTATGACGGAGTCACAGTCTGTGAGGGAGCTGTGGGATGGCCCAGAGCTGGCTAGAACTAGGTCTAATGGACCAGAGTTGGAGTCACTTTTTTCAGGCTGTTTTTCCCCCATTGTTCCTCATCTGAGATGGCACCTTGGAGCCCATTTCTCTGCCTGGGGAAACAGCACCCCGGATCAGTTCCGGGCCACGGTGTTTCAAGCCTTCCCCTCTAAAATGTAACTGCTAGAGCCAGAGCCCGGACTTAGAGCAGCAGCCTGGGTGATGCTTACAGCTGCCTTCGCCAAGCCGACTAGGGGTACGCAGGGAGGGTTTGTGTGCTCACCAGCCAGGCTCAGGGAAAAGCTAATCACTATGGGGCCTAATGAGGGCTAGAGTGGTGATAACAGCACTTAAATGACATCATTGTTCTGGCAAGATGTATTATCAGCTGGACCTTGAACCACAACCAACGCACAACGTAATATGGAGCAATGTGTCAACTTCTCCACCAAGCCTCCTTGTCACTTGAGCACAAACAGCCTCTTGGCTCCATGCATCTGTTTAAATACGGCAAAGTAAGGTAAATGTTTGGAGTTACTCACTGGCTGGCTAAGAGATGTCCTCTGGGACACCCCACTTAGGTGGCACCATAAAAGTTGCTACGTTGGGGCACCTGGGTGGCTCCGTCGTTAAGTGTCTGCCTTTGGCTCAGGTCATGATGCCGGGGTCCTGGGATCGAGCCCCACATTGGGGTCCTGGGATCAAGCCCCGCATTGGGCTCCTGCTCAGTAGGAAGCCTGCTTATCCCTCTCCCACTCCCCCTGCTTGTGTTCTCTCTCTTGCTGGGTCTCTATCAAATAAATAAAAATCTTAAAAAAAAAAAAAAGGGTTGCTACCTTTGTCACCATCACCAGAGAAGACACATCAGCAACATGGGGGTGACAGAGGAAGAGGCAGGGAAGGACTCGGGAGTCTCCCTAGAAGGACTGACTACATAATTGCAGAGCCCAGAGCAAAGGGCAAAGTAGCACCCCTTGTTCGAAGAGGAAGAATTTCAAGACGGTGACAGCAGAGCTTTGAAGCAAGCAGGGGAAGCTGCTGGGGGGGCGGGGGAGGGATGGGGGATGGGTGGGTGCCCTATGCTGGGCAGCTTTTTCCGATCTTCGCTTCCCTACACTCTGCAGCATCCCCTTCTTCTTTCCCAGGCTCGTAGCAACTCCTCCTGTGTCCTGGGGACCTGCTTCCCTGGCCTCAGGGATTGTCCATCATAGCCCCCCGGCCAGTGATTGGCTCAGATTGGCTCATGTGACCCAAGCTGGGCCAATCAGAGGCCTTCTTGAGACTGGGCCAGTTTCCTTGATGGGGTTTCAAGGTTGGAAGGATGACCACGCCTGTATCCCTCTCCTCATAGAGGAGCTAGCCCCCAGGAAGAGAAAATGAAGCGAACATACAAAATGGGCAGAACTGAGAGACGGAGAGATGCCCTGATGATCTCATCAATGAGATTCCCTTTCTTGAGGAAAGCAGGATGAGCATTTTTTTTTTTTAAAGATTTTATTTATTTGACAGAGAGAGAGATCACAAGTAGGCAGAGAGGCAGGCAGAGAGAGAGGAGGAAGAAGGCTCCCTGCCGAGCAGAGAGCTCGACTCGGGAGTTCGATCCCAGGACCCTGAGATCATGACTTGAGCCAAAGGCAGAGGCTTTAACCCACTGAGCCACCCAGGGGCCCTGAGCTTGGTTTTTATCATTAACTCAGAGCTCTGATTAATAGACTGCTTCTAATGATCTCCATTCTTATCTGTCTCTGCTACTGGGTGGTGAACACTTGGCAGCTGAGCCCCTACCCCAACTTGTCCCCATGTCCCGGCACCCAGCACAGTGTTGGCATCCCATGGGTTCTCGACAGGGCTGGGTTGGGGGCAGCAGGGGGCCACCCGCAGCGTGATCCTGACTCCTGACCACCCCACTCACCTCACACCTGTAGCAGTTTTCATGGAAGTTCCTCCCCATGCACTCGATTTTGAAGGCATCCTTCCCGTCCCGAGGGATGATGGGGTTCTCACAGATGCTGCACACAGGGGCGAATTTCCTAGAGGGAAGGGAACCCACGCTTGAGGCGCTCTGGCCAGGACCGCAGAAATTAGCTGTGGGAGCCGGGGTGGCGCTAGTTCGGCTCCCGGAGCTATTTTGGACGCGTCGCCATGTGACTGCACCTGCAGCCACAGCCACAAAGCCTCTTTCTTCCTGGCAGGAGCGGATGGAGAGGCTGGTGTAATTAGACCCGGCTTCCCAGGGTATAATTAGCTCGAGGCAAGGAAGTGACTGGGGAACTTTTGAATTTTAGAAAGGCAAGAAATCTCATGTGTGTTCAGTGGGGCTGACCCCCCCCTTTTCGTTTATCTGGTACTGTGGGTCAACGCTTCTTCTTTTTCCCTGTCTTTTGAACAGACACAGCTGTCTCTCCCCTTGGGCAGTGCACAACCCCAGTGTAGGGACTTAGCCAGACAGGTGTCCTAGCTTCGGGCTACGGCTTCATAAGGCTCTAGCTCCAAAGGGAGCCTCTGCAGCCTCAGGGCTTGAATCGGAACTTCCATACCTGCTGCCTGCCTCAGTTTCCACATTTGGTAAAAGAGAATGCTTAATAGTACTTGCCTGACAGGCCAGGCTTGGGGATTAAAGGGCTTAACTCACGTGAAGTGCCTGCCACAGTGCAAGTACGTGGGGTTTCAGCTAGAAGCAGGTGTGTGGTCAAATATAGGGTGTGTGGACCAGGCAGACAGGTTTCTGTGAGCCCAGAGATTGCAGGAATGCTCTGTGCCAGCCCCTAGAGCTTGGGCCAGGCTCCTCTGTTCTGGCTGAGTCCTACCCAGCACGCAGACCCCCTCTCATACCTATAGAAGTCGTCCAGGCAGTACACTTCATCCTGGTTGTCCAGGGCAAAGCTCTCGTCCCCAATGCACCGGGCACAGGTAACGCATGTGAAACAGGCAGGATGGAAGGCCCGGCCCAGGGCTCTGATGATGTGCTCCTGGACCACCTCGCCACACTTGCCACACTTCTCCAGGGTGTCCTGGGACAGAGGGACACTGCCTCAGAGCCATCCCATGGCTGTGCCCGCTCCAAGCAGCAAGGGGTTTCTAGCTGGCAACCCACAGGGGCCTAGAAGCACAGGGCTAGAGAGAAGGGCTCCCGCTCATGCAACTGGCCCGTAACCACCACCCCAAAACCTCTACCATTGGTTAAAGTGAATCAAGCTTAGCATTCTGTCCTGGGCCTAGAGTGAGGAATCCTGCCAAGGAGCTATTACTGTATTTTTCATTACTAGGACCTGCTTATGGCCAGTGTCCACTAGGACCCATGGGGGAAATTTCTCTTAAACCTCACAGTCAGGAAACGGAATTCCAGGAAGAACTGGTGTGCTTTTGATCTTACAGACAATAAATTTCAAAACTCTTTCCCTTTTCCATTTGGCCACTGGGAAGCTCAGAGTCAAATTCTGTGTCCCACTTTAGCGAATGACTATAGGGGTCTTTTAGTCATATATTTTGGGGTACTAAGTTTCCCTATGGCTTCATCCCCCGTTCTACTTTAATTTTCCTCTCTTCTGATTTATCTATCTCTGAAATTTCATTATATGAGATCTATACTCTTAGCAAATTTTTAAGTGTACAACATTATTTACTATAGGTATTTGTGCATTCTTATAAGCTCCTCAGATCCCTTCTGGAATGAGGAGGATGGCGGGGGGGGGGGGTGGTGAAAAGGGGAATGGGAAGGCGGGAGAAGGAAGGGAGGGAGCAGGGAGAGAGAGAGAGAGAGAGAGAGAGAGATTACTGACCCAGAGCAAAGACCTTCCAGCCTGTCCACCTTCTCTTCCAAACCGGTCCCCTCCCTTCCTAGCTGGGCTCCTGTTCATTTAACCTGATTTCATCCCGACAGAAAGGTGTGTTGGTCTCTGCTCCCCCTTGGTGGGAACCCCCTCTCTCCTTGTCCTGGGGGCAGCCCTTCCCTCCCTAGAACACAGCCTAGAGTCTTCCTCCTGCTGTTTCCAGCTGTCAGTACACCCTCGCCCCGGTTTCCCCTCAGTGCCTCACCCGTGCCTGGCTGTGAGCAGGTAAGAGGATAAGGTTATCTCCCCCTGTCATTTGAGGGGGTCAGAGGGATAGGGTGCGGATGGCCTGGCTTCTTGCTGCTCCCACGGTGCCTCCTGACTTTGGTGATGTCTTGAAACGGTCACCAGATTGTCTGGAGTTTACTAGCTAGTCCTCCAAATATTCTAACACTTGGAATCAGTCGCTTTCAAACTGCAGTGTGTGTATCAGAATCACCCGAGAGACCTGTTAAAAACACAGACCCCCCAGGTGCTATCGACTCATGAGACCAAGGGGAGGTCCGCACACAGCCAGGGCACACGTCTGAGTGGGCTGCGCACCACACGCCATCAGAAGGTTGCAATTCTAACATCGTGGCAACCAAACCAGCTCTCCCAGATGGCCTCTGGTACTCGGAGGTGACACAGGTTCCTCTGTGCACTCAAGCCTGTAGTTTCAGGCAAGAGGCAAGAGCACGGGCTCCAGAACTGGGCGGCACAGTGGGAGAAGCCCCGCTCCCCACCGTCCACCACCTTCCAGAGTGTGACGTGTGACAGGCTGCGTCCATGCCCCCAGGACATGCAGGTCCTAATCCCTGGAACCCATGACTATGGGCTCTAATGGCCAAAGGGTCTGCAGATATGATTGAGTTCAGCGTCTCGACATGGGGAGAGGATCCTGGGTGGGCTCGAAGTGCCATCCCCAGTGTCCCCGTAAGAGGGAGGCAGCGGGAGAACTGACAGAGAGGAGGAAGCAGGACACCAAAGCAAGACACCACTGTGCTGACTTTGAAGGTTGACGAAGGAACCAAGGGACACAAAGGACGCAGCTACAGAAGCTGGAAAAGGTAAGGAAACAGATTCTCCCCTAGAGCCTCCAGAGGGGGTGCAGGTCTGCCCATGGACTTCCGACCTCCGGAACTGTAGGATAAATGGGTGCTGTGTGAGGTCATCAAGTTTGTGGGGATTTACCACAGCAGCCACAGAAAACTAATACACCTTGGCTGAGCTCCTTCCCCTCGCTGACCCTCAATGTCCTCATCTGTGAAATGGGTCCCTGGGCCTGCCTCCCAGGATTACTGTGGGGAACGAAATAATGGGAGACCTTCCAAGGGCCCAGCACGGTGTCTGGTGCCCGGAGGCCACCCGCAGTGGGAGGTTACCTGGTAGCAGGGTTCGCAGAGGGGCCGCCCGTCCTTCTGGTAGAAGCTCTGCCCGGCCAGCTGGCGGCGGCAGGTGCGGCACGTGAAGCACCGGGCGTGGTATTGCCTCTTCATGGCTTCCACGGCCAGCTCTCGGGGGGACACGGCCTTGTGGCAGAAGGCACAGACATCTGGGGTGGAGGAGACACCAGCTGTCAGTCACCCGGCCTGGGAGAACTGCACCCAGGCACCGCCCAGGACAAGCCTAAAGTGCTAGGTCTCGAGCCCCAGGGCGGGAGTAGGGGGTGGGGGGGTGGGGAGGTGGGGAGGTGGGGGTTGGGAGTGTGGCCTCATTTTAGGAGCAATAAAAAGGAATGTGAAAAGCCCCTGAAAGCCTAAATCGGGGACAGGCGCCCGCCTGGCTCAGTCATTGGAGTGTGCAACTCTTGATCTCAGCGTTGTGGGTTTGAGCCCCCTGTTGGCTGTAGAAATTACTTAAAAAAAAAAAAAAAGCCTAAATTAAAGGACACAGCATCGGGACGCATGGGTTACCATCTGTAAAAATTTAAATGAGGGGGTGCCTGGATGGCTCAGTGGGTTAAGCCGCTGCCTTCGGCTCAGGTCATGATCTCAGGGTCCTAGGATCGAGTCCTGCACCGGGCTCTCTGCTCAGCAGGGAGCCTGCTTCCCTTCCTCTCTTCCTGCCTGCCTCTCTGACTACTTGTGATCTCTCTCTGTCAAATAAATAAACAAAATCTTAAAAAAAAAAAAAAATTTAAAGGAGGCTCCATGGTGACACCTTTATGCCCAGATAATTCCAAATGTATCAAAGATCTAAGTATGACAATTGAAACCATAAGACTAGAAGAAGCCAGAGAATTAGATCATAACCGTGGAGTAGAGAAGGCTTTTGGTGCCTGGTAAGCACTTAGCAGCTGCTAAGTAGATGGCTAAGACATGGGCCTGGGGAGGCGTGGGGGGGTCATGCCTTCAGACACTGCTGGGGGGCGTGGTACAGATCGGGAGGACCAAATGCATGTACCCGTTGGCCTTGGTATTTTCTCTTCTAGAAATTTCTCTCACAAACTCGCACGCAGGCAAAATGACCCACGTGAAAGACACTTCGTCTCAGTCTTACTTGTTAGAGCAAGAAACCACCTAAGTGTCCATCCACAGGCAGCTGGCTACACATATACAGCAGGGCCCCAGTGGAATACTATACAGCTGTGAAAAAGGAGCCATGTTATGTTCGGGTGTGGTGTGAGCCCTAAGGTGTTTGAAGGAAAGAAAGCAAAGTGCAGAACAGCTGAGAGTTCGCTCCAGTTTGTGGAAAAATGGGCTGGGCCGGGGGGCAGCCCAGACACAGCTTGCATATGCATCAGATGTCTCTGGAAGGATACGGGAGATGTTAAAGAGGCTGCCCATCTGACAGGAAAGCGGGAGACACACAGATGACTCAAAGGGGAGACTTTGCACTGTCTTTCTGTTCTTTTTATCTTGTCTATGCAAGAACACTATGTGTTCAAAAAATTAAACAGTGAGGGGCACCTTGGTGACTCAGTGAGTTAAGCCTCTGCCTTCCTCTCAGGTGATGATCTCAGGGTCCTGGAATCGAGTCCCCAATCGGGCTCTCTGCTCAGCAGGGAGCCTGCTTCCTCCTCTATCTCTGCCTGCCTCTCTGCCTACTTGTGATCCCTCTCTCTGTGACAAATAAAATCTTAAAAAAAAATTAAACAGTGAAAAAATCCAAGGCATTTTGCTATCATAGCACATTTTGCTGATCGATATTTAAATGGGCTTCAGTTCAGGGCGCCGGGGGGGCGCAGTCAGTGGAGCGAGCGTCCAACTCCTGACTTAGGCTCAGATCATGATCTCAGGGTCGTGAGATTGAGCCCTGCATCTGGCTCGGCACTCGGGGAGGAGTCTGCTTGAGATTCTTGCGCTCTGCCCCTCCCCTCCCCTCTCTCTCTCAAATAAATAAAATATAAAAATATTTTTAAAATAGCATAAAAATGGATTTCAGTTACAAAGGGAAAAGATTAAGGTAATAAACATAAAACTGATGTACAGGAATGAGGCGCGTGGCTGAACCGTGAGTGGGACCGACGCCGGGGGCCCCGCTTTTCTAGTTCCGGCTCGGAAGCTCCTGCGTGTCCAGTGAGGGCTCCTGGGGACCACCCAGAAGTCTTCCAGCCCCGAGCCCGTACCTGTGGACGCCTCCCTCTCGTGGAAGCCGACTGTTTCTTCTGGGGGAGGCGGCAGCTCGTCCTCCGCAGGCCTGGCGAGACCGGGCCGAGGCTGGGGCGGAGGTGCCTCGGTCAGGGACTGTGGGGTGACAAGGGGAGGGCAGGGGAGCTGTCACCCAGTGGGGACCCCACACAGCCCTCTCAGCTCTGCTCCTCCTCTGATGGCACCAAGCACAATTAGCCCCGCTCTCCAGAGGAGGAAACTGAGGCACAGAGAGGCAAGCGACCAAACGTCGCTCCGCTAGAAGGCTGACGGCAGTGGCTGGGGCCCAAAGCTACTTCCAGCCACTTCTGAAGAATCTTCTGGAATCGCTCTTGCCTGGCCTGGAATCCTGCCCGTTACTACGACGGCCTCTATGAAGGGCAGGGGATTAAAATTATCTTCTCAGAGCTGAAAGGGGGGTAACTGAGGGGGCAAAGGGTCTGGCACCCGTCCTCCAGGGACCTTGAAAAGCAGGATCAGCTTTTACCAGCTTAAAAGTATTGAAGAGGGACAACCCTCAGGCAGGAGCAACCTCCAAAGCTTAAATCCCTGAAAGGCGCAGACTCTCCGTCCCCCTCCCTGGGGACCCTGGGGCTCCACAGGGATGGAGGGACCCATACCTGAGGTGGGGGCGGGGGCGGGGGCAGATGCAGCTGCTCTAAGTCTGAAATGAGTGATGCTCCCATCGAGGCAGGGAGCTGCTCATCAGGGGAGGGCGGTGGAGGAGGGAGGAGGTCCAGGTCGGGGAGTGTGTCCTCACCATCCAAGGGAGGAGGAGGGAGAGAACATCCTGCAACCAAAAGGGGAGAGAGGGGTTGGTCTGAGTCTCTGCAGGCGGACAGAAAAGGTGTGCACTTACCCAGAAGGCCATACAACATGGGGGTCAAGAGCTCAGGTCCAGGGCCCCCCCAGGCCTGGGTCCCATTTCTGGCTCTGCTTTTGACTTGCTGTGTGTCCTTAGGCAAGACACTTAACCTCTCTGGGTCTGTTTACTCAGTGGAAACATGGGTATCAACCTTTCCGGGCTGAGAACAGGAAGGACTTGGCACGGGAGATGGCACGTGGTGTGGGCTCAGAAAACAGAAGCTGTCAGAACCTTCCATAACAGCCCTCCCTACCTGGACACTCGAGGGCCCCAAATCCTTGCTAGAAGGTCCCTGTTGAAGTACAAGCAAACTCAGCTCCTAAGGCTGCGGCTCTCAAAGTGTGGTTCCTGGCTCAGCAGCCACAGTGCCTGGAACTATGTCTAGGAATGCACCATCTGCGTCTGCCCTGGATCTGGAGAATCGGAACCTGCGGGGGGGGGGGACGCGGGGGGGTGTGCAGCCACTGACAGCAGGAGAAACCCTCCCAGTGACGATATGCCGCTCAAGTGTGGGAGCCACCACCTGGGTTAAATAACGGATTCAGGTAATGCCTATCGAGTGTTGAAAGCATCAGGTGAAAGGCAGATGTAGAACTTTCCAGAAAAGGGGTCAGACTGTCACCACCCGAATCCACGGATCAACCCCAGGCAGATACCAGGGATCTTCAGGTTCGTGTTAGGTTGTAGACAGGTAAGGGGACACCCATGGAATGTTCTGACCAGAACAAACCCCAAATATAAGCAAGAACCAAACCCAATCTCATCAGGTTTCTGGAATTAACTCCACTTAATGATAAATTTGGGAGAGGGGATGAGTTGAATAGGTGTGGGAGCCAAGGGAAAAACCAGGGACATTCTACAGAAACTGACCCTACTTTCTGCAAAAAGTCAACGGCATGTGAGAGAAAAAGAAAGGGGAAACGTCCCTGGAATTAAGAGACTTTAGGGACGCGTGGGTGACTCAGTCAGGTAAGCATCTGCCTTTGGCTTGGGTCATGATCCCAGGGTACTGGGATTGGGCCCCATATCAGGCTCCCTGCTTAGAAGAGAGTCTGCTTCTCCCTCTGCTTACTTTCCCTCTGCAAACAGGTCCCCCTGTTTGTGCTTTTTCTCTCTCCGATGTAATAAATAAGGCGCCTGGGTGGCTCAGTGGATTAAAGCCTCTGCCTTCGGCTCAGGTCACGATCTCAGGGTCCTGGGATCGAGCCCTGCATTGGGCTTTCTGCTCATCGGGGAGCCTGCTTCCTCCTCTCTCTCTGCCTGTCTCTCTGCCTACTTGTGATCTCCATCTCTCAAATAAATAAATAAAATCTTAGGGGGAAAAAAAAAAAGAACCACCCAACAGCAAACACACGTACATACATAAGAAAAACACCCCCACATGACATTATTTTCACGGTTAGTGCAAGAGAGCTTAACTTTTTTTTTTTTAAGGATTTATTTGAGAGAGAAAGAGAGCACGTGCCCAAGCAGTGGGGAGCAGCAGGCAGAGGGAGAGGGAGACGCAGACTCCCCGCTGTGCAGAGAGGGGGGATGCAGGGCTTGATCCCAGGACCCCGGGATCCTGACCTGAGCCACCTGAGACTCAGGCCTCTCCGGGCACCCCAGAAGAGCTTAATCCTTCGTGGGAAAGCTGCAGTCTACAGAGGTTCACAGAAGGGGAGGGGCCTGGATCCGGGGCTCCAGGGAGGACCGAGGGAGGAGGAGGGCTGAGGATCGCCCAGCTCTGGCCACAGCCCCAGGCTCTGCTCTGTCCAGGAACAGCTCCTTATATGCCGTAACTCCCACCCCTGTTCCAAGAAGGCACTGCCCAGCTCCCCCGGAGGAGGGGATTGGGGGTCAGGAGGGAAGCCGGCCTTGAAAAGCCTGATGGGGAACAGAGCTGTTAAAAGTGCCCCGGGGAGGGGCGCCTGGATGGCTCCGTCATTAAGCCTCTGCCTTGGGCTCAGATCAATGATCCCAAGGTCCTGGGATCCAGCTCCTGGCTCGGTGGGGAGCCTGCTTCCCCCTTTCTCACTCCTCCTGCTTGTGTCCCCTCGCTTGCTGTGTCTCTGCCAAATAAATAAAATCTTTTAAAAAAACATAGTGCCTTGGGGAGAAAGGACAGGGAGTCTGGTCTGAATCAGCCTTCGGCTCCCACCTGTCTCTGGGGCACACAGTAGGCCAAGCCTCACAAGGTAGGACTGCCTTAGACACCCCTGGAAAGCAGACCACAAGTGCCCAGGCCCTGCCCCCCCCCACCCCAATGGGGCTCTGGTCCCATTCGCTGCTGAGTCACTGGGGCACCTCTCTGGGCTTAGAGCTTTCTCATCCATTCGACAAAGATAATGAGGATTATTCTAGACCTGTGAGTAAGCCACAGAATCCTCTGGTGCTGACGGTGGGCCCCACCCCCAGAGGACCTGACTCAGCGGGCTTGGGGGAAGTGCCTGGGAATTGACATTTTTGAAAAGTTCCCAGGTGAAGACGCCGCTGCTGGTTTAAAGACCACACTTGGAAAACGTTTCTTCTGCTCCCCAAGCTTCACTTGCTTAAAGCCTTTAGGCTAGAACAGCAGCTCCCTGACCAGGGTCCCCAGACCAGAGCATCAGCATTATCTGGAAATGCGTAAGAAAATGCACATTCTCCGGGGTGGGGGGGGGGGCACCGCACTGCTGAATCAGAAGCACCCAGGGTGGGGCCTGGCCAGCCGGCTGTGTTTGAACAAGGCCCTCCCGAGGCCAGTGTGAGAACCTTGCTCCAGATGAGCTGAAGGTGAGTCAGGAACCAGATCGCGGAAAGGCAGCCGGAGCCCCCAGGCCTCTCCCAGGACCTGTCTTGAGTCCGGGCCTGGACAGGAACTCCAGCCGGGCAGCAGCAGCAGCGGGAGGCCCGCAGGCAGGGTGCAGAGGGGCCCCAGCTGAACCAGGATCCCCTGGCCAGGAGCAGGAGGAGGAAGCGCAGATTTCCCAAAGAGAAGCCAAGAGAAAAACTGACTTCTGAATACGAGCTGGTGAGGCTTTGTGCATGTGGGCTTCTAGAAGGGAGTGGGGATGGAGGGAGGGAAAGATGGGGATCTCTCTCAGGACGCAAGGGCCAAAAAAAAAAAAAAAAAAACCAACCTGTGTGTGGATTCCCAAGACAAGCACTGGCTGGGGTGTCAGATGACAGCCGGCAGCTGGCGTGGCCCCAGGGCCCGCTTTGTGCTGTGGTCAGACCAGACTCCTGACCAAGATGCTCGCCTAGAACTTGTCTCACTCAGGCGAGACTGAACCCCGAGATTCCCTGAGCTCTGCCCGTGCGCCCCACTGGCAAACAAAATGGCGGACCAGCAGACCAGCCACGGCAAGGTGCTCCCCCTCCCAGGGAAGGTCCGCTTTTGTTACCACACTCCCAAGACTTTCTGGTATTCCAGCAATCCAGCAACCCATGAATACGTTGTGGAAATGTTGGCAATGGGGCATCTACACTATAGACTCTGGCTCCCTCTCCTACCCAAAAGGGACGTCATTTTTTTTCCCACTGGATCACACACCCTGCTGTGTGAATTCTGGTCATCGGGGTCTTGGTTCTATAGGAAAGCTCCTGGAGGAGGCCGTGTCCTTGGGATGTGTGGTTAGGAAGGAGAGATCAGTTTACGAGGTGGTGTCAGATGAAGAGGCATGTTACATGAGTGTCTTTGTCTCCTGCCCTTTTCTGGCCCCTGGAACTGGCAGTTCCTATTGGTCTTCAGGGTGTTTCTGTGGTGACGGATGCCCGGGGCTACTCTAACTTTGCTCAGGGACAGCAGAACACCCTGGGGGAACTCCAGGAGCTCATCTTTGTCGTCTCTGTGCCTCCTTATTCCACCTGGTGTCCTGTAAGGAGAGCCATCCCCCTGCCCCAAGCCCCCGGGTTGTGCTCCTTCCTTGTTTCTACCCAACCAACAGCTAAGACTCCATGGAGTGGAGGCTCCAATGCTCTCTGGTGTCATGGCAGCAGAGCCGAGCACAAGGCAAAGGAACAGCCCCGTATGAACTATATCCATTCTGTGACAGATGCGTCATATACATGACCAAATTTCCACCTTCCAGGGGTTGAAATCAAGCAAACCAACTGCATGCCTAAGACCACACAGCAAGTGAATGGCAGAGTTCGAGAGAGAATAAAACCACCTTTGAGGTCCTTCAATGTGCACAATTCGTTCCTGCCTCAGGGCCTTTGCACTTGCTGTTCCCATTGGCCAGCTCTATCCTGTCATTCAGGTCTTAGCTAAGCTGAAATGTCACCTGCTGGGAGAAGCCATTCTAATTGTCCCAGAAAGAGTGGTACTTCCTGGGGCGCCTGGGTGGCTCAGTCAGTTAAACGTCTGCCTCCAGCTCAGGTCATGATCCCAGGATCCTGGGATCGAGTCCTGCTCAGGTGGGAGTTTGCTTCTCCCTCTATACCCTCTGCTCATGCTTTCTCTCTCTTGCAATTTCTCTCTCAAATAAATAAAATCTTCAAAAAAAAAAAAAAATTGGTACCTCCCACCTCCTCTCCGTGTTTTGCTCGTGTAGAGCCCTTGTGTCTCCCCAACATTATGTTTGTGGTCATCTGTTTTCCCACTAAGATTTAAGTTTCATGTAGGCTGAAAGACTGGTCTTTCTTCTCACGTCCCAAGTGTCTGACCCAGAAGAGTAACCGCAGGTAACACATTATTTAACACTTTCTACGTGACAGGCACAGACCCAAACATGTGTATTCATTCCCCTAATCCTTTGAGGAAGGTACTATTGTGATGCCCGTTTTATAGATTAGGAAACGGAGGAACAGAGAGGGTATGTGGCTTGCCAACCTCACACAGCCAAGTGGAAGAGCCAGGGTTCAAACCCATGCGGGGGGGCTTGAGTCTGCCTGGCACACAGTAGGTGCTCGAGGAATGAATGGACGCCTGAAAGAGCCCAGAGCAGGTCCCTTCCTCCCCACCTCCGTGTGGCCTCTGACACAGCCTCCTGCCCGGTCCCCTCACCTTCTTACCTCCGTTGGAGAGCTGAGGGGATACCGCTGGCCTGGTGGCTGCCGCCCTGGCAGGGGGGGTCCAGGGGCTGGACCTCCCCCTGCTGAGCCAGCCCCGGGCGCCTTCCCAGGAGCAGGGGCTTCCCAGGGGCGGCCCGGCCGGGCCTCACAAGCTGCCCGCTTCACTTCCTCGGCCACGGCCATGTTTCGCCGCGGGGGGGCCAGCGTGATAAAGACCGACGAGGCGACCCTCTTCTCCGGCTTCGAGGCCATTGTCTCGGTTCCTGGTGGGGCTGGGGACAGAGTGTGGCTCAGGCTGGGGCAGGGCTTCAGGCCCAAGGCTGTGTTCCACCTAGACAGACAGACAGACATCCCCGGGGCCCCGGAGCCTCCCTTCTCCTAATAGGAGCGCCCACTCCCTGGGCCGGCTCGGGCCCCAGCGGAGACAAAGAAGGGGCTGGGGATGTCCTGCGGGGGAGGGTAGGCGTCCACCAGGTGACTCGGGCCACAGGGAGGGGACCCACAGCAGTCCTGACTGTCCCTCCCCACAACCTGAGCACGGGGTGGTGTGGGGGGGGGGTGTGCAAAGGGCAGCCCTGCCTTGCTCACCTCACAAATGATTAATTTTCCTCCTCCGAGAAGTGTGAGAAGGAGCAGCTCCTCCAGTCCCCACCCACCCACCCACCCTGCCACCGGGCCACACCCCAGTTACCTCCCTCACCTGAGATCCAATTCTCCCCCGGGGGTCAAAGTCCCTGCGGGTCCAGGCCAGCTCTGCTGTGAGAGGGAAACAGCGCAACCTGTCAGAGCATCAGGGCTGGGTTCCAGGAGGCGGAGAGGACAAAACCTACTATGGGTCAAAACCTACTATGCACCCACCGTCCTAAGCACTTGCAGCTCACTCACTTCCAAGTCCTCCCAGCCGCTGGGGGACAGGTGCTAGGACTATCCCAGCAGACGCCGAAACCAAGGTTCAGAGAGGTGAAGTCCCTTGTTCAGGGTCACACAGCAGCAGAGCTGGGATTTGAATCCACGCTCTTTCTTTTCTTTTCTTTTTTTTTTTTTTTTTTTTTTAAAGATTTTATTTATTTATTACAGGGATCAGAAGTAGGCAGGGAGGCAGGCAGAGACAGAGAAAGGGAAACAGGCTCCCTGCTGAGCAGAGAGCCCAATGTGGGGCTCGATCCCAGGACCCCGAGACCATGACCCGAGCCCCAGGTAGAGGCTTAACTCACTGAGCCACCCAGGTGCCCCTAAAAGTTTTTTTAAAAAAAGATTTTACTTTGAAGGAATCTCTATGCCCAACATGAGGCTTGAACCCACAGTCCTGAGATCAAGAGTCGCACACTCTTCCAAATGAGCCAACCCGGTGCCCTTCGATTTCTTTTCTGACTACCCTGGACCTCTGCCCCTTTCCCAGCTTTTTCTCTTACCAGCCTTGGAGAGTTCCCCCCCTTGTTTTTCCTCCTCTGCCCCCACAGGGCGAATGTCCATTTTTTCTTAGAGGCCCAGCTTTTCCACGAAGCCTCCCGTGATTCCTGACCCCCTCCCGGGAGCAGCGTCTGCTTCCTCAGGTTGATGACAGCCCATCACGGGACATGTCGGCGCCCTGTCACCACGTCTGCCCCTACCTCCCCACAAGTGATTGCATGTGACTTCAGCTGTGCCTGTAATCTTTGTGACCCCAGTCCAACGTGGGCATCAGAGCACGGATCTGGAAGCCGGACAGCATTCCTGATGTCAAGGAGCCCATTTTCCATTCCCCAGGTGGTGACCCCAAACAGCTGCCTCCAAGGCCAAGGCTGAGGTGGGGGCCCTCAGGTCTCGGGGGAAGGCAAGTCAACCACATTCAGTCAAAGGTTTTCCCTGTGCTCCCAGGGCTGATGCCCCGTTTGAGCTGGGTCTCTAAGCTGGGTCTCCCCTCTTTCTAACCCACTCTCCAGCTAAGCCATCTGGATGTAGCTCCGAAGGCGTGTGGAGAGAATAAATAGGAATCCAGTGAGTGATAATCAAGAAGTGGGGTCAGGTGCAGGCACCTGAGTAGCTCAGTCATTAGGTGTCTGCCTTCCGCTTGCGTTGTGATCCCGCATCGGGCTCTCTGTTCGGCAGGGAGCCTGCTTCCCCCCCTCTCTCTGCCTGCCTCTCTGCCTACCTGTGATCTCTGTCAAATAAATAAATAAAATCTTAAAAAAAAAAAAAAAGAAAGAAAGAAAGTAAGAAAGAAATCAACGTCCGAAGAAAGCTTTAAAAGTTATTTTCCAAAAAAAAAAGTTATTTTCCAGGTCCTTTCCTTTTGTTTCTTCTTCAGGAAAGGGACATTTAGGAGTATATATGCTTCCTCGTCTCGGCCGCCCTGGTCATACGTCATCCAAAACTGTATGGTTTGACACTTTGGCTTTACACTTTGTTACCAGATTGAGAGTCTGTTGTGGTCAGCAGCTTTCAGAGAGTCACGTCCAAGAAACGACAGCAAGGGCACCGACTGACCAAGGGCCTGCTCTGTGCCAGGCACGGCGGCTCACGCTTTCTGAGCCTCTAAACACACCTTATTTGCAACACATCCCCTGACGTCCCCACTTTACAGGTGGTTCCATGGGACGCCCCGAGAGGTTAAGGGACTTTTCCAGGTCATCTTAGCAGCCTTGGCAGACTCAGAATTCTATCTGAGCATCATTTGACCCGGGTCCCGGAGGAGGGGGGAGTCCTTGGACCTGAGATGACACACTTTTCCTTCCCTGGATGGTACGGGCGCCTCCAAATCCTTGGGGCTGTTCTCATCCAAGAAAAGCCCAATCCAGATAGATTTTCTTGTGGCCAGTACATTCTGGGCTCATCCCCAGAGACTGCTGTGAATGCCCCCTCCACCTCCCTCCGACCCTGCTCTGACCCCCACTCCACCCCAGCCCACCCCTCCGGGAAGTCAGATCTGTGGTTTTCTCGGAAAACATCCAAGGCAAATGTCCTAGCTCTGACGCCAGATGTTCACAGCTGGCCAGCTTCACGCCCCCCCCCCAATCCCTCCCTGCAGTTCCTTCAGGGACTTCAGGCCCCAGGGGACCCCCACCCCTGGGGATTTTCAAAGCCTGTCAGTCAGGCCCAGGGCTGCTAGGAGAGAGAGCCTCGGCCTCCTTCAGGTCCCACTGCCCCCAGGTCACCCCAGAGGGGGGTATGTGGGAGAAAGCTCCCTGAGAGGCTACCGGCCAGCCGCACCCCGGAGACCCTCTGCCCCCATCCTTCCTCCCGCAGAGGGGGAATCTGAGATCCAGTTGGGTAAGCAGAGAAAGTGGGAACAAAGGGAAAGAAAGTCATTTCCTGTCAAGAGGAAGGAAGGAGGCTGAGATCCAGCCAGCCAGCCACCCAGCCCAGCTTTAGGCAGCAGCCTGGGGCAGGGGACAGGCTGGCTGAGCTGGCGGTCCTCCCGGTAGTGCCCACCCCCCTTCCCCTTCCTTCCTACTCCTTCTAACCCCCTCCAAAAACTTCTGGAAGCACCTGTAAGCTTTGTTCTCTAATACTTGGACAAAGCAATCTACGCTTGGTTCAGAATGACACTTCGCTGGAGGTAGGAGGGAGACCATGCAGACCCAGCAGAGGGCCCTGCAGCCTTAGGTAGGGGTTCCCTTTCCCTCTCCCCTCAAGGAAGCCAAGGAAACACAGGGAGCTGCAGTCACCCAGCCCCACCTCTTCCCTGCTGGGTGACCCACAGCAGGTTACTGGCCCTCTCTGGGCCTCAGTTTTTTCCTAAAGTGAGAATAAAAAAGTCTGTCCTGAAAGGTGGTTGGCTCAGAGGATCCAAGGAGAGAGAGCGCTCCAGATCTTGGTACTAGGTAGGTCCAAAGAGAAGGCAAGCTGGTTACCCAGCCCCTGATGGGGAGGAGCCCCCAGGGGCCAGGCTGGCCTGGGGGGGGGGGGGCTGGGAGGACTCGACTTGGCTTCCGACATTAAGAGCAGGATTCTGGGAGCTGCCCGGGCTCTTCCCGGGGTCCCCAGAGTAGGGCTGGGTAGGATCCCCGCCAGATGCCCCACGGCACACCCCTTCCCAGCCCCCGACCGGGATTTAAGGCCCCAGAGAGGGGCGGCCCTGGGGCCCCTCCTTCCCCTCGCCTGACCCGGGCTGGGTGAAGGGGCCCGGAGCTCCCTGGAGCTCCGGAAACCCGGCGCCCTCCCGCAAGCAGCCCAGGCGGGCGGCTGGCCGGGTCACTGTGGGGCGCCGCCAGGGACTTTAATTCGATCCATGTGCGGGACGCTGTCCTCTTTGTGCGGGAGCTTCCGCCCTGCCCACCTCTTTCCCCGGCGATCCGCTCCGGGGCAGGGACACCAGCCCTACCCCCGCTCCAGGGACAGAGACCGGGGGCCGGGACCCAAGGCGGCACCCCCGCCCTCCCGCGGACCCCCTGCAGGAGCGCCGGAATTGGGGTCCCGGCGGGGGGGGCGGGGAGGGGCTCCGGCCCGGGGCCGCCCGCGCTGTCACCTGTGTGTGGCCGGGGCTAGGACGGAAGGACGGCCGCCCCGCTCGCCCCGCGCCCCCCGCCCCGCGCCCCGCTTACCTGCGTCGCCCGCGCCCCCAGCGGCTCCGGTCGGACGCCCGAGCGAGCTGAGCCCCGAGCGGCGCGGAGCCTCCCGCCCCCTCCGCCCTCCCCGCCCCCTCGGCTCCCTCCGCCCCGCCGCCCCGGCCGCCTTACCATAAAAGGTGAAGCTTAGGGGGAGGGGGCCCGGGATTCCCGCCGGCGGAAGCGGCCCCTACCTGCCCCCCCCACCTGCCCGGCCGCACCCCGCGCCGCCCCCGGCGCCCGCCCTTTGTTCCCTGGACCCCTCCTCTCGTCCTCTGGGCCCGGGCCTGGGGTGGGAGGCCTCCCCGGCTGCCCACCCCCGGGGGCCTTTGTGTGCCCCGCGCGGTCCTTCCCCCTCCTCCTTCCCTAGGTCTCCTGGGTTGGTGGCCCCACCTGCGCCGTCGGGTGTTGGGGGGGGGGGCGGGTACTTACACCTGAGTCTGGCCTGAGATCTCCCAGGGTCCTAGGTGTCAGGTGGACCCGAGTTCCTCGGGCCATTCACTAACAATTCCCTGACCCCGGGGCAGGCACTCCGCCTCCTGGAGTCTCAGGTTCTTATCTGTAAAATGGGGGTAAAGGCTGCTTACCGCTGGGGCTCAGCCGAGATAAAAGACGGCACTGACAGAGAGAAGAGCACTGGTGGTCAGTGGGCCTTCTTAGGGGGTGACCCTGCCTGGAGGTCTCAGATGCCCAGCGGAGTAGGTCATCTCTGCTTGCTGTCCTGACCTGCTATCACTGCCTGGGTGGACCCTTAAGCCCTCCGCAGTGGGGTCCCAGCCCCAACCCAGGGGAAGGGGGTTGGGGGGGGCACAGGCTCCCAGGCAGCCTGGTAGACAGGGCCCAGCAGGCAGTCTGGGTCACCTGCTTTGCCAACCCTGGTTCCAGTCTCTGCCTCCCTCCCACCTCCTGCACTCCCCGACCCAAGCCAGAGGAGAAGGGGGAGGAGGAAGCAGAGCCTGGGCCCTGGGACAGGAGATGGAGCCGGGATGGGCCGCCTGGGTCCCTGGAGGCCCGGGGAACATTGCTGGGAAAAGGAATCTGGGTCTGATTCAGAGGCAAACAGATTGTTCTTTTGATTAAAGCCTCTGCTGAGGCCAGAGGAGTGTGGGACCCAGCGCCATCTGGGGGCAGGCCAGGCAGGGTCGAGCTCTCCCCCCAGGGCCAAAGCTGCAATCACCATGGCTCTGGGGCTGCTGCTCATGGAGGTAGTGAGGGGGGCACCTGGGTACCCCCCTCCTTCCCCCACCCCTCCTCCTCCTCCTCATCCCAGCATTTCTCAATCCCTTGCCCAGTTTCGAGCCTTTCGGGACTCCATAAGAACGACAACAGTAGCCCCAGGTAGAGGCTTCCCAGGTGGCAGGCCCCTGACCTATAGATCTCTCCATGGAATCTCCAGGACAGCCCTGTGTGGCAGGAATGGTCATTTCTGCTTCTCAGTTGAGGAAACTGAGGCCCAGAGAGGCACAAGGCCATACCCGAGGGCCAAGCCAGCCAGTGTCAGAGGAACCCTCCACCTACCCCCTCCCCCACAATGTGGAAGCTGAGATGTACAGCCCTGTGGGGCCCAGGAGACTCAGACCCCAGGCTGCGGGAGCCTTGATCAGGCTCCCTCCCCAGCCTGCACCACTGCTTGGAGCACACTGCCCCAGGACTTCCCCAGGAAGAAGGAGGGGGCTGCTGACTGCCAGGGATGGGGGGGACCTTAAGGAGGAAGGTGTGATCCAGGGGTTTGCAAATACTCTAAGCTCTAGAACCCCCTTTTCAAGTGCTTGGTGACCCAGAAGCTTATTTAAAACAGATCAAAATGGAGCTGCCCTCCCTCGATGTCGTCATGATATCCCCTGAGCCACTCACCTCACTGCCCTGTAGATGGAACAGTGAGGCACCAAAAGTTGATCTGAGGCCTCATCCAAAGTCACCCTGACTCCCTCTAGGGCCCAGGCCTCCAGGCATCTGCTGGGAGCTAAGACTGGCGGGGAAGCTGGAAGATGGAAGGGCTCTGTGGGGGGTCCAGCTGTCACCACTCACCTGCTGTCCAGCACCCCTGGCTGCCTGTTCCACCTCTGTCGCTGAGCCCTGGTGGAGAGCAGCACTCTGGGAAGGCAGTCCCACACCCCACACCCACCCAGAGGGCGGAGGGGTGTCCGTGTCACCTTGGCAGGTGCCAAGCTTCCTGTAAGGGAAACCCAGGAAGTGTGCTGGATGGGAACACATGCCCTTTGTCTGCGGGCTCAGAGAGCCCCTGCTCCCTCCTCCTGTCCTGCCAGCCTTGGACCAGCTCTCTTCCAAGCAGCTGAGCAAAGTGGCTCAATCTTTTATTAGGGCTGTGGCCGCTGAGATCCGGGGTGGCAGGGAATGGGGGGGGGGGAGAGGTTCAGGGGACAGAACCAGGGTAGTGTGGATGTTTGCTGCTGCCCAGTCTGAGGGGAACATGCCCCTGCTGCCCACAGAAAGCTTAGATCCAGCAAACTTTGTTGAGCACCTCTGTGCTAAAACAAGTCAGGGAGCTCAAGGGAATCAGGTCAGACACAGTCCATCCTCGTCCCCCACGGAACTTACGGAAAGGTGGGGGACATCAGCGTTAACACAAACTAATATAATAATGACCACGATATCACCGTGACCATAATATAATGTTGATGTGTGCTATGAACGAATGAATCAGGGGCCTACACAGAATAAGAGTTGCAGGGACAGTAGGACAGGCCTCTCCGTGGGGCGGAAAGCGGAGGAGCAGGGGAGGACATTCCAGGGCCAGGGACCCAGTACATAGGCTTTAAGGTCAGATTTCAGGTTAACTCCCAGCATTCTGGTGCTGGCTCTGACCTTGGACAAGCTCTTTCTCTCTCTGAGGCTCTGTTTTCTCACCTATAACATAAGGGAGGGGCACCTGGCTGGCTCAGTGCGGGGGGCATGCAGCTCTTGTTCTTGGGGTCATGGGTTCGAGTCCCACATTGGGTGCAAAGATTACTTAAAAGTAAATTCTTTCAAAAAACAAAAACAAGAACAGCGGGGTTGGATTAGATACCCTCCCCTGGAGACATGAATGCTTCCTTTTGCCAAATTGTTAGGGATGGAGGGGTTGAAAGGACCCCCAGGGCCTGACCCCTGGTCCTTGCCCACTAAGGGTACTGCCTGCTGTTTTCACGTCCCCCTCGCCTCTGTTCACACAGTCCATACGCTTTGCAACTAGACCCAGGAACAGGGACAAGTTTCCCAGAGCCACACAGCCCCCGCTGGCCCCGAGACCTTGATGAAGGGAAGCATCTGTCTGCTCAGTGGCCCGTCCCCTTGACCCGCTCCGCGGGGGCCAGATCGGAGCCCCAGCCTTTGGTGGGGGTGGGGCCCAGATATAATGCTGCATGAAGTTGTACATCCGGGGTGGGGCTGCACGTCCACTTCTTAGCGAACAGCCTCAGAAGCTTCCCTGGGCCTCGCCGTCCTGGCTCTGTCCCTGCTCCTTCCTCCATCCTCTGCTCTGCCCGTTGGGAGTCAGATCAGCTCAACCCTTATTCCCTGAGCACCTACTGTGTGTCGGGCCAGGCAGGAGGGGGAGCAGTTCTGAGAAGCGGGAGCTCCTCGATAGGGCGGCAGGACCAGTGGCCAGTCAAGCACAGATAGGCGTCAAATCAGGATCTGTGAGTCTGGCTCTGCCACTGGTCAGTCGCTTACCTTGGGCAAATCAGTTTCCTCTTGGGGCACCTGGGCTTCACTGTGAGGATTCGATGGACGAATGTGGCTAAATATGCCTGGTGTTTGGCAGGTGTTCGAAGAGGAGTTCCTTTCCTCTCCCCAGCAGGTAGAGGACAGAGGTCTGGGGAGATCCCGCGAGATGAACAAAGGGCAGAAGGTAAGGCAGAGACTTGGTTCCACTGGAGAATCCAAGGGACGTCATGGCTCCTGTCAGCCAGCATCACTTCCCCGGATTCTGGTCACAGTATCTAATTTCTGTTTGAGCAACCCCGCCCCCACTCTTTGTGCCTGGCTGGAACTATTTAAAAAGAGGCAGCATCTTTCCAGGCTACCAGAATGCAAGCTTGGCACCATTTTTTTATGAGCACTCGGACCAACACAGAGGGCAGGGGATAGAGGATCTCATCACTTAGGCTGCTGGATTCAGCTATGCCTGAAGTCTTCCCTCTGGACCTCTGGAGCCCATGAGTTCTCTTTTTTCTTGCCTTGTCTTCGACAAGTTAAAACTGTGTTTCTGTTGCTTAAAGCAAAGTCATGGTGAAGACTGGTGAGGCCCCATGGGGCTGGATCATCTCCACCTCCTCTTCCTGGCAAACTGCATCCCTGTCACCACTTTGGAGGAGCCTGTCCTGATTCCTCCAGACAGGCTTAGGAGTCATGTGCATCTCCTAGATGTAGCCCAAGACTGCTGGGATGCACCACTATGCTTTCCCCCATGACACTAGGAGCAGGGCTGTGTCTCATTGCTTTCTGGGTCTCCAGCACCCAGCATGATGCTTGGCGCATAGTAGGGACCTAGTAATTCCTATGAAACATACGAGTTGGAATTGGAGGTCTTAAGTAGCTTCATAGGCAAATCACATACAAGTAGTGATGGGTGCTGAGCTGTCAAGGGCTTGGGCTTTGGAATCAGACCTCCTCGAATTTGAATCTTGGCTCTCCCACTTATTAGCTCTGTGACCTTGAGCAAGTCATGTGATCTCTCTGTACCTAGGGTTTTCTCCTGAGGAGACAGAGAAAAGTCAACTCCTCCCAGGTTGCTCTGAAGGCTGGAGACAGGTGTATGAAAAAATCCATAGCACAGGGTTGTCATCCCTCCGTAGAGAAGAGTTGACATATTCACAGCTCCTTGCAAGTGAAATGCAAATGTGCTCCTCTAGTGGACAGGATGGTGGGGGAGGTCATCACACCCTTCCTCCCCTGAGATGGGTTCCTGCTTCGGCTGCCTGAATCAGCACTTCCTTCCCCACCACCTGACTCAGGGGCCGGGCTGGGACTGAGTTATCATTCCTTGGTGAGCCGGCAGGAGGGGAATGGAGCCCACAGTCAGCCTCCGGGCTACGTGCCCGACCTTCACCATCTGCTCAGGGCACTCAACAAATGAGGAAACTGAGCACAGATGATAACTTGCTCAACGTCACAAGGTTAGTAAATGAACTTCATTCCAAGTGTGTAGGGAAATGTTTAAAAACCAAGGGGGAGGGGCGCCTGGGTGGCTCAGTGGGTTAAGCCTCCATCTTGGGCTCAGGTCATGATCTCAGGGTCCTGGGATCGAGCCGCATTGGGCTCTCTGCTCAGCGGGGAGCCTGCTTCCCCTCTCTCTCTGCCTGCCTCTCTGCCTACCTGTGATCTCTGTCAAATAAGTAAATAAAATCTTAAAAAACAAAACAAAAGCAACAAAGGGGGAGCAGACTGGGCCACATTATAGCCGCATAAATTCCCCTCCTCTCAGGCCCCAAGCCTGCATGCACTTGGGCCACACAGCCTCCCAGACCTGGTTGTGACAACATTGTCTGGGTCTTAATCCCTTCCTGGTCCGGGGGCCGAGCTGACCCTGTCTGGGCTGGTGTGTTCCCACGGTTTGCCATCGCTTAGCAAATCAACACCGGTTCCAGAGCGAGGGCTGGGTCATGGAGGGCTCCCAGTCTTAAAGGTCAGAGCTCCTTCTCAGACCGAGAGGGGGAAATCCTGGTGTCAGTCAGGTCCCTGAGGTCCCTGGGACTGCCCCAAGCCCTCGGCCTCTTGCCAAGGCTGAGCGCCTGGCCAAACACCTCAGCGACCCCGTCCCCCTGCTTGAACCCCCATCCCCACTGGGAGCCTCCATCCTTGGCTTCGTCTGTCTCAGCACCGCAGTCCCTGGGACTCCTCTTTACCCCCAACTGGCCTCCCTACTTCTCTCTTAGCCAAGGTGGGTTTACGGTGACTGCGTGGCCTCCTACTTGTAGGGCCCCTCTGAGGGTTGCTGGGAGTTCCAGAGTGTTCTGGGAGGGGAGGCGGCCAGATCACACTCAGGAAGCATTTTCCATTAAATGCTCCTGGCACACTGCCCAGGGAGATGTCAGAAGAAGGAACCCAGTCCGCAGGCCTCCAGCAATCTCTTACGTCTTCCTTTATCGTTCTATCACTAATACCGATTTTTTATTCTTTTTCCTAAAGGGGAACCTTTAAAGTTGGACTGGCCCTGCTCTCATTCCTTCACAACACATCTCCACTCTGATGGCCAGACCATCTCGCTAGAGAAAGCATGTGATCTTCCCGGGGCCCCCACACAGCCTCTCTGGGGCACCTGCTGCTTGTGGGGGGAACGCGCCAAGCCCTCCTGTGACCTTGGGTGATCTGGCCATGGCCAGCCTCCGTGACAGCATCTCCCACTGCTGCGACCCTTGCCCCTCTGCTCAGCCACACGGACCTTTCTGGAGCCCCTCAGACGCCTCAGCGCCCGGGCTTCCCTACCACTCCCTTGGTCTGGGAACTCCCCCGGAAAGCTGAGGATTCAGGGTCAACAGCTCTTTGTCAGTGAGGCCCCTGGAGACCCAGACCTCATCATACACCATGATGCCGACGGTGCCTGCGTGAGAGGGTCCGGTTCTGCCCCCGATGCCTCCTACCTCATTCACCGGGTTCTTCAGGCCGAAAAGCTAAGAGCCCTGGATTCATGTTATTCTCTCAAAGTCACATCTAATTGATCAGGAAGTCCTACGAGCTCTTCACCGTACATCCATGTCCACGCATCCCATCCTCTCCAGCCACTTCCGGCTGCCTCCATGGCTACCATCTTGGTCCAAGCCCTGGGCTATTCCCAGGGTTATTATCATCTCACCTGGGTAATTCTAAATGCTCCTAAAGTGGTTTTCTGTTCCTGCACTATTCTACAAACAGCTAGGAGAGGACTCCTTTAAAAATGTAAGTCACAGGGCGCCTGGGTGGCTCAGTGGGTTAAGCTGCTGCCTTCGGCTCAGGTCATGATCTCAGGGTCCTGAGATCGAGTCCCGCATCGGGCTCTCTGCTCAGCAGGGAGCCTGCTTCCCTCTCTCTCTCTCTCTTTCTCTCTCTGCCTGCCTCTCCATCTACTTGTGATCTCTCTCTATCAAATAAATAAATAAAATCTTTAAAAAAAAATGTAAGTCACATTACATCACTCTCTTGTGCAAACTTTCTGCTGGTTAACCGTCACCACCCCACCTTGGAGTGACATGGTCCCTGCCCACCTCCACGACCTCATTCCTGACACTCCATTCTCTCTGAAGCTCCAGCCACACTAAATTTCCTGTTGTTTCTACAATACTCTCAGCTTGTTGCCACCTCAGGGCCTTTGCTCATGCTGTTCTCTCAGCCAGGCACGCTTTTCCCTCAGCATCTTGCTTAGCTTACTCCCTCTGTCGGTTCAGAGAAGCCCTCTGTGGAAGGCAGCTTTAACGATGGCCCTCAAGGTTCCACACCTTCTGCCCTTCCCGTGTGTAATCCCCTCCTCTCAAGGGTGGGTGAGACTCAGATACTTGCTTCTAATCCATAGAATACAACAAAAACAATGGGTGTTGCCTTTAACATTGGGCTACAAAAGGATTATCACATCTGTCCTGCTGTCCTCTCTCTTTCTCTCTCCCTCCATGGCTTGCTCTGAGGGAAGCCAGCTTCCATATTGTGAGCTGTCTGTGGGGAGGCCTTTGTGGCAAGGAACCAAGGACAGACACCTCCACCAACAGCCAGAGAGGAACAGAGACTCTCGGTCCAGTAGCCCACAAGAAACTGAACCCTGCCAACAACCATGTGAGTGAGCTTGGAATTAGATCCTACCTGGGTCAAACCTTAAGATGACACCAGAGCCTTGGACAACATCCTGACTTGGTCTGTGAGGAGAACCTGAGCCAGAGGACCCTTCCAGGTTGTGGGACCCAACCCATAGAAAAAGATGGTAGGAGCACCTGGGTAGCTCAGATGGTTAAACATCTGACTCTTTTTTTTTTTTTTTTAAGATTTTATTTATTTGGGGCATCTGGGTGGCTCGGTGGGTTTAGCCTCTGCCTTCGGCTCAGGTCATGATCTCAGGATCCTGGGATCAAGTCCCACATTAGGCTCTCTGCTTGGCAGGGAGCCTGCTTCCTTCTCTCTCTCTCTCTCTCTCTCTCTCTGCCAACTTGTGATCTCAGTCAAATAAATAAATAAAATCTTTTTAAAAAAAAAAAGATAAAAAAAAGATTTTATTTATTTATTTGACACAGAAAGACACAGTGAGAGAGGGAACACAAGCAGAGAGAGCAGGAGAGGGAGAGGAGAAGCTCCCTGCTCACCTGGGGCTCCATCCCAGGACCCATGACTTGAGCTGAAGGCAGCTGCTTAACGACTGAGCCACCTAGGCGTCCCTAAACATCTGACTCTTGATTTCGGCTCAGGTCATGATCTCAGGGTTGTGAGATAGAGCACCGTGTTGGACTGGGTATGGAGCCTGCTTGAGATTCTCTCTCTCCCTCTCCACACTCCTCTTGCCCCCTACCCTGTTCAAGCACACACACTCTCTCTCTCTCTCTCTCTCAAAAAAAAGAGGGAGACAATTAGTATCTGTTGTTTTAAGCTGCTTAATTTTGGGACTGCTTGTTATGCAGCTGTGGCTAACACACACACTCTCCTTAGCCTGCTCGCCCCAAGCTCCTGCCACTCTATCGCCTTACCCAGCTTTGTTTCTTGGTAGCATGGCTGTTACTTCTGCATCTTTTCTAGCCCAGAGCCTGGCCCCATGCAGATGTTCAGGAATTACTTGTGAATGAGCAAATACGGGAAGGCACACAGGAGGCCCAAAGGGGCAATGCCATAGCTCAGAAGAGCCAGAAGTAGGGGGCTCAGGAGGGAGGAGTCTGGCTCACCCCAATCCCAGCTGGAGGTTACCATTCTCTCTTAGTAGAGACTGGGGAGCCTGGTCTCGCACCTCCTCAGAAGGCTGCTGGTCTGGGCCCAGGATTCGGGAGCTCATGGTCTCTGGAGGAGAATGAGTCCCAGCAGCACACTCCACTCCAGACCAGACCTTCTGTATTTCCTCTGCTCTCTGGACTTCAGGCCTGTTTTTCTTTGTTTGGTATGGAGATTTCCTAAATGCCTCACTTAGAGTGATCTAATTTTTATACCCTTGTCAGACTTTTCACAAAAATAATTTAATAGATAAGAAAAGAATCCTATTCCAACCCACGTGGCTCAGTTTTTGTTTGGAAATGGTCCCTGTGTCCATAAAAAGGAAAGGACCGCCAAATCTAATCCCCTCCCAGCACTGTCCCCACAGGGTCTCTGGCTGCGTTGGGGGCCAGGAGGCCAGGGAACCTTCCAGCAAAAACACTGGGCCTGAGTCGGAACCCAGTGCCCAGTCTGGGTCTGGCAAGGGCTGGCCGTGTGCCCAGCTAACTGAGCCATTTCCTCCCAGACTGGGGCAAGTTTCCTGCCCAGAGGGAACTGAACATGCTCCCAGGCAGAGGGGGGCTCCCCTGGATTGGGGGAGGGGCAACCACAGGCATTTCCCCCCACCTCAGCTACTTTGCAGCTGAGAGGCCTTCCTGGGGGTAGAGCAGGGGGAGTAAGGGATCAGAGATTGGGTTTGAGGTGGCCATTTCTGGAGGAAGGAGCTGAAGCCACCTTGTCCAACTTTGGGGCCAGCCTGCCTCTGTGTCCCAGGTGTGCCCCGGGGGTGGGGAGCAGAGAATCCTATACCAGATGCTGTCTGTCTGGAAGCAGTAACTTTTGGGTGACCGTGGTGGCCTTTGCTGAGAAGCAAGGCTCGCCAGAACCTGGAATCCTCCAAGAACCTTCTCGCCTCACCTCCTCCCTGGTGTGTCCTCTGTCACTCCCGGACAACCTGACCACCGTAGTCCCCCGGACACCCCCTAGCTAGGAGTCTTCTTTGCCCTGTGGGGCTCCTCCTCGGAAAGGACCCTCAATCCCTATAGCCTCAGGCTACTCTGCTCACAAGGTGACTGGAACCACACTCCAGAACCTTCCAGGAATGTGCACCTCTGTTGGTTTTCCCTGGCCCCAGTTCTTCAATGAGAAGAGGGTAGCAGGAAGCATGCAAAGCGCTTGCACTTTGCGGGGCAGGCCACCTGGGCTCCAATCCTGGCTTCACCACTAACTAGCTCTGTGACCTTGAGGAAGTTACATAACCTCTCTGGGCTTGTTTCTGAATCTGTTAAAAAGGGATAACAGTAATTGTCTCTTGGGGCCGATGTCAGAACGAAATGAGATTGTAAAAGTGCTTGGCACGTGGTAAGCACCCTACACGTGGCCATTTTTCTTATGATTGGCTCAGAGAGTGGCAGCGACCCACCCAAGGGCACACAGCAAGTAAGCAGAGGAGCTGGTACCCAACCTTTTCCCAGTTACTCTGTGGTCTCCTGGGCTGGGCCCTGCAGGAGAGACAGGGCTGAACGAGGCTGAGATGGCAAGGACCCTCGTGGTCTTGGACAGCCTAGGCTGAGACGGGACAGGGACACTGTCCATCACGACTGCAGGTGGGGGCTGGACCATGAGTCCTCCACTGGGTCCCCGTTGCTTCCTCAGACACATCAATATGGAACTCCTGAACCCCAGGGAACCCAGCCCGCATGTACCCCCGGAACCTGCCCCAGCCAGAAGGGCTGTGTGGCTTCAGAAAAGCCTCTTTCCCTCTCTGTATGTTCATGATTCTAAGCACAGGTTGAGAAAAATCATCTTTATTATTGTTCATGGAGGAGGTGAGGGAAGCCAGTAAAGGGGTCATTCTGAGGACGCAATTCTCCCTCATTCCCCAAACCCCTGGGGAAGGAGGGTCTCAGGGGGTTGTACCCATTGTCCATCCTGAGAAAAAGGGGGCTTTACCCACTGGCCTCCGGTGCCCCCCTTCGGAGGCTGCTAGCCCCAACCCTCCCTGCCAGGAGCCCCCAGCGCCCAACTCCAGCTCCAGGTGGGGGCCAGCCTTGTCCCTCTGCCTCGGGGCAGTGCCCTGGGGTCAACGCGTCCAGAAGCGCCTGGTGGGCCTAAGACAGACTCCGAGTCCTGGCTAAGGCAGGTCAGGAGGGGGCTGGGCCTCGGGGCTGGGCGGCTGCTGAGGGCTGGGCAGCTGCTGAGGGCTGGGGCTGGGACTCCCTTGCAGCAGACACTGTCGGCCTCCGGGATGGAAAATCCTGAGGGAAGGTGTGTTGGGAAAGATGGAGGACACCACTCAGTTCCCCCATCCTCTGGTGGGGGACTTCAGGCCTCCGATTACCCAGGCCCTTCCTCCAACCCGGGACCTCTGAGCGGTCAAAGGTTAACACCAGGAGAAAGAGGGGATTTCAGCTCCTTCTGCCCCACCCCAAGAAAGGTCATCCCAGGTCTTCTTAAACTTGGGGCGTGCTGAGGCTCCTTGAGCTGTCTGGGGCAGGGCTCAGGGTCTGGGGGGGGGCGCTCGGGGAGGAGGGTCCATCTGTACCTGGCAAAGGTCCAGCAGAGTGCGGCTGCCCGCCAGGCACCAGAGCTCGCCCAGCAGGGACAGGACGACTCCCAGGAGGTCCAGCCAGCTGCCCACGGTCAGCAGCAGCACGAAGAGGCCGCCCATGCGCACCAGCAAGGTCTGGGCGTGACTCTGCAGGCCGGGGTGCTGCCGCTGCTCCTCTATGGGGGTGGGGGGAAGGGGGTGCTTGTCCCTGCCTGCCACCATACCTGGAGCCCCAACCTCAGGTCCAGCTGGAGCGGAGCCTGGACCTCCCAGCTCCCCACCCCACCCCCGCACCCCGCAACCCTCCCTCCCCCACCCCCACTCTCTGAGTACCCGCCTCCTAGGCTCATTGCTCACCCCCAAGCCTCCTGCTGTTTTGTGCTCTGCTTGCACTGGGGGTGGGGGAGCACTCCAGCTCCAAGCGGAGGAGTCCCCGGCACCACCACTGCACTCCCACATCTGATGCCTCGGTAAACCCTGGGGACACTTTCTGCTAAGTACATCCCCACCTGAGCCCACCTCCACACTCCTGCTGCCCTGCCTAGTCCCAGCTCTGGCTTCTGTTCTTGACTTTGTAGGTCAGGTGTCTACTCCATGTCTGTTCAGCAGCTAGTGACCTTCTAAACGGATCAACAAGATGAAATCTCTCCTTTGCTTACATTCTTCCCAGGACTTTCCACTGCGTTGGGGGTAAGCTCCAAACTCCTTACCTTGCCGGTGAGGTCCTGCCTGATAGGATGCCGGCTCTCCAACCCCACCTCACCTCGCCTCTGACCTGCTCCTGTTCCTATCCCAGAGCCTTCCAGGTCTTCTTTTTGTTCAGCAAGCATACCAAGCTCACTCCCACCTCAGGGCCTTTGCACCTGCTGCTCTCTGCCTGACTGCACTTCCCTGTCCTGCCCCATCTCTCCCCTGCAGCCAATGGTGTTTCCTACAGCCCACATCTGACCAGATTGCTCTCCCCTACTGAAAACCTGTAGTGGTTTTTCAGCAGATGGCCAGCCAGGCTGATGAGGGCTCCCCATCAGGCCCCCATGCAGCTGGCCAGCCTCATCCTCTCCCCATTCCCTTGGGGTGACAGCCACACTCCATTTTTTCCAATTGTTTGACAGTGCCATGCCCTCTCTCACCTCTGGGGTTTGGCCCTATACAAGCTCCATCTCCTCAGAGCTCCCACAGCACAACACACCCTTCCCCGAGTTGTTCCCTGTGGCTTCTGTTGCTAGACAGGTGCGCTGGGATGGCAGGGGTGGGGTCTAATCGTGGGTGGCCTCCCCGGGTCCCAGCATGGTGCTGCACCCAGGACAGACCACGGGATGTGAGTGCTGAGTGGCCCAGCTGCCCCCCCAGGACCCGAGTGGCGGCCCCTACCCTGCATGTAGATGACCAGCAGGGCGTAGCAGATGACGAGCGGCGTCCAGAAGCGCACGGCATCCGAGGTGGTCGGGAAATCCCGGTTGATGAGGGCCACAGCTGCCAGGTCACCCACAGCAAAGGCCACAGCCAGGGCGCGGGCCAGCAGCCTGGGAAGGCCGTGAGCACCGGCCAGCAGGCCCAGGCAGACCCCGCAGTAGTGCTGGCTGCTGTGTAGCTCATACAACTGGCAGACGTGGCGGCAGAGGCGCCTGGCACCGGTGCCCAGCAGGGTGGCCAGCCAGAGGCCCAGCAGTAAGTTCAAGGTGCGGTGAGGGGCACCCTCCTGCAGGAAGCTCAGGCCGCAGGTCAGCCCACAGCCCAGGGAGTACTGGCTTACAAGGTACAGCTGCAGCCTCTCCCTCTCGGAGCCCTGCGCGGGGCGGAAGCAGAAGAGGGGCACAGTGGGGAGGGCTGGGGGTGCTCAGGCCTCCGGCTGCTTCTCACCAGGCACACAGACCACTCTGTAGGAGGCTAGAGCCAGAAGGAACCTTGGGAATCGTTCCCCAAGAAGGAATATTGCCTTCAAGTCAAGCCCTCCTGGGACCATTTCTTTCTGCTTGATTTCCCTCACGAATGTTACTTGGGACCCACTGAAGGTTGGTGGCTCGGAGACTTGAAGACCTGGGTTCAAAGCCTGACTCTACCTCTTGCTGGCTGACCTGGGACAAGTCGCTCACCCTCTCTGAGCCTTAGTCTCCCTACCTGTGAGATGCAGGTCACAGCAGAGCTTTACCCCCTAGGACTGTGAGGACACGCGAGATGACGCACCCAAAGTCGCTGGTGGGCGCCTGCCTGGCACATGGGGGGCGCCACAGCCGGGAGCTGCCACCGCTCTCTTCTTGGACTGGGGCTGCGGCCACTGAGGGCCACTGCGAGAGCGGGTGAGCAGGGGTCTGTGCTCCCAGTCCCAGGAGGCAATCTGTACTCTCCAGTCTCAGTCTTACAGAAAGGGGGTGGCGAGGAGACAGGGTGCTCCCGCTGCCCCCCCCACCCCGCTTCCGGTGAAAACTAGGGCCCAGGGCTGGGGAGTGACTCATCACCGCCGGAAGTCTTACCTGGCCCAGGGAGAGCAGTGTGGACAGAGCTCGGAGGGAGAACTCAAGCACCACCAGGGCAGCCACCCGGGCCCCCAGGACGGTCAGGATCAAGGCCAGCCCAGCCAGGTGCACAGTCTCCAGGGAGGCCCACTGGGCCTGCAGCCGCTGCTTCTCCAGCTGCCGCTTGGGCTTGCTGTGGGGCAGAGCGGGCGTGGGCAGGGTCAGAACCATCAGCCTCGGCCCAGGCAGCGGCCCTGGGCCCCCAGAAACACTCTCTGGGGATGGAGTTCTCACCCCTCCAGTCCTCCCCACTGGAGGCCGGATTGGGCTGGGGGGTGGGCGCTCAGGGGAGGGGCCAGGAGTGGGCTGGATTGGCAGACACTCACTTGGCACAGTTCACAAAGAAGTAGACCTTCAGGAGGCTGTTCAGGACCGAGACTCCACTGGCCCCGATGAGGCCTGAGGGCAGGAGGGAGGGCAAGCGAGTTTGGCCGGGTGAGAGAGTTTGGCGGGGTGAGAGGCGGTGGGAGACCCACGTGGGGGGTCCACCCTGTGCTGCCCAAAGCGGGGGGCCCAGGGGTGGCGCTGCGTGGGAGGAGGAGGCGGCGCTCACCTTGAAGGACAGAGTCGAGGAGGCCGGAGCCCCACTGGAGGGAGGGGAGGCTGGGGAGCCAGGAGGGGAGGGGTGGCAGGGAGAACATGGCCGCTGGGATCAGCCGCAGCCCCAGCCTCCGGCCAGATCTGCACCAGAGAGATCGACGTCATGGGGCAAAGGTGTCCGTGGAGGGAAGGGTGGGGCGGGGAGGGGTCAGGACACGGGGAGGGGGGGGAGGGGGAGGGTGGAGATGGGGGAGGGGAGCGGCCAGAAGTGGGGGATCAGAAGTCCGGGAAGAGTGGGGTCAGAAGTGGGAGGGGGGAAGAGGGGAGGAGAGGGGCGGGGAGGGGGGGGCAGGGACCTCAGCCTTCAGGGCCCGAGGGTTGTGGGGCCTTGAGAGCCAACCGCTGCTCAGGGGCTCCACATCTGGGCAGCACGACGTGAGGACCGTCTCCAGCACTGGCCCTGGCCTCTGTCTCCGCTCAAGTTGGATGCCCACTGTTTCGCCTTCCTGAAGCCCCAGGTGTCATTGTTGCCCTGGCCCCCAGCCTTGCTTCTGGGCTCTGCCCCTCAGCCCCAGTTCTGGAAGGGGCCGTCGGTGTCCCCACAGTCCGAGGCTCGGCGCCCCTCCGCCTGTGGTCTGGAAGGTGGTCTGTCCCCCGCACAGCCTGAGGTCTGGAGGCAGGGCCCCTCCCACAGCCTGAGGCTGAGATCCCGGTGGGGGGGGCCCTCCTCTCCCTCAGCCACTGCACGTCCTTCCCCGACGGTCCTCTCCCTGGCCGCTAGGTGGCAGGCCTCCATCGGTTGGACGTGGTGGGGTGCGGCTGGCCTGCCCCAAGACTTCTGGATCCTCCTTCCCCAGATCGAGGAGAGAGAGCCAAGCGTGGGGGTTCAGGGGTGGGGGAGCCGGAGGCTGCCAGCAGAAGGGAGTCGTTGAAGTAAACAAAGTAGAAAACTTTATTGGTTTGGAGTGTGTGCTAGGGGTACCCCTGGGAAGAGCAGACATGGGGTGTGGCGGGGTAGGCAGTTCAGGCTGCTTGACCTGGGCCAATCCTGTCCCTTCCAGGGACTCGGTGTCCATCTCTGAAGCACAAAGGTCAGCGGGGCCCTGAGGAACACGCTCAGCGGCGGGAGTGTGGCTTCAGCTCAGGGAGAGGGCCCCAGATGAGGACACCTGGCTCTGCGACTCCCCTAAGCAAGTCACTTCCTTGCCCCGGGCCTCAGTCTCCTCACCTGAAGAATGGGCATCGCGAGAGCTCCCTTTCAGAACGGTCATGAGGATTTGTGCAAACGCCCACAGTGCTGGGCATCTAGGAGGCCCTCGTAAAAGCTCTCTGTGGATGTCACAGGCTGAATTATGTCTTCCCCTCCCCCACATTTGTACACTGAAGTTCTAACCCCCAGTCTGTGACTGTACTTGGAGATGAGGTCTCTGAAGAGGGAATTATGTTAAAAGGAGGACATTAGGGCAGGAGCTAGTCCAGCACGACCAGTGTCCCTAGAAGAAGGGATTCGAACACAGACACAGAAGGTAGACCGTGTGAAGACCCTGGGCCGCCAGGGAGAGAGGCCTCAGAGACACCAACCCTGCTGACACCTTGACCTTGGACTTCCAGCCCCCAGAGTGTGGACAGCATCTGTTGTTTGAACCCCTGGCTTGAGGGGCTTTTTGATGGAAGCCTGAGGCATGTGCACAGTGACACGCAGGCTCTCCAGCCGCCATGGTCCTGGCTCTTGCCAGAGGCACCAGTCTGGGCTGGGCAGAGCTAAGTTCCAGTCCTGGTTCTGTCCCTTCAAAGCTGTGTGGCTTCCTACCTGGTGAGCCTCAGCGTCCCCTGCTAAGAGAGGATTTCACCATCTCGCACTGTTTGAGGACCAAGCAAGCCGATGCGTGCGAGTGACCCCACTCGGGGTAACGGTCACGACCCGGAGCGGTTATTATAGTCACGGGTAAGGCTACGGGATGAGGTAACCCAGGCAGAGGGAAGAGAACTTGCCAGAAAACAGAGCAGCTGGTGATCCAGAACAAGCAGCTCCGGCCCCGAGTGGGCCGTGGGTCTGGGTTGACCAGAGCTGCCCACACTCTCCTTGGTCGTGTGGCCGGGGCTGGGCCTGTGGCCTGCTCTGAGACGGCCATTCCCAGCCGGAGTGGGCCGTCGCTCCTGGATCCCGGGCTGTGTTAGGAGATGGGGACAAGGGATGCCGCCTAGGTGCCCTGGTGCTGGCTCCGCGCGGCCAGTTTCCGGAGCTCATCCCAGAAGAGCATGCTGAGGATGGTGTGGGGGCCCAGGCGCAGGTAGGCTGGGCCCAGACCCTTGTAGAGGGCCAGGGGGCCCTCCTGCCTCCAGATCTTCACCAGGCAGTCTGCGAGGCCACCGTACAGCTGGCCCTGGGGACAGAGGCAGGGTGGGGGTCACTGCAGGGGTCATGGGGTTTTGGCTGGTACAAGTGGGCGTGTGTCTGTGTGGAGGGGCCCCTGCCGTACATCAGCAGAGAGACTGTCCCCAAGCTGGCAACGTACATAAAGGTGACCCCTTAGGCTGTGACATTTAAGGTGAGACCTCTTCCTCCAGGTAGCCACAGCCCATGCCCAGGGCCCAAGATTTGGCTAGTGGCATGCGAGTGGAATTCGTCCCCTTCTCAGCCTTTGGAGAGCACCTTTGTGTTGAACACAACCTGCGCGACGGTACGTGGCGGCCGTGGGGTCAGGCCTAGTTGGGTGACCTCAGGCCGGTCACTAGATGGCCCCGATCTTCCGTTTCCTCAGCAGGAAAATGGAGGTGGTTGTGAGGGTAGAATAAAGTGCTTAGCCCGTGCCGGGGACGTGAGTGCTCAGCAAACCGGCCAAATCGGTGTGTCTGCGTGTATGTCACACATCTGCGCGTCCCTGGCTGTGTGTGTGTGTGTGCGCGCGCGCACACACTGGGGCATGCTCTCCAGCCCCCCGCATACCCCCTGCACCTTCCCTTGCTTACTCGGCCAGTTCCGTCCACGGGCTGATTGTAGAGCCGCGTGCTGACCACGTCGAAGGGGGTCATGACCACGGCCACAGCGACACTGCTGATCATGCCTCCAGCCAAGGCCACCAGCCAGCTGTCTTCCGGGAGCCACTGTGGGGTTGGGACAGGCTCTGACCCCTGCAGCCGCTGCCATCTCCCCACCCCCCTGGCGCCCACCCTACCCTCCCATACTTGCGGGCTGGAAGAGTTGCGGGAAAGGGAGCAGACCAGGCCCCTCCAGCCACTCCCCCAGCCCAGCTCCTTCACGGCGTCAGGGCTCCGGCCCCCACCCCTGCTGGGCACAAGGGCAGAGCCGGGGTCCTCAGCTCTCTTCAGGGACCCTGCCTGCCCCCCCCACTGGCCTTGCCTAGGTGGGCGTCCAGCAGGAGATGTTGGGACGGGATGAGAGCCCACACAGGGAGAACGGAGGCAGAGGGCCCGATTCTGTCGTGTCTGAGGGTGGGCACGGGTGTCCCTGGCTCCTCACCTGTTGCTTCTGCACCCAGGCCTTGGCAGAGGCGAAGGTGGCCAGCTGGGCGGCTGAGCCGACCATGACCCTGGGCACGGCCCCACCCACGCCCCGCCATAGCCCTGCCAGGCCCTGCTGCCGCCAGATGGTCTCCAAGGCACCCAAAACACTCTGTGGGGAGAAGGCACTGGGTCACTGGGCAGCCCCTGCCAGCTCACCCAGCCCAGGGGGCTCTGGGGAGGGACAGTCCCTACCTGGTGATGGTGTTGGTGCCCCACGGCCATCGCGGCCACCGTCTGGGCCTGCAGCTGCGTTTTGACCTGTGGGAACAGATGTGACAGAGGGACTGGACGAGCAGCGGCCCGACCTCCAGACCTCCACGAGCCCGCACCCACTGTGTAGGGGGCATGGGGAACAGGGTTTGGTGGGGAGGCTCTGCAGTCGGCCTGGCTCTACATCTTGGTGCGACCTGGGGCGAGTCACTTGACCTTCTCCCAGCCTGCCCGCTCCCACTGTTCCGAGGACCAAGTGGGATGGTGACTATTCAGCCTCTGGCCTAGTCCGCGGAGGCCCTGCTTATTCTGAACTTGCTGGGCCACATAGGAAGACAGGCGTCCACACTGGGTCTGAGCCCGCACCCGCCCTGTCGCCCTCTATCCCCTCCCCTGACTCAGGCCCAGTGGGGCAGGGACCCCAGGAGAAGGAGCATGGGGCAAGGCTCCGGGGCTTTGCACCCAGGGACAGATTCCAACCCCCACGCAGGGATGTTCCTGGGAACGTCCCCACCCGGCCCGCCCCACCCCGCCTGGTACCAGAGCCAGCCTGGAAGGTTCCAGAGGCGCCCACCCTCCCTTCCCCACTGGAAAGCTGGGTCATGGGGTGGTGGAGGTTGGAGACAAGGCACTCACCAAGTAAGCAGGACTCCCCACGAAGGCTCCCAGGGCCCCAGCCACCGCGCCCGCGACCACCGTGCCACCAGGCTGCTGGGTGAGGCCAGCCTGGCCCGCCAGGCTGTAGCAGTAGAAGCGGACGCCGTTCATGAGGCCCTGGTAAAGGAGGCCGGCGGCCAGCCCCTTCTGCAGGCCACACAGCCCGTCTGCACGGACCACAGCTGCTACCGAGGCCAAAAAGCCCCTGTAGGGCCGTGGGTAGGTGCCGCGGGCCTGCAGCTCCCCCTGCAGCTGCAGTCTCGTCTTCACCACCTCCAGGGGGTTGGTAAAGACGCAGGCCAGGCAACAGGCCGAGGCGCCCAGCACCAGGTCCACAGCTGGTGCAACCGTCTCCATGGCCTCTGTTCCTGAGGCTGGCCGTGCCCAGGTCAGGGGCCTGGGCACAGGCCCTAGGGTGGGGGCGCTTAGGCTCTCTGCACCCCTGCCCCGCCACAGGGCTGGGGATCGAGGGGGCCTGGGGCCATGTCTGGTGGGCAGAGGTCCCAGTCGGTAGGCCGGGTGGCCCCTGGTCTATCTCGGGAGTCCACCTGCTCTGCTCCGACACTGGGGCTGGCGGAGCCCCGGACACGCCCCCGCTGGCTCGGACCAATCCCAGCTCTCTCTGTTCTCCACACCTCCCAGCAGGGGTGTGCCTGGACCCTGGGATCTGGGGAAAAGGTCACCTGGGACAGGAGGCTGATTGGGGCGGGGGAGAGGGTGCCCGTCAGCAGGGACACCTCCTCCAGCTTTTCTTGTCCTCCTGCCCTTCCTCTGGCCCTGGGGCAAAGGGTACTTCTGGCCTAGTCCATCCTGCTGCAGCTCAGAGCCCAGGGCGGGACCCGGAGCCGCATGCCCGGGCAATGCAGCCACCACCCTCAACCCCCTGCACCGTCTTTGCGGCTGCCCTTCCCCAGCCTCAGTCTTCCAGCCCAGCTCCCACGGTCTCTGGTTCCACTGTCAGGGAGAGCAGAGGCGGCAAAGGGCTTCTCGAGCCCTGTGGAACTGGTTCTGAATCCCAGGCTCCGCTGTCATGTGTGACCCTGGGCAATCACTCCCCCTGCTAGCTTCAGTCTATTTGTAACTTGGGAATATTAATATCTGTCTCAGAGGTTTTTTGGAGGGCTAGAGATGTATGAACAGCACACCTAGCACACCTAGCACACCTAGCACAGGGCTCTTCCCGGTAAAGGATGGCTCGCATTCCCCCCCACTCGCCCCTCTCCCAACTTCTGGCTCCTTTCTCCCCATCCCTGCCTCAGATGACTTCAGGGCCGTTGAGCCGTGTGTCTCAAAGAGTGGCCCGAGGCTTTGGTCATCACCCCATGCGGACTTGCCCCCCAGTCCTGCCCCCCTTCTGGTGGGAGCCCCTTCTGGGCCGTAGGTGTCTGGAGGAGAGGCCCTGGTGTGGAAATGGCTCTGTGTCAGAAGGGACCTCACACCCCTGGAAGCCAGCACCACCCTGGTCTCTGTCCCCAGGGCATCCCTTCTGCCATGGACACCCCACATCACCGAAGCCGCCATGCTCCACAGCCTCCATGCCCACCCTTCCCAGCACCCACTCCTTTTGTCCCAGGTGTGAGGGCCTGGGGGGGGGTGGGCACTGCCAGGTGCTCGAGTGCCTCAGGCTCCCCTCCCCTCCTCTGCCTGCACCTGTTAAGCTTGGCAGCACCCTCTGGTCAGCCCCCAGGGCAGTAGCTCAACAAGCCGTCTGGGGGCAGCTTGGACTCTCGGGTTTATCCCGGCCCTCGCCCCCAGAGCTGGGGAGGCCGGCCGTGGAGACAGGCCCTGGGACTAGAGGAGTGTCCTCCCCTCCCCCGGGCACTGCAGGAAATAAGAGCAAAAGTCAGGCCAAGAACCCCTCAGGGCCTGAGCTCCAGAGAGCAGCATCGGGGCAGTGGGTGAGCGGGCGCCCAGCGTCAGCACACAGCAGCTGACGGAAGAAAATCAGGAATGAATGGTCTAAAGCCGGGGAGGGGAGAGGCAGCCGGTGGGGGCGGGGGGTGCAGAGATCTCCCACTCCCAGCCCAGTCACAAAGGGCCAGTGACAAGTCCTGGCAATATAACGTGTCTATTTTATTTAAAAAAAAAAAACCAAAACCCAAACCCAGACCATCTGACCCCTTCCCAAGGGGGTCTGGCTCCAGCCAAGCAGGGGACAGTCAGGAGGCACTCGCCGGGATGCCAGACTGGGGGGCTCTGCCCCACTCCGAGCCCTCCCCCCTCTCCTTTGCTCCCGGCAGGAGGAGAGAGCCTGACTCCTGGGTCCTCCTGGCACTGCAGTCTGGGGAGAATGGGTGCCTTGATCACACAGGGCCTCCGGGCAGCCAGGGAGGGGCTGCCCAGCCCCCCACCCCAGCCCCCAGCCGGGCGCCTTCCCTGGAAGACAGCAGGGCGGCTGGGGCGGTGTTAGCGAGGGAGCATGCATGGCGGCCCCAGCGTCCGGCTTCCCTGCGCGGCCAGCTGAGTGTTCAAAAGTGAACGAGGATGGTCAGGCCTTGGCTGGGACCCCTGACCCAGGAGAGGAAGAGGGGAGTCCTGCCCTCTCAGTCCTTCTGCTCCCCGCAGAGTCGGCCTGACTCTCATCGCCATCCTGAAGAGGCAGACGCATCCGTACATGCCGCGCGTACGCAGAGCCCATAGGGCTCAGACCCTCCGCCCCAGCGCTCTCCAGTCACCGCCGGCCGGGCGGGAAGCCCGAGAGCGTGGAGGACCCGTTCTGTATCCCTGCGAGGGCAGAGACCCTGGCTCGAGCCCCCGTCAGTGCTTCTGTCCCCCAGGGCGGGAGTGGGCCATGGAACACAGGGGCAACCCTGGCCCCAAGCCACACGAGGGGATAGTGGGTGCTGCTAGCAGGCCTCTCCTGGCCCCGGGATGCCGACTGGCTCCTCCTCAGCACCAGGGGTCCCGGGAGGCTCTGCCCCGGCACAGGCTGTCGCTCCGCTGCCAGGCGCTGTGGATGAGGCTCAGGGCGTCCTCGAACTTCTTGTTGGAGGCTTCCTGGATGGCCTTGTGGGGGAGGTCCACCTGTGGGGGTTCCGGGGTAATCTGAGGGCTTTGGTCCGGGACCCTGCTTTTTCGGGCAGCTGTGGGAACCCCGGGTCCCCCTGCACTGTGGGAACAAGGTCAGCAGCGGCGTTTCCCAAGTTCAACTATGAGCTGTGGCCTCAGGGTCACGGGGGCCGGAGTCTGTCCCAGAGCTATGGATATGGTGCTGTCCCCAGGCCCAATTCCTGCCTCTGTACTGTGCGGGGCTCCCCTCCCCAGGGAGAGCCTCCACTCCCTCCTCGGGGCCCTGGGCAGCTAGGTACCTGGTAGATGGTTTTCCACCCAGAGCTCAGTGCAGACAGGAATCGGTCCAGTTCAGATGTGCAGCTCAAGTAGATGACCCAGGGTGGGAGGGCCTGCTGGCTGTCCTGGGAAAACTCCTGGGGCGAGCAGGTCCCCAGGTGAGCAGAAGCAGCGGACCTTCTGCAGGGCCTGCCCCCCAGACCCCCTCCCCTCCCCCTCCCCCATCCACCCAGCTCACCAAGACACAGTACTCCTTGCCCGGTTCCGTAGCAACAGCACTGACGTCGGCCAGCTTGGCTGTGCCCAGGGAGCGGAAGAAGCTGGTCTGGCAGTCCTCGTGGCACGTGAAGAGGCGGTCGGCGGCGATCACTAGGCAGCAGGGGATGCAGGGGCTGGGAGTCACCCCCTGGGGGATGACCTGAAGGGCGTGGGCAGAGGGGAGGGGAGAGGCAAGCTGGAGCTCTTCCGGGCTGGCTGGCACCAGGACACCACACTCCGGCCCGGCCAGCCCTTCAGCCCCTCTGTCCAGGGGTCAGAAGGCTCTGCCCACCTCGGAAGCACAGGTGGGGACAGGGGAGGAGGTGGGGGTGTCCTGAGCTCTAGGGTCCGTTCCTGCGTTGTTCCCTGGATGTCCCCATCTTGGTTCCCAGGAGCTGCTCCCTGAGCGTGAGGGTTTGGGCCAGGGCCCTGGGGATGCCGCAGGGGGTCGGGAGGCCGGGGGGACAGTGTAGGCAGGGTCGCTCACCCCTTTGGACACGGCCTGGCAGAGATGCTGCATCCAGTCGGCCATGTCGGCCTCGCTGTCAGCGCTCAGCTCCAGGCACGGCCGGTCGGCGAGGATGACCTGGAAGGCGTGGGGCCGATCCGTGGTGTTGGCTCTCCGGCAGCCACCGCACTGCTCCCCCCTGGGCCAGACGAGGAGGGGTGAAAGGGGAGCAAGGAGGCAGGGGCGGCTCAGGGTGTGCGGACACGGCACGCCGGCCCCCGCGTCCCAGAGGCGGGGGAACCTGGGCGGGTGGTGCAGACCCCGGACTCTCAGGAGAGGCTGGTAGCTGCTGGCCAGGCCCACCCCTTTCTGTGGAATAACTTCTGCTTCCAGAATCACCAGGACCCTCCTAGCTATTGTGGCCTGGCCAGGAGAGGGGGGAGGATGGGCTCCAGGCTCTGGCCCTCCCTTTATCGGGGCACACGCACTCACACTCCCTCTTGGGGCCCCAGGCTGTCTCCAAGCCTGTGTGCGTCCGTCTTCCATCAGGTTGGGAACTTTCCTGGGGGAGTGACCCTTTCCTCTGCCTGACCAGATCCTTCCCTCCCTGAGAGGAAACCACCCCTCCTCCCCTGGCTCAGGATCCTGTAGCCCCTCAGAGATCAGCAGACCCCCGGCGACCGGTCAGGGCTGCCAGATGGGGTGCGGCTGAGTGGGGTGGGCTGAACTGACGGACAGGAGCGGGTACCAGCTCAAGCCAGGGAGGACAGGAGTGCTGGGCCACAAGCTTAGCCAGAGTCGTCACCCTGGGGCAGGGTGGGGGGGCGACAGGAGGCCCCACACCTGCCCAGCCCAGCATCGCCAGGGCACTCACCCCATGTTCACCGAGAGCAGCGGGGTGACATCAGTGCGGTCGGGGTACTGGTAGAGGATTCCATTGCTGCAGGGGCACCAAAGAGCAGGGGTGAGGCCTGGCCCTGGAACTGAGAGCCAAGTGGAGCCCAAATCCCAGAGACACCCTGCAAGCTGGGGACTGAAACGGAGGGTGAAGAAGGAACCAAAGGCACAGACAGGAGGGCACACTACCCCCTCTGCAGCCCGGGACAGTGAGAGGCAACAGCCCAGCCCACATCTACACCTGATGCCCCAGGATTCCTTGGGCCCCAAAGATGGCAGCCTTTACACAGAAGCTCTAATATCCCAAGGCAGGTGGGCTCTAAAACCCTCGTGGGGGTGAAGGAGGTCCCCTCAGGCTTCTCTCCTCAGCGGTCGGTCCCACAAGCTCCAGGCTGAGCCTGAGGCCGGTGCTGCAGGTGTGCCCACCTGAGTACCACGAAGCATGTCTTCCAGTGCTCTTTGCCCAAGTAGGAGGTGCCCGCCTTGTAATGCAGCATGCCTTCTTTGGTGATGACGCCCTCGGGGGGTGAGCAGTGGCAGGGGATGGGACCCAGGGACTCGTCCATGGGGTCCTCCCAGTGGACAAGCCCATAGAAGCGCACAGTGACAGCAGTGGCCTGGGAGGGGCAGCAGACAGAGCGGTGAGGCCTGGGCCCGGCTCACCGATGGCCCAGCACCAGGAAAGGCCACTGAGGAAGCAAGGGCACACCCCCAGCGGGGTGGGGGACAGGACCCAGGGGTAGGAGAGCTCCTCCCCGGTGGGGGACAGAGAAAGGCTAAAGACCTCTATTTGCAGCACCTGACTTCATCCTGACACCAGAGCGGGCCTCTCGGGGACTCAGGGACGACCCCTCCCCTCTGCTCCTGGCACTCACCTCACACTTAGACTCCTGGGCCACAAATTTGGCCAGTGCCAGCTTCTCCATGGTGGCATCAGTCAGGACACTGGGGTAAGGTGGTTCCCGGCAGCCTTTGATCATGGCAGACTTTAAAGATGCCAAGAAGAACCTACACAGGGAGTGGGGTTTGCTGTCAGAGGCCCGGGGCGGGGGGCCCACCCCTCAACCAGACAGGATCCTGGCCTGGAGGGTTCCCAGAAACTTTGGGGAGGGAGTTGGCTGGCACCGGAGCTCAGGGCAGCGGGGGAAGGGGGGGGGCAGTGACGCGCAGCAGTCTGCTGTCATCTGACAGGGACCTGGGGAAGGCCAAACCGCTCTCAGTGGCCCGGGGGGCCTGTGGTCTGCTGGCAGTGCAGGTGGGGCCCGAGTCCATATAATGACGCCCGGTTATTACGAGTCATTTCTATAGGCACCCCGTGGCTCAGGCCCAGCCCAGACCTGTGGCCCAGTGGTGGGGCTCGTGTTTCTTTCCTGTTAGTAACTCACGCCAGCCCCCTTCCTCTCTGGTGGCCACCTCAGGTCTCAGGTCGCCCGAGCAGACGACACGTGTCACTCAGGGTGTTTGCACACCCCCGCAGGTTCCAGAGGGAACACATCTGTCTGCCACGTCTGTGTGTCCTGCTGCTCCCCCGCCACCCCCAGGCCGCTCTCCAGTCCTACGTACATAGGGAGATGGCAGGGGTCGGGGGCGTGTCACTCACTCGGCCAGGGCCACGTCGGCCGTGTCCAGCAGGAACTGCTTCCTGCGGTTGGTGCACACGAGCTTCACGGTCTGCTGGTCCAGGCCCACCTGCCAGAAACGAGACCTTCACATGCACACCGGGCTTGGCGGCTGCCTGGAGGAAGAGGCAGCCGTGGCCGGGCTAAGGTCTGGCTGGGGGGGAGGAAGCACACACCGAAGGTGCCACAGGGTAAAGCCCCAGAGGCCGGGGACCCTGGCATGAGTCGGGGAGGGACGGTCAGAAATGTGGGGGATGAAGGGGCGTCCTCCACTCGGTTCTCCTCCCCAGCACCACAGGCACAAGCTGCTCTAAGAGAAGCTGACGCCTGACGGTGAGGCCCGGCGGGGACAGGCCTCACTCTGCAGCTCTGCCGGTGGGTGGCCGAGGAGACCTGTTCCACGGTGTATGCCCACCGCCGAGCCCGCACTCACCGACACATAGTCAAGTTCGTTGTATGAAACGGCCTCTTCCACCAGGTATGGCTTTTCCGCAGCCCCTGAGAGAGAAGACCCCAAGGCCTGTGACCCACAGGGGTCTCTTTCCCCCTGCTGCCCCACCTTCTAAGACCCCGTCTCTCTCTGAGAGTGGCCCTGTCCTTGCCCTGCCATCCGACACGGAGGAGAGTGATGTGGGGTGTTCGGGTCTCACGGGGCCGCGGAGGTGGCTGGCGGCACAGCCGGGCAGGGTTCTGGCCACCGCACGCCAAGCGGCCGGGAGCCGGGGGCGGGGGCACTGGGAGAGGGCGGCCGGCAGGCCTCACGCTCAGCCTCGGCTGGGCCCAGGGGCGGCAGGCACCTTTCCGCAGCAGGTAGACGTAGCAGTCCGTGAGCAGCACGTAGAGCAGCTGCAGGTTGCCCTCCATGTGCCCCGTGCTCATCCGGATCATCTGCGGGGCCGCGACAGAGGAGGGTCAGGCCTCCCCAGCTCCCACCTGCTGCCCCACTCTGGGCCTGCGCTGTCCCACTAGCCCTGGAGTTCCCGGGACTGACCTTGAAGAGCTGCTCCTCGTTCTCTCGAAACACGTGGATCATCAGCAGAAGCAAGTGATTGTTGTCCACTCTGTGAGAGCGACAGGCGCAAGGGTGTCAGGCGAGGGCAGGGGCAGGGGCGGGAGGTGACACGACACACAGTGGCACACAGGCATGCAGAGGGAGCGTGGCTGTCGTGGCGCTGGCTCTGCCCGGGAGCCAGACTGTGTGGGGTCCTACACCCCATCCCGCCTCCCAGCCCAGGCTAGGCCTCCCGGGAGCTACACTTTGGAGGACAGACACCCCCGTCCTCAGCTTTCGAGGGTGGGAGCGTCCCTCAGGCCAGCGGCACGGAGAGTCCTGCGCACCTGAACTCTGCCGAGTGGCTCATGTCAGAGGGGCTGCCCTGCCCCTCATCCACCCCGGAGTCCTCCGCGCTGCTCAGACACGGGCTGGGCTGGTCTCGCTTGAGCTGGCACAGAGTCTCGTGGGTCCCAGGCTCCAGCTCCGGCTCAGGTCCCTCCCCGACCAGGGGCAGCTTGGCGTCTGGCTCCTGGGTCCCCGGCTCTGGGGCCTCCCTGGGGGGGGCGTCCTCTAGGGGCCCAGGCGTCTGCCCCTCTCTTCCTCCTCCTCCCTCTTCTTGGCCAGCAGTCGCAGGGCTACCAGGAACATGCAGCGGTTGGCCCGGCCCTGCAGAGTCATGGTTGCTGCCACCTGCCGTAAGAGTGCTTGGACTCTCGACGGTAAAGCGGTAGAAGTCCATTGGGGCTGGAAGCCCCTCACTAAAGTCGCAAAATGGCGGCTTCTCCGGGGCTTCCCCGGGGGAGCCGGTCCGAAAGGACTGGTCTGGGGACTGGACGTGGGAGCGCCAGGTGCTGGGGTCCAGCTGCCCGTTGAGCTGGTCGATCACCTTGCTCAGGGGCTGCCCCAAGCGCTCCATGGAGGTGTCCTTCATCTCGGGGATAAGCAGGCCCATCTGGCCGGGCTCCGAGAGCTCGCTGCTCTCCGCCGTGCTGCCGGGCCCCTCTCCCTCCTCCTGGGGGGGCGTAATGGTGGCATCGGGGGAGGCCCGCCCCAGGCCTGGACTGCTGACCAGGCTGTCGCCGTCTCCCCGCCGGGCACCGGTGTCCTGGGTGGAGGCGGGGTGAAGTGGACTGGCTTCCTCATCCGACCTCGTCTTCTTCTTCTTGCCGGTTTTCTTCTTCTTGGTGACCCTGCGACAGTAGGGACAAGGAGAGATTAACCATCTGAGCGCCGCAGAACTGGCGGGGTCAGAGGCGGTGATCCTGGGCGTGTGACCTCCGAGGGCACAGCAGGGAGCTTCGGTGGTCCTGGGCAGTGCCGGGTGGGAGGCCCTAGGCCAGGGGGCAAGAGCAGCTCAGGCCCTGAGGTAGCCCCGCTGCCGGCAGAGGCAGGAACCCCTGAGCAAGGCCTACGAATTCTAGCTGCTGTCACAGCAGCGCGAGCTGCTCTGGAAACAAACACAAGCCGTGGCCGGTCAGGAGGATGGTGCCTCGAACCCTGCCCTTCCCTTGGGATGTGGCCAGTGGCCCCTGAGCTGACCTCACGTCCCATCAGGTATCACCGCGGATAATTCAACCAGAAACGCACTCGGAGTCTTCTGAGCTCAAACTTCCTTGGGGACAAGTTGGCTGGGATGGGCCCGGCAGGGTGACCCCAGGTCTGAGCCATTTAAGCAACTGAGGCCTTGAACCAGCTTACAGGGTGGGACCCGTCTCCTGCCTCAGGCCAGCAAGCCTTGGAGGGTACAACATGCACATCTGCTTCTTCGGCGCTGAGAGTCTCAGGGGCGGGAGCCGGGGCAGGTGGGGGAGCCCGGAAGGCTCTGGGCCAAGAGCTCCCCAGTCTGTCCCGCACCTCCTCCTTCCCTTCTAGGTAGGTCCCTGTCCCCCTGATGGTGCCACTTTCGAGAAGCCATGCTGAACTAGAATCAGTACACATCTCAGAAACTGTACAGGGACATCCAAGGACTGTTAGAATTCCAGTGTGAAGGGGTTTTCTGGTCCTGGATGAATTGGACAAATGTCCCCGCAGCCCACACGTGGCCCCAGCCACGGCTGTCGTCCGTGCCACACCACCTTCTGGGCTCAGGCCCTCTGTTTCCTCTTGCTCCAAGAACCACTGGAGAACCCCTTAGTCTACAGGAAGATCCCAGTCTGCCCCTGGGGGTGCGGCCCCGGTGCGCAAGGACCAAAACATGATGCTGAGAGCGGACGCGATGGACACCCGGATGTCCCCCCAACGCCCGCTGACCTAATGACTTCGAGCTCTGTGCAGGTGTCTGGCAGGTCGAGAGTGTGGGATTCGCCCTTCTCCTGAGAGGTGGTGTGCACTGGGGTGGTGTCAGAGGAGGACACGGTCTCTGCCGGGTCCTCGCTGAAGGGGTTGTGGCGCTGGGTGGGGCTCTTGGTGGAAGCTTTGCTGCTGGTCGGGTCCGAAGTAGTGGAGCGGGGGCCGCTGACGGTGTCTGTGAGGTCTCCATCTGGGAGAAAAGGAAACAGGAGACAGCCCGTCAGACACCATCTGGCGACCCCAGGCCCCCAAAGCATGCCTTAACTCATGAGGGAGGCAGGTGAGTCCCTCCCAGGGACATCTGATCAGGGTGGCCCTGTTTTAAGAGCAGAAGCCCCACACCAACTGCACACAGGACATGTGCTCTAAGAGTGACCTGGAGGGACGCCATCACCACTCCACTGGGAACCCCTAAGAGCTCAAAGCAATTTGGCTGAGTTCGAGGTAAGAGCCCCAAGGTTAAACAGTCTCCAGGAGGAAGCCCGTCAGGGACGGTGACCTTGATGCCTGGAGAGGACACAGGCCACGGACCTCTCAGGTTAATCTTACGGCCTCCTGTTAGAGGGAGCTGAGGTGGGAGGGGGGTATCCAGCAGGGCTGAGATACCCGAAGTCCTCTGAAGGGTGCCCACTCCGGCCCGCTCCAGAGACAGATAAAAGCAACAAAGGGAGGGAGAACAGAGGGAGACCACGGGGATCAGAGAACTTGCGGGGTGCAGAGTACGGTCAGGGGCTGAGAGACAGGGTGGGGAGTCCGGAGGGTGGGGGAAAGGCCGTACAAGGGCCCAGAGCACAGCGGGAAGAATGACAGACCAGAGCAACAAGGAGATGCAAAGGCAGAGGAGAGGGGTCCTGAGTGGCCGCCCCTAACCGCTGCCTCCCAGGCCTTTCGGTGGCTGCTTCTCTACCTGACATCGGTACACTCCCAGAGTGGGGGGCGGGACCAGGCACCCCTTTAAGGCGCGAGCTGGGAACTGCATTTCACTCAAGTCTCTGGACCCTTCTGGGTCCCCCTCAGCCTTGGCTCCACCCTGGGGAGAAGGCAGGGCAGGGGGAGGGTGCTGCCTCTCCAGAGAGGGGCTGGTTTGACTGCTCCCCCTACCCCGACCACCCGGCCCAGGTCACCAGAACAGGAGCAGGGAAAGCACACGGGGCGTTTATCTGGTGGCAGATGGGAGCTGGCCCAGCAGAGAACTGAGGCCCAGCCGAGGGAAGAGGTCGGGGGAAGGTCAACGGCACGGGCACGGGAGGCTCACGCCCCATCTGCCAGTGCACACATCGTGTGGGCCATTATCTGCCCAGGGGAGACATGGCAAACATGTTCCTACCCTTGGCCTCCTCTGGAAGGGCCCGACGTGCCGGCCACTTCCTCATGGGTCCTGGAAACCAGCGGGCAACTGTCCACTGATAGAGCACACCATCCTTTTTTTCTTTTCTTTTTTTTTTTTTATAAGTACAGTGTCTTTTAACATAAAAACAAAGGTAGGGGCCAAAGGCAATTGCCAGCCCTTCCAGAAAAACACCAGCAACACGTGAGATGTTCCTTCAGATGTCCTGGGCCCCCACAGCCTTAGTTCTCAGAGGTAGAAAACCTTGCCCTTCTGCCTCAAAGAAGGGTCCCTCGAAGTCGTCTGTTCTTGCTCCAGCCCCTAGAGATCCAGAAGGAGGCTGAGGAGTGAGTGGGCAGGCCCCAGGACGTGGTGGCTATCCAGGCTGCTGACCTGCCAGCTCTGTAATGAACCAAGGACCCCGGAAGGCCGCCTCAGCCCCAACCCCAAGGCCCCGAGTTTGGAGCTGCCCCCAAATCCTGCTTTCCTCCGGGGGAAGAAGACTGAGCTTCCCCAGGGAAGCTGCCTGAACAGGCTTGGGAACTCAGGAAAGCAGGAGATCCCGGTGGGATGAAGCTCACGTTGCCTGGGCACCCAGCCCCAGCCCAGCCCAGCCCAGCCCGAGCAAGCAGTGCGACCAGAGCTGTTAGTTCTCAGGCCACCGGGAGCTCCGAAGGGCTGTGGTGGGAGGTCAGGCCTGCCCGACCGGTGACTGCAGAGGGCAGTGAGGAGCTGGGTCACGAGGGGGTTAGTGGTTAGAATCGGAGGGGGAGAAAAATCAATGCCCAGCATATGCACTGCAAGAAGAGAGGTTCAGAGGATAAATGAGGTTACGATGGAATTCTGGATTTCGAGCTCATCTCAACTAACCTGTGGCACTCTTGAGTGCTACTCTCTTGGCCAGATGACATCATTTCCCCCAAGGCCCTGTCTTATTTCCCTGCAACTAAGCTATTTCATACATTAGTTGGAAAAAGATCAGCTGCCATCCATTACTCAGAGATCACGGCGCTAATAACGAAGCGGGCCGGTGCTCCAGAGCAGTGGAAAGGGCACCTCTGCCTCTGGCCCGATGAGGAGTCGGCACCTCCTTCCCCCGGGGCTGCCTGCCCCCACCCCCACCTGGCCCAGCCGCCCACAGGGCAGGAGGCTCTTTAATGAGGGGGTGGGGGTCATGGCCTCAGATCGACGGAGGAAGCAGTAACCCTCCCCAAAACATGCCCTGTGCTTTGAGTCATCACGGGAACAGGAGGAAGAGCCCCATGGGTTTCCAGAAGCCCGGAAGTGGCAGCATGGGCAGGAGAATGTCCAGGCACGGCTGCCCCCTAGTGGACAGGTGGGAGGGCGGACGGACTTTATTGAAATCTGCCTGAAAACCTCAAAGAGAATCTCCCCGTAGGAGGTTTCAGCTCTGCCTGAGCCATTCTGCCCACCGGGCCCTCAGGCTCTCTGCACGATTCACACCGGAGAGGAAGCCAAGACTGGGCCGCAGGAACCACCCTCCGCCTTTACTTCTTGACACTTCGACACAAGAGCCCACCTGACCTAAAGGAGCTCGCGATCCACAGGTTCAACCCACACTTTCCAGAACAAGCCTCCGCTCGCCGGGCCAGGCCACTAGTGCCCCATGAGCCGGTGGTTCCCTACGCACATCCTGGTGCTTCCACTGGCATTGGAATTGGGAAGGGTGAGCCACGTGTCCCTGAAACACAGTCACTTGGTGACTATGCGGCCACTGCACAAAGGCAGGAGTCCTGTACTAGGAGAAGGGGGTTTGCCTGGATCTAGAGGTCAAGTTCTCCTACTGCAGAATTCCATCTATTAGAACACCAAACTTGGCTTTATTATAATCATTGACATTATTATTATAAATAACGAGCTGATTTCGAATCATGCAGCAAGCTTGGCATGGAAACAGCAAAACAGAAGAGGGTAACAGCGGACTCTGTCCCACCTTCCCAGTCTGTGCTGGGTACAGACGGCACTGCTGGAAACACATCTCCAAAATCATAATCTATAAAAACGAGGGATAAAACTGAAGATTAGAAACAGGTAGTGGAGGGACAGGGAGGGTGGGGGCGGCAGGCGGGAGACAGGGGGAGCAAACAAGAGGAGAAGTTAAACTTCCTGCATTTTCTCTAACAGCCCGGGAATCTTACGATGCTTCTCAGCTCCCACACTGGCCCGGGAGCCTCCAGCCAGCTGGGAACAACCTCGGGGGGCAACCCTTTCCAACTCCAGGACCTGGTTCTGGCTGAGAAGAATGTGGGCACCCTCTACCTAGCCTTTTCCAACCCTCGTCTGCCTTGCCTCTGAACCCAGCATCGGAGGTGGGAGGGCTCGAGGGGACACCTCCGCCTGCAGGCGGCCTGGCTGCCCTCTCAGGACCCGGCCCTGGACTCCTCGGAGGCAGCCCATACGCCCAAGTCAAGGAAACTGAGCTGCCACCTTCCGCTTGTACAAGAGGCAATGCAAGTCTTGCTAACAAGGCTGGAAGTAACTGCCCTCGGGAGCCCTTGGCACAAGAAGACACAAAGAAAGAGGAAGGCCAAGGTCTCGACGCTAATGCACGTCCAGGGAGCCCGGGGGCCGCACTTGTGCTTGGGGTCCCCTTCCCTGGAGGTGAAGCCGGGTACAGTAACCGAAGAGATCTCCTTTCCCATGGGGGATGCACGAAGGCGGAGAATCGGCCAGTTTTATACACGAACACAGAAGCCTAAGGTTTGAAAGAAACCAGGCTGTTCAATCAGCTGTTGGATCCCAATGACAAAGTGAACTACAGACGCGACGACAACCTTTTCCAGTCTTGGTGTGGACAATCATGCTAACAGAGGAGCAAGTGCAGGAGGGACCCAGAAACCAGATGGGCTCCTAAGAATAGGGGGCATGTCTCCCCTCCTCTTCGGACGCTGCCGGCCCTCTCTCCTCTTTCCAGGAGCTGCTCAGTCTCTTTCTGCCTAGAATCAGAGTAGGACGAGCTCCCCAAGCAGGCGGCACTCACCCCTGCAGCGGCAGGAAGAGCTTCCTGGTCTCGCAGCTACTCCCTCGTCACTTAGAAAACCTCCAGCCCACCCCTGCCCCAGGTCTAGGGCCCTAGCCTTCTGGAAAAGGGTCTAACATTCGTAGGATCTCGTTTTGGGTTTTTGTCCCCAGAATCTGTGTTTTACCCACCATGGAGATGCTGAGGAAATGAATGGAGACCTGGGAAATGGTCGGCCCCGGTGAACTTCCAAACGCCCCGGTCAGATCACAACAAGCCCAGACAGACGTCACCCAGCCAGGCGTGAGTGTCCTCACCACCAGGGACACAGCAGAGGCGGGTCCCCAGGCACGGGGCGCTTACCCTCACTGGATGGGGCAATGGCGCTGTCATCCCACTCCAGGTTGGTGGAGGTGACGGAGTTGAAGGAGTTGAGGGACAGGCTGTCCGAGCCTTGCACGGAGCTGGGGAGGCGGTCTTCGAAGTCTAGCAGGTACTGCGGTTTGTAGTAGTCGGGCATGTAGGGGGCCAAGTCTAGGTACGGGGCGTCCTAAGATGAGAGAGCGGAGAGCAGGCTCGGCTGCGGGAGGCCCCGGAGGAGACCTGCCTCCATCAGGCCTCCCCTGCCAGCGCTCCTTCGGGCAGTCAGTGGGCTAAAGGCACAAAATTTGGAAAGAAGCTGCTAAAAGCAGTCATGTGAACGGCTGTGGCTCTCAAAGCTCTGGGCTCGAGGCAGACAGAGGGCAGATCCCATCTCAGCCTGCCAAGCCCCCCTTTGACCTCTTCGGCCGTAGAAGTGGCTCATTTTTTCCAGTTCTGACTGCTTATTGGTAGACGGTCTGTGCTGCTGGCGTAGGGACCCGGGAAGGTGACTAGACTAAGACAGGGCAGCTGGGTGCTGACGAACCCAAGTTCGAGAGACGCTCTGCACCCTCCTTAGCCCTTTCAGGGCCCACGTCCTGGTTCTCTAGGGCGTGACAACAAGGGATGCCAGAGAACAAGGAATTGAGGGCCCTTGTAGGATCCTAAGAGGCACAGGGATGAATGTGCTTTGTCTCTCTAAACACTCACGTCCTAAACACAAAGGAGGGTCCACTAGCCCTAAATACTCCAGGCTGTGTGGCTTGTTGCCCAGTTGGGACAGAGGCAGGAAGGAGTCGCCTGAACTAGGCCCTCTGGCTTAGGGAAGCCGAGAGGATCACGCGCTTCCATCCCGTTCTCCCGTTCTGACCCTGGACTAACAAGGTGCCGCTCAGGCTCCATCACACCGAACAGGCTCCCCGAGACGGACTAGGAGGGTCGGACATCACGTCCAGCCCGCCCAGCCTGCCGCCCCCCAGTGGCAGCGAGAGCGGCCGTGTCTCACCAGATCCAGGTCGAATCGAATGAACTCCAGCCCAGACACCAAGGTCAGGAAGAGAGTCAGGTGATCGTGACTGCAGACCAGGGCATTCCTGCGAGACACGAGGAGGGACGATGGTTACCGGCTTGGTCCCGACCTCCCTGGCAAGCTGTCTGTATTGAAACTGGACATGGGACGTCCCCACCGTCTGGAGGGCACCCAGCTCGGGGCCGCCTTCAGCCACCCCTTTGCCGTTCTCCTCCTGGCTCTGAAACCGCTTAGCACTTTCCGGCCACTGTCCTCAGACATGGGGTGTGCGGCACAAGGCTCATCTAGCTCTTAGCAGCTGCCCCTGACACTTTGTTCCTGCAGGAGCCCGGCCAAGGCAGAGCGCGCTAGTAAGGTCTGAGGCCCGGGGAGCGGACCGGGCAGAGGCAGAGCAGCGGGGGCGCCCGTACTCCTGGCAGGACCGTCAGAGGCAAGGTGCCAAGGGCCCTTCGGCCATCGCTGATGTGTCCACCACGCACCATGCCAGGCTGGGCCTCTGACGCGGCACACCATGGTGTCTGCTTATGACAAGAGTCTTTGGGACGAGGTTCAAGGGGAGCTCCGGGGCTGCGAGACACTCACTTGACATAGTACTTATGCAGGAGGCCCAGGTTCTCCTGGAACAGCCGCAGGTAGCTCTCCAGGGAGTTCTCGTTGAGCGCCAGGTACAGCCAGGCCCTGCCTGCACACGGGGGCGGGAGTTAACTGGAAGGAAGGTCAGGCTCTCTGGGCCGGGCGGCGGCAGGAAGGACAGCGAGAGTCCCTGAAGGGACCAAGCGCTCTGCTAGCCCCCTCCCCTGCCGGGAGGGCCGGGACCCCTGAAACCTGTGGTTTTCTAGTCAGACCAGAGCTGGTAGCAGCCCAGGGAACTGTGACAGAGAGCGCAGGTCATGACCTCCAGGGGGGCTGAAGCTTAAGGACTGGGCACCGAAGCTGCTGGTGCACAGCGATCCCAGCGCAGGGAGAGAAGCCAGGCTCCCCATTCCGGGCTCGGGTTCCCCTCAGCACCCCGCTCCCCTGCCCCCCCCTCGAAGCTCCAGTGACCTGTCGGGCACCGGCCCCTGAACGCCCCTCTGCCGTGGGACAGCACCAGGGGATCCACCTCCCGGGCCGGCCCTGAGGCCACGCCTGAGCCCCCGGCCCCCCGCGGCATCATCCCAGTGCCACTCACTGCGGCCCAGGTTGGTGGCCACATGCTGCAGCACCTCGATCTGTCGGACGGCCTCTCTCCGGGTGAAGTGCACCACGAGCACCCAGTAGCCCGACGAGAGGTCTTGCAGTCTGCGGAAACAGGACAGGGGCTGCCGGGACCGAAACGGGGCCACCCTGGGACGCTGCCGCCCGCCGGCCCAGTGGCCTGTGTGTCGGGCACGAGCTCCAGGCTGAGGGCGAGGGGCTCCCCGCGGGTCCCACAGGCAGGCACTGGACCTTCCCACCAGCGGCCCGGCTGCCACTGATCCTGTCCACAGGCCGTGTCCGGGGTCGGCTACAGACAGCCTGCGGTCTCCCCGAGTGGGGCACATCTCTGTCTGCCGAGACAGAGGCTCCCCGCGGGCCGTGCCTAGGGGTGCCCTGGGGTCTGTCTGGGGGCTGCCTCTGCCTTACCCGTACAGCAGGGCATGGTCCAGGTGCTCACACAGACGCTGCAGGACCTTGTCGTGGTTCCGGATGGCGGGGGTCTCCTCCTCACAGGCCGCAAAGTAGCTCTGCAACTGGAAGGAAAAGGAATCCGCCCGAAGTGAGAAACAGATAAAGGGGCGGGCTACAGCAGCCAGCTAAGACCCCCGGTCAAGGGATGCTGGGCCAGCTCTGTCCGCGGAGCACACGACGCTTGATCTCAGGGTTGTAGGTTCGAGCCCCATGCCGGATGTAGAGATTACTTAAAAATAAAATACTGGGGCGCCTGGGTGGCTCAGTGGGTTGAGTCTCTGCCTTCCGCTCAGGTCATGGGATGAGCCCCACATCGGGCTCTCTGCTCAGCGGGGAGCCTGCTTCCCCCACCCCCTGCCTGCCTCTTTGCCTACTTGTGATCTCTCTCTCTGTCATATAAATAAAAAAAATCTTTAAAAAAATTAAAGAAAAAAGAAAGTATTAAAAAGAAAAAACAAATAAAAGACGACAACCAGTCCAATGACATCACCATGGTGACCACCAGCTCTCACCCTGCAGCCTCAGAGCCCAGGCCCCGGAGAGGCGGCCAGTTTGTGCTCTGCACAGTGACAGCCTGAGGCCGGGATCTGTGTGCAGGTCTCAGGTGACGAGGTATTATCTGTATAAATGGTCCCCCGCTCCAGAGCCCTACAACACGCCTGCTTGGAGCGCCCTCTGCACACACTAAGGGCTGACGGGGGACCCTGGATTTGCCCAAGGAGACGGACAAGGTTGGGTAGGGGTCGGGGTCCAAGCCGGGCTCTTGTCCAGCCCTACACCGAGAAGGACACCTGTTTCCAGGCTGGACAGGTCACAGGGAGGGGGCGGCAGGCGAGCTGAACCGCAGCACGGAGCGAAGGCCGCGGAAGGAGAGAGCGGCTCTCTCTGGACAGCGCAGGCTGCGAGAGCAGGGGCCCTAGGAGACAAGTCTCTCCAACCTCGTTTTTGCCACACTCCGGTCGGCTGTTGCCCTTCTACTGGCCAGACAGGAGACAGACATACAAGAACACTCATCTCAGGTCTAAGCTTGGCACAGGACTGACGTGGTCTCAAGTGTTTTCTGGAGGCCGTGGTCGAGACAGCAGCAGCAGGCCGCATCAGCCGCACCAGCAAGCACGCGCTCCTGGCGGGAGGCCAGCCATTCAGGGCCCACAACAAAAATAGCCTCTCTTCCCCGTGGCCCCGGGTGAGCCCAGCAGCCCTGCTGGCCGGGGATAGACCCCAGTCCTGCGGGGTTGCCCTCCCTCCTGCGAGGCGGGCAAAATGGGCATGGGAGGAGGGTTCCTAGAGGCAAAAGAAAGCCAGGAGCCCAGGCGAGCGGCCCAAGTCCTTCCCAGAGATGGCCGGAGGTGGTCTTGCTCACTTCAGTACTGACAACACGGGTGTCTGGCATTTTCTTCTTCTTTCTGAAATCAGAGAGTCTTAGATGATAGAGCTGGCAGGATATTTCAAGATCTGGTGAACTCCCTTATTAAGAAAGCAAAATGGGGACGCCTGGGTGACTCAGTGGTTAAGCCTCTGCCTTCAGCTCAGGTCATGATCCCAGGATCCTGGGATCGAGCCCCGAGTCGGGCTCCCTGCTCAGCGGGGAGCCTGCTTCTCCCTCTCCCACTCCCCCTGCTTGTGTTCCCTCTCTTGCTGTGTCTCTCTGTCAGATAAATACATAAAATCTTAAAGAAAGAAAGAAAGAAAGAAAGAAATCTCACCCATTTTCTTGATTTTAAAAGTAGCCACACCTGCCACAATCCCCGAGAGACAGGGAAGAGCGATAAGACTGCACTGGTTTTGTTTAAATAGAGAAGGGGGTTAAAAACCAGTAGAGGTTAAGCTCCTCACTACGAAGGTCAGGGGGGGCGAGACCTGGGGCTCAGATGCCGTTCTCGACTCAAGAGACCTTTACAACAATCACTCCCAAAACAACATTTGCTCACCACAGAAACTCAAGCAAGATAGAAGTGTGTGTGAAGTAGAAAGACGTCCTGCCCCCCGCTCCCCACTGTCAACAGCTCGAACGTGTGCCCTCCCAACACGCTTCCTGCATATGCAGACTTAAAATTTAAAAAAACCGAAACCGGGTCACCCTCTACTCATTGTTCCCAAACGTGCTTTTTCTTAACAACGTCTGAAGCATCTATTTCCGTAGCATTACATACCGAGCGACTGCATTTTTCCAGGGCCACACGGCACACTAAAATAGGATGCTGTTAGCTAATGGCTGCTGTTTCCACTTCTCTGATGCCGCACGATACCGCAGTGAACCCCCGTGGGTCCCCGTGTGGCTACGTCTGTGTGGTGAGTGCTTACAACGGACCTGCAGACCTTTTAAAATGCTGGATCGATCTGCACTCTCACAGTGTCGGCTAATCCTGGTATAATGAGTCTAATTCTTGGCAGTCCAACTGGTGAAAAACAGTACCTAATTGTGTGTGTGTGTGTGTTTTTAAGATTTTATTTTAAGTACTCTCTATGCCTAATGCGGGGCTGGGAACTTACAAGCCTGAGATCTGGAGTCTCGTGCTCCTCCCACTGAGCCGGCCAGACGCCCTGGAACCTGATCATTTAAATTAGATTTCTCTCATCACCAGTGCAGCTGAGCATTCCTTTTTTTTTTTTTTTTCTTTTAAGATGTATTTATTAGTAAGAGATAGAGAGCAGGGGAAGTGGTAGAGGGAGAAGGAGGCTTCCTGCAGAGAGGGAGAAGGAGGCTGGACCTTGGGATCACAAGAGCTGAGCCTGAGCGGTGCAACTCGAGGCATGGCCACCTTGGAACATTCTTTTTTTTTTTTTTAAAGATTTTTATTTATTTATTTGTCAGAGAGAGAGTGAACGACCAGAGCCTAAGGAGTCAGAGGGAGAAGCAGGCTCCCTGACTGATGCCATCGATCCCAGCATGACCTGAGCCGAAGGCAGCTGCTTAACCAACTGAGCCACCCAGGCATCCCCAGCCGTTCCTACCACCTGTTTCTTTTCCCGTGAGCTGCTGGTTCAATCCACTCCGTCTTCATCTACTCGCCTCTTTCCTGATGGTCTGCCAGAGCTCTTTGCTGGTGGAGGATTCAATCCCGTGTGTTGCCTTGAACTATGTATTATTCTTGCCCCGAGTCAACTAAATTTTGCTTTAAATTTTGCTTATAGTGTTTTTTTGTCCCACGGAGAAACGTCTGTGTTTTAGGTAGTCAGATCTGTCAGCCTGGCCTCTCCCGGCTTCCTATCGTCCCCAGGCCAACACTGCAAAAGTACTTCTATCCCTCTATCGCTTTTTCGGCATTTATTTAGATCTTCACTTTTCATGTGGCGTGAGGTCAGGATTGAGCCTTATTACTCTGTGGGTGGAGAACTCATTTCTACGTTTATTAATGGTCACTGATTGGTGCATCTGTCTGTCACCTATCAAGATTATTTTAGCCAGCCCACTGCCAATTCCTGAGGAAGTCTCTGGTTTTTAATTATTTTTACTTTATTCATCATTTTGATTGGGCAGAACAAATCCACCCCACCCCTCCCAACTACTGTTTTTCAAAACTGTTTTGACTATTCTGGCACAATCTTTTAGAATCAAATTTCAATACAGTTCCTTTTTGGATTTGGAGTAGAATTATACTGAGTCCAGAGAAGATCTGGGTGGCGGCGGGAGGGAGACGGGACACAGTATCTTTACAACAATAAGTCTTCTCGACCAGGGACATGGAGTTTTTCTGCATTTAAGCAGGTCTTCTTTTCTGTCATTTGGCAAGTTCCACAGCTCTCTTCCGGCAGGTCTCACACCTGACTGCAGGTGGGTTGCATTCATAGGAGTACACTACGATTTAGGGAACGGTCTGGCAACGAGGTGACCACTCCCGCAGAAAGTACAACAGAAAGAGCATGTAACACGGTGGTGAGAAGTGGGGGCCGTGGGCAGGACGTGGGGGTGCAAAGCTTGGTTCGGCTACAATGGAGTGGAGCGCCTTTGGCAAACTGCACAACTGTCCTAACTCTCATTTTTGCTCATCTGTAAAATGGGAGAGAGCTGAGCGGTCTAGGTTAGCAGCCGCTAGCTACATGGGACTAGTTACATTTAAATTACTTAAAATTAGACACAATTAACAATTCAGTTCTTCAGTGGCACTAGCCACCTCTCGGATGTTCCATAGCCCCAGGTGGTTGAATGGCTACTGGACAGGACAGTGCAGCTGTAGAACATTCCCTCCTCGTGGAAGTCCTATTGAATGGTGCTATTTTGGGGAAAGGAATGATACAAAGCATGCAAAAGACTTACCATTACATTCTGGTAAGCATCAAGCATTCAGTAAATATTAGCCAAGCTTATTAAGAATAATGAAACCATTTTTTAAAAAAGATTTATTTATTTAGCGGCGCCTGTGTAGCTCAGTTGACTAAGTATCTGCCTTCAGCACAGGTCATGATCCTGGGGTCCTGGGATAGAGCCTCGTGTTGGGCTCCCTGCTCAGTGGAGAGCCTGCTTCTCTCTCTCCCTCCGCCCCCACCCACCGCCTGCTCTCTCTCAAATAAATAAATAAAAATCTTAAAAAAAAAAAAAGATTTATTTATTTGAGAGAGAGGGAGGGAGAGAGAGACCGTGAATGGGGGAGGCAAAGAGAATCTCAAGCAAACTCCCCACTAAGTGCGGAGCCTGACACAGGGCTCAATCCCAGGACCTTGAGATCATGACCTGAGCCAAAATCAAGAGTCTGACGCTCAACCGACCGAGCCACCCGGGTGCCCCAAACCCATATTCTTAGGGAACTAGTCACCAGTAACCAGTAACACAGCACTTGGTTGACCCTAACAGCAGAGGCAAGTAAGTGCTCTGCTCTCGGGAACGACCATTCTGTTCACTGGCTCGCTTGCGGGGATTCCAAAGCCTACTCTTTATTTATTTTATTTTTTTTTAAAGATTTTATTTATTTATTTGACAGAGAGAGAGATCACAAGTAGGTGGAGAGTCAGGCAGAGAGAGAGAGAGAAGCAGGCTCCCGCTGAGCAAAGAGCCCGATGCGGGGCTCGATCCCAGGACACTGAGATCATGACCTGAGCCGAAGGCAGCGGCTTAATCCACTGAGCCACCCAGGCGCCCCCAAAGCCTACTCTTTAAACACCTTCTCACGGCAGCTTGATAAAGATTTGCCATGATCTGGAGCAGCCTGCGGGGGTTCAGTCATTAAGTGTCTGCCTTTGGCTCAGGGCATGATCCTGGGGTCCTGGGATCGAGCCCCGAGTCAGGCTCCCTGCTCAGCGGGAAGCCTGCTTCTCCCTCTCCCACTTCCCTTGCCTGTGTCCCCTCTCTCACTGTGTCTCTCTGTCAAATAAATAAATAAAACCTTAAAAAAAAAGCTTTTGCCACGATCTCAGGGGAGAAGGTGTTCTTGATCAGTGCTGCGGCCCAGCTCGGCTCCTGAGAGGAGGAAGAAAGAGAGAGGGAAAGTCTATGAACCTAAGACGAAGAACTTCAGGAGCTGTGTCCACGGCTCAAGCTCAGACTTGGGGAGTGGGTCAGCAGAACGCGACATAAAGGGGAACAGCAAGGAATTCTCCCTTCCCCGCGGAGAGGCCGTGGCCAGGAGCCCCTCACCGCGCCCTTAAGATCGGCAGGCTTGGGGGCGCCTGGGTGGCTCAGCGGGTTGAGCCGCTGCCTTCGGCTCAGGTCATGATCTCAGTGTCCTGGGATCGAGCCCCGCATCGGGCTCTTTGCTCAGCGGGAGCCTGCTTCTCTCTCTCTCTCTGCCTGACTCTCCACCTACTTGTGATCTCTCTCTCTGTCAAATAAATAAATAAAATCTTTAAAAAAAAAAAAAAAAAAGATCGGCAGGCTTGGAAAGAACGGGGGAGTGGGAAGGAAGCCAACATCCCATCAACAAGGGCTCTGGGGCAACAGAATGTAGGGAATGAGGATAATGAACGTTTAGGTCGGCCTGAAGCAGTTTCCAGCCTGTCTCCCCAAGGACTCCTCATCACGCGCGACACGTGCTGCCGGAGCTGACGCCAGGTAGGGTTAGCACCCGCTTTTATCAAGTGCTTATTACAGACACTGGGAAGCGCAGAGTGGGTAAGAGTATGGGTTCTGGGGTCAGACAACCTGGATCTGGGCGTGGGCTCTGCTGTTCACTCACCACATAACGCTGGGCAAGTGCTTTCACCTTCCTAAACTCAGTGTCTGCATCTGTGAAATGGGCTTAGCAATGGTACCCTCCCTATAGGCTGCTGTAAGGGTCAGATGATATTTACACTGTTTTTATCCTGTGATGATGACACACTTTACCAACACTCTGCAATCACCACAGCAATTGCATAAAGTAGGTCACAGAGCTAGTAAGTGGCAGAGCCAGATTGCCTCAATCCAGGTCTTTCTACCCGGGCTCAAGATCCCTGAATGAATAATGTGTATAAAATGTCACCCCCCCCCCAAAAAAAAAGTCACGCTCTGATCTAATGTGCTGCGGGAGAACCCAAGAAAGAGCAGTGCGGTCTCTTTTTTTCAAGCCACAGAACTAAGCTTTTTCACCAGGGGGTGGAAATGAGCTCAGCGTCTTCTGCAGGAGCTCTTCTTCTTGGAAGATGGACTAAGGAGAAATGCCAGTGCAACCATTTTTAAGAAAAAAGCTTGCCTCTGACTCTCACCATGCTTTTGCTCCACACTGGCATCTTCCCAGCGGTGAGGAAGCGTGCTGTTTGGCTAACGCAAGCCGCAGTTGCTCCAAGAAGCGATCTTTCCCACTTCTGGGAAGAAATACATCCTGTTCATGAGATTCCCAAGTAGTTCTGAGTATTTCCTTTCTGTCTATGTAGATTTGGGAGAGAGGTGGAAAGCATCAGAGCAGGGGCCACCAAACTATGGCCAGTGGGTCTGCCTCCTATTTTTATAAATAAAGTTTTATTGGAACACAACCATGTCATGTATTTCTGTATTATCTACAGCTGCCTTTTTTTTTTTCCCCCCTAAGTAATCTCTACACCCAACCAAGGGCTTGAACTCACGTCCTCGAGAGATCAAGAGTTACGTGCTCTTCCAGTTGAGCCAGCTTGGCACACAGACCTGCTTTTGTGCTACGCTGGTAGCATTGAGTAGATGCCAGAGACACTGTGTGGCCCAAGGAACCTAAAATGTTATCTGGCCCTTTACAAAAGAAGTTCGCTGACCTTTAGATCTAGAGCCTTGAGAAGAGGTGGCAAGGCGTGCACACCTGTGACGGGCTGGGCTGAGAGGTGTCTCTTGCCCAAAGCAGTTCAGCAGTGACCAGAGGGAAGGTCCAAGCCTTGACGATTCATGTATTTCAACAAGTATCTCCTGAGAACCTACTATGTGTGTATCAGATAATCATCTTACACAGAAGTCCCTGCCCTTGTAAAACTTACATTCTGGTGGCAGATGGAGATAACTATGTGCATATACATAACATCATGTTCAGGAGTAAAAATGTTATAAAAATAGGAAAATGAAAAAAAAATTTTTTAAAGGAAAATGCAGGGTCTAGGGACTCTGTTATAAATATGGGGTCTGAGAAGATCTAGCTGAGGAAATGACTGGGGGAGGAGTTATTCTTGTTAGAGGGGCAGGAGGTGCAAAGGTCCTGAGGCAGGGGCAACAGTAAGGAGACAGGTGTGCCTGAAGCTCAGGACGTGATGATGTGAGTGGTTTAAGATGAGGTCAGAGGGCAGCCAAGGGCCACATCGTGTCATACGGGACATAATAAGAACTTCATATTTTATTACCAGTTTGACGGGAAGTTATGGGAGGCTGAAAACAGGGACTTACCATAGTTTAATATATATATTACAAGGCTGCTGTACCTTCCGTGCTGTGTATACACAGACTCTGGGAAGCCATGGTGGGGGCAGGGAGTCTGGCTGTAGATAGATAGTGGAGGCTTGGAGCTGGCTGTAGTGGCAGAAGTGGGAAAGGGTCAGGTTTAAGATCTCATGTGAAGGTGGTGCCCCAGAGATTTATTTATGGATTAGATGTGAGGTATGAGACAAAGGAAGGTGCCAGGACGATTCTAAGGTTTTCGGTCTGAGCAACTGCATGGGGGTGCCATTTCCAGGTCAGGGGGAGTTCTGCTCTGGACATAGTAAGTTCAAAACACGGCTCAGATGTCTACGTGGAGATGTCAAGCAGACGGCTGTGTAAATGGGTCTGGAGCTCAGGGAGAGGTATTTAAAGCCGTGGAATCGGACAAGGTCACCCCAGGAGTGCGGGAAGCACGGCTCCCGAGTGCCGAGCCAGGACACGCCAACGTAAGACCGGGGTCCTCACCCAGTCTGCAAAACAGAACCACTTGGAAAGAGGAGAAAAAGAATCATGCCCAGGCACCTTCCCAGATCAATTAAAGCAGGAACTTTGGAAGTGGAGCCCAGGGACCAGCATTTTTTAACGCTCTCCAGGTAATTCCAAGGTCCAGCCTGGCTTGAGGATCACTGCTTTAGACTGGGAAGGTACAGCCAAGATGCGGGTAGAAAATCTGGACTGTGTGTGCTCCAGAAGCCAAGTGAAGAAAGCTTCCCAAAGGAGGGAATGGTCTTTTTTTTTTTTTTTTTTGAAGACTTTTGTTTTTTAAAAAATTCTTAAGTAATCTCCACACCCAACATGGGGCTTGAACTCACAACCCTGAGATCAAGAGTCCCATGCTCCTTCAACTGATCCAGCCAGATGCCCCAGGAATGATCCCTTCATCCGGGTCATAGTCCCATGAAAAGGGAGGTGCTGGGAACCCCGAGCAATGTGAATGGGGCGCCTGGGTGGCTCAGTAGGTTGAGCGTCTGACTCTTGGTTTTGGCTAGGGTCATGATCTGAGGGTGGTGACACTGAGTCCCACGCCCAGGGCAGACTGCTCGGGATCCTCTCCCCCTCCCTCTCCCTCCCTCTCTGCTCCTTCTAGGGCTTGCACGTGCATGCTCTCTAAAATAAATATATTTTTAAAAATTTTAAGGTGTGATAGTGGTATTAGGTTATGTGAGAAAAGAATCCTCACCTTTGAGCAATGTTTACAGAAAAATTCATGGATGCGTGGGATCTGCTTCAAAAATAACAGAGGGGGGCGCCTAGGTGGCTCAGTGGGTTAAAGCCTCTGCCTTGGGCTCAGGTCATGACTCCAGGGTCCTGGGATCGAGCCCCATATCGAGCTCTCTGCTCGGCAGGGAGCCTGCTTCCCCCCCACCCTCTCTCTGCCTGCCTCTCTGTCTACTTGTGATCTCTGTCAAATAAATAAATAAAATCTTTTTTAAAAAAGTAACACAGGGGTACAGTTGAGCTGTGGAGAGACTTCAGCTCACCTTACTGCCTACTATTAGTTGGAGGGAAGAACGAGCGGAGGACGAGAAAGGGTGGACGGACGGAGCGGAGGAGACGTTAATACAGAAAGTTCCTTTGACCAGTCTTGTCAAGAGCGGCCAGAAAATGGGAGCGGAGTGCAGGAGAGGAGTCCTCCAGCAGGAAAGACGGGATAGCAGTCACGGCCCCAGGGGAGGGCGGCAGGGATGGGAACCCAGATGCAGGTGGGCTGGTGTGCTCGAAGGTGGCAGAATGAACTGTGCCCGTAAGAAGGAAATTTTAAAATAAGCAAGGTCCTTAACGATAGAGAACAAACTTAGGGTTGCTGGAGGGAGGCGGGTGGGGGAGGAGCGAGACGGCTGAAGGGCATTAGAGGAGGCGGTGATGACCACTGCGTGTTGTACAGAAGTGATGAATCACTGAATTCTACTCCTGAAACCAACATTGCCCTGTATGCTAACTAAACTTTAAATTAAAAAAATAAAAATAATAAAAACAAGCAAGGTCAGCTGAGAATGAAGAGAGGCTTGAAGATTTAGAGCAATTTTTTTAAAGCCACGGTCTCCCTAAAGTCCTCTAAGTCAGGCATGTTGCCAGACCACACCCCAGGTCGGCCACGCTGCTTGCCTTTCCCTGCTCCTGATTCTTGGGGTACACCCAGGCACCAGCACAGGGGAGTGCTGGGCTCAGCCCACCCACTCTCTCAAAGCCAGGGGGACGGCGGGCAGGCTGAGCACCCTGGAAAGACCGGCCATCACGAGGCCGTGCCAGCCCCCGTGACTGCTGGGAAATGTGGGTGGCGCACTCCAGCAAGCCAAGAAATGCCTGACTCAGGACATTTTAATTAGGGTTAGTCCCGTGCTCTGCTCTGAGCTGCAGCCGGCCTTCTGCGTCTTCTCTCTCTTACGGACCCATAACCGAGAGACGGTTTCTATTTCTGCGGCTGGTCCCGAGAAAGCCTTCCAGAACTGGTCCCTGATAGGTTAACTCAAAGATGGCTATGAAACATTATAAATGGCCCGAGGAAAATAAAGACGGTCACAGGGGTCCTTCCTCCTCTCTCCCTGGTCAGTCAACCCCAAGGGCGCCGTGATGCTGCCCAGCAGAGGGACGGGAGGTCCAGACTCTAGCAGCTACCTGCTCACAGGCTGCACTGGGCGGGGCGGGGGAAGGACTGCAGGAGGGTCCCCAGCCCTGTATTTACAAAGCAGGATAAACATGCCTGCCCCGACAACGGTAAGGGGGTCCACAGGGTAGGACAGACACAGTGAACTGCCCGACCGCTGCGGGCTCCCTCCCGGCTTAGCACAGAGCGTGCACACGGCTCAGGCGGGAGAGACCGGCCCCTCCGACCCCGGCCGGCCACCCTGCTCTCTGGGAGACAGTGGCAGCCCTGAGGGCTCCTTGGACCACGTATATTTAGATCAGGATGTTTAGAACAGCCTCGCACACCACGTCCGGGAGGGGGAAATCCAAAGGCAGGGAAACCCCACGGAACGAAGCGAGGGACTGCCACCTGTCCTCAAATCACCTCTTTTAGAAATGAAATCCATCATGGCCCTGGGTTCAGGAGCTGAACTCGAACGCAGAGCCAGCCTGAGCTGCAAGACCCCGCAGGGCCCCCGAATCCTCCGGCTGCCTCTCTCTCTCCCCAGCTGCTGCTGCTGCCGCTGCCGGTGCACTCTCGGGGAGGGATGAGCCTTACAGAAAACGAGGGGGCCCTGCCTGCCTGGCCTTTGGGATTCTAGTCACAGTGAGTCCTGCGGGGTCACACTGGCCCTGGGGGCCTCACGGACATTCGCTCTTTGTTCCAAAGCGGAAACTCGGAGCAGAGGCAGAGGTCAAGCCATGAGCAACCATGTATCGCCTTAGCTTTGGGGTTGGAATGGCCCTAAATCCTGATTCCTGAACTCCCCTGGGAGGGGACCCCACCGTGGCTCATCCATAGCAGAGACCGCTGGAAAGGGGTCGATGTGGTCAGAACTACTCAGATCCACCCAGGGAGCCCAGCATCACAGGTCCCCACCGGGACCCTGCGCTAGCAATCCGCACTGGCTTCAGGCACAGACTTGTGGATTTGAGAAGGCCCGTGCTCACCGTCCCTCCCCACAAAATAAACAAGTAAACAAATACACAAACGAGGCAGGCCAGCTGGAGTCTTAGGTCTTAGCAAAACTTCTTGAGAATAATAATGTCTGGGGCGCCTGGGTGGCTCAGTGGTTAAGCCGCTGCCTTCGGCTCAGGTCATGATCTCAGGGTCCTGGGGTCTAGTCCCGCATCGGGCTCTCTGCTCAGCAGGGAGCCTGCTTCCTCCTCTCTCTCTCTCTCTCTCTGCCTGCCTCTCTGCCTACTTGTGATTTCTCTCTGTCAAATAAATAAATAAAAAATCTTAAAAAAAAAAAAAAAAGAATAATAATGTCTGATCCAAGGACTAGAAGGTCTGGGCCAAGAGCATGTCTGCAGAGAGGCTCCGCTGGAATCACGACAAGGCTGGGACTGGCCGGGTGGAAGGATTCCAGAATCTAGGAGCAGAAGGACCCCTAGAAATCACCTGGGTACAAAGCGAAGTTTCCTGGGGTGCCCCGCATTGTTGGGGGGAGTCAGAGTGAGGCTAACAGTGAATGCAAGTTTGACTAAAAAAGCAAAAAGAAAGGGGGTACCGGGGGGGGGGCTCAGTCAGTTAAGTATCTGCCTTTGGATCAGGTCATGATCCCAGGGTCCTGGGATCGAGTCCCGTGCCGCGCTCCTTGCTCAGCGGGGAGCCTGCTTCTGCCTCTGTCTGCCTCTACCTGCTGCTTATGCTTGCTCGCTCTCTGTGTCGAATACATAACTAAATAATTTTTTTAAAAAATTAAAATTAAAAAAAGAAAAAAAGAAAGAAAGTCAGGCTACTGAATGTGCTGAAGATCAGAAGAATGATCTGATCCTTACTTTGCTGGCAGGAGAACGGGGCCCAGGGTGGTGAAGGTGCTTCCTGCCTCTTTTGGCTTCGTGCGGTGGTCCTTGTGCCTTACTGTATCATCTGGGCCTGGAAGGAGCTGTTCTTGGAGCTCCTTCTGCTTCCATCGCCCCCGGGGGTAAGGCAATAGTCAGGGGTGCCTGCTGTAACCATCTGGGAAGTGCTCATCCCCGCGTCTTACTGAGAGGGGCCTTGGGCCATTTCCAGGGCTCTGCAGAAGGGGAGCTGGGGTTGGGGACAAGGGCAGGAACACCCTTGTTGCCTCCCTCCTAGACAACATGAGCGTGTCAGCAGAGGTTTGGGCCCACTGGGTGTCTGCTGCTCCAGCAACCCGGGGCCACCTGCAATGTTTCTGACTTACTCCTCTAACTTTATTTTATTTTATTTCATTCTTTTTTTAAGCAGGCTCCACACCCAGCGTGGAGCCCAACATGGGGGTTGAAATTATGACCCTGAGATCAAGACCCAAGCTGAGATCGAGAAGCTCAACCAACTGAGCCCCTCAGGCGCCCCATGACTTAACTGTCCTAATTTTATTTTATTTATTTAGTTTTTTTAAAAAGTTTATTTATTTATTTATTTGACGGAGACCACAAGTAGGCAGAGAGGCAGGCAGAGAGAGAGGGGGAAGCAGGCTCCCTGCTGAGCAAAGAGCCCGATGTAGGGCTCGATCCCAGGACCCTGGGATCATGACCTGAGCCAAAGGCAGAGGCTTTAACCCACTGAGCCACCCAGGCGCCCCTTAACTGTCCTAATTATAAAATCCCTTAGCCTGAAAAGCACTGCTTTCCCAATGACAATTACGGTAGATTATGGAGCCAGAAATCACTGCTACGTAAGAACCAGAGACACAGCAGCTCAGAAATGCTCGGCCTGGTTTCTTGGAAGGCATGAAAAACCCTGTCCATCTGTCAGCTCCTCTGCCCGGGAGAGGCTCGTGCCCAGGCTGGGTGGCATCCTAGGGCTGACTGGCCCCATCTGAGTCACCATGCGGGGTGTGCTGTTTGTTTACCATGAGCCTGCACTGCTTTGTAAGCAAAAGGAATGAAATCAATGCTTCTTAACCATTTATTTGCAACTAAATACACCCAATTAGAAGGGCTTTCTTTCCTACCGCCCAAATCGCTAACTCACGGCCCCTTTGCTGGAGAGTCGGCAAGCTCTCTGCTTTTTTGGCAGCTCTGTGGAAAGATATGGGCAGGAAGGGGGGGGGGTGCGGGGAGAAAAGGCTAAAAAAAGCAGGTACTTGCATTATCCCCGGATTTCATCTTTTGTGTGTGCTTTCTCTGGGGTGTTGGAACAGTGAGAGCAGAAGGGGACAGGCCTGGCTGGGCAGGGAGCGCGGGGGTAATTTGATGGAATATGGTGTCCAAGAGTAGTTAAGTGCCTCCCCTTCCTGGAGAAGGAGTGTCCCAGCCACAAGGTACTGCAACTGTCCTGCTTCCCAACGCAGTAGGGGGCTCACCCTGTCACGGCGGGACTGAGAGTGGGGGTCCTTTCAAAGTGGGGACGAAAGTGGCAGGTGTCTCTGCTGAGGTGGCTAGGCAAACACCACAGCCCTAGAAGCCGGCCAACGGCCCGGGAGGACGTGGCCCATGCTCTGTGCCGCACTTCGGCCCCTGGGACAGAGGCAGGCCCTGTTGCGTCAGGGGCCGCGTTCCGTGGCATGTGTGGCCCTGACAGGAAGAGGAAGGGAGTTTCTCGAAGACTGGTTCGGTCTTTTAAAGCCTGGGAGCCTCACTGGTTTTGCCTTCAGCTTTCACTTCCCCTCTCCTCAGCTGTACCTGCAACAGGACCTCTCCAACGCGCCCCGCACCCGACGGCCATTTTGTTGCCCCAGAAAATGCCATCAGGTCACCGTCTAAATCACAATACTGGTGATGGTGCGACATGTCAGAGGTTCACGATGTAAATACAGGGTCAGGAAGCATGACAACAACTCCATGGGTTACACACTCATACTGGCCATTAACGGACACGGGGACAGCTGCGTAGACACCCAACCCACTGTGGGTCGCCGACTGTCTTCTCGGTGGGTCCTGCTCACTGCTGGTTCCCAGTGACTGGAGGAGTCACTCAGCCAACAGCTGTCCAATGAACACACGGTTTTAAGGAGGCCTGGCCTACACAACTGACCCGAGAGGATGGATTATCTGTTGTAATTTCAAGACAGACATCATGGGGACGGAAAAGGCCCAGAGTAATGGAAAGAGCAACAGCCAGAAATGTGGGGCAAATCCAGGTCTGCCCCCTTATGGGCATCAGAATCTGGGGCAAGTTTCCTCTCCAAACCTCATTCCACGCCGGTATTAGATCGGGCTCACGGCCTAGCCTGTGAGTGTGCCGCAAGCCGGGCGCGGGAAATGCGTGTAACCAGCAGGGGCTGAAGAAACTCAACGCAGGGATTCGTCGGGTGCTACTACCCTGCTACCTCTCGTGTACTTGGCCATTTCATGTCGCGGTGGTCTGTGACACCCAAAATAAAGAACCTAGGGACAAAGTGTGAACAGAGATTGACTACATACCAAAATTAACTTTAGAGATTTTTGCAGATGTCAAGGTTACACTAGTCCTTTCCTTGTTCTCAAATATCATTGCGTTTCTTAGAATCTCTTAATCCCAACTCTTAAGCACAGTTATCCAGGGAGGAGAGCTGATTCTAGGACCCTTCCTTCCTTCCTTCTTGATTCTTTCCTTCCTTCCTTCCTTCCTTCCTCCCTCCCCCATCACTTATTTCAGTGATCTCTACACCCAGTGTGGGGATGGAGCTCATGACCCAAAGATCAAGAGCTGCATCTCTTGTGACCGAGCCACCCAGGTGCCTCTAATACTTCCTGATGTTTTGGGGGGGGGGTTGTTTTTTGAGAGAAAGCATGCATGTGTGCACACACGCACAAGCACTGAGGAGGGGCGGAGGGAGGGAGAGAATCTCAAGCAGACTCCTCACCTAGTGCAGAGCCTGATGCAGGGCTCAATCTCACAACCCTGAAATCATGCCCTGAGCCGAAATCGAGAGTCAGACACTTAATCGACTGAGCCAGCCAGGCGTCCCCTTCCTTATGTATTTCTATAATGCTTGTGAAGCATTCAAGAAAAGGGGGGAACAATAGGCTGCCAATACATAACACAGGGGACCATGGTTGTGTGGCAGGACCAGCTACTGTGCAAGATGGAGGACGTGCTCTCAGGACCCTGGATGGTCATGGTGAGCAACAGAACAATGACCCGAACTTCCAGCTCCTGCCAAAGGCACTCTCCCTGAAACTGCCCTTATTCTCCTGCCTCAAAGGGAAGTTCTAGAATGTTCCCACCTTAAGCAAGCAGCCAGAAGGACAGAGCTGGAGAGGAAAGTTCACCCAAACCAACGGGCCCTGCTGTCTCGTGTGGTCGCTCCCCCCGCACTGCAGGTCCCAAGCTCAGACACCTGCTGCTTGGTTTCTCAGCCAGGCCACCTGGGAGCAGAAACCCACTGCGTTCTCAGACCAAAGGGCCCCGCCAGCTTCAGTAAAGAGAGGGCCCAGGGTGTGCCTCGATGGGATGGACGGACCCCCAGTGTCTCAAGGCTTCAAACAGAAACCTAATGTTAGAGAAGCACTTTGTAAAAGGAAAACCATGTCCTCAAACTGAACGGGCAGGCCTTGGGAAGGGCAGCGACCGCTTATTATCCCACGCTGGGCCTGGGCAGGATCACTCATGGGGTCGGGCGCACGTTCCCGGGCTTCCCCGCGGGGAGCCTTCGGTTCCCTCACTGGAAAGGCTCCATTCTGTGAGAGAGGAAAGGAGCACAGAACAGTCAGCGCCAACATTAGGACACAGGCAGGGGGAGAGGGATCGAGGAGAAGCAATCCTGACCCTTAGTACCGCGTGTGCAGGTGTTTTCTCTAGAGCTCGGCCCCGGTGAGTCAGGTCACTGGGGATTTTCAGAGCTCTTAAGACTTTTAAACTCTTCAGAGTTTTTCCATGAAGCCAGAGAGCACAAAACTATTGATTGAAACCCAATGATCAATATATTTCCCACATATACAGAAACACAAGAACCTGTCTAGAAATCACCTGCCCTCGCTAATCTGCAGTGAGCTCTCCAACCTAAGCTATCTGAGGGACGGGAAAATGGTGAGGCGCGCCCACCACCCCTGCCAGCCTCTTCGGCCGCACTCACAGGCCCAGTGGGACAACACAGCTGCGGCTTCTTCTCCAACGTGAGCCGAGCCCCACCAGGAGACCCAGCCTGAGCTGCTGGGGCAGCACGTGTGTGCTGGGCAGGAGACCCGGGTGAGGGGAAGGTCTCCTGACCTACGAACATTCGTTCCCTGGATGGCTACTTTACTAAAACCCAGGGGCGCCTGGAAGGCTCAGTCAGGTCATGATCGCAGGGTCCTGGATGGAGCTGTCAGGCTCCCTACTCAGTGGCTGTCTGTTTGTCCCTCTGCCCCTCCCCCACTCATGAGCTCTCCCTTTCTCAAAAAAATAAAACCTTAAAAAAAAAATCCACATATCTGCCTTATTTAGAGCCAAACCGGAGCCGAGGAGACAGAAAGCAGAGGTCATTTACTTTTTATTTTACACATTTCTGAGCTCTTTGTGTGCTTTTATTTGTTTATTTATTTTATTTATTAAAAGATTTTCTTTATTTGACAGAGAGGGCGAGAGAAGGAACACAAGCAGGGGGAGTGGGAGAGGGAGAAGCAGGCCTCCCGCTGAGCAAGGGGGACTGATGTGGGGCTCCATCTCAGGACCCTGGGATCATGACCCCAGAGGAAGGCAGATGCTTAACTAACTGAGCCACCCAGGTACCCCTGTTTGTGTGCTTTTAAAAATAACTACTCGTATTTTAAGAAAAAGATTTATCTGTCACAGAGAGAGCATGAGGACGAGCAGGGGGAGCAGCAGGCAGAGGGAGAGGGAGACGCAGACTCCCCGCTGAGCAGGGAGCCCGATGCGGGCCTCCATCCCTGAGATTAGGACCCAACCCAAAGGCAGATGCTTCATGACAGAGCCCTCCAGGCTCCTCACAAGTACTCATTTTCTTAGAACACCGTCTCATTCTCTTACCCTAGTCAGTGTCCTTTACTGGATGCCACATCACCTCCTTAGGCTGGTCGCCTCTGGTCACCTCCTCCATACAGCAGACCCCCTGCCGATTCTCTACCCCAGGAGCTGCCATTATAGTGCCTTCATACCACCAACCAGGATCTGAAGTCATCTTTGTATGGTGTGTCTACTAACGCATCACGGCGTCTCTCCCTGAAACACCCGCGGCTCGAGGGCAGGGATCTGATTGGCCTTGCGAACTGCTACCCCTGCCCTCCTAGGGCCTAGGACCCTAGGAACAGATGGGGAGGGGGCAGCGCTCAGTAAATACTTTTGAAAAACAAAACACAAGGACTTGTGATGGGATTTACCAATGTCCATATTCATTCCACAAGCCTGATATGATACACAAAAACACAGCTGCCACAGAGATTTGATTACCTACAAGCCCATCTCACTGATTGCTTGGAAGGTGACCCATAGCCTATGCTGATGAGGATTTTTCTGCTTTTTTGTGTGTGTGTGTGTGTTTTAAAGATTTTATTTATTTATTTGACAGAGAGAAAGAGCACAAGCTGTGGGAGCAGCAGGCAGAGGCAGAGGCAGAGGCAGAAGCAGGCTCCCCATGAAGCAGGGAGCCTGATGCAGAGCTTGAACCCAGGATCCTGGGATCATGACCTGAGCTGAAGGGGGTTGGTTAACCAACTGGGCTGCCCCCGTGCCTCAATGAGGACTTTTTACACTCGCTCTCGGGCACATATCCACAGTACAGCCCGCCGAATGCAGCCCGCTCCTGTCCATAAGGGCTTAGGGAACGTAGCCGCTCTCCTGTGTGGGGGAAGGTCTGTGGCTGCACCTGACTAGAAGAGTAGCACCGAGAGGCTGCAACAGAGACCAGGTTGGCTGAAAACCACCTGGATTTTATGGAAAAGTCTGGCAAAGCCTGAGCCCGAAGAAACTGAGAAGAGTCGTCTGAGGTTTTGACTGCAGGGCCCACACAGGCACTGGCCTGGCAGTAGCTGGTGTCTCAGCCCGGGGGCACGCTTAAGACTGGTCTGTCACCTCAGAAGACCACCCGATGTCCCCACGTCCTCGGGGATGTTTCCGCTGGTCCTTCTATCCTCAATGGCTGCTTCTGCTCTTTCTCGGTAGAAACCAATCTGTCAAGACTCAGATAAGCCCTCCTTGTCTGGGGGTTTCTCCTTGCTCTAGTGATTTTTTTTTTTTTTTAGATTTTATTTATTTATTTGGCAGAGAAAGAGAGACACAGAGAGAGGGAACACAAGCAGGGGGAGACGCAGAGGGAGAAGGAGACTCCCCGTTGAGCAGGGAGCCCCATGCTAGGCTCGATCCCAAGACCCTGGGATCATGACCCGAGCCAAAGGCAGATGCTTAATGACTGAGCCACCCAGGCGCCCCACTCTAGCAATTAAAAAATATATATATATTTTATTTATCTATTTGAGAGAGAGAAAGGGAGAGGGAGAGAGAACACGCTTGCACTCAGAAGAGAGGGAGAGGGAGAAGCAGACTCCTGGCTGAGCAGGGAGCCCGATGCATGCCGGGCTCAATCCCAGGACCCTGAGATCATGACCTGAGCCAAAGGCAGATGTTTACCTGACTGAGCCATCCAGGCATCCTGCTCTACAGATTTTTAAAATTCTCCCTCCAACCATCACACAAACCGCTGGGGGACAGAGGCTGCTTCTTACTCATACTCCGCGTGTACGCCTCCAACACACTCCTCCAAAACAAAACAGAACTCTCGTAAAAACCACTGCCTTGGGGCGCCTGGGTGGCTCAGTCGGTTAAGTGTCTGCCTTCTGCTCAGGTCATGATGCCGGGGTCCTGGGATCGAGCCCTGCATGGGGCTCCCTGCTCAACGGGGAGTCTCCTCCCTCTGCCTCTGGCTCTACTTGTGCTCGCAAGGGCGCTCTTTCTCTCTTTCTGTCAAATAAATAAATAAAATCTTAAAAAACCATTGTCTTCCCTCCCCTGGAGAAGACGGTTTAGCAGAACCACATGCCAGCTCAAAATGCCAGCGCGGTCTTGGGCTCGGACAGCTCCCCGCACTGTTAACACGTCGGCAACCGCAGGCTTCGTTATCTGCGCCTGGGACGTTTCTGCCTCCTCTCCCGTTCCAGAACCTATGGAACCGGCTTTTCATTCAACTGTACTATTAAACTCTCCAATTCTCTCTAACCCCCTGAACCCTGCCTCCATATCAAAACACAGGTTCCCCTGGGCCCCGGCGGGCTAACAGCCCTGTCACCTCTCCTGGGTTAGAGCCCCTGCTCCTTATCACAAAACCTGTGAAGATGACTGAACTCAACAAGACTCCTTGGGGAGAGCGGCTACGCCTGGGGGTGTGGTTCCTGGGAGGAGGACAAGGGAAGCTTTTGGGTGACAGTGGTGTTCTGTTTTCCGATGGGAGCTGGACGTGTATGTGTGTTCACCTGGTGAGAACTCATTCAGCTGCACACTTAGTGTAAATATATTCTATTTTCTGCAGGTATGTTCTGCTTCAATAAAAAGTTCTAAAATACCCTTTGCCTGGGCACCTGGGTGGCTCGTTTACCTGTCTGACTCTTGGTTTAGGCTCAAGTCATGCTCTCAGGGTCAGGGTCATGGGATCAAGCCCCACGTGGGGCTCTGAACTGGGCATGGGACCTGATTGAGATTCTCTCTCCTTTCCTGCTGCCCCTCCCCCTGCTCTCTCTCTCTCTCTAAAAATAAATACATCTTTAAAATACCCTTGGCAAATATAGTAACACACAATGGATCTTTTCTGTTGCAGAAACATACAACTCATTTTCTGCAGGCAACATCTAAAAGGATGGGCAAGACCATTTTACTAGCAGCAGGGCGAATGGAAGAAAAAAAGACAAAGCACTATCCAGGAGCTAAATAACAAATTTCGGTGAGACTGGTGTTCAAGGACAAATGTGACCCCAAGGCCACCAGCCCTCACTGCCCTTGGCCTAAGCCTATCCCATTGGTCTTAGGAGCAGATACTCTGGTTCAGAAAACCAAATGCCCTTCATGATGCAAGAATACAAAACAGTTCCCTGAAACACAGCACACAAAGAAAGAGGGTACCAAGTCCAAATGATGTTGTATAACAGCCCTTAGGTGGTAAGGCACTTAGCCATCTTCAGAACCTTGTAGAAGGAACTGGCTCTCCCACAAACAGAAAAAGCTAGGGCTTGTGCTATGGACTGAATGTCTGTGTCCCTCCCCTCCAAATTCGTAGGCTGAAATCCTACCCTAGGGTGATGGTATTAGGAGGCGGGGCCTTTTGGAGGTGCTGAGGTCACGGGGGTGGAGCCCTAATCAAAGACATTGGGGCGGTCCCCTCTGCTTCCCCCAGGTGGGGTCGCAGGGGAAGTAAGCAGTCTGCAGAGGGAAGAGGGCCCTCATCAGAACCCAACCACGCCAGCCCCCTATTTGCAGACTTCCAGAATTCAGACCGGCCAGTGAACACCTGCTGTTTACAAGCCACTCAGTCCTTGGGAGCTTGTTACAGCAGCTGGAACAGACTCAGACAGCTTAACTAAGGCTGGGTCGAGCGCCCTGCTCAACATTCTATATACGCTCTCGTTAAATTTTCACAGCCTTGATTTTATCCCTGCTTTTATAGATGAGAAAAATGAGGCATAGAGAGGTTCAGGAACCTAAGGTTAAAGGGCTGCTAATTGGCAGGACACGCAGCCACGCTCCAGAATCCCTGTTCTTAACCATGAAGCTAGAGTCTAGAGTCATGCCTTTGGTTGTGATTTCCCCGGGGATGGCTTCCTGGTTGCTCCTGTGGGACTTCTAGCTTCAAGCGTGCATTACAGCTCAATAAAACGTGCTTAACTGACGCGCAGGATTACAAGAAACTTGACAAGCACTCTCAACTCCTTCCTAAACAGCAGCCTGATCTACAGAGTGAATCTCTGTTTTGAAAAGATTCATGCTTACAAAAATGGCAGTGTCCGTGTCTACCCGCTTTCTACCAGAACTTTCCCCCATTTATTTGTTGGAAATCCAGAGACAAGACACTTGGCTCACCTGAAGCCTTTATCAGCCCAGATTAGATTAGAAGTGTCAGCAGTCTCCCTTTCTCCTCCATTATGAAAGATCTATCGCTTTTTTTTTTTTTTAAGATTTCATTTATTTATTTGGCAGAGATCACAAGTAGGCAGAGAGGCAGGCGGGGGTGGGGGGAGCGGGGAGGGGGGGCGGGAAGCAGGCTCCCTGCTGAGCGGAGAGCCCAACTGGGACCCTGAGATCATGAGCTGAGCTGAAGGCAGAGGCTTTAACGCACTGAGCCGCCCAGATGCCCCAAGGTCTATGGCTTTCAAACAAAGCATTTGCTTAACCTGAACTCCTTAAGTTAGCAAAAACTCTACCCCAATTGCATCAGCAAAGCTCAGGAAAAAGTAAATAAACAAAACTTTTGTCCCATGTCTGCAATGTTACTTTTAGTTATGCTTTTAAGAAGAACATTTTAGTAAGCTCATTTTGGATCTACTTTTCTTTTAAGCCACATCGATCTCAATGAAAGCTAAAACTGCCAGTCTATGTCGCTTTTGAGGAATTTACGTGTGTGGCGGGGCTATTTAAATATAATAGCTGATTTAATGAATCATCTTCATGTTGGTTTGTTGAATTAAAATTATCTGATGACCCTTTCCTCCCCCCTCTAAATCATTCCCAGTTTCTAAAACTATCAGGTGAGAAGGAACTCAAATTGGGGACAGGGAGCAAGATAAATATTTTCATTCAACCGCCTTCCTCAAATAACTGTCAATTCTGGTTTGGTTTAAGAAAATAGGACCAGGGAGCCTGGGTGGCTCAGTGAGTCAAGCTGCCGCCTTCTGTTTGGGTCATGATCTCGGGGTCCTGGGATGGAGCCCCGCATCAGGCTGTCTGCTCAGCGGGGAGCCTGCTTCCCCCTGTCTCTCTGCCTACCTCTCTGCCTACTTGTGATCTCTGTCTGTCAAGTAAATAAAATCTTAAAAAAAGAAAAAAGACAACTGGACCTTTTCCAGATAAGCTGACTTCCTCACACCTACAGTGACACGCTGTTAATAAGCAGGGTTTTTTTCTACCTGGAATTGGGGCAATGATGTCTACTGCAGGAAGCCCCAGACAGCAGCAGAGTGTCTGTGTGCCACCAAGTTCCATGGGTCACCACCCAAACTGCAGTCCCCAGGCACTTGGGGTTCTCGGTCAAAGCCCTGAAACTGCCATCCTTGAGCAAGACCATGCAGGGAACTTCCCGGGGCCAGAGGCGGCGTCACCTAGAACCCCGAGAAGCGGCGGCGGCTCACGCCCCGCCGCCGCCGCGCCCCGAGGAGCCGGGGCCGCGGTGCGGGGACCGGCGGGTCGCGGCGCCACGGAGTGACGCAGGGCCCCCGCCAGCCCCGGGGGAGCTCCGCGGATGCTGACCTCAACTTTGCTCTTTACAAACAGCTCGGAGGCCGCCGCACTCACGTGAGCCGCCCCGCTTCCCCCGCAGCGGTCCCCCGGCCCCCCGGGGTCGCGGAGGCGAAGGGCGGTGTCTCCGAGTCCCGGGGACGCGAGGGACAACCCCCCCCCCCGCCGCCACCTCCCCGGCCCCGGCGAGCGACCCCCGGCGGGGGAAGGAGGGAGTAGGGGGCGCCGGATGTGGGCTCGGCAGGGGTGGGGGGCTCCGGCCGCGGGGCGCAGGCCGCGCTCACCTTCTTCACCGACAGCGAGATGTTCTCCAGGATCCGGTCCTTCACCTCCCGCGGCTCCATGGCGCCGCCGCTGCCGCCGCCGCCCCGCCGCCGCCGCTTCCCGCGCCGGGGGCCCGGGGCCGCCGCCAACCGCTGCCGCCGGCCGTGCGGGGGCTCCGTCGTGCCGGCCGCGGGGCCCGGCGCCCGCCGCCCGGCCCTCGCCTCGCCCGGGCCCTCGCTCCGCCGCGGCCCGGCGGCTCCGGAGCGCGGCCGGCGGGGAGGAGGCCGCGGGCTGTGCGCGGCGGCGGCGGCGGCGGCGGCGGCAGCGGCGGCGGCGGCGGCAGGAACTGATGTCAGGCGGGGCGGCGCCAAGGCCGGCGGTCGGGCTGGGGCGTCCGCGCCCGGAGACCCGCCGCACCTCCGGCTGCCGTCCCCGGGCCCCCCGGCGCCCGTCGGCCCCCAGCCCCTGCGGCCGGGGACCCCGGACTCCCCCACAGAGCCGGGGCCGCCGAGCCCCAGGCCTTGTCGGCTCACAGCCCCTCGGGCCGGGGGCCGCGGAGACCCCCGCAGCCCGCCGACCTCAGGGCCCCCCAGATCCCCGCAGACCTTGGGCCCCTTCGCCTGCTCTTGCCAACCCACAGACCCGGGTCTCCCGAGGCTCCTCCGCGACCCCGAGCCCCTCCACCCGCTCCGGCCGGGGACCTCGGAGGCCCCCACAGATCCCAGGGATCTGGAGAAGCCGCCGCCCCCGGCCCCGCCGGCCAGAGACATCCCCTCAGCCCACAGAGCCCACCTGTGCCTTCCCTTTCCTTGGCGCAGAGGCCCCTGCCATGCCCGGGATCCTGAGACCCCCCTGCCCCGTCAATGCACAGACACTGGCTCCCCTCACCCCCGAGACCCAGGGCCCCCGGCTTTTGGCAGCATAGAGACCCGGGTACCCCCAACCCCGACGGACCCAGAGACCCCAGCCCTCTGGCCCTCACTGGTTGCCCGGCCCTCACCCGCCCAGAGAAGCCAGCCCCTCTCCTCAGCTCCTTACCCTCCCGGCCCAGTCTTAAACTTTGAGGCCATTTCAGGTCCATGGTGCTCCTCCCCACCTCCAAAACACACCCTCTGCACTTCCCCCTTCAATCGCAACACCCACTCTGACTCTTAGCCATATACAATTCTTCATGGGTCCACTGACCCTGGGGACCCCAACTCCCTCAGTCCTGAAACCCGCCATAACAATTTCCTGTTCCCACATATGCCCCTCTCCAAATTCCCCTAAAGCCCCCTACACTTAAGGAGTTCTGATTCTCCTACCTGGCTCACTTAGCTCATTTGGTCCCCAAATACATCCTGATACATCCATCAGTCCCTCTATTTTATTCTTTTTTTTTTTTTTTTAAAGATTTTATTTATTTGTCAGAGAGAGAGAGAGAGAGAGAGCGCAAGCACAGGCAGAGAGAGTGGCAGGCAGAGTCAGAGGAAGAAGCAGGCTCCCTGCGGAGCAAGGAGCCCGATGTGGGACTCGATCCCAGGACGCTGGGATCATGACCTGAGCCGAAGGCAGCTGCTTAATCAACTGAGCCACCCAGGCGTCCCTATTTTATTCTTAAAAATAAAAGGTCCGGGGACGTCTGGGTGGCTCAGTTGGTTAAACATCTGCCTTTGGCTCAGGTCATGACCCAAGGGTCCTGGGATCAAACCCCATGTCGGACTCCCTTCTCAGTGGAGATCCTGCTTCTCCCCCCCTCTCCCTCTGCTGCTCCCCCTGCTTGTGCATGCTCTCTCTCTGTTAAATAAAATCTAAGAAAAAAAAAAGGCACTAAATATTTATTTTTTCACTTTATGAAACTTAGCTACATAACAGTTTCAGGTGCACAACATAATGATCCGATATTTATATATATCGTGAAATGATCAGTACTCTTTATTCTTTTTTTTTTTTAAGATTTTATTAATTTGACAGAGAAATCACAAGTAGATTGAGAGGCAGCCAGAGAGAGAGAGATAGGGAAGCAGGCTCCCTGCTGAGCAGAGAGCCGGATACAGGACTCGATCCTAGGACCCTGAGATCATGACCTGAGCTGAAGGCAGTGGCTTAACCCACTGAGCCACCCAGGCACCCAGTACTCTTTATTCTTAAGACATGCCAATTCTCAGGTGCCTGGGTGGCTTGGTGGGTTAGGCCTCTGCCTTCGGCTCAGGTCATGATCTCAGGGTCCTGGGATCAAGCCCCACATCGGGCTCTCTGCTCAGTGGGGAGCCTACTTCCCTCTCTCTGTCTGCCCCTCTACCTGCTTGTGATCTCTCTGTCAAATAAATAAAATCTTAAAAAAAAATAAAAAACAAAACAGACATGCCAATTCTCAACTTGAGCTTCCTATTTTCCCTCTTTTCTGCCCGGCTACCCCTCCCCCAGCCTCCCAGACCTGTCACCTCAGCACCCTTCAGAAACACTGACTCGGGCGCCTGGGTGGCTCAGTGGGTTAAGCCTCTGCCTTCAGCTCAGGTCATGATCTCAGGGTCCTGGGATTGAGCCCCGCATTGGACTCTCTGCTCAGCAGGGAGCCTGCTTCCCCCCCCCTTCTCTCTCTGCCTGCCTCTGCCTATTTGTGATCTCTATCAAATAAATACATTTTTTTAAAATCTTAAAAAAAAGAAAAAACACTGACTCTACAGCTTATCCTAGGTGAAGCCCACCCCACACACAAGCAAAAGGTCCTTCTCCATCCCTCAGTTCCCCAGCAGAGACCCAAGATGGTGGTAGTTATTTGTTTTGTTTGTTTACGATTTTATTTTAAGTAATCTGTACACCCAGCGTGGGGCTCGAACTTACAACCCCAAGATGAAGCGTCGCACACTCCACTGACTGAGGCAGCTGGGCGCATATTGTTTTGTTTTTATGTGACTGGATAGGTGGACAACATTGTGTGTCAATAAAAGGCAAGAGAACAACTTGAGAAACTGCATTTTATTGGCACTTCCGGATCTGGGTCAGGAGTTTTCGATGCTGATGATGATGGTGATGCTAAGTGTTGCGGACTGACCACGTGCCGGGCGCTGAACTAAGAGCTCTACGGACATTTGTCTCACGTATTGGCACCAGCAGTTCCTCTACAGACGATGGGAGCCGTTTGCATCCTGAGTCCAAGATTCCTTTACATTTCTTCACACTATTCTAGCAGGTGACCCCGTAGAGGCTTGGGCTAACCCTTGAGGACAAGAAGCAAAATCTCTAAACCGAGGGCATTTCCTACTAGTACTGAGGGCAGGAAAACAAGAGGTAATAGGCTCCGTGGCATCGGGCAAGGACAGAATGACAGGGGGGAAGAGGCTCCAGTCACTGGGCGGGGAGAGAAAAGTCTAAGAACAGAGGACGCGCTACGATGAATGAGGAAAGAAAGAGTCACATGTCCAAGGGTGTCTGTGGCGAGGAGGAGGGAAGCTGCTCCTTCTGCGCTCCCTGCCCCACGGCACCCAGGCTAGGCTGCCTACAGGCCCTGACCTGTCGGATGCTACTCGGGCTCACGAGAATCCATTCGGCCCAGAGTGGAACCAACCAGCTTTGTGATTCTTCCTTGCTGTTAAACAGTAAGACATCTCCTGGGCAGCATCTCCCCTGGGTGCCACCTTCCTATAAATGGCCACTCCTGGCCTGGGCACATGACAGCTTCAGCGGACTGGATTGCTGGGCTGCATACCTGTGCTGTAAGGTGGTGGCATTTCTGTCATGCTGTTTTCATCTTCACACACTGGGGGACGGGCACAGCCAACTTTTTACAACATTCAGGAGGGACATACAGCCTTACTGCCTACTGGATTCCTCAGGTGAACGCCAGGGTGGCTGAGTGGGTTAAGCGTCTGCCTTTGGTTCAGTTCATGATCTCGGGGCCCTGGGATCGAGCCCTGCATCGGGCTCCCTGCCCAGTGGGAAGTCTGCTTCTCCCTCTCCCACTCCCCCTGCCCCTCAGCTCATGCTCTCTCTCTCTCTCAAACAAATAAACCTTTTTTAAAAATCCCTAAGGGGGCGGCTGGATGGCTCAGTGGGTTAAGCCACTGCCTTCGGCTCAGGTCCTGATCTCAGGGTCCTGGGATCGAGCCCCACATCGGGCTCTTTGCTCAGCGGGGAGCCTGCTTCCCTTCCTATCTCTCTGCCTGCCTCTCTGCCTACTTGTGATCTCTCTCTGAATAAATAAATAAAATCTTTAAAATAAATAAATAAATAATCCCTAAGGTTTGCGTGGGTAAATGGTTGGGAGAAGAGAGGCGTCACGAGACTTCCTGCAGGAAACAGGAGGGGGTCACTTGTGTGTTCATGTGCAGATAACTGCCCCATGCCCAGAGCTCAAATATGGAATTCATTCTTGCCTGCCAAAAACAAGGCAATTCAGGGGGCACCTGGTGGGCTCAGCTGATAGAGCATGTGACTCTTGATCTTGAGGTTGTGAGTTTGAGCTTCAGGTTGGGTGTAGAGATCACTTAAGAAAAAAAATAAATAAATAAGGAAGGGACACCTGGGCGGCTCAGTTAAGGAGCTGCCTTTGGCTCGGGCCGTGATCCCAGGGTCATGGGGTTGAGCCCTGCATGGGGCCTCCTGCTCAGCCGAGAGCCTGCTTCTCCCTCTCCCTCCTACTGCCACTCTGCCTGGTTGTGCACGCTCTCTCTCTGTCGAATAAATAAATAAAATCTTTTTTAAAAGAGGGGGGACAAACCAGAAAAGAACAAAACTAAGATGCCCCAGAATGCCTATCAGTCCAGTTACAGGGAGTCACCAAGGCTCAACCATTCATCTGTTGCACAAGACTTTGGGTCATGTGGCAAGTGCATGAGACTTTGAGGCATCAGGAGTCAAAAGCCTCAGTTGACTCATGCTACGGCCTCAGGCAAATCCCTGTCTTAGTTTCCAAATCAGTGATACAGGAAAAATGACTTCGCTCTTCTTCTTCCTTTAAATAGTATCTCGACCTGTCTCCCACCCCTCGACGCCATCAGGTGAGGGATGAGGTTGGGGACAAACCCATCACGGAGTCCACAGACCCCACCACCTACCAGGTCTTCTCACTCTTCCTTCCAAAGACGTGTGCTGCCTCAGAGGGAAAGGGGATAGGACAAAATTCTGGCACCTTTATCCTGCCACATCCTTAAAAGATCATTGGACAGGATAATTTTTTAAAAAGAGGGAGGGATGGGGCACCTGGGTGGCTTGGTTGGTTGGGCAACTGTCTTCGGCTCCTGGGATCGGGCTCCTTGCTCAGTGGAGAGCTGGCTTCTCCCTCTCCCTTTGCCTGCCTGTGCGCTCTCTCTCTCTCTCTCTGTGTGTGTGTCAAATAAATAATAAAACCTTAAAAAAAAAAGGGTAAAAGGTGGAGGGAACAAGGGAATGGGTTAAATGGGTGATGGGTTAAGGAGGGCTTGTGATAAGCACTGGTGTTGAATGTAAGTGTTGGATCACTAAATTCTACACCTGAAACTAATATTACAGTCTGTTTACTAACTGGAATTTACATTAAAACTTGGTGGGGGGAAGGTGGAGGATAGTTTAAGAGACTGGTTCCTCCCTTGTCCCTTCATTCAAGGAACTCGAGGTAAATGCATTTGTGTTTCTAGAGGAGGGAGGAAATACTTCCTTGAACATCAGGCTTGTGAAGCTGAACCTCATCTGAGAAGGGGAGATAGCGGGTCTGGTTGTCCATCACAGCAGTGCTCGGGCTCCTATGGCCTTCGGCACCCACAAGTGCAGACAGTCTACAGCTCTAGGACTGGGTAAATCAAAGCAAGGCAGCTGTACTACTGGGTATTTACCCCAAAGATACAAATGTAGGGATCCAAAGGGGCAACTGTACCCCAGTGTTTACAGCAGCAGTGTCCACAACAGCCAAACAGTGGAAGGAGCCCAGATGTCCATCGACAGATGAATAGATAAAGAAAGTGTGGCATGTATATTTATATATTACTCAGCTATCAAAAAAAGAAATCTTCCCATTTACAACAACGTGAGCAACGTGGATGGAACTAGAAGTATTATGCTAAGCGAAATAAGTTGATCAGAGAGAACCAATTATCATATGATTTCACTCATGTGTGGAATTTTTTTTTAAAAATTTTATTTATTTATTTGACAGAGAGAGATAACAAGCAAGGAGAGAGGCAGGCAGAGAGAGAGAGGGGGGAAACAGGCTCCCTGCTGAGCAGAGAGCCCGATGTGGGGCTCGATCCCAGGACCCTGAGACTATGACCTGAGCCGAAGGCAGAGGCTTTAACCCACTGAGCCACCGGGTGCCCTCATATGTGGAATTTAAGAAACAAAACAGAGTATCAGGGGTGCCAGGGTGGCGCAGTTGTTGGGCACTGCCTTTGGCTTGGGTCATGATCCCAGGGTCCTGGGATCAAGCCCCGCATGGGGCTCCCTGCTCGGTGGGAGGCCTGCTTCTCCCTCTCGCTCTGCTGCTCCCCCTGCTTTGCTCCCATTCTTTCTCTCTCTCTGTCAAAATTAATTAATTAATCAATTAATTAAATATTTAAACAAAACAAAACAAAATGAAACAGAAGATCATTGGTGAAGAGAGAGAAAAAATAAAACAAGGGGTGCCTGGGTGGCTCAGTGGGTTAAGCAGCTGCCTTCGGCTCAGGTCATGATCTCAGGGTCCTGGGATTGAGTCCCGCATCAGGCTCTCTGCTCAGCGGGGAGCCTGCTTCCTCCTCTCTCTCTCTCTCTGCCTGCCTCTCTGCCTATTTGTGATTTCTCTCTGTCAAATAAATAAATAAAATCTTTAAAAAAATAAAAAATAAAACAAGATGAAACCAGAGAGGGAGACAAAGCATAAGAGACTAAATCTTAGGGAAAAAACTGAGGGCTGCTGGAGGCAAGGGAGAGGGTGGGGCATGGGATAACTGGATGATGGGCGTTGAGGAGGCCCCGTGATATAATGAGCACTGGGTGTTACATAAGAAGGGTGAATCACTGACCTCTACCTCTGAAACCAGTGATACATTGTATCATTGTATGTTAATTCATTCAAAACATTCAAAACAAAAAACAAGGCAGCTTTAGTCAAGGTAATTTTACTTTATTATTATTTTTTAGAGATTTTTAAGTAATCTCCAACCCCAACATTGGGCTGGAACTCACAACTCCAAGCTCAAATTTGCACTCTTCACTGACTAAGACATCCAGGTGTGCCTAAGTGATTTTATTTAAAAAAATGTTGAACATTCAGGGGCATCTGGATGGCTCAGTAAGAAGACCACATGCCTCTTGATTTCGGAGTTGTGAGTTCAAGCCCCATATCGGGTGAAGAGATGACTTAAAAAATCATAATAAGCTATTTTTAAAAAATAGTTCCTTCCTCATGACTGTCCAGTCAGCAAGATGGGTTGGTGAAAATTGGGAAGTCGTTCAACCTTCTAGTTTAAAAGCCTCTGACATCTTTTTTTTTTTTTAAGATTTTATTTATTTACTTGACAGACAGAGATCACAAGTAGGCAGAGAGAGAGGAGGAGGAGGCAGGCTCCCTGCTGAGCAGAGAGCCCGATGCGGGGCTCGATCCCAGGACCCTGGGATCATGACCTAGGCTGAAGGCAGAGGCTTTAACCCACTGAGCCACCCAGGCGCTCCAGCCCCTGACAGCTTTGCATCGCAGCATTTGGAATAACATCCAGACTCTTCTCTGGCCTCCAAGGCCATAGCGGATCCGATCCAACCTCTCTCTCTGACTCATCTCCTGATCAGCCCCTCCAACCTTCCGTTTCTCAGACATGTTGGTGCGTTCACGTCTTGGCTGGGGCGCTCTTCCCTAGTGTGGCAGAGGCCCCCATCTGGTCACCCAAGTCTGCTCTCTCCACACTGACAGCATGATAGCCGGTCCCTGTGCAAGATGACGTCTCCCAGCCTCTGTGGTAGGCGTGGCTGCATCAAGCGCTCTCTAAGGGAACAGGAACAGAAACAGAGTGGTCCACTTCTGGGCTGGGCTTCGGAGCGAGTGGGGACTCCTTCTCCGTGCTGTTCCTTCTCCCGCCAGGTCGGATGAAGCCAGGGGATGTCCGACGGACAAGACGCAAAGAGCGTGGGTCCCCACGTCACTGCAGGGAGCAGAGCTGCCCATCAACCAGGAACACTTGTCTTGGACTGTAACATGATCAAGATGAAAAACTTCTTTTGTAACAAATTATTGGAATTTTTGGCCTCTTTTCCCCAGTCTAGCCTAATGTCATCTATCCCCAGCCCTCCCCTGGGAGGCCCCTTCTTGCCAATTAGGTCTCAGTTTATTTTTTTAATTTATTTTTAAAAATATTTATTTATTTATTTATTTGACAGGGAGAGAGGTCACACAAGTAGGCAAAGAGGCAGGCAGAGAGAGCGGGGGAAGCAGGCTCCCCACTGAGCAGAGAGCCCGATGCAGGGCTCGACCCCAGGACCCTGGGATCATGACCTGAGCCAAAGGCAGACACTTCACAGACTAAGCCACCCAGGGGCCCCACAACTACTAAATTTGTGTTGTAGAATTTATTACTACCTGTCATGTTGTTTGTGGTCATCTTCAAAGAGATTGCTACCGTGTGATCTCCCGAAAGGACATACGTTTTTCTCTGTTCATGATGTTGACGTGCTGTGTTCACAGCACCAACTGAGGGCCTGGCACATGATACTCAATGTTTGTTGAATCAATATCTTCTTCTTCTTCTTCTTAAAGATTTTATTTATTTATTTGACAGAGAGAGAGAGAGAGTGAGACACAGAGCACAAGCAGGGGAGTGGCAGGCAGGCGGGAGAGGGGTAGGGAGAAGCAGGCTGTCCACTGAGCAAGGACTCGATTCCAGGACCCTGGGATCATGACCCGAGCCGAAGGCAGACGCTTCACTGACTGAGCCACCCAAGTGCTCCTGAATCAATATCTTCTGATTAATTTTTAGTTCACTAGGGATGCAGAAAATCTTTGTAGCTGACCGTGGAAATAAAAGGACCGAAGAGAACTAGGACCCAATAGAAAGCTGCCTGCCTCTGTTTTTTTTAATTTTTAAATTTTTTCTTTATTTTTTTGACAGAGAGAGAGTGTAAGCAGGGGGAGAGCAGGCAGAGGGAGAGGGAGAAGGCAGCTGCCACCAAGCCAAGAACCCAACGTGGGGCTCAATCCCATAACCTTGGGATCATGACCTGAGTGGAAGGCAGATGCTTAAGTGACTGAACCACCCAGGCGCCCCCAAAGCTGCCTCTCTTTACACCTGATTTGGGCCTTTCCATTCCGGAAGGTAAAGATTGAGGAAGTATAGTCAAAGTCCATATGACCATTAACTGAAGGGTGATGTTTGCCAACATCCCCAATTAATTGTATATGTGGGTATAATAAAAAGTACTACCTTGCAGGGAGGCTGCAAACTTACTAACCCCAGAATATCATCTGTCTTTTAAAATCTTGGGTCCCCTGGGTGGCTCAGCGGGTTAAGCTTCTGCCTTCGGCTCAGGTCATAATCTCAGGGTCCTGGGATCAAGCCCCGCATTGGGCTCTCTGCTCAGGAGGGAGCCTGCTTCCCCTTCTCTCTCTGCCTACTTGTGATCTCTCTCTCTCCATTCAATAAATAAATAAAATCTTAAAAAAAAAAACAAAAACTCTTTAAACTCGGGGCCCCTGGGTGGCTCAGAGGCTTAAGCATCTGCCTTCAGTTCAGGTCATGGTTCTAGGGTGCTGGGATCAAGCCCTGCACTGGGCTCCTTGCCCAGCGGGGAGCCTGCTTCTCCCCCTCCCTCTGCCGCTCCCACTGTTTGTACTTTCTCTGTGTCAAATAAATAGATAAAACCTTTTTTTTTTTTTTAGATTTTTTTCTTTATTTATCTGACAGAGATCACAAGTAGGCAGAGAGGCAGGCAGAGAGAGAGGAGGAAGCAGGCTACCTGCAGAGCAGAAAGCCCGATGTGGGGCTCAATCCCAGGACCCTGGGATCATGGCCTGAGCCGAAGGCAGAGGCTTAACCCACTGAGCCACCCAGGTGCCCCTAGATAAAACCTTTTAAAAAAAATTGGGCCACCCAGGTGCCCCTAGATAAAACCTTTTAAAAAAAAATTGGGGCACCTGGGTGGCTCAGTGGGTTAAAGCCTCTGCCTTCGGCTCAGGCCATGATCCCAGGGTCCTGGGATCGAGCCCCACATCGGGCTCTCTGCTCAGCAGGGAGCCTGCTTCCTCCTCTCTCTGTCTGCTTCTCTGCCTACTTGTGATCTCTGTCTGTCAAATAAATAAATAATCTTTAAAAAAAAACAAACCTTGGGGCGCCTGGGTGGCTCAGTGGGTTATGCCGCTGCCTTCGGCTCGGGTCATGATCTCAGGGTCCTGGGATCGAGTCCCGCATCGGGCTCTCTGCTTGGCAGGGAGCCTGCTTCCCTCTCTCTCTCTCTCTGCCTGCCTCTCCATCTACTTGTGATTTCTCTCTGTCAAATAAATAAATAAAATCTTTAAAACAAAACAAAACAAAACAAAAAAACAAACCTTTAAAAAAAAATCTATGTTAAGCTCAAACTCAGTAGGCCTCCTGGGCTGGAATCCCTGAGTCTAGGAATCGACCTCAGGGACCTTATTGGATTTCAGACACAGTTCTGCTAGGTCATTCCACTTACAGAACAACCCCTTGGGGCCTTGGAGATGGAAACGGACGCAGCATGATAGTGTTGATGGGTTTACGGACTCCCAACAGTGACTGCTATGCACCAGGCAGAGTTCTAGGCGCTGGGGGTATAGCACTGAGAAGGACGGGCACAAATCCTACCCTCCTGGGGCTTACCTGCTGGCATGGGGAGAAAGACCGTGAACAGAAGCGAATGCCGGTGCGCTGGGTAGTGCTCGGCGCTCCGGGGAGAGAGGAAGGGGAATGACGCAGAAGGGGTCGGAGGGTTTGAATTTTAGGTGGAGTCGCCAGGGAAGGCCTTTCCGGAGCTGGTATCTGCATACAAGGGACGTGAGAGAAAAAGCCAAGAAGGCGTCTGAGGACAGGGCCCTCCAGAGTAAGGAAATACCCAGGACGGAGGCCCCGCCCGGAAGGAGCACGGTGAGCTCGCGGACCGCGGAGGGCGAGGTGGCTTAGGGAGGAGTGGAGGGGAAGGCAGGGAGGTGGACAGGGGCCTCGAGGCGGTGGGAGCATTTCTGCTTTTATTCGGACTGGGCTGGGGACCCCGTTGAAGGATGTTAAGGAGAGGTGTGGCCTGCTTCCACAGAATCCTGCTGGCGGTTGTGCTACGGAAGAGCAGAATGGAGGTAGAGGCGCCTGGGTGACAGGCAGTCGGTTGAGTGACCGACTCTTGACTTTCGGCTCAGGTGGTGATCTCAGGGTCCTGGGATCGAGCCCTATGTGGGGGCCCGTGCTCAGCAGGGAGTCCGCTTGATGAGTCTCCCTCTTCCTCTGCCCCTCTCCCCTCAAATAAATAAATCTTTAAAAAAAAAACCAAAGGGACTGTAGGTAGGCAGGAGCAGGAGTTGGGAGACCCAGGGGAGAGATGATGGGCCTGGGAACAGGGCCCTAGAAATGATTGTATTTTTAAAAATTGAATTTTATTCATTTATTTGAGAGAGAGAGAGAGAGAGCGAGCATGAGCAAGGAAGGAGCACAGGGAGAGGGACAAGCAGACTCCGCACAAAGCATGGGGCCTGATTCCTCCGCCCCAAGATCACGACTCCAGTCCAAAGATTTGGAGGCTTAACTGACTGAGGTGCCCCCCCCGGAATGATGGGGTTTTGAATCTCTTTCAAAGTGCAGCTAGTGAGCTTTCGGATGGACGTCCCGCAGGTGGTGAAGGATGAGTCAAGGTCTTAGAGCAGCAGGAAGGATGGGGCCGCCAGCTGCCACTGATTTCTCAGGGAGGTTGGAGAGGAGCAGGTTTTGGGGGCCGGGGGAGGGGGGGCAGTTCTGTTTCAGGCTCTGCAATTTCAGACACCTGGAGTCCAACAGGGAAAATGTTGACTTTGTGTAATTTTCTAGGAGGAAACAAACCACCCTCTCATTTTTTTTAAGGACAAAATCCATGGGTAAGAATTGGTATAGTTGGTTAATCCTATTAGTAACACTAATGGCCCTGAACAAGGAAGCAGGATCTCGTGACAATTTAGCCCTTTTATGTAAGATGGCAATAAGCTCTACTTACCATGTATTTTGAAATTTAGAACTATGTTCTATTTTTTTTTTTTAAGAATTTTACTTATTTATTTGGTAGAGAGACAACGAGAGAGGGAACACAAGCAGGAGGAGTGGGAGAGGGGGAAGCAGGGTTCCCAGCAGTGCAGGGAGTCTGATGTGGGGCTCGATCCCAGGACCCTGGGATCATGACCCAAGCTGAAGGCAGATGCTTAACGATTGAGCCACCCAGGTGCCCCTAGAACTATGTTCTTTTTTAAATTCTTATTTTTCTTCTATTTCTTTGTATTTCTACTTTTAAATGAATATCCTACCCTTTTTTAACATGTTCCTCCCTCAAGCTATAGAGTACTGTCATAAACTCACAATGCATTTACTTCTCTGATACTTTTTTTTTTAAGTTTAATTTTTCTTAGTAATCTCTCCATCCAACATGGGGCTTGAACCCATAATCCCAAGATTGAGAATCACAGACTCTTCCAACTGAGCCAGGCAGACACCCCAATTCCCTGATACTTTCAAAGTTTTGCTTTGTTCTGTTTTTAATAAAAATGCAATGAATTCCCCTTTCTTTGTGTCAAGGACCCATAATTCTCTCCACTAATGATTCTCTCCACTAATGAATGTCTCACAATTTCCATCACTCTATCAAGTACTAGGATTTCATTTCAAATGAAATGATTACCAAAGGATTGAGATCTGGAAAAGGGCAACATAACTCCTGCCTCCAGCTAGACGTAGCCTCTGCTCTCATCATTCTTATTAGATAGGCAAGGGACCCTAACAGAACAAGGGGCGATATGTCTAAGGTCCTCCTATATATGCCAGCTTTTCCAGGTACACTGAAGTCTTCTCAAGTAAATCCCCTCCAATATAAACCACACACAAGGCAATGACTCCACATTGTAACGCCTAAGGTGTTTCCAACTTACTCATTAATCTCAAAATGGTTAATTTTAAGTCACTTAAAATTTTTTTAAGCTTAAGATTGAGAGAGAGAGAGAGAGCATGTGCTCAGAGGCAGAGGGAGAGGGAGGAGAGAAGCAGATGCCCTGCTGAGCTTGGAGCCCAACATGGAGCTCCATCCCATGAGATCATGACCTGACCCGAAATCAAGAGTCAGACACTCAAAAGACTGAGCCACCCAGGTGCTCCAAGTCACTTAAATTAAAAAAAAAAAAAAAAAAAAAATTTTTTTTTTAAATGGAACACAGTATTTCCAAGCTTTAGGATAGAAAAGAGATAGTCTTGCTACCCTCAACAAGAAACCCACTCTCAGGAGTTCAGAACGAGGGGTCTCAATTTGTGAACAGGTATGAACTGGGAGTCAACACAAGGCTCCGTCTCCACTAGACATTAGAAAACAGACATTTTGTCTCTTTCTGAGACAAAAACTGGGTTACTTGATCTCCTCTTACTGAGCACAGAGCTAGTCTACATTTCTCCGCCTCTCCTTTGGCTAGGTGTGGCCCATTGTTCTGATTTTCATTGATTTTATGTGGGAAGTGAAAGGTACTATTTCCAGGTCTGGCCTGTAAGAACCCCTTGAGTTTGATTCTCTCTTCCATTGTTTTCTAGTTGAATGTTGAAGGCCAGAGCAAGTTTGGAAGCCGGGGAAGAATGACAGGGCTGTATCCAAGCCTGTTTCCTGAATGACAGACCAAACAGGCCTCCTACCTCCACGGACTTGGACACACAGCAGGCTGTTAAGAGAAGGAGAACTAAGGTTCTGTTAAGCAAACCTCAAAGAAGGCCCTGTCTTGGTGGTCAGGAGGGGAACTGGTATGTAGAGGCTGGAAAAATGGAGGTGCCTCTCACCCAGGGGTACGAACTCTCCTGTGGCTCCTTCCATCTTTGACTACATTAACTACATAGCCTAAAACTCGGGTCTACAAGGAAAGCCTGAAAAGTCAGGTTAGTGTGTTGACTTTCACATTATGAGAAAGACCCAAGATTAGGAAGGAACTGGCTTGTTCCAAGCAGAAGTGAAAAGGAATGGGGCCAAGGAACTTGGGGCTTTGCGTTTGGGGTTGTTCAAGTAAAGTTCCTTGTTCTGGACTTCAGATAGTGAGAGCTAAGCTTGAAATAGGCTTTGAATACCAAGGCCCAGTAAGAATCAGCCCGGTAGTAAAAGCCATACTAAGTTTTTCTCATTCAAACCTATGTCGGAGAAACTGTAGATGCCCCCAGGGCAGACCGGGAGTGGGAAAGGAGCAATGAATCATGCTCGAGGACTGTGTACATGAGGGAACTCGAGAGCGGTTACTGGCAGCAAATAATCAGAAGCCCCTTAAGTGTTAAGCAAATTGTTTTGCCAGAGAAACTACAAAGCCAGAGTTCAAACGCCTTTCCACACCTTTAGACAACCCCCAGTTCTCAGACCTGTGCCAGCGACAAGTTAAGAGAGCTGCGCGACTCCCGAAGAAGGCACACGCAACACCTGCTTCAGCTGTCGACCCAGTTCTTCCACAGAAGGTGATTAGGATTTTAAGCAGAGGAACTTCCCAACCCCTTCACAATGGTGGCATTTCCCCACTCTTTTTTCTGGATGGGATTTGCTGTTGTGGCTATTTTCCCCGCGTCGACCCCGTGTATGGGACAGGAGCACAGAACTGATCTCTGTGAAGAGCCACAACCAAGACCTGAAGGACAGGGCATCCCAGGAGCTTCTGGACTGGTCAGCGGAGTGCCGGGATGGGGTATGGGGCCATCTCCTTGGGCGGGGGCGGCTGAAGCACTGCTAGGTGACACGTCACTGCACCACTCACCCCGAGCACATGGGGAGACGAGGTTTCCCAGCCTCCCTTGCACTTCGGTCTGGCCGTGTGATTGAGTGCAGCCAGGGGAACGTGGGTAGGAAAGCGACATACACCACTTCCAGGCCTGGTAGAGAAACTTCCAGGAACAGCCCTCATTCCCTTCGGGTATGTCAATGGGATGCTGGTGTCCAGGGTCATGTTGGAAGCCCCGTGTGGAAGTGAGCAGAGCCCTGGCAGCCTAGGACCCCGAATGACTGCACGGGGCAGAGTCATATCTGACGGCCGGGATTGCCCAACTTCCAGAACAACCGCATTCGGCATTCTTAAATCCTTTGCGTGTCAACGATGATACTAAAGTCTAATGAGCACTTAGCATGGTGCCAGGTACTGTGCTAAACACTTTCCATGTATTAGCTTGTTAACTGACATCCCTACAACCAGCCAGACGGTCCCCATTTTGTAGGTGAGACGGAGGCCCAGAAAGGTTAGGAAACTTACCCAGTCACATAGCCAGCAAGTGGCAAAGCGGCCCACCTCCATAGGCTGGTCTAACCACAACACCCAACCACAACGTCTGTCACTGGGCACCAGCTGCCCACACGGTCACGGACGCGCATCTCTGACAGGAGCGGGTGGCCATGCCCCTGCATCGGTCGTCTGGATGTCAACTTTCATGGCTTAGAGATACCCATTTCTCGTGAGGTGCAGGCAGATGACGACAGATCACGGTGCCTGGGTACAGGTGACTTAAAGGGGCAGGAAGACAGCCAAGGACTAAAGTAACCATCTCAAAAGAAACTGATCAAACGAGAGTCTTATGATAAAAACTTTATTGTCTTAAATATCAAATGTTTTACACATCACTTTTTTCTTCAGAAAGTTCCTATTAAAAAAAGAAAAATAAAGTGTTTCGATTATTTAGGGCTGACTTAACATTTCAGTATGTGACAAAAACTCAAACCCAAATGCATCTAGTTCACTCAGCTGCAGACAGGTCCTATGTCCGGCGCCTAAACCAAGGGCACAGTGCAGCCAACAGTGGGATTCCTGAGTTTGGTTCTCTTAAGTTCTCAGAGTTTTCCCAACTCTCAAAACCAAAGCACTATGGGAGTGACTAAGCTACTGGCAAGCCTATTTTGCCAATCTGCCTAGTTTCTTAAAGATGCAGTAGTCTCAAAGCTTAAAGAAAAGTCAGAAAAGCAATACATGAGCAATTCCCAGAACAAAGGGGGGAAAAGAAAGGTTTCTATTTGCTAAGATTTGCCAAATATGGCTACAAAACTGGTAAACAAACCTTATTCGAGAGCGAAGGTCATTAGCCCAACTTGCCAGGACGACGAGATTTTGAATAAAAATGAGCAAATCAATGTTCACTGCAGGTACGCAGTGAAGAAAGCAGTATGATCGGTACGCTGAACTGCTCTGAGTGCATCACTATTTCAAAAGGATGATGGAGAGAACAGAGAACGGAATATAGGTGTTCAGAGAGACAGAGATCTCAGACAGGAGGCAGAAACTCAGAAAGCTGCGGGGCCTTCGGGGAAAAGAAAAGAAGTCCGGACAGCATCAGGTCATCTCAGGCTGAAGGAATCTGGAAACCAACGGGCTGATCTGCCTGCCTGGGGTAGGAGAGTGAGAGAGGTCTCCTCCTTTAAGCCACAGACGCATTCCCTCAAGGTTGTGTGTAAAGCAAGCCCCTGGTAAATACGATCTTTTCCCAACAGACAACGATTTTCCCAGGGGAAAAAACATCCAGCACACCCCTTCCCCAAGTCGGCTAATGAAAGCCTTCGTCCGGCACACATTTAAAGAAACACGGTTCTGCAGAAGTTCTAATTTTGTGTTCTACACACACACACCCCTCGCCCCGCCTTCTGTCATCTGCCTTTTTTCGGTAAAAGAAACATTCTCTAACTCCTACACCCTTGAACCATTTTCTCCGTAGATTTCATTCCTTAAGATTGTGCCCTGAAGCTTACCAGCTAGATCCCTCTCGCCTTTTACAGCCCGCAGGGTCTCGATTACCAATCACCAATATGGAGCTGATAAACTTGTGCATTCTCTAATTGTAAGCCTCAGAAGTCACTAGTAGGCAGGCCCAGAACTTCTACCTGTATGCCTCAAGATTACGACATATGTGGTGACATTTTAAATAATGGGTTGAAGAACATCCTTTTAATGGAGCTAGCCTGTCGAAGATTTAGTCGAGCCTGGAATCCTCTTGTCAACAATCCTGCCCACCCTCAGGTCCTACCGCTCACTACATCTTCTGCTCTTGATTCCTACCGCCACACCTTGCACTCAGCTGCTTTAAAACAGCAAATCCTACAGGATCCTCTGCTAAGTTCTGTTGGTCCAGATGGTCAGCATCCCAGGGCAGCCGTGCTCAAAGGGGGAGCGGGGATTCTGCATTTCTAGCCTGCGTGGAAGGATGTCCTGACGGGAAGCAAAGCTGACTGTCAAGGTGCGTACTTGGGGATCACCTCCCATTTACTTGCACATGTCTCCTAACCCTGTCCCCCCGCAGCATTTATGCTCATCTCTTCCAATATTTCTATCAAACGTTAGAACATTTTTTGGTTGGATTCTGATATTAATAAAAAATAATAATAATAAATTTTAGAGCAGTTTTAGGATCACAGCATCTAATTCCATTTTGAGCCCGATTTTCCCAATCTCGGACTTTGAACCCAATCACTTTAATATGACTTTGAAAATAGGCAAAAACATGCTAATAGGCAAAAACAGATCTTGCTCTTAGAGCTAAAATTTGTTTCGTGTCTCCTTACTACACATAGCTTCACGAGGGCAGGCTTCCAATCGGACTCAGTCACCCCTGTATCCCCATGCTCCCCAGTACTGGGCACACAGGCACTTAATGTTTGATGAATAATCAATATACTTTTTTTTTTTTTAATGTAAACTCTACCCCCAACATGGGGCTCAAACTCACAATTCCAAGATCAAGAGTTGCATGTTCTAACGAATGAGCCAGCCAGGCACCCCATGAATCAATGAAGTCGTATTCAAAGACTGATACTGTATAGCCTTCAAGAGTACCAGCTAGATTTTCTCGAACTCTGTCTTAACCACCCCAAAACAGACAGTGCAACAAAGAACATGATAAACATCTAGAAACCATTTTTTGGTACTCCCGATGCAAAAAAGCCCTAATATCATTCTTCTATATAGGGAAGTCTGTAAAGATTTGGTGCAGGGTAATTCTGAATTAACAATGAGGGTGAATCTTAGGACCCCTCCATGCATGGCCTCTACCTCTAGGAAGGCCATCTGCAAATGTTCCCCCCAATACTTTCACTTTTACTTCCCACCAAAATGTGATGCTTCTGCTATTTGGAGAAACTAAGGCACAAGAGAAAATCAAGTACATCAAAGGCTTACCCCTAAATTGTTTATTCACTGAACTCCTAGGAACACCAAACACTGAGAGGCCTCTAATGTATAGAACTGAAGCCATGATTTTACATTTCTAGTTCTCAAGGACACACTTCGAATTTACTTTGTTGTTAAAGAGGAACTGGAGTTTTTAATTCTTTCAGGAAAAAAAGCTATTTTTATTTTATGGAACATCTAACACAAAAGGTTAACATTCCATCTTCTGGGAAGGGAAACTCCTAATAACTTGTTTCTTTCTAGTTCAGCCGCAGACTATACTAAGTCACCAAATTCAAAGGAGAAATTTGGCTTTTTGGTATTTGTGCTAAGAGAATGGAAGAATGCATAATCTAATCAGCTTTTCTTAGGGTAAGTCACCAGTGATAACAAGTTTGAAATACACTGCAGTTCAATTATCCTGCTTGCGCTCATTAAAAGTGGCAAACAGGTAGGAAAAAGAAGTCAGAATGCACTGTAACTTTCCTGGCCAGTTATTTGCAAGGCTGTTTTTATATACATGGTGGGATAAAAGCCACCGTAAGTGGAAAACAGAGCTGCAGATACAAAAATTGTTTGCTTTTCAGTCTATGTAAAATTAACTGTAGAATATTTGTCAGTCACACATGTCTATATACACATGAGCTGCTGGTTAAACCAACCAAGTTTTTATGGCTTTAACTAGAGATAGAAAGCTGTGCTAAGGAGGAACAGGCAGGTTCCATTTTAACTAGTTATCATAAAATCGGTGACACAGAGTCTCATGTACCTTTCCATTTTTACGCAACCTTCTCTTGCTGGAGACAGGCTTTGGGGGAAAAAACACATGGGTTGTGTCTTCCTTTAGTACATATGGAGACAAGGAGCTCTGGGAGGTTTCAGAGGCTCCGAGGCAGAGCCATTTTAACACCCACCCGCCCACCATCTATCCAGTTCTCTTTGCCAAGCAACTGGTTATCTTTTTACGTTAATGGCTAAGGCCCTACATGTAGGATGAAGGCAACTGGCTGATGTCAGGAGGCCTACACAGGTACAAGTTTGGAAATCATTTTCATCAGCTCCAGTGGGCAAAACCTACAAGCTAGCCATTAGCTGTCTGGTTACCAAGCACACTGCTACACGCCCGAATCGACGGAGGGTAAACCACAGAAAGTCATAAAGGACAATCATCTTCTCTCTTTGGTGAATAAACAGAGACCACCGTTGAAGGTGAGCGCTGACCACAGAAGCGTCCATGACTGGTCATGGCAAAGCAGCTGTCCAGTAAAGTGGCCCATTGCTGTCTAGGGCTGACCAGTATCAGTTTTGTTGGCAACCAGAGGAGCTCACGATGATTTTATCTTATTTTAAGAGAAGTTAATCTTGAATTTATTCACTTTTTAAAATAACTCTAACTTTTTTTTTTTTTTTTTTAAAGTCATCTCTACACCCAACGTGAGGCTCTAAGTCACGACCGTGAGATCGAGAGTTGCACATTCTTCCGACCGAGCCAGCCGGGCACCCTGAATTTCTGCACTTTCAGTAAATCTGACCATGAAGGTTCACTAGTGTCATGTTCCTTAATTCCCTTTGTGTTTTAAGAACTGCAAAATTTAAAAATGATTCAAAATCCTAACAATGTCGATGACTTCACTTTCACACAAATGATGGAGCAGGAAATACGGTTTTGAAAAATCAAAAGCAATTATACGTTGAAAAATAAACGATGACAAAGGACAAGGATATTTGGCAAGTGGGTTCAGCTCATTCATTCAAAGGACTCCTAACAAGAATACGTGTACAACTATAGGCCTATTCAATTTTCTCCTAAAAATAAATATACATATGTAAAAAGCTATTATAATAAAACCTTTTCTGGGCTGATATTCTATATCCCACCCAAATCTCTGCACTGTAAAAATGGAGTGGCCTTACCTCTGAGCAGCACGCCACTGCCCAGACAGAAGACTAGGAGGCCCAGCTTCACGTAGAGGCCTTTTAGGAGTCTGTTGTCACCGAGAACTTCTCCGACCTCTCACCAATCCCACTTAAAGATTTATAAGCTTAGAGTAAATTCCCAATTTCCACCCATAAAGCAAATACAGGGGCTGTTGCATTGCTACTAGATTTTGCTTCAATCATAGCACCAACTCCTTAATTACAATCACAGCTCTAAGAGTCGGTTGACAGAAATCCTATATGCGGTTTCCTAGTGCATCTTAAGTCTTTGGTGTGGGGCAGGCAAAAGGGTCTGCAACATGTAATTGTCTACAAGAACACGTCAAGACCACCTGGCTGACCCCCTGTTCTAAGCGCCCTCTGGAAAACAGTAAAACCACAACTCCTTCTGTCAACCATCTCAACTCAGAGGGTCATGATGAATCTGCGTGACTTTCCCTCACATCACTCAAGTCTCCTCACACACACACACACACATTGCAGCAAAGGAAAAGAAGAGGGAATGGGGTAGGAGAGAAACGTCTCTAAGCGCCCCCCCCAAATGAACATGTCAAAAACTCCTGAGATATGAGCCTCCACTCTGATTGTGCTCAATGACTCGAATTTTGAGGGAAAGAATAAACTTCCAGAGAGAGTAAGACTTTAGACAAAATCATTTAACACTGAGTTCACGAATCACCCTTTCAAAACACCTGTTTTGAACACATTACGAACTACAACTTGGAATCGGGAGTCGTTCTCAAAGTTCTTTTCAGTAAAACCAAGATTTCAGATTCCTGCTAGGTACATAAAAGAGTTTATTTTCCAGGAAAAACTACCTAAAATCTATCCAGTAGGATTATTGCACAGTGGGGCCCACAGGACAATGGTTTCCGAGGGCTAGTCCTCATATAAAAAAAGGCCACAATAAATACATCTATATACTATGCCCCACTCTACCTTGACATGGTAAACACAAATATGACACGTCTTGCTTTAAAAAAGAAACTCCTGAGGAAAGAAAGGGATGGAAATCTCTACCAAGGCCACTTCAGTCAGAAACTGCAGTTGCTATTTCCGGTGCCATGAAGGACATTAACACAGAGACTGACCATTCCAAGCACCAAGGTGAACCAGTGACAAGGTTATCCCGCTTCGCAACAGTCCATTCAGATCACAGCTCAACCTGAGCTTTAGAAGAAGTTCCTAGTTAGATGAGCTTCGAAAGGAAATCAACTGCTGGCGATCAACCCACTAGTGATCTTTAAGTTCATCATCATCACTAAGGGTTGAGGGGTGATCAGTAACATGCTAACAAACCCTCCCTCTCGTCAATTCCAGTGTTTCTCGGCCATTTTTCACTCGTGATTCTTGAAGCCTCACCAAGACATTAGCAAATGGAATTACAGACTCTTCCCTTTCCTGTCTGGGTAGCACCATGTTTCACTCCGATGCGGACTTCCCCACCCCCCGCAGAGTCCCACCCCGAACACTTGGCAATCCATGCAGCAGCCTATGATGCACAAAGCAGCCCAAGCTCCAAACCCTCCCACGTCATTCCATAAAAAGGTCAAATCCTAATCACACGAATAAAAACATACCACTCTAGGAAATATCATTCCATTATCCCTCAATTTCCTGTCGTAACTGATGAATCAATACACAGAGCACTAAGTGTAATTCCAAACACCAAACCGTGTGATCCAGTTTGGAAATGGACAACTGAGACAAGCCATACCTTACCTACAGCACAGACACAGCCAAAATGGGAAGTTGATCTGCTTTTAGCTGCACGGGTGGTGGGATTTCTCATGGCTTCTGCTTTTTAAAGCATTCACTCTCATTCTAAAATGGTATGCTATACACAAAACCATCAATTTTATTCCAGAATACATCATCTTAATGATAATAAAAAGCTTTTGTATGCACATACTGCCAATACATTTAAAAAGGCCCAAATTTTAACAAAGAGAATAGACAAATTCATCAGACAAGAGATAAGTTACTTTGGCCGAAAAAAATCTTTAAAAAAAATCTGGCTCAACATTCTGCTTGCAGGTTTCTACATATACTGTATATGTGGCGAGAGTGTACATGTGTGTATAGCCTTTTTGAAGGGAATGGAGTACGGTCTAGCCTCCTGCTCCATGGTTATGTAGGAACTACAATGTTCTTTGCTAGCAAAACAAGAAGTGCAAGGTCTGCATTTCCACCAACTCGATGCAAAGCCCCAAGAGCTTCCTGCAAAGTGAAGCCGGCACGGAGAATGCGGTCAATGTCTGCGGCGGGAAAAGTTAATGGTGAAAGAGCGGAGGGACTTGCTGACAGCTGGCCGGGAGGTGGTTCGAATTCAAGACGTGGCTCTGCAGCTTCGGGACAGACATCTTCTCTGGTCTCTGGCCTGTCTGGCACTGGCTTCTGTGTGCCCTGACCCAAATCTTCAACCAGTATGAAACTGGTTTCATACTTCGTTTGCTCGCAAGTGTGACTGACTGCATCCTCCTCGCCTGCTACGAGTTTGGGGGTAATGTCCACACCTAAGGTGCAGCATGACTGATCAGACGTTTTAGTGGAGGCCAGAGTGGCAGAGCTGCTCTCCATTCTGGATTCCCTAGACTCGGGGTCACGTTCCTTACCGGTTACTAGGCCATCGCCCGGATCCCCAACGGTACTACTTTCAACTGCATCTACTCCAGCACCATCTGAAGCATCTGGTAACTTCTCTGCCCTCACCGATACAGATATGGTCTGATGAAAGGTGACTTGTGAACTCTCTTCATTCTGGGTAACTGTAAGATGCTCACTTTGGGTCCATCTTTCAGAAAGGTCCTTAATAACTGTTTGGCCCTCGGTTACCATTTCAGACTGACAGATAACTTCCCCAGATGTATTTTCTGAAGCTGGTTTATTACTAATGACCAGAAGTTCATGGAGTTCCTTCAAGGCTACTGTTAGAGATGAGCAGGGTCCCTCCGCGGACTCCACAGAGGGCTGACAACTGCCACAGAGACTTAAAGAGGGGGAGCAATCCCCATCTTCTTTACCTGTTCCAGACATTTCAGTGTTACTGTCTGGGAGCTGTAAATCCTGAGTGCAAATGGAATTACTCAAAATTTCAGACGAAGGGTTACATTTTGATGGTTCCACTTCCATCAAGGGATTATCTAAGCTGAGAGCAGATGCCCCGATGTCCCTGACACTGGCCTGCTGACCGTGTGCGGAATTACACAGAGCAACGAGGGATTCTTCAACCGTATCTACTTCCATAAGTGTTTCTGAATTCGAGCAGCCAAAGCACCCTGAAGGTAGAGTATTTTCTTCTGTTCTTGGAAGGTCCACATTCTGTTGTAGCCCGTCTCCTTCCACTGCTGTTTCCAAATCAACACTTCTTTGCTGATTCTGTTGCCTTTCTCCAACAAGCTCAGAGTCCTCTGTGTTACAGAGATGCTCTTGGTCATTTAGAGCATTCTGTTGTCCAGCCCCGTGCTGTTCATTCCCTGGTTCCTTGTGCCGCCGAAGGCCACTCACCTGAGGCAGGTTCTGATTTTCTGGATGCCGACCCTTCCCACCTAGAAGCCCCCGTGGTTCTTGCACCCTAGTGGTTGTGACAGGTACACTACCTTGCTGTCTTGTGTGGAGATGAGATCTCAGGCCCTGGGTGCTTCTTTCAGCAGATTTCTCTGTGTTATCAGCAACGATGGCTTCTTCGGAGGAATTCTGCAAAGGCAGGGCTGGACTGTGGTCTGCTGAAGAAGCACTATCAGGAAGATCCTGGAGAGGAAGATGTTCTTTCTTTTCAGAGGTTATCTGGAATTCAGCTGAAGCCTTCAAAGCCTTCACAGCTTTAGGTTCGATGCTGTCGGGGTCACTGGGCTTGATAGGGCAGACTGAAGCAGAGACAGAGTGAGCAAGACTCATAGGATTACCAATCTCAGGACTCTGTCCTAAAGGATGGGCTGGATGGTTGCATCCATCTGAAGTTGGTAATGATGACATTCCCAGTGAGGTAGTTTCTTTACCGCTTTTCTCTATATGGAACAAAAAGGAAAGGAGATGAATCAGCCAGTTACAAAGGCCACTGAATTATCGGATGATACAAATCTAAACAGGACAGAACAAAATCAGGTCCTTAAAGCTGGGTCTGCCTTATATTCACAGACTTATACAAAAATCATTCTCACTGCGGTAGACAATTGAACATCACAGCATCAGAGTAAGAGGTAGGTACGTTTTTAATAAAACGTGCACTTGAATTCAGTATTTTTCTTTAAGTACCATTAATAAACGTTCACATAGTAGCTGGGTTAGTGCAAGACTGAGGGATATTGATACGTCTTTATTCTTGGAGAGTTCAGAACTCTAGAACTTCTAGAGTTTTTCCAAGTGTGTTCTATCACTTGCCCTGGAATCACCTGGGCAGTCTGCTAAGTGTGCACATTCTGGGGTACCCATCCTTGCGAGTAAACCCAAGGTTTACTGCATTCTCATGAATCTGCATTTTCAATAAGCTTCTCAGGTGATTCTTAAGCATATTATGAATTTTGAGGATCTCTACACTGGGACGATTCTCATGTCAATGCACTTCCGGTGTTCCCAATATGAACAGGAAGGTTCTAAATGACAAGTCTAAGTCCAGGTGTATCTGGAACAGAGCAGGAATTGTAACGAGAAAGGAGAATATGCTTGGGAATCTCCAAAAGAAAGAGGAACATTCTATTTAATTCATTTCTATCCAAACTTCCTGAAAATCAGGTACAACTATGTCAGCGTGGAGGCAAAGAACAAAAATAAAACTAAAGTCAAACATATGAAGTCCGATCATCACCTTACCAAATAGGGCAACTTTAGAAAGGATGATCAGTTACTTTGTCAGGTTAGCAAAGTACAACTAAGTGAGAACATGTAAGTAGTTTAAGGGCATGGTAGGGGTGGGCCTGGCAGCAGAGGGAGATAGTTGGGAACAGCTTTTCACCATTTTCACCAGGCAAGGACAATTTAGACAGACTGCAACGGACCGAGTGCTCCCAGGAAGGCAGGCTCAAGCACCTCATGACACCGTTAATCATGAACTCTAACCGCCTTCGCCACCAATCCAGTTAAACATCGACCTCCACGCAATTACTGTAAGATCTTTAATTAAATGTGAGAGGTTGGTAACAAAAATTACTTCCACAATATAATCTATCAAGGCAGATGTGACTCAAATGCTTCATGCTGATTAACATCCAATGTGGGGGGGCCTGATCTTCGGAGGTCATGAAGCAATCCAGTTAGGATTCGAAAAGCTCTCAATCATGACAATGGTTCACAGCACGAGCAGATAAAACACTCACTATGTCAGAAGTTACTGACTTCTTGCAAAACAATCTTCTAGCTTAAAGGTGAATGGCGATTAGTTTTCTTTCTCAATCTCTAAGGCTGACTGAAGGAGGTTCAACTGTGAATTAATGCTGACAGAGAAGATGCGTTACTGCCCAGAGTCCGTGTGAGTGGCCTGGGGGATATGATACCAGCCTCCGGGCACCGGCATGCCACTGAGGACAACTGCACGAGGTCAGGAGAACGTGGCCTCCAGGTGTCTGGTACTCACTAGGAAAGCAGCACACGGTCCTCCTGTAGCCGAGATGGTCGGTCTCACTGGCCTAAGTCCTCTAACTGTAGGGGAGCACTGGGTCAGTACTCAAGGGCAGAAGGGGATGAGGACAATGGATATTAAGACGAATTTAAACCGTGCCTACTTTACCCCACCTTTGTAAGGAAAAAGGAAAAAAAAGAAGAAACTGAGTGCTAGGTATCTAATTACAACCAGCCTGCAAAGCCCTATGAAGTCCCAGGTTGGGAGTTTAAAGAAAGACTGTCTTTCTTCCTCTTGAGAAATCAGCCGGGGTGCCCAGGCTGCCGCCTCCCAGATTTACTCTCCAGGGAGATGGGGGGGCGCAGCGCCTCCGGGAGAGAATCTGTCAGGCTAGGGAAAGAAAGAAGAGCCAAATGTCAGCTCTTCTTTCTGGGAGAATAAAACCTCAATCCTGCCCGCATCAGTGAACTTGTGTCGCTAGACAAGTCAGCTGGTCTAGGCTTCCATTTCTTCCACAGTGGACTGGCAGTTTCTACCTGTCTCTACCTCTAGGTGGCTGTGTGCAGTGCTAGGAAAAAAGAACTTTTCAGGTTTTCCCAAGACACGGACTCACGAAACCCGATGGTGTAGTCATCCCCAATGACAATATGCTACGGTGTTGACATTCTTGATCTGATATATTCACCATGGCCAGATGGGCCCTGTTTTTCCTGGGATCTCCCTCCCCTCCCTGGGCTGTTCCAATGGCTGAGAAGACTTTGCATAGGAAATTGTGCTCAGATATGTACGTGTGCCAACACACAGATGCATATACAGGCTAGTTGTAACCAGATTAAACAAGGTGAAATGGATGGCAGAAGCTAAATTCCAAAACTGCTGCAGATACAGAGACTTTCAGACCACAGACGATAACTGGATGGAAGGCTTAACGTGGTGTCTATAAATACCTGGTCTGGGGCCCACTCCAGCTGCAGTACACACACACTACATGCATCATGGCTTCTGACGCTCTGTTTGAATTAGGAAACAGACAAGCAAACTTGGGTTAACAATGCAAACCACACAGCATGCAGGGTTTTGTCTCCATTCCTCTGCCACCTTTACAATCAGGAACTGGTAGAGTCAAGCTTGGGGAAGGTTTCCGTAGTCTGGCTGGTTTAATTCTCTCACAATACATAAAGCAATGTGTCAACTTCAACAGATTTTTCAATAGAACTTGGAAAGAAATGAACTTCACACACCCACACACATGGAATTCATGGGTAGACATGTGGGACGGGGGGAGCACATACTCCGAGACGGGATCACACGGCATGGAAACCTCCAAAGGTGAGAGAACATGTGTAACTGTCACTTCCCAAATTTTCTTCTCAGATGAGATTTTTAGAAGAAAAACAACTCAAAATGGATTATCCTGGGCTCTCTTGCAGCCAGTTTTTAGAAGATGTATTAGATACAGCTCCTATCCAGGTTTATTGCCCCATTGATAGAAAAGATAAAGACACTCTGGTGTAAGTACCCACGAAAGAAATAGTTTTTAACAAAAATACTTTCACCTACTATGTCCAGAGTTTTGATTTTGAGGATACTGGCAAGTCGGTGTTCTAAACAAACAGGATCTGATGTACAATTATTTCACTATTTAAACATTACAAAAATTAGGACGAGCCACATATCGTAACAAAAACAGCACACGGGCACAAAACCCATTTTTAAAATCCTTTTAAAAAATGTTTTTATTTTTTAATTTTGCTTTTAATATCCTTAAAGTAATCTCTAAGCCCAACATGGGTCTCAAACTCATGACCCCGAGATCAGGAATTTCACAGTCTACTGACTGAGCCAGCCAGGCGCTCCTCCTTTTAGTCTCTTCAGTTGGCACATTCCCTTCACTATGCCTGAAAATACCCATGGTTTTTATTTTAATTTCCTAAACTTTTTATTTTAAGAAGTAATTACCCAAAGAGGGTAACTGTTAGTAGGTTAGAAAGCATCGCTATCATAAGCTAGTGCTTCTCAAATAGAAACACCAAACTGTGGGGGAAAAACAGAGATTTCACAATATGATAATACACCTTCATTTTATGAATACCCAGTATTATGACTAAGCTGACAAGTTACTGGAACAGGTAAAACCTTCTAAGTGGGTATGTCAAACTCAGTCAAGCTTGCCTTGCAGGGAAGACTGAAACTATTAATTTAGTCTCTGTCTTGTTCACAATTCTCCCCTTCCTGCAAAAGTTAAGTCACAACCAGAGCTGTACTTTACATATAAAACTCAAAGGTGCCAGAAGGTGTAGTGGAGTGTATGTATTAAGAACAAGGCCAGCTTGGAAAACTGTCTGCAAGCCACACCCATTTTAAAGAGGCTCAGGTCTAGACCCCTGGGTGTTCTCTAAGTGAAAACACTGGCAAAATCTGGTTGTTTATTTTGTAAAGATCCTATCTTTGTTGTTGTTAGAGGAGAGCTATTTCCCCGACTTGTAGCTCTAACATACCAGAAAACACGGCACATGGTATTAGTCACTGATGAATGATTACAGCTCAAGACTTTAAAATAACCCCACCTTGAAAGTTAATTCTCTTCAGCTTCTAGAAAATGTATTCCAGAGTCACTGTTTTATAACAGATGGGGAACAATTATGCCATGAAGGTAGATTTCAGCAAAAATGTGTTCTTCCATTTAGCGCAGAAAACTTGACTTGGTCTTTAGATTTAAACAAGCCACGACAATTGAGACTTATGAAAACATGATTAGGTATCCCCCCCATGTCAACAGCTGACCCACTGTTCTAATTTGGCCCAAGAACGCACTATGCAATCTCATTAATGGTATAAACACTGTAGTTTGATTAGTGCTCAATTATGCGTCTTTGTCGTCAGTTCCTCTATGGTGGCAGCACTTTCAGTAGATATTAAAGAGGTCAGGACTGCTCAGTCACCACGACAATGCTACAGTTCAAAGGACATGGGCCCAAGAAAAGGAAAAATAATTTTCAGGGAAACTGTAAAACTCGAAAGGAAATGTCTGATTACTGTATTTTTTTTCTTTTTTAAAGTAGACTCCATACCCAGCATGAAGCCCAATGTGGGGCTTGAACTCACAACCCTGAGATCAAGACTTGCACTGAGATCAAGAGTCAGACGTTCAACTGACTGAGCCAGCCAGGCGCCCCTGCAGTAATTTTTGTCAGGAAAAAACAAACAAGGGGCACCAGGGTGGCTCAGTTGTTAAGTGTCTGCCTTCGGCTCAGGGCACGATCCCAGGGTCCTGAGATTGAGCCCCGCATCGAGCTCCCTGCACAGGGGGAAGCCTGCTTCTCCCTCTCTTACTCCCCGCTGCTTGTGTTTCCTCTTCTGCTGTGTCTCTATCACATAAATAAAATCTTAAAAAAAAAAAAAAAAGAAACAAGACTTTTTAGGAAGCCTACCAAAATGTGCCTAAACAAGTAACTCCCTGATGCACCTACCTAGTGACATAGCAATGGGTCTGTCTAAACACCGAGGTTTCCTTTCCTGGATTCAGAGATAGGAGGAGGTGGTGAGAGAACAAGGAACACATCCATGACAGCATGATGACACGGATTAGAAACGGGAAAGGCCCCCATCCCTCTGAAGCTCCACCCTCCCCTGCCCACAGACCAGTAGTAACAAGAAAAGCCATTCAAGAGCTTGGCCGCTGCAGATACCTGCGTCCTCTACGGACTTTTGAAGAGCTTCTGCTAGTTCCTGGTCTGCAATCTCCTCCGGCCGCACGTCCTCTCGCCCAGCCCCGTATGCCAACCGGGCACACTCCGGTAACTCTCCCTCGGGGAGGAAGGTGGTCTGAGAGCCAGTGGTGCCGATCACGAGCACATTTTTCTTGAGGTCAATGGAACACTTAGAAGGAAGAAACCAAAGACTGAGGACAGTGGATAAAATGCCATGCGGAAAAAATTTTCACGAATTTAAAAAAAATTTTTTTTTTTTTAAAGATTTTATTTATTTGACAGAGAGAAATCACAAGTAGATGGAGAGGCAGGCAGAGAGAGAGGGGGAAGCAGGCTCCCTGCTGAGCAGAGAGCCCAATGCGGGACTCGATCCCAAGACCCTGAGATCATGACCCGAGCCAAAGGCAGCGGCTTAACCCACTGAGCCACCCAGGCGCCACACGAATTTAAATATTTAAGTTTTATTTCATCTTGAAATATTTTAAGCATTTAAAAGTTTATAGCAGAATCCTCTTCATAGAACACAGTTTACTTACTCATTTAACCCGAGCTCTATTCATTTCTGAACTTAAATGTAATACATGTTCATTATAAAAATTTGGAAACATGCCAGGCATAATCAGCAGCCCCACTTCTTAGAAACACGAAAGTGATTTTCTTATAAAACTGAGACATACTATTTATACATTCACATTTACATTACTATTTACATTTTGCTTACTGCATAAAGTACAACTTATATTTAAACTCTACACCAATGGTCTCAAAAGTGGTATGACGGGCAAAGCCATCTCTACAAAAGTCTTCTTTTTATTTTTTTAAGATTATTTATTTATTTATTTGACAGACAGAGATCACAAGTAAATGGAGAGGCAGGCAGAGAGAGAGGTGGAAACAGGCCTCCTGCTGAGCAGAGACCCTGATGCGGGGCTCGATCCCAGGACCCTGAGATCATGACCTGAGCCAAAGGCAGAGGCTTTAACCCACTGAGCCACCCAAGTGCCCCAAGTGTTCTTTATTTCATACTTATGCTACCCTTTTTTTTTTTGGTCTGTATATCTGTGTATTTGACATAGCACAGTACACAATACATGTTTTATATCTATCAAGTTGGAGAATACTGGTCTATACCATGACTAACAAGCAGACAAGAACAGTGACAAGTTAAAAAACTGGGTTTTATTAATACATGCATTCACTCATCCCTTCCACTTAAAATTCTGCACCTTTATTAGACTATTAATGCAATGTTTTATAGGAATTTAGTAATAAAATTTTTTTTGAAGAGTATTAGTGACATAAAAATATTGACTAGATGGGAAATCCTGCTGTGAAAAATCTTATTACCCAGTGGACACTAACTGCATCTTCAATCAGAAGAGGTTATGTTCAAACAAATTATTAGGCTTTAGAGTGGAAACACAAGTATCACTGCAAGCTAATGTATTTACACATCATTCTCCCTGTACTAAATAAGCATTTCCATTCCCAACATCTCACGTACACCTTCCTCAATCCCACAGCTCTTCTGCCTAGTGAGTAGGGACTAAATGTATATTTGCAGCAGAAACATCACCATCATGGTAGACTTTGTGGCTCAGTGAGTTAAGTGTCTCACTCTTGACTTTGGCTCAGGTCATGATCTCAGGGCTGTGAGATTAAGCCCTGCATCAGGCTCTGTGCTGGGCATCGGGTCGGCTTGAGTCCCTCCTCTTGTCCTTTGGCCCCTCCCCCACCGCTCAAAAAAAATTAACATCATATCTTGTCCAGATCCCTACAAACCCATCAAAAATTACCTGAGTTCCTATCAGAAACTAAAAATAACACACAAGAATAAAGTTGCCCAAATAATCTCAAACAGATGGCAAGATTAAAAAGATTCAGAGGGAAAAAAAAAAAAAAGATTCAGAGAGATTTCACAAGAAGATATTCTATTTCCTCTGATACATAATTTCAAACCACGCATGATGACATCCTCCACTCAGGATCTTTCCAGGTTGGAGAAGCCATGGCTTTTCAGTTTTCCAGGATACACAACCGAGGCAGACAATGCACTGATAACCACGTAACACACGAAATGCCGACCCCAAGACAAAAGCAAAGCCCTTGATTACCTGATGCCGCTTTAGCATGTCCAGACCCAGAAGCATGTCCATGGGCTGCTCCTCAAGTATAGAGAACGAACACGCCAGGAAATCACCTTCAATCTGAACCTGAGCTAAAGCACATTAAGAAAAGAGATTATGGATTTTTATTTTAATCTTACTTATTTATTGTCACTGATTTTTGCTTCAAAAGCCTCACACAAGCTTTTGGAAATGTATCTACCATTCTGGGCCTTGTGTCCTGTAATCAGTCACAGTCAAGGCAAAGCATGAAACGGGTGAGTTAAGTATGAAGATCCAGTAAGTGCAACCATCAGTTTGAAAGCCAATGAAAGCACCAGCTTGTAAAGTGGATAGAGTGGAACCACCCAGAATATCTGGCTTGATAAAGGATACCATCAGGACACGTGTTCAGTTGGTAAGGAGAGCTGGCATTAAGGATGGTGATGGGAATCAGTTCCTCCAATACTAACCGCGTGCTTCCTACACACTTACAAAAGGCTTTCTAAAAGGGAAATAAGGGGCGCCTGGGTGGCTCAGTGGGTTAAGCCTCTGCCTTCAGTTCATGTCATGATCTCAGGGTCCCGGGATGGAGCCCCAAGTCGAGAATCCCTGCTCAGAGGGGAGTCTGTCTCCCCCTCCCTCTCTCTGCCTGCCTCTCTGCCTACTTGTGATCTCTGTCTGTCAAATAAATAAATTAAAAAAAAAAAAAAAGAATTAAAAGGGAAATAAAATCTGTACACAAGTTAACCTCCAAAAAGTAAAAGGTTTATTACTGCCTGTTATAATAAAGTCTATATTTGCAAAAGTTGAGACAAACCAATGCCTGTCTTTGCCTGGAGTCTCTTGCTTTTGCCTCTTTCCTTTATTAGTCCTCTTACTTTATATACAAATATATACATATATATATATATATATAATTACTTTGTTATTAAGTGTATCTTTTTTATTTTATTTTTTTTTTAAAGATTTTATTTATTTATTTGACAGACAGAGATCACAAGTAGGCAGAGAGGCAGGCAGAGAGAGAGGAGGAAGCAGGCTCCCTGCTGAGCAGAGAGCCCGATGTGGGGCTCGATCCCAGGACACTGGGATCATGACCTGAGCTGAAGGCAAGAGGCTTTAACCCACTGAGCCACCCAGGCGCCCCAAGTGTATCTTTTTTAAAAAGAAGGTCTATTGGGGCACCTGGGTGGCTCAGTGGGTTGGGCCTCTGCCTTCGGCTCGGGTCGTGATCCCGGGGTGCTGGGATTGAGCCCCATGTCAGGCTCTCTGCTCAGCGGGGAGCCTGCTTCCTCCTCTCTCTCTGCCTACTTGTGATCCCTCTGTCCAATAAATAAATAAAAATCTTAAAAAAAAAAAAAGGTCTATTTATTTTTTGAGAGAGAGCGTGCCAGTATACATGCTGGGGGAGGGACAGAGGGAGAAGGAGGCACTCCACTGAGCAGGGAGCCAACTCAGGACTCGAACCTAGCACCTTGGGATCACCCTCGCAAACTCTCAACTGACTGAGCCATCCATGTGCCCTTGTTCTTTTTTTTTTTTTTTTTTAAAGATTTATTTATTTGACAGAGAGAGAGAGATCACAAGCAGGAAGAGAGGCAGGCAGAGAGAGAGAGAAGGAAGCAGGCTCCCAGCTGAGCAGAGAGCCCGATGCAGGGCTTGATCCCAGGACTCTGGGATCATGACCTGAGCCAAAGGCAGCGGCTTAACCCACTGAGCCACCCAGGCGCCCCTATGTGCCCTTGTTCTTAAGTGTATCTTACAAACAGAAGAGTATACGAAATGTGTCTAGTATAAAGCATAATAGAACAAAGATCGATGCATTTATTTCCCAGGTTAGGAAGCAGAAAGAGCAGAAGTCCCCTAAATCTTCCACTGACACAACTAAGTGACTTCTCCAACCTTCACTACTATCCTGGTTTTTGTTTTCCTCATTCCCAGCTTTTTAAATAATCCTTACCAAGAAGGTATTTGCAAACGACGTATCAGATGAAGGGCTAGTATCCCAAATCTATAAAGAACTTATCAAACAAAACACCCAAAGAACAAATAATCCAATCAAGAAAAGGGCAGAGGACATGAACAGACATTTCTGCAAAGAAGACATCCAGATGGCCAACAGACACATGAAAAAATGCTCCACATCACTCAGCATCGGGGAAATACAAATCAAAACCACAATGAGATATCACCTCACACCAGTCAGAATGGCTAAAATCAACAAGTCAGGAAATGACAGATGCTGGCGAGGATGCGGAGAAAGGGGAACCCTCCTACACTGTTGGTGGGAATGCAAGCTGGTACAGCCTCTCTGGAAAAGAGCATGGAGGTTCCTCAAAAAGTTGAAAATAGAGCTATCCTACGACCCAGCAATCGCACTACTGGGTATTTAGATACAAATGTAGTGATCCGAAGGGGCACATGCACCCGAATATTTAGAGCAGCAATGTCCACAATAGCCAAACTACGGAAAGAGCCTAGATGCCCATCAACAAATGAATGGATAAAGAAGATGTGGTGTATATATACAATGGAATACTATGCAGCCATCAAAAGAAATGAAATATTGCCATTTGCAATGATACAGATCGAACTAGAATTATGCTGAGCGAAATAAGTCGATCAGAGAAAGACAATTATCATCTGATCTCCCTGATATGAGGAATCTGAGAGGCAACATAGGGGGTTTGGAGGGGTGGGGAAGGAAAAAATGAAATAAGATGGGATCGGGAGGGAGACAAACAGTAAGAGACGCTTAATCTCACAAAACAAACTGGGGGTTGATGGGTGGAGGGTAGGGAGAGGGTGGCTGGGTTATGGACATTGGGGAGGGCACGTGCTATGGTGAGTGCTGTGAAGTGTGTAAGCCTGATGATTCCCAGACCTGTACCCTAATACTACTAATAATACATTATATGTTAATAAAAAATTAAATGATAAATAAATAATCCTTACCAGTTCTGTATGATTTCTAAGCAGCATTACTGTTTAACTTTGTGTTTTTGAACTACTACTTGCTTCTTTACTCAGAAAGTATTTTGAGATCTATCCCTGTACATGTTGACTCTGTTTCTTTCTCTACAAATCACCCCTTCGAGTACTATAATGTCTAACAGACCACAACTGATTTATTGATTCTATTGCTCTGGGACTTTCTGGGTTGCTTTCAGGTTTATGCTGTGATAAGCAATGTCCCCTGAATATTCTGGTCCTTGTCTCCTGGTGTGTATTCAGTTTCTCTGCCAGTACATATACGTATCAAAGAAAATGGAATCAGAGAATTCTAGGGGACATTAGGCTCAACTTCGCTGGGTGATGCTGAATTATTTTCTACAATGTTTTTAGCAGTGTATGAAACTTCCACTGCCCCACATTCTTACCAACATTTGGTATTATCAAATTTAAAATCTTGCTAATCTGACAAGTAATTTTCTATTTCCCTGATTAATAATGAACAAATTTTCATATATTTAACCACTTGGGTTTCCTGTTCAATAGCGCCTGGGGCATCTGGGTGGCTCAGTCAGTTAAGCATCTGACTTTGACTCAGGTCATGATCCCAAGGTCCTCACATGGAGTCCCACAGCAGGCTCTGGCTTGGTGCGGAAGTCTGCTTCTCCCTCTGCCCCTCCCCTCGCTCCTGTTCACTTTCTAATTAGGAAAGAAAAAAAAAGTAGCGCCTGTTCGGTCCTTTCTGTAATTTTTTTGCAAACTTTTCTTTTTCTTTTTTCTTTTTTTTTTTTAAGTGGGCTCCATGCCTAGTGTGAAGCCCAAAGCAGGGCTTAAACTCACAACCCTGAGATAAGACCGGAGTTGAGATCAAGAGTTGGACACTTATAAATGAGCCACCCAGGCACCCCATACTGTCTTTTTCACTGAGATGAAGGACAGACAACACACACAGAATGTATATATTCTGAATCTAAATCCTTTATTAGTCCTATGTGCTATAAAAATTCTTTCCTACTTTATGTCTGTTCACTTTCTTTATGCCTTTTGATGAAAGTTCTTAATCTTAATATGGCCAAATCTGTCAATAATTTCCTTCTTACCTTTAAGGAACCCCTTCCCCATGCAAGATATTCTCTTATATTTTCTTCTAAAAGCTCTGACTTTGCCTTTCACATCAAGGTCTTTCACCAACCCTGAACTGACATTTGTGTGTGAGAGAGACAGGGTCCAAGTTCCAATTCATTTTTTGCACATGGATACCCAGCTGTCTTAGCACCTTTCCTGAAAACTTCCCTCTGCTCTGTAAGACTGCCTCTCTCATTTATCAAGGTTCATGTAAACGTGGGTCTGTTTCTGTTCTAGTACTGTGGTCTTGACATCTAGAAGAGGAAATTACTCCAGAGTATCTCGCCTATTCCTACAATAAACAGTCCATAAAAAATTTTAAGTTAGCATCATGTCTCACAAAAAAACAAAAACACCTGCTGAGATCTTAAGGGTATTACAATGACTCTGCTCTTGACGAATGTGGGAGAATTACCACTTTGGACATCCTGAGTCCACTTATCTGTGACATAGCCCCCCTTCACTTAGATTTCCTTTATAATTGTAGGCTTTCTTCCGATCACAGGCACAGCTTGCCCGTCCACAAGGAAGGAGGACACAAGGGACTGGTACTTACTTTACTTCCTCCTATCATCTTCCTACTTAAAACCACAGAAATTCTGAGAATTCAGACTTGGAAGCAACCATTGTGTGACAGTACAGGTCCACCGTGTGTAGGGAAGTATATGCAAGGAAGGTGTTTAAACTTTTCTTAGTCTATATAAATCAACAAAAGAAAACACAGAAACTCTAATAGACAAATACATTACAAAAGAGAGAAATGGGCAGAAACTACCACTTGCAATAAAAGAAAAGAAACTTACAATGAAAAAAAACCCAGCCTTTTTTAATCTTTACAGTAAGGGAGTAAAAACTAAGAATCCCTGATTATGTAAGCACCTCAAGATAAACACTGATTCAGCACTGGGAAAGCCACTCTGGTACGAGTTAGAAATATATCAAGGGCCTTTAAGGATTCATAACCTTTGATTCAACAGCTTCACTTACGGGAATCTTGACTAAGAAAAAATTAAAATGTGCATAAAACTACCACTGCCATATTACAATAATAAAATATTGGGGGAAAATTTTATCCTAAAAGTTGACCATTAAACCCATAGAAGAGAATGCTATGCATCTGAATGATGCTTATGAAATACACAGTAATAGTGAGAAAATGTTATTTTTTCATAAAATGGTTTAAGTTTCTATGTTATATGACCACTTTTTTTTTTTTAAAGATTTTTTTTATTTATTTGTCAGAGAGAGAGGGAGAGAGAGCGAGTATAGGCGGACAGAATGGCAGGCAGAGTCAGAGGGAGAAGCAGGCTCCCTGCCGAGCAAGAAGCCCGATGAGGGACTTGATCCCAGGATGCTGGGATCATGACCTGAGCTGAAGGCAGCTGCTTAACCAACTGAGCCACCCAGGCGTCCCGACCACTTCTTCTTTTTAAATGAACTCTTTTCTCAGCACAACTGTTATTGTAAGCTGAACTTTTTTTTTAAAGATTTTTATTTATCCATTTGACAGAGAGACAGAGATCATAAGTAGGCGGAGAGAAGGGCGGGAGGGGGAGAAGCAGGCTCCCTGTTGAACAGAGAGCCCGATGCAGGGCTCCATCCCAAGACCGAGATCATGACATGAGCCGAAAGCAGAGGCTTAAACCACTGAGCCACCCAGGTGCCCCATACGGCCACTTTTTTTTTAAGATTTTTTATTTATTTGACATAGAGAGATTTCAAGTAGGCAAAGCAGCAGGCAGAGAGAGAGGGGGGAAGCAGGCTCCTCACTGAGCAGGGAGCCTGATGCGGGGCTGGATCCCAGGACCCTGAGATCATGACCCGAGCTGAAGGCAGAGGTTTTAAACCCACTGAGCCACCCACGTGCCCCATATATGACCACTTTTTTTGCAAGAACAAAATGCATGGAAAATAGGCCAGAAGGAGATTAAGTCCAAATGGTACCTAGTAGTTGAGTCTCACTCAAAAGGATTTAAAGTATTAAGAAAAAGAACAATTTTGGTTAGAGATGAAGGACTGAACCCATGGATTTACCTCCTTTACTCCTTAAAAATTTACAATAAAATTGTTTTTTTAAGGTATAAATCACTAAGGACAAAAATCATGGACACAAAACTGAAACATAATTTTGTAACAGAAAGCAGAGGACAGTAAGGAAAACAGGGAAGCAAGCCAGTTCGTGTCTCAGCACTCCCCAGAGGCGACGGTCCTGTGCAAACAGGGGTAGAGGTGGGTGCAGAGCAGGAAGACTGGTCAAAGTCTCTAGGGGAGGCACAGTTAGGTCTCGGGGTTCTCTCTGCTCAGTCAGGCGACTTCCTTTCACCCCCACAGCAGACCAGGGGTTTATTTTCTCAAGAGGGCGATACAGAGGTGGGCACCGAACGAGACAGAGACACAGCAAGCAGGGAACTGAAACCCAGGGGGAGGAAGTATAAGTTTACTGAGCTCTACCCCTTTTCCCCCTTTCAACTTCCAGATCCCCCACAACCGCCATGACTGCCCACCCAAGTCATCTTCCAAATAGCCTTCTGGTGCCCCAGTTTCAATATGAGCAGATGCCAAGGATCACCAGACGTTTGAGAAAAGCATCTAACACAGAAGTCAAATAAATGCAAAACGTAACAGAAAGGTGGGAAGGCAAGTTTGAGGAAATCTGGCAAACAATGAACACACCCGGGACGCATGGGGAGAGAGAGAGGAAAGACAGGAAGCGAGAAGACCAGCCCCGGAGAGACGGGTCACTCCACCCGAGCAACAGGCATCCAGGAGGTGGGAGCGTGCAGGGAGTGAGAAGGACGCAGCACAGCGCGAGACAGATCTACAGCTGAGCACAGCCCTGCGAAATTTCAGAACGCCGAGGTCACAGAAGAGTCTGCAAGCTTCAGAAATGGAAAGAAATCTTTCACATAAAGGATCAAGAATTGGGACAGCAGCCAGCTTCTCTACAGCAACACTGACAAAAACTGTGGAAAACAAAGATGATTTCCAACTTAGCCAGACTGGTAGAATACAAGGACAAAAAGACAAGCTCTGACATTTAAGGACTCAGTTTCCTCCCTTACTTTCTCTCGGGCAGCTACTGGATGCTGTCCTCTAACAGGCCGAGGAGCAAGAGTACAAAGAGTAGAGAAGGGACGCGCGTGCTCCGATCTAACGGCAAGGGGAAAGCGGCCTTGGAGACCCAGGAAGGGAACTTCTGTGACAGCAGCTGTGGCGCAGTTCTGGACACCGTCCAGTCTCCAGAAGAACCGTCAACAGGAAGAAATGCATAAGGAAGATTTACACAACTAGGTAAGTGTTTGGGGATGGAGTAACACATAGAATCCCAAATGACTGAAACAAAAGAATTATTACAAGAAACATAATACTAGACACAAATGGAAAAACAATCCCTTTCAATTAGATGGCTCAGCTCTCTACAGTATTTACGTATCAGTAATAGCACAACACACACGTTATTTTGAAATATGGAGGCAGGCACCAAAAGAAATGAGCTCAAATAGTTGAAAAGGATTCTAAGGAGCAGGAACACGGAAGTACACAGTGACTGATCTTTTTATAACCAGCTAGAACATGTACATGTGTAATACAGACAGAACAGAGGATTTAACATTTCTGGGGATTAGGCTTGCCGGATCAGATAAACCTCTGAAGAATAAATTTTTAAGACTCTGCTACTCTGAAAAGACTCCCGCAGCGCCTCTGCTCACCGAGATGCACCCTTCCAATAATCTTCTGGGTGCCCACTCCCTTGGCGATCCCTGCCCACCGACGGTCCACCAGCCTCATTATGTTACACCTTTCTGCACAAGCTTGGCTCATAATAGTCATCTGGGCACCTGGAGGTGGAGGGAAACATCAGAGAATAAAAACAAAGCCCACACTTGTGTTAAGATTAAAACATGCAGCCTGAGAACAGGGCAGAGAGCAAATACACCCCCACGCTTTTGTCTGAGTACAATGACTCACACCGAGCTTAAGCTAGCCCTTAGCTGTTCCCACCACACTGAATTCAACTTTCAGTTCCTCGCTGGAATCTGAAACAGTGTAGAAACCTGGCAGGGAACGAAAGAATACTTTGTTGAAATGTAATAATTGGATGACATTTTAAAACGTTACAGACAGAAAGCAAAACCACCTGGAGGGGAACCCGTGTCTACAGATAGGGAACGCCAAGGTAAGCACCACTTCACACTCAGCTCCGTCTTCACCAAGTATCTCTAAACATCTTACTAGATTATTTTTACTTCAGACTCTGGGACAGTGTAATTTACCAGGTGAAACCTGCAGTCTCTCCAACAAGGAAGAGCTGAACTCCCCATCTCTGCACCAACAAGCATGCCCCAGGACAAGAGGGCAGTCAGGGTCCTTTCCTGCGTGTGTTCACCTGTACGGCCAGAGGGGCCTGGGCAGGAGACGGTCTCTGTTTCCCCTACATGTGGTCCTAGTCTCCCATGGACTCTAGTCTATCGCCGTGTGCTGGACATTTCCTTCTCAAAGCCAACAGGTATAAAGCCCTTTCTCCCCCAAGTAGAGCTCACCTCGGATTTCTCTTACCCATGAAATTACTTTCCTGCAACATAAAACTCGGCACTGTTCACGCGTGACTCCCTGTCTTTCAGCCTTCCCCCCACTCTCAGACTCTGCTCCAACCCTGTGAGTAAGTTTTATGCAATTTCTATTTCTGACCTACCTTCCTTCTAACTATAGCAACCAGTGTGGCTCACCCCCTATTCCCCTCACTAGTGGACAAGTTCTCTGGTTTCCAAACCACTCTGCAGAGGTATAATTTAAAGCAAGGGAAATAGTTCTGACTCTGACCCTGAGGGATACAGAATTTTCCAGATCTGTCACTGTTTTCAGTCTTAAAACATCCTCCACGGCTCCTCCTCTTTGTAAGATCAGCCTCACACCCCCTCGCCACAGCTGCACAGTCCACCTCACCCCGGCCGAAGTGCTTCCGGCTGCTACAGACCGATGTCTGTGTCCCCCCCAAAACTCCTACGTTGAAACCACCACGTTCCTAATGTGGCTGCATCAGCAGGTGGGGCGTGTGGGAGGGATCAGGTCATGGAGGTGAAACTCTTCGGAACGGGATGAGTGTTCTTGTACAAGAGACCCCAGAGAGCGCCCTCACTCTTTCTGCCATGTGAGGACACAGCGGGAAGACGAACGTCTGCGACCTTGAAGTGGGTCCTCAGAAGACACTGAACCTGCATGTACCTTGGTCCAGAACTCCCCAGCCTCCAGAACTAGGAGAAGGAAATCTGTTGTGTATGAGCCCCCCCGCCTCCGGTTGATGGTCTTCTTTTATAGCAGCCCGAACAGATGCAGCTATCAGCCTTTCACTCTGTTCTAAACCCCTCACTTCGACAGGAGCCAGTTGTTCCCTCTGCCTCTCACTCCCGCTGACCCTCCTGCAGAGAGAGTGCCCCCCCTTCTCTGAATCCCCCTCGTGCTCAAGGCCCAGGTCAAACCGCGCCTCCTCTGCAGCTGACTGGCCTTGCCCAGGGCTCTCCCCTCTCATTCAATCCCATCACTGCCCATTCACTTTACTCACGAGGCACCTGACATTTTATGGGCACTAAAAGCTCTTGGCATTTAAGGAAGGTTAGAGTCAAGAAGGTCCAGCGAAAAGGAAGGGAAAAAAAAAAAACCGGAGAAGGCGATCTCTCTTTTCTTCCTCTCTCCCATTTCTACTGCACAAAAGCTACTTATTGTTGTAAAGTAAGCGAGCCCAAGACAAGAAGGCCCCCTTTCAACACTCTCCCGCCTTTTCTCAAGACTCGGCTCCATGCCCCTTCCTCTGACCGTGGAGACAGGGCAGTTCCGATGCCCGCTCTGGGGGGGAAGCCACGCCCGAGCAGCCCAGTCGGAGGAAGAATGTGGTCTCCACGGCTAGCCAACATGCATCTGATTTTTGCGGTCACTGAGCTGTGGTATCAAACAGATCTGGAGCTGAATCCGAAGTCCACGACTCATGGGCTCTGTCTACCTGAAGAGTGACATCACCTAAGTTTTCTCATCTACAAAACAGGGTTAATAGCTGAACACAGCTCCCTGGGGTAACCTGAAGGTTAAGTGAAATTAAGATGATCTATTTTAAGCACCGAGTGTGCTGCCTGGCATACAGTAAGGGCTCAGTAAACGTTGAATGTTACCCTTAGGGTCTCTTATGTACACTTCTGTCTCTCACTGATACGAGCCCCATGAAGCTCTAGTCGGTGAGTCTTCCTCCCAAACACTCCGCGCAAGTGCCCCGCCTACGGCATTCAACACACACTTTTTTAAAACTGACTATCAGCAAATGTGCTTCTCTCAGGAACGTATGTATCTCAAGACACAAACACTGAGCATGAGCTCAGATAGCTGTGGATGAACGAATGCAGGAAAGTCATACTTGAACAGGGCCTTTCACTACTCCAGGAGCTCATCCCACCATCTCACAGGCTGAGCGAGCTACCCAGGATTAAGACACACGAGACCAATGAGCCACACCCACACGGTGCTCTGTATGGTCTGACTGAAAAGCAGTTACTACTGCGAGAAAAGGTACCAGCTGGTATAGGCACTATTCACAATCTCAGGCGGGGAACTCCCTGTCTACTGACCTGGCAGTCAAGTTCTTTCAGGGCAAGAGCCCTGATTCATACATGCTTCGACTTCTCGCAGCTCCCGGCAAAGGGCTGCCATACAGACCATGATGAGGTAGTGGTCTGACCTACACCCCACACTGCTGCCTCTCATGGCTCCTTCTTCTAAACCCATGTACTCGCAAACTTCTTACAGAGGTATCCTAAAAATTCAGGCTCCCCAATCAGGGGGGTAGGAAGATAAAGGACATACTGCATGATACAAAACCAATGAAGAAACGATTAAGAAATAAACCTGTTACAAACAAAAGGTGGGCAAGTGAAGTGACTCCCAGGTTCGTTAGCAGTCCAGGCTTCTGCCCGCTTTCACGGGCATCAGGGCCCCCCTTCTCCCCGTGTCAGGTCGGAATGTCCGACAGACAGAGAGACAAAGACCAAGACGTCACCTGAGTCAACGAAAGCTTTCACAGGGTGTCCGTTCACTTTGCAGTTAATATAAAGCATCACTACTTGGCCAAAACTTTCAGGAGCCTCTTCCATAGCTATCGTCATGTTTTCCTCAATGTTCTGTTGCCTGTAACACACCAAAACCAAGCACAGTAAGATCATTATTTCCAGGAAGGGGAATCTAATTCAAAGTCACAACATTCAAAACAGACTTGGCTTTCTCTTCAGCGAGCTGCTGAGCAGCAGACACAGAGATGCTGATCTTCGAGAAGACCCTGATGGGCAAGACCATCACTCTAGAGGTTGAGCCTAGTGATACCAGTGAGAGCATCAAAGCCAAAATCCAAGTCAATGGGAGCATCCCACCTGAGAGCAGGGTCTGATGTTGCGGGCAAAGCACTGACAGACGGACGCTCTGACGACAGCAGCCGCAGAGTCCAGCCTGCACCTGGTGTTCTGTCTGCGGGGAGGTGCCATCGAGCCGTCCCCCCGCCAGCTGGCCCGGACACACACCCGCGGCAAGATCATCGGCCACCAGAGCTTTGCCTGCCCACACCCCCACGCTGTCCACCGCCCCAAGAACTGTAGCCACACCAGCCCGTGTGCCCCAAGAAGGAGGTCAAATAAGGCCACTCTACCAGCTCTTCCTTTGCCTGCAGTGCAGCCTCCTGCCCGAGCCCCAAGGCCTTGGAACCTCCACAGTTTTCCTTTCACTCAACTGACTGGGGGAAAAACCAACCCAACATCTGTACACCTCTTGTGCCCCTATTACAGTAGCTGAGTCATGGAAATGGGAACCGGTGCTCTCTCCTGGAACAGGTGAGGTGGTGAGACGCAGCTGGCAGCAAATCTGCAAATCTGAAGGCCTGCACATGGCTTTCTCCCGCAAAACAGTTCTGCTTCCTTTATGAGCTCAGAAACAGGAATAAACCTCCGGAGTATAAGGGTCACGACATTTTAATTCTGTAGAATGTGAGAATTTCACGAATGCTTCAATTTTAACAGAGGATTTACTAGACATCTGGTACATTTCCTATGTCTGGTGCGTTAGAAATAGTTGGCAAATATAATATATGGGTGTTAATGGTCTGCACTGTGTCTCTGCTTAATCCCCGAGACTGGGTTTTCTACCTTTAAGTGAGTGTAGCAGCTCCGATTATAGTGTGGCTAAGAGGTGGAGAGCATCTAGAACACAGTGTTGACAGAAGAGCAGATGCTCAGCAAATGCTGAGCAATGTCTCTCTAGTTACCTGCTATCGCTCAGAAACACACACACACACACACACAGTTCACTTGTCTGTCAAACCATTCCTCCAAACACCAGACATATTCTATTCCCACATATGAAAAGGATCTAAAAGGGGGTTCTAGCTTTCTCCAACCTCCTGTACCTTCATTCCCAACCTCCTTTTAAAAACACCAAACACTACCAACATTAATGGGAACGAGGGCAGGGCTGGGCAACGTAATTAAAGACTGATGCACAAACAGGAGGGGGCCCCAGACTGGGGATAAGTTATACCAGTTTGGACCACCATCCGTTTGTGTGAACAAACGCCCATGGGACGGGATGCCTGGCTGGCTCAGCAGGTTAGGCCACTGCCTTCAGCTCAGGTCAGGATCCCAGGGTCCTGGGATCGAGCCCCGCATCCAGCTCCCTGCTCAGCAGGAAGCCTGCTTCTCCCTCTCCCTCCACCTGTTGCTCTGTCTACTTGTACTCTCTCTCTGTCAAATAAATAAAAACCTTTAAAAAAAAGAAAAGAAAAAAACAAAACACCCCCACAGGAGAGCAGCTGCACTGCCGGTCTCCAAGAGGTCGTATCAGGTAGGTCCACGCTGGCACCGCACTGGCACAAATGAGCCCTTGCGACAGAGACAGCAGGGCCTGCAAACCCTACAGTATTTACTGCCTGGCGATCCATGGGAAGCTTGCCAACCCCTGCTCTAACCTGCAGTGCCTGTCCTTTTCACAGTAATACTCCCCCTCAACTGAACTAATCATTTTATCAGCCATTCTGTAATAATACACGAAATTTTTCAGGAAATCGAAGGCACGTTTATTTAATCTAGGGAAATACGCAAGCTCGCATACCCCAGTGCAGTTGTGCCCTGGGTAATCATTGTGCAGCATACCAAAGCAAACTGCAGGAAGCGATTGACAGAATTACACGGCTCTTCTCTTATGCCACATTCTTAAATTTAGAAATGAACTAAAATTAGTTGTATACTCCTGACCTTGCATTGACTCCACCAAGTTAAGTTTCAGCAAAATCAGATTCTGAGATAATACCAGTCATTTTGGCTATTCTGGGCTCTATATGTGGAGAATCTCTTGAGAAGCACAAGGTATTCTTTAAAAGAGTGTACACGGGGCGCCTGGGTGGCTCAGTGGGCTAAGCCTCTGCCTTCAGCTCAGGTCATGATCTCAGGGTTCTGGGATTGAGTCCTGCATTGGGCTCTCTGCTCGGCAGGGAGCCTGCTTCCTCCTCTCTCTCTCTCTCTCTCTGCCTGCCTCTCTGCCTACTTGTGATCTCTCTGTCAAATAAATAAAATCTTAAAAAAAAATAAAATAAAAGACTGTACACATTGGGGCACCTGGGTGGCTCAGTGGGTTAAGGCCTCTGTCTTCAGCTCAGGTCATGATCTCAGGGTTCTGGGAACAAGCCTTACATTGGGCTCTCTGCTCAGCAGGGAGCCTGCTTCCCCACACCCCCCACCCCCACCTCTCTGCCTACTTGTGATCTCTGTCAAATAAATAAATAAAATTTTTTTAAAAAAAGAAAAAAAAGAGTGTACACATTACCCCAGTTCCTTAACCTCCCCCACCTCCCGCAAGACACACAAACATGCCCCCTCTAACTGCTACTCTGCCGACAGGGCAGTGTTAGGGTTTGGCTCTGATGCCTCCCCACTTTCCTTCCCACTGCTCCTGCTTCCTGGATTGAACATGTCTGTTCTTCAGAATTATGTCAAGTTCCCTTAGAGCTGCAATGGAGTCTAGTTCAGAGAACACAAATGTCTTTTTCTATTTCTCTGGGTAGATTTAACTAGTGAGATTTTTTTTTTCAAAGATATTCATATACTAATATACTGATGCAATTAATGTGGGCACTTCATCAAAAAGAACAAGAACGGCTGGGGGCTGTCAACTGATTCGGACAAATAACTTAAATTTCCCTGATTTCAGATGTAGTCAGAGAAACAAAAAATAAAATAACCATTATTTGACTTCCAAGCTGACATTATAATGTAATGACCAAGTTGGGCTTCATTCAAGTAACAAAAGACTATGACTGCAAAGAACATAGTTCTTCCTATACGGCAAGGGATAGAGTCCATGACCCCCAGTGGACACCCGAAATCACAAAGAGTACCAAATCCTACACATATACTATATTTCTTCCTGTGTACGTATACCTAAGATAAAGCTTCATTTATCAGTGACGTACAGTGAGAAGCAACAATAATAATAAAATAGAAAAACTGTAATATTCTGCAGTAAACATTCTATGAATGCGTCTCTCTCAAAATACCTTACTGTACTGTACTCACGCTTCTCACGATGATGTGGGATGATAAAATGCCTACGTGGTAAGAAGTGAGATGAATGGCATAGGTTTTGCGACATGGTATGAAGCTACTACTGATCTTCTGATCTATCTGCTTGGAGACTATAGTTAGCCACAGAAAACCAAGAACACGGAAAAGACAGGGAAGACTATACTAAGGCCTTCACCATTTGCAACAAAAACGGAATGGGGGTGGGGGGGCGGCTGTCCTTCCATTCTAAGGGGCTGAAGAGCATCTAGCTCGTGACAGTAATGTGACCAAGGCTGTCATCAGCATCACTGTACCTGCTCTGGCCCTACCTCTGAAGATTCTGATCCATCAGATTTGAGGGGAGAGCACAAGCACCTACAGTTTTAAAGCCTCTTATGTGATTTTAATGTAGCCCCAGGTGAGGACCACAGCATTAGGGAAGCTAGAGCTGTCCACTGAGGCCAGTGCAAGAGCTGCAGGAGGCAAACAGCCCTAGGACCACAGAGTTCCATCTGTCCAGAGATCGCTCTCTGATCCAAGATTGCACCCAAGCCTGGGTTTAATTTAACTAGGGCTCACGCATTATGTCTACGGACGGAGACTGCAATCAGGCAGCCTGTGGAGCTGCCCGAACAGTCTCACCAAGCAGGGGCCGCTGCTCAGTCCTGTAGTCACCTACCTGCAGCTGCTCTGCTGATGCACTGTGGGCCAGTCCCGGAATCTTCACTCAACTTTTAGAAGAGAACGTCATTAAGTTAGGTACTTGTGCCACTGTCATACGTTGAATCAACGTGTGAGGAAAACGGAAGAGGAAAGAAGACCTAAAAGGCGGAACTGCTCTCTCAAATACAAAAACAAGGAGGCTGCTTCAGAGCAGATGCCCGACTGACACAGGGTCACCTGTCATTTGGGAACTCTGGATTCTCTAAAGTTCGCTCTTTAGGAAAAGGGTCATTACCTTATATCTTCTTCTATTTTTGCCTGAGCTTCAAGATCAAAAGGGTCAGCAGAAAAGAGACGAATCCTTTCTTGCTCTCTCCGGGCTCGGTCCTGCTGCTGCTCCACCAGGACCCTAGAAAATTTCTCTACAAAAATAAGGGAGAAAATCTTGAGTACCGCTCTATTTCCATTCTTCATTAGTACTCTTCCAGATCAAACAGTTTCTCAAGATACAACTGTAAAGAGATGCAGAAAGGATGCCTAAGAATTATTTTAAATGAACTTCTGGAGTGAGAAAAACATTCTATATCTTGACTAGGGTGGTCACATTGAGTTTGCCAAAACTCAATGAAAGTATACTTACTTGCTATTTTCTGAGGCAAGACTACGTACGTCACCTAAATTTAATATGAAGAAATTAAGTCTTTGCAAAAATCATTTCTTCCTGTAAGAAGTTATCCATTGTAGTGTCTTTACCCAGAGATAACAATATTTCAATTGAAATGAATGGAAAGGACTATCTGTGTGGCAGATAATGGCTGCGCTGCTTTCCTCCCTGGCCGCCCTTATGAACCTATTACCTAGAGATAAAACAGCATGACAACAGGGGATCTTGTCCGTGGTATGGTAATAGTGTTTGTGTGGTGACAAGCAGTGTGTCTGCAGTGAGCACAACGTAAGGCACAGACCTGATGAATCACGGTGTTTGTTGTACACGTGAACTACGGTAACGTTGTGTGTCAACTATATTTCAATTAAAAAACAAAAAACCCACCAACGTCACCACCACCACTGAAAACCATGCACCACAACCCTGTTTTTCCTCTAGTTTCATTCCCTTTATAACAGCCTCTGCCTTAAGCCAGGTAAGTTAAGTGCAAACTACTGTTAGCCTACCTATCTGACCTGGTGAATAACAGGCAGGAAAATGAGTGAAAAGGAAATATTGCTTGCTAGAAAATGTGTTACAAGAACCACCTTAATTTTGCTATTTCTTAAATGAGGATGAATAAAAATGTATAAACTTCAACTTGCCATCCCCGTGGTCTTTGGTGACTAGATCTGCTACATAAGAAATCAAAGACACCAGAATAATGGTCATATGAACTATTAACACACACAACATGAATGAATCTGAAACACATTAAGCTGAGCAAAAGAAGTCTGCCATGAGAGAGGACACAGTGTACGATTCCATTTACATGAAGATCGAAACCACAATTATCAGAATGGCAGCAGCCCATCAGGGGAGGAAACTGACTTGCCGCAGAGAATATACTGGAACTTCTGGAGTGAGAAAAACGTTCTAGATCTTGACTAGGGTGGTCACATTGAGTTTGCCAAAACTCAATGAAAGTATACTTAAAAAAAAATCTGTGCGTTTCTGTTAGGTAAGTATTACCTCGATTTAAAAGATGGTCAACTGAAGAATGAGCTATTAAGTGTCTGTCATGTTTTAAAATTTAATCAGTACCGTTTCATAAGCCCAAGAATAAAACTAGAGAAATTTACAGAGAAAAACTTTATTCATGAAGCTAACTAAAAATAAATGTTCTATTTAATATAAGAATGGATCAAATACAGCTCCAAACAAGCTGTTGGCAACAACCCTGCTCCCATTAAACTTGGGGCGGGAGAAAATAAAAGGGTTCATTCCATTTTACCATACAGGCTGATGGCACCAGACATGTTTTCTGTAACTGAAAGCATTTCACCTGGCAGCAAGCTGGGTTACTAGGTGTGCTCTCAAACTGAGGGTCTAACTGAACAGGTTAAAATAGGAGTACCCAGGTTATGCGCTGTGAAAACAATCTGAAAAAAAGGTCAATGGAGGAGGCTGGTCAAGCTGGATTTCAAAACTCCATGCAGATGTAGAATTCTCTCGCTACTGCCAGTAAACTCAGCCCTTGACACTAGCCCGGATCTACCTCTCAGAGAGCACCTGGTAGGTTCAAGCAATCGCATGATGCGGAGGCTCGAACACACCAGCTGCCTGAGTTTCTCCACACGTGCTGCGATGGAACCACTTCCCCTCGGGTCAGCTTGCCAGTCTTCCATATGAGTAAGCTTACCAAGGTCTCCACTGAGCAGAGCATCTGCCAAGGGCGGGTTGCGTTCCTTCAGCAAGGACAGCTCATGGGGGTTGGCCAGCAACATGTCTCGGAGCAAGGCCGGATTGTCCAAGCCCTGAGGAGATGAAGCTATGTCTCCAGGAGATGAGTGGGAATGCTGTGCTGGTGGCTGGCGCTGCCGGGAGCCTGACGTGCCGGGCACGGCTATACTACGGAAGTCTATGCGGGGTAAGTCTGTTGGGGAAAATCGGTTCAAAGTTTACTTCCAGTGACTCCATCAAAACAAGCATTTGAAGGGAACAGCACTTGCTGGTACATGGCATGTCGTAAATGGTTAACTGTAGACATCTGACCTTGGCCCTGCTCCCACTCTCAACTAACCGCAGTCTGGGTGAACCCACAGGCAAGAATAGAAAAGGGGGTGCCGACAGTGGTAGTAACCCTAGATTTTTGGCTTATACAGTATCCCAGGAGAGATGACAAGTTTTTACTTATTTGTGCTTTTAAAACATTAAAGCTAGTCTCAATAAATATAACCACATAATTCTGAATGTAATTCTTGAGAAAAATCCCAGTCCGCTTTGACATGTTTCAAAGAGCCTGCACACCCTGGGGAAAGAATACTATACAATCCAAGGGACCTGAATCCATTTTAGATGTAAAATTCTACAAGTTTCTGCTGAACACATTCGTCGTCGGAATTTATGCTTTCATCTGTGCATCACTGCTAACTCTTATGCCCTGGGGAGCTAGCAGGTAGAACTGTTCTACAGGAGAGACAAACAGAAGAAAAAGGAACATGTTCAGGTTCTCTCCCAGTGCTTAGGTCACCAAAAGATAGAACCGAGTTAAAGGATACAATTCCCAGGTTCTAAAATGCAGGCTGGGCTGACCCTATTAAAATGAAAGGAAAATAAAAGGGAGTCTTACACAAAGGACCCACATATTATATGATTCCATTTATATGAAATGTCCAGAATAGGAAAATACACAGAGACGGAAGGTAGACTGATGGTTGCCCGGGGCCAGGAGGCTTGGAGGCAGATGGGGAATGACTGCTAATGGGTACAGTTTATTTTTAAGGTGATGAGAATGTGCTACAGTTGATTGTAGTGACGGCTGCACAACTTGGAATATACTCAAAATCAATGAACTGTACCCTTTTTTTTTTAAGATTTTATTTATTTATTTGACAGAAATCACAAGTAGGTGGAGAGGCAGGCAGAGAGAGAGGGGGAAGCAGGCTCCCCGCTGAGCAGAGAGCCCGATGTGGGGCTCGATCCCAGGACCCTGAGATCATGACCCGAGCCAAAGGCAGAGGCTTTAACCCACTGAGCCACCCAGGCGCCCCAAACTGTACCCTTTAAATGAGTGAACTTATGGTATATGAATGGCATCTCAATATAGCTGTTACTTAAAAAGGAGTTTTTACCTTAGCAAAGAAAAAGCAGAGCAGAGCGAGAATGGGGCGCTAGAACTGAGTGGAGCTGCATCTCCTCAATCCCAAAAATGTATCTGAGGGTCACTCCTGTCCCAAGTCTGAGGCCGTCCTGAAGCGTATGGGACATCAACAGAAGGAGGGAATCCTTAAATTCCAGCGTCAGTTTCTGCCTCTTAGCACGGGTTCAACTAGACACTTTCTCCAAACAGACCTCAGCGGGCAGCTAGTAAATGTTTATGTGTGCGTGTACACGTTTGAGGGAGTTAATCTATACCAACAGGCAAAACACAGGGGCGGGCCTTCTCTGTGGGTCGAGAAATTTTATCTCTAACCCTGTTACACTTATCTTGAGAGTCCATTCACTTCAAAGTAATTCTGAGAAACCTGTTTACCTGATAGACCAAGATCCCCTCGCCACCCCCACCTACTGGCTGTCTGGTCCACATGGGACAGTGCGGGGGGGGGGGGGGGGGGGGGGACAAAAAACAAAAACCAGTCACTTTCTAGAACTAACCATCTCACCAAATTAACCAAAGGCAGACTTGGTTTTTGTTGACTGGCATGTTCGAATCCCAGCTCTTTCTAAAGTTTAACAGTAGCCCTGAGGGACTGCTGTAACCCCGATCCGGGAGAACAGCGCATCATGGTCACAGCCCCAGTTTCAGGCTGAATGGAAGCACTGTGTTCCGAGCTAGGGTTTGTCATCGTCACCCAGACACCCATCAGCTGTTACCACAAACCATAAAACCAGCCATCCTAATGACTAAACACTGTGGAAAGAAATCTATCCAAAGATAACAGGGAACGGAAAACACTATTACATTTCATCAAACAGTTCCCTCTCAAAACCCTGTCAACTTTCTACAGATCAGGAACCCCTCTGAGCATCTGAGGAAAGCTACAGACTCTTTCTCCATCAAATGCACACATGTGCGAAGCCACCCAATTCTGTGATTCTTTCAAGGACACAGAATCACTCTAAATCCCAATGCACAGATTCCAGATTATAAACCCCTAATCTGGACGGAACATCAAGACAGACAACAGCTGCCTTTCACAGGATTAACATGGCTGGCAGGGAAGGAACAGAATTTGGTGGTCTGGCGGCTTAATGCTCTTAAAGGTCAGTATAACGGGAAAAAATACCACATTTTGTTCCCATGTCTTCATTTATTAGCTACATAACACTGAAGACATTACTTAAAATCAGAGCTTCATCTATTAGTGATAACAAATTATAAAGAGGAATCTCTTCCCCCACAACAGTGATGAGACCACGTAACGGAGGGGCACGTGCCTGGCTGACTACCAGCAGCAGGCCAGGCACAAAGTAGCAAAAGTCAGTCAGGAATCACAGGCAGCGGTGGCCTCCTAAGTCCTTCCCAAGGATAAAGTTTAGAAGCGAACGTTTATCGCGGACACGCTGTGTGCCAGAGGTTGCGAGTGCACTATTCTCACAGCCTATCTCACAGCTGGTGATGAAACGGACGTAGGAAAGTTAACACATCCGAGGTTACACGGCAACCAACGGGCAGTCAGAGCCTGTACCCTGCACTCTGAACCCGCAGGCAGTCCACTGCTCCGGCCCACGTTACACTCTCCTGATGCTGGTGTCAGGGATGTCTTACTTGGAAACTGCACTGGAGGTCGAGGGTCGGCGTTCTCCTTCTGTCGTAAAATCACAACGTCCCCATCTTTCAAGCCGTAGGAAGCCAGCGATCTGTGGTTGTCTGTGAGAGGTCTTTCAGCATAGACAATCTATGACCAGAAAAGATTGTACTGTAGAAAGCACTGAGAAGTAACATGGCACAAAGCAGGAAGACTACGTCCAGCGTCCCTTTTCATCAGACGTCAGTCCCTGCTCAAAACCCCCCAGTGGTTTCCAATCACACCTGGAACAAAAAGCCCAAGTCCTTCCCGTTACGAAATAGGCCCAAACCATTTGGGTCCCTGGCTCTCCTTCTGACTTCATCTCATACTGTAATTGCTGTTCCCAAATAACATGATCAATTTCCCTCTGGGACTGTTTCTCTTGCTCTTCTACCTAAGGAATGTTCTTTTCCCAGTCATCTCCTTTTAGAAGTAGGCTCTATGCCCAATGTGGAAATTGAACTCACGACCCTGAGATCAAGAGTTGCATGCTCTGCCGACTGAGCCAGCCAGGTGCTCCCCAGTCATTCTCTCTTAAGGTCTCTGATCAAACATTACCTTTTCAGACCCCTTCATTCATCAGTCTATTTAAAAAGTACCCTCAGAGTGCCTGGGTGGCTCAGTGGTTAAGCCTTTGCCTTTGGCACAGGTCAAGATCTCAGGATCCTGGGACTGAGCCCCACATCAGGCTCTCCACTCGGTGGGGATCCTGCTTCCCCCCACCTCTGCCTACTTGTCATCTCTGTAAAATAAATAAATAAAATCTAAAAAAATAAAAATAAAATAAAATGTACCCTCACCTCTCATACTATAAATCTATTTCTTAAAGATTATTTATTTATTTATTTATTTGACAGAGATCCACAAGCAGGAAGAGAGGCAGGCAGAGAGAGAGGAAGGGAAGCAGGGTCCCCGCTGAGCAGAGAGCCCGATGCGGGGCTCAATCCCAAGACCCTGGAACCATGACCTGAGCCGAAGGCAGAGGCTTTAACCCAGTGAGCCACCCAGGCGCCCCTATAAATCTATTTATTGTCTTTCTGCCCCCACTAAAACGTAAGCTACTTGAGGGCAGGATTTTGTTTTGCTCGCCATATCTCAAATGCCGGGTGTGTGTGTGCATGCGCGCACGTGTGACATGAGAATTTCAAACATGGACTCTCCTAGCAGCTTTCAAGTACATGATACAGCACTGTTAATTACAGTCACCAAGCTGGACATGACACCCAGTGTGTCCACTTCTAAATGATCTTGCACACCAGCACGTCTGCGAGTTTTCCAAACACCACCTGCTCTGCATCCCTCCTACCATTCCCAAAGCTCGGTCACACTTACGACTGGAAGATGAAAGGGGAAGAAATTCAGAAAAGAACAACTAAACACAGACGGCAAAAAGGATCAGGGATGTACTACTAATAAAAACATTTTTACGAGGTGCGACCAACACTGAAGAAAACCTGAGAGCAGAAACGCAGACAAAGCACCGCGCTGCACGAAGCACGGGGTAGGAGGACACAGGGTGCTTTTACCACGAAGGCACACGAAACCTACCCCACACTGTCACATGCCCCCGAGGGGCATTCAGAGCAAACTCTGGCTTTGAAAGGCTTTCTCCCTAACGACTGGCTCTGCACCAGGCCACAGGCCAACGGAGGAGCCTGAGTCCTGTCCTGGCTCTGAGAGGGGCCACGTCCCTCAGCTGGTCCAGGCTTCACAGTCCCCATTTGTCAAGCAAGCAGGTGGGGCTCGAGAATCACTACAGCTGTCCCTTCCAGGTCTTTCTGCCCCACTACCATTTTACAGCATTTCCTCTTGTGTCCTCAAAGCTTTCACAGTCAGACTGCCTGACACAGAACCTGAAAAGTACAGGATCTGTACATGGAAAAACGAGCTGTCCTATCTGCTTGCAGAATTTGCACTGACGTGAGGAACAGGACGAACAGGAAACCGAATTTCCAAAACCGAATACTTCTGAGGATGCACAAGAAACTGATTTCAGAGTTTGTAGGGATGCCGATACTTTATAAATTCTATACATGACTAGAAAAAGTAATGTTTGTTCTTACCCTCAACCTACAGAGTTCAAACATGTTACAAGAGACTGCAGGCATCATTCCATCAATCTGGTCACACTCTCTGCTTCTCCCTTATTTAAGCGCCACACGGTAAAGGTACAACAGAATCAACACAGACTGTTTGCAATACGACCTGAAAGTCCTACAGCAACGTGTGGGATTGCTGGGAAAACTACCGGAAATCGAAAGGGACAAGTGTCACAGGTCGGCGTATGCAGCAAGAAGAGGCTTGTCAAGAGAAACGCCACGCAGGCAGCTCTTACAAGGTGGCAGCAACACGGTGAAGCCACCACAAGGAAGGGACCAAGTGGTCCACAGCCCACTCCTTAATTTTCCGGGTACAAAAACTTAACTATCAGTATATTCAGAGATAGTCAGTGGACACATTCTAACTGGACTTATAAAAGAACATTTATCAACAACAGGAAATCAAACTCAGCAGCATCAGAATGCTCCGGGCCACTAGGTCACTGGCATCTCTTCAGCCTGAGGAGCCACAATCAAACACCACTGCCATGTGCACTTCTATCAGAATGGCTTCTTGAGGTCTCCCACTTCCCAACGTCCTCTCATGAAAGTGTCAATCATTTTATGAGGTGGGCCTTGTTGTTCCCATTTTATGCACAGGGAAACGGATACAGAGTTCAGTGACCTGAGACTACACAGCTCTTAGAGAAGAGTGGAACCATGTCTGCCTGACTACAGAGCCCATAATCTTCCCTAAGGACCACATACAGCTTCCCCAAACCTAAGTCCAAAGTGGCCTGGGGCATCACCGGGTGACCTGAACAAGAGCTAGCAAGCCATCCACTAAGGGCCTATCCTCACCAAAGGGATCTAAACCCTGTCCACTGCTCACTGCATCCCCTGCCCTGGATGCAAGAAGAACGCTCGCAACTGCTCCCTCTGGTCTCCCACCTTGTAGACAGCGTACATCACTCCACAGTGTTCCTTTAACACAGTCTTTGCTCCGCAGACAATGTAATTTTTTTGCAAAGTAAGACAGCCTCATCTAACAATAAGATCCAGGTAATAACCAGCACCAAACACATATAGGAAGTGTGGAATATTGCTATCTGCCCCACTTCCTAAAAATACTCGACTGGAGAATGTGGCTGAGGAGCAAAGACCCTTCACACTGACAGAGCAGCAGGCATACTCCATTTGAGTCAAGGACACACATGAGATAAACAAAAGCTTAGCTGAAATTGTAACAAAGAACGGATTTCTTTTTGTTAAGACAGGTTTAAAAGTCTAAGAAAGACAATCTTTTTATAGCTTAAGTCCTAGAATAAGTCTGAATGATCTTCTAGCTTAACAGAATATCAGACCAATGGTTTCAAATTTCTACCAGTCAAAACAAACTGAGTGTCAGTAATGGCACTGGTGATGCTTCCTACCCAAACACTCAACTCAAAGGCCACAAAGCTAAAAATTCTAGTTTTGCCAGTGATGAGAACATCAAACAGGAAAACTGATCCTGCTGCGAGTCTCTAGCTGTGGAAGTGGCCCACCTGCGAGGACTTACTCCAGAGGGGTCACCCTCGAGATGGAATTCTCCTCTCAAAGAACATTCAACAACAGTATGATTAAAACAACTCCAGGACCTGTAAGCATGGTATCAAACATTTCCCGGTCTCTGAATGAGAGCCTTCAATCAGCAGAAATCGCAATATGTTTCTAGCAGTAAGGACCAGACACTGGCCACAAAATCTTTGGACTCACATCTGAATGGCTACATAATAGTATCTACCAGTAACAGAAAGCCCATTGTATGTCAAGTGGTCTACATGAACTATTTCATGCAACAGCTTGACTTTTACAGCCCTGCTGGAAAACAATTTGGCAACAGTTACCAAGAGCCTTTCAAAAGACCTGGCAATTCCGTATCTAAGAATATATCCTGAGAAAATAATCAGAAATGGGGACAAAGCCTTAGGTATATAGATATCCATGAAAATGATACTCATAACTGATTCCAATTTTCCCCAACTCAAATGCTCAGCAATAAGGAAATTGTTAAATAAATTGTAGTACATCGATAGGATGGTATATGATATAGCCATTAAAATGATAAATTTGAAGAATGTGATATGTAATGGGAAAATGGTGACAATGTAGTGTTGAGGGAACAAAGAAAGTTGAAACTGTTAGTGTAGTTCAGGCCATCGTGTTTAAAAGAAACATATGTAAAAGGAAGTAAGCACAGAAAAAAAAATCCACTAAAAAATAAACTGCAGGGGTGCCCAGGTGGCTCAGAGGGTAAACCCTCTGCCTTCAGCTCAGGTCATGATCCCAGGGTCCTGGGACTGAGTCCCATGTTGGGCTCTCTGCTCAGTGGACAGCTTGTTTCACCCTTTCCCCCATGTTCGTGGTCTCTCTCGCTCCCTCTCTCTCAAATAAATAAAATCTTAAGCAAACTGCAGTTATTCGGGAGTTATGAGGTAGTAACTTACTGTCCTTATCTTTTCCTGTAAGTTACATTGTTCATTCTCAACAATGAATATGTAGTATTTATGGGGGGGGGGGACATTACCTACGAACAAAAAAATTACCTGCGAAAATAAACATGTCTAAACCAGCTACAACAGAAGATTTCAGTTTCCACGGATTTAAAACAGTGCTTTACAAACCACAAGTCATGCTGTGTACAGAGCTGCTTTTCCAGGATCATACAGTCACTGCTATTATTTGGTATTTAAATATGCCTTTCATTTCAGAGTCCTTACACATTCTGCACACGTCTTTATCACATGCCACCTACAGGGGTAAATTATAATGATGTTTCAAAAATACAAAGACGTTAATTTAAAGTGAAGCTAAGTTCTGATAATTCTTTGAAGTTTGCCCAGCCAAGTCTGCATCAAAGTATCAAACAGAGCCATGACGGGCTTCCAAGCCCACACTTGTATTAAGAGATGGAACATGCCCAGCTTTAACAAGCAGAGATAGTTTCTAGTCTAAATTTGTTATCGTCACATTATAACTACTATAATCAGACCAGAGCTGTTAAAAATTAACACCTTTTCCAAGTGCATACTTAGGCACTACTGAGGCTGATGTGGAAGACTGAATTCAAAACCAGTGTTCCTCAATGCAGGGAAGGCATGCAAAGCAATTCTTTAAATATGAAGGAACAGAACAGTATTGGAATTTTCATTTCCATTTATTTGAGTTCATCCTTCCTTAAATTCTATCTTATGGTTGTTCATAATGGACACAAGGTATTCCTTCATGTGTATTACATAACTGATGTTTCCAGTTATATACATATATGTGCAAATATATATACAATGTGTATCACATGTGTTCATAATGTTCGTAACTTTTTATATATCACAAAGATGTATGTTCCCAAACATTTTACTCAGAGGGATACATAACCAAAAAAGTTTGGACATCAGTGGTGGAGATCTTGATGGGAAAGAATAGTCAGGAACATTAAAAAGAAAAAAAATCCCTTTAAAAATGGAGGAGAAGGAATGAGAATGGAGAAGGTAACTAAGAGGAGAGAGGTCAAGAGACCAAGAGAACTGTGAAAGGAAGAAAGGGAAAATGAGTAATAGGGGAGAATCTGGGAGGTAAAGGGGTGGGAGCGGGGCCTCGCGTAAGCGACATTTTTGTAGGTAAGAACTCTAACGATGCTTACTATTATGATTTGGTGAAGGGAAATGACTCAAGTGTCTGGGGTGGATCCTGTTCCTGCCCGATGGGCAAACAACTGAAAAGACAACCGACCACCAGACATCTTAAAATAGATCTGTGTTAGGTTACAATGGAGCCAACAGGAACGAACTTGAAACACAGGAGCTGTTTACCGCTCTGTAATACAAGGTTCACAGTACCAGGAGCCCAGGTTTGCATATGCTAATCTGGCTTGGGAAGGAAGTAAATGCCCAAAGGTGACCTAAGGAATAAGAAAGAAATCTGGAGTCAGCCTGACTGTTCAGTGACTGAGGTACTCCTCACACCCTGCGCTGTGCCAATCTGACACACTCTTCACTCAAAACCGGCAGGATCTGAGGCAGTGCCAACCTTCATCTTCTTCCAAGTCCTAATAACAACAAAATCAACTTACATCTTAATTTTTTATTTCCCCCACCAGCTGGTGAGTGTAACCAGCATAAGAGAAAAGCCACCTTCAAATATTTTAAGAGTTGAGTGTCCCTCCCTAATTAAGCTGTCCTTTCCTAGCTCTCCACTTGAGGGATTCACTAACAGGAACTGGTTCCTCAGTTTTTGTGGATTAGCTGTTTACAGAAAAAGGCTCAAAGAATCCCTTTTACCAAGTTCTTTGTAACTTTCATCAGTTGACCTATTTGAGTGACACTTTGCACCTTGAAACAAAATCTTTGATATTCAGCTTTATGCCAAGGTTCCAAAGTTCACATACTGTAAAGGAATCATACTCGCTTCTGAACAAAATATTGACGCATCTGTTTACTATAACACAGGGCAGAACACGCTGTAGTTAGGCAATAGTTTTTGGAACTATTTCATAACTGCAGTAGGAAATCAAGATTTATATTCTGGGGCCTTGCAGGACTTCTATAATTTTCTTAATGTTCAGACCATGTCCTCCAAGGTCCACTTATCAAGTTAAGATTTAAATGTTTTAGCGTGAAGGCCAGAGTTATCGTCACCAATTCTGTTTGGGGGCAGCCTCAAGGCATTTTGAGAATAAATTACTTTGCTTATTTGAAATGTTAGAGCAGATGAACTTCCTTCCAGCTGGGTAGGGAAATGAAACAGGTGAATCACACCCAGAATATACTAGGCCGTTTTCACAAAAATATCCTCATAAAGCAACGAACTTTGAACCCAGCCAAACTGAATTATGGCCTGAAATAAAGAGAGATTCTGGCCTGCTCCCAGCGAAGAAACCAGAGCAACAAACAACTTGAATTGAACTAATAACTGCCCTCCCTTTGGTGGGGGGAAGGGGGGAAATTGCCCTTTCTTTCTTTTTTTTTTTTTTTTTTTAAAGAATTTAACCAGAAATGCCATGTGGTAGGGCAAAAAGAACAGGGCATTTCCAAATGCCTCAAAACAAGGTAATGGAAGTCTCAAAACTTTTTCCATCACTTAGAGTGCAAACCTCTACATTTAAAGGTAAATTACGTTTGCTTAAGCAGGAGCCCGCTCCAAAAAAGCAGATGCACAACAACCTACCACAGTGATCCAAACTGGTATTTCTGGTTGGGGAAGCAGGATGTACGAATTCCTGCAAACCTCGAGCTGCTGCTTCTATTCTACGGCTGCTCATAATGTACGTAGGTCCACACCACCCCAAACGAGGGATTATTAGGGGAGAAAGGGCCAGAGAGCCAGAAGGTGGGGCGGGCCGCCCAACTGTCCACGCGCCCCTCCGGCTGCAGTGGGTGCGTCTGCGGTCAGGTTCTCCGCTCCCTCCCATGGCACCCCACCCCACGCTCGGCGTGTGTGGGGGCAGCCAGCGTTTCCAGCTCCTTCCCGGACGCGGGGGCGGGCTGGGAGAGGCCATCCTGCTCCCGCCACCCCCAAATTCTCACCCATAGCAAAGGGAGGGCGTGAGACCCGGAGGCAGGAGGGTTAGCCCCGGAGGGAGACTCCGCTCGCTGCCCCGGCATACCTGGCTCTCCGCGGCGGGGATGCCGGACTCGAGCTCGCACAGCGCGCGGAAGTTGTGCAGCTCGAAGTCTGCGTCGACCTGGAGGGAAAAGGTCACCTCGGAGAGGTCCCTCCGCACACAGTACACGGTGAGCAGCATGGCCCGGGCCCGACCCAGCTCGGCTCGGCCCGGCCTCGGCGCTGGGCTGCGGGGCGGCGGCGGGGCCTGGCTGGTGCTGCGGGCGAACGGCGCGAGCTGCTCGCTCGCCCGCTTGCTCCTTCCCTCCCTCACACACGCTCAGTGACTCACTCCCTCCCGCCCTCACTACCAAGCACGGCCGCCGCCACCCGCCTGCGACTCCGTCTGCCTGCTTGCCGGCCTGCCTCCCACCGCTGCCGCCAAGCGCGCCAGCCGCCGGCGCCCCGCCCCGCCGCAACGCGGCTGCCGTAAAGCCCGCCTCGCCCTCTCTGCCTTCGCGACGCAGAGAAGGGGCGGGCCGGGAAGAGGAAGCGGGAAGCTAGGAGAGGATTGGAGGGGAGGGAAGGCTTGGGAAACCAGCGAAAGGAAGGGCGAGAAAAGGGGCGGGAAGGAAGGGCAGGAGGGAAACCGGAGAGAGACTGAAGAGCTGAGGTCGGTGGTGGGGTCCGCGATCTCATTCACCCACATGAGACATTTATTTTTTTTTTTTTTAAGATTTTTTATTTATTTATCAGAGAGAGAGAGGGGGAGAGAGCAAGCACAGGCAGACAGAATGGCAGGCAGAGGCAGAGGGAGAAGCAGGCTCCCTGCCGAGCAAGGAGCCCGATGTGGGACTCGACCCCAGGACGCTGGGATCATGACCTGAGCCGAAGGCAGCTGCTTAACCAACTGAGCCACCCAGGTGTCCCACCACATGAGACATTTATTAAGCGCCGACCAGGTGGATACAAAAATGGGTAAAAACACCGGTGTTTCTTTGCCCTTGTGGAACTCTCACGCCACTAAGCAGAGTTCTAAAATGTATTTGTCCAAGTAGACATTGAGGCTTAGAAAGATTAATTTACTTCCTGTCCCAATGATTTAGAGTTAAAACCGAAATCATGACCCTGTCTAGTGTACACACCCGAGCTTACTCTGGCCCCTGCCTTCTTCTCCAGACCTGCCTCCTGAGTCCTTCCTGCACTCAGCCACACGGGGACCCTTGGTTCCTCCAAGGCTCCATTCCCCTATCTTGCAAAGTTTTCTCTCTACTCGGGACTGTCTCCTTCCTACACCTAGCACACACCACCCCACCCCACCCCAGCGCCAACTGCAGAGCCTTTATTGGGCACAGGTCAGAATCTACTTGATAAAGTATTTGCTACTTTACTGGCCTGTTCATGGCCACATGGCTGATGACTGGGTAGAGGCCCAGAACATGAGGATAAGGTCACAAACACCGATCCAACAGTGGCATCTCCCTACGTAACACCGCCCAATTCCCTATCTGTGAAGTAGGGACCCCTCTTCTGTTGTAACAGGAGGGAAGATGGAAACAGGATGGCTGTGGATGCAGGTTAAGTAGGTAGGTTTGGTGGCAAGAAAGTCAATGACCATCGGAAGACTTCCCTTCCCTCTGTGAAGGATGGAGGTTCATCTGTGGAGAATAAAGAGAAAAACTGGAGGGGCAGGAGGTGAAGAGTGGTTGTATCAGCCACAGAAAGCCTATCAGTGATTTAAGCAAATCAAGGTTTATTTTTCTCACAGGATAGGAAGCCAGGAGGTAGAAAACAGCATCTGTTCAGTGACACAATAATATTGGGGCCTCTATTTCTGTAAATATTTTGGCCTTTCCTGGAGCGTCATGATATGGCTGGCTGCCTCCACTCCATGCAGCATTTTCTTGTTTAAGGCAAGAACTTGGCCAGAAGTCCTGCAGCAAGTTTCTGCTTACACCTCACTGGCCACCATTATGCCACATAGATGCAAGCAAGGGTAGGAAAGTAGGTGTTTAGCTTCTCTCACCTCTTTAAAGGACATGGACAGGAGAAAAAAGTTTTCGGAACATGTGTTAGGTGACACCTACATAGTCTACTACTATCTATATAGACCTATGGCAGAGGATATTTGAAATATCCATTGCAAATTGGAGCAAGTTGAACAGAGAAATGATGTAGGATTGTCAGGTGGTATCAAGGATCCAACTGATGTTTTATTAATTTTTCCGTGTTACATCTTTTTTCTAGTGGTGCTCAGGTGCCTGGGTGTGACAGATTTTATTTTCCAAAGACGGCAACGATAATATCTCCCATCTTACATGTTCTTCTTACAATGTGACCATAACATTCCTCCTATTAAGAGATGGGGGGTATGTTCCTCCATTTGAATCATGGCTGACTGACTCTGGTATAAATGTCATCGTGTGCCTTCTGAGGCTAGGTTATAAATGGCAATATAGCTCTTGCCTGGTTCTCTGGGAACACTTGGTCTTAGAAACCAACAACCATGCTGTGAGGAAACCCAAACCACATGGAGAGAACATGTGTGGATGTTCCAGGCAACAACCCAGCTGAGATCAAAGTCAATTCCTAGGAAAACCACCAAAGACACTTGCAGCTGGTTTCAACCAGACATTGAGCCATCTCCAGCATGTGGGTCTTTCCAGCAGAGGTCTCAGATGCCATGGGGCCATCTCCACTGTACTCTTTTTGAATCCCTGACCCACAAATCTGTGAGCATAATACAATGATTATTTTGCTTGACTAAGTTTGAGGTGGTTTGTTACAAAGCAACAATAAATGGTACACTGAATACACCTCTCTTTATATATATATATAAACATATATGTATACACACAAGTATATGTACACACACACACACACATACCTGCCACATCTTCTTTATCCATTCATCTATCAATGGACACGTGGACTGCTTCCATAGTTTGGTTGTTATTTTTTTTAAAGATTTTATTTATGAGAAAGAGAGAGAGCATAAGCAGGAGGGGCAGGGGAAGAGGGAGAGCATCTCAAACAGATTCCCACTGAGTTTGGAGTCCACCATGGGGCTTGATCCCAGGAAATCATGACCTGCGATCATGACCTAAGCTAAAACCAAGAGTTAGTTGCTTAAGCGACTGTGCCACCCAAGTGCCCTCATAGTTTGGCTATTGTAAATAATGCTGCAACAAACACAGGGGTGTGTGTAGCCCTTTGAACTAGTGTTTTCGTATTTTGGGGGTAAACACCCAAGTGTGTGATTACTGGATTGTAGGGCTGTTCTTATTTTTCTTTTTGAGGAACCTTCTCACCATGTTCCACAGTGGCTGCACTGGTTTGCATTCCCACCAACAGTGCAAGGAGCTTCCTTTTTCTTCACATCCTTACTAACCCTTGTTTCTTGGGTTTTTGTTTCTAGCCATTCTGACAAGTATGAAGTTGTATCTCATTGTAGCTTTGATTTGTAATTCCTCAATGATGAACGACGTTGAGCCTCTTTTCATGTGTCTTATTGGCCATGTGTATGTCTTCTTTGGAGACTTGCTTTCTGCTCATTTTTTAACTGGGTTATTTGTTTTTTGAGTGTTGAGCTGTATCAGTCCTTTATATATTTTGGATACTAACCCTTTATCAGATATGTCATTTGCAGACATTACTTACATAAATTAAAAAAAAAAAAAAGTGGTAAGAGAGAGGGGTGCCTGGGTGGCTCAGTTGGTTAAGTGTCTGCCTTCGGCTCAGGTTATAGTCTCCAGGTCCTGGGATCGGGACCCGAGTCAGGCTCCCTGCTCAGCAAGGATCCTGCTTCTCACTCTCCCTCCACATGCATTCTCTCAAATAAATAAATACATTACAAAAAAAGATTTCATTTATTTATTGGACACAGAGAGAGAGAGAGAGATCATAAGTAGGCAGAGAGGCAGGTGGGGGGCAGGGGAAGCAGGCTCCCTGCTGAGCAGAGAGCCCAATGCTGGGCTCGATCCCAGGACCCTGGGATCATGACCTGAGCCAAAGGCAGAGGCTTAACGCACTAAGCCACCCAGGCGCCCCTAAATAAATAAAATCTTAAGGAAAAAAAGTGGTGAGAGTGGACATCCTTGTTTCGTTACTGACCTTAGGGGGAAAGCTCTTGGCTTTTCACCACTGAGTATGATGTTTGCTATAGGTTTTTCATATACAACTCTTATTATGTCAAGGTATGGGCCTTACCCCTCTTGGACTCTGCTCAAATGCTTCTTGAGATCTGGTTCAGAGTGTGGACTCTCACTTCTCTCATCACTCTATGAGGTAGACTTTGCATCTCCAACATGCAAGTAGTAAATGGCCGTTCTAGGATTCAAACCAGGCAATCTGACTTGAGTCCCCACTTTTTTTAAGTTTACTTATTTATTTAAGTAATCTGTACACCCATCATGGGGCTCAAACTCATGACCCAGAGATGGAAGGTTGCATGCTCTTCTCGCTAAGCCAGCCAGGGACCCCACAAGTCCACAATCTTAACCACTACTTTACATGGCTACATGTAAGACCTCATTTCATGCTTCTAAAAGCCCACAGAGATAGGAACTTCAGGTTTCCCTTGCTATCTGAAAGTAGATGGCTCCTATGAAACCTTTTGTAAATTGAAATGGTGCAAAACAAAGAAGTGACTACCACTTTCAAATCAAATATCCTCTTTAGATTTCTTTTGGTTAGTGAAAACAAGTACTAATGAAGGTCTTTCATGAAACTGAAGTTTCATGAGCCAAACTTTTGGATGGCAGGGGAATCCTGTATTGTATTCATACCCATTTCATGCAAAAGGAAATTGAGGTGTGGGAATTTTAACCAACTTGCCCAGGTTCACACAGCTAATGAATAGAAGGTTCTCCAAGTTGTAAAAAAAAACACAAAACAAAAAAACACCAAAAAACCAAAAACCAAAAAAAAAAAAAAAAAAAAAAAAAAAACCCAAACCTTTAAGAACAAAAAACATCTATTTTCAACCTTTAACTAGAGCACCAGCATTCTGCTGGCACAGTACACTTGAAGACACCTGGCTGTGTTCCAAAACCCTTTCAACACCATATGGTCACCACCAGCAAAGTTTCTGCCTACTTCTAGGTTCTTGCCTAATTCTTCTCTACTAGGAAGAACAGATTGGTTAAAGGCATTTACCCTATTTGATTTTTAAAACTCCTACAGTTGGTGGGTGCCTGGGTGTTTCAGTTAGTTAGGTGTCTGCCTTTGGCTTGGGTCGTGATCCCAGGGTCCTGGAATTGAGTCCCACGTTGGGCTCCCTGCTCAGCAGGGAATCTGCTTCTTCCTCTGCTCCTCCCTGCCCTTCTCATGCTCACTCTCTCTCTCACGCATGCAAAAATGAATAAATAAAACCTTAAAAAAAAAAAAACTTCTATAATAGGGACTAAATCCCCAAACACTCTAAGTACTCATTTTTCTTTTCTTTCCTTTTTTTAAGCAGGTGGATATTGTTCTTTGAATTTTTCCCTTATCATCAGTTCGCGGTTGCTCAAAGAAGTCTCTCTTACCTTGCTGTTCCTGGCATGTCAACTGATAGCAGACAGTGCTCCATTTTGCTCATTTTACCTTAACACAAAAACGTTGGTTTCCTATTTCTTAGGCCAGGATCATGTGCAGATATATAATGCAATGCCTCTTCCCTTTCCTGCTTATCATTCCTAAAGTCTGGTAGCATTTCAGTTCCACTAAATTCTAGGTCAATTCCTCCTCTTCATTTCCAGTGTACCGTGTACTCATTGGGTTATCAAAATATTGCAGGTAATTACGGTTGTAATTTCAAGCACCATAATTTGCCTACTCAGAAGTCTGTAGCTAGAGATCAAAATGTACCTTGATTACCAGAGTCAGCCTGGGCAAAAGTGCAAAACAGGCCAAAGTTTGTCCTTGGCAAACTCAATGTGATGCTCCTTCTTTGGCTCCCTTTCTCTCCACCTGTTCCTCTTCATTCTCATGGGTCCTACTTTCTTCACTTGCCTTTTTAAAACCTGCTCTCAAGAAAGGAGCTGGACCAACTCACACTAAGGTACTAATGACTGCTGAAACTCTGTCTGGTCTCTCTTTAGGTAGTTGCATGTTAATAGGGATAAAGGTATCAATCATCAGCTACAGATTTCTAGGCTTCAGCAGAGAATTTGGTAGGGAAGGCAAATTTTCCCAAGAACCTCTGGATTGACACAAGTCTAGTTCACTCTTCTGTTGACATCTCACCAGGATTTTATTGATCTACCCCTGATATACCTGGTTTAATACCCAACTTGATAGTTAAATTGCTTTCCTATTTTTTCCCTTCAGGAAGCTCCTGTTGTTTTTTGTTTTTTTGTTTTTTTCCATGAAAAACGTGTGTCTTTCTTCTTGAAACACCACATCATAGTTGTGGAGAAATCTCAGGTATCATGGCTGAGAGTACAGAGCCAGCTTTTAAGATATAAAATGGAAACAAAACATTCTCATTGGGCACTGCCAACGTGAGTATCATTACAATAGCAGGGATATGTTCAAAGTCTTTTAGCCTCTTGGAACAACTTTGGTCCACCCGCCATAATCAGAAATAGAACCATATTGGACATAGACCATTCATTAATTTCTTCAACCATTCTTTTTTTTTTTTAAGATTTTATTTATTTATTTGACAGAGAGAGATCACAGGTAGGTAGAGAGACTGGCAGAGAGAGAGAGAGCGGGAAGCAGGCTCCCTGCTGAGCAGAGAGCCTGATGTGGGTCTCGATCCCAGGACCCTGAGATCATGACCTGAGCCGAAGGCAGCGGCTTAACCCACTGAGCCACCCAGGTGCCCCTCTTCAACCATTCTTAACATCTACTGAATGCCAGACATTGTTCTAGGCACAGCAGGGAACAAGACAAAAAGACTATCCACACTTGGCTTACATTCTAGTAAGAGCTTACATTCTAGTCAGAGGTCACAGAGAACATACAAAATTTGTCAGGGGGTGATAAATGCTTGACAGGGGAAAAGAGCAAGCAGATGACAGGGAGTGTTGGGAGAAGGGTGAGGAATTTGGGCATGCAGTGGTTGTTACTTCGCAGAGGGTGGTCAGGAAAAGTCTGTCTTATAAGGTGACATCTGAGCAGGATGAAGCAGAACAAAGGAGTAAATCATGCGGACATCCATGAATACTCAGCACAGGTAACAGCAGGTCCATAGACCTAAATATGGAACTATACCTGCCTTGTTCCAGAAACACAATGAAGAACAGCATTTCCAGAAATCAGTGAATGAGGAGGACAGTAGTTAGGAACCCATGGGACAAGTGATCCTAAGGACTTGGCTTTCACTGACTGAAATAGGAAGCCACTGGAGAATTTTGAGCAGAGAAGTGACATGATGTAACCTGTGTGTCAATAGATCACTTTGGCTGGGGCACCTGGCTGGCAGGGCCGGCGGAGCATGTGACAGTTAATCTCGGTGTTTTGAGTTCCAGACCCAGGTTGGGTGCAGAACTTACTGAAAAGAAAAACAAAATCACTTTGGCTGACTTGCAGAGGAAGGCGTTGGTGGGCTAGTTAGAACCAGCAATAGAACAAGCAATAACCCACAGTGACAGACCTTGGGGAATCTGACCAGGGTGCAGGTAGTGAGAAGCTGTCAGATTCTGAATTCATTTTGAAGACAGAATTTACATGACTTGCTGACGCACTGAACACAAGGTGTGGAAAGAAAGAGGAATCAAGGATGGCCACGGGTGTGTATGTGTCAATATTCCAGAGTATACATATATTTTTTTTTAGATCTTTTTTTTAAATTTATTTGACAGAGAGAGATCACAAGTAGGCAGAGAGGCAGGCAGAGAGAGAGAGAGAGAGAGGAGGAAGCAGGCTCCCTGCTGAGCAGAGAGCCCGATGTGGGGCTAGATCCCAGGACCCTGGGACCATGACCCGAGCTGAAGGCAGAATCTTTAACCCACTGAGCCACCCAGGAGCCCCTCAAATCCCTTTCATCTGGGACATTTTTTCGGTCAGGGCTCACAGGCTTGTCGCGGGATCCCCCGAACCCTGGCCTGCACGCGGGGACCTAGGATTTAAGAACTGACAGGGGGGTAACCAGGCTCTGAGAACCTGCTCAATTCTCTGAACTCACGGTGAGGTTGTACCTTTCCAATAACTACCTCGGAGAGACACTACCCCCGACCCCCCGAAGTGATGCCTCTTACCCGAGACGCTGGATCTCTCTTCTAGCCAGTGCTCAGCATGACAGCCTTAAATAATAAATAGTGAATATAATAACCTTAATATCCCTAAATCTCACCCCTTATTACATATCTCAACTTCTTCTGTGCCCACAGGAGGCAGACCTCAGCATCTGACGAGTGTTATGCTCAGGAAAGGCTCCTGCACGACCAGCAAAGCCTCACGACCGCCTCTGGAACCGTTTTATCACTTCACTGTCACTAGTGCGGAAAAGCCCCAGCTGCCCCTTTGGTCACCCTCTGACCACCCCATCTGAGGCCGCGGCCGAAACCCCAGGTACACAGCGCTCTGGCCGCGCCACCTCCGCGGTCCCACAGCCGGGCGGAAACGCGCCTGCGCCGTATCACGTGACGGTAGCGTCACCCTCTAGGGAGCGGGGGCGTCTAGCCACGTGACGCAGCCAGGCCAATGCCTGGCGTCCGCTCTCTGGGCTCCTGGTTGCTAGACGACCCCTGCCCAGCTCCCGCGACCTGGATTTATCGCGGCGGGAACGTCGGACGCCGCGGGCAGGGTCCCGGGCGTTCGGGAGTGCTGCAGGCTGCGGGGGCGTTTCGCGGCTTCCGCCTTCTCTGGGGCGGAAGGCCGGCCGGCGGTGTCCACTCCCGTGCGCCGTTCGGGGCTCCAGCCCGAGTGTCCCCGCGTCCGCGGTCCTCTGGGCCGGAGCCGGCAGCCGAGGGGCCGCAGGGCCGCGCGGACTAAGCCCGGTCCACTCGCAGGCTCCCCGCCTCGGCCTGCTCCGCCCCGGAGGACCGGCTCAGCCTCCAGCTGGGGCGGAGGTGTGCTTGAGGCAGTGGCGTTGGGAGAAACCGGTGCCTGGTGGAAGTCCCAGGCGTGGGTGGCCTCTGAGGCTTGTCCTGGACCAGAGAAAGGAAATGGGCGGTGGACTCTGTGCACTACTGATGCGTCTTGACCGAAAAGATGGTGCCTTGAATAGTGGTAGACCGGAGGATAACAGATTTCCATTAAAAAGAAAAAAAAAAAAATCGCAAAAGAGCCAAATACTTATTTAAGAAAAGTTTGTGGGGCCCCTGCCTGGCTCGGTCGGGGGAGCAAGCAACTCTTGATCTTGGGTGGGTCCTGACTTCCAGCCCCACACTGGGTGTAGAAATTACTTTTTATAAAAAGAAAAGTTTATACATTTGCCTCTCTTTTAAAAGCTTTGTCTTTGAGATTTCTAAGAACAGTGGCAGTCTTTCGCTGTTGAGCATTTTCAGTCCAGAGATAACTTGTGGTGGGCTTGGAAATTGTATATGGCTCGGTTCTAAAAGTTTTAAGTGTAATCTTTTCTGTATTGCCCATGACGCTACTCAATATTTTAAACATAGAGAATACAGTTATATATAATCGTTTTAATGTCTTTGCTAATTCTCCCATCTGTGTCACTTCTGGGTCTGTTTGTACTGGTTGATGTGTGTCCTCCTGGGTTCCATTTACCTGTCTCTCTACTCGCCTGGTAATTTTATTTTATTTTTTAAAGGAAGAGTATTTTATTTGTTTATTTATTTACTTAGATTTTATTTATTTATTTCACACACAGAGATCACAAGGAGGCAGAGAGAGAGGAAGGGAAGCAGGCTCCCTGCTGAGCAAAGAGCCTGATTCGGGGCTTGATCCTAGGACCCTGAGACCATGACCCCAGCGGAAGGCAGAATTGCCTGGTAATTTTATGATGGGATGCCAGATATTATGACTTTTACCTTGTTTTAGTGCTGGATATTTTTGTGCTTCTGTAAATCTGGAACTTGGTTCTGGGGTGCAATAAGTTACTTGGAAATAGTTTGGGTCTTTGGGGTCTTGCTTTTAAGATTTGATAGGGCCACAGCTGTGCCAGCTATAGGGCTCATTATTCCCCCTGAGGCAAGACCTTTATGAACTTTATTCCCAATGCCCCATAAATTATGAGCTTTTCTAATCTGGCTAGTGAAACTAGGCACTATGCCCAGCCTGGCGGGGTGCATGAAGCACCTTTCCCTCTAATGCTTTCAAGTGGTTCTTTTTCCCAGGCTCAGGTAGTTTTCTTACTTGAATGCCCTATCCAGGACTTGGTAAATAGCAGAATAGGGCCCTCTACAGGTCTCTGGGGTTTTCTGTCTCCGTGTGTGTGTGTGTGTGTGTGTGTGTGTGTGTGTGTGTTCGTGTGTTCGTTCGTGTGTTCTCTCTGATACTCTGGCCTGTAAACTCTAGCCGCCTTGGTGACTCTGGACTCTCTTCACGACTCAAGGACTCTGCTGAGCTCTGCCTCAGCTTTCCTTCCCTGCACTGTAGCCTGTAAGCTCAAGGTAGTAAACCAGGGCAAGTATTAGGGCTCACCCTGTTTATTGTCCTTTATTGGGGATTATTATCCATTGTGGCTTTATGTCCAGTGTATTGAAAGCCATTGTTTCATATTTTTTGTCCTTTTTTGGCTGTTTAAGGTGGGAAAGGAAATCTGGTTGCTGTTTCTTTATCATGATTTCTGGAAGTTGAAGTCCAAATATCACACCCATCTGGAAAACGTTTGTGTCTCAAAACCATTGAATCTTGGGATGCCTGGGTGGCTCAGTGGGTTAAGCCTCTGCCTTCGGCTCAGGTCATGATCTCAGGGCCCTGGGATCAAGCCCCGAGTTGGGCTCTCTCCTCAGCGGGAGCCTGCTTCCCACCCCCTCCTCTGCCTGCCTCTCTGCCTACTTGTGATCTTTGTCTGTCAAATAAATAAATAAATTCTTTAAAACAAAACAAAAAAAACTATTGAATCTTGAAACTCTTAGGTTGCATACTGTTGGGCTCACAATCAATTTATTCCAGAAGACCGCTATTATCTATCTTGCTATCCCTACAGACTTAACCAATAGCCTCTACTTGGCTGACACTCAGTAGAAGCTGGAGTGCTTGAATAAACTATTTTGAGCAAACAGCTGTCGGTCAGCTTATGGTATTTTCTTCCAACATTTGTTGATGGGCTTTTGCAATTTTCTTCTTGCCTGCCAGCAGCAAGTGAAAGCTAGGCAGGATGGAAATTTCTGGGACTTGTTATTCATGACTGTAATTACCCACAAAAATGCACCTTTTAAAAAAGTTAATTTGCAGGCATGAGGAAACTTTTAGGTATGAGGAATATGTTCTAAAACGGTTGTGGTGATGGTTTCACAAGTTGACAAAAAGTCATTGGATTGTACACTTAAAAATAGGTGAATTTTATGGTAAATAAATTACACCTAAACAAGGCAGTTTTTAAAAAACACCTATTTTTATTTTTTAAAGATTATTTTAGGGAAAGAGAGAGTGTGAGCGTGCACGTTTGCAAGCAGGGGGAGGGGCAGGAGAGGGAAAAGGAAAGAAGCAGACTTCCCCTGAGGGCAGAGCCAGACTCAGGGCTCAATCTCATGATCCTGAGATCATGACCTGAGCTGAAATCAAGAGTCACATGCTAAACTCACTGAGCCACCCAGGTACCCCTAAATCAGTTTTTATTTTTTTATTTTTTTTTAAAGATTTTATTTATCAGAGAGAGGGGGGGGGGAGAGCAAGCACAGGCAGACAGAATGGCAGGCAGAGGCAGAGGCCGAGCAAGGAGCCCGATGCGGGACTCGATCCCAGGACGCCCGGGATCATGACCTGAGCCGAAGGCAGCTGCTTAACCAACTGAGCCACCCATGCGTCCCTCTAAATCAGTTTTTAAAAAAGCTTATCTTGAAGATTTCCAAGGCATTTTTAATTGTTTAATTTTTATTTATTTATTTAAGATTCTATTTATTTATTTGACAGAGAGAGAAATCACAAGTAGGTAGAGGCGGGGGCGGGGGTGGGGAAGCAGGCTCCCCGCTGAGCAGAGACCCCCCAATGCGGGGCTTGTTTCCAGGACCCTGAGATCATGACCCGAGCTGAAGGCAGAGACTTATTTGATAGAAAGAGACACAGCAAGAGAGGGAACACAAGCAGAGGGAGTGGGAAAGGGAGAAGCAAGCTTCCTGCTGAGCAGGGAGCCCGATGCGGGGCTCGATCCCAGAACCCTGGGATTATGACCTGAGCCAAAGGCAAACGCTTAACGACTGAGCCACCCAGGCGCCCCGAAGGCAGAGACTTAAACCACTGAGTGATCCAGGTGCCCCAAGGCATTTTTTAAATATATATTTTTTATTTTTAAATAAACATATAATGTATTATTAGCCCCAGGGGTACAGGTCTGTGAATCGCCAGGTTTACACACTTCGCAGCACTCACCATAGCACATACCCTCCCCCAATGTCCATAACCTCCCCTGCCCCCCACCGCAACCCTCAGTTTGTGAGATTAAGAGTTTCCTATGGTTTGTCTATTTCCAAGGCATTTTAAGGTGAAAAAGAAAGTTGCCAACCACTTTATATAAGCTAAACTGAGTTTTGATTTTTTTCAAAAGCCTTCTATGCATTGAAATACAACCTTGATTAGGTGGGGTTATACAAAGATGGACTGTCACTTTGTACAATACACATGTATCACTTTTGTAATCAGAAAAAAACTAAAGATTTTAAAAAGAAGATCAAAATTTAAAAGAGAAAATCAAGTCAAGGGTGACTCCAAGAGAAAAAAGGTCGATTTGACCCATCCACAAGGCAGTGAACAGGATATTCAATTAGAAATCAGAAGGTCTGAATTCTGTTCTCATTCTGGTCTTTGAACTCTGAGCGAAGACAAATTATATAGCTGCTAGCTATCTTTCCAGAAACCATGTTCGAGTAATGAAGTGAATATTTGAAATGTGGATCATAAGTGTCAAGAGTGGAAGTCTGAAACCATTTTGATAGCAGCTATAGGAAGGATGTCAATTTGGGAGGATTTTTAAAAAATTCTCTTTACTGTCCAATAAATGATGAGACTCACTCTCTTCCTACCACTCTGACTGAAACCTTTAACAGGTAAGACCATCTCTCATCCTGGATCCTGGGGAGGAAGTGGCCTTGCAATATACATTGACATTACTGGCTTAACACTCCAGTTTCCTTATCAAATATAAATGTTTTATTTAAAGGATAATTGAAAAGACAAATGAAGTAAAATACATCAAGTGTTGAATATAGGAAAAAATTGGGATGGAAAAGTAAGTCATAATGAAACAGAACAAATACTTCATCATCCCATTGACTTCATGATACTGCAGGAAACATTGTATCATACCTGCTTTATTGTATGAGAACTTTCTCTGTACTTCAAGCATTGGTCCTTACCCTCCAAGCATGTATAACGATGTTCTCTTGGTTTGAATTGCCTAGGGTGAGTTGGCTTGCAGATGGCTTTGTCTAAACAGCATTTCCCCACATGTCCCTGAGCTTTGTGTCAGTCTGGAACCTTGGTTTTTGGCTAGTTGCTTCGGTCCTCAATTACTGAGTATTCAGTCTCACTCATAATGAGTCAGATCTATTACCCAGAGTATATAGTTTACAGTTAATAATTGGACCCCGCATTTATCTAATGCCGTTCCCACCAAGGACCGGGTTGACCATGTGCTTTTAGCTCTGCGTCATCACCAGGAAGTCAGGGGAGGTTAGCTCCTCCAGCCTCTGCTCTGCAGGCGAAGGAGAGCTACTCAGAAGCACCTGACTTCCTGAGGGAGGCAAAGAGGACTGCCATCTAAAAGAAACACAGGGCAAAACTGGCTCGGGCTTGAAGAAGTCTCATCATTTTCTTCAAGAAAGAATTAAATGGTGCAAAGATCACATGAAGCTAGCCTACTGTATAATAAAATTGTGGCTTTGGACGTGTAGGTGGCTCAATTGGTTGAGCGTCCAACTCTTGATTTCAGCTCAGATCATGGTCTTGAGATTGTGAGATCCAGCCCCGAGACCAGCTGTGTGCTCACTGCAGAGTCTGCTGGAGGTTCTCTCTCCCTCTGCCTCTGCCCCTCCCCTACGCTTGTGCTCTCTCTAAATTAAAAAAAAAAAATTGTTGTGGTCTGATTGAAATCAGGCCGACTAAATGACTGTGCCTGTCATCTGATGGAAGAGTGGAGTGCTCTGTCCATTTCCTGAAGTTCCTCTTATTAGACAATCAGGCAGAAGTTTTCTGAGCCCTCTCCTGGCTTGACTTGGAAACTGCATGATGGTGATCTTTAAACTTCATTGGGTGGGTCTTTCCTTACATAAATTCATGTTCTCCCCTCCCTTTCTCTTGCCCCAGGAGGCTTATTCGAACCAGGGAGAGGCCCAGCCGGCCACTTATTTGGCATCCAGATAAGGCTCCAGATGTCCATCCAAAAGGCAAATAAACCACCAAACAACCAATCTCATCATGTTCAAATAGTACATATTATTTTCGAGGTTCAAAAAATGATGCCATGGGGTGTCTGGGTAGCTCAGTCGGTTAAGCGTCTGCCTTTGGCTTGGGTTATGATCCCAGGGTCCTGAGATCTTGTCCTGCATCAGGTTCCCTGCTAGGTGGGGAGCCTTCTTCTCCCTCTTCCTCTGCCTGCTGCTCCCCTTGCTTGTGCTCTCTCTCTCTCTCTCTCTCTCTGTGTCAAATAAATAAATACATAAACAATTTCAAAAGGAAATGATACCATTAATGGAAGTAACTCCATGTGAGTGTGTGAAGTATTCTCAGAACCATTGTTGAGTGTGTAACTTTGTAGGTAAAATAAAGAGTGGGGAGTCTGACAAACTTGGGAGAAAGTATTCTGAACCTGCTAAAAAATATCTATTTTTCTTTAAGGCCAGGGGACAAGGAAGTGTAACAGTGTAACTGTGTGACAGTGAGTAGAGTGTCCCCGAAAGCCCCTGGCCAGGTGTCTCAGGGAGGCTGGAGTTGAAGCAGGATCATTTCTAAGCGTCTGCAAGCACAGACTAGTTTGTTGACTCCTTCTGTGGAACCCTTATACTGTTCTTTAGGCCAAAGGGAATCCATGCAGACAGCCGAAATGTACACAATGTCTTCCCCATGTTCTCTGGCTGTCGCAGTTTTTGGCTGAAACAGCAATCAGCCTAGAGCTGCCCTCTACAGCTTCCAGAAGATCCACTCACTCACCCACCAAACATTTATTCTGCTACTTGTTTTCTGAGGCACAGCGATTAGAGGCTGGCCAAAAGCACAAAGCACATGTTGGAACTTAGAGTTTACTAGAATGGTGTTTTGGAATCCTTTTCCTGTCAGGGCCCACACAGAGAAATCGTACAATTTGTATGTCGCATTGAGGTAAACGTTGATGGTGGGGAGTGGATTTAGGGATCTGTATGGGATTTGGTAAAAAAAAAAAAAATATATATATATATATATATATATATATATATAATGTAATTATGACTTGGAAAATAAAATGAAAGTATTAGCATTAAATGTTGAACTTACATAAAATTTCCAAATAAAATATTTTCACATTTTAGCTTTCTCTGTGAATGTGACTTTTTATTATCAGGTTTTTTTTTTTAAAGATTTTATTTGTTTATTTGAGAGAGAGACAGTGAGAGAGAACATGAGCGAGGAGAAGGTCAGAGAGAGAAGCAGACTCCCCGCAGAGCTGGGAGCCCGATGCGGGACTCGATCCCAGGACTCCGGGATCATGACCTGAGCCAAAGGCAGTCGTCCAACCAACCGAGCCACCCAGGCGTCCCTATTATCAGGTTTTATGTTTGAATTGGCTTGATGCAATAACTACCAAGACTTTTCCCAAGAAGGATCCCTTCAGCGGCACCTGGGTGACTCAGCAGGTTAAAGCCTCTGCCTTCAGCTCAGGTCATGATTGATCCCTGCATCAAGCTCTCTGCTCCGCGGGGAGCCTGCTTCCTCCTCTCTCTGCCTGCCTCTCTGCCTACTTGTGATCTCTGTCTGTCAAATAAATAAATAAAATCTTTGAAAAAAAAAAAAAAAAGGATTCCTTCAAGGGGCACCTGCGGGGCTCAGTCAGTAAAACATGCAACTCTTGATTTCTGCTTGGGTCATGATCTTCGGGTCATGAGATTGAGCCTTGGCGGACCTGTTGCTGGCAGGGAGTTTCCTTGAGAGTCTCTCCGTCTCCTTCTGCCCGTCCCCTCACTCGTGTGCTCTCTCTCTCTAAAAGTAAATAAATCTTTATTTTTTATTTTTAAAGATTTTTTTTTTAAGATTTTATTTATTTATTTGACAGAGAGAAATCACAAGTAGATGGAGAGGCAGGCAGAGAGAGAGAGAGGGAAGCAGGCTCTCTGCTGAGCAGAGAGCCCAATGCGGGACTCGATCCCAGGACTCTGAGATCATGACCTGAGCCGAAGGCAGCGGCTTAACCCACTGAGCCACCCAGGCGCCCTATTTTTAAAGATTTTATTTATTTATTTGAGTGAGAGAGAGCACGAGCTGGGGGACAGAGGGAGGGGGAGAAGCAGACTCCCCACTGAGCAGGGAGCTTGACACAGGGGCTCGATCCCAGGACCCCGGGATCATGACCGGAGCCGCAGGCAGACACTTAACTGACTGAGCCACCCAGCCGCCCCAATAAATAAATTAAAAAAAAAAAAAAAAAAAGGATCTCTTCAAGTTCTTGATAGCTATGAACAATTGGAAGCTCAAGTAAGTAATAAAAATTTTAAATTTTAATATTAAACGTTTATAAAATTTAGATTTATAGAAGCATCTTATTTTTCTCTCATTAGCAGTTGTACAATTGAAATTTATTGCAATAACAACCAGTTTTTAATCCGATCAAATGCTTTCCAGGCAAGCATTTCAAACGAATGACAGCTCTGATTTAAAGCACATTCCTTCAGAATAAATACTTAAAATACCCACCTGGTATGAGCTGGCATGTGTTATTTGTGGCTAGCTGGCCTCTGTTCTGATTGGTCGATGCCTGTGCCATCTCAGAGGTTAAATATTTTTAATACCACGCCGCCATCAGCAGTGTTCAAGCAGTTGCTCCGAAGTTAGCTTGGACCCTGTTTGGACAACAGCCAAAACTGGACAGAGGTCTAATGTTAGGTAAAGACGGATCTGGGTCAGCTGTCTGGGGCTGCTCTGGCCCAAAGCTCCCAGCATTGCTGCTCGTCCTCTTCGGGTCCTTCACACCCACCTCCTCTAGCAGGGCTGTGAGCCCTCCTCCGCAAGGGACAGCAGTGCACTCTGCAGCTGGCCTCAGAGGTCGATGCCCAGGTAATGCCCGGCAAGCGGCAAATGCTGCTGATCCTGCTGTCTCCTTGCGGGGGTCACAGAGCAGGACGTCAGACTCCAAGGGGCTCTGCTGTGGCCTGCATGTACCCAGAGGTGACTGGCCTTGCTGGTGGGCCCAAGGACCATGGGATCTTTATGTTATGTACACCTCCCCCCCCATCTGCCCATAACCCCTATGAACATTAGTGCCCTATGACCACTAGTTAGGAAACTCAGCAGTAGAAAAAAATAAAACATACAATGATGACACGACCTGGTATTTACCAACTGTTGGTTTCACAGAGCTCTTCACAGTGGACCTCGTTCAGTCCTGATCAGAACAATCAGAAAGGTTTATCATTCCATTTGGCAGAATAGGAAATGGGTTCAGAAGGGTGAACTGCTCAGGTTGACATGCTAACTTCATGCTTCCCTGACCGGATACCTCAGGGATTGTACACATGGGTGTGCCGGTTTCAATAATGTCAGTTATTGGAGTGACAGCTTCACTTAAAAATGTGGGGGGAGCAGGGACACCTGGGGGGCTCAGAGCCTCTGCCTTCGGCTCAGGTCATGATCCCAGGGTCCTGGGATTGAGGTCTGCATGGGGGGTAGGGTTCAATGCTCAGCAGGGAGCCTGCTTCCCCCCCCCCCGCCCCACCTGCCTCTCTGCCTACTTGTGATCTCTGTCTGTCAAATACATAAATAAATAAAAATCGTAAAAAAAAAAAAATTGGAGAAGGGAGTAAACTGGTAAACAAGATCAAATGTTTTTATACTAATATAAATGTGTGTTATGAAACAGAACGAAATGTCACAAATTTGTAAGTCAGGCATGAAACATCAAAGTGGCTGGGTGCGGAGCCACTCTGAGCTGTTGCCCCAAACCCACAGCGGTTTTCTCCTGTTATATGTCATTGAGATACACGGAGGGTGGAGCTCGGATTTAACTTTTTATTCTGATCCCAATTCCTCTACTTGTTCCCCAATGAAAACAGTGAGAATTTTAAGTTTTAAGAGTTCCAGAGAGAGCAGTTTGAACCTGGGCTTCAGCAGAACATGGGGAAGGTGGAGGTGGGGGTCGTGGGAGAGAGAACATTCCAGGCGAGGAGACGGTAGAAGCAAAGGACAGGAGGCAAGAAAGGGAGGGTTGTGTAAGGTGAATGATGGCTCAAGGGACAATCACACGCAAAGGTATGATGGGAAGCCGGATTAGAAACATGGATTGGCTTCAGGAAGCATTATCGGTCTGATGGGAGAGTGGAAAAACCAGGTGGAAAGCTAGAGGTGGGAGACTGGGACCACAGTAACAGTAGAGAGAGCGAGCAGGGGGCTTGCCTGCAGGAAACCACGGGGACTCACAGAGAGCAGGATCAACAGAAGGAGGTGGAACTTCGCCTGCTGAGCCACAGGCCACCTGAGCTGCTGTCAGAGTATCTGGGTGGGGAGTTAGAAAATGAGCACCTGGGGAGGGGGTGCCTGGGTGGCTCAGTCGTTAAGTGGCTGCCTTCAGCTCAGGTCATGATCCCAGGGTCCTGGGATGGAGCCCCGCATTGGGCTCCCTGCTCAGTGGGAAACCTGCTTCTCCCTCTCCCTCTGCCTGCGCTTATGTTTCCTCTCTCGCTGTCTGTCAAATAAATAAATAAATAAAATCTTAAAAAAAAAAAAAAAAAGACAAAAAGAAGGCAACTGGAGTCTGTGGCTGGGATTTGGTCTGTGAATTACCTGTGTCCAGGTCAAAAATGTCACCTTGATATTGAAAGAGACTGACGTCAGAGACGGAGCCGTCCAGAGAGCAGGAGGGCACACCTGATGGGAGGTTTAACGGAAGGACGAGTTCAGCCGTAGGGAAAGATGGCACCGGGTTGGTGTTATTATCACACAGTCCGGCTCGCAGAAGACACTCAAATATTTGTGAAAAGAATGAAAGAATAAACCAGGAGCGAGAAAATGATACATCCAGGACAAACCATATGAAAGAAATGGTGATAGAATCTGCCCCTAGGGCTGTTAAGGGATTGTTGCTTCTTTTTTTTCCGGGAAAATACTCTTCGGGCTCTTTCAACACTGGCTCTTAGAAAACTTTGCCCCCAGCCTAGGTGGTGTGGGGTTTAAGGTGCGACTTTGGTATGAAGTTGGCAATTTAAAGCCAACTCAGGCCTTTTTCCATTCAATCTCAGCTTCCAGAGACTGAAAATGTGTAGTTCCACAGCCTGGCTCACGCGACTTCATTATAAATCATTATTTCCTTTCCCTGGTGGTTTCTTCCCCTTTCCCCTTAGAAATAAAGAGGATTGCAGATTAGGGACTTCCTGGTAGTGTGACCTTCACTAGCGGGGTTGGGGGGGTGGGGGTGGGTGGGTGGGGAGTCTCTAAGTCCAAGAAGATTTTTTTTTAAAAGATTTTATTTATTTGTTTTACAGACAGAGATCACAAGTAGGCAGAGAGGCAGGCAGAGAGAGAGAGAGACAGGAGGACAAAGAGCCTGAAGGCAGAGGCTTTAACCCACTGAGCCACCCAGGCGCCCCACTCCAAGAAGATTATTTAGAAAGACTCCACTTCCTAAGAATCTTACCCAACATTCCTTAATAAATTATTTAAAAAAAATGCATTTCCAGGGGTGCCTGGTGGCAGTCCCTTAATTCTCCTACTCTTGATTTCAGCTCAGGTCCTGTTACGTTCTCAGGGTCGTGAGATCGATCCCCGCTATGGGCTCCGGGCTCAACGCAGAGGCCGCTTCTCTCTCCTTCTGTCCCTCCTCCCTCGTTGGCGCCCTCGCTCTTTCTAAAATAAATAAATCTTTTAAAAAGTGCATCGCCTATTTCTCTTCTTTAGAAAAAAAGTCCCCCCGCCTTTAAATCTTTTCACTTTTTAAAAACATTACTCTGATAGGGAGAAGCAGGGACCAAGGGCCAGTTTTGGGGTGGGGGGCACAGACACCGGGGCGGTGCCGTGGCCGGGAGTGGGGAGGCGGGGGCCTGGCTTTGTTTACCGAGCGAGCCAGAGGCCAGAGTCCAGAGAGGGGGTGGGGAGAGAGCGGCCCCTCGCCCGCCCAGTTCCCCAGGCCGCAGGCTCATTGAGCGCGCGCAGCTCGGCGCCGGCACAGCCCGCGGGCCTGGCGCTGTGCGGACCGGGCGGGAGGCATGCTTCGGTGGATTGCCTCCCGGGGCGCCCGGGGTCTGGGGGTCGGCGGGGGCGCGCATCCTGCCGTGGGGCTCTGCCGCCCGGGCCGCAGCTCCAGCAGCCGGTCCTCCGATGCGCCCCGGAACCAGCCCCCCAGCTCCGAGTTCGTGGCCCGGACGGTGGGCGTCTGCTCCATGATGCGGCTGCCAGTGCAGGCCTCTCCCGAGGGGCTGGACGCCGCCTTCGTCGGGGTGCCGCTGGACATTGGGACCTCCAACCGGCCCGGGGCGAGGTGAGGTCCGAAGGATTGGGGGACAGGTGGCTGGACCGTCCGATGGCCACTGGGCGCGCAAGACAAAGGGACGGGCTCCTCCGCTCACCCAGGGTGGGGTTGGAAGCTGGTGCTGCCTCCGGAGGCTCCCAATCTCGTTGTTGGAAAGACCTTTGATTTCCCTCCTCCCGCATCGAGCAATGGTGAGGGCTGGTCACGGGTGTCATCTGTTGGTGACCCGAGCCTTCTCCACACACTGATTCCTGAGCCTTGCTGGGTGGCTGTGGGGCTGGGGGTTCGGGTGCGGGGGGGGGGGGGAAGCAGGCGACATTATTTCTAAGAAGAGGGAAAACTGGATGCCCCTTCCCCAAACCTCTAGATGTCACCTGATCAAGAATTGCTCAAATACAAGGATTTTTAAAAAAAAAAATACATTTGACTATTTAAAAATTTTTTCCATTTTATTATTTTAAAAGATTTTATTTATTTGACAGTGATCACAAGTAAGCAGAGAGACAGGCAGAGAGAGAAGGGGGGAAGCAGGCTCTCTCCTGAGCAGGTAGCCGGATGCGGGGCTCCATCCCAGGACCCTGAGATCATGACCTGAGCTGAAGGCAGAGGCTTAACCCACTGAGCCACCCAGGCGCCCCTCATTTTATTATTTTTAATCTGTATACACAGTGTGTGGCTGGAATTTGAAACCCCGAGATCAAGAGTCCCACCCTACCTCCATCAGTTGAGCCAGTCAGGGACCCCAAGGCATTTTTTCTAAGATGGAGGCAGTGGAAGTAAAATCTGTTTTCCTAGTGACTGAGCATCAGCTAATTTCTGCTCAGCTCGCCCGCTTACCGCAAACATGGATCCTGCCATTTATTAAATGTCTCCCAAATGCAAGGCCCTTTGCAGAGATGACCTTGCTCCATTCCTCGAACAACACAGTACATGATTTTACAGATTAGGAAATTGAGGCTCATGGAGATTAAGAAATTATTTAATGTCATTTAGTAAATTGTTGATGGGTGGGTCCCTAAATTCGTGCCTTTGATGTCTTCAAGTATGCAGTCTGGGGGGCGCCTGAGTGACTCAGTCCTTAAGCATTTATCTTAGGCTCAGGTCATGATCCCAGGGTCCTGAGATTGAGTCCCTCATCGGGCTCCCTGCTCAGCGGGAAGCCTGCTTTTCTCTCTCCCACTCCCTCTGCTTGTGTTCCCTCTCTTGGTTCTTCTCTCTGTCAAATAAATAAAATCTTAAAAAAAAAAAAGAGTATATAGCCTGGATCAGTGGTTCTCAACCAGGGGTGATTTTGCCCCCAGGGGACATTTGGTAGTGTCTGGAGGCCTTTTTGGTTATCCCACTTGCTCCTGGCATCTAGTGGGTTACAGATCAGAGGAGACATCCTACAAGGATTGGTTGCCCCCCACTCACACCAAAGACTCATGCAGCCCCAAATGTCAGCAGTGTAGAGGTTAAGAAATCCTGGTGGAGGCAGGACCTCTGACCTTTCTGGGGTGGTTCACAGGGTGATTTTTCCTTCTCCAGATTTGGACCCCGGCGGATCCGGGAAGAATCAGTGATGCTTCGGACAGTCAACCCTAGCACGGGGGCCCTCCCCTTCCAGTCCCTCATGGTTGCAGACCTAGGCGATGTGAACGTCAATCTTTACAACCTTCAGGATAGCTGCCGTTTAATTCGAGAGGCCTATCAGAAAATTGTAACAGCTGGCTGTATTCCCCTGACCTTGGGTAATGGCGTTTGTGGGGACAAGTGCAGCTCTCTGGGCTGGAGTTCATTTATCTCAGGCTTGGGTGTAGCTACTCCTTCAGGGGAAGCCACTGTGAATATGGAGACAGCTGGAAGGGAATGTTTTTTTGTTTTTTAATTTTCTTTTTTTAAAAGATTTTATTTATTTATTTGACAGACAGAGATCACAAGTAGGCAGAGAGACAGGCAGAGAGAGAGAAGGAAGCAGGCTTGCCGCCGAGCAGAGAGCCCGATGCGGGGCTTGATTCCAGGACCCTGGGATCATGACCTGAGCTGAAGGCAGAGGCTTTAACCCACTGAGCCACCCAGGTGCCCCAGAAAGAGAATATTTTTGATTCATGTGTTTTTTTTTTTTTTTTTTTTTTTTTTTTTTTTTTTTTTTTAAAGATTTTATTTATTTATTTGACAGAGAGAGATCACAAGTAGGCAGAGAGGCAGTCAGAGAGAGAGAGAGGAGAAAGCAGGCTCCCTGCTGAGCAGAGAGCCCAACGCGGGACTCGATCCCAGGACCCTGAGATCATGACCTGAGCTGAAGGCAGCGGCTTAACCCACTGAGCCACCCAGGCGCCCTGATTCATGTGTTTTAACCCCTGGGGAGAGGCCGTTTACATTTTTGGACTCATGGCCGACAGGGATGGACTAGGGTGAGGCAAGTGAGGCATTCACCTTGGGGTGTTGGCAAAAAGTCAACAATAGATATGATTGGCTTCGCCCTTTTGAGGCTCCAGTATGGTTCAGAATAGCACTGTTACTGATCCTGTCTTCTAAAAAAATTTTTTTATTTTATTTTTTTTGAGATTTTCTTTTTTTTTAATTTGACAGAGAGAGATCACAAGTAGGCAGAGAGGGAGGCAGAGAGAGGGGTGGGGAGCCTGATGTGGGGCTCCATCTTAGGACCCTGAGACCATGACCTGAGCCAAAGGCAGAGGCCTTCACCCACTGAGCCACTCAGGCGCCCCTTAAACATTTAACATGGAGGGGCACCTGGGGGGCTCGGTCGGTTGGGCGTCCGACTCTCGGTTTCTGTTCAGGTCATGATCTCAGGGTCCTGGGACTGAGCCCCGTGTCTGGCTCTGGGCTCAGTGCAAAGTCTGCTTGTCCCTCTTCCTCTGCTCCTTCCCCTCTCCATCTGTGCTCTCTCTCAAATAAATAAATAAATCTAAAAAAAAATTCTTATCCTAGATTTTTTTTTTGGCCTTGACCTTGATTTATAAAAATCAAAATAGCTACATCAAAAAATTACATCAAAATAGCATTTATCTTAATGACTCAGTTTTTTGGTGTCCCTTAAATTTTGCATTCCAGCAAGTTCCTCTCCCCACCTCAGCTTTGTCCTATCCATGATTCCAGGCCTCGGGAAGGCTCACAACAGAACCTCACTCAGCTGTGGCTTTTTTAACCATTTCAAGGGCATGCTTTTCTTTTTCCTTTCTTTTTCTTTCTTCCTTTCTTTCTCTCTCTCTCTCTCTCTTTCCTTCTTTCTTTGAAAGAGAGAGGAGAGCACGATAGAGTGCGCACGCCCCTGCGCAGGGGTAGGGGTGGAAGGAGCAGAGGGGAACAAGAGAGACTCTTCGGTGGGCTCTACACTGAGCACAGACCCCACTCAGGGCTGATCTCACAGCCCTGAGATCGCAACCTGAGCTGAAATCAAGAGCGGGCGCCGACCCAACGGAGCCACCCCAGGCCCCTCTCAGGGACATACTTTTTTTTTTAAGATTTAATTTATTTATTTGACAGAGAGAGAGAGAGACAGTGAGAGAGGGACCACAAGCAGGGGGAGTGGGAGAGGAAGAAGCAGGCATCCCGCTGAGCAGGGAGCCTGATGCGGGGCTCGATCCCAGGACGCTGGGATCGCGACCTGAGCCAAAGGCAGCCGCTTAACGACTGGCCACCCTGGCACCCCTCAGGGACATACTTTTAATGACTTTATTTGAGAGAATGCTGCTAGGGGGTATTTCTTTCTCATCAGGGTCTCTGTCCGCCTATAAAGCATCTTTCCCTCTGCTCCCACTTACGTTTCTTTCTCCTCCAGTTCACAAGTCGTTAAATGATACAGACCTTTTTCTAAATCTCCAAATGTATTTTTGCCCAACAAGAGGGCTGAGCCTGCAGAACCTGGTGGTGCGGAGTGCGGTTTCTGGATGGCTCGGTTTGAAAATCTCAGCTCACCTCTCACCGGCTATTTATGCTTCATTTCCTCACTTGTAAAACGGGAATATAACATTACCAGCATCTCCTCATTGTTTAGCACGAGGGGCATATACTGAAAGTGGCTACAACGTGTCCAGCATCGTGACTGGCGTATTTTAAGCTTCAATAAATGTTAGCTATTGTTATTAGTGGTGGTCCATGGTGATGCTTTTCTAGGCCTGAGCTGTCCTGTACAGCAGCCACTAGCCACAGATGGTTATTCAACTTACAGTTGATTATAATGAGATAAAATAGGAAATGCGGATCCTTCCAGCATGAGCTGTATTCCAGGAGGCCTGTGTGGTTAGTGACCGTCCTGTCCAGTGTCCAGTGCAGACAGAGAACATGGCCGTCACTTCAGAGTTCTATCGGACAGACCTGTTCTAGGCATTGTACCTGTATGCTTTCATCTGTTCCCTCTTTTATTCTATTTATTTATTTAAAAGATTTTATTTATTTGCCAGAGACACAGCGAGACAGGGAACACACGCAGGGGGAGTGGGAGAGGGAGAAGCAGGCTTTCCACCAAGTAGGGAGCCCGATACGGGGCTCGATCCCAGACGCTGGCATCACGACCTGAGCCGAAGGCAGATACTTAATAACTGAACTGCCCAGGTGCCCATTATTTTATTTTTTAATTAATTAATTAAATTTTAAAGATTTTGCTTGTTTATTTGACACAGAGAGAGAGAGAGAGAGAGAGAGAGCGCATAAGTAAGCAGAGTGACAGGCAGAGGGAGAGGGGGAAGCAGGCTCCCCGCTGAAAATGGAGCCCGGCATGGGGCTCGATCCCAGGACCCTGGGATCATGAATGGAGCAGAAGGCAGACATCTAACGGACTGAGCCACCCAGGCTCTCCGTTTCCTCCTTTTTTTTTTTATTGAAGATTTTATTTATTTGACAGAGAACACAAGTAGATAGAGGCAGGCAGATAGAGAGGAAGGGAAGCAGGCTCCCTGCTGAGCAGAGAGCCCGATGCGGGACTCGATCCCAGGACCCTGAGATCATGACCTGAGCCGAAGGCAGCGGCTTAACCCACTGAGCCACCCAGGCGCCCTCTCCGTTTCCTCTTTGAAAGGACTATGTAATCCCAAACATCCAGTGGCCATCTTCCCACCACTGAATAAGATCTCACGTTAGCTGAGGTTATAGCTCTTTGGCCTAATCAAAAGAGTGGCACAACCGGACAGTCGGGAGACTGCCGTCAGTGATGCATGGTCCTCTCCTCTTACCCACGTTCCAGATGCTTTCTTCTTCCTCTTTGCAGGTGGAGATCACACAATCACATATCCGATTCTGCAAGCGATGGCAAAAAAGTAAGTCCCGAGCATCTGGACGTGCACAAGGGTTTCGAGATTCAGGAGCTGGGGAATGAGTGGTTTGCCGCTAGACGGTATCACGTGACCTCTGCTGGCTCAGGTTATTTGGGGTGATGGGAAATTCCCGACTGAGTTGCTTCTGTGGATCAAAATGAAGGTCGAGCTCCCGGTGTCTCTGTCAGTCACCAGCTGGGAGCCAGTAATAATAAATAATAATTTATTATTATTTATAATAATATTATTATTTATTTATAATGATATATAATTATATAATACAATAATATTTATTTATAATAATATTATTATTTATAATTTATTTATTATTATTATAAATAATAATTTATTATAATAATACATAACAATTTATTATTAACACTTGTGGCTACCCTTGCTCGCCCTAGATCTGCTCTGGTGCACGTGCTCAGTGTGTGTCTCTGTCTTTGGAAGATGGGCCCCTTGTGAAATACACAAACCCTGTTAACTTCACTTTCTGTTTGGCTTTAAGGCCCAATACACAGGGGTATTGCTTTTTGAGGAGAGGCCCTTCCCCAGAGAATGAGAAAATGGATTTTCCGGTCCTGCAGGTCTACCAGGGACGAACTAACTTGGGTTAATTAGTTTGAAAAAGAGGCAGAAGGGCCAAAGCGGCACAGCTCCAGAATTCATACACGGGAAGGATACGTGGGTAGCATCTTCATCGGTGGTAGGCGGGTGCAAGTCTTTTCTGGAAGCTCTGCTTGCCTGGCATTGATTTAGGTTGTATGTTGCTTTCCGGTGGCTGGCGGGGCTGTTGGAGATGATGGAGAGAGGGTTGGGTTGAAGCTGCTTCTTGGTGCCAAGGTTGGAGAAAGGGTGGCTCTGAGGAGCTCTGCCAAGCTCCCCTGAGCCTCCATCCTTCATTCTTATCCTTCTGGGCCTCTGCGGCTCTAAGTGAAGAACATTCTGGGTGATAGGTAGGTAGTTGGTTGCAGCTGAAGCAGTGTACGTGTCTGTCTTCTGCCGGACTTCTCTGAGCTGATTATTCTGAGCCGCTAAGTGATTTAAAGACAGGAACCAGCTGCAAGGCTGGTCATTGATGCCAGGTCGCCCGTGGCTAAGAAAGGCCAAGTGTGGAAGTGTGGGGAGCCTGGAGGGGGCGGTGCTCAGGCCCCAGAAGGAGGCCTGGCCTCTGAGCTGCCCGTTGTCAGCAGGCATGGCCCCGTGGGGCTGCTGCACGTGGACGCTCACATGGACACGGCTGACACGGCCCTCGGAGAGAAGCTCTACCACGGGTCGCCCTTCCGCCGCTGCGTGGACGAGGGGCTCCTGGACTGTAAGCGCGTGGTGCAGATCGGCATCCGGGGCTCCGCCATGACCTTGGATCCTTTCAGATACAGCCGGAGCCAGGTGACAAACCAAATGCCCCTGCCTCTGCCCCCAGCCTGCAGAGCACATTGCTCTGTGGTGCCCATTTGGTGGTGGCTCTGGACGGCACAGGGGTTTTAATAACCCAGTTCAGAAAAGCAGGAAGGAAGGCCAAGTTTGCGCCAAGAGGGGCGCGTGGGACAGAGAGGAGAGAGGATGTGAGTGCACGAGGCACAGGGGGCCTCTCATCGCCCGGCTGGTGAGGGAACAGACACACCAACCTCGGTGCTGTGGCTGGCTTCAGAGAGAGCGGAGGAGGTCTGAACCCAAGGCCAGGGGCCATCTTTCTAGTTCTCATCCTCCCCCGGCCCCTGGCCAGAGGTAAACACGAATGACAAAGGGCCAACAGGAAAGACCCTAGTCGCCTGCTTTTAGAGGGCGAAAGGGCCCTTTTCCTGGACAGAGCCCTTCGGGGGTGCTAAGTTCTAAGTTCCTCCCTCACTGAAGCTGGAGCCCAGCCTCTCTGTGATCCCATCTCCCCAGGTCCGCTGTGACTTCCTTCCTGCTTCTTCAGGGCCGTCGCTCTTCCCTTACTCACCAGGGAAGTGGGGATGGCAGTTCCCTCTTCGTGAAGACTGGGGGTCCCATGTCGTGTGTGCAGAAGCGCTTAGCGTGGGGCTGGCGCCTACGAAATGCTCAATAAACAACGCCCTGCGGGAGGCTTGACGTCCTGCTCTTGACTTCCTCAGGGTTTCCGGGTGGTCCCCGCCGAAGACTGTTGGATGAAGTCCCTGGTTCCTCTGATGGGGGAGGTGAGGCAGCAGATGGGAGGCAAACCCATCTATATCAGCTTTGACATTGACAGTTTGGACCCCGCCTATGCCCCGGGGACAGGCACCCCTGAGATTGCTGGTCTCACCCCGAGTCAGGTAAGCAGCTTCCACCAGGGACAGTGTCTGGGGGGCAGGGTTCTTAACTCCCCACTTCCCTGGGACTTGCGGGGGGTGAGTCTTCGGGGTCAGGACAGGATTTTAAAAGCTGAGGGGTTAGACCTTTGTTCTCAGGGCTGCTTGAAGGTTGGACCCTCTTGTTGAGTGAGGAGTGGACCGACTTTGGGATTGGATAGTCTGTCCCTTGAGCCTTCTGCCTCTGATCCATGTATGGTTGGCTCAGGGGGACATATGCCAGTATCCCCGCTTAAAAATGCTAAGTTTCTCTTTCTGGGGTTCCATTTAAAAAGTGCTCACGGTGGGATTAACCGCCGATCGTGGATGTTCAGACGTTTTAGAAACACTCAAATAAAGCTCTGACCGTGGGCTGAGTGTCAGGAAATGGAGGCAGAATCGGAGTGTGGTTTTAATTAGGAGGTGAGCTCCAGGAGGATTGGGCTCTTGCCACATGTGCTCCCCTGTCCTTGGAGTCTAGAACGGTGCCTGACATAAAGAGGAGGCACTCATAGATATCTGGGCACCGGAGGGAAGACCACTCACACCCGAGCCGTGACCTTATCTCCTCTAAGAAAGGGGGCCTGTGGGCAACTACCTCTCAAAGCCATTCTCCATCAGTTCCCCACAGAGATCTCTAAAACACAACCCTCATTCCTCAGCTTCTCATTCTGGGCTTTTCACCGGCAGAATGGAAACTCTTTTAGACAAAGTGACCTCTTCCCACCATTGCCCTCACTTATCCTGTCTGCTGGCCATATCTAACTACTGGTATTTCTTTCCATCTCCGTGTCTTTGCATGTGTCTTTCAGTCTGGGCCGCACTGCTCCTACCTAGCTGCTTGGCCAATTCCTTGCGCTAAGTGCTTCCACTGCTGGGGATGCCTTACCCCAGCTCTTGGGGCGGTTTCGTGTGACACTTTCCTATGCTTGCTTTTTTTTTTAACGATTTAATTTTTTAAAGTAATCTCTATGCCTAATTCGGGGCTCGAACTCTCAACCCCAAGATCAAGGGTTGCATGCTCTACTGACTCAGCCTGCCACGGGTCCCTACGCCTGGCTTTTCTTGAAGCCTTTAATGCATGACATTGAAGTGATTGGTCTGCTTGTGTGGACCCCTTGGGAGCGGGGGATGTATCTTGGCCATTTGTGTCTCTGTGATGCCCACCAGTGTGCCTGGCCGTCGATAGATGCTTATTGTGAGAGATAGTTCCAAGTCAAAGGGTGGGCGTGCGTTGGGAGAGAGGCACTGGGGCCTCTGTGGTTGCTTTTCGTTGTGAGCGGTTACTGCTGTGGACAACTCAGGCTTGGTCTTGGACAGGCGCTGGAGATCATCCGGGGTTGTCAAGGCCTGAACGTGGTGGGTTGTGATCTTGTGGAAGTTTCGCCGCCCTATGATCCTTTTGGTGAGTAAGCGAGAATACTGTGATCTGTAGGCAGCTGCTGCTTTACATGATATTAATGTACTTGATAAGTAGAAGATGGATGGGCCCTTTTGTGTAATTCGAGAACCTGCTGAGTATGTTTTGCAGCGAAGAAAATAAACCTATTTCTGCACACCTTACAAACAGGAGCTAATTAACAAAACCCCTGGGAGGTGGCTATTACTGGCCCGGACAGCAGAAGAGAAAGCAACTAGCTGGTGGTTTATTAATAGGGTGGCACCGTTCTACCTTTCTTTGATAGTTCATTGAGAAGCGAATTGTCAAGGCCTAAGTAATATTTATTAATATTAAAGAAGTGGGAGGTTGGGTGGCTTAGGAGAGAAATTCAAAGCAGATGCCATCCCAATAATTTCGACTTAGAGAAGCTTCCAGACTTAGGCCTGTTAGCCTCAGAGGGTAGGTGATAAATACAATAGACACCATTATTGCAGGTTTTCCTTTGGCGGCCGGGTGGGGTGGGGGCTGGAGGGAGGCGGTGGCGGGATTCTGTTCTCAGGGTAAACGACAAACCGTGTGAATTTCAGAAGGCTCTTTCTGAATGATGCTTGATGGAGCCGAGTACCAGGGGAAGCCTGTCCACAGGGTGGCTGGGCAGCCCGGAGAAGAGCGTGGAAGAGGGGGCGAATCCGGAAAGGCAGCGCAAAGGGAAAAGGGTTGAGTACCGAGAGGCTCGGCCGCGGGAGTGGCCTGCCTCGTGTTCACCTTCAGTTCTGTCTCTTTGTAGGCAACACGGCCCTGGTGGCGGCTAACCTGCTCTTTGAGATGCTGTGTGCTCTCCCCAAAGTGACGGTCGCCTGAACCTTGTGCTCCTCAAGATACAGCGGTTGTGCTGATGACCGTTCTTAAGAATTTATGCGCAAGGGATCTGAGTACTGGAGAGTCCATACCACTAGAACTTTGTCCCTGGGGCGCCTGGGCGGCTCAGTGGGTTAAAGCCGTTGCCTTTGGCTGGAGTCATGGTCTCAGGGTCCTGGGATCAAGTCCCACATCGGGCTCCTGCTCAGTGGGGAGCCTGCTTCCCCACCCCCTTCCTGCCTCTCTGCCTACCTGTGATCTTTGTCTGTCAAATAAATAAATAAAAATCTTAAAAAACAAACAAACAAACAACTTTGTCCCTGGAGGCTATAAAATCAGGGCATTCAGTAGAGGCTTCATCCAACAGCTACTATTTCTGTGGAGTTTGAACAACTAAAACTAGAGAAGCACTGTACTGTTTTGATGAAAGATGTTGGAGGATTAAGGGGAAAAGGGAGCCAAAGAGCCTCTGGTTCAAGATGATCTAAAAATTGCATAAGTGAAATAAAAAATGCCCTAGGACAGAATACTGTACACAACCCTGTATTTCTCCAGTTTCTTCCCTTACATGGTGGCTCCTCCTGAGGGACTCAGGGCTGTATCTGGGTTTTAGGACCACCGTGAACATAAACAAGAAGTTTGAATGAAAGTAACATGCAGATCCTAATAAAGAAACTTCCTGCTCAAAAGCCCACAGGATGCATGGGATGTCTTTTCAGCCAGACATCGGGTGGCTTCCAGAGAGCCCTTGGGAGCATTTCCTTAATTCTCTCCCTGCCTCAGTTTTGCGTTATCTACTCTTGGAGCTGATGCGCCGTGACAGTAACTCCCGAAATTGGCCACGAAGATTCATGCGTGGGTTGAGTTACGTGTAAATTCGGTTCGCATCGCTAATGTGTCCGCGAGCAGATCGTCTCCCAGTGCAAGAGCAGCAAGTAAGCATCACACGTGAAAATAGTTTATTTCTGTTTTCCAGTCTGTAATATTCTCAAAACAAAAATAACATCAGCTTCAGTGCCTGTTCACAATACAAAACAAAAACAACATAAAGAAAAGACACCATTTGCCAAATAAGTTATTTGTTCCTAAGAGTATCAAAAGTGCAAAATATTCACCTTGTTTTCGGATCGGTCTCTAAAGTTCCATCCTCCTTGACAAACGGAACAGACAGATCCAGCAGCTGCCACACTGCATCTGTTTCCAAGGGGTAGGGGCAGGCATTTGGATGGGAGCGATATTGCATCTGCAAAGATACTCTGCATCAGCTTTTTAAAGAATTTTGCTTCGGAAAAACGTTTGACTGTTTTGCTTCTAATCTCTTTTTCCCAAACAGAGTAAATCACTTAAAAAAATTCATATTTCATTTCTTTTTAAATCAGGAAAGCGTTCATGTACGGACTGAGGAGGAAATCAACCTACTGATTTGAAAACTACGACCAAATTTTCACGGTCAGTAGGTGATGGCAAAGAGAGAGAGAGAAACCATGGTGCCCAGCAGAAGTCAGGGCAGTCCTGTTCACTGAAATGCTGCTGACTCCGAGCTGACAATCTCTTACACAAATTATACCACCTGCACCTGAATGATTAAAAAAAAATTGTTAAGTAGGTGTACATTCTACAAAGACTTGTTTTAGGTCAGTTTCACCCCCAGCTGCCAAACATGATACATAGGTTATATCAACCAGAAAAGCCGACTTCTAAAAATAAAACAATGTTGTCAGTCTCAAGATATTCAAAGACCAAGAAATGAACTTAAAACCAAAATTACGTCTGTGTGATTACACACGAGAGAAGGAGAAATGGTGGCATTGGCGGAGCGTGACAGCGGCTCATACATTTGACACAGAAGTGAACAAATTCATGGAAACGTTCGTGAGGAAAGGCCTGGGTGGTCAAGGGCAGAGTTCACTTTAAAGTAGAACCTTCCTAGCATCCTCTGGGGGGGACGTTATCTTCCAACCCCAAACAGACCTGTGAGATGATTTTTGGACTGAAAAATTCACCGGGAATGTTTTGAATCCTCTCTGTTCTCACTTTCCTTCCTTCATACAAATGGAGGGTGCAGCTTTCTGTCTAAAGGTGCTTTTTATTTTAATGAGAAACATTTTTAAAAGGAACAAATCTGGGGAGGTTTTGGTTTTCAGAAATTAAGGTCACGGATTCCTCCCATTGGTACCAGAAATTAAAAACCCACCACTGAACCAGAACACAACTCACACCAGCCACTTGGCCATAAAAGACCCAGAAAATAAATTTTGAGGCTGGTGCATCAAGGAACCAAATGAATCCCTTAATCACGCCTGCCTGGGCCAGGTGCCAGGAGACACAGCGACCAGAGTAAGCATCTGATTTTAAGAGGATCATGTTGGGGGGCGGGGGGGAAGAAGCCTGGCAGTGATTTTTTTTTTTTCTTTTTTTTAAATAAAGCTATAGACTCCATGGAAACGACAGGAATTCCTGGGCTTCAGTAATTTATTACTTGCTACTGTAGCTCAGTGTTCGAATTATTCAGGATCCAAATGGCTTAGTTTAAATTAGCACTGATGATTAAAGAAATACTAACTGAGTCAAAGTCCCATCACTGATTCTGATACTTCGCTTTACAAAAGGGCAATTTGCTTTGACATCTGAACTGGTCGCTCTCTAAGGCTGTTCAAACTCCACTGGCGGTTTTGGCACCCTACCCGCCCCTCCCCAAATGCAAACTCTCTAACTGGCGGGTGTGGTCCACTGCACACTGGGGCTCTGGAAGCCGGGGTGCTGGCAGGAGGGCGCACCCTGTTACTGGTGAAGCAGTTGTGAGTTAAGGGTGAAAGCAACTGAGAAACCACAATATAGGCCAGAAGCTCAAAGGAAGCCTTTTGCCAAAAAGGATTCTAGAACAAGTCTTTGCTCACTTGTCACAAAAGAGGGCTCAAAGTTACAGGACTTTTGGGGGTAACAGTGTTCAAAATACATTGTTGAGAAATCTTTAAGTTCCTTGATACAAAGACATGTCTGGTATTTTACTAAAGAGACACCCCGGAGGGAAGAGGTTTCTGGAGCCTGACGCCTGTCAGGCGGGCATAAGGTAGGTGTCTTGAGTTTAACATCTACTGGCTTATAGCAGCTTATCTCTACGTCCAGAGAACGAGACTAAAAATTATGGCTCCTAAGATTCATACCCTAAAACTGACAGAGGCAGAAAGGCTTGTGAGACAGACACGGAAATGGCTCAAAGTCATTACAGTACTTCTTGCCGTGCGGATCCCTCCCTGGCTAGGCTGAGCGCCGGGGAGGCGGCCGATGGGGACACCCCAAGGGGTCACTTCTGTCACTGCTCAGCCCTCCCTTCTCCTGTCTCGGGAAGAAAACCAAACTCACATGCAGGACCCCCAATTGCCCCTAGCCTTGTAAAACCATGGCTGACAAGCTGCTGCAGGGGGATACCCCCCAAATACACTTTTAGCCACTGACTACCGGAAAAAGGACCAAATGTGAGATTGCTTGGAATCAGGCCTCTTTCAGGATGCAGGGCCTAGAAGCTGCTGTGTGGGCTGTCGGTCCCACCGATACCAGCATGCGCCAGGGCGGAAGCACAGCGGGGGTGGGGGAGTAGGGGACCCGACCAGCGCTGCAGGCTCGAGGGGTTCCATCAGGCCCTGCTGCTGCCTGGAGCCCTGTGCTTCTCCCCCAGCACAGAGACAGGACAGGGGAGGGCGGTGTGAGCATAGGACAGGGATGACAAAGGAAGGGGAGATGAGCAGTCTACTTTAAATAGTGCGGCATTCAAATGAAGGGGAAAAAAACCCAAAGCAAAATATTTTGATCTAGGGGATTTAACTTGAGGTGTTTTTCACTCCTAGGTTAGAACAGGACAAAGGAAAGATTCTTCTAGCCATTGTTCCGGAAGAATAATCTAGAATCTATTCTCTGTCCGTGGTGGTAGGTGGAGTCCTGAAAAGACCTGTTCCCAAGGGCCTATTAAAAAGCCCGAAGAGTTAAAGTCTCTCTTGAGCTCCCTCAGTCTAGCTCAGGCCATGATGGGATATAAAACCTCTGTAAGGAGCCTTCAAGCAGGCGCTCCATCCATAAGGACAACTTGCTCAATTTCCCTTTGATGGGCCTGGGTCCAAGGCCACAGGAAGATTTCCCTCGAGATTCGCCCAGGTGGAGGGAAGAGTCAAGGTCGCTGCAGGACCCCATGGCCTCCTCCTCTTCCACTGCTTTCTGGGGCTTGAAGAGGCAGAAGTACTTCTTGTGGCCGTTCAGAGCCAGCACGTAACCCGTGTAGTCGCGCTCCATGAAATGCTTGTCGTACTGGTTGGGGATCGGGGCTGCGTCCTGTGCAAACTCGAGCAAGTACTCCAGCCACTCTCTGTGTTTATCCAGACTCAGGAAGGAGAAGTGCAGGCAGCTGCTCCTGGTGGAAGGACACAGCACATTGAGTGCACAGCCCGGCACCCTGAACCGCGGGGAACACGAAGATCTTTTCAGATCTCGAATACTAGGAGGGACGCTGTGTGTCGGACGGAGCCCCAATTCGGGAAGAATGGAGGACTCCTGTGGGACGTGAGGGGGTCTGCGACGGCTGTCAGAGTCCGCTCCGGGCCCCGTGCTGGGTGCCACCGCAGGACTCTCAGTACCTGGCTTCAGGAAAACACACGAGAGCTAGAGGACAGAGTTCCCTGAAATGCTCAGGGAAGAAGGCAACCTCCTTTGTTCGGAAGCATCAGGACAGAAGTCGAGGGGAGAAGACCCCTCGCGATGGCTTAGGTTTCTGGGCTCGAAAGGTCACGGCTGACATCTCATCGCATGCACGAAGCCCCTCATGGTCAAAGAGGAAAGGGCGACCGTGTGTGTCCTCGGTCCCCTCCTTCCCACAAGCGCTTACCCAGTGAACGTGTAGACCTCCAAAGCGAATTTCTGCAGGAGGCTGGTCTTGGTGGAATTGGACAGGATGAGGACCACGTTCATGTGGCCTGGCCTCAGGCGGACCAGGTTACTGGTGTAGGTTACATCCGTGAGCTCAGTTACCTCCACGAAGCCTTTTTTAGGAATCTTGCTGTGGAGAAATAGCAAGGAATTAAGACGGTCTCAGGATAGGGGAATGCCATTACTTTGAAAAGAAACAAGAGGAAGAAAATGCTACGTTCCCACCAGACTAGGGATGTCATTTAATGTTCTGGAGCCTGACACATCGGCAGGATGGGGACGGTCCCCGCTTGGTGGTGCTGGGCCTACAGAGGGCCGTTCAGATGCTGCGGTGCGGCTGGCGGAGAAGTGGCTTTAGGACAGGGCGAAGGGGAGCTGCATGGTTACGGTGACACAGGCTTCCCTGCTTCTGGGTCATCTAGCAACTCGGACCTGCTTTGCTTCCTGTCCCCATTATCATGTTTGAGACTGAGGGCCTGGAGGCATGGAGTAGCATCAAAGTAGGTCCTGTGTCTAAAGGCCTCGGGGGTTTCAGTAAACACTACCCAGCAGCTGATTCTTCCCGAAATTCCCATCTCACACACGAGTGGGGGGACCCAGAGAGCCGACAGACACTAGGTACTCGAACACCGCGCTCTCGGACTGCGGCCTGTGGCTCTCCTGCCTGGCAGGGGTGGGTTTGGTGTCCTGTTCAGAGAAACCTGCTGTTTTCTTTGGTGAAGCTTGGCTCGGTCTTCCTGGCCTTCTCGTGGGCCTCCTCTTTGTCTGGAGGGTTGGATTCTCGCTCATCGTTTGAGTCACTAAAGTAAGAAACAAGGAGTTTTAGGAAAGAAACAGTACACACAACCCCGAGGTTTGGGGCTCACCCTTGAGAAATCGGGCTGGGAAGCCACGGAGCCATTTACCTGAAAGCCTGAACGATGACGGTGCCGAAGAGGATGAAGAGGGCAGAGAAGACCAGGGACAGGAGAGGCATCATTTCCCGCCTGAAATGGAGTTAACAAACTCTGCTCTGCCCATGAATGATACTGGGTTTCTTTTCCGTGGCTCAGGAAAAAAAAAACCCAAACCAAAAGGCTTTCATATCAATAAACACGTTATGGTTTCGTACAAGTAAGGTTTTTTTTGGGGGGGGAGGGTGAGCATGGGGGTGGGGAAAACGAGATTTTCCCTCACCGTTTTAGTTCAGATTGCTTATTCTAAGAGTCTGATTATCTTGTCTCAATAGAATAAGGTGTGTGCTTGGTAAGTTCCGCAGAAGGAAGTGACAGGATTTATGCTGTGAACGTGGAAGAACATTCTGATATCGAGGGTGGTGACTAAAAAGTCTGTGGAAATGTTTCCCTTACTTTGATTATTATTTTTTTTTTCCCCCGGCTGGAATAATTCAGCCGTGGCCCAGAGGGGTGGAGGAAGAAGAAAATGTTGACCTTTCACGACGTTCCCTAGGACGTGCTCTAAAATTTTATGCACCCACAAACACTCCTCAAAGGCCTGCCATTTTTCACGAGCTGTGCCAGGTGCCAGGAATCACAAACATGAATGAGGTGCGGTTCTGCCCTTCAGGGGCTCACGGTATTATTGGGGGTGGGAGAGCCCTTCCTTCTCTGGTTAACTCACTGACTGGCTTGTACATCTCTACACAGGCCTCCATGTGTGTTGGGCCCTGGGCTGGGCACCAGGGGTGCACCGATGTAGAGGACAGGCCCAGTGGTTAAGGGGCAATCAGCAAACACACACAAAAAATAAGAGGGGGCAATCAGCAAATACGTATCCCTCTGCTTGCTGCTCTCTGTCAAATGAATAAATGAAATCTTTATTTATCTTTTTTTTTTTTTAAGATTTTATTTATTTAACAGACAGAGATCACAAGTAAGCAGAGGGAGACAGAGAGAGGGGGGAAGCAGGCTCCCTGCTGAGCAGAGAGCCCGATGTGGGGCTTGATGCCAGGACTCTGGGATCATGACCTGAGCCAAAGGCAGAGGCTTTAGCCCACTGAGCCACCCAGGAGCCCCAAAATCTTTATTTATCTTTAAAAAGACTTTATTTTAGTTTGACAGAGAGAGAGAACATTATCAAGGGGAGTGGGAGCCAGATATGGGACTCAATCCCAGGACTCTGGGATCATGATGAGAGCCGAAGGCAGAGGCTTAATAACTGAGCCCCCCAGGTGCCCCGATAAATAAAATCTTAAAAAAAAAAAAAAAGATAAAGGGAACAGTCGTTGAAAACATGTAAAGATTCTTCCACTTGCCTGTATTGAGTATACACTGGAATCAAAGAAAGACAGATTCAAGAGAAAAACAGTGGTTCTGCTATCGATGGAGAAAAAGAACTTTCATCTAGCAATACTCCTACCAGTTGTTGTGAAATATGCTGTCCCAGCAGTCTGAGATGTAGTCAGAAGCAAAGTAGACCCACCGGAGGAGAAAGATCTAAGGACAGAGAAAATGTGGGATGGTAAGGACTGAGCCCCCGAGCCTGGGGCAGAGAGGTCCTCACCCAACACAGCGTGCAGCCTGCCTCTGCTCTGGCTCTGGGAGCCCTGCCCGGTGCCCCCTCTCCTGGGCTACATGCTTACAGGCGCAAGTTCGTCCGTCAGGTCCGGGAGTACAGCTTCGGAGGACAGCAGAGCCGGGTCTCTGCGCAGCTGGTCGAGGTAGCCCAAGAGTGTGAACTTATCACTCTCACTCCCTGTCCAGGGAGCCTCCAGCGTTTTATACACCACCCTTCCTCCCGTGGTGCGTCTCTCCAAGATAGACACCTAGGGGAAAAGGCCGGAAACCATTACAAGTCTTCAAGGCTTTTTTTTTTCTCAAGGAGGACGGTAAAAAGGATCCAGTGAAGGCAGCGATAAGCTTGAACAGGAATATGGATGGGTATAAAGTACGTGCACAAGATTTAAGTTCTTTCTGACAAAGGACACCATGTTTATGGTGACTTTCCAAAGTTTCTGCTGAAAGTTAAAGCTCTTTCTTATGAGTAGACTTTTTCCTGTAACTTCTGACTTAAAAGTGTAATAAGGAACTTTGAGTTTTTTAGAACGATTTTCCATTATTACCAAAACGATGACAAAGACAGGGAAGAATTTACTGCTTCTGTAGAGTGATGACAAAGGAGGGGAAGGGAAGAGAGATCAATTAAAATGAAGTGAGAGAGGCAGAAGGAGGGAGATTTTACTGCCTAAGGAAGCCTAAGGAAGATTTTACAAACTAGGTATTCTATTTTTTTTTCCCAAGTAGTGGACGTGGACCCCAACACAGGGCTTGAACTCAAGACCCCGAGATCAAGAGTTGGACACTTAACCAACTGAGATTCCCAGGTGTCCCTTACAAACTAGGTATTCTAAGACTACACCTGTCATGGGGAAAAAAAAATTATTGAAAAGAACTGATTGCTCTTGAACCTTTACTCATAAGAAAGACGTTTTCTGGGAAGATCTAATGCTGAAAATCTAGGAGGTGAAATCACTAGGGTAAAAGATTGTTTCAAGAGTAGGCTTTCAAAACAGGTTCAGAGGTTTCTGGATTTCTTGCAATCTGTATTCAAAACTGTCAAAGAAGGGAGAAAGAGGTCAGGTGCCACAAGTGTGTCAAGAGCTCAGACTACGAAGAGAATCCATGACTCACCGCTGATTTTCCTTGAAACATATCACTGTCTGGTAGTAAGGTGTTGGCAAACTCCTGCTGCCGATTGCTGTAGACGTGCACGAATCTCACTGTGTCTTGTGTGTTTGCCAAGGCAAAGGACAGGAAAGCCTCAAAGGGTTTACTCAGCTTGGTAGCCTCGGGGGTCAGTAAAACCACACAGTACCTGCACAACGACAGAAGAGAAGACTTTATAATCCATCTCCAAGGCTGAGGCTAGAACAAGAGAAGAAGAAGAGGCTCGCTCGTTTTACAGAAGCGAATACATTTTACTAATGGACGCTGTACGTCAGAAGTCTCTAATGAGAGACAATTTCCAAGTCATCAGTGACCTGCTTCTCTTCTAGACTGGTGACAGCTTCCCCAAACCAAACGTTATCACACTTGGGAATTTGTTTTGTGGCAAAGGCCTCTGAATCCTTTCAGAAGCTGGCCGTTCAAGTGTCTCCACAACAGGCAGAGCTGGTCAGATCTGTCTTGGGCCATTAGCCGGATTGCACAGGAACACGTCACCTCTCAGAGGTGAGCAAAGACCCGAACGGGCTGAGCCATATGGTGAAAAAGGGGTCAGGGCATTCCAGGCAGAGAGAACCTCAAGTGCAAAGACCCCTGGATGGGGAGAGACTGGACCCAGCACACAGTTCCAGGAAGACCACTGGCTGCTGTGTGGAGAACCGCCTGGACGGCACAAGAGGGGAAGAGAACGGAAGGGAAGCAGAGCCTGGCTTGGAGGCTAGCATGGGGGTCTCCAGAGGTGGCGGTGGTAAAAAAGGTGAGAAGTGAACGGATCTGGGATCGTTTCTGAAAGCCGCGTACACAATCTTTGAGTCCATGAAATTCTTCTTTCTATCGAATTCAAGTCTTTCTTCTCCCTTAGTCTTATAAAGGAATCAGAAATATCTGGAAACATAGGTAAGTTCTCCCATTTTAAACAATATTGGCGTTGTATTTTCAAACATGATGACTAGAATGTTTTCCTTCCTTCCATACCTAGACACGTTGCATGATGAAAAAGTCCTACATTTAAAGCCACTAACTGATTAATCTGAAAGGGGTCTAATAAATATTTCCTTTGTGTTTCTAGACTTTTTAGATACTCTGTATGAATAAGTATGCCTCAGCCTTCCCATTCCCAGCTAATTCTCTCAACATTTCCTCAGTGTCCTTCACTTTCCGAAAGTTAGTGTTTTCCCAGCCCCCTACCCAAGGCCTCCCAAGGCGCACTCTGCATGGAACCTTCTATTGGAAACAGCGACATGTTCATATCCAGACTTCTTCAGAGGGACCCAGGCTCTCCCTGACAGCTGGCTAAAGTCTACTCACCCTTCTGGCCTTAGCTAAAGGGTTATGAATGAGGGAGATCTTCTCTGACGCCCCCTGGGGCCTGGCTGGCACCCTGGATACTTGTATACCCCACTACTAACATAAAGAGTTAAGTTCTGACATCACAGGCAGAGGTTTAACTGCCCGGTAGAGAAGTGTGACATGTCCCCTCTCCTGCGGCGACAAGCAGAGGCAGAGCCTGGCATCCTTACTTCCTCTGTCGGTGAGACCGCTTCACGGGGCAGAGCTCATGGAAGAACTTCTGGCTGGTGAGCCTGGCTGCCAGCAGATACTTGTTTTGGGTGATGAAGTCGTCGATGACCTGTTTCTTCATACCTCGGGCCTGCAGAAAAACCAAGAAACAGTTGATTTTTATACCCCTTTCGCACTGCAAATGGGCTTTACTCAAAGCTTAAAAAAAATGTGGCTGACCCATGATACTTTAACAGCGGTGTATGGTGACAGATGGTAGCCACACTCGTGGTGAGCACAGCATACAGAGAAGCTGAATCACTTTCTTGTATACGTGAAACTAATGTCACACTGTATGTAAACTATACTCAAGGAAAAAAATTATTAAAAAAAGAAAAAGACCTGGAAAAAGAACTGACCCGGGCTAAATTATACATCAAACAAGACAGAGCTGTGTGAGTAAATAAACACTGGTGATCTATTTCAACAGTTCAGGGCTGGAAACAACGACAGAGCTATTTCAGGTCAAGGGAAAATCAAGTGCCCTTTCCAATGAAGTATTTTTGTATATGGTTATATGCTGGCAGATTTAAAGAGCCCCCCCCCCCCTTTTGTTTAATTTGACAGAGAACACAAGTAGGCAGAGAGGCAGGCAGAGAGAGAGAGAAGGAAGCAGGCTCCCTGCTGAGCAGAGAGCCCAATGCGGGGCTCGATCCCAGGACCCTGAGATCATGACCTGAGCTGAAGGCAGAGGCTTTAACCCACTGAGCCACCCAGTCGCCCCTTTTAAAAAGATTTTTAAATAGGCTCCACACTCAATGTTTGGACTCATAGCCCTAAGACTCAGAGTCACACACTCTACCAACTCAGCCAGCCACGTGCCCCTAACAGGTCATTCTGAATTCCAGGCAAACTGATTTTGCTTTAAGATGGAGAACAAACTGAACAATTAAAAATAAACTCCAAAGTGACAAAGTATAAAAGGCAGACTATAAAACTATATCATGGTCACTTTGTTATCACTAATTTTTGTGCATTTTGGAGGACTGAAATGATACATCCAGCAGGTTGTCTGACCACAACCTAGAAATCCATATAAAATGTCAACAAGAATATCTATCTCTACATGTTAAGGAACGTACTCAAATCACCTTCTTATCTAAGAAGAGCCTACCAGATATTAGGAAAATACTCTGAATTTTTTAAATAAGTATTTATTTATTTGAGAGAGAGAGGGAGAGAAACAGAATGAGTGGGAGGGGCAGAAAGAGAGAGAGAGAGACTCTCAAGCAGATTCCCCACTGAGCGTGGAGCCTGATGCAGGCCTCAATCTCATGACCCTGAGATCATGAGCTGAGCCAAAATCAAGAGTCGGACACTTAACCAACTGTGCCACCCAGATGCCCCGTGAATCTGAATGACTCAGGAAAGTACTGTTTATAAACCCTGGGGTGCAGATAAAGCCATACTTAGAGGGTAATGTTACAACGAATAAAACAGAAAAGAAATTAATGACCTAGATGCCCAATTAAGAAGTTAAAAAAAAAAAAAAAAAAAAGGAACAGCAAAAAATATGAAAGGGAAAAGAAGGACATAATAAAGATAAAAACAGAGATCCACGGGGTGCCTGGATGGCTCAGTGGGTTAAAGCCTCTGCCTTCAGCTCGGGTCATGATCCTGGGGTCCTGGAACTGAGACCCGCATTAGGCTCTCTGCTCAGCAGGGAGCCTGCTTCCTCCTCTCCCTCTGCCTGCCTCTCTGCCTACTTGGGATCTGTCAAATAAATAAATAAAATCTTAAAAAAAAAATAGAGATCCACAAAGCAAAACAAACATAGAAAAAGGAAAAGAAGTAAAGAATTAACAAAGCCAAAGCTGGTTCTTTGGAAGAGCTAATAAAATGGACAAACCTCTGGTAAAACCCATCACGCAAATGAGGAAGCACAAAAAACCACTACTAAGGGTGACAAGGAGGAATCACCAGCTATGTTGTAAAAGTTAAAAGAAAAAGTCACTTAAATTCAAAAATTTAGAGGAGACAGAAAATTTTCTAGAAAAATACAGCAGTATCTGAAAAAATAGAAAGCTTAAACAGTTGCGTAACCGTTAAAGAAGGTGAACCGGCGGCAGTCAGAGATCCTTCCTTAAACACCAACTCAAGGCCCAGATGGTGTCACAGATGGCTTTGATGAAACTTTCAAGAGGACAATCCAATCTTACATAAAGTCTTCCTGAGAATAGAAAAAGGGACAACGCTCCCACCTCACTTCAGGAAGCAAAGCCTCACACAGGCATCAGGAGAAAGAAAAGTCAGAAGTCAACCTCATTTCTGAACACAAAGGCAAAAATCCTCAACAAGATATTAGCAAACTGAACCCAGCAATACGTTGAAAGCATAATACAAATCGTGATCTTGTTGGACTTATCTTGATGAACTCAGGTTTAACTTTAGAAAATGAATTAATGTATTTAGCACATTTTAGAAGAGGAAAGAATAAAGAAAGAAGAAAAATCAGGATAATCTCAATGGCTGGAAATGGAAATGAAAAAATGGAAATGGGGGCGCCTGGATGGCTCAGTGGGTTAAGCCGCTGCCTTCGGCTCAGGTCGTGATCTCAGGGTCCTGGGATCGAGTCCCGCGTCGCGCTCTCTGCTCAGCAGGGAGCCTGTTTCCCTCTCTCTCTCTGCCTGCCTGTCCATCTACTTGTGATTTCTCTCTGTCAAATAAATAAATAAAATCTTAAAAAAAAAAAAGAAAAAATGGAAATGGAAAAATCCATCTGATAAGCACTAATACCGTTCAGGTCAGCAGTAAATAGAAGGGAACTTCCGTGACCTGATGAGGGTGGCTACAGAAAGCCTTCTGCAAGCACCATACTGGGGACATGGAGATCAAGAACAGGGATGCCCTCATCACTACATTTCCCCTTTTTTTTTAAGATTCTATTTGTTGGTTGGTTGGTTGATTGGTTGGTTGATTTATTTATTCGGGTGAGGGGAGAGAACGTGCATGCTCGCACATGATGGGGAAGGGGAATAAAAGGAGAGGGAGAGAGAGACTCTCCAGCACACTCCCTGCCGAGCGTGGAGCCTGACACGGGGCTGGATCCCAGGACCCTGGGATCATGACCTGAGCCAAAATCAAGAGTCAGATGCTCAACCGACTGAGCTACCCAGGCCCTCCCTCCATCACTACATTTCTTTCCTCCTTTTCTTTCTCTCTCTCTCTCTTTCATTTTTTCTTTCTTTCAAGATTTTACTTATTTGAGAGAGAGAACGAGAGAGAGCACAGAGGGAGAGGCAGAGGGAGAGGCAGAGCGAGAAGCAGACTCCCCCTGAGCACAGAGACTGATGCGGGGCTGGATCCCAGGCACCGGGGATGATGACCTGAGCCGAAGGCAGGCACCTTTTTTTTTTTTTTTTTTAAGAGATTTTATTTATTTATTTGACATACAGAGATCACAAGCAGGCAGAGAGAGAGGAGAAAGCAGGCTTTCCGAGGAGCAGAGAGCCGGATGTGGGGCTCGATCCCAGGACCCTGGGATCATGACCTGAGCTGAAGGCAGAGGCTTTAACCCACTGAGCCACCCAGGCGCCCCCGAAGGCAGACGCTTAACTGACTGAGCCACCCAGGCGCCTTTCTATTCCATGTCACACCAGAGGTCACCAATAAAGTAAGAGAAAGAAAGAAATAAGGGCTGAATAAAAAAGAAATAAAACTGCCATTAATCTCATATGATATGACTGTATATTTAAAAGCAAGCCCAAAAGATGGTACAGATAAATTATTTCAATCAGGAAGAGAGTTTAGCAAGGTTGTTGGACACAAAGTCAGTGTTTAAAAATCAGTTGTCCTGGGGTTCCTGGGTAGCTCAGTTGGTTGAGCATCTGACAATTGGTTTCAGCCCAGGCCATGATCTCAGGGTTGTAGGTTCCAGCCTGTAGGACTCTGTGCTCAGCCACAAGTCTGCTGGTGATTTCCTCCCTCTCCCCCTGCCCCTCCCCCCACTCATAAGCACACTCTAAAAATAAATCTTTAAAAAATCAATTGTATGGGGCGCCTGGGTGGCTCAGTGGTTAAGCCTCTGCTTTCAGCTCAGGTCACAGTCTCAGGGTCCTGGGATCAAGACCCGCATCGGGCTCTCTGCTCAGCAGGGAGCCTGCTTCCCTCTCTCTCTCTCTGCCTGCCTCTCTGTCTACTTGTGATCTTTGTCTGTCAAATAAAAAATAAAATAAAATAAATCCCTGTTACTGCCTCATCAAGGGCATTAAGCGGTAAGTTACAGGTTTTGTTTTTTTTTTTTAAGACTGATTTATTTATTTGACAGAGATCACAAGTAGGCAGGGGGTGGGGGAAGCAGGCTCCCTGCTGAGCAGAGAGCCCGGTGTAGGGCTCGATCTCAGGACTCTTGAGACCCTGACCTGAGCTGAAAGCAGAGGCTTAACCCACTGAGCCACCCAGGCATCCCTTTCTGTTTGTTTTTATGGTGAGTGCTTAGGAGTGAAAAACAGCTGCTTAATAGTGGTCTGGGTCCCATGCCTGGGTTTACGCACTGGGCTGTGACTTGGCTGGTGCACTGGGCTGCGCACAAGGCCGCACATGGGGCCGCGCTCTGGCAATTTCACCCACTATGGCTCTCGTACCATCAGCGTAAGTATCAACACAGAGCAAAAGGACAAATTACATCTTTATGTTATTATGAAGACTGTTCTGATCTCACAGACTTTTCACCCTCACCCCAGGGGCTGTGAACCTGTGCAAACTGCTGTCCTAGAGAAACCCAGATAGACTGAGATACACATGTTCATGGAAACATGGCTCCTAAAGCCCCCAAATGCCCATCGAGGGAAGAAAGAATCAAGAAATTAGCACGTGGCCATAAATCCTGCAGACCCAACACAACACATTCAGCAGCGCGCCACAAAACAAGTGGGACCGCCAGCGTCACCTACTATATGACCTGCCATGGGGCGGCGCCGATTTCAGACCCACAGGAGCAAACTGGAAAAGCATCCATTGTGCCAGTGATTTTTTTTTTAGAGAGCAAGAGAGCGAGCCTGTGTGTGTGCACAGGAGGACGGAGGCACAGAGGGCTACAGAGAATCTTCAACAGGCTCTACCCACAGCACCGAGATGGGTGCGGGGCTCGATCTCACAACCCTGAGATCATGACCTGAGGCGAAATCAAGAGTCAGATGCTTAACCGACTGAGCCCCCCAGGCACCCCGTGCCAGTAATTCTGTAAATGTATCTGAGTTACAACTTCCCCCAAGGGACCAATGAATCATTCTCAAGAGGAAAAGCTATTCCTGAAAAGCAATTTCGGAAGTCTTCATAGATAAATCCTGAATTGAGAAGTTCTTTTCCTTTCTTCATTGCCGGCATGTTTTCTTCCTGACTCTCTCAGCTCCTCGGCGGCCACGGGGCAGGGCAACGCCTTTTTAACTGCCTGAGGTTGCCCAGAAATCTGTTCTTGGCCCCCTCCTCCTCTTACTGACTACCAATGCCTGGCAGGTGGCTTCCCACTGGGGACTTCTGCCTCTCACCACTTGCTGAGGAGCTACAGACCTCCCTCCCCAGCCCACTAAGACCTGGATCCCTACACCCCACTGTCCGGGGGACACCATCCCTCAGACTTCCTGTAGGCTGCTCACGTTCTGTACCTCCACAGCTGAATCCATTACCTTCTTCTAAACCTGCCCTTCTCTCCTCACTGGCCCCTTACCCCATCTGGTTCTGCCTCACGCCAGGTCCTTCCCCGGAGTCCCAGCCTCAAGGGCCCTTGCCCTATGTTCACATCAGAGTGAGTCACCCAGGCTGGTGGATGGAAATTGCCTCCAGGCCTCTCTCCTCCGATGGAGTCGTGAGGACAGAGACTAACTCTGGATGTCAGAGCTCCTCTGTATTCCCTCCACAACAGGCAGGCAACAAAATGTTTAAGGAGTGAATGAAATAAGCGATTTTTTAGAACTTCTCATTCTAGCTTCCTTTAAGAGAGGATGAGTCAGAGGCTTCCTACTGCTTTAAAAAAAAATTATATGCATATATATATATATATATGCTGGCTCAGTTGGTAGAGTATGCTGACTCCTGATCTGAGGGTAGCAGGTTCAAGCCCCATGTTTGGTGTAGAGATTATGTGGAAAAAAAATTTTAGGAAAAAAAAAAATTAAAAATAACATTAAAGAAATAAAGTAATACATGTCCACAAAAGGGATTTTTGAAAACCCAAGTATTAGGATAATATGTAATTTTGCCATCAAGAGATGCATTTATTTCCAGCTTTTTCCTACGTGCACGCACGCGCACGCACGCGCACGCACATGCACACACAGGTCACAAAATCGAGATCAGTGTTTAGGCGTGTCTAGAATTGACATCTACTGAGATCCTTCAGTCTGTGCTACGTCTACTTCAAGTTTCATTCTCTTACAGACCTCATCTAAGTGATTCTGTCTGCGTTATTAGTTCACTACTGTGGAACTCGGGTCTGAGATGACCAGGGAGAGGGTTCAGACCTGCTACAGACTTGTGCCTCAATTTTGTCTCCTGTTTGCCCCTTTCAACCTTATGTGATGAAAACTGTCCCCATCAGTAAGTGTTCTAGAACTGCCGTTTTGTTTTTTTTTTTTAAGATTTTTTATTTATTTATCTGACAGACAGAGATCACAAGTAGACAGAGAGGCAGGCAGAGAGAGAGGAAGAAGCAGGCTCCCCACTGAGCAGAGAGCCTGATACGAGGCTCGATCCCAGGACCCCGGGATCATGACCTGAGCCGAAAGCAGAGGCTTTAACCCACTGAGCCACCCAGGCGCCCCTAGAACTGCCGTTTTAATAGCTCAACGGCTATATAGTAGTCCGTTTGGTGTATACCAATAATTAGCCTACTGTTGGATACTTCTATTTTTCCCCCCAGTGAAACTGGTTACAAATGATAATGTCTCTATAATTTTGGCCTGAATTCCTTTTCCCCGAGGACAGATTCCTAAAAAGTAATCTCATCTCCCTTAGGTCTTTATGGAAGCCGCCTCTTAGTGAGGCCTTTCTCGGTCATTCTGCTTTAAAATATGGGAACCTGCTCTCCCAACTCCCCACTCCCTTCTCCTGCTTTGTTTTTCCTCTTGGTGCTTCTCCCCTTACGACAGGCCACCATGGAGTAATGTTATGCCCATTTTCTGTCGTACAGCTAGAACAGAGGGTAGACCTTGGAACAAGGAATTGAGGTGACTTTGTTCAGGGCTTTGTCCCCAGCGCAGGGCAGTATTTGGCCCATACGAGGTACTCAGGAGTACTCTTTTGGTGAATGAATCCAGGCAATTGGCCTATTATCACCTAATTGCTTTTCTGAAAACTTCTGAAGCTTCCTCCAGCTCCGCAAAAGGCTGCCTGTTCAACTATATTCTCTTTGAAAATCTTTAACATGTTGGGAGAAGAAAATGTTAAACTGGCTTTTATTAGTCAGATTTAATTTTTAAAAGTGATTATTAGTCACCTGAGTCTCTTCTCAGAATTTTATTCATATTCTCAGCCTACCCTGCTTGGGAAATTTTATTAAAATTTTTTAAAATTGAGGTGAAATTCACATAACATAAAATTAACTATTTAAAATATCACTCCGTGGCATTTTGTACATTCACAGTGTTGTGTAACAATCACCTCTCTCTAGTTCCAAACATTTCCATCACCCCGAAAGAAAACTCTATACCCATTAAGCAATCACTTTTGGGAAGTATTGTGTTGATCTCTTTGATTAGAAGAAGCTCATGAGAAATTAAAGATAATCTTTTTTAGATCGGTTGTAAGTATTTCCCTTAGCTTATTGTTTAACTTAAAATTTTTGAAGTATTTACATATAAATTTTAAACTTACACACAAATTAAGATTTTCCAACAAGATTTTCAGCCCTTATCTTTTTTATTTTTAAAGATTTCATTTATTTATTTGACAGAGAGACAGCGACAGAGGGAACACAAGCAGGGGGCGTGGGAGGGGGAGAAGCAGGCTCCCCGCTGAGCAGGGAGCCCGATGTGAGGCTCCACTCCAGGACCCTGGGACCACGGCCTGAGCCTAAGGACTGAGACACCCAGGTGCCCTGAACCCTTCTTTACCTTAAGATCAGATATTCACTTATATGTTCTCTGAGTTAGTTTACTATGGTTTTCTTTCATTCCTTTTTGTTGTTTTATATTTAATTTTTAAATTTATTTTTGTAATTTATTTTAGAATAAGATTATTGATTCTCTGACAGGATCACTTTAGAGATAAAAGGTGATGACTGTTTCTTATTTTATTGAAAAAAGTTTTTTAAAGATTTTATTTATTCCTTTGACAGAGTGAGACGAAGCGAGAGAGGGAGCACAGCAGGGGGAGCGGGAGAGGGAGAAGCAGGCTCTGCACGGAGCAGGGAGCCCGACGCGGGGCTTGATCTCAGGACTCCAGAATCATGACCTGAGCCAAAGGCAGACGTTTAACGACGGAGCCACCCAGCCACCCCTAAAGATTTAACTAATCTTTATACCTAATGTGGGTCTTGAACCTACAACCCCGAGACAGAGGAGAGTCACATGCTCTATGTCTAAGTCAACTGGGTGCCCCTCTTATTATTTTACTTTTGTGGCAAAATATACAATAAGAATGGACCATTTTAACCCTTTCCAAGTGCGTAATTCTGTGGCATTTAGTACATTCACACTGTTGCGAGCTGTCACAGCCATCCACCTTCCGAATCTTTTTATCTTCCCAAGTGGAAACTGTCTTCATGAAACACTAACTCCCCTATCTTCTTCCCTCAGCCCGGGGCACCAACACCGTCTTATTTTCTGCCCAGAGATTATTTTTTGAGTAAAACAGACCCAAATTGGATAAAAACCAAATTTGTTTTTAAATTTCATGCCTCTGAAGGAAGAAATGAAAAACGAATTTCTCCTTCTCACTGGCTCTGTTCAGTGTTGCTGTTTATTTCTAAAGGCCCAAGACACAATGTGAGTGCGGCCGCAAGCCAGGGCGACTCCCACGTACCTGGATAACGTCTGCAGGCTTGTTTATGTGTTCTTTAAAGATCAAGATGGTGGGGGCATAGACGTTGACATTGTACTGTCTTGTCATCTCTTCGGCCCCTCTCAGACCGACGTGTACATATCCAAATGACAAATAATCTTTGTATGCAAAAGCAGTCAACTGTTTGGGTGTAAGAGAGAGGAAGAAACTAAATTGGTGGCAGGATCACACAAACCAAGACAGACCCGTTCACACCACGGGTGGAGACGATTCCTAACTTGTACAGCCCCACTCGGGCTGCTAGTGCCCTTGAAGGAATTCTAGAGCATTTCACGCCTGAAAACTGTACCCAGAAAGCTAAACACAGTGAATTTTATTTTTTTTTCACCTATGGAGAAAAATATTCAGTTTCCTGAGATAGACACTGGGTTGGAGGAGGCATGGAGTGTTGGAGGAATTACCTCGATTATGGAAGACGGTGGGGAGGGTGAGAACAGTTAGGCGGGACACTTTGCTCTCCCATCTCATGTCACAGGGCTAATGGGGGCGGGGGGAGGAGCCAGAAGTGCTGTGGAGGGTCACCGTGGGCACAGGTTATACAACCTCTCAGAGCTTCGGTATCTTGGGTCTATAAAACAGGGATGCTGTTTATACCCCTGGGCTCTTCCGAAGATCCTAGGCTAGTGTGTGTGTGGAACGCACTTGCACGGTAATGGCATCAGGACATGCTCAGTGCACGGTGGTTAAGGCAAATTTCTGGTCTTCACACATTTCTCTTTGGGTAAGCTCTTCCTCACAAAAAGGAAAAGCAGCCCACAAGTCCTTCCACCAAAAAAAGGGCAAACCTTCCCCCAGCACCTAATATACCTTGTACAGCAGCGGTACGCCGGGCATCTGGTCAAACAGAAGCACGTGAGGCTTATTCTCTTGCTGCCAGCCAGAGAGGAATCGGACGTAATTTTTATTTGTAACCTTAAATGGAAGAGAGGAAGTTGGTTTCAGTAGTCAGTTCCCAACAAGTGCATTATATAGTCAAGAGGTAATGAAACAAAATCAATTAAGTGTAAGACCCTGTTTCATAAGAAATAAAAAATGCAGGGGCGCCTGGGTGGCTCAGTGGGTTAAAGCCTCTGCCTCAGCTCAGGTTATAGTCTCAGGGTCCTAGGATCGAGCCCCGCACTGGGCTCTCTGCTCAGCGGGGAGCCTGCTTCCCCCCTACCTGCCTGCCTCTCTGTCTACTTGTGATCTCTATCAAATAAATAAATAAAATCTTAAAAAAAAAAAGAAATAGAAAATGCAGACTACTATCTTTTTGTCTTTGTTTGACTAAAATGGTTTAAAAAGAATAGTTACTGATTTCATCTTTTCATGTTCCCAGTCCTACAGACTGAAATCAACAATCTTTTCTGGAATAATTACTGGGTATGTTATTAAAAAAATCAAGCTTCTGAATTATAGACATGTTTCTTAATCTGTTACAGACTGTCTTTATTCATCTGTTAACCTGTGGAAGAGAATGCCGTTGATTCCTCTTTTAAAACGACTTAAAAGAATAAGGGGACCCACTCAGTCTATACGTTACACGATTTCATCTATTACCCCGTGAATTGGTACTGTCGTGCTTCCTTGTTTATGGCTGAAATAATCCTACTGAGAATATAAAAAACATGGATAAATAAAAATTTTTCCTAGAAATTTTTCCAAGTTAAAGAAGGTTTATCTTTCCATTCCGCTTCCACAATGATCTCCAGTAAACCTCAATCTGGTCGTTTCACTCTCAGCTCAGCCCCCTCCAGTGGTGCCAGCACCTGCAAACGACGCCCGAGTTCCTGACCAGGGCGGCTGGGCTCTCAGAGGCCCTGGCAGGGAGATGCCAGTAAATCCGCTCCTGCTCACTGGTGACTACCTCACACAGAGCTGTTTCATGTCCTGGACCTCTGTCTGCCTGCAACTCATTCCCTTTCTCTGCTCACCTGGCGAACTTCGTGCTGGGACTGTTTCTGCCAAGAAGCCTTTCCCAGCTCTCTTGGGCAGCCTCTCGGCAGATCAGATGGAAATAATCACCAACTAGACTGGGAGCTCCTTGAAGAGTCCTCAACATTAGAGTGACTGGCAGAGAACAGGTATTTCATAAATGTTTGAGGACCCATTCAGACAACCTGTGATGGTTCTGGGAGCCTCCAACAAGTATTTCTTCTGTGGATAATAATCCTGGCGGGACAGTCTATGCATAGTGCATGTGGAAATAAGATGGAATTATTGATATGTTCGCTCTCTCTGGTATAGTTAAAGGAATGAATTGCTAAAACAAACAAGAATTCTGTTCTAGCTCCTTTGATCCCTAATCTAAGATCCTGGAGGAAAAATGCTTCTTAAGTATAAAGATAAACTAGTGTGTGCTCTTTGTGCCCGGTTTCTTTAGTGCAATTCTTGTTTGTGAAATTGACTCAACCTTGCCTTACGCTAAGTTCTGAAAAGTTGCAAAAATGTTTGACTTCGTGAAATCTTGTGTTTTCCACAGATGTGACTGTTAAATATACAATCAAATGTAACCTAATTCGAATCCTTTCATAAGACAAATACCTTCAAATGAAAAAACACACGAGTCAGAAAGAAATCTTTCATCCCATGTTGCTGATCTAATTTTTGGTTTAGAAAATGAGAGTCACTGTCACTTCAGCTCAGATCCCCACCACTGTCAAAGTGTGTCCAGTGGTTACTAACAGGAACGGAGTCTCTCTGTCTTTCACTCTATTTCAATTTTCAGTCTCCTACAGATTTTGTTGAGATGATTTCGGCTGAGTGATTAACACACGACCTTGCCCTCGGGTCTGAGATGACCACAGACAGAGGTCAGGGCCGCCAGCGGTCCCAGGCACCTGGTAATCTACTGTTCCGCCAGGTACTTACTTTCTCCACCAAGTTCCCTGGAAGAAGATTCTCTACAAACTGTCGCAGGTTCTCGCGGACGACCGCGTTATGGAAGAAGGAGATTTTCCCATTTATGATTCCCAGGATGGAGGGAGTGCTGTGTGCTCCCAGGTGATGGGCCAGGCGTCTCTCGTACCCAGCATGGACCACGCCGATTCCTACACCTGCAAAGTGTGGAAGACCTATATGAGGCTTGTTTATGCCCCCGTGGTAGATGAAGGAACGCTGCTAAGTGATGTTTTTGGTGTGCAGTTGAAATCTTGACCTAGGAGGGGAGGATATCTTTCCCAGTAGACCGATGAGCATTTTTTTTTTTCATTGCTGATATTCTAAATCGGTTCAGTTGTATTACTGCAGAATAATCTGGCAATATTTAAGAGCTACAAATCTTTGTATCCTTCAGTCCTGTTATTTCAAATTTTTGGAGATTGTGAGAAAATACTTCAAAAGAAAAGAAAGCCGTCTGCTCACAGTGCTTCTATTCACAAGGAAAAAGACCTGTAAACAATCCAAGGGTTCAACAACTTGGCAATGGTTGGAAAAATAACTATGATTTATCAAGAGAAGTCAGTCTTCTCACTCTTCAGATAAATTTTCCATTTTATATAAATTAATTTGTAGAGACAGATATTAGAAAGTATACATTCTCAAAAAGAGAAAGAAATTAAGTTAAAATCACTCAGAAGTCAAATCCCATATAATACTGTTAATAATCTGGTATCTATCTGTACCTTTTCTTACATAAACACATGTGTGGACACACAACTTATATAAAAAACAAAACAGGGGCATCTGATACTCATTTCACTTAATGCTCGAGTAACTTCCTTGTTCCTTCCTCCAACCACGGTATCTGGCAAGCCAGGTCCTCTGCCAGACACCAAGGTATATGAAATATTCTTAGCCAGCAAAGGACGAGTCCTCTCTTGGATGCCCAACAGACTTCTCAAGCTTAACATTTCCCAAACCCCACTCCGGCTCTCCTCCCCCAGGCCCATCCCACGCAGGCCTCCCCTGGTCACCCACAGGGCTCCTTCCCTCCTATCCCTTGCACGGAAGACCCGAGTCATCTTCTACCTCTCGCGGCTCACACCCCACGTCCAATCTGTCAGCAAGTGCTGTTGGCTTCGTTTCCAAAACGCGCCAGGAATCTGTTTGTCTCCACTTCCTTTAGGTTCTTCTCTGAGTCACCATCTCTCTTCCCTGGTTGTGCAACACCCACCCAATGTTACTGTCTCTCCTGGTCTCCCCATGGCCTGTTCTCAACATATTAAGCACACTGTCTCCTCTAACACATAAACACAGATCATGGCACGCCTCTGTCCAAACCCTGCAAAGACTTCCCGTTTCACTCAGAGTAAAGGCTGATCTACATGAAGGGCAACAGGCCCTTTATTATTTGGTCCCTGGTCCCCTTCTGACCTCGCTTTCCTCCTCCTCCTCCTCATTTACACTGCTTCAGCACCCAGCATCCTTCTCTTCCGTAAACATGCTGCCATGTTCCTGCCTCAGGGCCCTGGCACTGGCTGTTCCTTCCGCCTGGACTGCGTGCCTCCCCGACTTCTCTTGAACTGGGTCCCTCCTTTGCTAACTCCAAGCCCTTCTCCATGAGGCCCACCGGGCTACCATGTCTGAAGTTCCCCCCACCACACACGGGATCACCCTCAACCCGATCACTTTCCTTTTCCACAGCACTTCCCATCTTCTAACAACTCACACACTTTGCTTTTTTCTGTCATTTGCTTGTTGTCTGTCTGCCCCTGCTAGGACATAAGGCAGGGAGCCTGGTTCGGTTCACGGATGTATCCCAAGCACCAGGCCAGAGTGTGGCACGCAGCGGGAGCTCACGGAAACCGCTCCATCAGTCTGTCTGAATACTGAAGTTGCTTTTGGCTTTCACTATTACAAGGAATATTTTAATGGGTATCCTTGAATACCTTTGTGTACAAATCTTTGTGCACATTATCTTTGTGCACATGTGTGACTTCCTAATTAAATTCCAAACATAGGGGTGCCTGGGTGGCTCAGTGGGTTAAAGCCTCTGCCTTCGGCTCAGGGTCGTGAGATTGAGCTCCATATCGGGATCCACGCTCAGTGAGGCGTCTGCGTGAGGCTCTCTCTCCCTCTTCCCCTGTTCACACTCACACTCTCTCTCTCTCTAAAATAAATAAATAAATCTTTACAAAAAAATCAGTGAGAGAGGCGCCTGCGTGGCTCAGTGGCTTAAGCCTCTGCCTTCGGCTCAGGTCATGATCTCAGGGTCCTAGGATCAAGCCCCGAATCGGACTCTCTGCTCAGCAGGGAGCCTACTTCCCCTTCTTTCTCTGCCTGCCTCTCTGCCTGCCTCTCTGCCTACTTGTGATCTCTCTCTCTCTGTAAAATAAATAAATAAAATCTTAAAAAAAAAAAAATCAATGAGAAGTCATGGTGAATGAGCTGCAGGGTTCTTCAAACTGGGTTGCCCTAAAATGGTATTTGATTTTTTTAAGACTTGCAACCTCCTTGACACCCTGGTCGCTGTCTGCACCCCTCCCAGTGAGCACACAGAGCACTGCGATGATTCGCCTGTGTCTCCCACCCGAGTGTGCTGGTGCAAGGGCCACATTTTACTGATTTCTGAAGCCGTGCAGGCATGGTGGTTAACCGTGGCCCCTAGAGTCGTGCTCTTGGGACTGTATCCCAGCACGCCTACTTGTGGATAGTGTGGCCTTGATTAGTTCCTTAACCTTCCTGGGCCTCGGTTTGCTCATCTGGAAAACAGGGATAGTAACAGTCTCTCCTGCACTGAGTTGCTCTGGGGATATAGACAATCCTCACGATGCACCTAGCACAATGCCAAACAACTGAAGCTCAATAAAAACTACATAAGTTATACATTAACGGCCAACACTGTACTTGGTCCATCAGGAAGAGAGTGTACAATGAGAACATGCATTCTTTCTCATCCCCCACTCACTCCGGCAGCACTCCATTGTTCTGTAATTGCAAATGTGATTCTGTACTCGCAAAAGCCAAGTGTGCATTCTCTGGGGACAGATTTTCTCTTCAGCTAGACAGTAAACTCCTCGAGGTGGAAGGCAGCACTGACTACTCTGGTCCTCCTCCCCAGGATGGCTGTCCAGACACGTGGGCTATGTCTGCAGACTAGCCTTTACCACGCTGTGTGGCCGTGGATTCCCCCTAACTAGCTGCCACGTTTCCCCCGGGGTAGAACTGTTCTATTTCATCCATCCATGGCAATCCAGGCACTTTACGTTGTTCTGGGAGAAGGTCCGAGCTTCCCCTGACCCCTCCGCTGATATTTAAGATGGTCTGTTCTCTCTCTTTTTTTTTTTTTGAAAGATTTTATTTTAAAGTCATCTCTAAACAAAACATGGGACTCCAACTCATATCCTGGAGATCAAGAGTCACCCACTCTACCGACTGGGCCCATCAGGTGCCCTAGTCTGCTCTTCCTATTAACTCAGAGTAGGAATATTTTTGGCAGGGGATGGCTCAGTTGGCGAAGCATTGGACTCTCGGTTTTGGCTCAGGTCATGATCTCAGGGTCCTGGGATCGAGTCCTACATCGGGCTCTCTGCTCAGCGGGGAGCCTGCTTCCCCCTCTCTCTCTATGGCTGCCTCTCTGCCTACTTGTGATCTCCGTCTGTCAAATAAATGAATAAAATCTTAGGAAAAAAAAAAAAAAAAGAACATTGGCTCTGACCTGAGTTTGGTGTAGGCACACTGCCGTCCTAACTTACGCACTGGTTTAACGTTTCTATTCTGCTCCTGGGTCTGAATGTCGGCGCCTAGACGAACGAGGTTAAAGAGGTTTCAGTATACCACCTAGTGTGGCATAAAACACCATTACACTGTTCAACCCAGGGGCTTCCAGCTCATCTCAGCCTCTTGTTCTCTCATTACGCACCAGCAGCAGCATCTGCTGACTGCCCCCCATGTGCGTGACACTGTGCTAAACTTATTTCCTCATCTTCTTCCAAGAACCTCTTTACTCAATCTCATGAAAGCATTTTGGCAAACTGGAGTGCTTCTGAACCACAGGCTGAAAATTTCTGTTTTAGGATAAACGAACTGATGGTTTTCATGGGTACATTCTCTCCAGAGACATCCGGGCCCTTGGTCCCTATGATTGAGTTTGGCCTTTCTTAGCTACTCAAGAAGAGGTCTCCTAATGCCTGTAACATACACACACACACACACACACACACACACTCTTCCATAATTCCAACTTTTAAGAGTCGTTAAAATAAATACCTGGCCTGGATCGCTGGCATTTTCCTGGCACAGGCGGTAACTATGAACACAGGAAGGGCTAATCTGTGATCCCGAATGGTAATGCATGACCATTACTGTCATGGATGGAACTGTGACTCTTTGCCCAAATCCATCTGTTGAAGTCCTAACCCCCAGTACTGTGTTTATGTGACTGTATTTAGAGATAGGGCCTTTAAGGAAGTAATTAAGTTAAAATGAGTTAGTCAGCTTGGGCCCTGATCCAGTATGACTGGTGTCTTTGTAAGAAGAGATGAGGACACAGGAAGAGAGAGAGAGACACCGGAGACGTGCACAGAGAGACATGAGCCCACGAGCAGGCAGGGAGAAGGTGGCCACCCACAAGCCATGGAGAGAGGCCTCAGAAAAAACCAAACCTGCCAACACCTTGATCTTGGACTTCTAACCTTGAGAACTGTGAGAAAATACATTTCTGTTGGTTCGTGGTATTTTGTTATGACAGCTCTAGCAACTCCAAGCATCAATGAGGGCTGCTTTGTTCAACCAATAATTTTTAAACTTCTCCTATATATTAGGCTCCCCCAACTAGATATTAGGAAATTGTACAGAGGCTTCAAGGCTAGGTCAAGGCTTCAAATTAGTAGTGCAAAATGAGAATGGCGGACACATTTCTTTCTCTGAAAATGTGTCCTTGGAAAAACCCCCAGTCATGTGAACTTCTGAAGAGAAATCTCACTGTTCCTTCTTCCCAGGAGCCCATACAATTCAAGATATGTTACCTTCTTCTGTACAGACACCTTCCAGCCAATAAAATGATCTTACCCAATCCTTCCAATTCTTGAACTACCTCTTTCCAAACAGGCTCGATGTGGATACAGCTGAAGCACCAGTCTGAGGTGATCTTGATGAGGTAAGGTTTCCTGAAGCTGTCTGGAACCACTTCATTCACGTAGTGCGAGAAGTGCAATAAATACTTCTCGTCTATGGAGTCCCGCCGCTCAGAATTAAAAGGGAAATGAAAAAAGGATTCATCGAAGTAAAAATTCTCATGGAAATGGCGGAAGCGATACTCTCGCTGTTGCTGCTGCTTCTGGTAGCCCTGGTTCTCTCCGGCATCTCCATAGTGATCATAGTTGGACCTCTTTTCTTCATTGGAAAGAATCTATAAGGAAAGGAAAAAAAAAAAAAAGGAAATCTATGAAACGGAAAAATTTTCACCCAAAGGACTGTCCTGTGAGCAGCACGGAAGACACGGGAAGAAAAGAAACGTAAAGCTATAGCACGGTTAGACTTTCCGAGAGCAGTCGCCAACATACCAGGAAACTTTTCTCTCAGTAGAAACATCCAGTTATTTCAAGACCAGAAGACTTCAGTCCTTGTGTTCATCTTGGCTTTAGAGATTTTGTGTTATCACAGTACTCGGCACGTAAGTAAAGCAAATAAAACTTAACATAATGTTGACCATAAAAAAATGGGACTAGGTCATGCCACTAAAGTTGGAGTAACTCAAACCAGGACAGGACAAGCTGCGAACACCAAAATGTTGCCACAGCACCGAGTGCAGGGTCTGGCACGTGAGCTTTGTTTTACTTAGAAACAACTCCGAAGTCTAAAATTCGAGAAGCTGTTTCAGGATGAGGTTCTATTCTATGAGCCAAGCGCTGTATCTCGAAGAGTATCACCCGACACAAATCACGGGAGCCGCGGACTTCTCTTTTGTGCACATTCCAGACCAAGCTACTTAAGCGGATGTGTTGGAAAATTGTTGAAAATCTTGTGTTTCCATGTACTTGTAAGCTTGTGCCACTTTAATAAATACGGGCCCATCCATCTTTCTTTAATATAAACTCTAGTACATATGCTGCTGAGATGAGCATGTGATAAAAAAGTTTCGGGGTGCCTGTGTTGCTCAGTGGGTTAAAGCCTCTGCCTTCGGCTCAGGGCATGATCTCAGGGGTCCTGGGATTGAGCCCTGCATCCGGCTCTCTGCTCAGCAGGGAGCCTGCTTCCTCCTCTCTCTGCCTGCTGCTCTGCCTACTTGTGATCTCTGTCTGTCAAATAAATAAAACCTAAAAAATAAAAAAAAGTTTCGACAAAGGAAGTAGAGACCTACATTGAGGAATTCTGAGAATTCTGCAATTCCAATTAAAGCCTTTAAAATAGGCCACTTTTTTTTTTTTTTTTTTTTTAAGAGCTGAAAAAGTATTCAGGCACCGATTTCAACATATTGGATGTGTCTAAATAGGCTTTCTTTACCATCATCTAGAAACTAGGTCAAGGACACTGGGGGTGTGTGCCCTCTCTGAGAGGTCGTTACAAAACTGGCCAGTTAAAGAGTATTTTATCAAAGCTAATGGATGCATCACAAGTTTGACACGATACCTCATAAGCCTTGCTAATTTGGATGAACTTGTCTTCTGCTCCAGGATTTTTGTTTTTGTCAGGATGCCTGAAACAAAAACGGGCAGGCAGTGAGCGTGGATTCAGTGTTTTACATACAATTAATATCCTGTACACACAGTTCACTACATCAGAGGCGAATGCAAGGCCATTTTGTTAGGACAGTTTCTTAAAAATAAATGGTAGAAGCAATCAGTTGCTTCCCATGACCATCATGATTAAGTGAAAATTTGAAACCGGCTGTTTCTACCCAAAACGCTTCAGCAGGGCACAATTTCAAAGTGCCAGGGAGTTCGGCAGCGTCCCTCGGAGGAAAGGTGTGCTGTGGGCATGTCTTTACCTGGTTCCTACACACTGCTGAAGCTGGCTCCAGGCTAATGTCACTGAGCCCTAAGAGCTGACTTCTCTTCCTAGGATGGGGGCAGTTCATCCCAACGTTAGAATGTCATCTAAAGGGATTTCTTCTGATCAGTCAGGGAGACATAGGAAACAGCTTTTCTGGCACACCGTGAACTTGCTTAGTGACAACCATGTTCCAAATAACATTTGGCTCCTGATGTTCAAATGAGAGTGTTTCAGTTTGATTATTGCCCTGCTTGTCCCTTTTTGCCTAAGGTGGCCTTTTGCCTATAAATGGATAATCATTTCCAGGCCCCATGTTTTAAGAGGTGAGAAAAATCTGCACTTTATGCAAAGTGATTTAAATTTCTGTTAGAAATAATGTTTGCTATTTTCCATAGCCGGCAATCAACTGTATCCATTTGCAGTCATTGATTATTCTGTTATTCTGTAATATACTCGTGTTTATGCCAATTTCAGTTTTAGAGATTTCTAAAGTCCTGAAACTAGGGGCTAGGTTTTACTTCCTTAGGATCCCTCAAGACCTAAGTCAGCGTTTTATACCAACTGATTTTTCAATGTTCTTTTTGTTAAGAGACTTTAATACAGAGTGTATTCTTTATGTAATCACTCTGGCTAACTTTTAGTAAATTTCCTCTAGCAAAGGTTCAGGAAAGAGAAACCATCCACCGGGAAGCAAATGACTACTAAAAACAGCACCAAGTACATTGGAATAAAGAAAACTTATAACTTGATCAACTTATTCTGGCAGGAACATATTTGAATGAATTAAACCACATATTCTGATTTCTCTAAAAATAAACTGCAAATGGCTGGCTGTTGAATTTAGAGATCATTCCTCTCTTAACTATCTAGTTCTTATTATGGATATTAGTGGGAAAAAAAGGTCAGCTGGGTATAATGAAAATAGTATGACTTAAAGAAACAAGATGGTGGTTCCAAAGCATGTTTCTGGATGATAAAAAAAAAAAATGTTTTAGATATTCAGACTTAGGCTGAAGGCTGAAAAGAGAAAAATGATGCAATCACACAAACGAAGATTGAACATACAGAATGTGGTAGGGGAAGGATTGGAAGGGGCTTTTGAGGAGACCAAACCAAGGAGAGGGCTATGAGGGCGGCTCGGTTAGAATCACAGATCCTGACGCAGACAAAACCAAGGCCAGAGAACAGGGAGGAAACCACAAGACAGTTTCAGGTTATAAGGAATATTTTCCTAATTGCAGGACACTACCACAAGGTGGCAAACATGTAGGGAAGGATAAATCCGGCTCTAGCAAAGAACTGCCCAATACTATTTTCAGTATGTAGGAAACATGTCACCAACCGCAATATGATACCCGTTCCTTAAACCTGGGAGTGAAGAAAATACTGTAGTTGGTATCTACTGGCTGTAGAAAAAGTAATACAGAAAAGTCGTAGACAAATCGTTTTACTGTTCCAGTGACTGACCATGTTAATACTCATTTGCTTCCGATCAAACTTTAGGACGCCTTTTTCCTGGGGTGTGAGGGGCCAGTGTAGATGATAAGAGGGAAAGCATCTATGTGAAAGCTTAATTATTAGGAGAGAAGCATAGTTCTTCTGAGAGGAAAAAGTGACTTGAAATGATTTCACCAAGGAAGGGGAAATGGTTCATTTCAGTGCCCATGAAGCCGTCATGAAATGAAACCAATGGTTATAGGGATAAAACGTGCCGTTGCCAAAACAGCAACAAGGAGTAACACAGTGAAAATACAAGGTGAAGTAAAATTCTAGACTTTCCCTGGATGATACTCCCTATACTTCTGAGGTGACGAATGACTCCTAGAGAGAATGTAATTAAGGAAGAGAAGCATATGACTCCTTTAATTAATAGCATAACACCCTTTTCAGCTCTGGAAGACAGAAAAGTCAAAGTTGTACATTTTAATAAATCCCACATCCTCAAGCGATCATTTCTGCTTTTAAAATGTTGCCAAAGGCCCGTACCCTGTCCAAAAGAATGTGGCTACCTTTCGAACTCATTGCAGATTTAGGTATTTTGCTTTAAATATAAAGAGGCGAGAGTCTGAAACAATGTGGAAAGCAATTCTGTTGTAAAGAGAATCCTTGGAAAGAGGCCACACATAATCAGACTGTGTTTTTAGTACTGAATTCTGGATTCTCTGTGATTGGAGTTTGGTTTAAAATATTTACGTATTCAAAACACTGAATTTTAAACTATATTTTACCTTTATCGCAACCCGTTTAAAACTAAGCTCCTTCTTTCACTGAAGAATAATGGTGTCAGGCAGAGGCACACACAGAATGCAATGTCATCTGCACGTGGCCGCTTTGCTCCCACATAACTTCCTGCCCGCCCCAACACTAACCCACTCACTCTTCCGTCTACTCAGATGGGTAAGGGATTAAAAAGTTGAAAAAGCAATCAAAAAGTAAAAAAAAAAGCAATTAAAAAGTAAAAAAAAACTATTGGCGCAGAAGGTCAAGCTATAGGGCCCAGAGGTAATAAAGCCTAGATTTACCCCCAGGTAAGAGGGACAGCATACCTCTCTCATAGGGTAATTATAAGGTATAAATAAGATAAATAACATAGAACCGGGAGCCTAGCATGCAGTAGGTATGCGATGATCGTTCCCATCCCAAACCTGCTTTTATGTCTGTGACTGGCGCCCCAGCTTCTAGTCACCTGTGCCCTTCCCAACCTCTCCCCTCCTGCTGTTCCCCTCCAGCTACACAATCCAGATGCTTCTACTCCTTTGGCACATCCAAAGCATTGGTGGAAAAAACTGCTGACATCTGTCTGTAGGTTTTAAATTTATTGCTATCCTGCTAATTCACATATACTCTTTAGCAAATACAAAAACTATCTAGGCAAAATGATGATTTTTCTACATTTCTACAAAATGATGATTTTTAAGAGTAATGTATTCAGTTCCTGAACATTGTAAAACTGAGGGCAAAAAGCTCTTACTCTAAATTTTCTTGAAAGCTTAAAATAAATAGTTTAGACAACAGGATTGGAGGATGTTCCCTTCAGCAATGACACTTACAAAGAGTTACTTTGTGAATAACACAGCGTGGGGATGGTTACCTGACCTATGGTTGATTACATATATATTTTAAAACTAAAGCTCTCTTTTACATTAACATTCAATATGCTAGCAGCATCTAGGGTAATCTTTTACACCAAAGAATTTTTAAAAAGGGGTTTCTCAGCAACACAAGCTTTGGATCTCATCACTAAAAATTATAGAATAACATGAACATTAGTTCTCTCCAGTAAAATATTTTAGACAGATGTATATTTACTGAACATAGAAACAGAGACAAATAAAAGCTAACCATAATTTAGGCTTCATTCCCCTGCTAAAACTGCTTAGTTTATATTAAACTGCTATTTCTTTGTTTCACCTACCATTCCCGGGCGAGCTTCTTATAAGCCTTTTTAATATCAGCCTGACTGGCTGTTCGGCTGACCCCTAGGACTCTGTATGGGTCAAAATCCAACGCAGACAGAATTTGCAGGATCAGAACCAGAACTATCAAGAACTGCCAGGAAATGCTCAACTTTTTCACTTCCATTTCTCTTCCTTTCCAGAGCTGAAATGATCGAAGAGGCAATAAGTTTCAGTGGTAGAAACCTGGACAGTCTTACTTTTTTAGGTAAAAGGATAAGATATATAGATGAAAAACAAAACAAACAAAAGCTCTTCGGCAGGAAAAGTGTCAATCTGTTTGACCAGGGCTTTTAAAATCAACCATCTTGCTGCTATTTTTGAATATACCACACATAAGAACTATTATAGATGAAAAGATGAGCAGTAAGAATTAACAGCAACTTTCCAGACTCCTTGGGTTAGAAAAGCTTTAGAAATGACTGGAAATGAATGAGATGAAGAAATGATAAGCCCATGTGGGAAAACATACATAGGAAAATCAAGGCAACTACATCTCAAACACACTGTTTCACTTAGTCTGACAATAATACTTTAAATTTAAAAAATAAGCGGCTTAAGAACACTTCGCTGAGTACATGCTATATAAATTCATGAGACTGTAAGATCTGCCAGGTGCAAAACTATGAAACTCAATAGCTGTGACATTCTTGGGGTTAAATAAGTACAAGTAGGAAAGAGAGATACTCTTAAAAAAAAAAAAAGATGGTTATGACATTGTGTACCCCAAATCTATTCTTTCTCACCACACCCACTGGACCAAAAAAACAAAACAAAACAAAAAAAAACCCAGGGAGGATACTCTTTAAGTATATAAGGATACTTAAGTATCTTTATATCCTTTAAGGATATTCTTTAAGTATAAGCAATACAGTTGTCATAAATAGAGACCAAAGATGAGGAAAAGCTGGTGAGAAAAAATTTAGTTTTCCATGTGAAGGGAGGTTAATGCAAAAGCTGTAGACCAGGCAGGGTCTTCAAATGTTAAAGATCCATGTCTGGGGAGTGCCATAACTGAATTCACTGTGGGTTCAGAAAGAATCCTGGTTGGTTAATGAACAAGGTAGTGCTGTGTTGCACAGACATTTACAGTCCAGAAGTATGATCTTTGTTCTATCATACGTTGAGTTTTCAAGGGTCATATTTATCTTGACTTCTCATGAATTACTCAAGTTTTATGGTTCAAGTGTCTAATGTGACACCTGACTTAAGGAAGGCAAAGCTGTTAACAGCGGTGCATTTTGACAAGCGGAAGTCTCAATAGTGCCTGGGAGTGCTCACAAAATTGACCCATTTGATGGCCAATTTTTAGGACTGCATGCGTAACTGAGCAAAAATCCTAAACCAAATCAGTCTCTTTCTTCTTAAGGCAACCTATAACCGATTCTGTCCTATAAAACCCCGCACAGAGCGCTGAAACTCGGGAAGGTGAGGTAGCTGTTGGTTAAGCACACAGGCTCTGGAACAGACTCATATTGGGATCTGTCCTCCAACACTTTATGACCTTGGGCAATTTCCTTAAACTTGCAAAGCCTCAGTGTCACTAATAAATGGAGGTGAATTAGTACCACCAGTACCACCTTGAAAGGATCAACAAGGGAGTTAAATGTATGTAAAGGATTTACTGAACATAGGGTCAACAGTCAGAAAGTGATACTTATTATTTTTCCTATCACGCAGTGCAATCGCTGCCTTATTCCACCGTGTCAGTCGCCTCCAGTGAGCAGCCCCAGAGGCGGGGGGCTGTGAAGTTCTTTGGCTGGCAGTCTCGAGCTCGACTGTGCCCGCCTCGGGGCAGGAAACCACCTGCCCAACAGGTAGGCTACCGCCCGAGGCAGTATCCCCCGCTCCAGGTAGCGGCTCCAGGAGGCACGCTCCAGGTCTGAGCTCCCGCCGGAGGTCGCAACCCTCCAGGAGACGGCCGCCTCCCTCGCCGCCCACCGAGAGCCCTGGGCAGGGCCCTGTCGGCTCCCAGTTTCCCCCGGGCCCGGGGGAACCGGGAACGAGGAGGAACTGACGGGAGATCCCCGAGCCTGCCCGGCCCCGCCGCGTCCGCGGCTCCGCGCGTCACGCCGGGAAGGAGTTACCGGGAAAGGGCACCGGCCCAACCGGCTGCGGCGTCGGTGCTCCAGTTAGTCCGCCGGGCCGGGAGCCTCCGGTCCGCACCAGCGCTGGCCGGGACCTGGGGAGGGGAGGGGGGCGGGAACGAGCGGGAGGGGTCACGTGACACTTAAAGGCTCGGCTCACCGAAGGCGCGGACTGAACGGGTCGACGACTTCTACTTTGCGAATGTGTTTTGACCCTTGCTACCCGCCGTCTGCGCGTGGACCTGGCGCGGTTGCCATAGGAACGAGGCGCGCTCTTTGGCTGGATCCAAAGGGATGATCGTGACCAAAGAGGCCAAAACGTGCCTCCTAGAGAGGCGAAGTCGCGATGCATGATGGGATGCCCCCAAAGACCTCCCCGATTCAGGGAGGAGTTTCCCCTTCTACCAGGAGATGGCCCTCGTCTGGCAACAGTTGCCAGGGTGGGGAAGCAATAGCTGGTCCCTGTTCTCTTTAACCCTATTCATAGAATCCTAGAGCGTCAGAGTTGGTCGGGACCTTGGGGAGCCCTTCTAGTCCGACTCCTCCTTATACTTGATGGGGAGACTGAGGCCCAGAGAGAGGCAGGGACTTGCCCAACGCCTAGAACCCAAAGTTACCTACCAAAGCGAGCTCCGCCTTAGAATGTGCCAGGGACTGGCCTCAGCACGGGAAAGGGATGTGTGTGTGTGTGTGTGGGGGGGGGGAACTCACAGGTGAATTAGGTACACTTTCATTGAGCCAATGATATAGGTTCCTGGGGGATATAAAGATAGAGATTTCATATCCCCCCCGCCCCGTTTCTGTTATTTAAAAACATTTTTCTTGGGACGCCTGGGTGGCTCAGTTGGTTGAGCAGCTGCCTTCGGCTCAGGTCATGATCCCGGCGTCCTGGGATCGAGTCCCACATCGGGCTTCTTGCTCGGCGGGGAGCCTGCTTTTCCCTCTGCCTCTGCTGCCACTCTGTCTGCCTGTGCTCGCTCTCTCCCTCTCTCTCTCTGACAAATAAATAAAATCTTTAAAAAAATAAAAATAAAAAAAAATAAAAACATTTTTCTTTGTGTTTATCACAATACACTATTTTTTATTTCTTTATATTATCTTTTTCTATGTCTTATATTTGTTCATATTATCATCGTCTGTCTCCTCCCACTGGAATGTAAGCTTCTAAGGGTAGGGCCCTTTATTGTGTTCACCTAGATCTTCTCGGTGCCTGCGTAGACCTCAGCACAGGCAGGATCTTCACAAATATTTGTGGAATAAACGAATGAATGGGGCTGGGGTTTCGAGACTCAGAGAATGGATTCTAAGGTGGACTTGAGTCGGGTTCAGGTCTAAATTTTGACTGCCTTGTGCCTCTTACTACCTCTGGGATCTTGGACGAGACCACTTCCCTGAGCCCCGTCTGTAAGATGGGTGAAAGGAACACTTTTTGGTATATTCCTTTCGTAGGACTGTAGTCAAGGGAGATAACGCAACGTCAAGTGACTACCACAGTGGTTGAGACTTAGCAAATGCTCAATAAACAGGAGCAATTATTTTTGAAATGTGGACGTGAGCTGTACAAACTGCGAGTTCAGAGAGTAGATTTCTGCCAGTTTTGGATGTTTTCTCTCTCTCTTTTTTTTTTTTTCTTTGTAGGCGGTACTAGGGTGGGAGGGAGGGCAGAGGGGGAATTTAAGACCTTGGCCGGATGAGACAGGCGAGTTTGGAACAGTAAACGACGACATCTGGGCACGGGCCTGGGGCAGGAAAATTAGTTTTATCACGGGTGGGAAGGGGGCTAGAGGACACCGTACCCGCGAGGGGCTTGAATGGGGCGGGACAGACCGTGGCTCCAGGTATGGGTGTCCCACTTACCAGCAGTGTGACCGCAGCCCGAGTTTTTGTAAAAGCCTTCTGGCTGGGGGTGGGCGGCGCGGACTGCAGAAGGGCTGGGGGGGCGGGGCAGAGAAGCGGGGTACGCCCTCGGGGCGGGGCGGCGGCACGGGGGTGTGTCCTGTGGGCGGGGCGCGGAGGCTGGGGCGGAGGTGGTGCGGTGGCGGGGCCTGGGGGCGGGACCCACGGGGCCCAGGGGGAATGCGGGGGCGGGGCTCAACGCGGGGGCCGGTCCCAAGGCGGGTCCTGGGTGGTGGGCGGAGCGCAGCGGCCGAGGCCCGGAAGCGGACCGAGGCCGCCCGGGTTCCCGCTATCTGGCTGCCATGGACGAGGCGGACCGGCAGATCCTGCGGCGGTGCCGGGTGCAGCTGGTCAACGAGCTGCAGGTGGCCCCGCTTTGGGACGTTCTGCTGACCCGCCAGCTCTTTACGCCCGCCATGATCGAGGACATTCAGGTGCGCCCAGTTTCCCGCTCCGCGCGCAGACTTCACGTCCCAGCTGGGGTCAGGGGGGCCGCGCGGAGAGGGTTGCTGAAGCCTCAGGATGACTTTAAGGCCGAGCTCCCGCTCTTTCCTTCCGATCTGTGCCCCCAGTACCCATCCCCTTCGGGGAATCATCCTGTGGGAACCCCCTTTTACCTCGCGGCGTTGAGCCCACTGGTTCGTCCTGCGGAACCGTGCCATCCCAAACGCCTTTTCCAGGGTTGGAGAGAGTGATTCCCCGCCCCGCCCCGCCAGCAGGCCCTGTTGGCTGCAGCAGCAGTGTGTTTATGCCCGGGAAGGAGGCCTGTGTTGTTCCTTTTAGCGTGGAGATTCAGGGCACTCATCTGGAGGGGATGGGTCACACTCCCTGGGACTGTGTCCCTGGCTAAGCCACTGATCGTCTTTGAACATTAATTTCCTGGACTCTGAACTGGGTTACAACGGTAGTAGCGTGCGAACCAAATGAGCTAATGGATGTGGAACTCTAAGGGCAGGTGCAGAGCCAGGGCCTACCTGCCTGTGCCCTGCCCACTTTGGCCATCCTCTCCTGTGCTAAGTTTATGTTTCCTAAGGGGTTTTGGAGGTGATGGGCCTGATGCAGGGAATGGAGAAAATAAATATGCGAGGTTCTTTTTTAAAGCAGGGGGTGTCCAGGAGGTATTTCCTACCCCGAGGTGTGAGTGGCTTTCCGGAGGCCCCTGCCCTGGGGGCTGCTTGCAGACCGAGTGTCTGTTTCCTCCATCATCCAGGAGCTTGACCTGACCTAGTGAGGAAGTCTTTAATAGGATAAGGTCATATGAAAAATTATCAGTGAATAATAATAAATTTAAAGAAGTCTAATGGGCATCTGCTCTGTGGCCTGTACTAAAGAGTGGAAATGGTTGAAGGCCATCGCTGTGCCTTCAGATACAAATGCAGATGCCCAGAGAGGCCCAATGGGTGGACATTGCAGTGGGCAGCCCCCCAGCTCCGGCTCAGTATGGTCATTCCAGAATGCTGGCCCTGTGTTGCCAGGTGTTTTTTTTTTTTTTTTTTTAAAGATTTTATTTATTTATTTGACAGACAGAGATCACAAGTAGGCAGAGAGGCAGGCAGAGAGAGAGGAGGAAACAGGCTCCCCACTGGGCAGAGAGCCTGATGCGGGGCTCCATCCCAGGACCCTGGGATCATGACCTGAGCTGAAGGCAGAGGCTTTAACCCACTGAGCCATCCAGGCGCCCCTGTTGCCAGGTTTTTAAAGAGAAGCTGAAAATTCTGATTTTGATGTTAAATTCCCTGATTTTAAATGTTAGTGACAAATTCAGCTTTTTATTTTATTTTTTTACTTATTTTTAAAAGATTTTATTTATTTGACAGAGAGAGAAATCACAAGTAGGCAGAGAAGCAGGCAGAGAGAGAGGGAAGCAGACTCCCTGCTGAGCAGAGAGCCTGATGCAGGCCTCGATCCCAGGATCCTGAGATCATGACCTGAGCCGAAGGCAGAGGCTTAACCCACTGAGCCACCCAGGTGCCCTAAATTCAGATTTTTAAAAGAACATCACGTGAATGACAAGGCCACCATTTTGCCACACCTGGTTTGGCTGAGCCACATGGATCTAGGTCCTCATCCTGGCTTTGTTACATATTAGCAAGTTGCAGTGCCTTTCTGGGACTCAGTTTCCCTCATCCTTAAAGTGGGGATAATTGTAATTTTACCCCTTAAGGTTGTTGAGGGAGACTAGATGAAATGATGCATTTAACGCAGCATCTGTCTTACTGTGAGTGTTCTGTAAAATGTTGAGAGAAAGGCCCGTAGCTATCTGTTTTGTTAGTGAGGATTATCTTTTCAGTGACATTATCGGTCTGTGCTGTTCAGTATAGTAGCCGTTAGCCACTATGTGGCTATTTAAGTGTAAGTCTGAAGTAATTAATACTAAATAGAATAGAAAATTCTGTTCCTCAGTTGTTGGACCCCAGTGCTCAGGAGCCATGTTGGTTAATGCCGGCCATCTTGGTCAGCACAGGTGAAGAATATTTCCATCATCATAGAAAGTTCCCTTGGACAGTGCTGCTGTAGGACATTGGAGCCCAGGGTGGGTCTCATTCCTGTAGATCCTGAGGAACTTGGCCAGAGCTGGGTCTCAAAGACAATGAGCAGACAAGCTTGTTCCTTCTTTTCCGTGTCAGTGACCAGCCCCCGCATCCTGACACCCATTAACCTCAACCCTTCCTGCACCTTACGATCCACCTGGTGAGTGCCCACATCCTGTGCTTTCTCCTTCTTGATTTTTCTGTTCTGTCCACTCACTTCCCCATTCCTGCGGCACCATCTTTGCCACTACCTGACCTGGCTGTGGCTCATTCCCTTCAGTTGTCCACCCTGCCCCTGGAGTAATTTTTCTAAAAGGCAGATCTGACTCTGTCACTTTCTTTCTCTCTCTCTCTCTTTTTTAAAAAATATTTTATTTATTTATTTCTTTGACAGAGAGAGCGAGATCACAAGTAGGCAGAGAGGCAGGCAGAGAGAGAGGGGAAAACAGACTCCCTGCGAGCAGAGAGCCCGATGCGGGGCTTGATCCCAAGACCCTGAGATCATGACCTGAGCCGAAGGTAGAGGCTCAACCTACTGAGCCACCAGAAGCTCCTCACAGCTGTCTTGGTGTGCGCACACAAAGGCCTCACCCCACACCACTGTCTCCCATTCCAGCTTACATTTCTCATTTCTCTGAATTCACTCTTCACTTCCTAATGTTCTCTGGGGTCTCAGCAAAGCTTTACATCCCCTGCTGGAGGCCTCCCTGGCTTCCCAAATCTGAGTTGGATTCCCCTGGACCCTCTTAGGCTCATGTGCTTTCCTACCTGACACTTCTCTCTTTGCTGTGTCACTGTTGATTCATGTGTTTGCAACCCCCGCTAGATAACTGCTTCTTGAGGATTGATACTGGCCACTGCTGTATTTTCAGCACTTAGCACAATGTTGGACTCATCAGAGATGCCTCCAAAATACTGAATGAATAGATAAGCAAAGGCTGGCATGTGGCACACACTCAGTGTAACTGCATGCAGAAGTTTTGTGCACATGCCAGATTGTTTAGACTTATGCTAGATGGGAAATGGGGGTGGGGGGGACAAAGTGAGAGTCACAGGACATTGTGTGGATAATAGTGCCATGTCTTTCTTTCCAAACAGCATGCAGGCTCAGGGTCTCGGAGCGATCAGGCCAGGCAGCTCGTCATAGATCTAGAGACCCGAGGGAGTCAGGCCCTTCCTTTGTTCATCTCCTGCTTAGAGGACACAGACCAGAACAAACTGGCTTCAGTCCTGAGAGCGCTTCGGCAAGCGGAAAAGCAGAATCCAGAGGTCATCAGACCACAGGACCCCATGCCTGTGGTGGTTAGAGCATTGGGCCTCACACCAGAGGATCTCAGAGGGAAGCAAGGTCCATCAAAGGCGACTCCCGGAAAACTTGCTCCAGTGGTGCTGGGGCCTGAGCAGCTCTGGCCAGCCAAGCTCAGGCCAGAGGTTCTCAGACCAGAGATGCCCAGGCCAGTGGACAGTGGCTCTGGACGATTCAGTGATGTATGTGAGTACCAAGAGAGTGGTTGGTGGGTAGTTGGACCTATGAGGTTAGTGAGCTTGGATATCCAGATCTCTCCCCAGGTGTGGGAAGTTCTCAGCCATTATTTTTCTAAATAAGCTTGCTGCCCCTTTCTCCCTCTCTTCCTTCTTCTGGGACCCCGATACTGCATAGACGTTTCTTTTCAAGATAACCCATAGTTCATGTAGGCTTTCTTCATCTTTTTTGTTCTTTTCTCTTTGTTCTCTGATGACAATTTCAAAAGACTTGTCTTCTACATCGCAGATTCTTTTTTCTGCAGGATCGGGTCTGATACTGATGCTCTGTTGCATTTTTAATTTGATTCATGGCATCCTTCGGCTCTAGAATTTCTGTTCGGTTCTTTTTTTTTTTTTTTTTAAGATTTTTTATTTATTTATTTGACAGAGAGAAATCACAAGTAGATGGAGAGGCAGGCAGAGAGAGAGAGGGAAACAGGCTCCCTGCTGAGCAGAGAGCCCGATGCAGGACTCGATCCCAGGACCCTGAGATCATGACCTGAGCCGAAGGCAGCGGCTTAACCCACTGAGCCACCCAGGCGCCCCTGTTTGGTTCTTTTTTAATGATTTCTATCTCTTTTGTTCATGTGTTATTTTCCTGATGATGTTGAATTGTCTTTGTGTGTACTCTTGTAGCTTACTGAGCTTCCTCAAGACTGTGATTTTGAATTCTTTGTCAGGCACATTGCAGGTTTCTATTCTCAGGGGACAGTTTCTGGAAAATTATTGTACTCCTTTGGTGGTGTCCTATTTCCTTGATTTCTCATGTTTCTTGAAGTCATGTGTTGGCTTTGCATTTGAAGGAGGAATCATTTGAAGGAGTCGCAGCCTCCGGGCAACCTGGTTGAAGACGGGTCCTCCCCTGTGTCTCCTGGACTTTAGCTTCCTCGTCCAGACAGCAGGAAGGGGATCCCCTCCTCGGGTCACTGTGAGGAGTGAATGAGCCGTGCCCGAGCCCAGCACCTTATTGCCAGGAACGGTGGCTCTTGTGACTGTCAGGGTGGTCCTTATGGCAGTGTTGGCCACGGGATCAGGGGAAGTGCTCTGCCCAGGTGGACGTGAATGCTTTTCTGGCATGGCTTTAGAACTCTTGAGAGAATAGTTCCCAGCGAGGGGCCCCAGCCCTCTGTGAGCAATGAATGGCACAACTGTGGGATCACGCGAATAGGCTCCAGGACCTCTCACCTTGCACAGCAACTCAGAGATAGCCACCAAGTTCTCTTTGTTTAAGAAGAAGAAAAATCTGGGGCACCTGGGTGGCTCAGTAGGTTAAAGCCTCTGCCTTCGGCTCAGGTCATGATCCCAGGATCCTGGGATCGAGCCCCGCATCAGGCTCTCTGGTCAGCGGGGAGCCTGCTTCCTCCTCTCTCTCTCTGCCTGCCTCTCTGCCTACTTGTGATCTCTGTCTGTCAAATAAATAAATAAAATCTTAGAAAAAAAAGAAGAAGAAGAAGAAGTAGAAAAACCCTACTACCTTACAGGCTGGTGGTCAGTGCTCTTCTTGCTAATCAAAATGAAAACTCATTTGACACTGAAGGAAAAATCATCACCTTTACTCATATATTCATTCTGTAAATACTTGCTGAGGACTTTCTGGGTGCTGGGCTCCATGGGTTCTACAGAAGGAAGTGTCCACTCTCCTAGAGCTTTCCCTATGCCTTTCTGTTTTAGAATCTCATGTGAATGGAATCACGTCATGTGTACTCGTCTGTCTCCTTTCCTTGGCTTAACAACACAGCGTTGTACGTGTCTGTACCTTGTTCCTTTTAGGCTGTGGAGCATTCCCATGTATGGCTTTTTTCCTAAATTGTTTATCCATCAACTTGTTGAGGAACATTTGTATTGTTTCTAGTTCTGGGCATTAAGACTACAGGGCTTTAGGGGCGCCTGGGTGGCTCACTTGGTTAAACATCTGCCTTCAGCTCAGGTCATGATTCCAGAGTCCTGGGATCAAATTTTGCACTGGGCTTTCTCCTCAGTGGGGAGCCTGCATCTCCCTCTCCCTCTGCTTGCCTCTCTGCCTACTTGTGATCCCTCTCTCTCTCTCTGTCAAATAAATAAAATCTTAAAAAAAAAAAAAGTAATGCTTCAGTGGGGTTGCCTGGGTGGCTCCGTCGGTTAAGCATCTTACTTCAGCTTCGATCATGATCTTGGGGTTCTGGGATCGAGCCCTGCATTGGGCTCTGCACTCGGCGGGGAGTCTGCTCCTCCCTTTCCCTCTCCCACTGTTCCTCCTCCCCGCTGTGCACGCGTGCCCTCTGTCTCTCCAATAAATAAATAGAATGTTTAAGGAAAAAAAGGAATGAGGCTTCAGTGATCATCCACAGCCCAGTTGTTTTCTGCTCACGCACTCATTTCTCTTGTGACCTGGGAATGGAATTGCTGGTCAGAGGGTAGGTGTGTGTTCAACCTCCCTGGAGACTTCTGAGCTGTTCTGCAAGGTGGCCATGCCCCTGGTCTCCCACTAGCACTGCCTGATGTTCCCCCAATTCTTGCTCTTTTATACTCAGAGACCCTTGCCCCGCCCCTGTTGGGCCAGCCATTCATGTCTTCTCTCTTTCTCCAGGTGCTCCGGAGATTTCCAAGCAAAATGCTGATTTGGTGAGTCTTCTTGTGACCTGGAGCCAGCTGCCTTGGCTTTGGGCTCTTCTGCTCTACACATCCCAGGTCCTTCCCTCTGCAGCTGTTCCAGGAGCCCAGGGAACCAAGCTCAGCTGGCGGGAGGGTCCCAGGTCCTCTACAGCTTCCCGACGCTGGCACAGCTCTTCCCGGAGCCGACTGTCCAAGCCTCCCTGCTCTTCCCTTGACTGTGAAGTCGGGGGCTCAGACCGCACGTGAGGCGGCTCTCAGAATCGGCTGTGCGACCGAGTCACTCTCACTCACAGCACTTGTTGTGTGAGTCCTGCGTGCCGGTCCTGGGCTCCATGCCGCGATCCTGGGAGTGGACCCCTTGTGTTTCTAGTCCTTGTGCTAGACCGTCAGCCTAGCAGAGGCCACGTACACAAAGAAATAACCTCAGTCTAAATGGTGTTAAGGACTGTGACAAAAAGGACGGGCTGCTGTGAGGGAGGATTCCTGGGGCCCCGGGGAGCCTGGCTGGGAAGTGGTGTCCGTCCTGAGGGCTGGCCGGGCCACGGGTCTGTCTGCTGCAGGGGCCACCCACGCGGTTCTCGGGGGCTCCCCTGGATGGACAGTCTGTCCGATCCTTTTAGGGAGAATGCCTCTGGGTGTTGGATTTCTTAGCTGAGTGCTGCTGTGGGAACTGTCTTCTCTCCCAGGTTCGCTCTCGTGTGCCCTCCCGCACACGCTCATGCCTGTCTGGGTTGCAGTCTGTGTGCTTTTGCCCCAGAATGCCCAGTGTAGACGCTGCTGCCCTGTTAGAGGGCGGGCAGACCCCTCTCCCGTCCCCTCTCTCCAGAATACATGAAAACCAGGGGCTCGCCTTCTCTCCTGACGGGGGCAGCGAGTGCCCTGCTGATACTGGTCCCTGTGCTTGGGCAGGCCTACGCCCTGAACGCTGACCCCTGCGGCCACTGCCTGATCATCAACAATGTGAACTTCTGCCTGGAGTCGAGGCTCACGGCCCGCACCGGCTCCAACATCGACTGTGAGAAGCTGCGTCAACGCTTCCACTTGCTGCATTTCATGGTGGAGGTGAAGTGCGACCTGACGGCCAAGGTAGGGTCGAGGTCCACGGGGAGAGGAGGGGCAGGGTGGGGCAGGGTCCCGAGACCCACCCGATGAAGCCCAGCGACTCCCCGAGATGAGCCCTGAAGACTGGAGCACCCAGCAGGGGCAGCGTGGCTCCGGGGGCTCCCAGGTCAGGTCGCAGCCTCCGGGCGACCTGGTTGAAGATGGGTCCTCCCCTGTGTCTCCTGGACTTTAGCTTCCTCGTCCAGACAGCAGGAAGGGGATCCCCTCCTCGGGTCACTGTGAGGAGTGAATGAGCTGTGCCGGAGCCCAGTACCTTATCGCCAGGAACGGTGGCTCTTGTCACTGTCAGGGTGGTCCTTACGGCAGTGTTGGCCACGGGAGCAGGGGAAGTGCTCTGCCCAGGTGGGCCCAGCATGGGGACCCGATCCGTCCGTGTTCTGCCTTATCTGCCACCTTCTCTTGTAGCAAATGGTCCAGGCTTTGGTGGAGCTGGCGCGGCGGGACCACAGCGCCCTGGACTGCTGCGTGGTGGTCGTCCTCTCCCACGGCTGTCAGGTAGAGGTGCTGGCTCCTTGGGCAGTGACCCCCGAATTGCTGAGCTGAGAGGCCATGACAGAGCCCCGGTCTTTCCTGGGTCCCGGCTTTGTGGGAAGAGCTACGGGGCCCTGTCTTTCCCCTGTTGGCTTCCTGGGAGCCATCTGGCCTTCTGAGGAGTTGAAATCTCGTCTGGGAGGGTGCTGTGTTCCTGGGAGAAGCCATCTGGGAGAGAGGGGGAAGGAGGTTCTGCTCACCAGAGCTCCCACCCTGGATTTCGTTCAGGGCTGGGCATAGCACACAGGAGCTCCCAGCTCCTCCCTCCGTCCTGCTCGCCGTGGTCCCAGGTCCTTTGCTGGATGTCCGGACGCTGGGATCCACTCTGGGCTTGGCCATTAATGTGCTGGGTCATTGTGGCCCTGCCCCTCTCCGTGCCTGGGCCTCAGGTCCCTCACTCATCTTTTCATGTGAGGGTTGGACAGATCAGAAAGGAGGCCTGTGGTCCCGCAGAGGGTTGCATCGTGTTTTCAAAATTGGGAACTTTGTCATAGAGAGAGGAAAACCACAGTGGTCTGGCCTTACTAGGCCACATCCTCACAGAGCGAAACTCCGGCCTGTAGCTGGGCAGGGACTGCCCCCTTTTCATTCGTGGTGTGAGCCCCAGACCAACAGCACGGTCTTCACCAGGAACTCAAGAGAAATTAGACTCTCAGGCCTGGCCCAGACCTCTTCATGGAGAGCCTGCACTTTGACAGGACCCCACATGCAGAAAGTCTGAGAAGAACAGAACAGTGGTTCTCAGTGCTCAGCTGCATCAGAGGCTCCTGAAAGACCATATTGCTGGTCCACACCACCAACGTTTTGAGTTTGGTCTGGGGGAGCCCAGGACTCAGGAAGCCTTATGGGTTCCTGGGTGATGCTGATGCCACTGGTCCAGGGACCACAGTTTGAGGAACACCGATCTAGAAGAAGCTGGCTGCACTCTCCAGTTAGGCGGTTTTAGGCACGTGAGTCAGAGACCTCCGGAAGGTAGATTGGCTGGACCCATCCAGAACCATCCTCTGTCTGAGTCAGGCTTGTGCCCCTTGCTGGGACCTTCTAAACGCTTGGCCCCACAAAGCCACTGGAGAGTGTGTTGGATTCTTACCCCGGCTCTTTGGTTTTGTAACCAGGATTCTTGGTCTCCTAGGCCAGCCACCTCCAGTTCCCAGGGGCTGTTTATGGCACGGACGGATGTCCTGTGGCCATCGAGAGAATTGTGAACATCTTCAATGGAGCCGGCTGCCCCAGCTTGGGAGGGAAGCCCAAGCTCTTCTTCATCCAGGCCTGCGGTGGGGGTAAGCAGGTCCTCAGTCTCCCCGCGGATGACTCCAGTGGGAGGAGCCGCCCCCGCCGATGCCCAAGGGGTCCGACCGGGCAGTCAGAGGGTCCCAGACATGGCCCCTGTGGTCAGAGGGTCCCAGACATGGCCCCTTTGCCCGAACGGCAGCTCCTGCCTTTGTCTCAATGAGGCCTCAGCTTTGTCTGGCCTGTGGAAGTTAGAGCCTCTGAGCTTCAACTCCAGAGATTTGGCAATGACAAAGCAGCGGAGAGAAAAAAAACCTCTTTCATTTTCCTTATCATTCCTTCAACCTGCCTCAACTAGACCCTCTTTCTACTGTCCCAGAGAAAGGGAGGCCAGAGCCAAATGACTAGAATTCCCAAGGGCCCAGGTATTGGAGATTTCAGTAATATTATGTGTGTGTGTGTGTGTATATATATACACATATGTATGTGTATATATTTATATAAACATATATACAAACATATGTATATATATATATTTTTTTTTCTTTTTTAAGAAAGAGAGCACATGAACAGGGGGTGGGGAGGGGCGGAGGGAGAGGGAGACAAGGAAACTCCCCGCTGAGTGGGGAGCTGGACGTGGGGCTCGATCCCAGGGCCCTGAGAGCACAACCTGAGCCGAAACCTAGAGATGGACGCTTGCTTAGCTCGCGGAGCCCCCGGGCGCCCCAGCAGCATATTCTTCTGAATGTGTTCATCTGTCCCATATTGTTCCACGTTGGTGGGGTCAGGTGAGGGGGCGTGGGTTGTCTAGGAGAGTAGGCTCTGTCACATGACATCTGATAAGTGTTTATTGAGTAAAAATTACTGGGAGCTGTGATACCCGGCTGTGCGTTAGGTGCTAGGGAGACAGTGTCTCTGACCCCTGGAATTTATAATCTGACTGGAATTGCATCAGGTCACGGTCGTGACCCATGCTCGTAACTTGACCGTGAGTGACTCGGAATGCCAGGTTCCGTCTTGGTGGTTCCTTGCTTCCTACACAATCATGGGCTGGTTCATCTCTAGAAGCCTTGGCAAGTGGGGATAAGAACAGAGCCTCCTAGCGTCGCTATGAAATATCTTGCATATTACAGCACTTAACACGGTGCCTGGTTCATTCTTGTAGCTGCAGACCTGGACTCTCCCCGTCCCCCTGGCCCCAGAGGACCCCGTGTCGCCTAGGAGCCCCCTGCCCCCCGTCCCCAGCACAGTTACCTCAGAGTTATGGTAAGAGGAAGGTGGAAAGGCTGCTGCTCTTGGGGTTGTAGAAATCTGCTCCCACTCATCGTTTTTATTATGGTCCCCAAGGTAGTCAGCCGATGTTCTTGCTCTGAAGCAAATGATTCTTCCTTCTTTTTTTTAAAGAATTTTTCTTTAAAAGATTTTATTTATTTATTTGACAGACAGAGATCACAAGTAGGCAGAGAGGCAGGCAGAGAGAGAGGAAGGGAAGCAGGCTCCCCGCTGAGCAGAGATCCCGACGTGGGGCTCAATCCCAGGACCCCGGGATCAGGACCCGAGCCGAAGGCAGAGGCTTTAACCCACTGAGCCACCCAGGTGCCCCTGGTTCTTCCTTCTTGTGTGAAGAGAGGGAAAGTTGAGGTGGGCAAGGGAACCATGGTCAAGGCTGAGCTGGGACACAGCTTGCTGGGAAGGTCACAGGTAGCTCGTCTCCCGGCTCGTTGCCTCATTGTCCCCTCTCAACAGCAGGGTCACTCTCCGGACTCCTTAGCTGGCCCACGAGGTCCGCAGCCTCTGTTCTGCCCTCACAGCGCTTTGTCCTTGTACTGAGATGGCCTCGCCCCCCGGTCAGCTCTTCTGGGGGCAGGACCAGGCCTGTCTGCCCCTCAGCCAGGTCCCCCCAGCCTGGCATAAAGCCCACAGCATGGTTGCATCTTCTGTGGATCCTATCAAATGATTTTGAAATAGCAAATTTTTGAGCAAAATTTTAAATAATATTGATTCCCTTCACTAAAAACAAACCCCCCCAAAACAAAAGAAAACCCAACTCCGTGGAAACAGCAAGTTTTCAGAGCTGGAATGCGTGATTGCGAGGCTGCCTTTGGAACTGCGGTGCCTGCTCTGCCCCAGGCGGCCGTGGACCTTGTGTGCAACGCGGTGGCCACATGGGGGCGGTAGGGAGACCAAGAACAGAAACGCTGACCTGCCCACAATTTGGGTCCTTGGCCCTCCGAGTGTCCTCTTGTTTACAGGTGTTTGAACATCTGCCCTGGATTTTGGTGAATCTTGGGTTGCTTTTGCAAAATTCACTGTTGTTACAATTTCAAAGAGTTTTTAAATCCTTTGACAAGTCCTGTGTCCCTTCCATCAGAGGTAGGGCACGCCCCAAGGCAGGGACACACGTCTCGAAGTTGGTGGTGCTGGTGTGGCCTTTCGTGAGGGGGTAGCGTGATGTAGCATGGCCCGGCCCCATGCACTTAGCCGGAGCCAAGCGGCGTCTGCCTGGCCAAGCTGTTCGTTTTGGCGCCGCCCCTCTTCAGACTTCCAGGGCTCATGCTGAGAAGGCAGAAGGGAGCAGTGTGCTGTGGGTTGTGGATTTTCCGTGTGGAGGGTTCAGCTCCTCCTCCCGCTGTGTTTATTCCTTTTTATTTATTTATTTATTTATTTTTTTGAGATTTTATCTATTTATTTGACAGAGATCACAAGCAGGCAGAGAGGCAGGCAGAGGGAGAGGGAGAAGCAGGTTCCCCGCTGAGCAGAGAGCCCGATGCGGGGCTCGATCCCAGGACCCTGAGACCATGACCTGAGCCGAAGGCAGAGACTTAATCCGCTGAGCCAGCCAGGTGCCCCTGTGTATGTATTCTTAGGGGGAAGTGAGGGGAGTGAGTTTGCCTTAACTCTGACTCCTCCTCTGTCTCTCTCTTGTATTCCCCATTCAGATCCCACTGTGTCTTCTCCACTTTCCCCAGGCAGTCCCGCTGCCCCGCTCTGTCTCCTTGGGCTATTCCTACAGCTTCCCCCGCCGCAATGTCCCCGACCCCCGCCACCCCCATCTCAGGTCCCAGCCCCAGTTCCACTTCACGACATTCCCAGACACCCAGGGCACATTCCAGGATCTCGGCCAAGGAAACAACCCGAAGCAGGGACCTGAGGAAGCTGGAGACCAGCCCAGCTCTCACAGGTCTCAGAAGCCCTGGCTTTGCAGACTTGGGGGTCTCCATGGCAGAGGCAACATGTGTAGAGCAGAATCCTGGCCCCTGAAGGTCGGTTGTGAGAACAAAGACAGATTACCAGGTTTCTGAGTCAGATGCATGGGGCCAGAGGTCAGTAGATGTTGGGGCTATAACACGGGGTTGCCAGAACCATCTTTGTCCCGTCTCTGCCCCCTGCAGATGGGACCCCTGCTTCCCTGGGTGAACTGGGACTTCCTTCCCTCTTTGCTGTTTCCCATCACAGATCCAGCCACACAAACCCACCTGCTGTCCTGCCCAGGGTCTGCCTGTCCCGCTGCTTCCCCAACTAGGACCGTTCCCTCTCCCATCGGAGCCTGGGTCACAGTCACCTGCCCCAGAAACCATTCCCTAAGAGACCCTCTGGGCCACTCTGCTCTCTGTCTGCTTTTGCAGCTGCTTTCTCTCTGGCATAGCCCACTGTGCCCTGCAGGGATTCCCTGGAGCTTATCCCGGGAGACCTCCCACGTGTCACCACCCCGATGGCTCTGCTCTGGATTTGTATGTGGCCGGAGTCCTGCCCTCACCGCTCTGGTTTCCAGGTCTGCCACAGCTTTGGGGGGAATGCAGATTTTGAAACCGAGAAGAGAGAAAATGTGAGTGCAGCAGTCGTCCAGGATCTCGTGAGCCTGACACAGCAGTCTCGTTTCTGCCTCTTGCCCATGGATGGTGGCCCGTGGGCACAGTCTGCTTCTTCTCATTGTGCATTAGCCCATGAGCATTTCTTCACATCGTCACGGTCCTCATCACCGCTAGTTCAGATGGCTCCGTAACGTGCCGTTTTAGTGATCTGCGGTCACTAATCCATTCCCCTAATGCCGGCCGTTGAGGGGATATCCAATTTTTGGCTCCCGTGACCACAAATGTCTTTGCATAGAGGGTCTTGACATCACTTGGATTCTTTCCTGGGGAAAGTACAGGGTCAGAGGGTGGAAACAGTTTCCCAGATCCCGTGACCTATGGTTTGCTGCCTTTTCTGATTCCCTGCAAGGATCCGAGATAGCTTCGCAAGCACAAGTATTATAGTAGAACAAAATAACGAGGGTCGAAGCGGAGGCTCAAAGACTGGAGAAGAGTAAGACCCATTCAGCAGACGCGTGATGGACAGGAGGTGAGAGATGTCTGGAAGGAAATACGCCAATTGTTAACAGAGGCCGCCCCCCCTCCGGCCCGGAGAACAAGACCGAATAGTGCCACTTGTTTTTTAATGACATGAAGCCAATCATTTTAACCATTTCAGAGTATACAGTACAGTGAGTATACAGTGAGTTCTTGAGCACCCATCCCCAACCACATTCTAGAACTTTCTCATCGCTCTGAGTAGAAGCTACATACCCATCAGCACTCAGCTCCCACGCCCGCCTCCTCTCAGCCGCTGGCAGCGACTTGCCTGCTTGCTTCGCTGTGGGTTTGCCCGTTCTGGGCCTTTCCCATACACGGAACCAGCTGGCCTTTGGCATCTGCTTCTTGTGCTGGGCCAGTTTCCAGTGCCCATCCATGGTGCACCAGCGGCCAGCACTTCGTTCTTTTCCAAGCCAGAATGAAATCCCCCTGGATGTGTACAGCCCATTCTGTTTGTCTGTTCGCCTATTGTGGACACAGCTTTTCTCCACTGTTCGCCTGTTGTGAATAATGCAGTTGCTGTGCAAGGTTTTGTTGGAACACCGTTTTCAGTTCTCTTGGGTATAACTCTTGTAACTTGTTTTTACAGCTTTTTAAAAAAAATACTGCGCCCTGCCCTCCCCCCCCCCCGCCCCTGCATTTTACCTAATGAATGTGTACAATGTTTGTCATAGTAAAAAGTAAAGGTTCAGGGGCCCCCGGGGGGCCCAGTTGGTTAAGCATCTGACTCTCGATTTTGGCTCAGGTCGTGATCTCAGGGTCGAGAGATGAAGCCCCGCATCAGGCTCCACGCTCAGTGGGGAGTCTGCTCGAGATTCTCTCCAGTTCCCTCTGCCCGTCCCCTGCTCGCCCCCACCTGTTAAATTAAAAGAAAGGCAAAGCTTCGGTTTCTGTTTCTTGTTGAAGTTTGCTCAGCCCTGGAACCCTGGCTGCAGAGGGAATCTGGTGGTCTCGGGCTGGGGCAGGCCGGCTGTCAGGAGCAGGAGCTTTGGCCTGTGGATGTCAGTGATGAGTGGTGTTTCTGTCTTTGGTTCCTGCAGAGCAGAAAGACCATGGGTTTGAGGTGGCCTCCGCTTCCCCCGAAGACAGGACCCCAGGCAGTGACCCCGAGTCAGACGCTGTCCCGTTCCAGGAAGGCCCAGGCCCCTGTGACCAGCCGGACGCCGTGTCTAGTTTGCCCACACCCAGTGACATTTTTGTGTCCTACTCCACCTTCCCAGGTGAGTGCGTCAGGAGAGCTCCTCCTCCCAGCCGGCGGGTCCCCTGCTCTGCTCTCCAAGCTGCTGCGCTATGAAGGAAAGACGTGGGTGTGGGTCTTGCCTCTCCCTCTTGCTGAGGGACCCTAAGCAAGTTCCTTGGCCTCTCCAAGCCTCAGCTCGGTGGACACAGGCGAGGTGCTGAGGAGGCAGAATTTAAGGGGGCACCTGCTCTTGGATTTGTAGGCCTCACTTGTCTCTCTTGTCTTGGCCCTGTCTCGGTCTTCTCATCTTTAAAATGGGGATAGCAGTCGCCCTCCAAGGGGCGTCCTGGGGATTCTCGAGGTGGGTAGTGCCTCGCTGAGATGGTGACTGGCACGTAGCAGGTGGGAACACGTTAGTCTCAGCCCTTGGGTGAGTCATTTGACTTCTCCGAGCCTTCTTCTCCTTGCTGGGAAAGCAGGAATCACGACCGGAGTCCCAAGGTGGCGGTGAGGGTGAGGTTAGGTCCTGACCGGGACAGCGGGCACAGATGTGGGCCGCTCCCGCGGGCCGTGTGAATGGGCCCAAGTCCAGAGGCGGCTCCAGCCTGCACATGGCGGGGGGTTGGGTAGGGCTCCCCAGTAAAGCTCAGCCTGTCTGCTTCTGCAGGCTTTGTTTCCTGGAGGGATACCAAGAGCGGCTCCTGGTACGTGGAGACCTTGGATGGTGTTTTTGAGCAGTGGGCTCACTCTGAAGATTTGCAGACCCTCCTGCTCAGGGTGAGTGTGGCCTCCATCGGGGGGAGGAGAGGGAAGGCTGCTGGGAGGGGCGCGCGTCGTGCTCGGGGGAAGGCGGGAGGGTCCAGCAGGGCCCCGGGCCCACACCAGAGGGTCCTCGTGCACCTTGGCTTGCCGGGAGAGTTGGTGCTTCTGCTTCTCTGAATTGCAAGGTGTTACTGTTACAGTGACGTTGGCCCATTCAGAGGGGGGCCTTCCTAGCTGCTCTGAGGTCCCAGACTGATGCTGGGATCTCTGCTGGCAGGGCCAGTCCTCAGGGCAGGGCAGGATGGAGCAGCGGCCAGAGCATGGCGTTCCTGAAGGCGGTCATGGGGCCTGCACCCTTCGCCCCACCGTGTACTCTTTCAGGCTTGATGCTCGAGAATTATGATTTCCTCAGTATATGCCCTTCTCAGGGCAGGGGGCCCGGTGAGAGAGCAGGGAACATGGCCTCATGCGTCCCCAGCCTCTCTCTGTGGAAGCCTGCTCAGAGCAGCTGCCTCCTCCACGGGTCTCAGAGTTCACATGGGCCTCTCCCACTTGCTCAGCTGTGCCATGAGAAGGGTCTAGAAGGGCTGGGACCATGCCTTCCTCCTGGGGAGGCTCTGGCTCTGTGCTTTGCAGAGCAGAGCCGAGGACAAAGGAAAAGCAAGTGAAGGACTTGAGGGGGCCCCGTGTGCCGTGGCTCTGGCCCGGTGACCTCAGAGGCAGTGGGGGGCTGTGTGGGGTTGGCCTGGGAGTCCATCAGGGCCTGATCCCTTCTCTGAACTCGTCCTTAAGCGAACCCCTCAATCTGATTGGAACTATGTGAATTTTTGAAGTTTGAAATTTTGAATTTTGAGTTTTCTAAACTTACACTGGAGATATTTTTCTTTAAACACTCTCCCTCCCAACTTGAGGAGACTGCAGGGTTGTGAGTAGTTCTTAAGCTTTTATGCATAGACGTATGTATTTATTGAAGTGTCGTCGACACACGTAGCATTCTGTGAGCTTCAGGCGAACAACACAGGAGCTGGCCATTCTGTACGTCACGCCGTGCTTACCACGATAAGTGTAGTTGCCCTCTGTCATCGTACAAAGTTATTACAGTATTATCGATATATTCTCTATGCTGTACTTTTCATGCCCGGAAGTTTCTACCTCTTAATCCCCTTCGCCTATTTTGCCCACCCCCCTACTGCCCGGCCCTGGAACATGGTTTACAACAGCTGAGATACGGAAGCAGCCCAAGTGTCCATCCACAGATGCGTGGATAAAGAAGATGAGGTATAGATACACATCGGAATATTACTCAGCCGTAAAAAAGGATGAACACTCTCTGTTTGGGACAGCATGGATGGAGCTAGAGGGTTATCAGGCCCCCAATATGAAATAAATTAGAGAAAGACAAACACAGTGTGGTTTCACTCATGTATAGAATCTAAAAGACAAAACCAACAGAGAGAAACAGACTCCTAGACACACAGTACAAGCTGGCACTGAGACGGGGCTGGGTCAGGGGCCATTCCGCACTCCCGCCCGTCTTCCTTCCATCGAGAGCGCTCACAGACCTCCCATGCTCATGTCTTCACAGGTCGCTAATGCTGTTTCGCAGAAAGGGATTTACAAACAGATCCCCGGGTGTTTCAATTTCCTCCGGAAAAAACTCTTTTTTAAAGTGTGATGAGGGCCAGGGCCCCTCCCCTGTTCACCTTGCTTTACTGTTCACTCCAAAACCTTCCTGCCCACGGAGGAGGAAGTGGCCTGGGCCCACAGCAGCTGAGGCCCCGTCTGTCCTACAGCCGTGGCTGTCATTCTTTAAAGGAGTTTGTGGCCCGTTGTGGGTCTACTCTTTCCTCACTGGAGGCCGACGGGCTCTTAGCAGCTTCCACGTTGGAGACGAATGACGGAAGACAGAGGAGGAGGTGCGGAAGACGGACAAGGACATCACAGGGTTCTTCCCAGCGGTCCTTTCTCCAGCCGGTGGCTGGGGCCTGTCATTCCACTGTCGTCACTAGAGAACGGCTTCTCAGCTTCAGTACTGTTGACATTTGGGGCCAGATAATCCTCTGTTGTGGGGCCATCCTGGGCGCCGGAGGGAGTTTAGTGGTGTCCCTGGTCTCTGCCAACAGACGCCTGTACATCTCTCCCTGAGTCATGACAACCAAAAATGTCTTCAGACATTGCCAGGTGTCCCCTGGTGGGACCCTGCTTGAGAACCACTGATTTGTAGGAAATTTCGGCTACAAACAAACGAGCATCTGTCTTAGCTCAGCAAGTTTGGGGCTACTGGAGTCTGGACAGCTGGAGTCTGTGAATCCTAAATGAAGTTCTAAGTTACCAATTTTTCTTATGTTCCAGTATTCTTAAAAAAAATTTTTAGGTGAATATGGACACTTTTTTTTTTTTTTTTTGGCCTATTGCCCCCCTCATTTTGTTCCAACTGTTTGTTTTTCCTTATAAAGGAGTTTTTTGCCTTTTTCTTTCTTTCTTTTTTTTTTTTTTAAAGATTTATTTGAGTGAGAGAGAGAGAGGGGGGAAGGGCAGACGGAGAGAAAGTCCCCAACAGACTCCACCCTGAGTGCGGAGCCCAACTCCAGGCTCAATCCTGTGACCCTGAGATCACGAGCCGAAACCAGGAGTCAGATTCTCAACTGACTGTGCCACCCAGGTGCCCCAGATTTTGGCTTTTTAAAAAAACGTCTCCCGGGGCGCCTGGGTGGCTCAGTGGATTAAGCTTCCACCTTCGGCTCAGGTCATGATCTCAGGGTCCTGGGATCGAGCTCTGCATCGGGCTCTCTGCTCAGCAGGGAGCCTGCTTCCCAGCCCCCACACCGCCTGCCTGTCTGCCTACTTGTGATCTCTCTCTCTGTCATATAAATAAAATCTTAAAAAAAAAAGTCTCCCCATCTCTTACTTTATTTGAACCCCACCCCATCTCAGGAAGGTGCCTGGGCTGGGAGCTGTGTCCTCGGGACAGTGAGGTCACAGGTCAGGCCCCATCCCTGAGGTCTTGCCAGCTCTCCAGACCATGGCCAGTTTGGAGCTCTCAGGACGTGGGTGTGAGTCTTGTTTGCTGAAAACTCACCGAGATAGGGATTCATGGAGTTGCCATCTCATTATTATTTTCCTCCTGTGATCCTTCCAAGTCTCTCTAGTTGCTGGGACTTGTGGTGGTTCGTTATTTGCAGTCACCTGCGGGCCACGTCCAAATAAATAACCCGGTTGAGCCAGCAGAGCAGAGCGAGGCTTGGCAGTTTCTGGCTTTCTCCCTCCTGAAATCCAGGCAAATCAGGTGGCCCTCTCTTGGGGATCCCTGGTGACCTTCAGCGGCACGGGATGTTACCACAGCTCTTCATGGACCTGCTGGGGGTTCTTAGCCTGAGGTGCTGTTTGGGGCTCAGGGCCATGGGCCTACAAACACCCAAACACCAGGAGCCGAATGTGTGCATGGGCAGGTGTTTCGATTTCATTTGTTTCTCAGGGGGATCAAGAGCCCCGAAAGGGTTAAGCCAGCGGTGGCGTATTTGCAAGGCACTGTGCTGCGTTGCTTTCAGAGGCCGGTTAGCGGTGTCCGTGGAACCCTTCACCAGGTCAGCCCTGCCTCTCAGTGAGGCTGCCGGAGCTCCACAGACAGCGCAGGGGCTCAGCTCTCGTTGCGAGTGTGTGTGTCCGGCGGGTTCATGGCAGCCACGGGAGAGGGGGCGATAGGGGACGGATGACAACGTCACTCGTTATGGTCGTAATAAGGAATATTACTGAGCTGTCCCAAAGGATGACCTAGAGGGATGGACTGAGACGTGAAATGTGATACCGTGTTCAGTGACGGCGTGAGAGTGAGATGCTATTTTTGGCTAGAAGATATTCTGTATGAACGTACACAGGTATATGATACAGGCATGTACGTAAAGTCCGGAAGACCATCCACCATGCTCTTAACAGTGACCATCTCTGGAAGGTGGGATCGGAGACGTAAAATGAGGGGGACGTTCCTGTTTTACTGGATACACTCCCGTATTCTAATATTCTGACAAAGACTGTGTGTTACCTTCTCAAATAAAAATAAACATTCAGCTGGTGGCTGCTGAGAATGCGAGTGTTGCTGTCATTCCACAAACATTTGTTGAAAGGATGAAGGCCCTTGGCCACCTGTCCCCTGTCCCCACCCTGCTCGTGCGTGGCAGGTGCTCCCGGCTGCACACGGCACGCCCCAGGCTGGGAGCACGGCAAGGTTTCAGCGGGGCCTCTGCAGCTGCTGGGGCAGCTTCCACCAGAAGACAGCTGCCTGCTCGAATGTGCCAGTCCTGGAGCCCATTCCTGGGCACGTGTACCTGCTCTGGCTGCTGTCCCGAGAGCTGCGGGGGCGGGGGGGCCTCTGCCCAGCCTCCCCAAGCTTGCCTTCCCCGTTGATCTCTGACATCTGGCCATGCTTTCGGCTGTGGCCTGCTCTGTGGTGCCTCTGTCTGGCTCAGGACAGCTGATGCTGGGTTAAAAAGGACAGTTGACCCCAGCCCCCAGCCCCTTCTTTGGGTCCCCAAGGTGCTGCCAGGATCAGCTGCTCGCTGGTGACTCACGCAGCAGCTGTGCTGGAAAGGGCCCCGGGGTTTGGCTGGGGAAGCGTCCCTAAGCTCACCTTCCTGCCAGGCGGTCTTGGGCCGGGCTCCTTTGAAGTACTGGTAGAAGCCTGCAGTCCAGGGCTTGAATTTTGCTTTGCCCCAAGGGAATCACGACTCCCGCCCCCTGTGACCCCCCCCAACCCCCCACCCCCCGAACTGAGCAAACACAAACCACAGTGAATTAACAGCCACACCCTTCTTGATTTTACATTTTTCTCCAACAATCTTCTCTGGAATCTCCGGTGCCCGTGACCCCTTGATGGCAAAGGGCCGTCAGCAGACAGACCAATGGACAGAGAGCCTGTGTGCGGTGATGAGTCCCAGAGACGGCCACCTGCTCCTTTGATGGTGCGCTGTCCCTCCTACGACCACGTGCTCATGGCTGTGGTTTCACACTGGATTTTAAAACAAGAGCATTAGTTTGATTCAGGTGAACAGTTCTCTGCAAAATAAACCTAAAAAACTGAAAACACATGCCAGCTTTCCCTCGCTTCGGGCTCTGTCATGAACAGCGCATGCAACTCCCCCGTGTTCTAGGCTTCTGTAAAATTGTGGAGCGGGTCCCGGTCTGGATCAAGTCCATTTTACAGAAGAGCAAACTAAGGCAGTGAACGTGCCAGGAGATAGGTGGAAAAAAATGGCCCCGATCAGCGTGGAGCCCTCCTGGTCCCTCCCAGGAGCCATCCCCAGACCCCATGCCCACTCCTCCTCCCCCGGGACCCCCCAGGCACCCCTCCCAGGCCAGCCTTTCCAGTGAGGTCTCCCTGCTCTGGCTGCTTCCATCTGCTGCTGATTATATCTATGGCTGCTCCCCAGATTGGTGCCAAGTTTTGCGGGTTTTTTTTTTTTTTTAATAATTTTTATGGTTTTCTTTACACACAAATGTGTGTCCGTTGTTTACAAAAGTAGGAACGGAGCTGGCGTGGAGCTTACAGGAGACCGCTCTCTGGGGACACATTCATAATAGCAGTGGGACCAACTCAGTCCTGGTTTGCCTGGTCTCTCCCCGTCTAAAACGGAAAGTCCTGCATCCTGGGAAACCTCCCAGCTCAGGGCAAACTGCAGGTAGCTGGCAGACCCTGTACAGGGAGTCATTTCTAGGGCGCCTGGGTGGCTCAGTGGCTTAAGCCTCTGCCTTTGGCTCAGGTCATGAACCCAGGGTCCTGGGATTGAGCGCCACATTGAGCTCTCTGCTCGGCAGGGAGCCTGCTTCCTCCTCTCTCTCTGCCTGACTCTGCCTACTTGCGATCTCTGTCTGTCAAATAAATAAATAAAATCTTAAAAAAAAAATAAAATAAAGGGAGTCATTTCTAATCCTTCATGGTGTGGGGTCTCCAAAGATCAGGTTTTGGCCTTTGCAGCTAAATATGTTTATAGCATTGGAGGGTAGGGCCTACATACAGAAAAAAGCAAAAAGAAGATAAAATGCCCTCCAAGTCCTAAGGAAACCACTCTTAATCCCTGAGGAGTATCCTTTGTTTTCAAACTCTCTGGGCAAGGCCACCCTCTAGGCACCTTTGACTCCCAGAGATTGCCGGGGCCCAAGGAGGGGGAACCAACTAGGGTTGCCTAGATCGGCAGCCTCCTCCAGGGGGCTCCTGCCTAGCTCTCAGGAGGAAGGAGGCGGCTTCTCAGACCCTAGAAGGGCACTGTTCTTGTGGCGCCAGGTGAGCAGGACAGGGCCCAGGAGGCTCCGGGCTTCTCTGGTTCTCACTGAGGGGAACCACTCCATGAAGCCCGAGTCGTGTGAATACAAGACCGGGGGTTGGTGGTAGTCACTGCAGCGGAGGGAGGCCCCGAAGCTGACCGTGCCATACGCTTCCCCCTGGCCACTAATCCTCTAGCAGTAGGGTGGCCGGCCGTGGTCCCCCTGAGGAAAGCCACAGTTCTGTCAGGAGGAACCCAAGACCTTTCGTGGGGCCATAAGAGAGGAGGGGGCTGCCCATGAGAGCCCTGTGTTTCCCACGTTTGCAGCGAATTTAGATCCTGTTCCACCTGGGTTGTCATGTTCCCTGAGGCCAGCCCGTGCGGTCATAGCTCACTGCGACGCCATCATGACCAGGAGTGAACACTGGTTCTCTCTCTGTGCCTGGAACGGAGCTTGGCACTTTATATGCTTTATCTCATTTAACTGTCACAAAACCCCGGAAGGTAAGTATTGTGAGCATCTCTGTGTCACCAAAGAGGAAAAAACAGACCCTCAGAGGTTGTGCCTTGCCTGAGGCTGGTCAGGCAGTAAGTGAAGGAGCCCCCAGTTGGGAAGGATATTTTAGTGAGGTGAAAGTGAGGTTCCCCAGTGGCCCCAAAGACACTGTCTCCATCACCTCCATTATGAGTACCACTGTTACAAATGACAGGATTCGTAGTATCATAATTCTCCACTTGAACATCAGTAGGCTTTTAAATTTTTTTAAATTTTTAATTAACATATAATGTATTATTAGCCCCAGGGGTGCAGGTCTGTGAATTGTCAGGCTTATACACTTCCCAACACTCACCATAGCACATACCCTCCCCAGTGTCCATAACCCAGCCACCCTCTCCCTCCCCACCTCCCCACCGCAACCCTCAGTTCGCTTTGTGAGATTAAGAGTCTCTTATGGTTTGTCTCCCTCCTGATCCCATCTTGTTTCATTTTTTCCTTCCCTAACCCCCAGCCCCCCCACGTTGCCTCTCAGATTCCTCATATCAGGGAGATCAGATGATAATTGTCTTTCTCTGATTGACTTATTTCGCTCAGCATAATACCCTCTAGTTCCATCTGTATCATTGCAAATGGCAAGATTTCATTTCTTTTGATGGCTGCATAGTATTCCATTGTATATATATATCACATCTTCTTTATCCATTCATCTGTTGATGGACATCTAGGCTCTTTCCGTAGTTTGGCTGTTGTGGACATTGCTGCTACAAACATTCGGGTGCACGTGCTCCTTCCGATGACTACATTTGTATCTTCAGGGTAAATACCCAGTAGTGAGATTGCTGGGTCGTAGGGTAGCCCTATTTTCAACTTCTTGAGGAAGCTCCATGATGTTTTCCAGAGTGGCTGCACCAGCTTGCATTCCCACCAACAGTGTAGGAGGTTCCCCTTTCTCCACATCCTCACCAGCACCTGATGTGTTACTTTTTGGTCATACTGACTGGAGTGAGGTGGTATCTCATTGTGGTTTTGATTTGTATTTCCCTGATGCCGAGTGATGTGGAGCACTTTTTCATGTATCTGATGGCCATCTGGATGTCTTCTTTGCAGAAATGTCTGTTCATGTCCTCGGCCCATTTCTTGATTGGATTATTTGTTCTTTGGGTGTTGAGTTTGATAAGTTCTTTATAGATTTTGGATACTAGCCCTTTATCTCATAAGTCGTTTGCAAATATCTTCTCTCATTCTGTCTGTTGTCTTTTGGTTTTGTTGACTGTTTCCTTTGCTGTGCAAAAGCTTTTAATCTTGATGAAATCCCAATAGTTCATTTTTGCCCTTGCTTCCCTTGCCTTTGGCGATGTTTCTAGGAAGAAGTTGCTGCGGCTGAGGTCGAAGAGGTTGCCGCCTATGTTCTCCTCAAGGATTTTGATGGATTCCTTTTTCACATTGAGGTCCTTCATCCATTTTGAGTCTATTTTTGTGTGTGATGTAAGGAATGGTCCACTTTCATTTTTCTGCATGTGGCTGTCCAGTTTTCACAACACCATTTGTTGAAGAGACTATCTTTTTCCACTGGATATTCTTTCCTGCTTTTTCAAAGATTAGTTGACCATAGATTTGAGGGTCTATTTCTGGGCTCTCTATTCTGTTCTATTGATCTATGTGTCTGTTTTTGTGCCAGTACTATACTTTCTTGATGATGACAGCTTTGTAATAGAACTTGAAGTCTGGTATTGTGATGCCACCAAATTTGGCTTTCTTTTTCAATTCCTCCAGCTATTCGAGGTCTTTTCTGGTTCCATATAAATTTTAGGATTATTTTTTCTATTTCTTTGAAAAAAATTGATGGTATTTTGATAGGGATCGCATTAAACGTGTAGATTGCTTCAGGTGGCAAAGACATTTTCACAGTTTTTGTTCTTCCAATCAATGGACATGGAACATTTTTCCATTTCTTTGTGTCTTCCTCAATTTCTTTCATGAGTACTTTATAGTTTTCTGAGTACAGATTCTTTGCCTCTTCAGTTATGTTTATTCCTAGGTATCTTATGGTTTTGGGTGTACTTGTAAATGGGATTGACTCCTTAATTTCTCTTTCTGTCTTGTTGGTGTATAGAGATGCAACTGATTTCTGTGCATTGATTTTATATCCTGACACTTGACTGAATTCCTGTACAAGTTCTAGCAGATTTGGAGTGGGTCTTTTGGGTTTTCCACATAAAGTGTCATATCATCTGTAAAGAGTGATTGTTTGACTTCTTTGCTGATTTGGATGACTTTAATTCTTTTTGTTGTCTGATTGCTGAGGCTAGGACTTCTAGTACTATGTTGAATAGCAGTGGTGATAATGGACATCCCTGCCGTGTTCCTGACCTTAGCAGAAAAGCTCTCGGTTTTTCTCCATTGAGAATAATATTTTCAGTGGGTTTTTCATAGATGGCTTTGATGATATTGAGGTATATGCCCTCTATCCCTACACTTGAAGAGTTTTGATCAAGAAAGGATGCTATGCTTTGTCAAATGCTTTTTTAGCATCTATTGAGAATATCATATGGTTCTTATTCTTTCTTTTATTAATGTGTTATATCACATTGATTGATTTGCGGATGTTGAACCAACCTTGCAGCCCAGGAATAAATCCCACTTGGTCGTGGTGAATAATCCTTTTAATGTATTGTTAGATCCTATTGGCTAGTATTTTGGCGAGAAGTTTCACATCTGTGTTCATCAAGGATATTGGTCTGTAATTCTCTTTTTTTTGATGGGGTCTTTTTCTGGTTTTGGGATCAAGGTAATGCTGGCCTCATAAAATGGGTTTGGAAGCTTTCCTTCCATTTCTATTTTTTGGAACAGTTTCAGGACAATAGGAATTAATTCTTCTTTAAATGCTTGGTAGAATTCCCCTGGGAAGCTGTCTGGCCCTGGGCTCTTGTTTGTTGGGAGATTTTTTTTTTTTTAAGATTTTATTTATTTATTTGACAGAGATCACAAGTAGGCAGAAAGGCAGGCAGAGAGAGAGAGAGAGAAGCAGGCTCTGCGCTGAGCAGAGAGCCCGATGCAGGGCTTGATCCCAGGACCCTGGGATCATGACCTGGGCCAAAGGCAGAGGCTTTAACCTGCTGAGCCACCCAGGCACCCCTGTTGGGAGATTTTTGATGACTGCTTCAATGTCCTTACTGGTTATGGGTCTGCTGTTCAGGTTTTCTATTTCTTCTTGGTTCAGTTTTGGTAGGTTTTACGTCTGTGGGAATGCATACATTTCTTCCAGATTGTCAAATTTGCTGGCGTAGGGGCGCCTGGGTGCCTCAGTGGGTTAAAGCCTCTGCCTTCTGCTCGGGTCATGGTCTCAGGGTCCTGGGATCGAGCCCCATGTTGAGATTTCCACTCAGCGGGGAGCATACTTCCATTCCTCTCTCTCTGCCTGCTTCTCTGCCTACTTGTGATCTCTGTCAAATAAAATAAAATCTTTTTAAAAAAATTTGCTGGCATATAGTTGCTCATAATATGTTCTTATAATTGTTTGTATTTCTTCAATGTTGGTTCTGATCTCTCCCATTCATTCATGATTTTATTTATTTGAGTCCTTTCTCTTTTCTTTTTGATAAGTCTGGCCAGGAGTTTATCAATCTTATTAATTCTTTCAAAGAACCAGCTCCTAGTTTCATTGATCTGTTCTACTGTGTTTTTTTGGTTTTTATTTCATTGATTTCTGCTCTGATCTTTATGATTTCTCTTCTGCTGGGTTTACACTTTCTTTGCTGTTCTTTCTCCAGCTCCTTTAGGTGTAGGGTTAGGTTGTGTATTTGAGACCTTTATTGTTTCTTGTGAAAGCCTTGTATCGCTATATATTTTCCTCTCAGGACTGCCTTTGCTGTGTCCCAGAGATTTTGAACAGTTGTGTTTTCATTATCATTTATTTCCATAAATTTTTTCAATTTTTCTTTAATTTCCTGGGTAGGAAGAGCATCCTTAGTAGGATGCTCTTTGGCCTCCATGTATGTGGGTTCTTTCCAACTTTCCTCTTGTGACTGAGTTCTAGCTTCAGAGCATTGTGGCCTGAAAATATGTAGGGAACGATCCCAGTCTTTTGGTACTGGTTGAGACCTGATTTGTGACCCAGAATGTGATCTATTCTGGAGAATGTTCCATGTGCACTAGAGAAGATTGTCTATTATGTTGCTTTGGATGGAATGTTCTGAATATATCTGTGATGTCCATCTGGTTCAGTGTGTCATTTAAGGCCTTATTTCCTTGTTGATCTTTTGCTTGGATGATCTGTCCATTTCAGTGAGGGGGGTGTTAAAGTCCCCTACTCTAATTGTATTATTCTCGAGAACGTCAGTAGGCTTTTATAATATGCTAATCCTCATAGCAAATATTTATTCCTCTTTGACAGATGGGGCATTGAAGCTGAGAGAAATCTCACAACTTGCCCAAGACTACTCTAATGAGTAATTAAGATGTATAATATTTTACCACGTAAAAGCATTTTCACATCTCTTTGGTCATCTCTTTTAGTCTTTACCAACTGTCTTTCCATTTTACAGATGAGGAAACTGAGGCTCTAGGGTGGCTTGCTCAGGGTTACATAGCTAGTGGCTAACAGCTGGGACCAGAAGCTGAACATCTGGACCCTTCCCTGGCTGTTGCCGCCTCTGAAGAAGTATTTTCTGCCCCGGTGTTTTCTGCATAAATGAGCAAGTGTGCTTGCTATGCTTGTATCTTGATAAAGCTGAGACACCTCTCCCACTTCTTACTTCTGCTGAGTTTTCATGTGTCTTTGCTTTTGCAGATAAGCTAGTCAAGAGGGTGATATTAATTTATTTGGATGCATGCAGGTGGATATACTTCTGGAAAAATCTGATGATAAGAAGGGGTGGTCTGGACAACAGCCACAGCAGACCCTCCTCCTGGCCCCATCAGTGAGGGCCAGGAGGAACCTTCCAGACAATGCAGCCCAGCCCCCCCCACCATGTGTCTGTCACCTCACCAGAGACCCAGAGTGAGAACCGCCCACTTGAGCCCACTCAGTTTTAAGTCATTAAGTTTTGGGGTGATTTGTTACCCAGCAGTATGTACCCAGGAGGGTGACACAGGTGGATAGGACAGATAGTGATGGTCCTTTGTGCTGATGGGCTTCTCAGTTGTTGGGTTTTTTGTTTTTTTAGATTTTGTTCATTTATTTGAGAGAGGGGAGCAAGCAGGGGGAGCAGCAGAGGGAGAGGGAGAAGCAGGCTCCCCACTGAGGAGGAAGCCCAACTAGGGACTCGATCCTGGGATCACGACCCGAGGTGAAGAAAGGCAGACGCTTAATGGACAGAGCCACTGAAGGGCTTCTCAGTTCTCATGTCCATTCTCAGCCGTCCCTCCCACAGGGTCACTTTATGTAATCTCTGTTCCCGCTGGACTGCTCTGCTCCTTGCCCCAGGACCATGGTCCCTGCTGTGACCAGCCCCTTATCTTGGCAGTCCTTCTGACCTGAAGAGCCCCCTCTCCACTCTCTGCCCCCCACCTCCTCCCCATCTCTCAAGGCCTCCCCTGACACATGCTGTGTCATTTCATAGCATTCCAGTGTCTTGTCTGTGTGTGTCTCACCTATTTGACAAGTCCCTTTGAGGGCAGGGGCCAGCTCGTGCCTCAGAGACCCCTGTACTCTCTGAGCCATTGTGAGCGTGGATGGCAGCGGGCTGACCTGGGGAAGGGACGCTGAGGGTTCCGGCCACAGGGCGTCCTCCTGCTCTCTGTGGGTCTGCGATGACGCGTCTTCTGGGAGATCCAGCAGAGCCGGCTCTCTGGGCAGCCATTCACGAGCGGCACTTTGGGCGACAAAAGAGGTCGTGAGTGTGGGTGAATCCCGCCGATCTGAAGGGATGGCTGGAGGTCCTTCTGGAACTGCAGACCTGCTCTCTGGCCTGGGAAGGCAGGCGTTATAGGCACCTCTGGGTTCTGGGAAGGGGATGTGGGAGAGCTGGGAAAAGGGATGATGCTTAAAGGTATTGAGGGCCCGCTGAGATCAGGCTCTCGGCCAAGTACATCACACCTCACTTGAGGCTCCATTCTACATCTGTTACTTCGGGCAAGCTCTGTAACTTCTCTAGCTCACGGTTTCCTCATGTGTGAAGCAAGGATAATGACAGTACTTATGCTAAGTGTGCTTGAGGAGGAAGTTAGCTGGTTTACTAGCACAGGGCCTGGCATAGGAGAAGCACTGAGCGCTAGTTTGTATGATTGACAGAGAACTTACTGGAAAGGCATCCGGGAGTGCAGGGTTTCTGGAGGGTTGGCGACCCCTCCCCCCCAACATTCCCATCTATCCCAGTGGAAGACCCAGTTGGCTGGGCACAGATGCCAAGGTCACAGGGGTGTGGCAGTAGAAAGGGACATCCCCCTGAGCTGCAACGAGCTGCTCAGGTTTACGGATGACCCTAAACTCACAGGGCTGGGGGTTTTGTGTGTCTCCCTTACAGGTATTTCCCCGATGCCTAGAACAGGGCCTGGCACATAGTGGGCGCTCAACAGGTGTTTGCAGAATGAAGGCAAGAATAAACCCATGGGTCCGCATTTTGTTTAGTGCCACCTGGATCTCAGGATTAATGATCACGGAGGAAGCCTAATGGTCCAGCTAACATCCCTTGGCCCTACTATGTGCCCCTCCCTGGGCTGGAGCTAGAGACTCGGGGCCGAGTCAGGCACAGCCCGGTCCTTGCAGAGTCCTGGCTGCATCTCGATGGGGCTTGTAGCATGACAGTGGGAAAGGGCAGGAGTGAGAGGTTGATTCTGCCCAGATTCTCTCTTGGACAGACGACCTTTCCCCTTCTCCCCATCCCTCCTTTTCCCCACGTGTTGGGGGTCATTGCCCACTGTCTCGATGGCTCAGACGCACCCCCCAGTGCCCACACACCTGTACTGCACTCTTGCTGCACCAGCACCCGCTCCTGGGGACCCACAGGATTAGCAGGCAGGAGGCTCGGTGGCTCTGACAGTCTTTGCCTCTCTCTCTCCTGGTTCCTGGCCCCACTCCCACTCCAGGTGTCTTTGGGGCTGACTCTGCCTCCTTCAGAGAGGGTCAGAGCTCCTTCCCCCTCCCTACAGAAGAAGCAAGGGAGGGAAGAGGTTGCACTCACTGCCTCCTGCAAGAAGTGTCCCCTCCCCCCAGCCTCTCCTCCACATCTGTGCTCCTGGCAACCTAACCTACAGGTGCACTCAAATAGAAGGTACCCTTTCCACAACTGAGGGCAGGTCCAGTCCTCTGAACACTCCAAGTTTGGGGACCTTGATGCCAGCGAGCTGGGCTCATCAGTGGAGAGGCTGTGCCTGCCCAGCCCCAGGGGGTGGGGCCCGGAAGAGGTGGGAGAAAGGGGTCAGCAAGAGGGTCAGCTCCCGTGGTCCTTTGCTCTCTCTGGCCCCCCGTGGGCAGGGACACTCCAGAGACCCTGCTTTGGACAATGTTGGGATGGGTGCAGTAAGTCTGGGGATTTTTCTTCCCCAGGGACTTTCAGTTCAGTTCATTATAACATAATAATTCTAACTACATAATAACTATAACCACATCATACTAACTATACACTGTAACAGAAAATAAGATGACAATAATACAAACTCTCTGCTATTATGGGGAAATGAATTGGACACAAAGAAAATAGGAGTCATTTGCCCTCAGGGACATTTTCTAATTGAATCTCTGACCTCTCATTTTTAGGGGGGAAACTGAGGCTCGGGAGGAGTGACTGGTCCAGAGTCTCACAGCTAGTTAGTGAGAATCCAGAACTAGAAGCGGGACTTCTTACTCCTGGCCTCTATTCTTTCCCTACCTGCTCCAAGAGCTCATAAATTACGTGGGGAGAAGGGGCGACTCCGGCAGTTGGGGGGGGTCGCACTGACGTAGGTAAGCAGAGGTCATGGGGGGAGGAGGACAGGTGAACAGTTAATGTCGCAGAGTCTTTTCTTTCCCTTTTGGGTCTTTTTTTTCTAACTTTTTTTTTTTTTTTAAGATTTTGTTTATTTGTTTTTATTTTAGAGATTGAGAGAGAGAGAGTACAAGCAGGGGGGGAGAGAGAGAGACAAGCAGACTCCACGGTGAGCACAGAGCCCTGTGCGGGGCTGGATCTCATGACCCTGAGATCATGACCTGATCCGAAATCAAGAGTCAGATGCTTAACCAACTGAGCCACCCAGGCGCACCCCCCTCCTGTTGTGGGTCTTTGTAATGGTGACCACTCACTTTCACTGAGCCCTTACTAAGTACCAGACCCCTTAATGCATCATCGCATTTAATCACAAGGGATTGTCTCAATTGTCTGCTTTTTTTTTTTTTTTTTGGCCAGGGATGACATCAACTCTTGGAGAAATCATTCAAATTGTTCACAGGGACCTATTTCCAGATCCAGAGACCACATCTAGTACCCTCAAGAGGACAGGACATGGGTCTCCTCCTAACAGTCCCCTCATTGCCCTGGCCAGGCTCCAACTTGCAGAGATGCGCACTGACTGACGGGACCATTAGGCCGGTGTTTGGAGAATAGTGGTCCCCTGATGCAGCAGGCAGCTGTCAGGGCCCAGCTGTTGGACGGCCGAGACCTTGGGCAGGTGCCATGTTCCCACCACTGAGCTGAAGTGCGTGCACTCTGGCAGCCCCAGGGTGGGGGGGCTCTCAGCTCATTTGAAAAGATATTATTTGTGGGCAGCAAAGTGTGGCCAAAAGAGCAAGAATTGAACCAAATGTAAAACCCCCACTTTCCTTCAGGCTAACTGGGTGATTTGGAGGCATTTATATAACCTTTCTGAGCCCTCGTAACCTTATTTGGACAATGGAGCTCCTGACACCCACTGTGCAGGGCTCTCGGGATGATTAGTAATCACAGCTAATGCTTTGTCTCATCATTTGAGCCTGACCATGTAGGAGACACTATTCTGAGCTCAGGATGGGGATCAGCTCACAGCATCATTGCAGCAATCCTGGGAGGCGCTATTTTTGTTCCCATTTCACAGATAAGTAAACTAAGGCAACCCATGAAAATTTACACGATACGGTCCATGCTCTAAAGGCTGTTAGATATATATTTTTTAAAAGATTTTATTAATTTAGTTGACAGAGAGAGCTCACGAGTAGACAGAGAGAGAGAGGAGGGAAGCAGGCTCTCTGCTGAGCAGAGAGCCCAAGGTGGGGCTTGATCCCAGGATCCTGGGATTATGACCTGAGCTGAAAGCAGAGGCTTCAACCCACTGAGCCACCCAGGCACCCCTAGATATTTTTAATATAACCCACTGGGAAAGTTAAGTTGAGTTGCTCTGGTCACACAGCTTGTGGAAGAGGGATTCAAGCCCAGATTGTCTGGCTCCAGAAACGTGGTTTGGAAACTATACATGTTACTTTAGTTCTAAATCACTTAGCACCTTTTTTCAAGTGCCTGGTCGGTTGTAACCTAGGGCCACAACCCTGGGTGAGTGCGGAATTGCTCAACTGAGTTATATGAGTCCTGGCCTTGCTTAAAATCTTGGTATTTTGTTCATTGTTATGCCCCAGTAGTGGGTCCGTGATTAAAGGAGCGAGAGACTGATACAAAGCGAAGGTCAAGCAAAGCTTTATTTCACGCCAAGCGTCAAAAATCTAACTGAGGGGCGCCTGGCTCAGTGGGTTAAAGCCTCTGCCTTCGGCTCAGGTCATGATCCCAGAGAGCCCCGCGGCGGGCTCTCTGCTCAGCAGGGAGCCTGCTTACTCCTCTCTCTCTGCCTGCCTCTTTGCCTACTTGTGATCTCTGTCAAATAAATAAATAAAATCTTAAAAAATAATAATAAAAAAAGAATCTAACCGAATGTTCTGGGCCACACCTCTTACAAGAGAGGGCGACCCTTCTCTGTTTCACAGACTAGCTTTTAAGGACAAAGGCCATGCAGTCGGGCCTGGCCACGCACAGGTGGCCAATGAGATTGTAACACACGCAGGAAACTCCACAGTGATGCTAGGTGACCAACTGAGTTACAATTTACCCTAGTAGACATCTGAACCAGCCTATTACACCTTGATTGGGATTGGCGCCCAAAAGGCTCCCAAAGGGCGGGGCCCATACTCCTTGGTAACCAGGGAGACAGTATGCACCCCCCACCCCCCACTGATCAATGTCTCCACCTGGTCTGACCCACCTTTGTATCTGAGCTTTGTTACCTGAAGCTGGTTTATCCCCTGGGGGAAGGGGAGCAGGGACAGTTTCTAAATAGGTCCTTACATTCATCATGGGTTATTTTTGCATTAAGTTTGATTTTAAAATTACATTAATATAGTATTAATTTTAGTTGCTGAGTTGTGTGGTACCCCCTTAAATTTTGCCCCGAAATGAGTATCTTGCTGGTCTCATCCTGGTCCCCACCCTGCTTGACCTGCCCACCCAGCCCAGTTTAAAAAAAAAAAAAAGTCTCCCAGGGCAGCAGAATCAGGGAATAGAGAGAGGCTCTTCCAAGACTAATTGGTTCCCAAGGCAAAGATTAATTTGTATGAGCCGTGCCAACTGGTCCAGAGGGTGGGGCAGTATTTTCTTGGGCAGCAGTGGCTGGTTCTCAGCACAAAGGTGACCTCTGCTATGGGGGTGGTGGGGCAGGTAGATGGCTCCTCTCCCAACTTCCCCGAGAAAAATTACTGTGGGAGCCTGAGAAAAGGAAGAGCGCGGGCACACACCCAGAGCCAAGGTCTGCATTGTGAAATATCGAGCCTCATTCTGGGGCTGAAGCCCTCTCATGGAGAGGCTGGCCTAGAGGTTGTCCACTCACCCCCTTTCGGCTCCTTTGTTCCCAAAGGGCTCCCACTGTCCTTATGTAAATTGAGTAAGCATGTAGCCAATGAAACGGGAGTTCCAAAAGCGAGTTGTGATTTATGCAGAAACGAAATGAAACGCTTGGAAGAGACTGGATAACTGTGACCTTAAGAAATCGCTACCAGATTAGGTGTCTGTGAGAAAGCTGAAAGCCTGGGAAGGAAGGTAGTAAAAACCTGGAAGAGCTCATGCAGGTTGCTTTAGGAGGGTCTCAAAGTCATGGTGCTACTTTAAAGAAATGGAATTATGGGTGACGTATGACGGCAGTGGTTTATAGAAGACAGAAAGCGAAGAACTCAAAGGATTGGCAGACGCATCTATTTATGAGTTTTAAATTAAAATAAATGTTTAATTGTAATAATTTGTAATGGGTGATTTGTAATAATTTCTCTCCAACCAACTTTTCACTTACACTGTGTCAATCATATCAGATAAGAGAGATTTTCCTGTATTTGTTTATGTCAAACATATATCCTTCGGGTATCCCACCACTAACAGGTCCTAGTAACTTTTGTGTGTGTGTCGCACCCAGCATTTTCGTCTCAATGTCACTATGATTATTTCACAGCAAGGAAACATTTAAGTTCATTGGTTTAACATCAGTTAGCCTATAGTTGAGAAGTCATTTGCATAAGCAGCACTGATTGGTTCCTTAAAGCAAGGAACATTTGCATCGGTGGTGTGAATGGTCCATAGACTAATAGTACATTTGTAAGCCAGTCTGTGGTTGGTCACCAGGTCACATGCTGTGTCATTTCATAGCATTCCAGTGTCTTGTCTGTGTGTGTCTCACCTATTTGACAAGTCCCTTTGAGGGCAGGGGCCAGCTCGTGCCTCAGAGACCCCTGTACTCTCTGAGCCATTGTGAGCGTGGATGGCAGCGGGCTGACCTGGGGAAGGGACGCTGAGGGTTCCGGCCACAGGGCGTCCTCCTGCTCTCTGTGGGTCTGCGATGACGCGTCTTCTGGGAGATCCAGCAGAGCCGGCTCTCTGGGCAGCCATTCACGAGCGGCACTTTGGGCGACAAAAGAGGTCGTGAGTGTGGGTGAATCCCGCCGATCTGAAGGGATGGCTGGAGGTCCTTCTGGAACTGCAGACCTGCTCTCTGGCCTGGGAAGGCAGGCGTTATAGGCACCTCTGGGTTCTGGGAAGGGGATGTGGGAGAGCTGGGAAAAGGGATGATGCTTAAAGGTATTGAGGGCCCGCTGAGATCAGGCTCTCGGCCAAGTACATCACACCTCACTTGAGGCTCCATTCTACATCTGTTACTTCGGGCAAGCTCTGTAACTTCTCTAGCTCACGGTTTCCTCATGTGTGAAGCAAGGATAATGACAGTACTTATGCTAAGTGTGCTTGAGGAGGAAGTTAGCTGGTTTACTAGCACAGGGCCTGGCATAGGAGAAGCACTGAGCGCTAGTTTGTATGATTGACAGAGAACTTACTGGAAAGGCATCCGGGAGTGCAGGGTTTCTGGAGGGTTGGCGACCCCTCCCCCCCAACATTCCCATCTATCCCAGTGGAAGACCCAGTTGGCTGGGCACAGATGCCAAGGTCACAGGGGTGTGGCAGTAGAAAGGGACATCCCCCTGAGCTGCAACGAGCTGCTCAGGTTTACGGATGACCCTAAACTCACAGGGCTGGGGGTTTTGTGTGTCTCTCCCTTACAGGTATTTTTCCCCGATGCCTAGAACAGGGCCTGGCACATAGTGGGCGCTCAACAGGTGTTTGCAGAATGAAGGCAAGAATAAACCCATGGGTCCGCATTTTGTTTAGTGCCACCTGGATCTCAGGATTAATGATCACGGAGGAAGCCTAATGGTCCAGCTAACATCCCTTGGCCCTACTATGTGCCCCTCCCTGGGCTGGAGCTAGAGACTCGGGGCCGAGTCAGGCACAGCCCGGTCCTTGCAGAGTCCTGGCTGCATCTCGATGGGGCTTGTAGCATGACAGTGGGAAAGGGCAGGAGTGAGAGGTTGATTCTGCCCAGATTCTCTCTTGGACAGACGACCTTTCCCCTTCTCCCCATCCCTCCTTTTCCCCACGTGTTGGGGGTCATTGCCCACTGTCTCGATGGCTCAGACGCACCCCCCAGTGCCCACACACCTGTACTGCACTCTTGCTGCACCAGCACCCGCTCCTGGGGACCCACAGGATTAGCAGGCAGGAGGCTCGGTGGCTCTGACAGTCTTTGCCTCTCTCTCTCCTGGTTCCTGGCCCCACTCCCACTCCAGGTGTCTTTGGGGCTGACTCTGCCTCCTTCAGAGAGGGTCAGAGCTCCTTCCCCCTCCCTACAGAAGAAGCAAGGGAGGGAAGAGGTTGCACTCACTGCCTCCTGCAAGAAGTGTCCCCTCCCCCCAGCCTCTCCTCCACATCTGTGCTCCTGGCAACCTAACCTACAGGTGCACTCAAATAGAAGGTACCCTTTCCACAACTGAGGGCAGGTCCAGTCCTCTGAACACTCCAAGTTTGGGGACCTTGATGCCAGCGAGCTGGGCTCATCAGTGGAGAGGCTGTGCCTGCCCAGCCCCAGGGGGTGGGGCCCGGAAGAGGTGGGAGAAAGGGGTCAGCAAGAGGGTCAGCTCCCGTGGTCCTTTGCTCTCTCTGGCCCCCCGTGGGCAGGGACACTCCAGAGACCCTGCTTTGGACAATGTTGGGATGGGTGCAGTAAGTCTGGGGATTTTTCTTCCCCAGGGACTTTCAGTTCAGTTCATTATAACATAATAATTCTAACTACATAATAACTATAACCACATCATACTAACTATACACTGTAACAGAAAATAAGATGACAATAATACAAACTCTCTGCTATTATGGGGAAATGAATTGGACACAAAGAAAATAGGAGTCATTTGCCCTCAGGGACATTTTCTAATTGAATCTCTGACCTCTCATTTTTAGGGGGGAAACTGAGGCTCGGGAGGAGTGACTGGTCCAGAGTCTCACAGCTAGTTAGTGAGAATCCAGAACTAGAAGCGGGACTTCTTACTCCTGGCCTCTATTCTTTCCCTACCTGCTCCAAGAGCTCATAAATTACGTGGGGAGAAGGGGCGACTCCGGCAGTTGGGGGGGGTCGCACTGACGTAGGTAAGCAGAGGTCATGGGGGGAGGAGGACAGGTGAACAGTTAATGTCGCAGAGTCTTTTCTTTCCCTTTTGGGTCTTTTTTTCTAACTTTTTTTTCTTTTTAAGATTTTGTTTATTTGTTTATTTTAGAGATTGAGAGAGAGAGAGTACAAGCAGGGGGGGAGAGAGAGAGACAAGCAGACTCCACGGTGAGCACAGAGCCCTGTGCGGGGCTGGATCTCATGACCCTGAGATCATGACCTGATCCGAAATCAAGAGTCAGATGCTTAACCAACTGAGCCACCCAGGCGCACCCCCCTCCTGTTGTGGGTCTTTGTAATGGTGACCACTCACTTTCACTGAGCCCTTACTAAGTACCAGACCCCTTAATGCATCATCGCATTTAATCACAAGGGATTGTCTCAATTGTCTGCTTTTTTTTTTTTTTTTTGGCCAGGGATGACATCAACTCTTGGAGAAATCATTCAAATTGTTCACAGGGACCTATTTCCAGATCCAGAGACCACATCTAGTACCCTCAAGAGGACAGGACATGGGTCTCCTCCTAACAGTCCCCTCATTGCCCTGGCCAGGCTCCAACTTGCAGAGATGCGCACTGACTGACGGGACCATTAGGCCGGTGTTTGGGAGAATAGTGGTCCCCTGATGCAGCAGGCAGCTGTCAGGGCCCAGCTGTTGGACGGCCGAGACCTTGGGCAGGTGCCATGTTCCCACCACTGAGCTGAAGTGCGTGCACTCTGGCAGCCCCAGGGTGGGGGGGCTCTCAGCTCATTTGAAAAGATATTATTTGTGGGCAGCAAAGTGTGGCCAAAAGAGCAAGAATTGAACCAAATGTAAAACCCCCACTTTCCTTCAGGCTAACTGGGTGATTTGGAGGCATTTATATAACCTTTCTGAGCCCTCGTAACCTTATTTGGACAATGGAGCTCCTGACACCCACTGTGCAGGGCTCTCGGGATGATTAGTAATCACAGCTAATGCTTTGTCTCATCATTTGAGCCTGACCATGTAGGAGACACTATTCTGAGCTCAGGATGGGGATCAGCTCACAGCATCATTGCAGCAATCCTGGGAGGCGCTATTTTTGTTCCCATTTCACAGATAAGTAAACTAAGGCAACCCATGAAAATTTACACGATACGGTCCATGCTCTAAAGGCTGTTAGATATATATTTTTTAAAAGATTTTATTAATTTAGTTGACAGAGAGAGCTCACGAGTAGACAGAGAGAGAGAGGAGGGAAGCAGGCTCTCTGCTGAGCAGAGAGCCCAAGGTGGGGCTTGATCCCAGGATCCTGGGATTATGACCTGAGCTGAAAGCAGAGGCTTCAACCCACTGAGCCACCCAGGCACCCCTAGATATTTTTAATATAACCCACTGGGAAAGTTAAGTTGAGTTGCTCTGGTCACACAGCTTGTGGAAGAGGGATTCAAGCCCAGATTGTCTGGCTCCAGAAACGTGGTTTGGAAACTATACATGTTACTTTAGTTCTAAATCACTTAGCACCTATTTTTCAAGTGCCTGGTCGGTTGTAACCTAGGGCCACAACCCTGGGTGAGTGCGGAATTGCTCAACTGAGTTATATGAGTCCTGGCCTTGCTTAAAATCTTGGTATTTTGTTCATTGTTATGCCCCAGTAGTGGGTCCGTGATTAAAGGAGCGAGAGACTGATACAAAGCGAAGGTCAAGCAAAGCTTTATTTCACGCCAAGCGTCAAAAATCTAACTGAGGGGCGCCTGGCTCAGTGGGTTAAAGCCTCTGCCTTCGGCTCAGGTCATGATCCCAGAGAGCCCCGCGGCGGGCTCTCTGCTCAGCAGGGAGCCTGCTTACTCCTCTCTCTCTGCCTGCCTCTTTGCCTACTTGTGATCTCTGTCAAATAAATAAATAAAATCTTAAAAAATAATAATAAAAAAAGAATCTAACCGAATGTTCTGGGCCACACCTCTTACAAGAGAGGGCGACCCTTCTCTGTTTCACAGACTAGCTTTTAAGGACAAAGGCCATGCAGTCGGGCCTGGCCACGCACAGGTGGCCAATGAGATTGTAACACACGCAGGAAACTCCACAGTGATGCTAGGTGACCAACTGAGTTACAATTTACCCTAGTAGACATCTGAACCAGCCTATTACACCTTGATTGGGATTGGCGCCCAAAAGGCTCCCAAAGGGCGGGGCCCATACTCCTTGGTAACCAGGGAGACAGTATGCACCCCCCACCCCCCACTGATCAATGTCTCCACCTGGTCTGACCCACCTTTGTATCTGAGCTTTGTTACCTGAAGCTGGTTTATCCCCTGGGGGAAGGGGAGCAGGGACAGTTTCTAAATAGGTCCTTACATTCATCATGGGTTATTTTTGCATTAAGTTTGATTTTAAAATTACATTAATATAGTATTAATTTTAGTTGCTGAGTTTTGTGTGGTACCCCCTTAAATTTTGCCCCGAAATGAGTATCTTGCTGGTCTCATCCTGGTCCCCACCCTGCTTGACCTGCCCACCCAGCCCAGTTTAAAAAAAAAAAAAAGTCTCCCAGGGCAGCAGAATCAGGGAATAGAGAGAGGCTCTTCCAAGACTAATTGGTTCCCAAGGCAAAGATTAATTTGTATGAGCCGTGCCAACTGGTCCAGAGGGTGGGGCAGTATTTTCTTGGGCAGCAGTGGCTGGTTCTCAGCACAAAGGTGACCTCTGCTATGGGGGTGGTGGGGCAGGTAGATGGCTCCTCTCCCAACTTCCCGAGAAAAAAATTACTGTGGGAGCCTGAGAAAAGGAAGAGCGCGGGCACACACCCAGAGCCAAGGTCTGCATTGTGAAATATCGAGCCTCATTCTGGGGCTGAAGCCCTCTCATGGAGAGGCTGGCCTAGAGGTTGTCCACTCACCCCCTTTCGGCTCCTTTGTTCCCAAAGGGCTCCCACTGTCCTTATGTAAATTGAGTAAGCATGTAGCCAATGAAACGGGAGTTCCAAAAGCGAGTTGTGATTTATGCAGAAACGAAATGAAACGCTTGGAAGAGACTGGATAACTGTGACCTTAAGAAATCGCTACCAGATTAGGTGTCTGTGAGAAAGCTGAAAGCCTGGGAAGGAAGGTAGTAAAAACCTGGAAGAGCTCATGCAGGTTGCTTTAGGAGGGTCTCAAAGTCATGGTGCTACTTTAAAGAAATGGAATTATGGGTGACGTATGACGGCAGTGGTTTATAGAAGACAGAAAGCGAAGAACTCAAAGGATTGGCAGACGCATCTATTTATGAGTTTTAAATTAAAATAAATGTTTAATTGTAATAATTTGTAATGGGTGATTTGTAATAATTTCTCTCCAACCAACTTTTCACTTACACTGTGTCAATCATATCAGATAAGAGAGATTTTCCTGTATTTGTTTATGTCAAACATATATCCTTCGGGTATCCCACCACTAACAGGTCCTAGTAACTTTTGTGTGTGTGTCGCACCCAGCATTTTCGTCTCAATGTCACTATGATTATTTCACAGCAAGGAAACATTTAAGTTCATTGGTTTAACATCAGTTAGCCTATAGTTGAGAAGTCATTTGCATAAGCAGCACTGATTGGTTCCTTAAAGCAAGGAACATTTGCATCGGTGGTGTGAATGGTCCATAGACTAATAGTACATTTGTAAGCCAGTCTGTGGTTGGTCACCAGGGTAAGACTCTACTTGTGAATTTATGCCTCATGGGTAGTGGAGTGGGGCAGTTCCTTACCCAAGCTGGAGAAGGCATCTCTCCCTCCAACTCCAAGGTTGACCAAGGCCACAGAAATGTATTTTATGGGTGAACTTTCCTGACCTTTGCCAGTGCCATTGACCCCGTGGTGGGGGGCAAAGAGGTTATGTGAGGTCATTAAGTGCAGGGAGGGGAGAAGTGGAGTGTGGGTTTACTCATCTTCTAGGGCCAGTTGTTGGCTCATTCCCATCTTCACTTCCAACCACCCGGGGGGGTTGGGGCCGCTGAATGGGGAGCCCACAGCTTAGAGTTCTAAAAAGAGAAAAGGTTTTGGGTTTAGGAAATAGTGACCCATTCAAACAATATAACCTACACTTCCTGCATTCCCAAACCCCAAAGGAAAAAAAATCCTTGTTCTGGAAGGATCCCAAGAAGTCATAGAGTCCTGTCATAGAGTCCTGCTTTGAAACTTCCATCCAGCTTTCTTTTAACCACAAGACTGAGTCCAGTGTGGGCAGGGAGGGCTCCAATCCACTGGAGGACTGGGAAGGTGTCTCTGGGTGACAGGGCTTACCTCCAGCCACCAGTGCAGACAGTGGTAGGGGCCTGATCACGGAGTGTCTGTAGGAGTCCTGTAAGTGTGCTTGGCCTAAGACTCTGGCGTTATGAGTGGGCTTGGAGGCCAGAGATATATTAGGAGTACAAAAATTGGGGATTTTCTCAAAGCCAAGTGGAACAAAGGGCCTGTGTGTGCAATTTTTTCCCCCCATTTCTCTTCCTACCTGTCATCTTGGAAATACTTTGAAAAAGATGCCAAAGGTGGATATTGAAATATGGGTTCTATTTGCTTTTAAGAGATTATGTGCTAAAAAAAAGGAAAAATATTGGTTGTCAGTCCTTGGGGTTTTGTTTTCAAAAAAAAAAAAAAAAAAAAAGAGGGGCGCCTGGGTGGCTCAGCGGGTTAAGCCGCTGCCTTCGGCTCAGGTCATGATCTCAGGGTCCTGGGATCGAGCCCTGCATGGGGCTCCCTGCTCAGCAGGGAGCCTGCTTCCTCCTCTCTCTCTCTGCCTGCCTCTCTGCCTACTTGTGATCTCTCTCTGTCAAATAAATAAATAAAATCTTAAAAAAAAAAAAAAAAAAAGATACCTCTCTTAAAAAAAAGATCAGGTTTGCATGCTGAAGAAATGGCACCCTAGGCGATTCCCAGTGGGGCTGACATTCCCCACCAGGGGACATCCAGCCATGTCTGGAGACATTCAGTTGTCATGGCGGGGTCTGGGGCACTCCTGGAATTTAGTGGGTAGAAATGAGAGGGGCCCACAATGCACAGGGCAGCCCCTCACAGGAATTATCCCACTCCCAATGTCAATGGCGCCAAGGTTGAAGATTTTGTTCTAGGCTGAGCCCGGGCTCGCCGTGTGACCTTGTGTGAGTCACAGAAGTCTCTAGGCCTGGGGCCTGCCCCTTGGTGAAACAGAGAGAGAAAGAAATGTTGCAACATTATAGCAAGGATTTTAAAAACACAGGGAATGCGTTTACATGAGAGGAATATAACATAGATTTGCACAGTTGGGGGTTGGCAGCGCCAGTCTTGGGGTAAAAGAGAGCGTGCTGGCAGAGGAGGGCTGGGTTGGGATGGATCAAGGTGTGTTTCACTGTCTGCTCCCAACACAACAGCAGTTTGCTCCTTCTCTGATACCTTCATCTGCCAAATGGGGTCAAAGCAGGACTTTCTTAGAAAGGGAGCTGACACTTGCCAAACACCACATACAGATGTCAGATGTGTTTGCATGTCTTATATAAGCTTTACGAAACCCTGCAAGAGGGTTCCATATATGAGACAAGAAAGCTGAGGTTCAGAGAGGTAAAGTGACTTGCCCAAGGTCACACATCTCCTAAGGCAAAACAGGAAAGCCAGCCTAGGCTGATTTGTTTTCCGAGTCCCTTTACTTGATGCCACTGGTGATGGCTTTCTGAGTCTCGTCCTGCAATAAGCCCCTTGTTTTTGGTGGGGGAAGGGTGTAGAGCATGAAGGGTTTCCTCACTCTTCCTTTTAGACTCTCAGCCTCCTTGCTTGTGGTCAGAGCCTGGTGCCAGGCAGGCCAGTGACCATAGCCGGAAAGTAAGTAGACGTCAGCAGTGAAGACCTGGGCTTGTCCTCACTGAGTCAGATTTGAATGTTCTATCTTGGACAATTCACTCATCTTATGGGCCTGAGTTTCCTCAGTCACCGTCTGGGTCCTATTACCCGTATGAAACTCCTCCCCCCTCTGAGCTCAGGATGGATCCCCTTAATTCAGGACTGACCTCCTAAGCTCAGAAAGTCCTAGAGACTTCGACCTGTCCGTGTCATCTTTTAGAAATCAACTAATGAATTGCAGGAACAGGAAAAGAAACGTTTAGGGAACACACCTGCCCATATGAATCACAAATTCCCTGACAATTACCTCAGCTTCGTTAGAATGTTAAAACCCTCTCTGAATATTCATCTCAAGCCCTAATAAAAGGAGCCTGCTGGGGAGTCCTGGCTTTGGAAGCTATTCCCCAGGGACCTCCTTGTTTGTACAAATAAAGTGACCTCTGCCTGGTGTAGTCTTGGTCTCTAGAGCACCACGGAACGGGCCCACTTGGGGCCAGCAACAGCCCCAACTGCAGGATTGCCCTAAGGCTGAGAAAACCTGTGTGTTTTGTCATCATGCAAGGGTCACCTGAAGGTGAGGGAGGCTGGGGTGCAGACTCCCGCTGGACAGGAAGTCAGAACACCGGGGTTCTAGTTCCAATGCTACCCCTAACTCCTCCTAACAAAACCCCAGGCTTCGAGGGAATGGAAATTAGGCCAGTGGAGAGAAAGTGACCCCACAACCCGCTTTCCTCTCTGGAGCTCACTTATTTACATGTTGTTGGACAATAGGCAATCCAGAAACTTCTGAGCTGGGCTGGGTCCTTGATGTCTCCCTGTGGACAGGCAGATGCAGAGGGGACCTTCTCATGGGGTTTATGACTCATTCAGAAGGGTTCCTCTGAGAAGCCTATAGTTCTGTGGGTAGGGACTTCGGTTTACGTCCCCCATGCTTCTGTGTCCTGACTCCGTGGTTTGCATCCTTGCTCCTCAGAGAGAGTGGTCTGGACCACCACTAGCGGCAGTGGCGTAGTTTAGGATCTGGTGAGAAATGCAGACCCTCCCCCCCTCAGACCTGCCGATTCAGCATCTTCCGTTTTTGGAACAAGACAGGGGGTTCTTCTGCATGTTCAAATGTGGGATGGGGGCACCTGGGTGGCTCAGTGGGTTAAGCCTCTGCCTTCGGCTCAGGTCACGGTCTCAGGGTCCTGGGATCGAGCCCTGCGTCGGGCTCTCTGCTCAGTAGGGAGCCTGCTTCTTCCTCTCTCTCTCTGTCAGCCTCTCTGCCTACTTGTGATCTCTGTCTCCATCAAATAAATAAATAAAATCTTAAAAAAAAAAGAAAAGAAAAGAAATGTGGGACGAATCAGGTTAGGGCAAGCAAATGTGTACTAAAATGTTCACTCTCCAGGATTTTACAATTTATTTATTGCTGGAGAGAGAGAGAGCACACAAGCGAGTGGGAGGGGGGAGGACAGAAGGAGGGGGAGCGAGAATCTCAAGCAGACTCCGCTCTTCCTTTGGGGCCTGACGCAGGGCTCCGTCTCACAACCCTGAGATCATGACCTGAGCTGAAGTCAAGAGGCTTCACTGACTGCGTCAGCCAGGCCCCCCTGCAATGTTCCCTCTTAAATTCTCAGACCTGCAGGCCTCAAGTGTTAGAAGAGCACAGCATTCCTCAAACTGTTTCATCAAAGAATCCTAGTAGATCGGGGCTGGCAAACTTTCTGCAGAGGACCAGATCGTAAATATTTTAGGCTCTCGGACCATACGGTCTCTGCTGCAAGCAGTCGGCTCTGTTGTTGCAGGGGAAACGCAGCCATATGGCGTAGCTGTGTTCCAATAAAACTTTATTTACAAAACATACTTGGTTCGCAGGCTCTCGTCCTAGTGGAGCAACGATTTGGTGTCTAGCGCTCCGCAGTTATGTCCCAAAAGTTCTCAGAAGTCTCGTCTCTCATCTGGAAAGCTGAATCTGAATTTTGTAGCTGGCTTCATGGCATAGCTGGGTTTAATATAGTTTTTTTTTCCTTCCTACCCAATCTTCATAGGAAATTGATGCTTTAGGAAGAGGCTTTGCCTTTATTCTCTGCCTTTACATCCCCCGCCGGTCTGCCGAGGAGCAAACGTTCAGAGACGCTGGCCCCACACGCCTGCTGGGAGTGAGGCTTTGTCTCCTAAGGAATGAATCCTGATTGATTGATTAAATCGTCTTAATCCTGTCTCCTAAGGATTGAAAGCAAGAGAGAAGAGCTGCTCACAGGGCCCAGGTGTGCGGTTGGTAGTACTAATGACGCTTATCACGAGCCTCTGTTATTTTTTTTATTTTATTTTTTATTTTATTTTTTTAAAGCTTTTATTTATTAATTTGACAGAGAGAAATCACAAGTAGTCGGAGAGGCAGCCAGAGAGAGAGAGAGAGATAGGGAAGCAGGCTCCCTGCTGAGCAGAGAGCCCGATGTGGGACTCGATCCCAGGACCCTGAGATCATGACCTGAGCCGAAGGCAGCGGCTTAAACCACTGAGCCACCCAGGCGCCCCACAAGCCTCTGTTATTTAATTGGCTTTTGATGGGGATGGAGGGCAGAGGCCCATTTTACAGATAGGGAAACTGAGGCTCTGGGCAATTAAGTGACTCAGCCACTGCCCCTCCTTGTCAGTGGTACAGTTCAGAGCTCTGGCCCAGTGAGCGCCCTTCCTTCTGCCCTGTCACAGTTTGTGCTCTTAATTTGTGCCAGAGATAATGTGGATGGGCTGGATTGCCTCTCTGCGCCCGATTCTTAAGCCTTCCCTGACTCATGCCTTTGGTCTTGTCACTCTGCCGTGTCCTTCCGGGAGGACGGGGAGAGACACGTGGAGCCGAGCTGCCCCAACTAGACCTGCTCAGCGGCCACAGAGCCCTGACTCGGAGTGATTCCAGCCAAAGTCCTCAGGGCCACCTATCAGACTCCCAGCTGACCTCAGACATGTGAAAAAGAAATGCATGTCATCGGATGCCACGGAGGGCCTGTGGTTGGTTGTCACACAGGGCTGTTATTCACACCAGCAATAATTCCCCTCTCGGGGGGACGCCTGGGGGGCTCCGTCAGTGTCTGCCTTTGGCTCAGGTCCTGATCTTGGGGTCCTGGTATTGAGCCCAGAACAGGGCTCCCTGCTTGGTGGGGAGTCTGCGTCTCCCTCTACCTCTGCCCTGCTTGTGGACGTGGGCACATGCGCTCTCTCTCTCAAATAAGAATAAATAAAATCTTAGAAAAAAAAACAAATAATTCTCCTCTCGATTTTCTATCAGGACCCTGCCAGCTTCCTTGAGGCTTGTCAGCACACCCACGCTGCACCTGTCCCCAGCAGGGCCTGTCCCCGGCAGGGCCTGTCCCCGGCAGGGCCTGTCCCCGGCAGGGGGCTGCACTGTGCCGGGGTGGGGGGCGGGGGGCACGGTCCTTAAAGTCTGGGGACTAATGGCAGAATAACATAGTTGTTAGCCACCCAGGCTGGGCTTAGGTCGTGGCACCCGCTACTTGCTGTGTGACCTTGGGAGAGTTTTAAAACCTCTCTGAGCCTCAATTTCCCCATCTGTCGAGGGGGAGAATAATCAGAGTTGTCATGATTATTAAGGGAATGTGCACCTGAAGCCCTTGGGTGGCACTTGGCGCACAGATCGAGGCTCAATACCCAGCGACTGTGTTATACTCCCAAGAGCACTCAGTGGTCCTGGGCCTGTGGGGCTGTGGGCCCTCGGGGCCGGGGGTTCCGCTGCTGAGGTGGAAGGTGAATGGGCGGGTCAGCGCCCACTTTCCCTCACTTCCAGCCATTGGTTTGTGGCCTCTTGACAAAGTCCCCAGATCCTTGCTGTCACCCAAGGGAGTCCCTCATGACCCCTCCCTTGCCTCTCATTGCACTCCCATGGCTCACTCCAGATTCTGCCGGGAGGGAGGAGGGACGGGGTAGTTATCTCCTACTGCTGCCTTAACAAATGATCGCAAATCGTTTACTGGCCTAAAACCCATAGAATAATTATCTTGTAGCTCTGGAGGCTCTCGGGGAGAACCCTTTTCCCAATCTTTTCCAGCCTCTAGAGGTCGCCTGCCCTCCTTGGCTTGTGACCCCTTCCTCCCTCTGTAAAGCCAGCAGCGGAACATCTTAAAATTGCCATCTGACTCTGACCCCCTGCTCCCACCCCTATCCCCCCTCCGCCTCCAAACCGCCTGTAACACAGGACTGGGTAATGGAGGATACTCTCCCCATCCCGAGGCCACAGAGCAATCACGTCTGCCAAATCCCTTTTGCAGCAGGAGGTAACACATTAGCAGGTCCCGTACATGAGGACGTGGACGTCTTAGGAGGGCTGTTACTCTGTTTGCCACAGATAGACATGCACACGGCAGTGGCTCTTGTCCCCAAGTCTGAGAATTATACAATCTCGTTGGACGAACAGAGCCGTGGCTTATGTTTTATCCTTTATTAGCTAATAAAAAGCAATCTGGATAATTCAAACACATTCATGAAAGTTTATATGGATTTTAGACAGGAGGGGGCAGCTCAGCGACACAACTCAGATGCCTCTTATGTCAGCACTGAATTATTACTGAGCTACTAAACACCTCTCTCTGTCATTGCCTAGGTCGGGCCATGTTGATTTTGTCCCGGTTCATTGCAGTAGCCTCCTGGCTGGCCTCCGTGCCTCCACTCTTGCCTGCTCCAAGTCACCCTGCATACAGCTGTCAGATGCATGCTTTGGGGGTACATATCTGAACCCAGGGGTCCTTTTCTATCCACAACCTTTCTCTGGCTCTCTACCACCCTCAGAATAAAGTCCCAACAGTCCTCTGCCACAGCGCAAGGCTGTCCTTGAAAGACTTTTGCTCACTTTCCAGACACATCTCTTGCCGTTCCCTGCCTGGGTGGCCAATCATCCCAGTTTGCCTGTCCCAGTCTTAGCTCTGAAAGTCCCTGCATCCTGGAAAACTACCCAGTACTGGAATTGCTGGTCCCTCTTTCCCTGCCCCGCACTTTATGCTCTAGCAGCACCCGTTGCTTGGAGATGTCTTCCAAGTAGCTGCCGTGACTCTGTTCACGCCCTTCTCTCAGTCGGGAAAGCCATCCCTTAGGTTATTCCCCCCAGGTACCAGAGAGGGGTGTGCCGAACTGCAGATAACTGACAACCTCATTATGGTGGTTAAAACCAGTGCAGGTTTATTATTTTCTTTTCACATAATAAGACATTCAGAGCCTGGTTGCTGGCATTGGATCTGCAACTTGGTGATGGTGGAACTCATGGCTGCAGTTCTCCTGGCTACAAGACGGCTGCTTCAGCTCCATGCATCACATCCACATCCATATTCTTGCAGGGCAGTAGAGTTGTGGTGGTCAAGAGCATCGGTTCTGGAGCCAGATTACCAATGCCTGGATCCGAACCCCATCACCTCCTAGTTAAATCACCTTGGGAAGTCACCAGCCCTCTCTAGCCTCAATTTTCTCATTGGTGAAAAACCTCATAGGGTCGTTTTGGAGATTCAGGGAGGGAATGCATGCAAAAACCTGTAGAATAGGGCCTGGCACATTGTAAGTGCTCAATATGTATTAGCTTTCATTTTATTAATAAAATTAGCTGCAAGGGACCTGAGGGCAGCAAGTATTTAGTGTTTGTAAACTCTAATAGACATGGAGACAGGCACAAAAGGAGGCAGCTGGAAATGAAGTTTGGGTCAAGCCACCAGCAGCATCTTCTATACTTGGGTACCTTCTATTCACATTTTAAGACTCAGCTTGGGCATCACCACCTCCAGGAAGCCATCCTACACTTTTCCTGCCAACCGACACTGACTGCAGTGTTCCCTTTCTATGTTCCTGGTCTGTACTCTCCAACCTCCATACTCACACCAGGGAATTCAGGAATCTGTTGGTTCATCTCTTGCCGAACAGAGATCTTGTCTGAACCATCCCTGGATTCCCAGGACTGAGCAGATGCCAGGCTGCTTGAGGGCCTCTTTGCTTGTTGAGTAACTAAAATCTTTCCTGAGAATCGCCCTGGCCTAGTAAGGTATGGGAGGTGTGTCTGGTCCCCATCTCCAGGAGCCAAACTCTGATGGGGGGAAAGCGGACGGCTCAAGGCCAACCAGAGGCTGCTGTAGCTGGGGACTCTCCCAGCAGGGGTCCAGACCTCGGGTGGGAGCACTCCCTCCATAGATGAGTGCATTCTCGGGAACACCATGGTCAAGGGTCTGGGGCCCCACTTGGACACTGGATCACCCTCTTTTTTGGCCCCGCTTGCCCTCTTGTTGGCCTCAGGAGGGCTCCCTTCCTTCCCTAAGCCTCTGTGGCTCCTGCATCACTGGTCATCCTGAGCTGGCTCAGCTCTGTCTTCTCTCTGGGCCTCAGTTTCCCCACCCACCCTTCTGGTACAGTGCAAGTTTTCCAGCTCTGACCTGCTGGGATTACGGGTAGAAATCACTCTTTTCCTCAAACCTATGCCCCCTGAGGGAGGCTCTGGGGCCTCATCTACCTCACGGTGCCCTGCACAGGGCTGGCATAAGGACAGGGCTCATGAAACACTTCCTGGCTGAGAGAGCCCAGGCTAACAGCGGCTACGGGGTCTGCTGCTCCAGTAGGGGCCTACTGGGGAGCCTCTTTCTCCCGGACCCAGTGTAACGGGCACCCTCCCATGGCCAGCATTTCCAGGCTGGGGAGCTGCTCTTGGGGAAACCCCATCCCCCACCTGCAATGGATGGGGGCGGCCTGAGGCCCCACCAGACTCCTCTGTGGAGGAAGGATCAGGAAGGTGGTGATCTGATCAGGAGACTGTGGGTCACAGCCTGTGAGATGCTGGGGCGTAAGCGGCCCGTGTGTCCTAACTCCTAGCCTCTCAGGCCACCATGGGGCTTTCTGAAATTCCCCTTCCCGTAGCACTCCACCGGCTTCCCCCACAGTCTCACCAGGCTGGCAGAGGGCGGCTCTCTTTGCATCCCTGGTGTGGCAAGGGGCAGCCCCTACAGAGCCCGGGACCCCCCAGGGGAGGCACACAACAAGAATGCAGGCAGCTTGAGTGGGGAAGGAGGTTTATTGGGGTTGCAGGCTCCCAAGGATGAATCACTGCTGCATTTTCTGGAAGAGAAGAGAACAGAGTGAGGACTTGGTGGAGGGGTGTGTGTGTGTGTGTCCCCTTCCGGAGAGAGCACCACCCCGGACTATAGAAACAGGGGTCACGGCAGGCAGCCATGTCTCACCTCTGCCCAACGGGTCTGAGCCCCCTCGACACTTCAGACCACTGGGCAAACGGGGCTCAGAACACACCCTGCCCCCAAGCACGAAGGCCCGGAGCCCAGGGTGACCTCTGTTCCCCCCACTGTCCATGCTGACCCCCTCTCCCCTGCTGGGCCCTGCTCTCACGGGGGCCACGTTACCCCTGGGGCCACGGGTGTGGTGTCTGGGATGGAGCCGTAAGGAGCTCCTAGGCCAGCGGATGAACGTAGGACATCCGTGTCGGTGCCCCTCACCGCCCCCAGCTCAGCAGCAGGTGCTTCCGGGAGGGGCGCATGTCTGCGCAAGCGCATGCGCGGGCCGGTGGGGCGGGGCGGGGCGGGGGCCGGAAGAAGGGCCTGGGGACGGGCGCCCACCTCGTTAATCCAGTCGATGTAGGCGGACACGCGGGTGAAGACCGTGGGCTTCTTGAGCGTGTTGCAGCCCAGGCCGGAGCCGAAGCTGACGATGCCCCGCACCTCCCAGACACCGTTCTCAGCCTGGCAGTTCAGCGGGCCGCCCGAGTCCCCCTGTGCCGGACCGGGTGGTCATTAGCCACGGGCCCCCCCCACCCCCAGGCAGGCTCGGGAGGCAGGGGCGGGCGGGTCACGGTGGGGGAAACGGGCTGGCGCCCCCTGTTTTGGCCTCCGCCTGTCCATGGTGGAGGGGGGGCAGAGGAGATGTGGTTTGGGGGTGCCCGACTAGCTCTTCGGCTGCTGTGGGATCTTGGGACAACGATAGCCCTGTCTGGGCCTCAGTTTCCCTAGCTGTTCAGGTCACCGTGTCTGAGGCTCTGCCCGGAGAGGTCAGGCTGCCGGGAGCCCAGAGAGGTGTTAGAGACCTGAGAGATGAGGAAGGTGGGAGTGGGCCAAGGGGCTGTGTTTGGAAAAAGGACTGTTTCTGATGGTTCTGATGGTTCTCGATGTTTCTGTGTCAGACTCCCTAAGTCCTGGGCCTCCCTGGGTGGATGGAGCTGATGGCGCGAAGGAGCATGGCTTGTCAGACTCGGTCCCCACACCAGCCCTGTGCTCGCTGCGCGTCTGTTTTATAGATGGGAAAATCGAGGTGCAGAGAGGGTCAGCGGCCTGTGCAAGATGGCCGGCCGGGCGTGGTGGGGCTGGGACTCCAGCTCGCATACTCGTGCTCCTTGGGTACTTCTGCCCTTGCCACAGTGCTGAGGCGTGGGGGGTGACAGGTTGCCCCTAAGCCTCCTGGGCCCAAGCAGGGGAACGGCTCGACGGTGTGGGTCACCCACTCCCACCCTCCTGTGCCCTCCTCGCTGCCCCCTTCGGCTCGGGCCCCCTGGAGGAGGGAGGGACGGAACGCAGGGCCCAGACACTCACGTTGCAAGCCGAGATGACGCCGTCGCCCCCGGCACACACCATCGTGTCCTTCACCATGCTGCCCCACCAGTCCCTCTGGGTGCACGTGGCGTGATCTACCACGGGCTGCAGGCCCTGCTGCAGCTCGTCGGCAATGGGGCCGTTGGCTGGCGGAGAGCACAGACAGGGGTTCCCGGGTCAGCCAGGCAGGGCCAAGCCTTCAGGAAACAGAGGGCTGCCCGGGGCTGGGGCAGGACCCCTGAGCTCTGGCTAGGCTGTGTGGGACCCACATGTGGGCCCCTAATTGAGAGGCATGACTCTGCGCCTATGGTCCTAAAGTGTGGGTCAGGACCCCTCTTAGGGTGGGACGGGGGAGCCCACCGGAGGCAGAACCGTCAGACATACGGTTTACCATAACCTCTACTCCCCTACCCGCAGTGGCTCATTTAGGTTATTTTGTAGTCTCTTAGATAGCACTAAGTCCGCGTCAAGCACTAATCTAAGCACCTGACCAGTTCTAATGCGTTTATCCTGACAACAGTCCTTCTGTGTGCTTGTCAGGGCATCTTTCCCACGCTGCATGCTTAATAAATATTAGCTGTTATTATTACAAAGTTAAAAATGGTGAGAAGTTGTTTAGACAGGAAAAGTGGTGGGCGAATGTGGGTGGCATGCTTATTGCGGGAGCCGCTTCCTCCAGGAAGGCTCTCATGATATGCCGGGGAGGGAGGAGGGACTGTACTCACTCCAGAGGCGGCCCCAGCCAGTGACGTAGCAGGGGTAGTCTTGAGGCAGCAAGGAGCCCGCCTCTGGCAGGCAGGCCACCTGGATGGTGTCGCTCAGCTGCACGGGCTCCGCCAGCTTGATGAGAGCAATGTCGTTGCTGGAAGCCCAAGTGGAGGTGGTGAGTGTGTCGGAAGGTCTAGGCTGCACAAGCCAATGCTAAGCCGCCCGGACTGTCAGCTGGGAGTCAAGCCTAGGGTGACCAGGAGTCCTCCGGTCTAGGATATGCACGGAGGACTGCTGGTCACCCTAGGCCTTCTAATGCCGTGGCCCTCCCCTCTGCCTCCTGTGCCTTCGGGTCCTATGAGGCCTTACAGCGGGGAGGTTGGGGCTTTCCGAGACACTGAAGGCTAGATATCAACCGGAAACTAAAGCCAATTGGAAATGATTAAAGAGGGGCCCTGGCAGATGCAATTTTTAATATTTTCATGTAAACAGAATGAAAGCTGGTGACCCTAGACAGACCAGTTTGATTTCCCGTTCTGCCACGCACCGGGCTGTGTGGCCTGGGGAATGTATCTTACTTGGCCTCTCTGGGTCTTAGGTCCTTGTCTAGGGGTGTCGTGAGGATTAAATAAGTCACGGCATATGAAGTGCTTATTGCCCTGTGGGTATACAGTAGGCACTCCATAAAGGTGAGTCCTGGCTCAGAGACTTCAGGCCAGACACCGTGGGGGCTTCAGGGTTTTATTCCCTGTGTCCCTTCTGGGAGCCGTTGGCCAATGATGGAAATGGAAAAGGAGTCTGTCTACTTGGCCTTTTCCCATTTTGCATAAAGGGGTCATCTGCTGGCTGTTCAGGGTGGGGATGGGGTCCAGGCCCAGGTTGGGGGCAGGCTCGGCAGCTCCATGTCAGGGACCCCTCCTTCCTTTGCGCTTCCCCCAGGGGCAGGGGCACGGTCAGCACTCACCGCACCAGGAAGGAGTTCCACTTCTCGTGGACGACGATGGATTCCACATTCGCAAACACGGAGCCTTCCTCATCCTCCACCACCAGGTTGTTCTTCCCCAGGGCCACGCGGTAGGTCAGGGTGTTGCTGAGCAGAGGCAGGGGTCTGGGTCAGCGTGGCTTCCTGCCCTCGCCAGCCGGTGGGGGAGGGAGGGAACTCAGGGCTTTGGTGACCCAGCCCTGTGGCCACCGTGGGAATCATTTGTAGAGGGTGGGGGAGAAGGGAGCGTCTCTCTGCTCTAAGCCTTTCCAGGGCTCAGGGTAAAGACCCTGCTCTTGGAGTCAAGTCGATCTCGATTCCTAGGTGGGTGGTCTGGGGCCTCATTTCCCTCATCCGTACAGTGGAGACAGTGTTGGGGTCCCTTCCCAAGGCATCTGCGAGGTGAGCTGGTCCAAGCCGCCATTACTTCTTGTCACCCACCTCCGGTTCCTCTCACACACTCCCTCCTGCCACCCGCACTTCCTTGTTACTTCTCCAACCTACCGAGTGGGTTCCCTCCTCTTGGTCTTTGCACTGGCTGTTCCCTCTGCCGGGGACACCCTTCCCTTACTTTCCTCGGGGCTTTGCTCAAATACCCCCTTTTCAGAGACATTTTCCCCTGGGCACCTCATTTAAAATAGGACCCCTTAGGCTTTTTATCCCGCCTTATTTTTCTTCCCTGCCACTTGATACGTTATATATTTACTTCTTCAATGGCTTGTTGCTCTTTTGCCGGAATGTGAGCTCCCTGAGAGCACAGCCTTGGTCCTCACTGCCGTGTTCCCTGGCACACTGGGGGTGCGCGATAAATACGTGTTGAATGAACTAAGTTACTGGACGTGAGTAGCTTATTTAGCCCAGGGTCTGGAGTGTAGTCGATGCTCAGTCAAAGCAGCTTCTAGAGCTGCCCCACCCCAGGGCAACAGTGGGGCCCCAGGGCACCAGCCCCGTTCACCTGATGCAGTGGGCAGCGGTGAGCACGTAGTTGTTGGCAATCAAGGTGCCGCCGCAGGTATGTCTCCACTCGCCGTTCTTGAGGTACTGGAGAGAGATCTGGAGCAAGGTGCGGGAGAGCCATGCATCAGCCCCGGGACCACACCCCGCCACCCTCTCCAGCCAGCCTCCCCCCCCTGCAGCGGTGTGCTTACCTGCCAGGGCCAGCTGTGGGGCCTGGCATTGTCTCCTCCCACCACTCGGGCCGATAGGTTGGGCTGGAAGGTGGGGGCCCCGCAGCTGGAGGCTGGGGGACCCAGGAGAGGAAGTGCACAGGTGAGAGGGCCCCCCCCCCCGGCATCCCCAGCAGGGAAGGGACAGGTGGAAAGAGCACAGACTTCGGGGGTGGGGCGGACACAGGTTCAGGCTTTACTGCATGGCTTTGGGGAACCTGTCTAGCTCTCTGGGCCTCAGCTTCCCTTTCTGTAAAATGGGAAGAATGGCGTCAACCTGGTGAGTTTATCTTGAGGACTCAAACTAGACGATGCATAAGAAGAGTCTCGTGTTTAACACATCGAAGGAAGTACAAAAGCCGGGGTGGGTGTGTGCCCACAGGTCTGGCTGCGTCCTTCACCCTTTGGTGGTCCCTTTTTAGACCTCAGCGTAATGGGGATGTGAGAGCACTGAATCCTGGGGTCCAGCCTGTCCTAGCTGTGCCACTGTGTGCAGCGGTCAAGAACAAGTGCTCTGCATGAAGACAGACCCGGCTCTACCACTAACCAGTCACGTGATCTTAGGCAAGATACCGAGCCTCCCCGAGCTTCCCGCCTATCTGTGAAGTGGAGATATTGATAGGCCCTGCCTCTTGAGGATCATATCAGCTCCAGCATGTAAAGGGCTTAACACTGTGCCTGGCACATAGTAACCATGGAACAAACAGGTGCTGCTATTATTATTCATGATTGTTGTTGTTGGCCGGAAGGACTCTTTGTCAAGTGCTCTCATTTGTCCTAAGAGCCAGTGGGGTTTAGAGAGGTCACGGGGCTAGTCGAGGGCCCGCTGAGAGTAAGTGATGGTCAAGCCAAGTACCCCGATTCCTATCTGGGGGAAGGCCCCCAAAATGCATGAGCACAAGCATCAGTCCCCGGGGCAGAGATGCTGACACTAGGAAAGCCGAGCTGTTACGGTCCCTGCCGCTGGGGACCGAGGCTGGCCGGTTACAGTGTCCCCAGGCCACATCCTCAGCCCTGTTCTACAGATATGGAAGCAGAATTGCCCAGCAAGCAAGTGTCTTATCTGACATGCTTGTCTGGTCACCCCAGAACTCCTTTCCTAGGCCCCCTGCTCCCCTCCTTGTCCCTGGGAGACCGCAGGCTGCAGCCAGTCCCCAACCCAGAGCTTACCATAGGCCAGGAGTGTGGCGAGGACAGTGACACCCAGCATGCTGCTAGCGGGACTGGCTGAGGAGCGAGTGGCTGTTGAGACGGGTTGGCACACACTTATAGGCGGGGATGGGGGTGGGCGCACCTGCTCAAGGTTGAGCTGCCCCTTGGAAAGCAACCTGTTCGGACAAGGCCCTTTCCCTGACCTTGGGTGGTTACTGTTTAATTTGGGCAGGAGCTGGGGTTGGCTCAGTGGTGTGGATTCTCCAGTCTCCTGAGACCGCAAATTCTGAGGCTTTCAGGTTTGGGGGACCCCCCCACCATCTCTCTGCCTGGAGCCTGTACTCATCCTCTCTCCCTAACTCATTCTCTGTAGTTACCATCTATTAGGCATTGGGCTTGGTACTCCTTGAAGTCACTCAATTGTCCCAGCAACACGAAAGTCACGTTTTTTTGTCCGCTCAAGAGAGAGGAGGAAGCAGAGACTCAGAGGGTCAGCACTGCCCAGGGTCGCACGCGGGGCAGCCCCAGAGCCGAGGGCTGAAGTAGGGACTTCGGACACCGGGCTGGGGTTTATCCTGTCGTGAGATGCTGTTTCCTTCTCTCTCTTCCTCTCTTTTTTCTCCCTCATTCGACTAATAGTATCCGGTCCTGGGGTGTCGCCTGCCTTCCTCCCCTGGATGGAGTCTAAGGTCCAGGCAGCCCCTGAAAGGCGCCCAGTTGGCCAAATTCCTCCCCAGAGTCAGCCCTGTTAGAGTCTCCCCTCCCTTTGCTTTCTATTCACCGATGCTCCTTGGAAGTTGTTTTGTGAACGGAGCCCGCAGCTCACCTTAGGAATTATTTTCCAATAAAGCAATTCAGAAAACTACGCTCTGCTGTTAGCAGTGGGTGTCCAGGGGTAGGGGAGGATTCTAACCGAGGTACCTTGCACAGCTCGGATTCTTTAAAAAAACAAAACAAAACCAAGCATGCTTTACTTTGGTAATACAAAAATCAAAACCATTTTAATAAAAAGAGACATGAAGACAGGGAGTGTAAGGGTCTGGTTAACGGGGTCTGATCTGCTGTGATGATCTCAGGCCCCAGGCCTGGGCTGTTGGTATCTCAGACTGTGAGGAGCTTTCTGTTGCATTCGGGAGGCCGGTCCTGACAGCGGGGGCTCTGTGGCTCCTGCCGGCCCATCTCAGACCCAGAGCACATGGTGGGCAGACTCTGGAAAGGGTCCGCCTGGCCTGCAGACGGATGTCAGACACAGAGATGGGGACTGAGCCTTGTGGCAGATTTGGGGGTGAAAGGGCTCGGGCAGCTGGAGAGAAGGCTCCTGGTTTCTGGCTCACTTAGGGACCTGGATCTTGGGCAGGATCTTTGGGCCTCAGTTTCTCTCTCTCGCTCTCTCTTTAAAACTATTTAATTTATTTGTGTGAGAGAGAGAGAGTGCACTCAAGCAGGGGGAGCGGCAGAGAGAGTGAGAGAAGCAGGCTCCCCCCTGAACAGGGAGCCCGACGCGGGGCCCCAACCCAGGACCCTGGGGTCATAACCTGAGCCAAAGGCAGACGCTTAACCAACTGAGCCACCCAGGTGCCCCCGGGCCTCAGTTTCTCTTGAGCAACCTGGGGAAATGAACCGGTCTTCCACGTGTGGGACTTTGCTGCTTTCCGCTCGGAGACACAGCAATCTCTTGTCATCTCAGTCACGTGTGTGCGCCCATAGTTTCACAAACACCCAGGGACAGGCAGACAGACAGACAGACACGCACGCACACCTGCCCCACCGTCCTCGCAGACGTGCACACACCGGGGTCGTACATAGGGAGCGCTCACGAGGCGCACGAGGAGGGAGGTACCAGACAAAGAGTCGTTGATTTTTTTTTCTTTTGGGGAATGTTCCCAGAGAAACTGACCCTGTTTGGGGAGAGAGGGAAGCTGCTGGCAGCTCTGAAGGCATAGACAGCACCAGCTCTAGGGGTGCTTCTTGTTTTGAGGGCTTCACGGGTGGGCCTTGGCATGAGGCAGTAAAGGCAGTAGCAGCAGTGGCCCTTGGAGAAAACCTGGGTCTCCTTAATCTGCCTCACATGCTGAAGATGGGAGGTTGCGTGCTTTGCCAACTGTTGGGAGAGGAAAGCCTGTCTGTTCTGGCTGTGTGACCTTGTGCTAGTGACCCAACCTCTCTGTGCTCTCATCGATAAAAGGAGGGGAGTGCCTGGCATGTGGCAAACTCTACGTGAGTGTTGGCTGCCGTTCCTGCTGTTGTCTGGTTCTTACGAGAAGGCCTGAGTCTGGGCACCACTGGGCCCTTTGCCCTTCCTGGGCCCCTTCCTCCATGAAAAATATTTATAAAGCACGTTTTCTGACTGCATAGGTATAAAGGCTAATGTAATCCAAGCTGATATAATATAATAGAAGACCTGATTGTATTCATTCTTTTCCTGATGATTTCATAAGAACCCATAAGATTTTCTTGGGGCCTAAGGGTGTTGTGGCCCCAGCTCTGTGGCCGCAGTGTGGATGGGTCAGCCAGCCCTGGCCATACCCCCTCCTTATCCCAGGTTATGTGCGACTAAGTACCGGAGTGAGGCTGTGAGGGATGTTTTGTGGCTCACCGGAACCACCTCTGGGCATTGGAGGTGCTTCGAGCTGCGCCTTGGGATAGCCAGGGAGAAACCTGTGTTCTCACTGAGAGCAGGTGGGCAGCGGCAGTGGTTGGCGCCAGTCCCTGCTGACCTGGCCCTGATGCAGGGCGCCTGGTCTGGGGATGCCATGACTCCAGTGGTCCAAGCTGCCTAAGTTACGGTGCCGACGAGTGGGTGGCTGACCTGATTCGCTGGCCGTGGTAGGTCACCAAAGCGAGAGAGGCCGCCATGGGTGGGGGGGCGGGGGGCTGTGGGGAGCCCCGTTGGGTGGATGTCCTGGATTAACTTGTTTAAAGACTTGACTATTTTGTTTGCCTAGTCTACAAGGTGCTGACCTACGGTGGACCCAGAAACCATCCACCTGTCCGTCCGTCCGTCCATCCATCCCTTCCTCATCTCGCATTGGCAGGGACCATGTGCCCTGCCGCAGAGGTGAGACCCCGCTCAGCACCCCTGGAGCCCCCTGCTGGGCCCAGCAGCGGAGGGTTCTGGGTCAAGGCCTGGGACTCAGTGGGGTGCAGATGAGAAAGGATTACTTTTCACTTCTCGGCAGATTCCACGTCCTCAATGAACTAGAGGATTTGAGGGTGTGAGACGGCTGGGCTCCCCATTCTCATCCCTTGGAATGGGGGCCTCCCAGGGCCTGGGCTGCACAGTCTCCCAGACACTCAGAGCCAGAATGTCCTGGAAAAATAATCAAAGGTGACTTGGCAGAGGCTGAGCTGCTGGGGGTGGGGGTGGGGGGTCCTTAGGAGAAGCAGTGCCAAGGTTGCGAGCGCGAGGGTGGTGAGAGCCTGAGAAACAGGGCAGGTGCCGCTGACTGGGTCTCATGGTTTCTAGTGGCTGGGACAGAACTCTCAGGTGGCAGCTGTTTCTTGGGTGAGAGCCACTAAGGGGCCAGCGGGGGTGACGGGGAGGGGCTGGCACTGCTTCTCCTTAGAACCAGATGGAAGTGTTGGGGGTTCACAGGAGCTCTGGGGGCTCACTGCGGGTTTCAGTGTTTTGCAGTGGGGTCCCAGAGGATGGGTCCTGGGGGAGGGATCAAGGAACTATATACTTTCCCACCCCTGGGGCCTGAGTCACTCGGGCCTTTCCATTCCGCAGCCTGACGCCTCTGCTGGAGTGCGGATCCCGTGCAGGCCGAGGCTGAGGGCCCCCTCCCAGCTGAGACCTGTGGGTGTGGTGGAGGTTCCTGGCATGGGACAGCTGTCTGTCACAGCTCTCACATAGGATGGTGTTTCTCACGTCCGGAGGGATTGAGGCCCACATCCAGAATGGGGACAGCTGGAAGGCGGGGCTGGAGAGCTTGAATTTTAGTCCTTCCCCGCGTCCTCTATCCCTTTGTTCTAAGACCCTCTGAGCTCCGATGTCAGGGTTTCTGGTGTTCTTCCCTTGGGGAAGGTGTACCGAATGACAGTGCTTAATGGAGCATGCTGTGTTAATGATGGTGACGTCTTAGGGATTGGGCAGCACACGGGGGTGGCATTTCACAGGAAACACCCTCCCAGGACATCGAGCTGTGCTCCCATCGCCTGGCAGGTGAGGGAGCCAGTGGTTGCTGCAGTACCACGCATGTCCACCTGGGGGCAGCGATGCCCAGCCTAATCCCATACTCCCCGCACCAAAACCCAGGTTGCACCCTGAACCTGCAAACTGCAGGGCTGGGAAGACCCTAGAGACCCTCGCTTTGAACAGACGGGGAGATTGAGACCCAAGAAGAGCCTGATCTGTCCCATGCCACACAGGTAGCACCTCAGGTCCTTCCTCATCGTGCTACCACCCCAGCCTGTCTTGTGTGCGTGGTGGTGGGGGAAGGCTTGAGGGGCCTCTGTATGGGGGAGAATCTTGGGGTGCTCTTGGGCACATGCATGCACCTAGAATGCCCACAGTGGTGGTACCACTTCCTGGGCATGCCCTCCTCTGAACTTGCCTGGGGGGGTGACTGGATGGGGAAGGGGACGGGCTGCGGGGTAAGGGTCTGGGTCTGTATCCAGTTCCCCACCTGGCTCCGTCTCCCCACAGCGCATGTGCCATGTGCCTTTCTGGGAAACAAAACAGCATCCCCTTATGCGCTGGTCGTGAGGGTTACCTGAGTAAGTATATGTAAAGCACTAAGAGCAGCCCCTGGTGATAGGGCGTGGGCATCCCGCTCAAACGCTCAAACTCCCCGGTAGGGAGAGTCTCTCCCCCGGGGGCCTCTGGCAGGAGGGGGGAGCCACCTGAGCAAGTCAGCACCCGGTGACCGTGTCCCCTGCCTCCCCCTCCCCGCCCCTCTCCTCCCCCACCAACCAACAAGAACCACACACACATAAGAATATAGACTTTTATCTTATTTTAGTTAAAAAAAATAATTGTACCACCAAATGAAGAAGTAGCTTTCTTTGGGGGAAGGTGAGAAGGGAGGGGGGAAAAGCAAGAAGCCAAAGAAAAAGCGCTTTTTATATTCATCTGTATAAACACATCCGCTAAGGCAAACGCAATCCGGGCCAAGGCTGCCGCACTGGGGTCAGTACCTCCTAGTTTCTGCAGATTCTAAGGCCAAAAAAATAAAACCTCTGCAAATCCAACAGGAGTTTTGTGGACTCTTGGGGGCATTTTACTAAAATAAAGAGTTATCAAGTTTAAAAAGCAGTGACGTCATGACACACACGGAAAGTTGCATAACTGTGGCCTCGACGGCCATTCACTTGTTTGGCTGAGTGACGGGCACAGTTTCACGACACGGCAGCGGACACAGACGCGCACACACACGGACACGCACGCACGGAAGAGAGCACACTGGGAGCTGCGTGGGACTGGGCTGGTGGCACAGGCGTGGCCACCGCCCGTCTTCAGATGGGCACAGGGAGGCCTGGGGTCCCCATGCTTCCTCGGCTAGGGGGGGTGTGTGTGTGACGGGACGGGTCCCGTCGCTGGTGACAAGGCGGTGCCCATCACTTGGGGGAAGGATGGCTTGAAGGGGCCCAGCAAGGCCCCTGCTCCCCACCGCCTGGTCCGTGCAAACCACTTAAAGCACTTCTTGGATGCGTCCTGGAGAATGGAACCAGGCGCTGGTTTCCTTCCCGTGAAGGGGCCGATCCCTCCTCCTCACCCTAGTCTCTCCAGAGCCCCTGGGACCCCCGGGTGGTTGCAGGGAGACTGGGGAGTGACCTTTCTGCCCCCGGAGCCTTCCCTGCCCATGATCCATGGCACGGCCGGCAGAGTGTGGGCCCGTGAGGTAGATGGGCACAGCTGCCCCTCAGCCTTGCCTGGCCGGGCCCCAGAGTGCCAGGGTCTCCATGTGAACATGGGGGACCGGGGCCTGGGTCCCTCTGCCAATACCGAAGCCCCCCTCTCCAACCCCGCCCCCAGCAGAGAGAGGAGGCGGGGCTGGAGGAAAAGTCATCGGGGATGGGGAGCCCCAGTGCCTTTGCTTAGCCCCTTCCGTCCCGCTCTCCTACAGAGCTGGCGCCTGCCACCTTCTTGCTGTCCGTCCTCCCCCAGTCTTGGAAGCTGCTTGAGGGCCCCAGGGGCTGTGTGGCCCGCAGGTTAAGGGCAGGCCGCCGGGCGGGGAGGACGAGAGCGCACGGGGGGCAGGCATGGAGGGCAGGCACCCGGAGCAGGGAGGCCCTCAGGGCCAGGGGCCGGGCTCGGAGCAGCTGCAGCGCTGGTGCAGGCAAGGGGGGCGGCCGGGGGTGAGAGACGCGCAGGAATCTCCAGGGAGGAGGGCTGGGCCGGGCGAGGAGCCGGCACGGGTGGCCCGGCCTCAGGAAGAGTGGGAGGGAGCAGGGGGACCGGGCCACCTGGGGCGCCCCTCGGCTGGCCCCGTTCACAGACTTGGTAGGTTTTCAGTAGGGTCCCTGCGGACGGAGCCCAGGATTCAGACTTGGCCTCCAGTCCGCCCGCCCCCGTTGGCTGCACCGGGCGCCGGGGCCGGGGCCAAGTGGTCAGGCCGCAGCCCCTGGCTACTTGAAGGTGGACTGCAGCTCCTTGAAGGCTGCCTTCCGCTGCTTCATCTCCTCCGCCTGCTTCTTCCTCTCCTCCTGCTCCGCCTTGATCTCCTCCTCGAAGCGGCTGGACACATTGATGGCCTGGACCTGCAGGGGCAGGTGGGGGAGACGGGGGTCAGGGCGGGAGGGGCGTCTGTGCCGCCACCGTGGGCTCTCGGACCCCCGCCCCCTGCCAGCCCACAGACTCTTGCTACCTCTCTGAGCCTCAGTTTCCCATTCAGAGCCTGCTGCTCTGTAACTGACTCATGGATTCGTTGAAGGGATTGGAAACTAGAACCTACACTTGGTAGCGGCTGCCTAGTGGGAGACCCGGAAGCGGGGGCTTCTTTATTTTAATTTTTAACTTTTATTTATTTATTGCGGGGTGGAGAGCATGAGTTGGAAGGAAGAGCAGAGGGAGAGGGAGAAGCAGACTCCCCGCTGAGCAGGGAGCAGGACACAGGGCTCGATCCCAGGACCCCGAGATCATGACCTGAGCCCAAGGCAGACGCTTAACAGACTGGGCTGCCCAGGCGCCCCTGGAAGTTGCTATTCCTATCGTGCTTCCTGTCCTGGGAAGCCCAGATGCAAACAAGTCCCACTGAGGAACCCTGGGACACCCCATCAAGCCCAGAAGCCCAGAGAGAGGAGGGACGCGGCCTTCAGAAACAATGTTCTTAGTTAACATGCGGAGAAGGAGAAACCAGGAAAAGCAGGTGCTCTGGGAGGTCAGGATCCAGGAGCTCTGTGTGTCCCGTCCAACAAGTGCGTGCGGCACTGGAAGGGTGCTGTGCACGTCGGTGCCTCTGGGACCCATCCTCCCTCTGGGTGAGGGCTGCCCCGGTTTCTGGGCCTGCCCTGCCATCTCTGGCACCCCATTCAAGGACTAGTCCTTTGGGGGTAGTGGTTCTGTGGGCCGGGGAGAGAAAGGGGGAAGCTGGAAGGGACCCCAGCCTGGATGGAAGTGGACAGAGCCAGGAGTGCTGTGGACCTCGCGCAGTCCGGACCTCACGCAGTCCGGCCCTCGCATCAGTGCCGCATCTCCGATCTGTGGCCCCAGCAGGGACACGAAGGGTGAGCATGGACCTGGGGCTAACTCAGGGTCCTGTCCTACCCCCCGGCACCCTTGCCCTTGAGCTGGGGGGTCAGGGTGCTCCCCACCCCGGGCTCCACACAGCCTCGGGTTCCTCACCTTGGCCTCGAAGAAGCTCTTGGCCCCCTTGACGCCCTCGGTGGAGACATCGATCTCGGAGAGGCGGGCGAGCACGTGCAGCCCGCTGTCTTCCTGCAGCTCCCCAGCCGCCGCCTTGCGGAAAATCAGGAGGAACTGCGGGACGGAGAAAAGCACGTTGTCAGGGAGGGACAAGGGGCCTTGGTGTGCCCATCTGTCCAGTGGGAGGCCAGGGGACCCATCTCCCGCTCTCCCAGGATCCGGGGCTACTGCAGGCCCGTGTGCCCACCCTTGGCTCCCAGGCAGGGCCCCAACCGACCTCGTGTCTTTGTTCCCACTGTTCCCCCAGCCAATTTACTGAGTCCCCAAGGTATAGGATTGTGCCCATTTTACAGACTGTGGAAGACTCGGAGACCAGGAAAAAGCCCTGCCCCGAATCTTAGCAGCAGCAAGTGACAGAAGGGGGTCGGAGCCCACGTCCTGACTCCACACCATCACGGCCCGCGGCCCGCATCTCCCTCCCTGGATGCCTCCTCCCCACTCCCCTTCTCCCGCCCTGCCTCCTCTAGGCTTCCGGGGAGCTTGGCCAGGGAGGCCACCGCTGTCTTTCACCCAAGGCTGCCTGGGGTCCAGTACCATTGTTTGCTGGCTGTGGGCCTCCATTTCCTCCTCCAAGGAACAGGCTTGATCATGGCTCCTGTTCCAGAGTGAGGACGGAGACCCGGAGGCCCCCAGTGCAGAGCCCAGCCCCTCCCAGATGCAGTGCCTGTCACTCCCTCCCTGTCCCCTCATCTGAACATCACAGCACCCTGTCCCTTCACTGTCTAGGCATCTCCCCCTCTACACACCAGGATCCTAGCAGCACAGGGCTTTCCTCTGGATTTCCAAAAGCCCCCCAGGGCCAAGTATACAGCAGTCACTCAGTAAGTGCTGACCGTGTAAAGGACAGATGTCCCTCCTCCCTCGAGGAGCCTCCGAGTCCCCTGCGGGGAGCAGACTCACCTCCCGGAAGCTGAGCTTGCTGTCCAAGTCCTCATCCACCTCCTTGATCATGTTTTTTAGGCCCAGGTGGGTCTGCGGGGCTCCGAGCTTCTCCATCATCAGCTTCAGCTCCATCAGGTCAATGAAGCCGTCCCGGCCAGCGTCGTATCTGGAGGAGCCAAGGCAGAGGCTGAGGACCTCCTGTCTCCTCCCAGCTCACCACCGGTCAGAGCACCATGGGCTGGCCTGTGAGGCGCTGGTCACCCTATTGAAGCTGGAAGGGACCCTGGTCCAGGTGAGGTCCTGAGGTGTGACTGCTGCTTGGTTACCTCTGGTAATGAGGAGCTCCCCACATGGTCTGTGGCCTCTGACACGGTGAACAGTGCTAACCTTTGGAGCAGCGTGATGCGTAAGGAAGCTGAAGCCACAGCCTGCCTGGGCTGGATGGGATGGGGACCAGCAGGGACAGAGCTCATGACACCATGCGGCTACAGGCTGTTGGGGGCGGGGGCAGCCGAGGACTCCGATGTTCTCTCCAGGGCCAGCCTTGCATCCCTACCTGCCCTGCGTCTCCCCAACTCCTGCTGCCACCCAGGAGGGAGACAGAAAACAGCACATGTCACAGGGCAGGGGCTCAGGAGGGAGGCCCACTTCTGGTTTGCTGGGAGGCGGCCTGGGGTGAATTCAGGGAACAGTGTTACAGGGCGTGCCTGCTGTGGGACGGGCGGGGCGGGGCCCGGGGAGGGTGATATGGCTCTGTGGCTGGAAAGGGCCAGAACGATGATTTAGGTGATAAAAGTGTGACTGCACATTGCGGGTCCCTTTTCTACCACCAACTGCCCAGCAGACATGGGGGTGTGGGGTAGGGTGTGGGTGTGTGTGTATGTGTGTGTGTGTGTTGTCGTCTAAAGGTCCCTCTCGCTGGCCTCTTTGTGGTCAGAGCTTGGGTCAGAGATGGCCTCGGGGCCTGGTCCCCGCTGGGGAGGTGCTGCTGGTGCAGACCGCGTCCCATCAGGACGGATGTGCGCCCTCTTATCAGGCTAACCCAACACCTGCGCACACTGCCTCCCGCAGGGAAGGCAGGGGGGGCTCTCAGGGCTAAAATGGGCTAAAATGGGCTTTCTGAGCCTGGAGAGGCCTGCATAGCCCCAGGCCTCACGCTGCCTGGATGAGTGTTGGTGTCACAGAGTGACACAGAGGGGCTGAGCTGCAGAAACCCCTATTGCCCTCTTGGCGCTCCTGTGTAAACACACACCTCGTCTCTGTGCCTTCCTCCGGGCTCCCCAGCTCCCTCCCCCCATCTCAAGCTCTATATAAGCCTTGCACGACCTTGAACAAGGAACAGAAACCATTTTTTTGAAATCTGTCTTTATGCTGGGAACCTCACATCATTTATTGTATTTAATCCCTGTAATAACCTTATATAATGGAGGCTCAGAGAGGTTAGGCAACCCGCCCAAGGTCACAGAGCAGTAAAGGAAGAGGGCGGACGCCCAGCTCCCCGGCCTGCACATCTGCTCTGAGCCAGCCTGCTTCCAGGGGTCCTGGTGAGGCCCCAGCACAGAGCTGTCTGCCCTGAGCCGGGAGCAGTTGGCGTGAGGGGTATAAATAGTTCACAGACAAGTCAGTGGTTGGGAGTGACGCAGCACGGGGAGGATGGGGTTCTGGGAACCCTGCAGGGAACATGGTCCTGAAGCCTTTCTCCCCATGGGGCTGGGCTGGGGGGTGGGAGCAGGAGCAGATGGGCCGGAAATCCCTGTGGGCAGTGCTGTGGCTGGGCTGTGAGCCGCCGTGAGAGGGTGTGGTAGCGGGCTCTGGGCCTCCGGAGGGCCAGGCAGGCTCACGATCCCATGCTCCAGGCTCCCCTTCAAGCCGGAGGGGCCCCGTGGGGGGCACGGCAGAGGCCCCTCCTTCTACCTTTGGAGTCTAGGAAGGGGGCTGGGTGGCTGTGGGGTGTCAGGCCCGGTTCTTGCTGGGGCAAGCCATGTGGGCGCTGCCCTTCCGGGAAACCCCACTGCTTTCTGGATGGAGTGAAAGTCATCAATGAACAGGGCTGGAGCAGACCACCTGGGTTCTGGGAGACCCTGCCTCTTGAGCCTCCGGACGAGGTGTGGCGGTGACTCTCTCGCAGGGTCACTGCGAGGACTGAGCCAGCTCCTGCACAGGGCGTGCTTAGCCCAGGGCCCGGCACACGGAGCGGACTCCAGCAGTGGCAGAGTGAGGTCCGGCTGCCTCCATGAAGCTCCTACTGTGTGCCAGGCAGTTTGTTCTTTACAGCATCTGTGCGCGGCAATCCTGGGCGGATTATTTCCCCGTGTGACTGTACGTTCCCCCAGGCAACAAGGATGGTAGGGGTGAGGGCACCGGCCCGCTGGCCAGGGACTCACCCCCATCCCGCGGGTTCCCACACTCTACTCTCCTGAGCCCCAGCTTTATTTACTGCTCACGTGCACGGGTTTCTCCCGCAGCCGGGGGTGGCTTAGTTTCAGAGGAAGTGCACGGATCAAGTGTCCGAACTTGGACAGAGACTTTGGCTCTGTGTTTGTAGGTCTCTGGCAGCTCCCGGACCTGGCCGGGCTGCAGCTTTATGCGCGGCTTGAACCGCTGCCTGCGTCAATCAAAGGTCAATCAATTACCGGGCCTGGGCTCTCTCCCGGGCGGGCTCTGGCCCCCAGGGGGACAATGCAGGGGCTGGTCACAACACCAGCAGATCAATTGCCATGGGAAGGCGACAGAGGTCAGGAAGAGGCCAGGTGCTGGGGTGGGAGCGGGGTCCCCCAAAGGAGGGACACTGCGGGGGAGAAGGGCTGTTCCCACAAGGCTCCGGGGGAGCAAGCAGCTACGATGTCCCCTGGGCTTGGGGCACTGGATCAGCCAGGTCCCCAGGGGGAACATGGCTGAAGATGACTTTGAAGGTTCTATGCCCACATCAGGTCTGCTGAGACGGACTGAGGCTCAAACCCCCAATCAGCCACTTGACTGGCTGGCTGATTCCGGTCAAGTCACCTGACCCCACACACCCCAGCGTCCCCATTTACAGCGTGGAGATCAAAGGACCCATCTCAGGACAGAGGCAAAGGTTCAAAGAGACCAGCCACGTCAGTTCCTAGCACAGAGCCCGGCCCACTTAACGGGCACCCACAGACAATAACGCCAACGGCCATAACGATAAAGAAGCACCACATCGCAAGCAACCTTTAGGATTGGAGATTAAATGAGATGATGAACATAAAATGCTCAGTACATAACAGGTGCTTAAAGCCTGCTAATTTCATTGTAATAGAGGCCACTGAGCACTTTCTGTGTGCCAGACATTACGTTAAGTACTTCGCACATAGAACATAAAAATGGCGCTGATAAGAATGATAATGGTAAAAAACACAAGGGCGGGGGTGGGCGAGGTGATCTGTCGCTGCCCCCAGCCTCTCCCCTTCCTCTGAGGCTCCCACTACTTCCCCCGCTAGGCCTAATTCAAAGACCCCCCGACTTGGGGAGGTGGAAAGACAGCAGGACGGAGCCTTCCACTCTCTTGCTGGGCAGAGGAAGTGAGGAGCCTCAGCCCGGATTGCTCTGTCCCTCCTCTCGTGGGAAGGAACTGATAAGGGGGGTGCGGGGGGGGTCACCGTGCCACCAGCAGGTGGATGACCGGCCAAAGAGGAGATGCCCCTGGCTGGGGAGCCCCTCTCCTCCATCAGCTCTCTCCCTGAGCTGGAGCTGAGGGTTCAGGGGCTCAGAGGGACCCGGAAAAGAGAATCAGTGCACAAGGTCTGTCCTCATAGCCTGGTCTACCTGCTTCATGTTATGTGATGGAAACTGTGGCCCAGAGTGGGCAGCAAACCAGCCTGGGGTCACACAGCCGGCGGACTGCAGGATCCCCAAAGCTGAGACGTTCCTTCTTCCTGCCTGTCTGCTTCCTTCTTCTTCCCGGTCCCATGGAGGGTCCCGAATTCTCCAGCCTGCAGGGCTTGGGCATGCTGAGTTGAGAGCCCGGCCTGGGGCCTGCCTGGGAGGGCCGATGGCACTGGGCAGGAATGGCAACAAAGCTCGCAGGCTGGGAGCTCAGCACTTCTCTCCGGCACTGGAGGGAGGCTGCTGCACCTGGCACTGCGCCCACATTCCTACCCTCCTCCCCCCGAATAGTTCCCGACAGGCAGGGCTCGGCAGCTGCCGCCCCGGATGCCGGTGACAGAGTCCCTCCCATCTAGCCTCGAGAGGGGAGCAGTCCGCCACCACCCAGGCAGCCTTTGCCCCCTTGGGCCCGGCAGGTCCCACCCAGCTGGTGCTCCTCCTCCCCTTGGTTCTGATAACCAGGAGTCATGGGGGCCGGGCAGTAGCCGGGCCCTGACAGCGTGCGGTATCAACACCTTGTCTCGTAACAATATTACCCTGTGGGGCTACTTTTTGCTGAACACTCTGCCAAGTAGACCCAATCAGGCCTTCCCAAGAACCCTCGGGAGCAGGCCTAAATGGCCTCATAGGACAGCTGAGGAGATGGGAGGCTCAGGGAGGAAGTGACTTGGCCGAGGCCGGAGCCGACAAGGACAAAGCCAGGACCCGAACCCAGAGCTGATGAAACACACACACACTCTAAACTGCTACGCTGTGTCCCAAGGCCCGCAGACCCTGTACGAGTCTCAGATTGGGAGGGATACTGGAGGCCACTCATTCAGCCATGCGTGAAGGTCAGATTCCCAAGGCAGCTTTCCTGTATGTTTCTGGAATACCTCTGAGCACAGGAGGCTCACTGCTTCCCTTAAGGCAGCCCGTGTTGGCTCTGGAACTACTAGAAGGTTGTTCCTTGGGCACGAGCCTCCCCACCCACCTGCCGTGCTGTGGAGTCTGATGGCAGAATGAGTTACTATGGCTGCTGCACAGGGGCAAGGTGGAGGCATGGAGACCCCGATTCTGTCCTCGGGTTCCTATCCCAGGCCTTTGCAGCTGACCCCTCAGCCCACGGGGGTCCAGAAGCAGCTAGAGAGGGTCGTGTTTATGGATCAAGGATCCCGCCAGCCTTCCCTGGCTTTGGACTTGACATTCACAGAGCTGGTCCTCCCCTCCCCTGTCTCCCCCAGTGGCTCCGAGGCTTCTCTACTCTTTGTCCTATGAACTGGGAAGGCAGGTCCCTTGGGGTAGGAACGTTCTGGACAAGGGAAAAATTCTGGCCTTGTTCGCTGGTGCGGCCCTACCCGCCTCCCTCCGCAGGTGGCCACCCACCCCCCACACGCGCTGTAACCATTGGCTGGGCGGGGTGGGCCGGGTCCCACCCCCCAACCCCCAGACTGCCTGACTCATGTGGCGAAAGCCCAGTCGCTCGCCACTTCCTCCAGTTCTATCTGCAGATCGGACGCTGGATCTGTTGCCGTCAGCCATGGAGAGGGTGTGCGTGCATGCGGCTCACGGCTCCCCCACAACTTTGCAGTGAGTCTAAGAATCAAGTGGGAGCCCCCCGTCCCCCCAAGCTGATGGCACTCTGCTGGGGGCTTGTCTGGGCTCAGGACCTCCCCAGCTTGGGTTCAACCGCACGCTGAGCACCAGGCCAGGGGGCATGTCCCCAGGCCTGTGATGTTGGCAACGGGGGTCCTGCCTGCTCTTAATAATATGGATTGTTACAGCGGTGATGGCCAAGAACGTTCACGGAGTGTCTCGTCCAACCTAGTCGTTATTATTAAACCTCATCTTCCCCCCTTACTGCCCAGACGAAGGAACCTGCCTTACCGGAAGGAAGTGTGGGGGGACAGCTGTGGGTGGCCGGCTGCTGCGGACACAAGTGTGAAAAATGAGGATTCGGACCCAGTAGACCCGGGGTGGAGCTGCCTTTCTAACAAGCACCCGGCGCTGCTGCTGCCCTCTTTGGGGCCCTTGGGAGCCAGGGACTTGGAGTCAGACAGACCCAAGTTCACACGCTGTCCCTGTCATGTAAGGTCTGTGAGACCCGGGGTTCTCCTTTGCAACAAGAGGGACGGGTGAGCTCACAGCATGCTGTAAAAGGATTAAGTACGAGATAAAGTGCCCAGGATGGGGTAGAGGCAGACGGCGTCTGGGCCACAGGAGGGTCCTCATGCAGCTCAGGAACCCCAGGCCTGGCTCCCCTCGAGCCGCGTCCCGCTGGCCTGAGACTCTCGCTTCTCTGGCGTCCTTGAAAAGCGGAAGGCAGCCAAGGAGAAGGCCGCGCAGCAGGCAGAGGGAGCTCAGCTGCTGGAGGCAGTGGGGACTGTCCCTGCTGAGGTCTTCTGTCTCCTCCTTTCCTTCCTCCTCTGCCTAGGCCAGCCTTGCAAGACGGCCTCCCCAGAGGTGGCGGCGCCCGGTCTCTCACAGCTGGGCCCGCTTGAAGCCAGGCCTCAGACCCAGAGGGTCCAGACCGGAGGAGAAGGCAGGAAGGTGCAAAGCCAAAGGGGAACCAAAAGTCCCCAGGCAGGGGGGCGGAGGGGAGGGGAGAGGTGACTCAGAATCAGAAGGGAAGTAGAAAGAGCAGAAGGGCAGCACTGAGTTTGGGGAAATCCTCCCTCCCCAGGGGTGTGGCATCTCCCCAGAAAGCCAGGCTCCTGGCTGCTGCAGGTGGAGGGACCCAACCTCTCTGCCCTCCGAGAAGGCTTCCCCTCCTGAGGCTCTGAGAGCCCCCCTTCCCCAAGTCCCCCATCCATAAACTCTGTCCTCTCTCGGCCTCTGGAGCTCCCTGCGGGCCAACCTGCCTCTAATCCTGCCGCTTATTATAACCTTCGGACATGACTCAATCTCCTCGAGCCTCAGTTTCTTCATCTGGCCAATGGGGGTGAGGATTTACCCACCTCACTGCGCTGTTGTGGTCAACTAGACCTGGGGGTTCCAGGAAATGAAGCGAGGGCGTGGGGGCAGGGGCCGGTGGAGGAGGGTGTCTGAGCGCGGGACCCTCATGAGCGCCCTGGGTCCTCACGGCGGCGATAAAGGAATGGAAGTTTCCATTTCTAGCTGCATGGGCCCATCCCCTCTACCCCCAGAGACCCCTCTATGCCACTGCTTTTCATGAGACTTTAAGCTTCCTGAGGGCGGGAACTTTCTTCTTCCCTTGATTCTCTAGAACTTGCCCACAGCAGAAACTTAGTATGTGTCGGGTGAATGATTATATGGATGGATTTTATGTTTTTCAAAAGCTTCTATGTTTTTAACAGCCCACGGGCTGGACATGATGGTGGACTCTTTGCCAAGGTCCAGGACTCTTTACAATGAACCCTCAGACCTTTACCAGGGAAGGTCTTCAGCCCAGGGTGAGGCCGCAAAGCTGAGCCCCCTACCCTGGGGTCTCCCGGCTGCCGCGCGGCGGCTGGGTGCTGGGGTCCCTGTCTGGAATCACCCCGGGAAGCTGTCGCTTGCTCTTTCCTTTTTCCTTGCCACCTGCCTTCCACGTAATTAAGTGATAACGAATTCGTTTCCCCATTTTTGTTACTGATCAGAGCCATATATAGCTGCCAATCGGAGTGCCGTTCAGCAGGAAAAAAGGGGGTTTCTCATGCTGGGTCCCCCAACAGTTGAACCCAAAGCATGAGGTTTTCGCCAGCCGGGCAGCTCCCTAGGGGGTAAGTGGAGGCAGCCAGGGGCTTTGGCGGAGTAGGCCAGGGGATGAGGGGACGGAAGCTTCCCAGGGCTCGCTTCGTGCTGAGTACTCAGTTAAGTACCTCACAGCAGCCCTGTGAGCTGGGTGCTGTAACTCTGCCTGTTTTGGGGTGAGGAACTGAGGCCCAGAAGGTTTAAGGGCCTTGGGATTCAAACCCACAGACTCCAAAGGCCCTGCTCGTAACTACTGTGTCCTCCTGTCTTCCAAGAAGGATGCTGGGGGAGCTGCAGAGGGACAGGGTCTGGGGAGACACGGCGGAGGAGGAGCGAATGGAGAAGAAGGGAGGGCAGAGGCGTCCAGAAGGAGAAGGAAGCCTGCCGCTCTGACGCACGGGGTCATGAGATGCCGTGTCTGAGGCCTCAGCCGGCCAAGCAGGGAACTAGGGCATCTTCCTCAGATTCCCCGGCAGGTTCAGAATTACGTGGCTGCTGACCTCTTGGGCAGGTCTCGACTTACAAAACCCTACAAAGCCTCACACACGCGGCTGCCAGCCCAGAGTTGGGCCCCCTTGAGGCTCTGTGGGGTCACACCATTCCCCCTTTGGCTGGAAGGTTCTAGAGAGAGCCCTGAATGGATGGGCCGAGAGAGGTGGGGGGAGGAGTCAGAAGTGCTGGGGCCGCCTGAGGCAGCCTGGGGAGGGAGGGCTGAGGTTCCGCGGGGGCCAGGCCTCCAAATGCTGGGCACGAAGTCTGAGCTCTATGAGTGCCGCCCCCCCTGCCCAAGCCCTGCCTGATCAGTCGTACAGACAAAGGCGCTCTGGTTCGGCCACTGAAAACTTCCCGGTGACCCCAAGCAAGTCACCACACCTTTCTGGGTCTCAGTTGCCTTCTCTGTAAGATGGGGAGACGGGCTGGAGGTCTCTCCCGGCTGGAAGGGGCGCGTCTGACGCCGAGGTCAGGGACGGCGGGCGGCCTGTCTTGCCTCCCTCAATCCCCTTGATTTTCCTTCCACCTCCCTCCTCAGGACGGATCCGCGGACGGACACTGAACGGATGAGCCAGAAGACCCTGGAAGGCAGCCTGTCATGCCCAAGGGTTCAGGACCCCTCGGAAACAAGGCAGCCATTCCTAAGTACAACCTGCTCATTTTATAGATGGGAATTAATTACTAAATAATTCAGGGGCAGAGGCAGGACTGAGGGGCAGGCTTTGTAGCTCCTGCCTTCCAAGGCAGGCCAGCTCCCTCGGCCCTCCCTATCTCTTGTGCTCTGCTGGGGGGAATGGCTTCCCGGAGGGCTGGGCGCCCCTCCTCCCTGCGGGAGACGGAGCCCTGGAGCCCTGGGTGGAAGTCCGTCAGCAGGGCCCCGCTTGGACCCAGGAGGTGGCGGCCCCATTAGGACAGCAGAAGCAGAACAGGGTTTTGTCCTCCCAAGAGGCTGTGTGTTGGCTGTTCGCAGCCGGGGCTCGGCTGGGTTCGGCTTGGCTGGCACAGTGAAGCCTTATTTCCTTGAATACAAAACCTGCCCCTTTCTGTCCTCGCCAGGGCCCCGGCAGGCGGCACTTCCTTCCCTAGAAGTCCAGCTCCCCGGCTCCTTCCTGCCCCCTACGCCACCCCTTCCAAGGCAGCAGCCGCTGTGGTGCCAAGAGGTGGCCCGCAGGGGTGTCCGAAGGGGTTCGGCTCCCCCCAAACTTCACCAGAGTAAACCCTGTCAAACCAACACCCCAAACAGCCTCCCTAGAAGGTGAATGTTCCCGCAAATGCAGCTTCCAGGCCATTCCTCTGGTCACACGCCTCTTCTGATCAAGCTGCGGCCCCCCAAGTCCCTACTCACTCGGGGTGCCTGCATTCTCCCAAACAGCTCTATCGTTTTTTGTTGTTGTTGTTGTTTTGGCTGGGTGTAGCAATGCCGCGGAAGCCCAGGAGAAAGAGGATTCTGGCAGAAAGACACAGGCCACTGGCGGGTCTGTGAGGTGGGAAATCAGCCGTGAACACAGAAGGGGGTGTTGAACGAGTGCGTCTTCCCACGTGGAAGCAAGTGTGACGGCTTTTGGAGTCACAGACCTGAATTCAGATCCCGGCTCCATGGTTTCCTAGCTATGTGGTCTTGGAGGGTTAAATTTAACCTCTCTGTGCCCAGACCGCCTAACTGTACAATGGTGATGGTGAGAGTTCTCCGTCATAGGGATGCTGGGTGGAATCCAGGAGCTCCTTAGCACCTAGATTAGATATCATCAGTGCCTGGACTCTATCAATCACTGATGCATTTGAACAATCTCCCCGGCATTGCCTCCCCCACTCCAGGGTGTGTGTGGGGGGGGAAGGGCAGACTCTACAAGGAAGTTCCAGATGGTGAAGCTGTCTCTACCTAGCCCTGGGCTCAAGAAGCTTTCCATTTCCCATCAGTCTGGGCTGGAATCCTAGAAATCCTGCTCTCCCAAGGGTGACAGTCTTTGGTGGGGAAAGAAACTTTACAACTCCCAACAAAGACCCTGGAGCCAAAGAGGCAGGCTCCTCAGGGCCTAGGGACTTCCACACAGTGGCGCAGAGGAGGGTTAAGGACTCAGTTTCCCCCCAGGCTGACCCTTGGAAAAGTATGGGGCTCCCAGCCGTCCAGGTCTGGGAAACAAAACCTTCTTCCCCTGTGTGGGGGCCGCAGGCAGAAGCAGCAGTGACAAGAAGTGGGGAAAAGCCTTTCTCAAGCTGTGGGGTTGCAAAACACCCCCTTCCTGGGCTTCCTGATTGTTGCTTGGGTACACAGCCCCATCCCGCCCTGTCCTCGTGCCTCAGCCAAGGTGGGTCAGCACCTCTCCACTCAGACCACACCCCTGGGCTGTTCCCCCTTCAGGGGCCAGGGGCAAGGGCATGGGCAACAAGAGGTGGGGAGGGGTACCACAGGGAAGGGGGCTGTGAGCTTTAACACCCCACCCCCCAGCCTGCCCCCTGCACAACCGTGGTTGTGAAGAGTTTGGTTGTCCATCGCAGTCACAACTTGGACTCAGGGATGGATCTGAAGGGGACCATTTAGTCCCCATCACAGAGATTTTAAAGGTTTTTGGTAAGGGTGGGTGGGGAGGGCTGAGCCACAGGCCTGGGGGTGTCTGTCCAACCTGCTAAGACACAGTATATGGAATTGCACAGAGGAAAAGGTAGGGGTGAGAGCAACCAGGCAGATCAGACAGGGAGGTGTGGGGTGTCGGAATCCCGTGTGGGAGGAAAGGGGGCACATGGTGCGGGTCGGCAGGGACTGCAAATCTACTGGCACGGGGTGGGGGGGGGGTTAGGGCAAGAGGAGGGAGGAACAGTGTGTGGAGGGAGAAGGGGAGCCCTGAAGGGGCGATGGGTGGTATATACCTGCGGGGTGGGGGGCAGGGTAGAGGGATCTCTCCCTAAGGAGACCACCTGAGGGTCAAGGATTGGGGACCTGGCTAGCAGAGTGGGTAGGGGTAGGGGTAGGGGTGGCAGGGTCTGGAGGGTCTTTGACCACAGTTTGCTAGCAGATGCTTTATAACTGAAGGGGAAGGGGGGGGGTCTTTGCCCAGAACCTATGTTGAGGGGAATGTGAGATAAGCAGAGGAAATGAAAGGATCCTAATAAAAAGAATGGGTACAGCATAGGGTACAGGGAATGGTAACCTTTGTTGAGGCGCTGGGGGTGTGTGTGTGGATGTTTATGATCAGGGTGTTTGGGTGGGGGTGGGGAATTCGAGTAGCTAGGGAGAGGGAAAGGGAGGCCCCGGGGTCCTCAAATCTCAGGGTGCGTGGGTGTCTGGTGGGTGGTGGGGGAAGCTTCACTAACACAGGGATCCGAGGCCAGAGCCCCGGAATCTTCAGACTCATGTGTATGGTGGTAGTGGGGGCTCGAGGGGCCTCGGGGTTACCTGGAGGGGCCGCGCGGTCCTCCACACCGAGAGTGCGCGCGTACGGTGTACGGGGGCGGGGGGGCCCGTCACCGTGAGGTGGGGTCTTGTGTCAGGGTCTCGGGGTTGCAAGACTCACACGCGTGGTGGGGAGAAGGTCCTCAAGCCTCGTGATTAAATGAAAGGGGCCGCGGGGTCGCCCACCCCCTTGGTGTGTGGGGGTTCAGGGGCGCACGGCTGGCGGCAGGGGTCCCGGGCGGCGCGGGGTTCGGAGGTTCGGGGGTTCGGGGCCCGAGGCCGGCGCGCGGGGTGGGTGGGGGGCCGGGTCGGGCGGGCACTCACTGCTTGAACATCTTCTCCATGTCCTTGATCTGCTTCCTGGAGAACTCCTTGAACTCGGTGTAGGGGTTGAAGACGCGGCGGCTGGGCGACTGGGGCTCGCCGATGCCCTGGTTGAGGTCGGCGCGCCGCAGCAGCTTGGCGCTCAGCTCGCAGTCCGCGCTGCCCAGCGCCTCGGCCGCCTCGTCGGGCGCCCCGGCCGCCGCCGCCGCCGCCCCGTTCAGCCCGGGCTGCTCCAGGGCCTCGGCGCCGCCCTCGTCCTCGATCTGCAGCCGCCGGTTCAGCTTGCTGGCCAGCTCGTCCGTGGCCATGGTGGCCCGCGCGGCGCTCGCCTGGGCTCGGCCCCTGCTCGCCGCGCGCCCGCACCGCCCGCACCGCCCGCCTCTGGCCGCGCTCTTCCTCTTCCTGACACTCCCCGGCGCCAGGCACCGCCCCCGGGGGTGGGGCTTAGGCCCGGCGCGGGGCCCGCCCACTGCCCGTCTCCGCCCCCGCGCCCGTGCGGGTGCCCGCCCCGCGCGGCCGGGGAGCCCTGGGGTTCCGCCGCTCCCGCTCTAGGGCGCGGGTGGGAGGCGCCCACCACGCCGCCACCCCCCGCCGTAGGGCTGGGGGGCCCCGTTAAAAATCCAACCCCTCCTCCGTGCTCGCTGTGGCCGCTGAGCGGCAGAGGTCGGGCTAGGGGTCGGGGACCCGGGCGGGAAGCAAGGGGATCCATCCCTTCAGTTTGGGTGTGGGTCAGGGCATCCGAGGGACGCCGCCTCCAACCTCTTCTCTGGAATCCCCACGCCGAGGAGTCGTAATCCTGAGTCTGTGACAACCTGTCGGTTGCCATGGAGACGACTCGATGTTCACCGGCCTTCTCAATGAGGGTTGCAGGGGTATGAAGGTGGATCCGGTGAGCGGCACCCGCCCCCCGCCCCCCTGTTTAGATCTCACTGCGGCTGAAGCCGCAGCAGCTTTTGGAAAGGGCTGGACCTGCGGTTGCGAGGGAGATGGGGCGGGGCCTCAGCTCGGACCGATCTCGGTTCGGATACGGGAAGAGCTGAAGTGGGGAAGGGGCTTGTCCTCACCCCTGGGCCAGCGCATCATATGAATGACTTGGCAGAATAGCTGCTGGGCCACGGCTGTCCCCTGAGACTCTGCCTTAGGGGAACTGGCAGGGAGCTTTGATGCTGTCATTTCGGCGAGGGCCCCAGGGGAGAGAGATCCTTTCCAAGGCCCCATGGAATCCGGCTTCGGGAAGAGGCCCGAGAGGGTTTCTCTCTGTGGTCTGGTGTTTCACCTTTACACTGCAAAGCTGTGGACCTCCAATATCACAACCACTGTTGGGGAGGAGGAGGGCTGGCGGATAATACAGATTCCCAGGCCCGCATCCAGACAGATCTCTGCATGGGCCTCAGAAACCTGCATTTTAACAAGCACCCAGAGAGCACCCAGATCTCTGCATGGGCCTCAGAAACCTGCATTTTAACAAGCACCCTGCATTTTAACTGCTTCCTGAAGTTTGAGTCTCTAATCCAGACGGAGGACTGTGCTTTGTGCTTATTCTCTAAAATGTTAGGACAATGCTGAGGCTCTAATGCAGAAACTGCTCTCACCCGTTCTTGCAGAGAAAAGGCGGATGCTGGGCTTAAAATCCCTTGGTCTGAGGCAGAGAGCGCTTGAGAATGTAAAGCCAGCAAGCTGTTACAGACTGATTTGCATAGAGCAGGATCCTCATTGGTATTTGTCCGTTTGCTATAGTTCAAGAAAATTGTTAAATTAATTTAAAACGTATTTTAAAAGGAATGAAATGGAGGGGGAAAAAAAACCACTTTAGGTTTCGGAAAATGTGATGTTTTCGTTAACTTATTTTTGAGAGTGTTTTTGAGTCTAATAAAGATGTTCGGCTTAAATGGCATGATTTTTTTTTTTTAACCTCAGAATTAAGTTTCTGTTTGTCTTGGGCAGTTTGGTTCAGCTAGTTGCAAAAGGCTGGTGTCTGTATCACGCATATGTGGTCTTGAAGGACCCAAGAGAAGTAAAATAGTCTGTTTTTTTTTATTGAATGCAAAAGACTAGGAATGGGGTATAGATGGAAACTTTAAAAATTCTGTCTGCCAGGGATGTCTGGGTGGCTCAGTTGGTGCAGCTCCCCACACTTGATTTCGGCTGAGGTCATGATCTTGGAGTCATGGGATTGAACCCTGCATCGGGCCCCACGCTGAGCATGGAGTTGGCTTGTCCTACTTTTAAAGATCTGGTGAACCTCAACCTGCCCCAACCTACGATTTAGAATGTGCCTGCGTGAAATAGAGCTGCCTTCATTATGTTTTGGATCTCCTTGATGTGGGAGCAAACTTTTAATAGTAATGAGATTATGTGGGGGTTTGCCTTCTTAAAAAACAACTTTCCATATATGTGAAAACCAGATACGGTTTTGGTTTGCATTATTCAGGTGGGCTGTGTCTATCAAACTCCCCGGTTACTTACCCCTTTGGCTGATGCAGGCACAGCACTCAGGAGGCTGGGGAGGTTCCATGACACAGTTGGGGAATCCTGGTTCACCTATTGCGTCTTATTTTTTTTTTTTAAGATTTTATTTATTTTATTGGAGAAAGAGAGAGAGCATAAGCATGGGGAGAAGCAGGGTCCCTGCTGAGCAGGGAGCCCAACATGGGACTGGATCCCGGGACCCCAGGGATCATGAATTGAGCTGAAGGCTGATGCTTAAGGCCAACACTTAACCAACTGAGCCACCCAGGCAACACACCTATTGCATCTTCTAGAAGGGGAACAGATTGCCCAATTCTTGTTGCTGGGTTATACTCAGGCAGAGCTCAGGAAATGCTGCCCTCATGGGTGAGCCCTTTTAACACTTCTTGGGCTGATTTTCTCACAGGTTCTTGGGGTTTAAGACAGGATGAGAGCCCATGACGCTCCGTTCTCTGCCTCTATTTCTGGGCCCTGCCTGTAGACATAGCTGTCGATCTGCTAACCCCTGAGATGCATAGCGGGGGCTGTCTTTTACTTGAACTTGTTCCTGGCTGCTGGACTTGAGGAAAGGAACCTATTCAGAAGTGAAGCAGGGGAGGAGGAGAGGCGGGGATAGCCCATGAGCCCTGATGGTGAACCTTCCAGGAACAGTTGCCAGGAACAGTTGCCTGTTTGTTAGGGGGAATTCTTTCTTTTTTCTTTCTTTCTTTTTTTTTTTCAAGAGGAACACTTAACATTTCTTTCTTTTTTTTTTTTTTAAAGATTTTATTTATTTATTTGACAGACAGAGATCACAAGTAGGCAGAGCAGCAGGCAGAGAGAGAGGAGGAAGCAGGCTCCCTGCTGAGCAGAGAGCCCCATGTGGGGCTCTAACCCAGGACCTTGAGATCATGACCTGAGCCCAAGACAGAGGCTTTAACCTGCTGAGCCACCCAGGTGCCCCAGGGAGAATCATTTCTGAATGACCCTGAATACTGTGCCCCAAGCATAGATTTGGGCAGAAGGAAACAGTCTGGACTGGTTACATATTACAGCATTTGGTCATGTGGAAAGAATGATCTTCAGGAAAAATCACACCCTCCGCAAAGGATTTTTACAGAGGCATGGTGAGCCAGAGCCAACTCTGACAATATTCCAGCGGCAAGGGAGTGAGGCAGACTTAGTCACCATTGACTTATGTTTCTCTTCTTCCTCCCACAGAGACTTGTGTAACTATCTCTCAGGGAGGGGCCCAGTAATATTAAGAAAAACAACAGCACTTGGAAGAAGAGTGGGGGAGAAATGGGAAAGGGTTGGGAGGACCTTTTGGGTTTGTGGGGCCAGTATGGAGTGGACAAGGAGAGGCATTCCAGAGCCTCGCAGAGCTGGGTGGTCCCTGAAGCCTGAGATGCTGGGGAGGAATTAGGGAGGCTGTCAGAGATAACGTTGACTCATAAACCGCACCACTCACTTAGCACTTTATAAATACCTGCGTACTAATTAATCATCACAAACGCTCCAAAAGCATCAGGAAACCCTTGATGGATTGAGAAAGATACACTGAGGTCAAGGTTCAGGAACAGCCCAAATACTCATTTGAGTGATTGGGAGGAGTGAGAGCAGGGAATCGGGTCACAGCCTGGTTGGTCTCAGGGTCTTTCTTGCCTCCTACAAAGTCTGGAAGCTGTATACAGGACACACTGTGGGGTCGGGACTGGGAGGGCATTTGAAACAGGTGCTCCCGGGGCTGCGGAGGACAGGGGCATCGGACACCAGCTGTGGGTAGACCCATTTGTAGGTCATTAGGACCCAACCTGTCTATCTGTAGAGCTTTCTTTTTGTGGTTATCTCGGATGTGATCGATCTATTTGAAAACCAAGATCGTCTTTCAGAATAGTTACGGATGCCCAGCTGCGCAGGCTGGGAAAAAACACACAAACAAACGGAACAGGTTTCCTGCTTCTGTGAAACCCCAGGCCGTTCAGTGTCCACCTTGAACACCGGACAGGCCTTCGTGTTAACCCTATTTCAAACTCTCAAAATATGCGTGTGTGTTTTGTGGCTTATACTCTGGCAATGCTGCAAGCCTAGTGTCCTCCTGGACCCTTCTCAAAGATGGTAATTGTATGGGCTGCTGATTTTGACTTTCGTCCTACTTTGGTGAAAACTTTGTGAATCTGCATCCAGGCAGCCAAGATGTATTTATCACGTATTTTGGGAATGGGGCTCTGGTCCTGGACTTCTTCTGGTCAAGGGCTAAGACGGAGGGGCGGGAGGAGCAGCACTAGCCAGTTTGAGATTTGCTGGACCCCATGCTGGGGGACAGAGAAAGGACAGCTGTCATAGCTAGTCTGTAGCACTTACTACCAACGCTGGGACTCAGCACTTACTACAACCCAGTGAAGCTCTTCATAAAATATCGAAAACCCCTTTTCCCCTTCCTACTCCTGAGACAACTTCCTGGAGGAAAGGACCTGTCTGTCCGGGTCCACTTTGGCTCCTTAGTACCCAGGGTCGTCCAGGGTCCAAGGTACTGCTGGAGAAATCCTTGTGGAATGAATGCATGATGGTCTGCGCTGCCCAAGGGCTCGGGATGGACTAGGTATTTTCTCAGTGGCCCCTCTCGAGCATCTGGTGGCCCATTTTTAGGTCTCAAGGTCACTGCCAAGAAAGAGAAGCTGCTAAAATGACACCTCTTTGCACCGACATGACTCAACACAGAAGTTAACAGGAGCTCTTAAAAACAAGGCTCTCGAGTGTCTGTCCCCTACTCTGCTGAGGACAGCATCAGCGGTATCAGATAGGAATTGGGGCCAGGCGACCTGCTGGTTCTTGGGCATCAGTGTGGCTTGGAGGTCATTTAGCGGGTCTCTGCTCAGCAGACAAGGTGGAAGAAACAAATTGGAAGGGACCGATCAGCACAGCGTGGGACCACTGCAGGGACACCGAGGATTTGGGAAACTGGGGAGGGGAATTGTGAAGTTAGCACCGTGCAGAGGAAAGCTGGCAACGGCAACTGAGAGCGAGAGAGCGAGAGAGAGAGAGAGAGAGAGAGAGAGCACAGTAGTTAGGGCAGGGACACCAGACCTAACATATCAACTGAGGGAAGCAGGGGAGTCTCTCAAGAAGGGGCCGGGAAACCCAGACGCCTGGAGCAAGGGCTGTGTCCTGAACATGTGGTTCTTTCAGTTTCGGTCCTGCAGAAGGCAGGCTTTCTGGCCTCACCAGCAAAACTCCTTTCTATCTAGCTGCAGGGTACTGGTGGCGAAAGGTGATGTGGTTTTGCCTTTAGGAACTGGGATTGAAAATCCCAGTGAGGTGACCTTCGGTAAGTTACTTGACCCTTCTAGCCTCCCTTGTTCTGTCTGTAAAATGACAGGATATATCTCCTCCCACGGTCCTTGAGACGATAAAAGGAGAAAATTTGTGTAAAGTGTTTAGTGTTGTGTGTGGTGCATAGCAAAGCTCAAAATGCTTTCCGTGATGGTGATGATGATGGTGTGACTTCCTGGGAGCCAGGTGGCAGGCAATAGCCGTACAGATCTTAATAATCTGGTGTCGGTGAGCGTTGAACAGAGAGACTAGCAAATCTGGCCCATTGACACCTTTCCCTTAAAGATTTTGTTTAGCATATGGTGCTGGATCTCATGACCCTGAAATTCGGACCTGAGCCACAATCAAGAGTTGGATGTTTGACTGACTGAGCCACCCAGGCGCCCCACCACTGTCATTATAAATAAAGTTTTATTAAGACACAGCCATGCTCATTTCTTTAGATATTATGCTACAGTGCCAGACTTGAGTAGCGGTGACAGAGATCCCATGGTCCCTGAGGTGAATGAATGGCTCTTTATAAGAAAATGGTTTTTACTCTCTGGCCCTTTGTAGAAAAAGTGTGCCAATCCTATCCTCATCGATAACCAGCTGGCTTCTGGATTTCCCAGAGGAAAGTGATCCAGTAGAGAAGTTAAGAGTAAGAAGTCTGAGTTCTGACGCTCTTGCTCGTGGGCAAGTTCCTTACCTACTCATCGCTTTCACAGGTGACGCAGGAGTGATACACAGAGTGAGGGCGAAGTGGGATCATGTCTGGACTGTGCTTGGCATAGTGGGTATTTGATGTTCGGCAAGGACACTATAAAAAGTTTGCTATTATTAACTATCAAACTTCAACCGTTGAGAGGGACAAAGAAACTTCCTGAAGAGGGTCACTGCTGCATGCAGCGCTCTCTACAGAATGCCCAGCAGTAATCCCTTAGAAAGCCCAAAAGGCGGATGTGAGCATCAAAGGTGAACTCTCCCACGCAACATACCCAGTGAATTAATGAATCCAGCTCCTTTCCAGGAAAGCAGCAGATCGGAACATGAAAGCAGAGCAGAGGTCAAGGCCATGAGGTCCAGCACAGTATCATTAGTCTTTGGCACATAGTAGGTATCTGGTATTTGTTGCCTGAATGAATGGCTGGTTCATTCATGGTTCATTATGGTTCAAACCATAAAAGTGATTTTTCAGTCAGAAAGAGAAATTAAGAAAACAAACCATTTATAACTGCAGCAAAAACAATAAAATACCTAGGAATACATGTAACCAAAGAAGTGAGAGACCTATATTCTGAAAACTATAAAACACCAAAGAAAGAAATTGAAGATGACGCAAAGCTATTCCATGCTCACGGACGGGAAGAACACATATTGTTAAAATGTCCGTGTTTCCCAAAACACTCTACAGATTCGACGCAGTCCCTATCAAAATACCAACAGCATTTTTCACAAAACTAGGACAAATAATACTAAAATTTTCATGGAACCATAGAAGACCCCTAAAAGCCAAAGCAATCTTAAGAAAAATAAAGCTAGAGGTAACCCAATCCCAGATTTCAGACCATATTACAAAGCTGTAGTAATCAAAACAGTGTGTTGCTGGCACAAAAAACAGACCCATAATCAACAGAATAGACTAGACTAGAGAGCCCAGAAATAAATCCACAATTAAATGGTCAATTGATCTATGTCAAAAAAGCAAGAATATCCAAAGGGAAAAGATAATCTCTTCAATAAATGGTGCTGGGAAAACCAGACAGCTACATGCCAAAGAATGAAACTGGACCACCATTTAACACCTGACACAAAAGTAACTCAAAATGAAATAAAGACCTAAATGTGAGACCTGAAACCATAAAAATCTTAGAAGAGGGCACAGCCAATAATTTCTCTGACATCTGCCATAGTAACATCTTTCTAGATACATCTCCAGAGGCAAGGAAACAGAAGCAAAAGTGAATTATGGGGACTACATCAAAATAAAAAGCTTCTGCACAGTGGAGGAACCAATCAACAGAACAAAAAGGCAACCTACTGGTTGGGAAAAGATATTTGCAAACGACCCATCATTTAAAGGGTTAGTATCCAAAATATGTAAAGAATTCATACAACTCAACACCAACCAACCAACAAACAAAAAACCCTATAAAATTAAAAAATGCAGAGGACCCGAGCAGACATTTTTCCAAAGAAGACATAGAGTTGACTAACAGACCCTTAAAAAGGTGCTCAAATCACTCATCCTCAGGGAAATGCAAATCAAAACCAAAATGAGATATCACTTGACACCTGTTTGAATGAATAAAATAAAACAAGGCAAGAAATGATAAATATTGGTGAGGAGGAAAAGGAACCTTGGTACGCCATTGGTGAGAATGCAAACTGGTGCAGCTGCTGTGGAAAACAGTAAAATCCAAAAATTCCACTACTGAGTACCTACCCCAAGGAAATGAAGACACTAGTTAAAAAAATATTAGTACTCCTATGTTTATTGCAGCATTATTTATAATAGCCGAGATATAGAACAACCTAAGAGTTCATCAATAGACAAATGGATGAGAAAGATGTGGTATGTGTATAAACAATGGAATATTATGCAGCCGTGAAAAGGATGAGACCATGCCGTTTGAGACAACATGGATGGACCTAGAGGGTGTTATGCTAAGTGAAATAAGTCAGACTGAGAAAGAAAAAAAAAACATATGATTTCACTCAATAGTGGAGCCTAAAAACAAACAAATGAATAAAAAAAAACAAAAATCCCAAATAAACACAGAACCCCCCCCCAAAGAAAACAAAAAAAGCAGAATCAGCCTTATAAATACAGAGAACAAGCTGACGGTTGGCAGAGGGAAGTGGGTGGGAGGTTCAACAAGATGGCGGAAAGGGATGGCGGAAGGGGAGTGAGAGATCCAGGCATCCACTTATGGACTGGATAAGTCGTGGGAATAAAAGGCACAGCATAGGGAGTACAGTCACTGATAAGGTAATAGTGACGTATGGCGACAGGTGGCGGCTACACTTGCAGCGAACACAGGCATAATGGATAGACCTGTCACATCAGTATGTTGTACACCTGAGATTGATCTAACATGATGTGCCAGCTATACTAAAAAAATGTGATTCATCAGCCAAAGGTCACCTCTGAGTTCTATGATGATAGACCAGAGTCAGCCAGAAGATTAAAATTTCTGCCTCCGTTATCTTAGGGTCTTAGGAATGAAGTCATGTGCTACAGAGAGAGGACATTCAAAAACAGGAGCTTTCAAAGTCTTCCCGCCACAGGGTGCAGGCAGAGGCGTTGTGGTGGGTTCCTGGGGAGCAAAAGGCTTAAAAACAAAACCAGGCATGTAAGGCCACGAATTAGCCCCAAAAAACCTGGGACACTGAGCACACGGGTGCAGGCAGCACATCTTGATGGGAATGAGGCCAAGGCTGCCTTCACCCTGTGCCCCACCTCCTGCTTCAGGACAGCCTCAGCTCAAAGAGGAATTCATTAGCATTAGCAGGTTTTGGGTTTCCTCTCATCGTTAGTGTATTGCTTTCATTCCTAAGACCCAGAAAAATTGGAAACCACTCTGGCTTACCAGGAGCACACTTTGGAATGCAGATCTGGAAGCTATTTTTTTCTGCAGACACTCATGACTCTGGTTTTCACAACAGCAGGCATTGGCATCTGTGCCAAGCTGCTAGAGAAGGGCATCTTATCTGCAAAGTCACGAATCCAAGAATCCAAATAGGCCACCATTGGCAAAGGTGGAAGGAAGTTGTTTGTCTTAGCTTCTTGGGGAATCCGAAGATTGGGAGGCCTTGGGGGCCGTAGGTACCTTGTTGTACCTTGATACCAACTCAGGGAAAAGGTTGCCGGCAGGTTTGCAAAACTACCCGGAGAGGCAGTGTCTTAGTAAAGGCCATTTTGGTGGCAAATAACAGAAAGTCAAACCAGTGGAAGTGAAAAGGGGGCATGTATGGGGAGGGAAAGCCGTTTTCTGACTGTCCTGAGCTCTTCAACTGTGCTTGTCCTTTGATTCTTTAAGCTTTCTCATTTCCTTTGAATAAACTGCCTTTCTGCCGAAGTGAGCCACAGGAGGTTTCTGTTACTTGCAACTGAAGAATCTTGAGTGGTACAAAGTGTCCTAGTGGAACCCAGGGGCCGGCACTGAAACTGGCCTTCCCAAAGAAAGAAACTAGGAAGCAGAAAGTCCTCGGGAATCCAGCTAACTCATCTGTGTCGCTTGGAAAGGCTTCTGCTTCCAATAACAGAAAACGGACCGTGGATAGATTGTAAAAATTTGGAATCCTTCCCAAAATGTCTCTGGCCGCGTGATTTGCTTTGTTGATGGGATATCAACAAACACAAGGCAGGGTCTGCCTTTGGCTCAGGTCATGATCCCAGAGTTCTGGGATCGAGCCCCGCATCGGGCTCCCTGCTCAGCGGGGAGCCTGTTTCTCCCTCTCCCACTCCCCCTGCTTGTGTTCCCTCTCTCACTGTGTTTCTCTCTGTCAAATAAATAAATAAAATCTTAAAACAAACAAGCGCGAGATTGAGAGACTTGGTAAGTGTCTGTGGGTTGGGGCTTGTTCTCTCCTGCTGCTCTTGGGCACCTGAGCAGACCGCCCTGGGAAGGAGCCTGGTCTAGCCTGCTCCGTGATGAGAGGTCATGCTTCCCAGAGACAGACTGTCCCAGCTGAGGCCTCTCTAGGCCAGGATTCCTCATTCTTGGTACTACTTACATTCCAGATCACATGAGTTTTTGCTGTGGGGAGCGTATTCTGTGCATGCTGGTCTCTATCCATGAGATGATCGTAGTACCCCACCCCCCAAGTTGTGACAACCAAAACTGTGACTGGACATTGTCGAGTGTCTCCTGGGAGGCAAAACTGTCCCCGGTTGAGAACCGCTGCCTTAACCCAACTTGCTTACCAGTGACTGGGCACGCAAAGGCGGCCACCTTAAACCATCCGGCCCCAGCCAAGCCAGCCCAGACCAGTACAAGTGCCGTGGGATCATGAGAAATACTAAATATTTGTCATCTTGCATCACTTGCATGTTACCAGGTCATTTTGAGGGCTTTGTTCCATAGCATAAACAGGTACACCTGGCTACAGTGGGTTAAGCAGGGGTTTTTACACAGTAAGAAGTACAGAGGGAGGCATTTCAGGGATGCTGCCAGACAGCCGCCAGGTCTTTCATGTCTTTAGTTCCATCGGTGCCTGGGGAATGCTGAAGACGGCTGCCCCAGCTCCAAGCCCGAGCTCCTGGCGTGAAATAGGAGTCTGGTCAAAGGACAAAGGGCAAAGTACTTTCTCCTACTGTTGAAGACTTGCTTTCTTCTTCCTCCTTTTCTTCTTCTTGGTCTTAAAGATGTTATTTATTCATTTATTTTAATCTTTTTTTTTTTTTTTTTAACAGAGATCACAAGTAGGCAGAGATGCAGACAGAGAGAGAGGAGGAAGAAGGCTCCCCGCTGAGCAGAGAGCCCGATGTGGGGCTCGATCCGGGGACCCTGGGATCATGACCTGAGCCGAAGGCAGAGGCTTTAACCCACTGAGCCACCCAGGTGCCCCTATTCATTTCTTTTAGAGAGAGAGAGAGATTGAGAGTGCGAGTGTGGGGAGGGGGAAGGACAAGGCGAGGGAGGGGGAAAGAATCGTAAGCAGACTCTGTGCTGGGCACGGGAGCTTAATGTCAGAATTCTGAGACCATGACCTGAGCTGAAGCCAAGAGATGGGCACTTAACGCACCGAACCACCCAGGTGCTCCAAGACTTGCCTTCTAGTAACAGAAGGTAATCCCTCCCCCCATCTTCGCCTCCATGTCACTGGCGGGAACCGAGTAACGTGGCCAGCTCTAGCGGCAGGGAAGGCCGGGCAATCAAGGCGTTTAGGCGTCAGTCCATACAGTAGAGGAAGGTGCTGACTAAGGGGCTTGTAGTGTGTGCTGCACCGTTCTCTGGGAATCCCGGTCTCTTGTCTTTCTTGTGCAGTATCTACCCCCCGCTTCTCTTTCTGAAGACTGGCTTTTGTTTCTCCAGCACACACGTGCGGGAACCGGCCACCCCAGCCCTGGAACCGCATCAGGACTCTCAGCTTCAGGACCACCAAATACCTGCGTGGCATCCTAGTGGCAACCTTTCAAACGCCAAGGGCGAAGACGCTAATTAGCCCAGCTTGAGTTAGAAGAGGAAGCTGATTGGTCTGGTTTGGGTTGGGTATGTACTGCTCAGCCAATCAGGTGTGGTCAAGAGAGCAGCATGAGGTAGGGCAAACCGGATTGGTGGAGTAGGTGGTGGCGTATTCTCAGGGGAAAGGGGGCGTGGCTGAGGAGACAGCGTTAAAACGATACACCCAGTGGGAGGAGCGGTGAGAAGAAATTGCCATCATGGGTTATAACATTAATAGGATAAAAATGGACACGTCCGGAGCACCTGGGTGGCTCAGTGGGTTAAGCCTCTGCCTTTGGCTCAGGTCGTGATCTCAGGATCCTGGGATCGAGCCCGGCACTGGGCTTTCTGCTCAGCAGGGAAGCTGCTTGCCACCCCACTCCCTCCCCCAGTCTTCCTCTCTGCCTACTTGTGAGCCCCGTCTGTCAAATAAATAAAACATTTTTTAAAAATTGACATGTCCTTGGAAGATGTAGAATATAGTGGAGTAACATGGGCATTGTATTTGACTTATCCAAATGCAAAAATACAACAAAAACCCACCTTTCCCACATGATTTGGCTTTCAAACATGAGCCACTTACCTGAATGGCTGCCTACCTAAGTGATCTCTTCCGGTGCTGGAGAAAAACTTGCGGTTTTGGACTTTGGGGATATGGTATGGTATAGGTAATACCATGATGTTCTTTATATTTTCCAGGATTTTCAAAAGTATTTTTTTAAAAGATTTTATTTATTTATTTGACAGACAGAGATCACAAGTAGGCAGAGGCAGACATAGAGAGAGGAAGGGAAGTCTCTCCCCACTGAGCAGAGACTCCAATGCAGGGCTCGATCCCAGGACCCTGGGATCATGACCTGAGCCGAAGACAGAGAGGCTTTAACCCACTGAGCCACCCAGGCGCCCCTCAAGAGTATTTTTAAGGTCAGGTAATGCTCACTTTCCCCACTGACTTTAGATCTCAGCCCTGTGTAAAATGTACCTTCAATGAGATATCACATCAAGAACTTTTCCTATTTCCTTCTAGTTTTAATCAGTATAAAGCATCCATTTGGTTTTAAAATAGCAAAATAGGTTTATTGCGGCTTTTTAAAAATAAAAAAGCAATGGTATTCATGACTTTTGGGTCTTCCTCCTATTTCATTCGGCAGTCCTGGCCACACCAGAAAGGCAGGAAGTGGACAGGTGGACGGGGTGAGCGCAGAACATGGGGGAGAGGAGGAGGAGGGTCTCTACAAACACCGTGAGGAAAGGGCGTGCCCACCTGGACAGCGCGTTTCCTTCCGGGCCTGGGTACTTGGGTCCGGCCTCCTCGGGAGGCTGTCATTGCTCCCCGCGTGCAGTCAAATGGGCAGGAGGCGATGGGAGTCCGAAACTGGGTTCGGGACCCAGTTTTGAATTTAGTAGCTGCCTGATTTTAGACAGGCAGTTTAACCTTTCTGGGCCTTATCTTCTTCCTCTGTAAAATGGGGATCAGAATACTATGAACCTCCCAGGGTCTGGGGGAGGATTAGGGGAGAAGCATTTTGAAGACTGCAGAGTGCCACATAAATGTCAGTCATTATTACGGAAGCGATAAGAGGACTAGGTGTGCTAAATTTATTATAATAAACTTAGATATAAATGTGCTCCACCACGGCCTCGGCCTCACCCCGAGGTTGCCGTTCCATCCGGCGGCCCCAGGACACGTCTCGGGTTTTGCCAGTGGTGGGTTTCTTGCAGCTCCGCGGGGGTGGATGTGTGGGTATGCCACAGCTCAGGTGTGACGCCACATCATCGTGTCTACCAGGCCTGGGAGCCTGGGCTTCAACCGTACATTCTTCATATGCCTGAGGATGTAAACATCCGTGAGTCAGTCTAAAAAGAACCCCTATCCCTGCATGCTCCGTGATACAGCATTGTGCGAACACCAGTCTAGGTCTAGCAACATGCTAGGATAACCACCTTTAAAGTCCTATGAAAGCGGCTTAGAATTTTGACACGCGAGAGTCACACACGTGACTCACGGAGGATCACGCAGGGCGGGACAGGATGACGTTTCTAGTTCCTGTCGCCAGGCTTAGGAAACAGAAGGCTCTGGCTGGATTTGCTAGATGAGTCTCTCTTGGGCATCTCCCTCACTTGGTCCATCTTTGGGGCGGCTTTTCTGGTTCCAACCTTCAATGAGCAAGAAGAAACAAATGCACAAACTCTATAATTGTGGCAGGATCCCAAAATGGTCCACTCGGATAGTTTTTTTTTTTTTTTTACTCAAAATAAAATGTTTGCTGTAAAAAAGAAATTATATATATGTGTAATTATAGAGAGAGAGAAGGAGGGAAGGGGAAGAGAGAGAAAAATGCGTAAAAAGAAGCTAAAATGATCCACAATGACCACTATCACCCAAAGGTAAGCACGCTGCCAGATACACAAATAAGTTTCCCTTTTTACATTTTTGTGCTTTTGAAAGCAGGCGCTTCTTATGATGGGTGTATTCATTGTGACAGAGTATCTTTCTCCTGGAAAGCTCTTACTGAGCGTGTCTTCCGTCTAGGCCTTTTCTGAGCACCGCCCCTCCTCCCGGCTGCCCCCCACCCCCCATGTGATGCTGCCCCTGGTCTCAAGTGATTGGATGCTTGGCACAGGCTGTGCTTTGCAGATGATCGCGCCCAGGACTTGGGGTTACAGGCTCTGAGATGCTACTGGGTCCCTGGGCGGGTCCTTTAAATGGCGGGATGGTGAGGTCATCTCTTCCAGTGAGATCACTGGAGAGAGAAGAGATGAGCAGGTGCAGGGAGACCCAGAGAGGGTATATGGTGTGTGAGCTTGTGCGTGCGCGTGCGTGTGAGGGAAGGGATGCCTGGGACCGTGGGCTTACCAGTTCTCTTTAGAGGCGGGACCGCTTTCAATCCTTTGTTTTCATGAGCCAGGGGCTCCTGTACCCCCTCTAAAAGCGGCCCTCCCTGTTTCTGAGCCGGTTTCCCTTAGTTGCAGCTCAAAAGAGTCTCCCTCTCACACGTGCCCATACTGTTCATGGGATCATAACTCGCAGGTTTCTTTCCAGCAGGCTCCAGATCCAGCCCGACTTCCTGCAAGTGTCAGACTCCAGTCACAGAGTCTCTTACCCCTGGGGGTACCCCTGGGGGTGGTGGAGAGGGCTAGTGGGTTGCCAAGTTTGAGCTCAGCCATTTACTGCATGACTCTTAGTTTCCTCATCTGCCAAACAGGGACCAGAATATCCACCCTGACTTCCTCAGGGGCCCAGAGAAGATTCTGGGTAGATTTTATTTTATTTATTTTTTTAAAAGATTTTATTTATTTGTGTGTGAGAGCGAGCGAGCGAGCGCACAAGCAAGGGGAGCGGCAGGCAGACGGGGAAGCAGGCTCCCACTGAGCAGGGAGCCCGATGCGGGGCTCGATCCCGGGACCCTGGGGATCATGACCTGAACCCAAGGCAGACACTTAACGGACTGAGCCTCCCAGGCCTCCCTCTGGGTGGATTTTAGAGGAAGGGACTGCCAGGACTGCCTCTTGAGCCCTTTTCACTCAGAAAGTATAAAAATCACCTTCTGAGGCCTGTGCCAGCAGCTGACAGGGGGCCTTGAATGTGCTTTGAGACTGTGTCCAAAATCATTTGAGGGTGAGAAGGGCTAGCTTCTCTACACGAGCCTGCGAAATCAATCTTGGTTGGAGTGCCCAGTGAACATGAAAACAGACAGCGAAGGCCAAAAAACCTCCCCCAAATCACCCTTCCTTCATATGCCTTTTTATTCGATTTTCCATAAAAGGGCTGGCTACGGATGACTCCCAAATTCCAGTGCCCTGACCGGGGGAGAAGCCGGCCTTCAGAGCTGGAGCCAGGGGGTTGGTTAAAAATAAAGAGTATCCAAGCCCAACACCCTGAGCCCCCAGGTCTGCCAGGAGCATGGGGTGGGGCGTGGAGGTCACAGAGGGCAGAGCGATGACTGGGAAGAGGAGGACGCGGGGGGCGTGTCAGGGGCAGGGCTGGGAAATCCCGCAGCTAGGGAGCTGAACAGGGGCCAAAGGGGAGTGCCAAGCCTTCGGTTTCTGCGTCTGGGAGCCACACGCCTCACCCTTGGAATGGAAGGGCAGGGATGGGGCGCCTGGGGGGCCCAGTCTCAGGTTGTGATCCCGGGGTCCTGGGATGCAGTTCCGCACTGGGATCCCCGCTCAGGAGGGAGTCTGCTTCTGCCTCTCCCTCTGCCCCTCCTCACCACTCGGGCTCTCTCGGGCTCACTTTTTCTCTCTCAAATAAACAAATTAGATCTTAAAAAAAAAGAAAGGTCAGGGATAGAAACTGGGTCATTACGCGTGACACCCAGGTGGGAATGGACTCAGGAAGCGCCAGAGAGGCTGCTTCCGGGTACTGCGGGGTCCAGAGAGGCCCCACCCAGCCTCAGGGCTTGGTTTAAGCCGCTCCTTCCGGGGAGGCCTCTGGACCGAGTGTGTCCCTGTGAGATCGGCTCCTGAGCGCAGGCAGCTGACCTTTGGTCCCAAAGCATCGTGTGCGATGATTAATTCATTACTGTATTTACTGGAAAAAAAAAATGCCCAATAATGGAAGCTAGAAAGGCAGGGCATTTTCCGTGTCTCTCCTCTGATTTAAGCCCGCATTGCTCCCCCTTGTTCTCATTATTGTCCCAAACTAAGGAGCCTCCTCAGACTCCCATTTCCTGTTGCTCCCGTCCCTATTAAATTTTGACAGATACGTATGCTTTGCACATTACAAAAATTATTTTCGTCCTCTCAGGGCGGATCCTGCCCCCACTGAGAATCCCTGATTGAACCCAACGCTGGGACAGTACCCACCATGTTGCAGGCGCTCAGTCACTGTTCCTGGAATGAATGAGGGCTGGGACAGGCCCGGTTTTGTCCGCTCCTCCTTCCCCCGCCCATGGCCGGTGGCATGGACTAGGCAGCCAACAAATACAGGTTAACTACAAGATGTCCTCTTCAGCATACAACACCCCCAAACCACTATAAACTCCTTTTAGCTGCCTTAGAAATCAATATACAATCACTGAATGGCATTAGGAAGGACAGAAAACAGAGACCCAGAGCCTTTCACGGAGGGAGGAGGCTTGCCAGGCATGGAGACTTTCTCTGAGAGGGCAACAGTGAAAAGCAGATTTTACGTGTCCTGTCTTCTCCAAGGGGCTCATGGCGACCGCGATCCTCTAAAGACTCCAGGGACACTGTAGAGGAAGGGGAAGCCGAAGCCGCACTGGGTCAGGACCATGAAGACCCTTCCGTACCGAGGAGATCCTAGTTACCAACCCTCTCAGCGGTTCCTTCCTGCTCCCGGCTCAACCCTACTGGGTGGGTAAGTGACAAACCTGTCACTCATTCCCACCTGGCAGGCTGGCGAAGGTCTCTGAGCTAGGGGAGCCCTTAGGACCCTCTCTCCTCCACATCCTGCTCTGGGTGGTCACCACCTCCCCGAATTAGAAAAAGAATGTTGGCTGAGAAGAGGTTTCTATTTTCCCAACATGTCCCTTACCGAGAATATCTTCAGGGTTTTTTTACTGATAATTTTGTAGTCTCAGAATTATCGTGACCTTTTTATCTAATGCGAATGTGGCTCCTGCTTCTTATTTCCCTGCCGTGTGGTTGGCTCTCGAGCCTCCTGAGCGCTCACCTCCACTTTCTGCGACTTGGGAATGCGGTTGGGCCAATTCCAGCTCCAGGGCTGGACTGTGAATGGCAGAGTTTCAATATGTTTAACATTTCAGAGTCTTGATTCCCAGCTCTTAAAAAGAGAATGTTGTATGGATCCTTCCTTGCAATTCAAGAGACAAGGCGCCTGAAATGTATCAGGTTTATTAACCAGAGGGCGGCAGGATTACCTGCCTAAAGGAGGGGAGGCAGGGCTCACCTGGGTATTCAGATCGGCAACGAGTTCCAGCTCTCCTACCTAGCTGTGCGGCTCTGGACGAGGAACGAGAAGTCTTTGAGTTTCAGACACCTCCTCTGCTAATGGGGGACTAACACAATGCGTACCCCTAGTACTGTTGTGAAGACTGAGAAGCGCTGGTGCCTGGCCGTACGTACTAAACGCTCAGTGCGTAACGGCGGGTGTGTGTGGGGGTCTTATTGTCAACCCGGGTTTCCCGCGGAAGTCCTACTGCTTCCTTTCTCCTCCTGGCTCACCTGGGGACTTGAATTCTGCATCTTGCTCTTCACCGTCTCTACAAACATTCGTCTCTTGAACACAGAAAGAATATTGACAACGTTTAGCTTGTTTTCTTCTTTCCCTTTTGCATCAGAGGAAAGTGGTTCCCCCGCCCCCTCCACTTTCAGATGTTGCCCATTTGGATGGACTGTTGGGCCTTCCTAGGGGTGGGGCATGGGGTGAGCATGTGCCTCTGAGGAAGGAGGCCTGGCTTTCCCGTGGCCACACCGTCCTGCTGGGCTCCAGAGGATTCTGAGAGGGGGAGCCTTGTCAAGCAAGGTTCCCTGGAGGATGACTGCCATCCTCCTGGGGGGCAAGTCAGCTTTGGGTAGAAGCAGAGCCTTCTAGATCAGGGGAGGGGATGAAGACGTGGGTTTCTACCTAGGATCCCAGCGGCCCGGGCATGAGGAAGCCGCAGTGGCTGACCTCCCTGTGAGGGGCTGCGGGCGCCTGCTGGGGAGTCAAGTCTCCTGGCGAATCTGGAGCTCGCCCTTCCCCTGGGGTTTCATGACTGCTGCTGAGCCTGGTCTCCTTAAGACCCTGCACCTCAGGACAGTTCGCTGAGAAAGGAGCGTGTCCTAGGCGCTGGGCACCCGACAGAGCGTGCGAGCTGGGGCCTCCCTCGCAGACCTACACTCCAGTAGGTGCTGGGGCAGGGGTGTGGGGAAGGGGGTGTCTCTCAGAGAGTCCTGAGCCCCGCGGGAGGCTCCAGCCAGATGCCTACAGGGGCTGGGGAACTAACAGCCATGGGTGGAGTGAGCTGGGCGGGGCGGGCGGCAAACCCACAAGCCCAGGGCCTTTCTAAGGGGCCTGGAGATGGCGGCGGTGGGACTGCGGGCCTAGAAGCCCCAGATCTTCAAAATTGCACAGAGAAGCCAGAAATCTATTTTGTGAAAGTGCCCTAATTAGAAATGTTACTTAAAAAAAAGACCCCCCCCCCCAAAAAAAAACCCATGATCCAAATGAAACGCCTCTGTGGGCTGCCATTCTGTGACATCTGCTTCGGAGCCTGCCTCCTTGGCTTCCAGTGGGGGCTCCGTCAGAGCGGCGGGCCGACTTGCCAGATGAAACACAGGGTGCCCCGTCAAACTTGACTTTCAGAGTGCAAAGGGATCATCTTTTTAGTCCAAGTACGTCTCATGCAGTATTTGGGGTATACTTATACTAAATAACTATTTGTTGTTTATCTGAAATTCCAGTTTAACTGGGCGTCTGGTTTTGTTTTCTCGCCCCTAGATCTGGCAAGTCTACGGGGTATTCACAAAAGTAATGGAGGAAGTGTGCAGGGAGACCCCAGCTCGCCATCTTTCGGAGAGGGCATGGGTACTTGGAAGTCTCTTCCATTCCCAGAAAAAGGGTGCCAAGTTGCCCTTAAAGCAACTGTCTAAGAAGGCTCAGGGGCTGTATTTAACTGAGTCGCCCTCTGGCCTGCAGCCACTCAGCATTTATCACAGGCTCCACCGAGAGGAGCTAAGCTTAGAAGACAGTCACCAACCAAATTCCCAGGTAGCTGTAAAGCAGGGATTTTTAAGCCAGCAGCCTCCCTTCCTTTTTTCCATCCCCACCCCCAGCAGAACGCTTTAAGCAAAACCCCATGAGGAACTTGGCGTATGAAGCAGGTAAAGGAGAACTTTTCTGGGGGAAACAAGAACAATGTTATGTTGGGGGGTAAAGTGGGGGGATGCGGAGAATCACTCTCTTCTATGGCACCCAGGGGCTCTAGGGAACCCCAGTTTGAGCACTGCTCCAAAATGTTTTCCTTGGATTGAGTCTAGCCAGTGGATGGCTGGACACTGAAGGGCAGATCCTGGCCCCCCTGGACACCTGCTTTTCCTGAACTTTCCTGAACTCACTGGGCTATAATGACATCAGTCTGCCTCAAGAACTGTCCTCAGACATGGCCCCGCCAACATGACACCGTTCTTCTCAGGGATGTTGTTCCTTATATCATAGACTGTCCTCTCTAGGGGAAAATCCACCCTTATTCTAAGAACACTTCTGAGCATTGCCTCTGTGTAGCTCACGGACACCGCGAGCTCGGGGTCTGTGCATTCCAGCTCCCACTGGCTGCCGAAAAGCCCAGTCAAGTGCAGCCTCCCCCTTGGCAGGTAAGAAGGTGGTTCGAGTTGGCACCTTCCTCCTCACTCCCGGCTCTATTTTGTGCCCACTTTCCTCCCCTTCTTGCACCAACTTATTTCATCCTAAGGGCAGAGGGCTTCCTGGGACTCCCCACTCCTCTCTTCTTTTCTTATGACCTGGCTCCAAGTCCCCGGGTCACTTAGTGCTCAGGGAGCTTGCTCTGTCAAAACCACACTTGACCTTCCCCAGGCCTTACCTCCAGATAGTGGGCTGGAGGCCTGCCTGTGTCTCAGGTCCATTTGCTCAGCCTGCAGGCAAGGGAGGGGCAGGTGTGGGGGAAGGGGAGGGGGTGGAGGTGTGTGGCACAGCACAAGGGGCTCGTACCCCCACCAGGTTCTACGCTGTGAACATGCTGTATCTACCTTGTGTCGCTGTGAGAGCAGAAGACCTCTCCATACCTGCCTCTCTTTCTCTTTGAAGGAACAGTTGCAAGGCGTTGATTCTTTTGCATTTCTCTGTTCGTGATCCTCTAAACGTTCCTGAGTGAAAACAGCAGGTGAGCAAGAGAGCATTCAATGTGTCTGGTCCTGTTCCATTCTGGGACGCACCTCCGAGGTTTCTGGGAGACCCTGGGGCTCACTGGAGTTGCGGCAGTGAATGAAGGGTGGGAAGGGCCCCCAACCCCTATCCACCCGCAGTACCGCCCTAACCACGTTTTACTTTCTCGTCTTCGCCTGGGCCAAAGGGTACCACCCCTACCCCTGCCTACCCCGGTCCCCACACTACACGCGACCTACCGATTTCTAGTTCTTGGTCAAAATCAAGCAAGTGACACTGAGCTAATCTGGGTCTTGAGGATGCCTGGGCCCAAGACAGTTTTGGAGGATCCTGATTTAAATAAGATAGTGATGACATCGATGACGCATGTTGAGTAGTTCTGTGTGCTAAGGACCTCGTATCCACTCTCCCCTTCGAGCGAACGCACTAAGCGGGATGCCGCCTTTACTCCCACCTTCCAGATGAAGGATCCGAGCTAATTAAGCACAAGGAAGGTCCAGCCCCACCAACGTTTTGGCCACGCCCCTTGGCCAGGATCTGATTGGCTGTAGGCTTGATTGGCAGGAGAACTGAGGAGCTTCCGCAGCCAGACTCCAGCCTTTCTCACACTTGAAGCCCTAATAAAGGGCCGGGAAGGGGTTTGCGTGCTTCCAAATGGCAACTTCTGTGCATTTAAAAATTTCCTCTTGAAAATTCCAGCTTTAACCCCTTCATAAAAAGGATCTGAGCTTTTCTTGGCCGTGGCCCTGGCTGTATTCACCAGTCGTAAAGGAGTTTCGCAGAAGAGCCGCTGGCTCCAGGCGGCCAGGGAGAGGGCCTTGGGGTCTGTGGCCAGTGTCTGGGGCAGGAAGCTCTCGGACAGAAATGCGTCCGAAATTGTTTCTCTCCCCCATAGTAACCATGCTTGCTAGCACTGGGATCTGTCGACATTATGTCACTTAACCCTCTCCATCCAGTTGTTATCGTTTTTTGGCGGTGGTTGTCCCGGACTCTGAGATCCAAGGGTCACTCCGGGCCAGAGGTAGGGCTTAAACCCTCTTTGTCAGACTCCCGGACTCCCGAGGCTGCCTCTGAACTGAGAGTCACAGCTGCCTTATCTAGTGATGTGGGAAGTGGAGGAGACTGAGCACCGCCTGGGCCACTGTCATTGTCCCCCTGTCGCATGGAGGGAGCTCGAGTTCAGAGTGGGTGAACGGCAAGGTTCTCTGGGAATGCCCAGCCCTGAAGCTGTCATATCAAGGCTCACCGCCACAGCCAAAGGTATGAGCATGGAAGTGTGATTCCAGCAAGTTCAGCTTGGTGAAGAGATGTTCAAACATGCAAACTAAAAACTGTATCTTACTTTGAAAAACATTTTTTTTTTTTTTGAGGGTACTGGTTTGGAGCTCAAAGGGAGTAATTTCATTACGTAGAGGTTCAACCACAGCTTCTCTATGAATGGGTGAACTTTTATACATGAGACTGGAAACATTGGGGGTCCTTGTGAAAATGTTGGGCGTAAAACTTAAAAAGGAGTCCTATTTTCCTTGAACTTCCATTTAAAGGACGGCTATACTCCTTGGCAGGAACTGCGGCCAAGACAGACGTATACAAGTTCCCTCTCGAATCCAGATGTATACAAGTCCCCTTTATGGGTTTTTATTTCCCGACACACAGGAATTTCTGACAACGTATTAATAACAAACCTTAAGTTCGAACCCAAGCGCTGGAATGAAAAGTGGAGGGTGAAGGGGGGGCTCCCAGAAAGGGACGCGCAGAGAGCACCAGGTGTGGAGAAGCCCCTGGAGCTGGGGAGGGCACGTGGCGCGGAGGTAGTCCCCTTTCTGTTGCGGGGTAGCGAGGTGACGCTGCTCTCTGCCAGCCTCTCTGAATGGGCGGCTGGGCGCCAGCATCCCTCGAAGGGTCCATGGGAGAGATGAAGCGTGCAGTGTGGGGCAGGTGCCCGCCACTCGGGAAGTGCTAGTGAACGGTGCCATCAGCGCGGCCGTGATTGTGGCTATAGTTTTCGTAATGTTTCCCTAAACTGTGAAGTCCCTGAATTTGAATGTTCCCAGCTCCAGCTCTTCTGGGGACACAGAGGCAGGTTCAACTTGGCCATTTAGACCCTCCCGCACAGAAGGATGTCTAGTGTCCGACAGGCTGGCAAGGCCCTTGCATTGTGTATGAATGAGGCAGCTCATGAATAATGCATGCAGAGCCTGATTATGTAAATCCTCAGGTTTCCTTACATTTTTAGCCAGCACATGACAATGGCCTTTTTTGGGCCCTTTGCTGTCCCATTCTGTGGTCTGGTGTTTCGCCTTTGGGGACTAGCCTGCCAAGTCCTGGGGAGGACCGGGATGGGGAGGGAGACTGAGGAAGGGGTGACCTCTCCAGAGTGCACATCAAAGGAAAAGTCAGAGCTCTGTCACTGGCCCAGCTCTCCCTGACTTTGCGTGGCGTGAAAGGAAATTGTCCTTGCCTGAAGCCTGTGATGTTTAATTCAGAGCCATGGATGCTAGGAACCCCGCTTCTGGGGCTCCCTGAGAGCAGGGTGGCTGCTTTCATTTCCAGGGCTATAGGCCAGGGAGCCTGTTGTCTGGAGGGTTTGCAGGATAGAGGAGGGCAACTTCCTGCAAGGAACTGATCTAACCGGAGCCTCCTGGTTGTGGGGGAGGGCATCCTTCTAGAGCCTTCTGCGGCTTGGCCTCCTTAGAGCTTATACAGGCAACACACACATAAACATGCACACATGCAAACGCACATACAAACATACACACAGAAACACACAGCGCATATGCGTGCACACTTCTATACTCTTGCCCACACGCCAGCACGCATGCACAAATACACAGCCCTGAGTCAGGAAAACCAACATTTACAAGAAGAATGGAGAGAGGCCAGCAGAGAACACAGGAACTAGGGTCAGAGGTCCCGGGGCTGGGTCTAGCTCCGCTTACCAGCTACAATGTGAATTTGGGCAAGTCTCTTAACTTTCCGAGGCTCGGTTTCCTCATCTGTAAAAGGGGGGTCCTCAGAGCAACCCGGCCAAGCTACCAAGGCATTAGTAACCCCGACTGGGGCTGCAAGGCCCGGGCGCCCATGCCTCTGCATGGTCATGAGACGGCGACTGTGGTCATTTTCCTTGTTTGCCTGATCTTAGCCTTGACACCTGCTCTACCTCTGGCAAGAGTTAAGAATGAGGGAGAGTCTGGTTGGGAAATGGGTGCAGGAGTGAGGGCTCCTGGGTATAACCTGCAGAGAAGACAGGAGAGCCACTCTGCCGACCACCGAGCCGGCCCAGGTCTGCTGGGGCACTTCCAAAGCGTTTGTTTGGGGGCAGGTCATGGTGCCTGGTTGTCAGCCACGACTCTCCTGGGTCTGAGGCAAAGCCTGCCCCGGCCACCACAAGGGCAGGCCTCTGGCCACGTGGAGGACAGCAGCGTCCACCTGCCAGGGCCAAGCCCTGGGCTGATGCTTTAGAGGCAGCACAAGTGTCCCTCAGCTTCTGAAACCACATGGCCCGTGAGTTCACACTGCAAGAGCTTGGACAGGGAGGGTGCCTGCCTCGTGAGCAGCCTTCCCAACAACCCTGCAAGGCAGGTGCCCTCAGCTCCAGTTCCTGGTGAGGAAGCAAGGCTCAGAGAGGGGAATGGATTTGCACGAAGCCACAGGGTTAGCGAGTGGGGGGATGTGAACCCAGGACTGACTCTCCTGTGCCGTGTGAGAGAGGAGATAACAAGGCAAGGGGTGGAGGTGGCTTGGGCGGGATCATCAGCCTGAGTCTCGAATCTTGGTTTCTCAAGGCGATGTTTCTACCCAGTTCATGCTGCGAGACAGATCTCTCCTCCTCCTGTCTTTCCTCTGGGGTTCTCAGAGCCCGGAACACATACCCGCCCATGCCTCTGGTACACACACTCTGACTCTCCTTTGCAACTTGGTGTAGGAGTCACCACTTGGAAAGCACGCGTGGAGTGCTCTGGGCTGGATGGGTGCCCGCCTCTGGGTGCCGTAGCCTGAGCACCCGTTAGGCAGGGACTTTCAATCCTTAAATCATCCTGAAGTCAGCTCTTTACCTGTCTGTTCTGCACTAAAGGATCTGGTCTTCAAGGACATCCATCCATCATCCCCCCATCCTCCATCCAAACATCCGATATTTACTGGATGCCACCTACGTTCCCAGCGCTCAGAACAGTGAACCCAAATCTTAATTCACAGATCTCTTGTTCATCTATGTATCCCTACCACCTGGAAGAACCTAAAAGTTCAAACAATAGCTACGATTTAAAAAGATACAGATGAGCTAGATTGTGAGTTTCAGAGAGGTTGAGGAACCCACCTGGGGTGACACAGTAAGTGGTAGAGCTAGGATCTGACGCTAGGTGCATCTGAGATGCTAAAGCCATTCTGTCGTCTCCCTTTGCCTTAGTAGATGCGTTCTGTGCTGCCCGCACCCCCTGGGCCCTCCCTTCGCTGTTTCTAAAGGGAGCCAAGGGGCCGCAGCCTCTGAGGTTCGGCCCCAGGCCAGGAGCCCTCACCTTCTGCTGCCGGATGGCCCTGTTGATCCGCTTCTCCTGGTGCAGCTGGTGCTCCGTGCGCTGTAGAGCCTCCTTCAGCAGAGCCTTCTCCTCCGCCTCCTTGTAGATGCTGTCCTCCAGCTTTGCCATCTGCGACTGGTACATCTGCACGGACACTTTGCTCTGCCTGAGCGCACGGGACAGACACAGTTGGTTTTCCCCTCCTCTTTCTCAACCGTGTCCCCAACCTGGGAGGGTCTCAGAACGCTTCTGTCTGCGGCTAACTTGGTGGCTTCATGGCGAGCAGATGTGGGGCGTAGATAGTAGAACGAATAGCCCACTGGGTACCTAGTGTAGCAGGAGGGTATGCTGCCAGACCCCCCCCATTTCCCAGGGAGGGCACAGGGGAACTGCGGCCACTGGAATAGGGCGAGCTGTGGAAAGTACCTAAGGGGAGCCCTAAGTCGAGATTCATAAGAGGTGCAGCTCGTTTGTAGAGACAGAACGAACACTGAGCACCTTGGCCGCCGCTTTCTCATGGACAGACTTGCCTCTGTCGGGCCCTAGTCATCGCCCCCCGCACCCCCAGCCTCTGCTCCCCTCCCCCAAGTCCTCTGCCTGCCCCGGACCTCTGTCTGTCCCTGCCCCGAGGTTCAGCCGTGAGAACGGACAGTTGGCCCTTTTTGCGCGGTCACCGGCAGTACCTGAGCTGTTCAATGTCTTTCTCGTATCCTCTCAAAAGCTCCTCTTTTCTCTCCAGCCGGTTCTTGAGTTGGGTGATCTTATCGAACACCAGATCGAGGTCCCTTTGTCGGAGCTGGTTGACTCTCTCTCTCTCTTTGGCGGAGAGGTATTTCATGGATATGTGACCGGACATGTCCTTGATGTTCATCAGACTCCCGAGGGTCTTGCTCATGTCCATGTACTGTAAGGAAAGCGTCGGCTGGTAAAGGGCCTGGCCCAAGGCTGCTGGTGGCTGCTTTGAGGAAGCCAACATCTAATTCTGTGTTGTTCATTCTCTACAACTGCCGAGAACACAGCTGTGCTTGGAAGCCAGAGCCGCTGGGCTTTGCAGTAAGTCTTTCATTTACTCCACATCCCTTTACTCTATGCCTTTTTGAGAACCAGGAGGAAAAGCGACAGCAGGCGTAAACATTCATTCTAACTGCCTAGTTTTTCAAGGAATTGGACTATGCCACGTCTGACCCATGCTGGGAGAGTAGATAGGTCTTGCGGAGCTATTATTACAACTAAATACACGTGTGAGACTGCTGTTTAGTTATACTCTCCGGAGGTTAACGGTGACTGCGGGGGACCCAGCTTGGGACAGGAGGGGACGGTGCTGTAGGTACCTACCAGCTTTTCACTGAGATCTAAAGCCTCAGCCACATCCATTTTCCCTGACTTTTCCATGGGTGGGATGGCTGAGTTGATGGCTGAGTTGGCAAGGCCACTCTGAGGCTGAAATGAAAAAGAGGTGAAACTCCCTTGGCAAGCCATTGTGAATGTCTCTATCCTGGAGCTAAAACACCGTGGTTACCAAAGAATGACTCGAGAGAGCTGATTTTCGTTTCACTTCCTGACCAGCCCGTCTGATTCCTCTGTCAACTGCTTTCTGGTAACTGTGCTCCCACCCTCAGAGCGGGACTCTCACTTGCCTTGTTCTCTGGTTCCTTACTGTCTGTCTTCCCTCTGGACCAGCAGCTCTCAGTCAAGGGTGATTTCGTCCACCCTCCCCTGCATGCCCCAGGACCTTTGTCAATGCCGGGATACATTTTGGTTGTTGCAGCTTGAGGTGGGGAGTGCTACCGGCATCCAGAGGGTGGAGGGCAAGGATGCTGCTAACCATCCCACAGTACATAGGATGGCCTCCCAAACAAAGAATTACCTGCCCTCAAATACCCATAGTGCTCAGGTTGAGAAGCCCCAGTCTAGATGGCAAGCTTCATAAAAACGGAGGTCATGTTGCTCCTTGCTCACTATTCCATTTCTTGCGCCCAGCATGGCACCTGACACAGAGTGGCCGAGAAAATAGCTTTCCTCCTTTTATTAAAGGAATCTCATTTTTTAGGCAACAGAAACTATACTGTCACCAAATCTGGCCAAACCTTCTCCCAGTGCTGGAAGCTGCCGGCCAAGCATCCCTTCAGACTCACTCCAGAAACAGTGCCCAATGGTGTTCCCAGCTGTGCACTCACAACCACCCTCTCAGCCAGCTGGCTGCTGAAAGTCCCTACTGACTGGACGGAAAAGCCACCAGACCGATCAGGGAGTCTGAAGGACCACAAATAGCTATAATAAATCTCCCTAAAAAGCAAACTGGGTTTTAAGTGCTTGCCACGAGCATCTCTTGGCCCACAGCATTTGCTGGCACTCTACTGTAAACCTCTGAGATAAAAAAAACCCAACTACAAAAATGTAAAGGCTCAGAAAGTGATTATGACAGACAAGCGTGGGCTATTTGTCTCTATGTCTGTAGCGCTGAGCATGAAGGAGGGGATATGACAATGACAGAGCATGAACTACCACTCAGCATCCCCATCCCTGGGTAGTGTCCTCTGTACCCCGCTCCGGGGTCCCCTTCTTTTCCTGGTGGTGACCTAAGGCAGAGTCTGATCTACAAGGTTCGAGCACACAGTCCCCGTGCCCTTCTCTGCAGACTAGCAGGGAGCTAGACACAGGCCTGGGTCCATCAGACATTATGCTGTGACCTTGGGTGACATACTTGGCTGCCCGAAGTCTCAACTTTCCTTATCTGTAGAATGGGCATTATGATAGTAACCCCAGCACAAGGCTGTTGGGCCGAATGATAAATGATGGCTTAGCCCAGATGTCAGCGAGCCTTCCTCCTACTCCTTCTCTTCTTTTAATTTCCATTATTGGCAACCTTGGAGGATTGAGGTCTTCTGAGCAGGTTGGGGGCTCTCCTGTTCTGTGGTGTTGGTCATGGCATAGGGTCAGTGCTAGGCGGGAAGGTAAATCTTGGAAGCAGGTCAGGATATGAGAGCCCACTGAGCTCCCACCTGGAGACTGCTCCTCTACTTCCACCTTCAGAGAACGAGAGCTTATCCAGAAAGCCAACACATTCCTGAAGACCCACATCCCTACAAGTGTCTGGAGAGATTGTGCAGGGGAATGCTGGTACAGCATGATGACTTTGTTACGGCTTCTGAAAGCCCCTGCCCGGTTTAGGTCCCGCTGTGGCAGCAAGCCATGCCCAGCGGGTTCTGTGATTGACGCTGACCTGAGGTGTCCATTGTCAAGTGTCAATCAATCAGGCGCCCATCAAATATCCAGTTAGGGTAAGGGCATCTTCAACATAACAGTCAAATCACTTCTGAAAATCCTAGCAAATAAAACTATTTCCCTTAAGAGAGGAAGCTTTTCTCAAGGGACACTATCTAAATACTATTAAACAATCCTAACAGCTATCACTTATTGTTTGCTGTGAGCCAGACGTGGGGATAAGCACTTAGCTCAGCCACCTCTAGGTTCTCAACAGTTCGCAGCTGGGAAGGGGAGGCCCAGGAAGGCTAGGAGCCCACCCGAGGTCACGCAGGTGGCCAGGCTAGCATTCTGACACGGGTCCCTCTGTCTCTACTGCTACTCTTTATGTGTTCATGTTTCTCAGTTTGCTGTGAAAAGCAAACTTCAGGCAAACTCATGGCATAACGTTAAAAATCAGCCTGTTGAATATTTCCTGCAGGATATATATATAACACATCACGTGGAAAGGAGGGCCCGCCAGACTCGGGACCACTGTCAGTACAATGATTTAACACGCTGGGCATGAATGGAAAGCAACCTCTCTGTTCAGACCTGGGGCTGCTGGTTCAGCAAAGCCCCGAGCAGGCGGTGCAGACACTGGGCTCCCAGGGAGGCCTGGCCCCGAACCACTGACGTGCACGGCCGTGCCAGGGCACCCGGCTAGCGTCTGCCCTCGCGCCCACCCTCTCCACGTGTCACTGCAGAGAGAAACGTTCTTTGGTTACCGCTGCGATCTCTATTCTTGAGAGAGTTGGCATATCAGGTTTTGCGTCCAATAATTTCTGGACATTTTTTTCCATTCTGACCGTCTTTAAGTCTAGATAGGATTCAGTCAGCGGGTCCTTATGATCTATAAAATAAATAATTGAGAGTCAAAAGAAAGGGTCAGGAAGAAGTTATTGCATGTAATAATCACAGTTGCCGGGGCGCCTCGGTGGCTCAGTGGGTTAAGCCTCTGACTTCAGCTCACGTCATGATCAGGGTCCTGGGATTGAGCCCCGTGCTGGGGGTCCCCGCTCACAGCCGGGAGTCTGCTGCTCCCTTTCCCTCTGCCTCTCCCCTCACCAGTTCATGCCCCCCCACCCCTCTTAAATAAATAAAATCACAGATGCTGTTTCCTGGACCTTCCTGCAGGCCAGCGCTGATCTCCCTTGGCACGTGAGAAATAGGCCTAGACGGGTAAATGGCTTGTCCAAGGTCACACATAGCTAGCAGGCGGTTGGGGCCTCTCAGGAACCAGTGCTGAGACATGGAGGGTGAACTCTCAGCCACAGGAACAAGGATGGAACTTGAACCCCGGCTTCTGGGTCCTAGCCCAGCACTACCCCCAGCAGCAGGTGCAGTGTCTTGAGAATGCCATCCCTTCTAAACAGAGTATTCTAGGAGGTTCCCCAAGGCTGATCCTCGAACTGTTAGTCCATGACAAAGTTCCCACCAGGCCACAGCGAAATAAGAAAAAGGACAATGTAGTGAGTTTTTCATGAAATCCCATTTATTTAAGATCAAGGCTTGCCCTTGACTCTGAGATCATGCCTGCCATCTTTCCTTGTATTACAACGTCCTTTTGGTTATGAAGTGATGGGACAGAAGACGGTGGTCCTGGCCGAATGTCAGTGCCCAGAGTGACCTCTAGAGCCTGGGGCTCAGGGATCTGAGCAGGGAGAAGGAGACCAGCAGGGAGAGCACTTACTTGATGAGCAGGCCTTCTCGAGCTCCTTAATTCGTGCACGCAGTTCAGACAAGGCCTTTTTCTGACGCTGAATGATTTCCTCATGTCGGGACCCTTTGCACTTGGCCCCGAGATCACTGAAGGATTGTTCCTGTAGCCAGAATGGTGCAGAGGACAGCTTTGTTAGGGGTCAGAATCTCTCTATCCCTTATATTCCGAGAAACACGTACAACTCATGACTAGCAGAGACCCTGTCACTTAGTACCTTGGAAGCTACTGTAAGGGGAGTCAGCGCAGAAGGAATTTAAATTTTTCATTTCAAATATAAAGTCACATCTAGGAAGATTTCCAACTCTCTTACCTACTTAGCATATCTATGAATAAAACCCCTCTCTGTGTTCCCTCCCCGTGTTTTATATTTTCTTCTAATATTCTTCTAAGCTTGGGTTTCCATTTGTTGTCCTTTGGGTCTTGCCTCAGAATAATCACATCAAATTCTGCTCCAGGAGGGGCATTTTTAGATAAGAACACATGGTTACTTTCTTCTTGACTGCCAATAAGGATGACTCTTTAATATTTGCTAGGGGGAATTTGATAGATTGGCTCCCGGTTGGTCTGGAGAAAGGGAGACCTTCCTTTGAGACTTCTGGAGGTCCTCCTGTCCAACAGAACTTTCCGGGATGAGGGGCGGGTTCCACTTCTTGCACTCTCCAATATGCCGGCCACCAGGCACAGAGCTAGCATAGAGCTTATGAAGTGCATAGACAAGGAGAGGTCTTCTCTCTCTTTTAAGGGTCATGAGCACCTTTCAGATTTAGAAGAATGGAAGGTTGCAACTTTTGGAAAAATTCCCAGAGTCACAAAAATTTGCATATAGGGGTGTCTGGGTGACTCAGTTGGTTGAGTGTCTCACTCTTGATTTTGGCTCAGGTCAGGATTTCAGGGTCCTAGGACTGTGCCCTGCATCGGGGTCCTCACTCAGAGGGGAGTCTGCTGGAGGATTCTCTCTCTCTCTCTCCCCGCTGCTCTCTCTCTCTCAAATACATATTTAAAAAATTTGCATACAGATTCTGGAGGTTCAGGGCCTCCCGAAGCCCAGTAATAGACTCTACGTGTCACATGGGCTCTGTGAGAGCCAAGTCTTTTGTCTCCATTGGAGACTGTGGTGTTCCCAGGGCCCACACTGTGCCCGAGCTTAGTAGTTGGTTAACAATTATGGAGCCTGAATGAAATGAGGTCAGAAACAGGAGTGGGAAGGAGCTTGTTCCGGCTTTCTGGCTGGGACCAGGGCTCAGCAGCACAAGGAAGGGGGTTCTCCACCCATGGCTGCATTCAGTAGGACCTCACTTGACCCTGACACTGTCTTCGGCCTGCTGAGAGTCTCCGTGGCTGGTCCACTCTTCTCGGGTTGATTCTACACAGACCCCGCTGTCTTTGAGGATGTATGTTTGCCCCAGAATGGGTGTGTGTGTGTGTATGTGTGTGTGTGTGTAAGAGTGTGGAGGGGAGGGGAGGGTCCACTGACCTGTGGGTGGGGCAGCCACAGCAGCAAGGCTCGGTGATGGCTGTTATTCTATCTGCAGATTATGCCTGAGCTCGATGTGACCCTTACTCAGGGCTCTTCTGGGAATTTGTTTATTTAGAGAAGAAAATGGAGATTCTTTCCCATACAACTCTGAAGCCCTCTGACCCACTCTGGCTTAGGAAGGAGGAAGTGGCCTGAGTTTGGAAAGCCGATCTGAGAAAGAACAAATACTTTTTTCCTTTTATCTTGCAGCCTCCCTCCCCCATCCTCTCTGGTCAATGCTGCCTCATAGGGAAGCTATCATCTCGGCATCTCGTGGACAGTCCGTTCTAGCAAACTCGTGCGGAGTTGGAGGGAGTCTGGTGTGAGCAGGAGCCCTCTGCAGCCTCCGCTGTGCCCAGCCCTGGGCCTGGCATACAGCAGACACTCAGTGGTTGTTGGAATGAACAAGTATGGGCTGGGTCCTGCGCAGAGAGCTTGGGAATCCGACAGGTCTGAGGCAGGGGTGAACCTCACTCCTGGCCCCGCAGAGCGCAGGGCTCGGGACCGCTGGTGCTGCCCCGAGCACCTTCAGCTTCTGTGAAGGTGCTCTGGACAGTGATGGTGCCAAGGACAGCTGGCGGGGCCACCATGCCCTCTCATTCATGCTGCGTGCAGCCCCGGCTCACTGCTGTTTGGCAGGGGAACGGCATCTTTGAGAAAGCAGGAAGGCAAGCTGACACATTTGGCCCTGTTTCCAAGTGAAAATCCAAAGCCCATTACTGAAATACCCTGTTCTCCAGTTTCATAAAGCAAAGAGGAAAAGGATGTCCCTGGACTCCAGGAAAGCGGAGGCCTCGAGGAACCACTGCCCCCCCGCAGTCAGCCTTCCTGGGACCACGGGAGGCATCACAGCCCCCGCTGCAGGGCAGAGCGGGAGGGCCACCTTCGGGTGCAGCGTGGAGAAGGCTGCTCTCACTCGGAGACACGCTCCCTGGGTTCTGTGTAGTCGAGACATCCAGGCGTGCAAAGGCTTCTGGGCAGGCGCCCCGAGAGGAGCCACCGCAAGACAGGCATGGAGCAGAACTGGTACGGTTCTTTGGGAAGATCGTCTGGCCCTGTCATGCACAATTTGGGATGCCCTCTGGACCCAGCATTTTCACATCCGGGAATCTGTTCTACATACACACCCGCAAGGACGTTAACTATAACAGCATGGAAAGTAGACACAGCATCATCAATGTCCATCAATGGGGAACCCGGCGTGGACAAGAGGGAGTGCAGTGAAATTCTATGCACCCAATTAAAAGAATGGCTCTTTGGCTTTTATACAGTGTTCAGTGGGAAAAAAAAAATCACGTTGCAGAATATATGTGGCTTAATACCATTATTTTGCAAAAAGTTCTATTGAATAAACATGCATACATAGATTATGTGTGTTTTGTGCATAAATAAAATTTCTCTCTCTACCCCACGTGGTGGTAGCTGACATGACTCCCACTTTCCCCGATGAGCCAGCCAGCGTACCATGACCTCCCTGGGGTCAGAGTTTCTGGGTGCAGGAGTCCCACCCCGGGATGGAACCCAGGCGGCCTGGAGCGGAGGCTGACCTTTGCACACTGCAGGGTCACGCCTGTGTGAGGAGGGTGAGCGGTCTCTGTGAGGAAAAGGACTGCTGGTGCATAGGCCGAACTGCCGATAGCTGTGACCTCCAGTGGCTGTGTGTGTGTTGGGGGTGGGGACTACCGCTGTTACCGTGCGTATTTCCCATAGGCAAGCCACATTTTTGTAACTTAGAATGAAAATACTTTCAGAAGCAAAGACAGGCACAGTCAGGCTCCTTTTTAATGCCACGCCCCTGCGTGGCCAGGCCCCAGCGGCGCTCACCTCTTGACTGCTCAGGAGAATTTCCGTGTGGACCGGTTCTATCTGCACTGAGATATCACACATCTTGGCCGCATTCCTGGGCTTCTGTTCCTTCTCCTTGTACAGCTGGACTCTGTGTTTCTCTTGGGAGGCCCTAGGGGAGAGAAGATGAGTCACTGGCCAGCAGAATGGCCAGCAACCTGAGGTTCCAGGAACAGCAAGCGACCTTTGGAACCACTGGCAGAACAGAAAAAGGAATTCCATTTGTATAGGTCACTGAAGCCTTCAGGTCTGCGAGTGCCCTGCCCACAGATTTCTAGAGAACTTAGTTTCAGGGGACTTCTGAAATCCTGGCTAGGGCAGCAGACACCTGTCCACCCTTGTTCCCACAGTAAGCCTGCGGGACACCTGCTGGGGCATTTACTGGGGTATCTACTGTGTGTCTGTTCTTTCTAACACTTTGTATGTGTTGACACATACAACACGAACAACACATGTGTTGTATGACAGTCCCATGAGCTGGGGGCTCTCGTTGCCTCATTTCACAGGCAAGGAAGTGACACAAGCAATTTGCCCATGGTCACGAAGCTTGCCAGTGAAGGTGGGCTGGCTTTGAATCGGGGCAGCCTGTGTCTTTAACCACCATGTGAATCTGTCTTGGCCAGGAGCCATGAGGCATATGAAGCTGCAGGGTAGTCACAAGATGTGGATTTTACTCAACCTTTCTTGGAGAAAACATTCCTCTTATGTCAAAATAAGGATAAGTTGTGGATGAAACTGCAAAGTCACATACAGTTTTTAGCCTAATCCATGAATGACAATGAAATTTCACATTTATTTTAAGCTGACTTCTTTTACCCCAGTTTATACATTTGTTCAATCAATATTTACAAAGTTCCCTCTGGGCCTGCCAGGCACTGTGTGAATGCTAGGGAGTCAACAGCAGGCAAGGTCTCTATGGGGATCCTTACGGGGAAGGCAGACAGCTAACCAGGCCACAGCACCCCGGCTGTGTGAGAGTGTTGGAGTGCAGGGACTGAGAGACCCCGGGCAGTGTCGGAGCCCTTGGCTGTGTTTGGTGAGGGTAAGTGATGACGGGCTCCCTGAAGAAGGGGCATTAAGCTGAGACCTGTCCTCTGAATACTCGGCAGGAATGCTTGAGAGGCACAGAATTAAGCAAACTCTGTTTTTTGTTTTGTTTTGTTTTTTTAAGATTTTATTTATTTATTTGTCAAAGAGAGAGAGCGAGTGAGAGCGAGCACAGGCAGACAGAGTGGAAGGCAGAGTCAGAGGGAAAAGCAGGCTCCCTGCAGAGCAAGGAGCCCGATGTGGGACTCGATCCCAGGATGCTGGGATCATGACCTGAGTCAAAGGCAGCTGCTTAACCAACTGAGCCACCCAGGCATCCCAGCAAACTCTGTTTTAAATGGTAAGTGAAACACATGCTGTCCGTCCATCCGTCCATCTGTCTGTCTGTCCATCCGTCCATTCATCCCTTCGCCATTTACCCAGTGACCTCCATGTGCGAGGCTCCCTGGGCACTTGGGGGTGTCTGGGCTCCCTACACCAGGAGGGCCTTCCCACGCACCTGAGCGTCTCCTTGAGGACCCCCAGCTCCCTGTCCTTCCTTTCCACCAGGCCGGTCAGCTGTGCCATCTTTTCCCTGAGTGCTCTCAGCTCGCTGCTTTGCTGCTGGACCAGAGCCACGTTCCGCTCCAGTTCCATCTTCTGCTTTTCATTAAGCTCCCCTGGGAGAGAAGGAAAGCTGGTGGGGGGTGGGGGACGGTCTCCTGCCCCGGGGCTTTGCCAGGGCCATAGCCGATTGGCCAGGCCTATAAGAACCATGCGGTGGGTCCCCTGTCCAGGAATTCTCATGGTGGTGGGCGGCGTTAGTGACAGCCATGGGGATCTTCCTGTGTCTTCACAAATGACAGCAAATCTCTGCCCGACCCCGGCGTTCCAGAAGCTGTCAGGGCCCTGCCTCTGCATCTGTGGCATTTTGGGGCTCCCTGGTTGACCTTCGGCTGTCTGCCTCTAGGTCTATTTGCCTAAGGGTGTTCTTTCTATGGCCTCTGGGGTCTGCTCAGCTCCTGGGTCTGCCAGATGCATCAGCCTCCACCTTAGACAGGTGAGACTGGAATTCACAGCCCGGTTCCCTCACCCCTGCAGAATTCAGCTCCAGCTGCCCGCTCTGCCCCTGCCGGACAACACAGCTCTCTTTGGCTTCGTCCCTTTCCTGCCTCTGGTCCATTTCCACTGCTGCTAGTTCCCGGGATCAACTCTCAAATACACTGCTGGCAGCAGCAGCATGACCTCAGGGTCAGCCTCTGGCAAAACCCAAACAGAGATACCTGCATCACCCCAAATTTTCACAGCAACCCTACAGGTGAGCTACTGGCCATGCCCCCACTTCCCAGAAGCAGAAACAGGCTCAGAGATGTAAAGGCACTTGCCGAAACTCATGGGACTAAAAAAAATAGCAGATCAGAAATCGGGTCCAATGTTTCCCAATTCTAGAACTAGACCTGCTAGCCTCTCTACTCCACTGTTTCATACTTTAGTGTGAAAATCACTCTTTGGGGCACCTGGGTGGCTCAGTAGTTAATTGTCTGCCTTCTTCTTGGGTCATAATCCTGGGGTTCTGGAATTGAGTCCCACATCGGGCTCCCTGCTCAGAGGGGAGCCTGCTTCTCCCTCTCCAGCTCCCCCGCTTGTGTTCCTCTCTCACTATCTCTTTCTGTCAAATAAATAAATAAAATCTTTAAAAACAAAACAAAACAATCAATCTTTGAAAAACTCAGCCATAAATGTCCTGGGGGCATTGAGAGTATAGCCACAGGGGGAGCAAACACCAGTGAAGGTTTGGGGGTGCACAGGGGTTGAGAAGGGCACAAGAGGAGTCTCCTCACCCTCCCTCCACTTCCCCAAACCGAGTTCTGTCTCCTGACTTCCGCCTGCCTGTGCCTTTTGGCTTGATGGAGGCTGGGGTTGGGAAGGGGAAGATGGCTCTAAGAAGCAAAAGAGGGGAGGCAGAAACAAAAGGACAGGGCTGGCTGGGGAGCAGAGAGAAAGAGCAAAGTGGGAACCTTCAGCTAGACTGGTTCGTGGTCTTTGGTCCCCAATGTAGGTGGCTGCTGTGTCCAGCCAGCTCTAGGAAGCAGGCGTGTTGTAGGTGGTTTTATACCAGAGGAAGGGGAGGCGAGGAGAGAGTGCCTTGTTCTAGGTCCCAGAGATAGGGGGTGCTGGGCTTTGTGCCCTCCCTCCCAGACTTTGCCTCCAGAGACAAATCCTCTGAGGCAAAAGGGGATTTTTCCCAAAAAAGAAAGTTGCATTTCAACGCAGAGGTCTGAACCCTCTGAGAATGGTCCCCGTGGCCCCCTGATCGGGCATCTGTCCTGCTGACCGAGGTACAAATGCTCCAATGCTGTGACCACCCAGGAAAGCAGGTCAGCAGGATTTTTAACGCTAAGCTTTCTTAAGCCTGTTCTTTCCTTTCTCGAAGCGGGTCAGGAAGTCAAGAGATGCGGGCAATCATACAAACCTCTCAGATCTGACATTCGGTTGTGAGCTTCTGTGAGGTTTTTCCTTAACCTCATGATGACCTCCTGCTGAGATAGGATTTCCTTCTGAGCGGTCAGCAGATCCCCTCTGAAACTCACAAAGACAGGCCAAGTCAGCTCACCTCAGGCCCTGGGATGTCCCCAGTGCCTGGAAGGGGCCAGATAGAATCACCAAGTGCTCCTCCTTCAGTGTGGGGCCTCGGGATTCCAGTCCCAGCAAGGGGGAGAAGCATACTCTTTAAAAATTCTCAAAGCAAAAATTCATTTCCATGTAAAAAAAAAAAAAATTACAGGGAGATAAGACAGAGGATCCCAGCTGGGTTCAGTCTGAGGCTGAGTGATGACAAATAGTGGCTTACTTCACAAGCGATTAAGTTAAGGTGCACCAAGGGGGTGTGACTTGCCCAGAGCCACACACCTGCAAGGGGCTGAGTTGGCATCTGAACAAAGAGCCACCCAGATCTTTCCATGACACCATCTTGACCTTCTAGAGGATAGAGAAATTCAGACGACAGCGAGAAGACCCCAGACTCGACTCCTTTTTTCCAGGTTCCGATTACGTGGCCGGAAGTGGGGGTTGGGGGGCTGGTCTCTGGCCCGGTGTGCACACACCCCTCAGGTACTCACATCAAGGTGTCACACACTTCATCTTTGACACTGCTGTCCACTGGAGGCGTCGGTGGGGGGTCTCGCTGCATTACCTCCTCCTGGGCTGAATCAGAGGAGCCCGTGAGGGTCATTATAGTCTGCAAGCAGCCACTGCTCTCCCTCCCCGGGGCTTATAAACACATCTGCGTCTTTTCCAACTTAGCCACCCCCGCTACAGCCTGCCACTTTCTCTGCCTAATGAGCCCCACCATGGGTTCTGTGGGACAGGATGGGACCCCCCATGCAGGAGCTCATGAAATCTTTCCAGCTACTCAATGAACAAGGGATCATGAACTCCACTTATAGGGGAGGAAAGGGGGATAGGAGAGACAGAACCTGGCAGTTCTGGGAAACTGAGTCTCGCTCCATGCCTGGGCCATGGTGCCCTCTTCCTCCTGGGTCACCTGTCAGGGCCATCATTTGATGAACAGCAGGGACCCTGCCTGGCCAGTCCATACGGAATCCCCAGTGCCTAGAATAAGCTTGGGACCTAACAGATGCTCAACAAAGAGTGACAAGTGAATGAAAGCATGAAGTGAGCCCTGCCAGCTTGTCAGCTGGCTGGAGACCAGGACCATGTTTCTCAATCAGGGCTGATATTGCCTCCCTACCCCCAAGGGGACACCTGGCAATGTCCGCAGATGTTTCTGGTAGTCACACTGGGGTGGGGAGTGCTGCTGGCATTTGATGCCGTGGCTGAGCAACACTGGCCCGAGACCTCAACTTCCAGAACTCTTCCCCAAGAGCTCAGCATCTCTGCAGTACATAGCGTCGCCTTGGTCATTTAGGGCAAGTATGTGCTCACAACCCTGAGTTCTTTTCTTAAACCCTTTTGGATTTCTTTTTAAAGCTGGTTATGAAAAGCTGTTAGACGAAGTCGCAAACTCCAGAGGGCAAAAAGAAAGGCCCTGCACGGGATGTTTTCATGCGGAAAAGACACTCGGTGGCATGCCGCTTTGTTGCCCCTCGGCAGCCTGGCAGCCTGGGCGTCTCTGCTGGCTCACTGGCTTGGCACAAAGGACATCCCGTCCGGTTGCTGTGACCTCTGACTAACCTGGGCCTCGAGGGCCCCAAACCTTGTTGTGTAATGGGAAGAAAATGGTGTCCCAGGGGAAAATGGAGCATTCAAGCGAGGTGTGGCCTTTTCTGGCCCATCATCAGCGTGTGGGGACCCACGGGATAATCAGAACCTGCCCTGAACGCTATGATTTCTGCAGCTTCTCTTTGGACTGACCTGGGTCGCTGTCCTTCAATGTTGCAATCTCTCCTTCTATTTTTTTATGGTGCTCGGTCACTTTTTGGAGTCTTTCTTCGAGGCTCACGATCGTCTGGGAGTGCTGTTTGATTTGCTCCTTATATTCCCTGATTTCTGTTTCAAATCCATGTTTCTGGGAGTCCTGTTCTTCCTGGAGGGCCTTCACTGTCTGCTGTTGCAGCTGTATCCGCTCCTCCATGACGAGCTGGGGAAGCAGGGAAGTCATTAGCACGGTCTCGGGAGCCGGGCATGATGCCAAAGGTGACAATACCAGTATGCCCCCTTTGCACCTACAGGCATGGAACCGGACCCATCTCAGGGCCTTTGCACATACTGTTTTCTCTGCCTGGTCCTCTCCTCCCCCCAGCTCCTTGCATGGCTGACTCCTTCTCGTGTTTCATGTCTCAAGTCCCATGTCACCTCCTGAGAGAAGCCCTTCCTGGACTGCCTGTCTAGAGGAGAAGACTGAGACACTTTCTATTCCATCTTCTGCTTTCTTTTTCCATGACGTGCTTATCACCATCTGAACGATCTTATTTATTTACCATTCCCACTAGAAGGGGAGCTCCAGGAGAGCAGAAACTTACTTTTCCGTATTTACCGATGTACCCACAGCACCAGTGCCTGCATCCCTGCCACAGTATCTAGACCTAAATGCTCAGTAAGTATTTGTTGACTTAAAGAATGAACACTTTTAAAAGAAACAGAGAATGAATTTGTATTTCTTTCTTTAATGTCTTTTTATTTTTTAAAAGTCAGTGCCATGCCCAGCTTGAAGGCCAACACGGGGCTTGAACTCATGACCCTGAGATCAAGACGGAGCTGAGATCAAGAGTCGTATGCTTAACCGACTAAGCTACCCAGTCACCCCAAATTTCTATTTCTTAAAAGTCAAAATTCCCAATCATCACCAAGAGGGGAGCTGGACCCCTTCCCGCAGCCGCCCTGTCCTTCCTGAGGCTCTTCTTGGGGCTTCTCGATGCCTCATCCTTGCTCCCCGCCTGCTGCTCCGACCACTCATTCCCGGCTCTCCTGACACCAGACTCCTGCTCCTTCTTCCTGGATGACATGTTGGGCCGCAGCCCCAGATCCTGAAACTCAGGCCCACACACCGTTTTAGTGATCATGCCTCCTCTACGCTGAGATGTCGTATCTTGCTTTCTCCCCCAAATCTACTGGACCACCAAAAGTTTGGGGCACATTTGGACTTTGCTGCCCCACCCTCGCCTCAGTCTGAATTCTTTCCCCAGAAGACAGACCCTCCCCGATAAAAGCCACTCTGACCTCCATAGTCCTGTCACCATGTCACCCACAGGCCATCCATACCCTGGGTGCCCCGGCTCGAAGCCCAGCCCCTCCCTCTCCTTGGTGCTCAAGTCCCCTCCATCAGCTTTCAAGTCCTGCCATTTCTCGTGTCTGTCCTTATGGCCACTCCTTCCTGCCCGCTCCTGTGCCACCCCGAGTCTGCAGCTCCTTATGACTCGGGCTATAGACACAGCCACCATGTGCCACAGCCCAAGCTGGCCTCCCCAACTCCAGTCCCTCTCACATTCACTTTGTGCATTTCGGCCAGATGAGTCCTCATGACGTCCTTGCCCACAGACCTGTTGGTTGAATGTATGGATGATAAATGTGTACAGTATTGAGCCCTGATGGTGGAGGGCCTTGAATGCCGAGCTAAAATTTTAAAACATTATCTTAAAGTCTGCGGAATAGTCGCTGATTACCAAGGTCTGGGGCTGCTCAGCCCCTCAGTCTGATCCTGTGAGGACCCTGTATTACAACATCTTAGAATGCCTGGAGAGAGAGCACTGTAGCCTCTGTTTGCCTTTCCTTTGAGACCAGTGCTTCTCAATAAAGGGTGATTTTGCCCCCAAAAGGACATTTGGCGAAATCTGAAGACACCGTGGGCTGACGGGTGTGGAGGGAGGATGCTACTAGCATCGAGCAGGTAGAGACCTGGGGCGATGTTATGCACCCCGCGCTACACGGCTGTGCATGAGAAAGGGTGAGTCAGCCTGGGGTACCAGCAGCAGCCGGGCTGAGAGCCCCTGGGCTAAGTCCCGGGTCCTCCCGGCATTGTGATCCTTCATTGAGGGAAGGACTCTCCTGTCCCCGGAGGGCACCAACTCACCATTTTTGCCTTGGTGGTTTCCAGTTCAGCTAACGTTTCATTTAATTTCATGCTGAGGTTCTCTGCTCTTAGGCTCTCGGCTGTCTTGCTTTTCTGAGTCTCTTCTACCATGGCCAGTGCATCATTTAATTTATTATTCAAAACGCCTTCTTTTTGCACTTTTAAATCTATTTCCTGGACAAACAGCAAACATCAAATTAGCAGAAATTTGGGAATGAGTATTTACTTACCCTAGCTGTCCCCGTCCTGGCCCCCTGTTTTCAGAGAGGAGGTGAATTCTATTCTGTTAATGTCCCTTTTTCAGCGCAAAGTCCATGTTTTCTCTGGAAGGTTCCAATTGTCACAGAGCTCTCTTTTCTCTCCAGCTGAGGCTGTCTCCTTGTGATTTCTGGTCTCTGAGCTCAGTTCTGTCACCTGGAGTGCACTGAGTAAGTTTTATTTCTCTTTTATGAGGCAGCCCTTTAAATATTTGAGGAGGGCTGTCATGTCTCTCTCTACATCTATTTTCCAGGATAAATGTGCCGAGGTTCTTCACCCTTTTGCCCCAGGATCTGCCTACAGCACCCTTCCCTGCATCCCTCCCTGGCTTCGGCGGGAAGGCCTCCCCGCTCCCCTCTGGGCTGCAGCAAGGTCGACCTCGCGCACTTCGTCCCTCCTCCTGGATCCACTCTGCCAGCCCTGGACTCCCCAGATTCTACTCTCCTCCAGGAGCCCTCCTCAGACCACAAAGAATAGAAGCTTTGTGACTGGTCCTGGGTGTGTGTGTGGGGGGGTTTCATGAACTTTCTTTACTTACTTGACTTTATTTTTAAAAAAGATTATTTATTTGAGCGAGTGAGAGAGAGCACGCGTTCATGAGCGGGGTGGAGTGTGGAGGGGCAGAGGGAGAAGCAGTCTCCCGCTGAGTAGGCACCCCGATGTGGGACTTGATCCCAGGACCCTGAGATCATGAGCTGAAGGCAGACGCATAACCGTCTGAACCAGCCAGGCGCCTCTACTTGATTTATTTTGAAAGAGCAGTTTGGGGCTCACAGCAAAATTGAGAGAAGAATACAGAGCTCTCTTATTTGCTCTCCCCCCACAATGGAAGAGTCCCCATCATCGACATCCCGCACCAGATACCTTTGCTCCCACTGATAAACATGCACTGACATATCACAGTCACTAGAAGTCTGCAGCTTACGCTAGGGTTCACTCAGTGCTGTACACTCGACAGGTCTGAGCAAATGTACAATGACACATTTCCACCCTTCTAGTATCCTGCAGAGGAATTTCACTGCCCTGAAAATCCCCTGTGCTCCATGTTGTCCTCCCTCCCCTCCACCAACCCCTGGCCTACTGTCTCCATAGTTCTGCCTTTTCTAGAACGTCACAGACTTGGAATCATACAGTATGAGGGTTTTTCACAAACATTATTTCATCTGATGTAAAATAGTAGTCCATGAGATGTAGTGCCGGGTCCGCTCAGCCTCGGCTGCTGGCAGGGTAAACCGGTATGACCTTTTTTGGAGGATCATTTGGGAATGTGTGTCAAGAGGCCGAACAAGTTTACACCCTGTGACCCAGCAATGCCACTTTTGGGAATCCTTCCTAAGGACGTAAACTGCATACTTTCATAAGGACTGATATGCAGGGCTGTCCAGCCAAGCATTTTTAACTTGAGTGAGAAACATCCCCGGGGCCCAAGCATAGGGGACAGGTCAACAAATTGGGGTCCACCCCACACAGTGCAAACCCCAGTCAGCCAGCCGTCCAGGGCAGGGCGTGGAAGAACGTTGCAAGCTGTGGAGACGTTTCGGTAATGCATTCGGTTAAAATAGAGCATCCAGGTCCATGTGCACAGTGTAACAGGGTCAACCACTGTCATAAATGCAGGTGCTGATGTCTGTAATAAGGATCAACGTGGAGATGGTCTGGGAGGAAGCAGATGAAAATGTCACTGGGGGTAACTCTGCTCAGTGAAAATCAGGGGCAGTTTTTTTATCTTCTTCCAAGCGATTTCCTGTAAACGGTTGCTCCTTTTATAATTGGGAAGGGAAACGGATTTAAACTCGAGAAAAAGCTATTTCGTCACTGGCTTCCTGTAAGCCTCACCTGGGAGCGGCTGCATTCCCGGTGTATCACCACTGAAGTCCATCTGGTTCTATTTCGGGGCCTTCACGTCACCGTGGCTGCGGAGAAATCCTGGTGCAGACTGTGGGCAGCCCTGGCCAGAGGAGGTGCCCCTCCCCCGCCCCCGGGGATGCTGGCAGGCATCCCATGGAGCCGCCTGTCACCTGCAGCACCCAGTGGAGCCCTCCAGCTGTCCCCGAGAATCCACAGCAAACAAACGGTTTCTTTGATGGCCATGAAGCTGCCCAAGGGCAGAACGCACTGCCTGGGGTCTTCGCTCCTTGCCAGCAGCTCAGCCGGACTGACTCAAGGACAGGACACCCAAGTGGGCTGTGCCCGCAGGCCGGGTGCGTGTTTCTCTCCCCGCTCTTCGAAGCCCTCTTCTCCCACGCCCATTGCTCTTCCACGCAGAGGAGCAAAACAGCACGTGAATAAGCAACTCTCTGTTTTTTTTTTTGGGGGGGGGGGTCCTTGACCTTGTCCTTCCTTGGTCTTTCCTGGTACATGGGGACTTTCTGGGAGGGGGTCCCCATTTCTCCTTGTCTGCTGTGATGCCCCTGGGCTGCCTGGAGGGCTGTCACAAGACCTTGCGCTCTGATGGCATCTGTCTTCCCTGAGGCTGTCCAGTGCACAACAGAGCCCTCTCTCTGGTGCTCCGCAGGAGGGATTCTCTCTGGGTAGAGGACAGGAACAGGGCTAGCCACGAGCCACCCATCGGTTCATTTCCTCTGCAGAGCTGCGAAGCCACCAGAGCACCCCACCTTTCACTGTAACCGTTAGAGTGAAAACTGACTGCTGATTTCAGTGACAAACTTTTTTTTTGGGGGGGGGTCATTATTCTCATCCCGGCTCCATTACATGTCCTGACTACTCCACTTTAAAAATGTTAATGTCGCCGTTCCTCCTGCCCCGACTGAAGTATTTTATGGAAGATCCACGGTGAATCATTTGGGGGAACAAGGCTGTGTGTGAACAGATTGTGCCCTTGGGGCTACGAGGACCCGCAGCATTGGCTTGCCCTCCCTCAGTGAGCCGGCCTCGGCTGGCAAGTCCGGCATCATGTCCCCCAGCTCCGACTCCGGCCTGCCTTCTCCCGGCATGCTCCAGCTGGTCAAGGTCCCTCAGAAAGCGGTGCCTGGGGTTGATTCATAATGCAGACCTGGTTTGCTGACGCTCATCTCTCTGGGGCAGCAGTGTTCCAAGCACCACCTGGGCTGCTGGTTAAAGATGTAGATTGCTGAGTCCGTCCCATAGACCCTGAATCTGAATCTTTGGGGGTGAAGCCTGGGAAATGGGCATTTACATGCCGCCCCACCACTCCTGCTCCAAGGGACTCTATGCACGCTAATGTTTGAGAATCTTGTTTTAAGGAAAATGATCTAAGATTGATGGGAATAGATGCACAGAGCTTTCTTGTCCCATCTGGTCTTCGGAGTCCTCTGAAATTGTATTCACCTGCATTGAAGTTTAACCCCCTGTTGTCAGGTTGTGCATTTGATCCCGTGACTTGACTTTCATGATATGAGCCATTGTATGTGTGTCCCTTGTACTGTCGGGACCCAGGAGGAGTGAATTCTGTCCTATACAGTGCAGAGGTTCCTAAGACAGGGTCCCGTACAACAGCCTGTGCTCCTCTGGTGTCTGCTCCTCCCAGGAACAACTGTAAATGTGGTTTGACTGGGCAGGTCACAACACCCATGGGGACAAGTTCTGGCGGAGACGCTGCTGTCCAGGTGATGAGAAATTCAGGCACCCACCTCCTGACATCCCCTCTGTGACCCCAGGCAGCTGAAGCCATGCACTGTCCAAGGATAGTAAGGAGAGGAGGGGGACAGTGTGGGGTTCGATTGTGCCTCCACTTCCCAGCTGTGTACTCATAGTAATAATAATCATAATAATAACAGCAGGCAACACACAGAGCATTCACTGACTGCTGGACACTTTCCTATGTGTTTTATGAGCTTGTTAGCAATCAAGCCTCACCACTCAATTGGGTTGGTCTACTGCATCATCTGGATTTCATAAGCAGGAAAACACAGGCCCAGAGATGGTAAGACACCCGCCTCAGGTCGCATGGGCAGAAAGCGGCAGAGATGGGATTCGAAGCCAGACCACCTGTCTCCAGAGCCCTGCTCTTAACTGCGCCAGGCCCCTCTGTGGCTGCCCCTGAGACTCTCACCTCCTTCTGCTTGGTGATGTAGTTCTCCAGATCTTGTACCTTCTTCTTTTCCTGCTCTATGGCCTCTTTGGCTTTGTGTTTCTCGTAGGCGAGGCTGCTCTCTGAAATCTGGAAGTGACAACTGGTCTGAGGGAGTGTAGCGAGAAAGGAAGGGAAGGGGCACCATGGGGGAAGCCAGGATTAGCAATCATGGAGACCCAGGATTAGTAACCACGGAGACTGGTGAGTCAGGGTTTGGAGCAAGGGCTCAGGGAACAGGACGCTCACGGGAGAGAGGGTGGGCATCCTGGCCTGCCAGCCACGACGACGCTGAGAACCTGAAGGTCATGTGTGGTTAGTCACCGCATAAAAGAGAGGATTATTCATCGTTCAGGATTTTGGGGTTGTGTTTGGGAAGTGACGTGCTGGTGAATGTTCAAGTCAAGGCATTTGGCACCGAGCCAAGCTGGAATGCGGGCCTTCCGTTGGGAAGTACCTGGCTTCTTGGGAGGTGGGGCAGGAGAGTCAAAGTAGAGAGGAGAGGTCTCCTGTACCGGTGGACCTGCCATGCCTGTGGCTTCAGGCTCTCTCCAGCCTTCAAAGGCTTGGGTCCAAAAACTGATGTCTGGGACAGTTTGGAACTGAGCACATGAAGCCCTCAGGTCTGGTGACGTGGAGATGGGAACTGAGGACCAGCCTCACCCACACAAGCCCCAGGAGGTACACAGAGCAGGGCGATTGGAAAACTCAATTTGCAGCTTGGAATCTTTGTGGTGACACTCCCATACAAACACAGAGTTCACAGACACATATTTTAAGTATATGCGTGTGTGCACAGACAAAGGCCTGAAGAGATACGATCTGAAATGTAAATATCGGTTATTTCGGGGGATTGGAACTATGGCAATTTACATCTTCCTCTTCTTGCTGGTCTGTGTCTTTTACATTTTCTTGAGTGAACATACATTATTTGGCAAAAAGAAAAATGAAAATTATGCTAGGGAATGCGGTGCTGGGGGTAGGATGAGTTTTTGGGGCTGCGTGGCCCTGGAGCAAAAGATGGTCTTCCCAGCAGCCCGGCTGTTGGAGCCCAGTGTCCATGGCTGCCACCCCCCTTGCCCTGTTCTGCACAGGCTGCCTGCCCCACCTGGGCTCTGACTCACCTCCCCACACGAGTCTGGCATTTACCTGCTGCCAAGTCTGCTAAGACGGTCCAGCCCCAACCCTGCCAGTCGGAAGGGGCTGCCCCCTTCTGCCTGTCCTGTGGGATTCTGTGCTGCTTGGCGTGTCGCAGCTGAAAATAATGCTTGTGACACGTGCACCGGGCACCGGGCACCGAGTGCGTCAGCGCATCTCAGCAGAGCCCCAGAGCGTGAGCCCAGCAAGCTGCATTCTGCCGGGGAGGACACGGCAGCTGTCACCAAGGCAGTATGAGGACAAATAATGTATGGAGGTTACACCACACCATTGCCCAGCCCTAACCATGCAGCCCTAACCATGCAGCCACCGGACCTCCTCATTAAAACCTCTACCTTCCCCAGAGGCAGAGCCCTGCTTCTATGCTCTTACTTAGTTGGGCACAGAGTCCCCTGCACCATGCAGGAGCCCATGCCTCAAGACCCTACCCCCCGGCCGTCTATATAAGGGGCCCTCTGGGCACAGCTGCTGACAACAGCTTGACCTCACTCCCTGCTAAGGCTGACACAGTCCCACTGCCAAGGTCTTTGCTGGAATGTCTGCCGTGGCCCCGCCGCCACCCCTGCATTGGACACACGCCATTCTCCCCACCTCACCTGGTCACTGCCCTCACCTGGGCAGGTACTTGATAATGAACACTGCCCCTCCTCTAAGGGATTCTATGCACACTAATGTTTGAGAATCTTGTTTTAAAGAAAATGATCTAAGATTGATAGGAATAGATGCAAAGAGTTTTTCCATCCCATCTGGTCTTCAGAGTCCTCTGAAATTGTATTTACCTGCATTGAAGTTTCACCCCCTGTTGTCAGGTTGTGCATTTGATCCCGTGACTTGACTTTTGTGATACGAGTCATTGTGTGTGTGTGTCCCTTGTACTGTTGGGACCAAGGAGGAGTGAATTCTGTCCTATACAGTGCAGAGGGTCCCGTACAACAGCCTGTGCTCCTCTGGTGTCTGCTCCTCCCAGGAACAACTGTAAATGCGGTTTGACTGGGCAGGTCACAACACCCATGGGGACAAGCTCTGGCGGAGACGCTGCTGTCCAGGTGATGAGAAATTCAGGCACCCACCTCCTGACATCCCCTCTGCGACCCCAGGCAGCTGAAGCCATGCACTGTCCAGGGATATTAAGGAGAGGAGGGGGACAGTGTGGGGTTCGGTTATGCTCTCCACTTCCCAGCTGTGAGCTTACAGTAATAATCAATAATAATAATAATAATAGTAATAATAATAATAACGGCAGGCAACACACGGAGCATTCACTGACTGCTGGACACTTTCCCATGTGTTTTATGAGCTCGTTAGCAATCAAGCCTCACCACTCAATGGGGCTGATCTACTGGCATCATCTGGATTTTATAAGCCAGGAAATGTAGGCACAGAGATGGTAAGACACCCGCCTCAGGTCGCATGGGCAGAAAGCGGCAGAGATGGGATTCGAAGCCAGACCACCTGTCTCCAGAGCCCTGCTCTTAACTACGCCAGGCCCCTCTGTGGCTGCCCCTGAGACTCTCACCTCCTTCTGCTTGGTGATGTAGTTCTCCAGATCTTGCACCTTCTTCTTTTCCTGCTCTATGGCCTCTTTGGCTTTGTGTTTCTCGTGGGCGAGGCTGCTCTCTGAAATCTGGAAGTGACAACTGGTCTGAGGGAGTGTAGCGAGAAAGGAAGGGAAGGGGCACCATGGGGGAAGCCAGGATTAGCAATCATGGAGACCCAGGATTAGTAACCACGGAGACTGGTGAGTCAGGGTTTGGAGCAAGGGCTCAGGAACTTGATAACGAATATGTTGACTTCTCCCAACAAACGTCTAGGTAGTTCAGTCACTAGACCCATGTTACAGATGAGGGCACAGAGACAGCAAGGCACTTGCCCAGGGTCAAACAGCATGGCAGGACAGAGCTGGGGTTTGAACCAGAATCAGCACTTTTCGCCTACTAGGCTTTCATGCTTTACCACTTTGCACCTCCCTCTGGCTTTCTTCCCCGGACCCCTCATCCGGCTTCATCTTGTCGCACTTCCCTTCCTTCCTCACACTGCTGCCCTGTCCCTGGGGCTAACGGAGGTCCTTGGATTCCGCAGCTGGGCCACTTTACTCAGTGGCATTTTCTCACCCTAGACGTTCCCTTCAATCTTCTTCTCCCGCCAGGTCGCACTCCAATGTCACCTCCTCGGAGAGGCCCTCCTGCCTGTGGTCACTCTCTAGCCCGCCCCTTTGATCTTCTCCCAGGTTTGTGGCCCTGGAGTTATTGTGGGCACCTGGTTCTGTGGGGTCTGTCCCTCAGCCTAGAGTGGGAGCACTGAGAGGACACAGCTCTGGTCCTTCTTGTGCACTGTGGTGTCCCCAACGCCCAACAAGGCCTGGCCCATGCTAGGTGCTCGGGCGCATTTGTGGGTGGATGAATGAAACAAGTGGAAAAATTCACGGAGTCAGTACTGTGTTTCTGGGAGTTCCCTGAGGCCAGGCCAAGTCTGTGCCGCCTGCGCCCTTGGAGCCCAGCTCATGGAGCTGCCGCTATAAGTCACTGAGTTCTCTCCCTGGCCTCCAGCTCCTGAGAGCCCTTTTTTGACATCTCGGGAAAGGGGCGGTTGGCGTGTTTGGGTTAGCCTGAGTGACACCTCTCCTCTCAGCCTTGGGTCTGCCTTTCATGGCGGCTCCAGGCCAATGTGGCTGGTGGGCCCAGTCCCTAGGCTGGTGGGGGTGGCTAGAGGTGGATGTCTCCAGCGTTCCCCAGGCATGGTGCCCAGGCCTGCCCAAACCACTGTCACCCTCTCATCTATTCCGGACCTCGGACACTTACCCGTGGAACTGCCACGCAAGCTTATGTACCAGTCTCTGCCATCTCGCTCCACAGCTCTTTGTGTCTCTACAAAAAGTCTATGAAACCAGGAGACCAGAGCTGGGAGCGAGGGTCTTTCTACTGTGCCCGTGCTGGGTTGTCGTAAATACCTTTCAGTGAGGAGGAGGGAGAGGCTGGCTGGGGGACCAACCCAGACCTGGACCCAAGGGTTCTCTCCTGGAGCGCATCCCTCTGCCTTCAGTGGCTGAGCGGGGAATGGTTATGTAGAGGGCCCGCCAAGTGCAAGGTGTAGTTCTAAATGCTCTGTCTTTATTAATTCATTTACTCCTGCCAGGCGGGGTCTGTGACCACACCCATTTTACAGAGGAAGCAACTAAGGCCCAGGAGGTCAAGTGACCTGACCTAGGTCATTCAGCTAGTGAGTTGTACTTGACATTGGTCACTTCTCATGGAAGTGCTGCTCAACACTGGCCAGCCATACTCTCCACAGGGGCACAGAACCAGGGCCTCACGTCTGACCTTGGAGTTCGTTAGTTTGTTCCATAGGGGTTTTTGGCTGCTATGGCCCATTTCTCTGCTCCCCATACCTCCTTCTGTTGGGTCAAGTGGTTCTCCAGATCTTGAACTTTTCTCCTTTCTGTCTCTAAAGCTTCCTTTGCTCTCCTTTTCTCATAGGCCATGCTGTTCTCCAAAATCTGAAAATCAATGACCAGTCTTTTTGGTTGCTTGTGCATTTCGTGGGGAGACTGCTCATTCTGGCCATATTACTGATAGTGGTAGCAGCTCCCATCCTGGGGGTTGGTAGGGGTGGGGTGAGAATCCCATGCTGGGGGCCCATGGCAGGCTTGTCACACACAGTGAACCCTATCACGGTAACCCTAGCGGGCGAGTTAGTGTCCCCCATTTGTAGATGAGAAAACCAAGGAACAGAAAGTTGCACAAGGTCCAGGGGTCATGCAGTCTGTTGGAGGTGAGGTTAGGATTTGGGCCCACTGCGGAGGTCGGCCCACTGCCTGTGCCCAGAGGCCCTCGCCCAGGACCACGTGAGCAGAGGGAATTGGCTTGGTCTATTTTGGAGTCTGAGCTCTTAGCACTGCACCAGGCAGCCGCTCTGATAAGAAGAGAGAATCTCATTAATAATGGATACCCTATTATTAAAATAAATCTCCCACAGAGAGTCAGGTTTCAAGATGTGGACAGTGTGTTGAATTCATGAGCCCCAACGTGGCAATTTCTAGAAGGGGGGGGTGAACCTCACACGTGGAGCTCAGAGAAGGCATATGGGGGAAAGTGTGGTTCAGTGCTTGTGCTCAAGGAATTTTATTTAGGAATTAAATGGCTGACGCCAATCCCAAAGGATCGGAGTTGCCCACGAGGCCCCTGTTTCTAGTCACTGCAAGAAAGGGCACCGTAGCTTTCAAATGGGTTGAGTTCTAAGCACTGGCTTGATGGTAAGATGTCTGGAACTTGGAGCATGGTTTCCATTGTAACCCATGGTTAGGGCTCCAGATTAGACTGCCCAGATGAGCCTGGCTGAAGTGCTAACTATTTTGCAGTGAAAAGTCATTAAAAAAAATCCCAACGCTCAGCTGCTCCAGTAGCAGCCCCGAAGAAAGCAGAAGGGCGGCATCACAGGCAGCGGCACACTGCTCCTGAACACTGGGGGGTCGGGGTTCCCGGAATTTGTGAAAGAGACTTCCCAGCACTTCAAGGTGATTTAGGGTGGGCTCCACCGCACTGAGCTAGCATCTACACTCACGACTTTGCTCTCGGCAGCTCCTTTGCAGCGGAGGGGGCACTCAGGGGAAGACTGTCCCTGTGACTCAAGACACACGGGCCCTGGCCCTCTCTCTGCTGCTCTGCTCCCAAGTTCCCAGGCATTCATTACCTAACGGGAGTTCACCTTTCACGTCACCTCGAAACCTGCAATATGATCCTTTTCCTTAAAGATTCATCTGATAATGTGACAGAAGGTCTAATAAGGACAAAAACCCAATAGCCGTTTGAGGTTGATTAAAGTCTGTGTCTGGGACTTTTATCTCAGATTTGCCCGTCAAGAAAACACAGAGAGATTCTGCTGTAGGTAGGCTGCCGTTTTCCTAGGCTTGTGGTGACCTGGCCACAGCTCCTCCCTGCAATGAGGCTGACCCCATCATGCCTTCTTCCTTAAATCTCTCTCCTGACATGCCCTATGACCTCGACATCTCTAAATTCAAGGGCCTTCTCTGGGCCCCTGAGCTGAGCTATTGACCTCTTGGTGGTGTTTGGCCCCTGTGAACCCTTGGGAGACTCTGTTCCTCGTCAGCACCCCTGGAAAGACAACTCAGGGCAAGTCCTCAGTGACACTGTTTACATGGGTCGCCGAACACAGCCATGCAGGTGTGTTCCAAGTGACACCGGGCACATAAACATCTTCCCTCCTTGGATCAGATGGCATCACGGGGGCTCTGCCTGGCCCAACTTCTTGTCTCTCCCGCAGCAGTGGGTGGGCGAGGACATCACTGAGCAGTGAGGATGGGGAAGTCTACACGGGAGGATGTACCTGTTATCAAAGCTATTCACACACAATTCTGTGCCTATTCCAACAGCTACACGGGCTGAGCAACAATTCAGGGTCAAGCACTGCACTGTGCATGGCTGCCGGCCCTCACAGCCACGCTTAAAGTCAGGAGATCCTGAGCGATCTGCTGAGGCCCATATGTCGTCAAGCCAGGATTTGAAACTGCGTTGCACGTGGCTACAAGGCCTGAACTCTTCAGCCCTCTGAGCTGCCTCGGGGTGCAAGAGCTCATGAGAACAGTATGTGAAAAAGACTTTGAGGTCCAAGGGAGACCACAAATTAAGCTTGTGCCGATGATGTCATAGAGCTCTCCCCAAAGCTGGTTTGGGAGCATCAGTACAAGCACAAAGTCTTCAACAGGGGAGAAGGGTCCTGCCCTGGGTCCGGTTTTGGCTACAGCACTTCGGGAAGAAAACAGAGTTGGGACTGCCAACCCAGATGTCTACAAGGGCTCGACAGGGCCGGCAAGGAAGTGGGCTGCGACGAACGCGACAGGGAATGGTGGGGACGGTGGGAAATCGCTGCCGCGTGCGCGCTCCCGCCGCTTCTGCCAAGTGGAAATGGGGCCAGATTTTCCGACTTCTCAGGAGAGGATGGAAATCTGGATTTTTAAGTAAATGTTATGAATTCAAAATAAAATGCTTGGGGACCAAACATAACGTGCCCCTGGGCCCTTTTAAGCCAGGGAGCTGCCAATCTGTGCCTTCTAGAGAGCAGAGCAGGCCAGAGGAGGGGACCAAGGCCAGGCTCCAAGAGAAATAAGGACATCTGGATCTGAAGAGGGGCAGGTGTCTCTATTTTCAAGCCTCTAAAAGTTATTATGTGGACGAGAAGGTGGACAGGACTTGCAGGAGCCCAGGAGGCCAGTGGGGGATTGACGTCCTTCTGGGACAAAGAGTTTGCTTGTGCTCAACCTAAAGGAAGAATTTTCTGCCAGCCTGAGGCATCACCAGTGGGTTGGACTGGCTTGGCCTGCAGAAAATTCCCAGATGGCAGAGCTGAAGGCTGGACGTAAGGCTATTGCTGGAGGACTGACACAGCCCTAAAGTCCCAGAACTCTGTACCTCCTCCACGTCCGTGCTTTGGCACACAATCTCCATGCAGAAGATGCTTGTGTCACCAGCCCCAACGTGTCTCTCAAGTCCTATCTATGTCTGTACTTTTGCTGTTTATAATTTTTCCAACTGGGTTGTCCAAGTTAGGACTCCAGGGCTCTCACCTCGAGCCCCACTACTTCCCAGAGTAGCCGAACCCTCCTGAGGACAGATCGCTGTAGGAAAGCTCTGCCACACTCTTCCCACTCATCTGTGGTTCAGAGCTCACTGCCACATGGCCCGCAATCCAGATTTCGGCTCTAGCCGACAGTCCCCCTCAGCTGCATACCTCCTTCTGGCGGGCTAAGCGATTCTCCAGCTCTTGGACCCTCTTTTGTTCTTCTTCTAATGCTTCCTTCACTCTGCTTTTCTCTTGCATAATGTTTTCTTCCCAGACCTGCAATCCAAAGGCCATTGTTTAACAGACATTGTCGCCATGGTAGGAACCCAGACTCTGTGCTAGGAACTGTGCCGGTAGCCCTTTGCTGCTCTCCACTACCCACGGGGGAGACCGCAGGCAGCAGGAGCAAGGGATCCAGAGCGGGCAGCCTCGGATTAGAGCCCCAGGTTGGTCCTCCCAGGGTGAGTGACCCCGATTTGGGTTCAGGCCGACTCTGTCTCCCCCAGCTGCCTACCTTCTTCTGGCGGGCTAAGCGATTCTCCAGCTCTTGGATTCTGTTTTGTTCTTCTTCTAATGTTTCTTTTGCTCTGTTTTTCTCTTGAGTAATGCTTTCCTCCAAAGCCTGAAAGTCAATGACTATTGTTTAATAGACAGAGTTTCCATGGCAGGAATCTGGACTCCTTGCCAGGCATTGCACGGGCTAGCTCTTTGCTCCTACCATAAGCCCACTGGGGAGACTGCGTGTAGCTAGGAGCAAAGGATCCAGAGTAAGAAGGCTCCAGATCAGAGCCCCAGGTTGGGCCTTTCTGGGTGCTTGACCTTAGGAAGGTGAGAAGCAATAGACGCCCAGTCTCCCTATCTGTACAACAGGGAGGGTAACAGTGCTTCCTTCACTGGGTGAATGTGGGGGGCAGATGACAGGCTGAACACAGACCACTTGGCAGGTGACCATCGTTCATTAATAAGGGTCGGTCATTTCTTCTGCGATCTCCACTTTGCAGAGGAGGAAACAGACTTAGAAGGATTAAGGATCCGTCAAATTTCCTAGCAAATCACATGAGCAGGGATTCAAATCCTGGTCCATTGACTCAAGAGCCTCTTTTCTAAGCCAGCAGTTGGCAAACCATGGCCTACCAGCCAAATCTGGCCTGTTGTCTGCATTTTGTAAATAAAGTTTTATTGGGACACTTCCCTGCTCATTGTTTGTGGATTGCCTATGACTGCCTTTGCACTTACAATAGCAGAACTGAGCAGTCATGACAGAGCAGCGTGGCCTGCAAAACTGAAAATATATACCATTCGGCTCTTTATGAAAAAAGTTTGCTGACCCTGATCTAAACCATGAGTGTGCACAAGTCAAGTACATGTTTACAGCTCATATTAAATAAGGGTTAGCTTGATAAAGCAACTTAGAATTTCTTACTATTCAAACAGTCCTCAAATGAGTTGGGATTCATGAGGAGGAGTTTAATTAATGAGTTTTGACACATGTATTTTTTAGAAAGGGTGAGGGTGATGGTGTATTATGGTCTAAGGAAGGTTCATTTAAAATTGGGACCCCCACGGGGCTCCTAGGAGACTCAGTCAGTTAAGCATTAGGACTTTATTTAATCTCCTAAATGACAAAAGGACATCCAAAGTCATGAGCCTCTGATGTAGGGTGATGGCAATGAAGTACTTAAAAATTCATGGCAATCCCTGAATACAAAAAAGGGCCGACTCTTGGACAAAGATGAGAATGAGTTCATTATATGCAGTTTCCTGGCCTTCTCTAGAGATTCAGGTGTAGTGGGTCTGGGCTGGGGCCAGAGAATCTGTTTTGTTGTTGTTGTTGTTTTTTTTTTTTTTAACAGAGAAAGAGAGAGAGGTAGGGGCAGAGGGAGAAGCAGACTCCCCGGCGAGCTGGGAGACCAATGCAGGGCTTGATCCCCGAACCCTGGGATCATGACGTGAGCCGAAAGCAGCCACTTAACCAACTGAGCCACCCAGGCGCTCTGAGAATCCGTATTTTTAACAGGAGTCGAGGTCGTGCTTATCAGGCAAGTCTGGGAAAACCACCCTCTAAGATTTGCTGCTGAAAATGTGGTCTGCAGACCTGTGCTGCCAGCACCAGCTGGGAGCTGGTTGGAACGCAGGAGGCCAGTTTCTGCCCCAACCTTACCGAGTCAGAATCTGCATTTTAACAGACTCCCCAGGGGCTTCCTGGGCATTGGTAAATTTGAGAGGGGCTGCTGTAAAGTGTCTTGTAACTGGTTTCGTTTTTAGAAAAGCAAGTGGCAATCTTGGCCATTTGTTTCCTATGATATGTATCGAGAAAGAGAAGACGAAAATAATGTGAGGCTGGTCTTGCAAGCACTGAGAGTCTGTCAGTTATAAACCAGGACCTCAGTAATGACTTGAACTTGGCAAATTGACTGTGGCATTTGCGCTAATAAGGTACCATTTCCAGGAATTTCAGTAACTTTGCTGTTTCAAGTTGAGTTTTAGAATTCAAGCTTCATGTTACTTCCTCCGTTACTCACCTATTTAATTAATTTACTTCCAGAGCATCAAACAAGGAGTTGCTGAGATTTCTCCTCCCAAGTACATGCCTGCAGAAGAGGCCATTCCATCAGCTTCCAGGAGTAAAGAAAATGACAGGGACCACCTTACCGCCTTCTCATCCATAAGCCGCTTGATTCTGGCTTTCAGCCTCTCCTCTTGCTGCAGTCTGTCCTCAGTCAGCTTCTCCTTCTCTGCCAGATGTTCCCGCAGCTTCTCTTGCATGAAAGACTGCTGAGTTTCCTGAGAACTGTGGATCTTGATCTGAAATGAGAGGAAAGGAAACTGAAGCTGATGAGGGGGACAGGATGAATTAAAGGAGTCATTTCAACACTTTTCTTTTCCAAGTTCTTTTACCTTTGGGGGTACAAAGGTTTACGCAACCTTAAAAACACAGAGAGACTATGCTTAGTCTAGTTTCTGCTAGGGAACCTGTAGAGTTGAGTTGTCAAGAACCCAGACTCTCAGTGGTCAAGAACTCAGAATGTCAGCTCTACTTCTTTCTAGATGCTTTTTCATTTAGAAAATGGGATAATAACAGTATCTGCCTCTGAGAGTAAGGATTAAGTGAGATCATGATGGATGGAAAGCTTTAGCACAGTGCTTGGTTAATGGAAGCTAGAACTGTTAGTTATTATTTGCCGAGTGGAAGAGAAAAAACAGTGAGCTAGGGTCAGAAGGCCTGAGCTTTTTCTTGATTCTTCCATCAACTAGCCTTGTGACATTGAAATAGTCACCTAGCCTTTGAGGTTCCATGTTTTTTTCTGTACAATAAGAAAAATGGGCCGATCAGGGGTTGACAAAGTGCTGTCTACAGGCCAAATCTGGCTCACTGCCAATCTTTATAAATAAAGTTTTATTGGAACAGAGCCATGCCCATCATGCTCATTTACATATTGTATATGGCTGCTTTTACTCTATAGCAGCTGAGTTGAGTAGGTGTGACAGAGACTGTATGGCCTACAAGCCTAACATATTGACCATCTGGCCCTCTGCTTTAGAAAAAGTCTGTGGACCTCTGGGTTAGATGACCTGTGGGGTTGATCATGATGGTGGTCCCAATACTTTACTCTCTCTCCACCACGTCTTTGGCCATGTACCTTGCAGTGCCCACCCATACGCTGATCTGACATTGAACTCAGCCACGAGCCCTACTTGGGCCAGCGGGATGCTAACACACCAGAGAACTGAAAAGCATTTCATGACTGGGCTGCTTTTTCTCTTGTACTTCCGCATCACCATGGGGACACGTGCAGGCTAGCCTGCTGGAGGATGAGAGACAGGTGGGGCAGAGAGAAGCTGCTCCAGCTGAGTCCAGCCTAGACTGACCGAGGGCCAGCCAACACCCAGACACTTGGGCAAGCCTGTCCAGGACTGGTGCACCCACCTAGTGGCTGACCCCTGGTATGTGAGCAGTGAACAGTAACTGTGGAATGCCACTGAAGTTTTGTAGGTGCTTATTACAAAGCATTGTTATGGCAATACCATACCAGAGAGGTACAATCCCTAAGAATCCTTTGCCCCTAAAATGGGGACTTTATGTGACTTTTGGTAATTCTACTCCCTACACTGCAAGTAGCTGTGTATTTAGTAAGCATAAGCCTCAAGATCTGATGGCATTTAAAGTTTTCTGATGATTTTGATACAAGACAACAAGTATCCTGTCTTTGCCCTGGCCCTCCTGGGAGACCTTAGCCACCCTGTCTGAATCTTTTTGTGTCAAGTGAGGATATCATGTCATGTTTTGGAGAATGTGGATGGACTTGTTAACAGAGAAAAAACAGAGTTAAAATGCACAGTGGTATATAAACACTAAGGAGGAGCTGAAATGAACTTTCAAAGTCAAAGTATTACCTGAAGTTCCTGGGTTTGGCTTGTAATTTTTTTATAATATACCAGAAGATATTCCAGATACAAAGACAATCCTTGAAAAGAGAAGCAAGAAGGTTAAATATCCATTCAATTCACTTCCTTTGCTTTCCCAATAATGTCATAACAAAGCTTGCTCGCAGGTGGACGAGGGCACCATGGCCCTCCCATCAAGAAGACCTGAGCTGGGGCGCCTGGGTGGCTCAGTGGGTTAAGCCGCTGCCTTCGGCTCAGGTCATGATCTCAGGGTCCTAGGATCAAGTCCCGCGGCGGGCTCTCTGCTCGGCGGGGAGCCTGCTTCCCTCTCTCTCTCTCTCTCTGCCTGCCTTTCTGTCTACTGTGAACTCTCTCTCTGTCAAATAAATAAATAAAATCTTAAAAAAAAAAAAAAAAAGGAAGAAGATCTGAGCTGCCATCCAATGTGCGTTTTTAAAGTGGCTGGTCAGCCTTGGATGGGCTCAAATCCAGTTTGTTTTTGAAGGGTGGAAAATAAAACCCATCAGCAGAGCACCTATCAACTAAATGTCCACTGTGTGCCAAGCCATGAGCTAAGTCTGGTGGGGAAGCGGGGGGGTGGTGAAGCTATTCCTTGAGGTTCAGTCTGAGACATGGGGTCTAACTGTGTGAGGAGAATAGGTAGTGGCTCCGCGTGGCACGGAAGTGACTGCTGATGCAGGGCAGGAGGGTGAGAGTCTCTGAGGGGAGGTCATTCGCCTGGAGCAATCATAGGGGGCTACTTGGCCGAGGAGCCAGTGGGCACTGCTGGGTAGGCAAAAATCAGAGTTGGGGGGGAGGGCATTTGGAACGCAAGAGGTGGAAGGCCAGGCTACATGGTGGTCCCCAAGGATACCCACGTCCTAATCTCTGGAGCCTATGAACGTTACCTGACGGGGCAGAGGAACTGTGCTGATATGACCAAGTTAAGGAACTTGAGATGCAGGGAATTAGCCTGGTTTTTTGGGCAGACCCAGTATCATCCCCCGGGAGGATCTTACTCCAGACAGATAGAGGACAGGTGATGTAAGAGAAACAGAGCCTTGAAGACGCTGCACTCCTGGCTCTAGAAATGGAGGCAAGGGCCACAAGCCAAGGAACGCAAGGAATAAGGTTCTAGAGACTGGAAAGGCAAAGAAATGGATCCTTCCCTAGAGCCTTCAGAAGAACCCAGCCTCGCTGATCTCAGGCGGTCGGCCTCCAGGACTGTATGTGAATGAGGCGCCGTGTCTGTGCCACATGTGAGAGCAGCCGCAGGAGACTAACACGAGGGGAGGCAGGCGGGCAGCTGGGGAAAGGCTGTGCGTACCCCGTGGGGTGCTGTGCTTAACTGGGCCGCACACACGGCGCGAGGTAGGGCTCGGAAGGTGGAGCGGGAGTGGAAGGCTGGGCCCGTGTGTGGTGGGGCTAGAACAGTAGCCTAAGAAGTGTTAACCTGATATAACCATCTCTGAAGTGTACTGGCCTGTACTGCGTGCCAGGCTCTCGGCACGCAGGTGATGCTCAGCGCATCACCCCACTGTACCACCGGATCGCCCTGGTTGACAGGTGAGGCCGCGGGGCTCTGAGAACTGTGGCGGCCGAGTGCCACAGGCTGGCAAACAAGTCAGTGTGACGCCAGCATTGGAGTCACTGGGACTTCAGTTGCTGTTAGAGCAGAGAACTGCCCTGATAAAGAGTTTTTTCGTTTAGCTTTTTAAAAGAATATTTTCAGAAAAATAGCTGGGATGAATTAGAGGTGGAGGAACTAGCTGGGTTTCCTAACCGCAGCTCTATTGCTAGGTTGGGCTAGGCAATTCTTTGTGGGGGGGGGCATCCTGGGCACTGTAGGACGCCAGGAGCCCCTTCCACCCAGGTGTGGCAACCAGAATGTCTCCAGACATTGCTAGGTGTCTCCCAGGGCTAAATCCCTTCCTGTGAGTTAAGAGGCTGAGAGCCCATGGATGTCCAGGTCTTCAGGGGTGAAGCTCTAAAGAAGGCTGGGAGACATGGGGATAGAAAGGAGAGAGAAAGCTCTTTCTAGGGACTGGATGGTAGTCCCAGTGTCAGACAGAAGAGACAGGTTGGGTGGTGTGGGGGCTGGAGAGAAGGGAGGAGCTGCCAAGCTCATTTTCAGACATGTGGAATTTGAGGTACTGGAATGACTCTCAGGAGGGGTGGTCTGCAGAGAGCAGGAATAGCCCGGCTCACCCAGGGCCTTCCTGAGATTAGGAGGAAGCAACTGTCTTCTCCTGGTGGACGTGGCCCAGCCAGGCATTCCACCTGCTGCTGCCTTACATGGCACCAAATCAGCACTACCATTCGTGGCAGCACGGACATGGAGATGTCCACTTGGCCACTGCTGCCACGGGAGGGGTTGTTGAAGTACCTGGATAGAGACTCTCTTCATAAGAAAGGAGGTAAGAGTGAGGGGAGGACCAAGGACTGCCCTAGAGGAGACACTCAGGCAGGGGCAGGAATAGGTGAAAGGGGCTGCTGAAAACAAATGGAGAAGGTCGGATGGGCAGGGTGTGTCAGTTCCAGGAGGGCCAAGGGTGTAAGAGTGTTTCCAGGAAGAGATCCAAGAGCGTTGGGTGTGCCAGCGAGAACACAGGCTCGGGAAAGATGGCGGGCCCGCCAGGGCAGGAGGGCTCCGTGTCAGTTACACGCAGGGACAAAGCAAGGAGGCAAAGACACAGTAGAACATTTGCAATGAAGACAGACGGCATAACACGCTTCCTCAAGATCATAGGTGGGACAGGAGTGTTAGTAGTAGAAAAAGAGCTAGAGAAGCAGCAGGTTCCAGGGAAGGGCTGTCATCTTGAGAGGTGTGTTTGATGGCCAGAGGAGGAATAAAAGGAAGAGAAAGGATGTAGGTGCCAGAGAAGGAAGTCATAATTCCAGACCCTGTGCACAGGCTCCCCTGAGAGGGAGAGAAGGAGCGACATGGAGGGATGAGCTGTATCTGGAGAAGGCACTGAGAATATGGTGGGAATTTGGAGAGAAGGGAGAAAAGACGGTCGAGAGAGAGAAAACAAGAGAGCTGAATATGTTCATGCCTGGAGCCTTGATCCCTGGCAGAGCAACTTTTGGAGAATTCCCAGCAGGCAAGAGTAGGACAATAATATAATAATAGCTACTGAGTATTAAGCACCTGCTGTGTACCAGGCACCATGCCAGGAGTTTGACGTGTGATACTTTCTAATCCTTATAAACAACCCAGCAAGGAAATGTGTTTGCATTTATAGGTGAGGCAACAAAAACTCAGCAAGATGGGGCTATGGGGCTAGTTAAGTGGTAGGATCAGAATCCAGACCTCGGTCTGTCATTCTCTTTCAAGCGACTGGAGGTGTGTGAGTAAGGGTCGGGGTGGCTAATATGAAGGGTGCCCTGTGGAAAGGGGCTCTGTGGGGAGATCAAGATGGCAGGCATGGGGGGCGGTGGCCTGGGTGATGTTGGCATTAACTCTAGGAGCACACAGATATGGGGTGGCTAAAATGGGGTTCAACCCGTGACCCAGGAACCCTAGGGGAAGGAGCAAAGCATGAATAGGATCCAGAGAGAATTAAGGAGAGGAAGGACTCGAGGATGTCGAAGGGGAAGAGGGAGTGTGTGATCATGTGTCTGGGCGATGATGAGCTGTATCATAACGAGATTTTTCTCTTCCCAAGAAGACGAAGCAATTCTTCATTATATTTCTGGTGATAAAAGTTATGTGTCTCTTGAACAAATCCAAACGTTACAGACATCCACGACATGGAAAGTGTTCACTGCTCTAGCTTCCCTGGCAGGTCTGCCAGAAAGAGCTGATGAACCACCATGTGAAAGCAAAGGTCCCACGCGATCCCACCGCGCTGGGTAACACGCCCAACGCGTGCGTATCTTTTTCCTCGGCTTTTTCTTTCGGTTGGACACTGATACTTAGAAGTGGGAGCACACTATGCATATTGTATTACAACCTCCTTTTTTTTTCATTTAAAAATGCGTATTTTGGATATCTGAGAATGAGTGATTCTTCTGTGCATGCTGGGAAGCCTTTTATTTGTAACAAAGTCTTGCAGAAACAGACACAAACGACTGACCTTGCCAGAAAAAAAATGCAGGCCTTTCTTCCCTTTATCAAGAGAATTTGAGAAACCAGGCAGGAGGAGTGGGGGACTAATTTTCAAGGTCCCTCTTTAGGCATTCCACATCTGCCCAGCTGGACCACACAGCAAATCTCTCACCAGTCAGGTCTTCAGGATCAACACCAACCTTCTGGTCCCTTGGGTCGCTAGCCAACAATACTTCAAATAGTTCCCCTTTACTTGACTTGATCTGCAATGCCCTGGGCAATATACAGACCTAGCTGTTAGGTGTTCTTTACCTCTTAGGACAGGCTTTACGTCTTGGAAAAGGCGGGTGGTGTTGTAGTTAAGAGTAGGGGCCTGGAGGTCAGAAGGATCTGAACTGAATCCCAGCTCCACCACTTGGCTGTTGGGACACTCACCCCCTTGTCATGACTCTAGGAAGGAGACCTGGGAAGGGCTCTTTTGGGTGCAACCCAACTGAGTGCCCATGGCTACAAAAATCCCATTTGTTGCCAAGTGGAGATGGGGTTGCGGGTCGAGTTACCTCGGTGTGAATAAATCAAGCTGTACCGCCCATGCGTGTACCTATCTGACTCCTGTTTAGGTCAGATTAGGTCAGTAAGTACTTCACGTTGGTGATCACGGCACCTCCCACTTATTGAGACTTAGTGTGGCCCAGGCTCCATGACCGGTGTGCACACGTCTCAGTGTTTAATCCTCACGACATCCCGATGGGCTCTTAGCTCCATTTTATGAACAGGAAAACAGGGCACACAGAAGTCAAGTAACCTGCTCACACAACTAGTCAGCACACAGTTGAGATTCAGACTTTGGCAGCTGTTCTCCAAAGCCCACGCTCAGAACCATTCCACTGGTCCTGGGCCTTCCATGGGCGTGGCTCATGGTGGGCAATGGAGAGGGGAGCTCACCTCGGGGGGTGAGTGCTCTTAGCTCTTTCCCTGCCCAAGTTGATGACAGAACCTGTTTTCTAGGAATTGGGTGTATACCTGGTACTTCTCTGGATCTTCAGAGAGAGGGCGGGGTCACAGAAAAACACCGGTATTGGGATCACAGTGACCTGACTCCTGACCTTCCCAGGTACCAGCTGTGTGACCTTGAGCAAGTTTCTTAATGCCCCGTGACTCAGTTTCCTTACCTGAAAAATAAAGACAGTAATAGTACCTTGCTTGTTGGGATATGGGAGCATAAAAGTACACAACGCATATAAAACATCTAACACAGTGATAAGCACCCAGGAGGAGCTAGATAAACCATGGTCCCCACCCTTCTCTCAGGAACTGGGACACAGAAGGCCCTCAGGAGTGTTTGTGGAGGGCAGTGAATGACTGCGGACTCCCTGCTGGCTTCAGTAATGTGAAGTACCTTGAATCTCCTTTTCATGCTGGAATACTCACAAAAGCAGTTTTTGAACCAGTTTCTTCATTTCTTTTTTTTTTTTTTTAAAGATTTTATTTATTTTTTGACAGAGAGAGATCACAAGTAGGCAGGGAGGCAGGCAGAGAGAGAGGGGGGAAGCAGGCTCCCTGCTGAGCAGAGAGCCTGATGCGGGGCTCGATCTCAGGACCCTGAGATCATGACGTGAGCTGATGGCAGAGGCTTCGACCCACTGAGCCACCCAGGCGCCCCAGTTTCTTCATTTCTAAAATGAGGGTAACAGTACCTGCTTCACAGAGTTGTTGTGAGGATGAACTGGGATAATGTATGGAAATGCCTGGAACAGCATCTAGACTGGGAGTGCTCAGTAGTAAAGGATGAGCACCATCATCAGTCAGCCCTGCCATTATCACCTTCACCACCATCCTCCTCCTCACCATTACCACCACCACCACTGGATCACTGCCATGATTGTCATACTCAACACCACTGTGCTCCTTATCACCGCCATCATCATCCTCATCACCACAATCCTCCCTACCATCATCATCCTCATCACCATCCTCCCCATCATCATCATCATCCTCCCCACCATTCTCCTCCTCACCATCACCATCCTAGCCACCCCCATCATCATCCTCATCACCACAATCCTCCCCACCATCATCATCCTCATCACCATCCTCCCCATGATCATCATCATCCTCCCCACCATTCTCCTCCTCACCATCACCATCCTAGCCACCCCCATCATCATCCTCATCACCACAATCCTCCCCACCATCATCATCCTCATCACCATCCTCCCCATCCTCATCACCATCCTCCTCCTCACCATCATCATCCTCATCACCCCCATCATCATCCTCACCACCACAATCCTCCCCACCATAATCATCATCACCACCATTGTCCCCACCATCATCGTCATCCTTACCACCACCATCATCATCCTCACCATCACCAACCTCATGGCCATCACCATCTTAGCCACCCCCACATCATCCTGATCACCACCTCACCGTCCTCATCACCACAATCCTCCCCACCATCATCATCATCATCACCATCCTCCCCACCATCATCGGCATCCTCGCCATCACCATCCGAGCCACACCATCATCCTCCTTGTCACTATCACCATCCTCACTGCCATCAGTCATATCACCATCATCATCCTCACTTATCCTCACACCCACTGTCCTCATCACCCTCACCATCTTCACCATTCTCAACACCACTACCATGGCTGCTGCCATCTGAGTGGAGATGGTTCTGTGCTAGGACTGAGGTGCAGCAGTAGCTAACACAGAGAATACAGGGAATTCTCTAGCTCACCCCTTTCTTTGAGCCTTTTGGGGCCTTGCCATAATACTGCTTCTACTGGAAGAGAAAAATAACATCAACTCCTCCTGCCAAATGAATGAAGGATGGTCCCTACTCACTGACCTTTCTGTTATTACCCTTCATGCTTCCTCTTCGACTTCTCAGAACCGAATAGTCGTAATCACAGAATATAGTCTGTGTCTCCCCCGCAGGTGTTCCAGAGAGCATTATTCCAAAAGATATTAGATGCAAGATGCAGGTGAAGACAGTCAAAAAGGAGAAATGTGTTTTGGGAACACTGCATTCTTTACCCCATTTTTCTAGATCCATAGTGCATATTAGTATAGAAGGGACTCTGCATTGAGATGGCAGGTCTGAGAAATGTTGCCTGAAGTGATTCTTTCTCAGTCTTTCTAGAATTGCTGGCCTGAAACTTAACTCTCTAATCCACGTTTCTTTATGATAACATAAATGACTACATTTATGGACATAAGCTCTAAGGACTAAAATGCTCTTGGACATGGGGATGGAATGTTACACACAAAGCTTATCCCAACTATTACTAAGACAGAGACGATGGTCTTTGTTTCAGTTCTAATCTTGGAGAACAGCTAGCACTGTGACCCACATTTTACCCAATTCCACGTTTGCTCAAGATTGCTAAGATTACAATAGTAACACTGGGATTGGAGAGCCACTGGGTGATCAGGAGAAGGCCAGTTCTCCTGTTCTCTGTGTTATACATGAGGGGCAGGTAGTTATAGAAGTTAATCTTCTTTTTGCTTTTGCCTTCTTTTTGAAAGAACTTTATACCACCTTCAGGACTACTTTGGGGGAATCATGGCTGGAGATGTTGAATAATAAGAGTTGAAAATCCCTCCTCTATTCTCATTTATTGCTGTAGGAATGTCAAATTCATGTAGCCACTATCAAGGGTGACTTGGCAAGGTGTAACAACAATCTCCAAAATGTCAGAGTTCCTCAAGATGTAGCCCTGGGCAATCTCCCTCATATACTTTCTTCCTAAGTGAGAGCATTCACACCTATGGCTTTAATCATCCACCTAGTCACCCATCCATCCACCCATCCATCTATTCATTCACCCATCTGTCCATCTGTTTGTCCATCCACCCACCCATCTATCCACCTACCCCTCCATCCCTCCCATCCACCCACCATCCATTTGCCTATCCATCCACCTACCCTTCTACCCACCCACCCATCTATCCACTAACCATCCATCCCCCATCCATCCATCCGTCCATCCCTCTCTCCCTCCCCCCACCACCCCCTCACCCATCCCTCTCACAGTTATTTATTAAGCACCCACTAAGTGGCCCATGCTTTTCTGGCTTCTGGAGACACACCACACTAACTTCTACTTCCAGACTAGACATACAGGGTGATAGCCGCATCCTTGGCACCTTATCTTGAGGCACTTCCTTCAAACCTGGTCTTCACGCAGTGTTCTTGATGCTGGATTTTAGTGAAGGAAGCATTGTCTGTCCTTTTACACAAGCCAGAAACCTGGAGGCCTGCAGACCCCTTTCTCTGTCACTTCCCTTCTAACTATATCCAATTCCACAACCGAGGCCTGTTGATTTACCTCTTAAATGCCTGGGAAACCTCTCTCTTTCTCTATCCCGCCCTTGCCTTGGAGCTACCATCATCTCTTGTGACAGCCTCCTAACTGGTTCTCTGGTGCTCTGTGATGGCCATTTTCCAGAAACATTTTCCACTCACAGCCAAGAGGATTATCTCCAGAAGCAAGCCTGTTCCATCAGTTCCCTACTTAAAATCTTTTGTTGGCTTCTCACTGCTCTTAGGTTAAAGCAGACCATCTTAGCAGGGCCCCGCAAGCCCACAAGGCACAGCCTCTACTGCCCTTCCCTGCCAGTCCTGCCCCACCTCTGACCCCCATTTCTTTTAGTCCCTCGTGTTCTTCATGCTCCCCTCCCACTACCATGCAACTCTTTTTACCCAGAATTTTCTCCCCACACTTCTTCTCCCCTCCCCTCTTTGGAAAATAAATTCTGTGCATCCTGCAGATGCCCTGCCCACCCTGACCAGGTCAGAGTCCTGCAGGTCTCCTTTGTAGCACTTGTCACATTCAAATTTTATGTCTGAGTGATTTTTCAATTTACACCCACCCTTCCCTTCCCAGACCACAAAGTCTTTGAGGGCAGGAATGGTGCCTATTTTCCCTTCAATATTGTAATGTGGCAAATTTCAAACGTACAGATAAAGCTAGAGGAATTTCCCAGCTAACACGCATACACTCATGACCACGATTCCACCTGATCCAACCCACTACATCTCTGCCCCACACAGGGCTGTTCTCTAGTAGGCACACAATAAATCTTCGTTGAATGACACTGGTTCAATGTCCTTCCACCTCTAAAATGATAAATATAAAATGAATAGGTATATGTTCGATAGCATTCACTTCAGTATTATCTAGAAGTATGGAGAACTGGAAACAACCTAAATGCCCATGATAAAAAAAAATTAAAAGAAAAATGTATGGGGGAGGGCGCCTGGGTGGCTCAGTGGGTTAAAGCCTCTGCCTTCATCTTGGGTCATGATCCCAGGGTCCTGGGATCAAGCCCCGCATCGGGCTCTCTGCTCAGTGGGGAACCTGCTTCCCCCTCTCTCTGCCTGCCTCTCTGCCTACTTGTGATCTCTCTCTCTGTCAAATAAATAAATAAAATCTTTAAAAAAAATGTAAGGGTAATGCCTATTCTGTGCCAGATACTACTTTGAATACTTTACATATACCAATACATTTTAATCTTCACAACAATCTTAAGGGGTAGGTACTCCGTATTATCCTCATTTTATAGGTAAGGAAACTGAGGCATAGAGAGAATAAGAATCCTACAGCTATTTCCATGGGAAAATGCTGTGAACGTTACAACTGAACTCTACGAGTTGTGACAACATCAAATGCTGGCAAAAGACGTGGAGCAACAGGAACTCTTGTGCATTGCTGACGGGAATGCAGAATGGTACAGGCCCAATGGAGGACAGTTTGGTGGTTTCTTTAAAAACTAAGCCTACTCTTGGGACGCCTGGGTGGCTCAGTTGGTTGGACGACTGCCTTCGGCTCAGGTCATGATCCTGGAGTCCTGGGATCAAGTCCCACATCAGGCTCCCAGCTCTACCGGGAGTCTGCTTCTCTCTCTGACCTTCTCCTCGCTCATGCTCTCTCACTGTCTCTCTCTCAAATAAATAAATAAATAAATAAATAAATAAATCTTTGGGGAAAAACAAACAAACAAAAAAAAACTAAGCCTACTCTTACTACGGGCTCTAGCAATCATACTCCCTGGTATTTACCCAAAGGCGTTGAAAGCTTACATCCACACAAAACCCTGCACATGGATGGTGATATTAGCTTTATTCATAACTGTCAAAACTTGGAAGCAACTAGGATGTCCTTCACTTGGGTGGATGGATAGATAAACCATGGTCCATCCGGACAATTATTTGGTGCTAAACAGAAGTGAGTTATCAAGTCGTGAAAAGATATGGAGGGAACTGAAGTGCATGTTATTAAGTGAAAAAAGCAACCAATCTAAAAGGTTGTATGATTCCAACTGCATGACGTTCTGGAAAAGGCAGAACCACGGAGGCAGTGAAAAGATCGGTGGTCGCCAGGAGCTCGGGGTTGGCGGAAGGATGAATAGGCAGAGAGCAGAGGATTTTTATGACAATGAAACCATCCTGCATGATTCGATAATGGTAGATACATGACACCTTTATTCAAACCTAGAGAACATGCAATGCCAAGAGTGAGCCCCGATGTGAAGTGTCGTCTCTGGGTGTAATGGTGTATCAGTGTAGGGTCACCACTCTGGTGGTGGGGGATGGTGATAATGGGGGACTGGGCATATGGGGGGCAAGGGGTACAAAGGAAGTCTCTGTACAATACTTTCCATTTTGCTGTGAACCTAGAACTGCTCTAAAAAGTCTATTAAAAATTATATATATGCATATATATATATAAAATGCTAGTTGCTTCTGAGAGATAGGATTTAGCATAATTTTGCTTTAATTTTCCTTTTGCTTATGTCACATCTCATTTTTCTTCAGTAATCATGTCTCACTTTTTTTTTTCTTACCCCCAAGGAAAATCACTTCTCAAAGAAAGTCTACAGAAGGGACTACTTGGCCACATACCTAAGAAGCTTTCCTCAACAGATGTCCCATCACGATAAGATTTAACACGACATTTTAGAGTCATGCAACTACGTGAGGAAAAAAAAAGGTGACAGTAACCTGTGTCGGAACTGGATAACTGGATGCCGACGTCCCGGAGGAGACGCTCTGTTTCCTCCAGCCAGGACAGCGACAGACGCAGGATGTCCAGCACCACCTTCTGGAGCCCTGAAACAGGTGGGCTCACCTGAAGGTTCTGAAGCATGTCCACCTCTTTCTTCAGGTCCTTGCTACAGCAGGACATTTTCATGCATGCCTGGGAAGACACGAGATCATGAGGAGCCCAGATCCTGTCACTGGAGACGGCACCTGAAGAATGACGCTGTCACTTTTGCCGTGAAGCAGACCGTGCGCCAGGCTGGGCGCACTGGAACAGCTCCGCTTTTGGGGCAGCTTTCGCTCTTTTTTTTTTTTTCCACTCTAATTTGGACTTTGGATGGCCAAAGAGACCCCACTTTTAGGTATCTGTGGCAAATTGCCAAGGACCTCTGGCAGCAACGGGAGCCAAGTCTGGCAACTTCCGTTCGTCAAAATTCCTGTTGAGATCAATGTCTCAGCTGGTCAGAAAGCAGGGTTTCCTGTCTCAAAAGGGTGCTGACAAGCCAGCGTTTGCGCAGGCTCCCCAAATAGTAGCTGCTTATTTCCAGAGAAAGCAGAAGCAGCTGCCTGTTCTGGAAGGCTCCATTTCGGTGTGGGAGCCGTGGGGGTTTAGGCAGACTCCTGGGCCCGTCTCTTCCAGAATCAAAAGCAAAAGAGGCACACACACACACACACACAGACCCCAAAACAATAGCCTTTCCACTGCTGGGCCAAAAAATATATATATATATAAAATAATTTAAATAAAACGCAGGAATGTTCTTTGATTTCTCTGGAAATAACAGGAGACTTACTTATTCATTTATGCGTGGGTCTGGGGCCTCCCCAAGTCTGTCCCAGAAGCGTGTCAGGCCTCTTTCCTTGGCCATACTAAATTCATCTGGGAGGCATTTTTTTGAGGCTCTTTGTTTTCTGCTCCCAAACAGATTTCTCCAACAAGAGAAAAGGACAAAAGAGAGCAGAGCTTTTCTGCCTGACCTGCTCCACGAACCCTGGGCAACTTCCCAAACCAGCAGCACAAGAATGAGATGAAGGGGACATTTGTAAAAAGCCGAGAGAGGCCACCTGACAGCTGTCTAAAGATGCCTTCAGCTTCTCCATGTTCTCTATGATTGCCTCCTGTTTGGAATTGCTGAGCTGAGTCTCCTTCTGCAGCGTCCATTTTTTTTGCTGAAAGTTGATGTTGTCCTCAGTGACCTGGGTAATCTTCTCTATTAGCTGGTGAGAAAAAGAAAAGAGAGATTTACAGGACAGGGTGGCTCTGGGAGGGGAGCTGGGAGCATTACTTCAAGCTCCCGGGGCCACAGGTAAGCAGGGAGGCCCTGACATGTCTTGGTGATGGCTCTGGAGGAGGATATTGGCTCTGTCTCCAGGACATGTCTCCCGCCTTTAAGAGCCAAAGATCTATAATGTTGTCATGGGTTTGTTCATGAGTTTGTTCTAGATTCTTCTGCATGGTAGCAGTGATTTATAACACGGAGCCTGATGCTGTGGGCTCGTGAATAGCAAGTCAGTGTCTGCAGCTAATGAAAGCGGCCCATGTTGGGTCTTCTCACATATGCATGGACACGAGTGTTGGAAAGAAAATCAAAGAATGACAAGGCAATCATTATGGCCAGAAGTCCACCCTCATGACCATCACTTCCCTTCAGAAGGAAGAAGTGAGAATGCCTCGTCTAGGGAGAGACAGCATCCCCCTTTGAAGGTGCTAACGAAGGGTAAATGTGTGTGTCTGGAGACCAGAAATAGGCCTGAGTGGTTTAATTTGATTTTCACAGAAACATTTCAAGGGAGTTTAACTGGCTTTTACTTTAAAAGCCAGGAAATCCCATAAAATCAAAACAAATCTTTATGGTGTAGCAACAGTGTGAAAAATATATACCACCAACAAAACACAGTAGCATATGCTTCCAGTGTCTGGAGTCCCAGGTCCCCGAAGGGGGAAGTAACAACGCGAGACAAACCTGTTGATCAGTGATGGGCTTGTCCAGGAACGGCTTCACTCGTCCGTAGGTGGCCTTGATGACTTGACTTCTGAAATGCTCCAGCTACAGCACAAAGGGAAGGCGACACAGTGAGCGGGGCTGGTGGGAGTTCGCAAGCCCGGGTGCGGTGTTTCCAGCGCTGGGGGTCCAGGAGGGAGAATGGTCCTTGCACCGCTAACTATCATTATGGGTCACAAAAATCTTCACTTCTCACTGGAAGGGGCAGTGCCGACAGAAGAGAACAGAGCAGCAGATTTTAATTACTTTTTACGTCTGCCTGCCGAGCCCAGAGGACCCACGTGGGCAGCGTACACACGCCTCGTGCCCTTGGAAGAACCACTTGGTGCCAATTATCCAGTGGGAAGTCTGGGGCCGGGAGCGTTCTTCCCTAATTGTTAAGTTGGCTCCAGACTGCGAAATAAATATTGAAGCCGTCAGCCGAAGTAAATGGTGTCATCAGCTCGGGTGCCTGGCGAGAGGACAACATGCTCCCTTCTGCCATTCTGGGCCTCCAACCGTCCATGTCCTGAACACCGTGTCTATTGTCTTCGTCTCCCCAGAGCCTGGTACGGTGCCTGGCAGAGTGGGCGCTCAATACATATTCATCAGATGCTCGTATGCAGAGACATCTGTCCGAAAACCGGGTCCTCTACTTCGGTTCCACCGGCTTCTATCCAGTGCCTCCTGGGCGCTGGTGTTTTCAGATTACGGCTGATGAAACAGCACAGTTAAATTAAATCAGGGCACAGAGAAGTTCAAGTTCAAGGTGTCTGGTTCCCAGAGAAGTGAGAGGCAAAGAAGCCCCCTTTCTCTGAGAATTTACTAACAGCCTGGGTTTTTGGCTCACTGGCAAAATACGGTCATTGACTCTAAAACAGAAAATTACCAAAAAAAAAATTACCCTGAAATTGCCCTGAAAATTACAAAAAAATGAACACACAAAACAAAAATAACAACAACAACAAGTAAAAATGAGCCCTGAAGGGAACATAAATGCCACTGAACCAATTTAAAAGTCAGAAGGTCCTAATATGCAGGGTTTACTATATTCCGTGGGCCTCTGGGAACACAAGAGTGGACTGATGAATCTCTGAAGGACCCCCATGCAATCAGCCTGCCCAGCGCTGACCGGGGTGGGAGGTGTCTCGAGGCATTCCAGGCCACTCTCTGGATGCACACACAAAGGATCGAACTAGCCCAGGAAGAGGTTATGTAGAGAGAGGGCCCTGTGGATATGCACCCCATGACCACCAGAGGCACCCAACAGCACTGCCTGGGGACAGGTCCTCTTGGTTCATGGGCTCAGTTCTGGTGCCACTTGTCTGGGGAAGTGCAGAATCTCAGACAGGCAGCAGGGCCATGGAAATACAGGGGTGGAAAGGGAAGGTGGCAGAGACAGGACTCATCCTCTATCTCCTGGGTCTAGACCTGGAGGAATCTCAGTGTCTCGTAGGGTCCTCCCAAACAACTTCTCCCTAGAGTCATAACCTGGACCTTGGTACTTGGGCAAGTGACACAGATCATGCCTTCAGGTCAGGTTTGTGTTGGGGGCTGCAGAGCACAGGAGAGGTGAGGGTCTAGTGCAGGTACACAAAGGGAGGCCCAGATTGACAGGCTCTCTGCCTTTGCACTGTGTTGGTACCCTGCAGAGGTGACACTGGGGGTGACATCTGTTGAAGGGGCTTTAAGATCTGTCCAACAGTCAGCATCAATATTTAACTTGTGTGTGCCTCTCACAAAGCCAGGTCATGCTGCCCTGTGAAGGCTTGGAAGGTCTTTGGGAACTGGGTCTTGTGGGATAGAGGCCTCCTTTAAGGTTTTCTTGGAGGTTCACAAACCCTTCTGAGAATCCAATGGGTGACATGGTAGACTTTCTTTCCCAGAAAAACAAAAGTATGCGTACACACACACACACACACACACACACAATGTTCTTGGGTCCCCACAGCTGTCCGAGGTTGCCAGAAGACAGCCCCTTGGGGAGAAGTCCAAGGTGGGCTTCCCTCAGAGGGCCCCATTCTGGAGGGTCAGTGCCCCCCTATCCTGGCTTCCCATTTGCTCTCCCTTAGCCTTTGGTGAAGTCTTGTTTGCATGTTCTGGACCTTGCATCTGTGTCACACATAAGAGGAAGGGCCACTGGGCCACCTGGGGCCAGGATATTAGAGAAATGGCAACCCCAGATGGGCCTGTCTGAGCTTACTCACCACCCTGCCCAAGGACTTCCCCATCCAGAGAGCGTGCTGACATTCTGGGATCTTACTTTATCTCAAGGACACTGACTGGACACTGACTGTGACATCTGCTGGTCAACAGAGGAAGTGAGATCATGGTAAGTATCAGAACAAAAAATGTGAGGAAGAAAGTACTAGAAACACCATGGGATCAGGAGGTTCAAATTCCTCCCAACAGGGAACCATGAAGCAGGTTAACTGGGGCGGGCATGGAGCTGGGAGGGGCTGCCTGGGTCTCAGACAGTGGGGAACTGCTTCGGTGGACAGCTTCCCAGAAGCCTGTTCGAGGTGTCCACTGGGATGCAGAAGCCACACACGGCTTCTCCCCTGGGATAAAAGGGAGAATTCAACCACGGCCACTGTCCTCATGCGTCCCCACCAGTGGCTTGGGTGCAGAAACCCCCCTGGGAATGTGGGCCTCTGAAGGGGGCTCTGGAGCTGGCCTACCTGACCTACTGCCCTTTCCAAATTGACTTTAATGAGGTTCTCTCTGTTCCCCATTTCTTGTAGCTGAAGCAATTTCCTTCTGGAATCCTCCTGAAGCTTCTCTTCAACCTGAAATGACGATGAAAGCATATGCTTGCTGCTAATGTGATCATAATGCACTCTGGGGAACTTCCTCCAAGAGGGCTAATGGCCGTGGGGGAGTCCCCGGGAGGCAGGGGGTGCTGCAGCCCAGGTGGCAGGGGTCACAGGCGAGTGCAGGGTGGAGGCAGGCTCGCAGAAGCCACCCCCCAGGGTAGAGGGCCACGCTCTGCATGCCCAAGCTCAGGGTCTGATCCCCTCTGGGTCCCCGGCAAGCTGTGTGACCGCCGAACAGTGTCCTCATCTGTCAAATAGAGACGATGATCCCAGGTGCGCCTCACAGGGTTATTGTGGGGACTCAAAATGTTTCATAGAGTAGTGCCAGGACTTCCTAAGGGCGCTACTGTGCATCAGGTGCTGTAATCTGTAGAAGAGGACAGAAGGTCCACCAGGTGGCGTCATTCTAATGCTGCTAGGAACTGCCCCGTGCTGGGTACTTGATAGATGTCATTGTTACCCTTATTATCCTATTTGTCACTGCCACTTTTAGCACACTCACCAGTGGAAACCGGTCTAGAGGCTTGCTAAGCAGTATCTTTTAAGAATCGCAGATCGCAGAGAAGGCACTGACAGGGTGGGGGTTAGGTGGTGGAGAACCTGCCCCTTTATTCTCTGGTAATGTTCAAGGCCAAGTGAGCCTGCAGGTGCTCGATGCTGCCCTCTGCCGGCGATTATGCAAACCTGCAGCTGTGGCCTTCTTTTCCGAACAACCACCTTTGGAAGCACCTGTTGAGCTCAGGGCTCTGGCACTACTGGGAAATGAAGCAAACTCCCCAAAATGAACGTGAGGATTTTGTGCTGAAACAAATTCACAAGCTGTTTCTTAGGGGGCTGAGGGGAGGGGGAGTCACAGAAGTAATACAAGACCCAGAAGAACCCCGTAGAGCTTTCTTCTGAGCAGTGTGGCACAGGGGCTGTAGCGAGGGCACCTTGGCAAAGCGATCTAACCTTAGCTTCTTCCATGTACGTCCTCCCCCCACCCCCCACCCATCTGAACATGCTCTGACGTCTATTTCAGCAGACTTTCTCATACGCTGCAAAAGCCAAGTCCAGCCTGGATTCTGCCCATCTAACGAACAGCTCCCCCACACCCCTGCCCCAGCCTTTGGGGTCTTCCTGCACTGCCACTGCACTCCGTCTCTCATGCCCAGCAATCCCCAAGCCCGTGGCTCTGACCCCTCTCATCTCCAGGCCTCACCTCCATCCTTCTCCTGGTGAGCCCACCACCCCCACCGCCAGCACTGGGGACCTCTGGCGGGTGATAGGTGGCCTCCGCCTTCTTGTTTGCTTCCTCCCACCACGTTCTTCATGGTGCTGTGCCAGTTACCAGGCTGTGGAGCAGCTCGGTCTGCCAGAACTTTCTGCTGTGATAGCAGTGCTCTGCGTCTGTGCTGAGTGGTAGCCGTATCCGGTTCTCAGGCCCTTGAAATGCGGCTGGTGTGACTGAGGAACTCAGTTTTGAATTTTACCTAATCTTGATTAACTTCAGTGTGAAGAGCCACATGTGGCTAGTGGCTATGCCCCAGTGACTAAAGCCAGACCAACACGGCCTCTGGTCTAGGCTTCGCCTCCTACTGACAGGGTGGCTGGCCATGGCCTGGTTACCTAACTAGTGACTAGGGACTTGATTCCCTCATGTGTGAAATGGAGAGGATAAATGTTGGAGAGAGATGAAATATTTGGCATAATTCCTAGTGCACAGGAAGTTATAGCTATTGTTTTCATCATCATCATTATTATTTTTATAGGTTTTTATTTATTTATTTGGTCGAGAGAGCGAGAAAGAACACTGGTGGGGGGCGCAGAGGGAAAGGGAAAAGCAAACTCCCCACTGGACAAGGAACTCATGTGGGACTCAATCCCAGGACTGTGGGATCATGACCTGAGCTGAATGCGGACGTTTAACCAACCGAGCCACCCAGGTGCCTTTTACCATTATTACGGATCACAATGTAATCACACCAGTTCCCTGGTTCAAAAGCTTTCAGCAGCTTCCCGCTTGCCTGTGTGGTAGGTCACCCGAGTGCCACACCAATGCAAAACACCCAGTCAAGGACTCAAGAAGTCCATGTGAATGCCAAACAATGTAAACAAAAATGAATCCACACCTAAATAATCATAATAAAGCTGCTAAAAATCAAGAGAAAAGAAAATCTTAAGAGTGGCCGGGGAAAACAGATTACACAAAGGCACGAGAGTTAGGCTTCTAAATGACTTCGAAGTAGAAACAACAGGATCCGAGAGACAAGAGAATGATGGACCTAACGCTACCTGTAATACGCAGGGAGAGCGTCATTGCCAATGCAGAAGTCGATCCTCAGTCAAAATGTGTTTTAAGAATGAAGGTTAAATACTCATTTCCAAAGATGCATATGCAAAAATCTGAAAATTTGTTATCAGCACAGCCATGCTGGAGGAAAACACTTAAGGGTGTCCTTCAGACAGAGGAACAATGATCCCATATGGATGGTCAGAGATGCAGGAAAGAGTAGAAGGAAGGTCATGTGTGGACATGAATATTGACTATAGAGAAATAGTGATAATGTCTTCCAGACTTAGTCTATGGGACACCTGGGGGTTCATTCAGGTAAGCATCAGACTCTTGATCTTGGCTTGGGTCTTAGTCTCAAGAGTCGTGAGTTCAGGCCCTGCACTGGGTTCCATGCTGTGCACAGAACCTACTTAAGAAGAAAACAAAACAAAATAAAGGGAATAGTTTAGAAAATGACAACAATGGCATACAAACCTGGAGGGGGTGAGCAAAGTTAGCGTTCCATAGCATTGCCTTACCAAGGAGAAGGGGATAATTATCAAGGAATGTCAGATCTTGATAAGTCAAGAATGCAGATTATAGCCATTAGATTGACTGTCAAAAACAGTTAAAGAATGAGAAACTCAATTACTACTGGATTTTGGTAAGTCAAGGCTGAATGCTATTGTCTTGCTATTACTAAAAGAGTAGTAAAAGAGGAAAGAATTTCCAAGCTAATGGAGAGAAAAATGGAATGACAGAAAACCACTAACTCAAAAAAGGGCAAGAAAGAAAAGAAAAAGGAGCATCACACAGATTGTACAGCTGGCACTGAGTAGGAAGGTAGATTTAAACCCCAGGAAACCAGTGACCACATTATATATAAATGGACTAAAAAACAAAGATTGTTGAAGTGGATTTTATAAAGATGATATGGTATTTAGAAGAGATGTGTCTAAAACTTAAAACAAAGATTTATAGAAAAATAGGAAAAAGACATGCTATGAAAATTCTAACCAAAAGAAAAACCAGCATGGCTACCAATTATATATACATATTTAAAGATTTTATTTATTTGAGAGGAAGAGAAGAAGAAAGGGATGGAGAGGGACAAGCAGACTCTCCACTGAGCACAGAGCTTGATATTGGGCTTAATTCTAGGACCCTGAGATCATGACCTGAGCCAAAACCAAGAGCTGGATGCCAACTGAGCCAACCACATGCCCCACTGCCAGAATTATATTAATGACAAAGTAGATTTTAAGGGGAAAACACTACTTGAGATGAAGAGGGATTTTTTATGATGATCAAAGGGGTTTTTTTCCCCCCTAAAGAAGTGTTAAATTCTAAATTTATAGGCACCTAGTAACACCGCCTCAAAATATACAAAGCAAAAGTTGACAATACTAAAAGTAGCAATACACAAATGCACAGTATATTTAAAAAATATATACACTTCTTCAATGACTGATAGAACACATAGCCAAAAACATCAATAAGAGCATTTAAGTTTGAACATCACTGGCAAATCCGATTTTATTTTATTTTTTAAGATTTATTTATTTATTTGACAGACAGAGATCACAAGTAGGCAGAGAGGCAGACAGAGAGAGAGGAGGAAGCAGGCTCCCTGCTGAGCAAAGAGCCCGATGCGGGACTCGATCCCAGGACCCTGGGATCATGACCTGAGCCGAAAGCAGAGGCTTTAACCCACTGAGCCACCCAGGCACCCCGCAAATCTGATTTTAATGGATCAATTCTCTTCTGGATAAATTTTACCAGTTAAGAGTTGAAGTCAAGACTAGTCGAGACTGGTGGAGACATACAGGAGCACTGGAGTCAGACAGACCTGAGTTCACGTTCCGAACATGAACAGCTACTTAATCTGTGAGCACTTGGCTAACATCCTTTACCTCTGCGAGCCTCAGTTTCTCAGCTGTCAAGCGGGTTTAACACCAGTATTGACCACACGGAATCATTGTGAGATTCATGGAGATGATGGGTGTAGAGAGCCTGGCCCAGAGCGGGCACTGGGCCACACTGTCCTTGTCTTACCTTGCTCTTTTCTCGCAGCGTCTTGGAGATCACATTCTGTTCGGTAGAACTCTTCTTCAGCTCCTCCCTGAGCTTCTTCATTTCTTTCTCCATGTCTTGGATTTGCTGAAAGTTTCAACAATAGGAAATCAACATCCCTGATGGGAAGTAGGAGTTGCCTTCTGGGCTGAAAATTCTGAATCTCCATAGCTCATTTCATTGGGTTCATTAAGGCAGAAACCTAGTCTAGTATTAGCTTAATTACTTCCCTTGGGGGAAAATTCTACATCCGTGGGGCAAAGTAGGTATTTTTTTTCAATGGATGTATGGGAAACTGGGTAAAGGGAAATGATTAGCTTCTTTTGAAAATCAGCATGGATCCTGGATTAAACAGTACAAGATATCTATCAACTCATTAGAAGCTCTTCTCCGGGGGTATATTTTTGAGATCAATCTAAATAAGGGCTCCTTGGACCAAACAACGGACGCGGTTTGGAAGGACAGAACAACAGAAATTTTTCTTTTCTCCCATTTCGAGGCAGAGAACAGCAATGCTCCTGGCACAGAGAACGGGCGTCTCCTCCTCGTATCGAAGGCTCCCTACTTCCCCACGAATGGGAACTCACACCAGCTGCTGTGCAAGAGGATTCGGTGGGCCCAGGGAATGCACATTTTCATTTTAGTGCTCGTAGTTTGTTACTTATTTCCAAAGTCATCCTCTAAGGCAAACGACACCTTTTCTTTTCTTTTTGCACATTTTAATTAATTAATTTTTAAAAATAAACCTATCGTGTATTTTTATCCCCCGGGGGTACAGGTCTGGGAATCGCCAGACACCTTTTCTTTTTGTTTTGTGTTTAGGGATTGCTGTAACATTGGTATATTTCCACAAAAATATTTCTGGAAGGAAATATATGCCTTTGATAAACTCTGACAGTGGAAGATGACGCTTTGGGCACCCCGGTTTCCGTGGTGCGTCCCCCCGCCCAGCCCCAGCGGGAAGGCACCCACTGCCCAGAGAATGCTGGGAGAGTGTGTGTGTGTGTTTTTTTTTTTAATGGTATTTTCAGCCATCTCTTCCTTGAGGCTAGAGGCAGCATTTCAGAGAACTAGATGGCCAGGTTAACACTAAATCATTAAGCCCCACAGCTTGTGCTACCTAATGGGCCACGGAATCCCCTCCCCGACCCACCCCCAAGAACCCCTGAAGGTCGAAGTCTAGTCGGTCTGGGGATACCTGGCAGTGAGGAGGCTCAACTCACGATTTTGCAGAGTTTTAATTCTTTCCCTTGGGCTTCTTGGTACTCCTTGTGCGCATCTTCCTTCCGTAACTCCTCTTTCAGCGCGGAGCACTGTGGAGCGAGCGGACAGCAAGACCACGCGGGGTTGTCCGTGGGTCCCTAGTCCCCGTATTTGCCCCGACAGCGTTTCCTGTCGCTTCAGCCAGTCACTCCCCCAAATTCTCAGAAGCGAGGCCGCTTGCGTCCAAGGGACGCCCGGGACCCTGCAGCAGTTCCTAGTCACCCTTCTCACGAGTTCTGGGGGTAACGTGTGTAAATTCTTCCTCAAGGGGCGCCCGGGTGGCTCAGTGGGTCAAGCCCCTGCCTCGGGCTCAGGGCATGATCTCAGGGTCCGGGATCGAGCCCCACGTGGCGCTCCCCGTTCGGCGGGGAGCCTGCTTCGGAGCCCTCGCCTCCCAGTTCCTGCTCGCTCTCTCTCTAACTCTGCCCCCCCCTCCAATTAAGTGAATAAAAACTTTACAAATATATAGTAATGTGGATTTCTAGGGTAGCATTTTCTTTCTTTTCCCTCCAGTTTTGCTTCTCAGTATCACCTACTTCTTTTCCCCTAAAATTCACACGCATGAGGGCTGCCCAGGGCCCCCAGCTTGGGGGCAGGAGCCTCTGTGCTAAGGGCGGGCACAGGCTGGCAGAGGGCAAATACCTCATCCCGAGGTCAGTGAGGAAGGGGAAAGGGGGGAAAAAGAATCCGAATGTACTTCGGGAAGCAGAACAGTCCATACGCGGACGCTCTCCCGCATCTCTTCCCCTCATCACCAGCTCTGCAACCCGCCCTCGCTCCAGTACGCATGCGCACGCACGCACTCGCACGCACGCACGGTGAGGCGCACGCACGGACGCACGCACGCATGCGCCCCACAGAGAGCCGTGGTCCGGTGGACCTAGGGAGTCCGTGTGCTGGGTACGGTCCGGGCTCCGCCAGGCGGCTGAGCAGGTGCAGAGGCCGAAGAGCCCAACTGAGGTCAGCCTCTCACTTCTCCGAAAATGGTTTTGTTATCCGCATTTCGCAGATGTGGAAGCAGAGGCCCAATATGCTACGAGAAAGGAAAGCTCTGGGATTGGCTCCTGGTCCCTCCGACCCCAAAGCTCGCGCTCTGCATCTTCTCGGTCCCACACTGAGTGTCGGACTAAGCACCTGATGTTACTTCCTGTGCCTTTTCTTTGGAACTGCGAGTTCTAGTCCCCCCACATCCCTGCAGACAGAGCTACCGGACCAGGCAGCCGCCGGAATCTCTGAGCTGCCTCCCCGAGATGACAGCTGCTGGGTTTTACCTCGACTCATGGCAGCACACAGAGCACATGCATCCTGAGACGTCTTCATCTACAGGCTCAGGGTTCCAAAGTCAGGACTGAAACATCATTTGCAGAGTCAAAGTTACACTTTAAAAGTTCTTTACTTTGCAGAGAACCTGGCCCGTTGCCTTTAGTCTCTCCAGGAGGGCCTTTGGTGTTCGGGGCCGCCCAGCAGCTGTCTTCCCTGTGCCTTCCCTATGCCCTTGGGCACTGGCATGGTCTTGCAGCGATGGGAGAAATGGGAGTGACATTGAAAGCCGGGGTCCGGGGTACGTGAGATAAGTCATGGGACTCTGATCTGCTCTTCTGGGACAGCTTCAAGGATGGTGAGGGCACCCCGACACTCACCCTGGAGCTGAGGGCTTCAAGCTGGTGATCCTTTTCTTTGTTCTCGCTTTTTAGTTGGTTCACCTCCTGTTTGAGTCGTTCGATTTCCTCATCCTTTGTTAACAGTTCTTTCTGCAATGATGATACCATCCCTGTAAAAACATAAAATAAAAAATAAAGACTCGCCGAGGTCAAAGACGCAGGACGGATTACTGTTGCCACAGCTGTCAGCCAACTTGAGGCCGAGTCCCTTCTGAACCCAGGCTGTCCCTGGTCCTTGCTTGCAACTGAGGAGCTTGTGTCCAGGCTCCCAGAGCTGGGCCAGGGATGACACTGAAATTCGTGGAACAGTGGTTAAGACCTCAGTGAGAACAAGAAGTCAGCGAGTGTTGCCAGGAAAAGAAAAGCCTGTGGGTTTGGGCTTGGCAGGAGTGTCCACACCATGGACCTGGAGAACAAAGGCTCAGTGCAGGGAAGGACCAGGAATTTTTCACCAGAGGCCATAAAAAGTCTTGTGGCAGAAAGAGGGTGTGAGAAGGGTGACTGGATTCACACTCAGACCTGAGTTTAGAACACATTTCAACCACTTAGTAGCACGGCATTCTTGGACAAGTTATTTCCCCTGTAGGTATCTTTCACTATATCTCCCCCATGGAGTTGTTACAAGGGTTAAAGACCTATAAAGAACATAGGAGAGTGGCTGACCCATAGCATTTGTTACAGGTACCTATTATTTTTTATGGTAGCCGGCTTCTAAAATGGCCCCAGTGATCTCAGCCTCCTGGAATTCCTGCTCTGGCACAGCCCCCTCCCACCATGAGTAGGGCTGACCTGCGGAACCAGTGTGATATTGTGGAAAAGACGGACTGTGACTTCCTAGATGGGTCATAAAAGACATTGTGGCTTTCTCTTTGCTCTGTTGGATCACTCACTTGGGGGAAGCCAACCACCATATTGTGAGGATGCTCAAGCCGTCAGGGGAGAGGCCCACATTCTGGAGAATGGAGATGTCCAGCCAACAGCCGCGTGGACCAGCCTTTCTGGAAGCAGATCCTCCAGCTCCTGCTGGGGCTTTAGATGAGGTGACAGTCACCCCCGCCAATGTGTTGACTGCCCCACATGGGAGACCTTGCAAACCAAATCACCCCACATTCCTGAGCTCCACAAGCTGGATGAGATGATAAATAGTGGTTGTTGTTTTACCCGCTTACTTTGGGGATAACCGGTTGTGCAGCAGGAGATAAGTAATACATTACTGGACTTTTATGAGTAAGGACACGTGGGAAGAAGGGTGAGAAATGCTGTGGGACTGGATGAGCTCACGTGTTTCTCTTCTCGGAAGAACGTTATGCCCAATTTTATTGGTAGCTGTCAATCAGAAAAGTATGTGAAATAAAGGGCAAGTGATCCAGAATTTCATTTGAACAGTAAGCTCTGTCATAGGACATGGTGAGGTTACTTTGAAACAGGTTGATCCCTTTGGGGCTTGCCTTCTGGCTTTGTGAGGTGGGACTGGAACAACCTTTAGTCTAGAGGTGATGGGGCCTCATGACTAAGCCAACATCTTTTTGACTCTCTACCAGATACCCTGTGTATTATGAGGCCTCTCCCTTCTGGAGGCTGGGAAAATGAACCATTCCTAGCCTGTGTGAGCTTCGAGATGGTTCCCTCTGCTCCTGTTGGGTTTTCTTTCCCTGCCCACATATGTGTGCTGCTCGATACTCAGCTGAACACTGGTGGGGGACCCTCTAAAGATCACCGGGGCTCTCTCTGTATGGCTTCTCCTTTTTGGCATGCTGCCCAGCGCCCTGTAGCTGTGTTAGCTTCTCCAATGCTATCCCCTCAACATGGGGGACCCTCTGGGCTCTGCCTGGGGTCTCCTTCCTGGACTGTGGTCTGGAACCCCTCTGTGGGCACTAAGCTGGGGCAATCATAGGGTTCCTGGTTTGTTTCCTCTCTCCTGGATCATGGTCACATGAAAATAATTACTGCAGATTAATTTTTTCTTTTTTTTGGTTGCTTCAGGCAGAAGAGCCTGAAACCCAGTCTCTGTCATTCCATCTGCCCTGTACGTCTTTCCTGCCTCTCTCATTGCAGAAGCAGATGTTGTGATGGCCTATGTGAGCCTGGTCCCTGAGTGGCTACAATGAGCAAAGCCCCGGCTAAGCCAAGATGGACACCAAGGTGGAGGCAAGACACGAGCCCACCTGTTACAAGCCACTGAGCCTCAGGGCCCATTATTGCAGTGAAACCCAGCCCTGTGCTTCTGGAACTTGAATGTGCATATGACACCCCGGCGATCTCACCAATGTGCAGATTCCCCTTCAGGAGGTCTGGGCTGGGGCCTGAAACTCTGTGGTTCTTCCCTTCCCAGCGTAGGAAGGGCTCAGGAAATATCTTGAGGACAAGGAAGAGCATGAACAGGCCTGGCAGGTGGTGGCGGTAGGGGCGGGAAGTTGCAGAGTGAGGCGGAGGAAAGCCTGGGGGTGAACCTGCCGGGGCCAGGCAGTCCCGGCACAGGACGTCAAATTCATAAAGTGATGGATGGCCACTCACCTGTGCCTCAGCATTACACTCGCTCGGCCTTTGCAGCTCTGGATGAGCTTCCTGCTGTGTACAGGTGCTCTGAGAGCACGGTGCCCCATCCAGACTCACTGCCTGCTCCCCCTTGCCTGCCTCACTCCCTCCCTTCTTTCTCTGTTAATGGCCCTATCCTTCTCAGGCATGTGATTTCTCTCTAAAAACCCCAGGGGCCCCCCATCCCCCTTAGAATAAAACCCAGACTCCTCCCTGTGACTTGCCTCCCTCTCTGACCCTGCCCTCCGCCCAGTTTACCCCACTCCAGCCACACTCACCTTTAGCTCCTCCCATGCCACCAGCTGGCCCCAGCCTCAGGCCCTTTGCACTTGTGATCCCTGTGCCTGGAACACTTTTCCTCTGGCTTCCTGACTGTTCTTCCCTTTCACCTTTTCAAAGACCTGTCCTTGCCTGCCGACTAAGCTCTTCTCCCTTCACTTTCACCCCTGAGGCACTTCGCTCCCACACTGGCCAGTTTTCTCTGAAACAGGCTTATTTACCTGTTTACTTTTTTGGTGTCTCTCCCCAACTTGCAAATATGAGCCCTAGGAGCACCGGAACATTGTGCTCAGGGCTGTCTCTCCTGGCACCTAGAACAGGGCCTTACACTAATTAAGTAGGTGCTCAATTAACATGTGGAATGAATGAAAGCATCTAGGGTAAGAAAGGGCTGGCCTCTGGCCAGTGTGTTGTTTCCCAACCAAGGTCTACAGTGTGCAGCCCCCTCTGCTGGCCAGTTAGGAAATGTTCTCACTCGGGCCCAAGGGCACCAGGTGCCCTAATGCGGTGACCCCGCTCTGTTCACATTCCAGCTTGTACTGAAGGCAAGCTGGCTTCTGGAACTGCCTGAGCCACAGGGTGCCCTGTGCTCTCCCTGGTGAGCCCGGCGCTTGCTAGACATAACAAAGTGATAACCTTCCCTCAAATAGTTAAAAAGGCCCTGCCCTAGGAACTGGATGGCAAAAATCCTCTCTTGAGGGCTGCCTCCAACTCATAGACACACGCCACTCAGAAGACCTCTCAGACTGCACCCCAGATCAGTGAGAAGACCTCTCAGACTGCACCCCAGATCAGTGAGCAGCAGTGCGGTGGTTGATTGGTGATGTCTGCTGTGGGCAGGAATTAGAAGGATGGGGCAGCTCTCAGGCTCACATCAGAGAGAGCTCACCTGAGGTGATGGCTTTGTCCCTCCTCAAGTTCTCCCCCTCGTTCTTCAGGGATGTGATTTCTGAGTTCCTCTCAGACAGCGTCTGGCACAGCACCTGGCTGTAGTTTTTCTGCAGGGCACTGATCTGTGGGAGGAGGTGACACACGATCAGAGGGGGCCAAGCCCGGGTGTACGGGATACGCGGGTACTTCTCCCCCGGTTGGACAACAGATTTGGATTGATCTTGGGTGGGGAGCTGGGGACACCGAGCTTTTTAGTTTTAACTGGTAGAAGGTACAGGAGAGGGGCTGTTCTTCAGCGACCACCATGTCATATGGGATAAAAGCGATCTCTAATGTGCCTTCCTACCTCCTTTGGACTCTCGGCCAGAAAAAGACCAGCTGCTGGTCCCATCCAGCACCGACCAGATGCAGAGCAAAGCTCACGAGAAGGAAGCAGGTTGTAAAATTAACTTCCTCGAATGAGAACAATGGTAGCTTGTATCTCACAGAACACTCCAGAGCTCACTAAGCCCTTTTCCAGATGCTGCTACTCCCATTGCTTCTCACAGCATCGCAGGAGGCTGAGGGTCCCCCACCAATGCTCCCATTTTGCAAGCGAGCAAACTGAGTCTCACAACAGTGAGGATCCCACGGCTGGCACAGATGGAGTTAGGATTCAGCTGGTCTGCAGGCACCCGGTTCCAACCTTGCCGGGTGGCTCTAGGCACTGGAGTGCGGGCTGCAGGCTGTAAAGCACAGCATGGACTTGGGAGCCTGACTCTGGGTGTCTGTTGCTGCTCTTATAGCTGATGATGAACACAGGGAGGACACCAGATTGTGTCTCACTGTTTCATTAAGTGGGGTGATGGCAGTCCCAGTCAGAGAGGATTGTGAAAAGTATTTTAATAAGTTAGCTTATGTACAAGAGCTCGGATCGTGCCTGGCACACGGCAGACAGGTAGTAGCTGTGACTGTCCTCTGACCTCACTACCCAGTCAACCCTCTTATCCTGCTGGGGGGAGGGGGGTAGCCTGTGAGGGCGCAGAGATGTTTGCCAGCAGATGGCGCTCACGGTCCTTGTTTTCAGCTTCAGTCCCTGAAAACCTTGTCATTCTCACTCTGGGAGAATGAACAGACTGAACAGGGTTCACAAGTTCTGGCTCATTTCAAGCACCATCATTGTTCAGATTCGATGTCAGCTGGGTGGGGTGGGTACACGTGCTTTTCCCCCGGGGTATCTGAGATATTGGGAAGAGGACACCTGCTGGAAGGTGGTGGGGCACGCGTGACTCTGATCCCCACCCTCCCCAAGGCTATACTTTCGCATGTTTGTGCTTTTGAAACTTGGAGTGAAAATGTTTCTTTCACCTCTTACTGTTCTCTGTGGGGGACATGCAGCTTTCCCATAAGAGGTACTTGGGATAATTTTTAAGAGTGTTTCTAGCTCTTCTCAGCTTCGTGCTTTTAATTGCAACGATACCAGAGGCACAGCGCAAAGAGAAGAGCTTCTAGAAGGGCTTGTGTGGAGGATTTTTGTTTGATGAAGTTCCCTACAAGTGAGCCAGCAACTGCCTTGGGGGTTGGGTTTGGAAGACGGGGATTCCTTCTCCCGCTCCCCAGCTGACTGCCGGAGCTCTTTCTGGCTGGGGCTGGGGTGGGGGGTGAGAGTCACTGAGGCAATGGAGCTGGGTAGAGACAGCAGGCAGAGTGAAAGCATAAGGTCTGTGAGGACGAGGACGCACACCCGCGTTCAACCTGTCCCGCCCCATCTAACTTGCTGTGCGAACTGAGCAAGTTCCCGGAAGGCTCTGAGCCTGCCTCCGTCTCCTCATCTGGAGAATGGTACGTGTCAGAGGGCCGTGGGGTTTAAGTGAGCCAATGCATCTACCAAACTTGCACCAAAGCTTGCTCCTTGTAGGTGCTTAACAGAAGTGAACGTGGTTCTCCTGGGCTGGGAGCCTACCACGCCCCTGATTCCTGGGATGTGTGCTCAGACCACGGGGCACTGCTCTGACCTCCCCTTTTCTATCTGGGTGACTCCCCTTGGTGCTTCCCTGGCTCTCCCCGACAGCTGTCGCCCTGGGTCCCGACTCCAAGGCCTCCACCACCTTGTCTCCGAGTCTACCTACCTGGTTTTTCAAGCTCTGGATCTCTCTGTGTTTGGCATCGATGTCCTCATCCAGATCCTGCAACCGACTCTGCTTGGACGAGGTGGACTCCGACAGCCTCTGGCTCAGGCTGGCCACTTCATTCTGCAGCTTTGCTATCACCGCATCTTTGTATTTGGATTCAAGTTCAAAATCTGAGAGGCGGCTGATTTCTTTCCCCAGCAGCAGAATGATTTCATCCTGGGTGGCGGCCAGATGGGGTGTTTACTAGGTGTGGGTCTGCCGCAAGGGTGAGCCCATTTTTAAAAATGCAGGGAAAACGCGGTGCGATTCTTTTGGAAGGGTGAGGGCAGGTGGGGAGGGGAAAAAAGCGACTTTCAAGGTTATCTCCATCACTTGGAAAACCTCCCAGAGACAAGAGTTTGGGGAAAATGATACACTTGTATCCAGACTCCTGTAATAGGTGTTTATACCTCACAGGGATTGAAAATTTCCTTTCCTGTAAAATTACACTTTCATGTTGAGAACAACCGCCCCACCTGGGAACTTTTGTTGTTAGGGAATTTATTTATAATATTTTTGTTTATAATATTCAGCCTAGCGCAGTGGGGACCCAGGAAAGGTTGCGAGGAAAACGATATTCTATTTGACCACATCCTGTGTATAGTGAAGACTATTTTTTAACTTAAAAAATTTAATAAATTCTGAAATATTTCTTTCCCCTTTCCTCCCTTACGGTACTTCCTGCCTCTTTGCATTATTGACATAAAAATTTACTCCACGTAACTGAGTCTGTAGAGTAAACAAGCAGGAGTAGGGATTTATTCGTGTGGGCTTATGTCAACTTTTAGTTGGGGAAAACAAAATTGCCGACTGACTTTACCCACAGGTATAATTTTTTTAAAAGATTTTATTTATTTATTTGACAGAGAGACATCACAAGTAAGCAGAGAGGCAGGCAGAGAGAGAGAAGGAAGCAGGCTCCCCGCTGAGCAGAGAGCCCGATACGGGGCTCAATCCCAGGACCCTGAGATCATCATGACCTGAGCTGAAGGCAGAGGCTTAACCCACTGAGGCACCCAGGCACCCCTACCCAGAGGTATAATTAACCCAGTTTTCAAACTCCCCCCCAAAAAAGAGCTCTGCCGCCAAAGAATTTGTTAGGCTTCTCCCCAAAAAGAAAAAAAAAAATTCCTCTAACTTCTTAACAGAAATCATCAATAAAATGTCAAAAAAAAACCCCGAAACACAATTCCCCAGGTGTATCTGCAAATATAGCTACAGAATTTCTGCTTTTAAAGTAGTCCCTGCTCTTCCAACAATTTCCCACTGGTTGGAAGGAGGTAAATGAGTAATTTGTAGGCCAGCTCACTTCCTGGGGAGCTTTACCCAATCAGCTCCACGACCTTCCAGCTCCCCAGCCCAAGGAAGGACTGGGTTTCTGCTGTGAGGAAGCTTCTTTGGCATTGCCAGTTGCCACCAAGGATCTTTCTTTGAATCCCTGCAAATGCTTGTGGCAAAATTTCAGGGCAGAGCATCAGACAGATCCCATACTGGGCAGCCGTGCCTCTTTCACCCAATTAATTCATGCAATAAACGTTTATTGAGCAGCTACTAAGTGCCAGGCCCTGTACTGGGCTCTGCAGTATAAAGAAGCCTGTAAGGTGGGCTGTGCAGATACAGTTGCTGCCTTTCTGTGAGGCCCCCAAGCTCTTCCTTGAGAGAGGGGTCCCCCTTCCATGTAGTCTTGTTAGGACTGTCAATCATGTGCCCTGCTCTTTCCTGTCCCCGCCCTCCTGCCCCTTTCGCGTGACCCAAGCTGGTCAAGCAGGGTTTTCTCAGAGATTTCACACATCCATTACAGAGGGAGAGGATCATGCCTCCTTTTGGGACACAAACTTTAAATTTATGGGCGTATGTGTCTGAGTTTTTCTTTTCCAGTGTGCTGTAGAGAGCCAAACACAGAGGGAAACAGCAGAAGAGATCAGTAGTAGGGACTGTTTTGATCTTGCTTAAGGTCCTGTATTTAGCCATCCCTGAAGCTAGTAGGCTTTTAAATTTTCAAGAAGATGAGTCAATAAATGCCTTTTTTTTTTTTTTTTTTTTTTTTTTTGCTTAAGCCAATTTGTTTATTGGCACCTGCATTTGAAACAGTCCTGGAAAGTCAGGGCATAAATGGCTTATAAATAGGAAAAAAAATTATAAATGAGGTTGCGTTCTATTTCCAGTTTAAAACTGGGGAGGACTGAAAAATTACCACAAATGCTTTGCAGCTTCTGCGCTTAAGAGGTAGAATCGACTTCCCCATTCCCTAGGTCTGGGCCGGCCCTGTGTCTTGCTTTTGACCAATAAAATGTGGCAGAAGTGATGGGCAGCAATCTCCAGGCAAGTTCTTTAAGGCCATATAGCGTCTGTTCTGGCCCTCTGGGAAGCCTGGGGTCACCACGCTGTGAAGCAGTCCCAGATGATAGACCATGTGCAGAGAGAGGCCCATCACTCCAGCCATGCTGGCTCAGGTTCCAGACATGGGAATGAGGCCATCGGAGTGGCTGGGCCATGCCACTGGCTGACTACAATTGCATGAACGGGGTCAGGGGACACTAGCAAAAGAACATTCCAGGTCACACTGTAGATTCTGGGAACTAACAAATTCCTGTTTTTTGGTTTTTGGGTTTTTTGGAGTAGGCTTCACACCCCATGTGGGGCCTGAACTCATGACCCTGAGATCAAAAGTCACATGTTCTACTGATTGAGCCCACCATGTGCCCAATAAATTGCCACTTTAAGCCAATACGTTTTGGGGTAGCTTGTACACAGCAAGAGAGAACTGGTAACAGCGTCCCACGAACCTGGCTTTGTGCCTCACTGCAACACTTCTCCAAGGTCTGGTCCTGAGACACCTGCCACTTGAGGTTGCAGATTCCCATGTCTAGCCCGGACCGCAAGCGGTTCTGCTCCTCACAGACTCAGAGAACTGCTGCAGGCTCAGGCCCTGGCCTTTAAGGAAAGTAAGATATCGCGGGACTGCTTCTTTTAGGATAATTTTAGTTTGTGTCGATGCGGGGAGAAATCAACCTGGACCCTTCCCGGCAGGGCTTGAATTCACTTGCTCTGGCTCCCATTCCCGTTTCGTTCTAAACCTCTCCCATCCTTCAACAAGCCTCTGTCTTCGCTCTGTCCTCGGTCTCGTTGTTCACTTCTTCCTGCCAGGGGACACGCTTTCCCCGACACTGTCCTACCACTCATGGCTGACCAATCGGTCCCTGTGTGGGAGTCAGGAGCACCAGCTGCAAGTTAAACAGGCTCAGTTTTGAATCCCAGCTCTGTCCCTCACACTGTGCAACCTTGGGCCACTTGCTGAACCTCTCTGAGCTTCGGCTCTCTCCTTTGTAAAGTGAGGGTGATAACATTTATTTTGAAGATGGTGAAGATTCCTGAGCTAATTGAATGTCAAGGGCCCAGGACACGGTCTAGCACACAGTAGGTGCCAATACTTTGTGCTCGTAGATGTTGTAATTTGGGATAAAAGGAGCAGTTACCAAACCTTTGGTTGAATGCCCCGGGAGTAAAAGATGGTTTCTTAGAAGTAGTCAAAAAAAAAAAAAAAACCCAAAAAAGGCACTTCTAGACCATAGAGAACAAGAGGTAATCCCTTGGCAGTCTCTCTTGCTGCTGTAGCTCTGTCCTTCCCCAGAGACCCCTCACCTTATCCTGCTGGGCTGTGTCCTCGTCCACATAAATATCCCTGGAAGGTCCTGCCCTGGGAATTCCATCGACCACTGACTGTTCCGACAGTTCCACAGCGTTGGTCCACACTAATGCACAGATCAACAGAGAGCACACAGGACATTGTGAGTGTCCTTAAGGTCTAGAAGGATCTTTCTGGACTATCTTCATAATTCTTTTCCTGCTGTCATTAAAAATGGCAAAGCAGTCTATGATTATTGTAAAGTGATGAAAAAGGCATTATAGAAGTATCAAAAAGGGAAAGAACTGCCTCCTCCCTCTTCTCCAGGGTTAGCTGCGCTGATTTGCTTTGGTGCGTCCCTTACTAGGCTTTTTGCTATTCCATGTAAGAGCTGGTGACCTTGGGCAAGTCATTTACTCTCTAAGCCTTAGTTATATAACTTACATGTTACAGTCTCTGTTACAAAGGGCACTTGGAGGATTAAATGAAGTAGTGGTGTAGAGCAGGGGTTGGCAAACTATGGCACTAGGGACAAATCTGGCCCCCCAGCTGTTTTTATAAATAAAGTTTTATTGAAACACAGTCGTTCATTTACATATTGTCTATGTCTGCTTTCCAGCTAAAAAGGCAAGGTTGAGTAGCTGTGATGGAGACCATATAGTTCACAGAACCTAAAATATTTACCGAAAAAGCTTCTCTTTACAGAAGCTTCCTGCTCCTGAGCACTATATTAACATTAAACACTAAATGTTAGCGGTTTTTACTGCAATTATATCTTTAAAAAAACAAAAAAGGATTTCTATTGCAAAGATTTTTCCCCTGCTTTTTCACTTGACAATATATCAAAAACATCTTTCCATGTCAGTATCTGTAGCTATGCTATTTTTTTTTTAATAACTAGAAGTTTATACTTTTAATCCTCTTCATTATTTATACTGTGTTCTTTTTTAAAAGATTTTTAAAAATTTTTTAAAGATTTTATTTGAGAGAGAGAGCATGGAAGAGTGAGCATGAACTTGGGGAGGGGGGTAGGCAGAGGGGAGACAGACTCCCCACTCAGCAGAGGCGGGGCTCCATCCCAGAACCCCAGGATCATGACCTGAGCCAAAGGCAGATGCTTAGCTGACTGAGCCACCCTGGTGCCCCAAGATTTTATTTTTAAGTAATCTCTGCACCCAGTGTGGGGCTCAAACTCATGACCCTGAGATCAAGAGTTGCATGCTGCACTGACTGAGCCAGCCAGCTGCCCCTATGCTGCATTTATTTTTAATGGTAGTGTTGCAGTCCATCATGCAAATGTGCCAAACACATTTAACTTGGACCCACTTGATAGACATTTAGGATTTCCTGATTTTTTTTTTTTTTTTTTTGCTTATTTCCCCTCAATATCGCAAGGGTTGTTTGTGACTTTCGGGAGTCCCGGTGTTGTTCTGTTTGGAGGCCCCCCTCTGTATCACATCAAACACACCACGATTTACTCACATTAACACTGAATATATATATATATGTACATATATATGTATACATTTATATAATTATATATATATATATATAATTTTTGTTGGAGTACAAACTTGAAAAGATTTCTCTATTTCTGTTTTTGAGATCATTTGGCTCTAAGAGGCATGTTTTAAATTTCCAGCTGACTGATTTCTGGGCAATCACTGCACATTCTCGTCTTCTTGTGAAGTGAGAAATTGAACCAATTGTTTTCAAAGGCTATGAAACATTAATGAAAGTGAGCATTAACAATTAATGAAGTACACAGCGTCACATTTGTGGACATTTACTCCGTCATTTATTCCCTTTGATTCTGCATTTTTTATTTACGCATTTCAGAGCCAACGATGTCCTCCCCCAGGTCTCGACCGTGTTTGCGGACTCCAGAAGCAGGAGCGGACATAGTCAAAGGCCTGTGGTGCCTGGCAAATGCGTGGCCTTGTGTGTTGGATGAGTGGCCCGGGCCACAGTGTTTCCTGGGTGCATGGAGGGAAACCGGCCTGGGCTCCCAACCACCCTCCCCGCATCTGCACCAGAACAGTCTGGGATAGACCTGCTGCAGTTGGACCTTGGGTCACATCCCCTCCCTGGCTAACACCTGCCATCACTTCCTGCTTTTTATAGGGTCTCAGGCCACGTTCCTCCGGGAGTGCCTGCTTCAGCCACACTGCCCCACGTCTCACACTCATCCCACCGTCCGTCCACCCTTGCCACTCACTGTCCCTTCCACCTGGAATGCTGTTCCCTCCCCTCTGCACTTCGTGAAGGTCACTTGCCTTCCAGTGCTTGGCTTGAGTGTCACCCCCTCAGGACACCTTGCTGATCTCCCCAGCTAAGTTGGGGCCTTCCAGTGCTGAGCCCATGGGGTACGGGGCATCTCTGCTCCCGGGTGCTGTCCTGGTTACCACTTCAGAGATGCTGTTCTGTGATCCTTTTGTCAATGTCAGTCTCCCCGACAGAATGGTAAGTTCTGTGAGGTGGGGGACCACGTCTCAGTTTGTGCCCCATCAAATGAATTGACTAATCCCATCAGACAGATGTGTAAAAGGGTACAGAGAGAGAAAAGCTCTGCCCAAGCACACAGAGCTGGAAAGAGGCCAAGCTCCTACGCGAATCCCAACCTGTCCCCGTTCCGTGATGCACTCATGGACGGGAAAGGTGCTCAGGAGTGTTGTCTAAGAGTAAAATGCTCAGGGCCTGGCCCACTCAAGAACAATAACTCACGAAATGCTTGTTGGTCACCAGTGCCTTCCATATGTCTATCCGGGGGCTCGCAAAATCCGCTGTGAGGCGGGTGTTATTACAGCCCCATGGAGAAGCCCAGGTGTGGAGACAGAGGCCACGCATCTGGGAAGGGGCAGTCAGGTCTGACCCAGTCGGTCTGGCTCCAGAACCAGTACACACACCAGCGGATAGGAGGTCCTCCCTGGTGGTGAACCCATGAGTGAGGCAGTGAGTGAGAAATTTAGGGGCAGGTTCCCATGGCAGACCTGTCAACAAGGAGCAGTTTTGCATGAACCGTGCCCCATGGAGGGTCTCCCTTCCTGCTGATTGCCAAGGACTGGATTTGGGATTCACTTGATGGAGTTTTAGCCGCTGCCTATGAAACTGGTAAAGTGACCAACTGTCCTGGTTTACCAGGCACCGAGGGGCTTCCTGGGATGGGGGGCTTTCTGTACAAAGCCAGCAAAGACCCAGGCAGACCGGGGCCAGTTGGTCTCCCTAGAAATAGTCGGGAACTGGAAGCTTCCTATTTACCCACCCATACACCCACTTGGTTTCCTGTCTCCATGGTGGAGGCCAACAGAGCTGTGGACAGAAAGGGCTTAGGGAGGAGGTCCTGCTGGGGGCACTGGCCTCACAGCTGGGACAGCAGGTGTGTTCATGCCACTCCTGAGCATGGGCCTTCGTGTTCTGTCAGTATTCTGTGTATGGGGAGCGGGCTCTGGGCCCGGAAGCCCAAAACACCAAGATGGCGGCTCCCTTTCTCTGAGGAATACTCCTCCTGCTTCCTCCCCGGGAATTCTGGAAGGCAGCTGATGCTAAGGGGGTGTGGGGTCAAGTGAGGAACAGAATAAGGAGCAACAGAAGGGCTGGGGAATGTCACTGAGCAGGGCTGTCTGATAGAAATCTGATGAGAGTTGCTTTAAGAGAATTTAAACTTCACTAGTACCAGCCACATTAAAAAAGTAAAAAGATGAAACTGACTTTGAGATACATTTTATTTAACCCAGTACATGAAAACATTATTATTTCAACCTATAATCAAGACCAAAACCATGGAGGTATTTTACATTCTTTTCCTTTGGGCACCAGGTCTTTGAGATCCTGCGTTCCTTTTACACTTAGAGCGCCCCTCGATGTAAGCTGCATTTTCAAAGGAAGACTTGATCTGTATTTGGGCCTCTCCAAAACTTGCCATTGAAGAAGTAGATCTGTATTCTCAAGACATTCCACGCATACTTTAAACCTTCCAGTAACTGAATCAGGTATCGGTTTTGAAATTTAAGTTAGTGCAAATAAAACATTTCATTCCTCTGTCCCAGTAGCCGTCTTAGCTCAGTCTGCATATGGCTGGTGGCTACCCCGTCAGAAAGCACAGGCCTGGGACATTTCCCCTTTTGCTCTTCCTTACTTGATATCTCTTTTCTTGCCAACATCTATAACTGGACTTTTTTATTTTTAAAGGAATATGGGAGAAGTGAGATTAAAACAAACAAACAAACAATAATTCTATGGCATGGGCTTTGATTATAACGTCCAGCCAAGTTCTGGATGCCCCTGTGGCACGTTAGTGACTGTCCCAAAGCCTGTGGCTTATTTTTTCAATATTTACCAGAGCCCGTTCGATGCTATATATGTGCACTTTGTTTACCTTTCAGCCTCGGGGCCATCAGTCGCCCCAATCAGGAGTCCCCATACCTGGGGTGCCTGGGCAGCATTGCATTGGAAAGGCCATAGTACAGAGGCAATTATGACACCTGAGTCTTTCCTAATTAGCAAACTGAAGGCCAGAGATGGTTTTTATTGGTCAGATCGGTGGCCCATGACCTTGTACGCTCTATGTCAGAAACAGGTTCCCAATGGCCAAACGGAGGAAGGTACTGCCTGCGGGTCAGCTGAAAGTCGGTTCAAGTACGGGAGAGCCCTCCCTTGCGCTCAGGAGGGACCTGTGTCCAGTCTTGGTTTAAATCTCTGACATCTGATACCATTTCTGGGAGTAACTCCAGATGCCCCCGTGACTTTGTCCTGGCTGCCTTGAGTGAGGCTTTTCTACCAGGTGATTGCTGGAGCGCTTGAAGGACAGAGAGCCGGGACTGGATCAAACCTACAGGACAGGCTGAATGAGGTTTGGGACCCCTTTGCTACTGAAGGCATGTTTACTGGAAGTCTGCATGGGGGTAGAGTTTATCTGAGACTTGCTTTCCTTATACCCAGGCAGGGAGGAGCTGGAGCAGTACCCCCCACCCAGACGTCTGTACTCGCTCCTGTTACCTTCAAAGTGAACCCAAGGACCATGCATGACCAAACCAGCTTAACTCAGTTCAAGACACACCCTCCAGCTGCTGGATCATTTGGAGGTCCCAGTGGGGAGAACCCTGAGGGAGGGATGGATGACTGGGGCAGGGGGATGGCAGGAGTGGGGATGGATGTATTTTAAGAAGCTTTAAGCTACAGCTGTCTGCAAGACGGTTCAATATTTCAACAACTGTCCGGCTCTCCTGGAACTTATCAGATAATTACCAGTCTTCACCAGGGACAGCATGTGTGTACCTGCCTTGTGTCTTTAGGATTTGGCACACTGGGTGCCTTTCATTGTGTGGTGCCCAGCCTCCAAGATGGAACCAATGCTTCTTATCTCCTGGTATTTATACCCTCGGACAGTGCTTTCCAACAGTGGATGGACTTTGCAATGGTCAGCTCAGTGGCCATGATGAAATACCGTAGCCTGGGCTGCTAAGCAATGGAATGATATTCCTTACAGCCTGGAGGCTGGGAGTCCAAGATGCCATCACGGTTGGTTTCTCCTGAGGGCTCTCTTCATGGCTTGTAGATGGCTACTTTCCGTGTCTTCTTATGGCCTTTCCTCCATGTGTAGGCATCCCTGGTCTGTCTGTCTGTCTGTCTGTCTCTTTTTCTCTTCTGATAAGGATCCTCGTGATGTGGCAGGAAGTTTATAACACATGGCCTGTGTTGCTGTGGAAAGCAGAAAATGTTCCTGATGAACTGGGTGATGGAGCCCAGGCAGACTGCCACCTGCCTCCTTCCTGGCACTTGATGTGATCTGAGGGAGGGAATGGAGGCCAGCGGAGGGACTGCTGAATCCCAAGGAGCTGGGACTCCATTGAGCTTGAAGATTCCCTGCCTGTCCACATGACAAAGGAAATGTAAGACATAAGTTCTGGGCAAAGATCAAATCCAGGGCACTCTCAGGAAAACAGGCTCTGAAGAGGGAGCGGAGTGTAAGATTGTACTGTCCTTTGTCAAGCATGAACAACAATCTGAGCCAGTGTCTCAGAGACTGATTTGGGCAAAGAACAGGGCTTCTAAGAAGTGCTGTCCCTCCCACTCTTGGCAGAAGCCCAGGGCAGAGGAGTGCATGTGTCAAAGGAATATGTGGGCATGGTTTTTGCCCAGTAGGGTGAACCTCAATAAGGAACACTACTGATGTGGACTGCGGGAGGCAGAGACCCACGAAAGCAAAAGAAGCCAAAGAAGCCAATGCACCCCACACATCTATAGGAAGGTAGCTGACTATAAAACTATGCAGTTGCAAACATGTGATGCCTTCCCTGGAAAAGGTAGGAGGACTCAGAGGGCCGATCCAAGGAACCAGACGGCAGAGGAAAGAGCCATGGAGGGTCATTTCTGGGCAAGAATAGGTCTAAGTCCTAATCAGGGAACTTCCAACACTTTCCTGGCTGGATTTTAGAATTGCTTTGCGCCAAGGACTCCTGTGTGTTTGTTTTTGCTTTTTCAACAGAAAGTTGAAAAGCTGTGTCCACAGCAGTCTGCTATGTCTGCCCTACCAGGGTATGTTGGGTGTGTGATGGACAGATGACCTGTCTCTTTAGTTCATAGGTCTTCAGATTGCTGGAAGTGGTACTTGAGAAGCTGAATTCAAGGAACTTCACCCAGTGAGTCCCATCTGTACCTAAACTTGATTTAGATGATGAGATTCTTGGGGCACCTGGGTGGCTCAGTGGATTAAAGCCTCTGCTTTTGGCTCAGGTTATGATCTCAGGGTCCTGGGATCGAGCCCCACATTGGGCTCTCTGCTCAGCAGGGAGTCTGCTCCCCCCCTCCCTCTGCCTGCCTCTCTGCTTACTTATCTCTCTGCCTACTTATGATCTCTGTCTGTCAAATAAATAAATAAAATCTTAAAAAAAAAAGATGATGAGATTCTGGAATTTAGGCTGATGCTGGAATAGGGTGAGACTTTGGGGGAACTTGGGAGAGGGTGAGGGAGTTGTACAAGTTGGGGAGGGGTGAATCATTGAGGACCAAAGGCAGACTGTGGTAGCCAGCCTCTAAGACAGGGCTGCCAATAATTCTTGCCTCCTGGCATTCAGGCCCCTGGGTCTTCTCCCACATGGGATAGAGCTGACTTGTGTAATGACAAAGTGGCTTCTAAGGCTTGATCCTAGGAGATGTTGCAGTTTCCATCTTGCTGTCTTGGATCACTTGCTCAGGAAGAGCCAACTGTTATTCCACGAGGATTCTCCAGCAGCTCTCTGGATAGGTCCATGGGGTGAGGACCTGGGGCTTCCTACCAATAGCCATGTGAGTGCTCCATCTTGGAAGCAGATTCTCCAGCCCCAGTCAAGCCTGCAGTCCTGGCTGATAGCTTACCTGCAATCTTAAAGTGACCCTGAGCCACAGCCACCCAGCTAAGCTGCTTCCAAATTCCTGACCCACAGAAACTGATTCAAATAATACGTGTGTGTGTGTGTGTGTGTGTGTTTGCTTTAGGCCACTAAGTTTTGGGGGAATTTGTTATACAGCAATTGATAACTTACATACATCGCATGTTAGTTTTACACCAAAACGACAAAAACTCGGGGCGCCTGGGTGGCTCAGTGGGTTAAAGCCGCTGCCTTTACTCAGGTCATGATCCTGGGTACTGGGATTGAGCCCCGCATCCATCGGGTTCTCTGCTCAGCAGGGAGCCTGCTTCCTCCTCTCCCTCTGCCTGTTTCTCTGCCTACTTGTGATCTCTGTCTGTCAAATAAATAAATAAAATCTTTTAAAAAAAAATAAAGACAAAAACTCTTGAACTCTGGTTACTGTTATATATATTAACATATTAAGGGGGAAGACGACAGATGTGTGCAATTTATTTTGAAGTACATCAAAAATTAAAATGGATTAATGAATGAGTAGAAGGATGGTTAGATGATAGGCAACAGAGTATAGGCAAGTGTTGATGAAGGAGCTGGGTGGGAGGTTCTCTGTCAAATTCTTTTTACTTTGCTGTATGTTTGAAAATTTTCATATTTATAAAATGTACGGGGGTAAATGGCTGAGTAATTTCATTCAATGTTGATGGCACATAGGGGTTCGTCTGATGATGATAATGATGAACATGATATGACTGCATTTCATTTATTCCTCCGTTTGTATATTTCACAACAATAACTGTTATTTGAATGGCTGAGGGAGGTGATTAGGTGAATGGTCTTAAGGGACACCAGGGGAGGCTGTGGAGCCACAGACACACCTGGGGACTTCAAGGGGCCTGGGGCTGGGATGCAGAGGACAGATAATGGGATCTTCACATCGCAGGCATGGAAGAAACCGGAATCATGCCAGGGACTAAGTCAAACCTGCTGGTGAGGTCAAGAGGACAGTGACAGGCAGGAAGTCCCTTCCCCAAATGTCATGAGGCCTTCTGGGGAAGAGGGCTAGGGCAGGAAATCCTGAAGGCTGGTACCCCAGAGTGACCAGGCTGTGAGTGACAACGACAGTGACTGAGATAACTACCTTAAATTTGGCTGAAAAATGTTAGATTGGGCTAGATTGAGTATGTCATTTCTGGGAGGTAATTTTCCTCAATAAGCCTCAGCCTTCTCTTACCTGCAAAATGGTAATAAAATATTTAAAAACTTCCTAAGGCTGTTGTGGCCAAGAGGGATTTCAGGTGCCAATATTTCTGCATGAGCGAGTCGAAGCTGTAAGTTTTCAGTCCTGCTACACATTCATGTACAAGCACACACACACACACATTGACACACACACACACACACCACTCACCACAGGGGCACTGATGTGTGCCTACGTGCCAAGCACAAAGTCTGAAGGGATATGCCCCCAAAAGCCAACAGGGGATATTGGGTGATGAGGGTGACAAATGATCCTTAACTATTTTCTTACCTCTGTTTATCCCTGATTTTTATAAAAGATTATTTATTTACTTATTTATGTGGCAGAGAGAGAGAGATCACAAGTAGGCAGAGAGGTAGCCAGAGAGAAAGGGGGAAGCAGGCTCCCTGCACAGCAGAGAGCCCGATGTGGGGCTTGATCCCAGGATCCTGAGATCATGACCTGAGCCGAAGGCAGACGCTTAACCCACTGAGGCACTCAGGCGCCCCCGATTTTTTTTTTTTTTAAACTAGGCTCTACCCTGGGCTTTAACCAACAATGTGGGGCTTGAAACCACCACCCTGAGATCAAGACCTGAGCTGAGAGCGAGAGTCAGACACTCAACTGACAGAAACACCCAGGTGCCCCTATCCCCCGATTTTCTCATGGTTAACTATGTTCTACTTTTAGAATTAGAGAAAATAAGCCAAAACAAGACCCATCTCTGTGGCTCTAAGCCCATCCCCAAAGCCACCAGTGGAAGAGCGTGTGAATACCTTGTTTGATGATGGGAGGCCTGTGGGTACTATCCACCACAAAGGAGAACATCTTCCCACCAGCACTCACGGGCCGCCGGTGGGGGGCAGGCGGGACCATGGTGGGTCTGGGAAACCCCTGGGACCAGCTCCTCTGCACTGGGGCTGGCCGGATGCCCGGGTGGAAGGGTATCTGTGGCGGCGAGGATGGCTGTTTCGACTGTTGTGTGCCTCGAGTTGGCTGTGGTCTTGGCCAAGGTACCGAGTCACTCATCCATGGGAAGGAGACCTGTTGGGGCAGACAAGAGGGTCAGAGGAGGTTCCGATCTGCTGGGGGTTGTCCCTACCCTTGTCTCAGCCCTATAATTGTGGCTCTAGGGCTCAGCTTATAAGTCTCTTCTGTCAGGAAGCCCTCCCAGACTCTCCCAAAGTTTGGGATGGCGGTCCCCACCGTGGGTCACATTTGCACCACCATTAATGGGGGGCGGCCTCCATGCCAGGCATCCTGTCAAGAGGTTCACGTGCATTGCCCTATTTAATACACCCAATGCTCGGTCATGAGACTGAGGCTGAGCAAGACCTCGTGATTTTCCAGATCGCAGATTTGCCGGCGAGCGTCTGAGCTGGTAGAATGTCACTTCTAAGAGAAGAGGGCTTTTGGTCTATCTTGCTCACCCCTGTATCTTCAGCACCTAGAATAAGCACCCGGCACATACAGAGCAGACCCTCAAATACTGGGTGAAAGAAGGAATGAACAGACCACTGAGATTCACACCCAGCTTTCTAGGGTCCCCAGCCTGCTTTTTTTTCCATCCACACTGTCCATCTCTTGGGCACTTAAAAAAAATTATTCATTTATTTGACAGACAGAGATCACAAGTAGGCAGAGAGGCAGACAGAGAGAGAGGAGGAAGCAGGCTCCCTGCTGAGCAAAGAGCCTGATGCGGGGCTTGATCCCAGGAACCTGGGATCATGACCTGAGCTGAAGGCAGAGGCTTTAACCCACTGAGCCACCCAGGTACCCCTCTTGGGCACTTCTATGCCATCTGGCCTCTGAAGCCGAGAGCTCTGGGATGGCATGGACCACAACTGTCCCCTTAAGCTTTGATCCTCAACACCTACCACATCTGATTTTTGGGAGAGGCCCCGTAAGTATCTATCAAGGGAATCTTTCAGCACCTGACCTGTGGAAGAGTCTGCAGCTGCTGTCCTTGGGAAGTACACCCAACTCCACCTCCCACAGACAAGCATATGCTGAGAGGGGCTGACTCCTGGCTTGGGCCTGGGTTTAATGCCTTGGTGGTAGCTTCTCCCGGTGCCTAGCGGTGAAACAATAACACTGGGGCAGGCTGTCATTTTTGCTCTTTCCTTATGCATTCCTCACAACAGCCCTGCAGGTCTCCTGATTCCTGAGCCTACCAGGCTCAGGTAGGGGTAGTGTGGGGTGGGGGTGGGGAGACTGGGATGGAGGTCTGGTGATCCCCCTCTCTGTCCCTCAATCCTTCCTTACTTCTCTTGAAAAAACACACTAAGTTCAAATGTTTGTCACCTAGGTAAGGGCACACACCTCTCCCCCACCCCCCACCAGCTCACATTTCTCCTTCAGCAGACTGGAGAGAATATGAACTCAGAGGCACAAAGAGAGAAACAGACACTTCCAAAATACGAGCACCAGCTTGCAGAACTTCAGTTGGATTTTGTTCAGGAGGAAGGTTCTCTGCTCACTCGGGCGCCTGCACCAAGCTTTTAGCTCCAGGCTTTCCCAACAAGTCAAGGATCCTGTGCGTTCCCTCTGAAGATTCTTCCTTGGAGTTGGCGAGAACAGTGTTCGGGGAAATCAAGCTCCACGCTCCAGCTGCCTGGAGACATCTGGCCCAGCATTCCTAACCATACAGGCCCACTTTACATCTGCTTCAGGAGCAGACTTGGCAGGACTCCGAGACTCTGTCACCTTCTGCGCAGTTTCGAGTTTCTCTCCACTGTCAACACCTTAGTCTCTGCATCTGTGCCTTCTTCCTGTCTTCACTGTCAGCAGCCGACGTGTCCTGCTCCTGCTCTGACTTCTCCATCCATCTTGTCCCTCCCCTTCCCCACCTCTTGCCTCATCATTCCTACAACCTTTTCCCCTCACTTTGATAAATATTTATTGAACGAATGGGCTGAGGGTGACAAAGTGCAAATTCTACTGTGGTTTACCTCCAGCCTGCTGGAGAACAAATCTAGAGGTGACTGGTCATGGTGGAGGAATTCCCTTTCATGCTGGGGTCCTCAGGGAACCTGCTCGCCGCCAACCAACTGCAAGGATGGTAGCAAGTGTGAACACACGGGGTGGGGGAGGAGGCTCGAGTGCTCCATTTGCCTAGTGCTCAGGCCAGAACCCGCTCAGGTCTTTTGGAGACTGGGGGGGAAGTGGGGGGAGAATCCCCCACCCAATCACTGAGCTCCTTGTTGTGGGTGGGGTTACAAACTCAGCCAATCACATCCCCTGCCCATCGTGATTGGTTGAGTGGTGGGGCATGCGATCCAATCAGGGCCAAGGAGACCCAAGGGTCTGAGGCTGGGCACCAGGACCTGGAAGGACCTCCCAGGCTTGAGAAAGGAGCCCCCCGTGAGGGAGTGGGACCCCGGCAAGGAGAGATGGGAGCTGTTGCTGTTTTAATTTGGTAAAGCACACATAACATAAAATGTGCCATCTTAACCATTTAAAAAATTTATGTTATGTATTTATTTGACAGAGATCACAAGTAGGCAGAGAAGCAGGCAGAGGGGGAGGGGAAGCAGGCTCCCCGCTGAGCAGAGAGCCAGATGCGGGGCCGATCCCAGGACCCTGGGATCATGACCTGAGCTGAAGGCAGAGGCTTTAACCCACTGAGCCACCCAGGCGCCCCATCCAAACCATTTTTAAGCGCAGGGTGCAGGAGTGCGACGGACACGCACATTGCTGGGAGACGATCTTCAGAAAGCTTCCATCTTGCAGAACTGAAACACTGTCCCCATGAAACACCACCCCCCCTTTTCCCCTCTCCCCAGCCCCTGGCGCACCCACCATTCCACTTTTTGTCTCTATGAATTTGACTCTCTAGGTCCCTCAGGTCAGTGGAGTCACGGAGCATTTGTCTTTGGGTGACTGGCTTACTTCGCTGAGCAGCCCGTCCTTCAGGTTCATCCACGTTGTAGCAGGAGTCAGAATTCCCTTCCCGTTTTGCACCCATCCCATTTTGTTTATCTATTCAGTGTCAAAGGGCTCTTGGGTCGTTTCCACTCTGGCTTTTGTGACCATGCTGCCATGAACATGGACGTGCACACGGGGAAGCTGGCTTTGAGCCCTGGGTGTTGCCCTGAGCTGCTCAGCCCCATGAGGCCAGCGAGAGCAGCACAGAACCCTAACCATAAGGTCTCTAAAGGGGGAGGGGCCAGAGACACGTAAATGCAGCAAAGACTCCAATCCCAGCTTTTTGGGTTCAAAAATAAAATTATAAAGCCCCCCCCAAGCTTGTTGATTGCGATGGCTTTCGTTGGAAGTTTAAAGTTGATTTTTTCCCCCCTGGTTTGCATGCTTGCTCTATAATAAGCAAGGTCAAGGTTTTCTCAGAAATTGCAGCTGGTAACTATAAGGAAACAGGCAGGGGTAAAGCAAACACAAGAAAAAGGCTCACCTTAAAAGCTGGTTCTGGGCTGTGCTCGCATTAGAATGTACACAGAGCTTGGGGTCAAGGTCAGTTATCAACAAATCTGTTTTTAGAAACTCGAGTTTAAAAATACACGCTAATGCCTTTCTTGTCCTGCTCCCACTCCCAATTCTCTGACCATATGGCACTTGAATGTTTTTTTGTTTTGTTTTTGAGGCAGCATATGCGATGGTCCTGATTTTCTCCACACTCTCTCTGAAAGAGCAGGTTGTCAGCCACCTGGATTAGCCATGACACACCCATTGCTGAATTTATATCAGCTTGAACAAACACCCGTCAATGATTTACTCAAGAAAACACAACCCATTTTTTTCCAGGTTATCTACCTGTCCTTTGTGCTATGTTTCCAATATGTGCTTCTAGTCCTGTAAAAGGTAGCACGGACACCCTAAAATAATCAAGGTAGTTTGCATACAGAGTGCCTACAGGATACACATATTCTGCCAGACAGCCCTGGAGGCTGGGTACAAAGTGAAGTAGACCTTGTCCTTGGAAAGCCTGTCACGAGCTCTGCTGTTTGTAATTGCCAATACCTCTACGGCTATGAGCCACGATATCACAATATCGAGAAGGCACACATGTGCCAGAGACTGGGCTGTGCACTGAACAAATGTGTTCTCATCTAATCACCAGGATAATCTCGGAGGTGGATAATCTCCATGTTGTGGATTAAGAAAGTGCAGATCATGGGACGCCTGGGTGGCTCAGTTGGTTAAGCGGCTGCCTTCGGCTCAGGTCATGATCCCAGCGTCCTGGGATCGAGTCCCACATCGGGCTCCTTGCTTGGCAGGGAGCCTGCTTCTCCCTCTGCCTCTAGCCTGCCACTCTGTCTGCCTGTGCTTGCGCTCTGTATCTCTCTCTCTAACAAATAAAAAAAAAAAAAAAAAAAATCTTTAAAAAAAAAGAAAGTGCAGATCAGAGAGGTTAAATGACTTGCCCGAGGTCCCACAGCCAGGAAGCAGTGATGCTATTTGACTCTAATACCTGTGCTCCTAGAGCACTGAGGCTATTTGAAAACATGATTTTATACCTGCTTTCCATACTCACAAAAGGGTCTTAAATGATTAGTGGGGAATCAGAGATTTTCTGAGTTACAAAAAAGAAAATTATAAAGAACCACAAAACGTTGCAAGAGGTACTTGATACAGGATTTTCTAGGAACACTGATAACTCTTTTATGGAAATGTTATTCATATGGTACATACTGGATGCTACTCAGAGGACACCAGCCCTGACCCAAGCGGGAGGGGGGCATGTCCTCTGTACCAGAGGTGTCCTGCTGAGGCCAGCCGCTACCGGCTCCTGAGAGCCAGTTACTAAATGCCCAGGAATTTCTTGAGCTGGTTGATAAACACAGCCATTAATAAAAAAAAAAAAATCAAATTACACAAACATACATTTAAGTGATATTGGAAAGAAAGGTAACAGTTAAAACTCACCCTTCCTAATTATTTCACTCTATTTTATTATTATCCATGCTCTTGAGGTTATTTAACTCTACATATGCATGTGCTACTGCTTGTCTCACTGTATCTCTGTATTCAGTGATGTCTCACTGGTCACTTGACATTGGCCTTGGTGGAAGTATTTATGTCCCAGAAATTAGGGAACACTGTAAATCAGAGCTTGATCTTTTTTGTTTTGATGATTGTCTACACTTATAGAGGTTTTGGCAAAAGCATTAACAATGTGGGGCGCCTGGGTGGCTCAGTGGGTTAAAGCCTCTGCCTTCAGCTCCGGTCATGATCCCAGGGTCCTGGGATCAAGCCCCACATCGGGCTCTCTGCTCAGTGGGGAGCCTGCTTCCCCCACTCTCTCTCTCTCTGCCTGCCTCTCTGCCTACTTGTGATCTCTGTCTGTCAAATAAATAAATAAGTAACAATCTTTTAAAAAAAATGTTAACAATGTAAATTATATAAAAGCATGTTGTGTCTAGAGCCATTAAATTATTAGTAGCATGTAAAATTGATGACATATTCTTGAGGAAGTATTTGAAAACTATTATCTGGTATAGCAAAAAGATCACTGATAAACACGTGAAGTTCTACCGTGTCTTTCTCGTTTCACTTTTGTCTTACTTGTGGATGCAAACAAGATACCCACCCACGTCCAGGTTGGGAAACCGCCCTCTCGTCGGTTGTGAAGGTAAGTTGTCTGTGGCCGTGGGAACTCAGCCCAAGTCAGTGAAAGTGCTTTATGAGAGTCGATCGGTTATACGCAACTTACTTTAAAGATTTTATTTATTTATTTGACAGAGAGAGATCACAAGTAGGCAGAGAGGCAGGCAGAGAGAGGGGGGCGGGGAAGCAGGCTCCCTGCTGAGCAGAGAGCCCGATGCGGGGCTCGATCCCAGGACCCTGAGAACATGACCGGGGCTCAATCCCAGGACCCCGAGAACATGACCGGGGCTCGATCCCAGGACCCTGAGAACATGACCTGAGCCGAAGGCAGAGACTTAACCCACTGAGCCACCCAGGCGCCCCGCAACTAACTTTAAAGAGAGGTATATAGTTCATTATTATTTGCAGAGAATGGGTTACACATTCTCTCCATCAGTAAGCCTTATGCTCTACATGCACACTTTACTTTTTTCAGAGCCGGGTGGTAAACATTTTCTAGTGGAGCACAGCTGGGCCCAACACCCCACGTCATGCCTGGGACACGTGGCGGGCATCGGCTGGCTGAGCTGAAGGGGACAACTGGCAAACGGCACAAGTAGAAAGGCCTTTGGCTGATGCTGGGAGTGGGGCGGGAAAAATACACTGCGAGCCTGGCTCATCATATAATAGTGGAGAGTGAGGAGGCCCTCCAGAGCCAAGGGTGGGGACTTCTCAAAGGACACGCAACCAACCTCAAAGAGCTCCCAATGGCAAGGCTGGGAGTTATTCCAGCAGCAAGACAGGATGTGGGATTGGATCATAACCCAAAGTATACAATGAATATACACGAGTTCATACTGATACAAAGACACGATTCAGGAAATACAGAAACAGGGAAGGAGAGACAATCTTCCTTACAGAAGAACTGAGCACCTGTAGATAGGCTGCCTTCCAGGAGGCGGGGCTTGAGTCCCACTGTCTGCGCCTTCCTCCCCTCTCCTTTGGGGGTGGACAATACTCAGGACCTGCTTCCAAAGACTAGGGGATGGAAGGGGAAAAACAGTAACTTTCTGATGGAGAAACCTGGCAAAGACCAGCTGAGTCAAGGGAAGAAGTTAACGTCCCCAGGGAAGTCATGTGGGTAATGGGTTCCCCCCTGATAATGCGACAAGAACCATAATCCCAGTCTAATGAGAGAAGAGAATCAGGCAAATCAGAGATGAACACAATCCAATCCAGTCAGCCATCCTGGAGAATGACACCTGGCCAATACTCTTCAAGACTATCAAGGTCATGAAAGACAGACTAAGAAACTGTCACAGACCAGAGGAGGTTAAGAAGACACAGTGATGAAAGGCAGTGCGGTGCCCTGGGCTGGGTTGAGCCTGAAGTTGAGTTAATAATCACGGGCCAGGGGGCACCTGGGTGGCTCAGTGGGTTAAGCCGATGCCTTCGGCTCAGTTCATGATCTCAGGGTCCTGGGATCGAGTCCTGCATCGGGCGCTCTGCTCAGCGGGGAGCCTGCTTCCCTCTCTCTCTCTCTGCCTACTTGTGATCTTTCTCTGTCAAATAAATAAAAAAAAAATCTTAAAAAAAAAAAATCACGGGCCAGTGTTGGTGTCTTGGTTTGGAAAACTGTACTGTGGCAACAGAAAATGCTTCAAATGGGGGAAATGGAGGGAGACATATGCAAGAACTCTCTGTACTATCATTACGACTTTTATATAAATCTAGAAGTTATTCCAGAATGAAAATGGTAATTACTAAAGCCGGGGAGGAGACTTTGAGTTCCCAGGAGAAAACCATACAGAATCCTTACACAACTCCTAGCGTAGCTTACTCGCGGGAGAGCTCTCGGGGAATGCTTTCAGCCCCAGAAGTTTACCAAATACAGTTTACTGAACTTTGCTCTTTCAGCTACACAACAGTAATGACCGGAAGGGACGAAGGTGGAGAAAAGAGTGACCCTGCCAGGAGCAAAGAGGTTCGACTGGATAGACTAGAAAACACAGACATTGCTGCCAACGGCCAGCAGGGGGCGCCATTTGGCACCAGGGCCAACAGCCTTCCCTACCTCAGCAGCTCCTGGGGTGCTGCGCTAACTCTAAGTGGGGTGCTAATTCTAAGTCCTCCAGGAAAGGAGAAATGGTGTCCAAGACTTCCAGTGTGAGAAATCAGGATTATACATTTGGAACAGGGACCTGACACGTTATATATGATTTTCGGAGCTTCAGAGAGCACGTCGTTTTGTGGGGTTCAGAAGAAACATTCATTTGGATTTTTAGCAGCTGGGTTAAAAAAGAGATCGGTTCCATCGAATTTCCCCATTGTCTATAAGTCTTCTAGCCTACAGTTACCCTCCCCCCCTTTTAAAAAAGATTTTACTTATTTATTTGAGAGAAAGAGAGGGAAAGCATGAGCAGGGGAAGGGCAGAGGGCGTGGGAGAAGCAGGCTCCCCACTGAGCAGGGAGCCCGACATGAGGCTCAATCCAGGACCCTAGAGGATCATGACCTGAGGTGAAGGCAGATGCTTAACCCACGGAAGCATCCAGGCGCCCCCACTTTCCCCTTTCAAGTTCTAACTAGCTTCCAGGTCAGTCCGCAAAATGGGAAATAGAGTCTAATGAGAAAAGACCCAGATTTTTGCAAGTAGTCTTTGCAAGTAGACCTAGATGAGGTCTACTTCCGGTCAGCCTTTCCAGATTGAGAGACTGAAGGGGGGAATGAATGAATGATTTCCCACTAAGTTAAGAAAAAGGAAGCAGCCACGTGGTTCTGGTGTGGTCACAAAGAGTGTGAGTGGCCAGAGGGCACTGGAAGCAGCCGAGGCTGGTTCCTCGGTTCCTGGGCTGGGTTGTTTCATCAGGATGCCAAGCCTTTGCCTGCCTCTCCCCTCTGCATCCCCGCCCTGCCCGCCGATGTCATCTGGGGGGCCTGTAGACGTCTGATGACAACACAGAGACTTCGAGAGTCCTTTTGTGTGAGTTCTTGCTGAGGACACCCTGCCCGAGGCGTGTGCTGCCCAGCCCCTCCACTCCACGAGAAACACCCGGCCTCAGGGCACTTCATCACATCAGCGGGTCCCCACAGAGTCCTTAAAGCACAACTAGGAGATCAGGTTGGCGATGACAACGCTTGTCTAGCAAGACGTTCATTCTGAAGAGTTCCATTTGGTCACTGGTCCCTCAAGCCTGGGTACAGGCAAAGCAACATCGTCTCAAGAATGGGATCTATGGAAAGGCCACCCTTCCCCAGGATGGACCAATGAACTCCCGGCTCGGTGAGCTTCTCATCACACCCATTCCCCAGAGGGGAGGAATGAGCTAGTTGGCTTCCTTGGGGATCAGCTTCGGACTTTTTAAGTGGAAAACGGAAAAGCGGATTATTCCTCATTTTCTTCCCTCTTCCCCCAAATTCCTACTCTCAGTCCTGTTAGGAACATTTGGTTGAGGCAGTGGGAAAGCTTCCTAATGTCATGGATGTCTGGCATTTCTTTGTTGTTTGTTTTGCCCACCCTGCATCCATTTCTCCATCTTCTAGATGGATACCTTAAATTTTGTGGAGCAGACAGCCTGTCTCCCCCCCACCCCTCATAATTCTGAGTCCATGCAATTCTGGTAAGGCTGATCCCTTCTGCTTCAGGGGAGAGATCGTGACCCAGGCCTGCCAATCAGACCATTCCATGTCCCTGGCCTCAGTGATAGGTTCAGGAATAGGCACATTGTCCAAGTCAAGCTAATTAAGAAATTTATTCTTTTCTTAGAACGGTGCTGGGGATGCTGGCTGCCACCTCACTACAGGTGAGGCAAAAGACTGCCTGAGATTGTGAAGCTAACAAAGGTAAAAAGACAGATTCCTGGCCATTGTTTGGGCACCTGGATCCAGCTGGGACTGAAGCTGGTTCTTTTGGCCTTTTCAGTTATAAGAACTCCTTCTGCCCCTACCCCCACCTTAGGCTATTTTGAGTTGGGTTTCTGACACTTGCAAACAATAAAATTTCCTGGAAAATAAGCTTATTGCGACTTCACCACAACCATCAGGACTTAGAACAAGAGGTGTTATGCGAGTTGTGATATACTTGGATACAACCCACCAGACTGTAAACATGTACCACATTTATCTTTGAACTTGTAAAAATAAAGCAATGGCCCAGAGAAGAAGTGATTTAAAACCAAGGAACCAACCATAAGACCAGTAGTGAAACAGGACATAGAGAAACTTTGAACAAATGAACAGTTCTCTAGCTACAGCAGACTTCAGACTAAAGTTCCAAATATCTTTTCAAAAGTTATACCAGGAAGAACCTTCCAAAGTTTTCAAAGAAAACTTTCCAATTGAAGAAACACTAAAATGTATAATACGCATCTGTTGTGTATGTTCTATATTAACGTCTAGCGTACTTATCAGATATATCTGAATGTGATTATATCACATGTGCAAATGCATATATATGTATCTATATATTTAGAACCACATATTTTCAGCTTTTTCAAAAAAGATGTGGTGAAAAGACTGTTCAAATCTATTTCTTCAGCTCGCCAATTTTTGTTTTTTTTATTCCTCAGTTACCAAGAAAAAGCAACAAAACGGCACAGTTCCTGGAACACAGTAGGGCTCGAGCGGTCCTTCTCCCTGTCCTCACCTCCATTTTCAGCTCCTCTTTCACAAAACTAAGTAAAAGAGGGAAGTCAGTGGAGCATGGGGTTATAAGCAGACACTGGTCAATGTTTTCCATGGACCCAGACAGCAGATGTTTCCCGGTCTGCGTGCGGTACGCTCTGCCCCGCTCACTCTGCTGCCAAAGCACGACAGCAGGTGTAGCCACACCGTCGCGAACAGGAGGATGGCTGGTTTCCCATAAAACTTTATTTACAGAAATAGGTGCTGGCCTGGCGTTGGCGTGTGGGCTGTAGTTTGCCAGCGTCGGGGTAGGAGCATGGGATTCAGCATTACACGGAATCAGGTGCTGCTCCCTCTTTGTCCCTGACCTTCGGTGTGACCCTGACGATGGGATCCTTTTGTGGCTCGTCTGAAAAATCAGGATGGCATCAGCTGCTTCTTCGCTGGTGAGAAGTGAATGAGCTAGTGCGTGTGTATCACCCTTAGAGTACTTCCTGGTAGGTAGCCCATGCATACTGAACAGTGTGGGTCAGACATGACCATCACCAGCAAAGAGGAAGAAGAAAGGGCGTGACACAATCTGCCCTGGAGCTGCAGCCACAGCCGGTAAAATGTTAGTGGAGCAAGTAAGGAAGCCAATAAATGCAATTGCGTTTTCTTCTACTCTTGGTGGCTTTTGTTTTTACTGCCGGGATAATCTTTCCCATCAGCAGGAAGCATGACAGATTGGCCTGGCGCTCGCCCTTGACTGCCCACAGTGAAGGACTGTGGTACTCCAGGCACCCCATGGTTAGGAAAAACCTCTAGACCCCCAAGGACATGGGAGAGTGGCCCTTCAGTCCCAGCACTGGCTGTAGCCTATACATAAACTCAAGGAAGTTGCAGGAAATCTTTGAGCACCATTTGCACAATGATGGGGTGGTCCCAAGGGCCTCTACAGAAATCCTGAAGGGAGAAGGGGGACCTGGGATTACTGAGTATCTGCTTGGCAGAAACTGGAAACAAAAACATTGACCAGTGTCTGCTTACAGAGGTGACATTAGCAGTAGCTGGAGTTTGAACTTGAATCTATCGAAATCCAAAGCACTTGCTTTCCTTCACTAGATCTGCCGAGATACCCCATCACAGCGGGGAGCAGTAAGGGGTGGGGGCTGATAGAGGCGTTCTCCGTGCGGGGTAGGCTGTCAGGACTTGCAGGAAGGAAGAAGGAGGTATGCAAGTCACATGGGACAGTGTGGCTGGCCTGGGAACAGGGCTGAGCAGCTACAGGGAAGGGTAGTCAAGTTTACCACTGTGGGGTAAACTGTGGTCAGGGTTAGCCCAGAGCCCTTTCTGGGGTGATTGCTGATGGGACCATGCGTGGGGCGAGGAAAACTGCTGCCGAGGGCTGTCTACCCATCCACAAAACAACTCTACACATCACTTGGGGTGCCTGGCTTCCTTTCTGCCTTCTGGGAATTTCCATTAGACTTGCCATATTTCATAAGAGAGAAAGACACAATTTATAGATTTGGGCGAGGTGGGGGTTTCCTTGCCCAGCTGCTTGATCAGGCCACCACTACCCCTACTGGACAGTTTGTTTCCACACCTCCCTTCCCGGAGACCAGAAAGCACTCAAAAAGGCAACCACAGACAAAACCCACAATATGGCGGACATGTCCAGCTGTGCAACTTCTACTGCTCACTCCTGGTGCTGAAATGGAGACTCTACTTCACTGGGTTTTTTTTTGGGGGGGGGGGCATTGCAAATGGCCCTGCAGCTCATGCCCTGCATAGCTTTGGGGGGTGGGGAGGGGTGGTGTCACCCACATGGACTCTGATGTGAATGGCAACCCTGGCGTTGTGCAACATGGCAGCCCTAGGTTAACTTTTGGTGAAAGAGCTATGATTTACAAAGCATGTTCCAGAATATATCCTTGGGGGCAGGTGCCAATGTATTTCGTCAACCAAGAGGGATTTGGGGGGCAGTTTTTCATCTTGGATGTCATCCCACAGGTAATTTATATGCATGTGTATCCATCTGCTGGCTGGGGAGGTCTTGGGAGGTTTTCTGGCTAAAGGAACACTCCCAGAGGAGGTATCCTGGCTGCCACGCTGCTTGTTTGCTTGATTCTAGAGCTGAGAGTTACCAGGAACTTGTCAGAGGGGCAGGAGGCTGAGCCAAGGGATTTGCATACATTAAGCTCTTAATGCCACAGTAACTTCCCGTGGTAGGGACTGTTAGTTCCCTGAGTTTACAGCAGTGGGAACCAAGGTGTGAGAGTCAGGTGACGTAGGCACAAACCCAGAGCATAAGAGCAGGGCTGGGACTGTGCTCGAGGCAGCCAGAGCAGGATGCGCACTCCCCCCTCCCCTGCTCCCGCACTGTGACAGCTTTTAACACACGTGGCTCCCTAACCCACACCCCACCTTCCCACCCCCATGAAAAGGCTGGCATATCCCTTCTGATTGGTTATGGTGACCACCCCAAAGCCTGAAATAAATGTTTTCCTTTGGGAACTCTTTGTCAGGAAGGGGCTAGTTCTGACCACGCCCAACCCTTTGGATTTCATGATGATTCTCCTTGAGAACTCCATCTCGGGGGGAAACACAGTGTCCTCACCTGGGACCCAAAAATCCAGTCAGAAACGCTAGCATAGCAATCAAGATGGCCGCACATTTCTTAGAAAGGCTGGACCTTGAAGTATTCAAGGATAGATGCCCTTCCTTCCCTTCTCTTCCTCCCTCCCCCCTCCCCTCCTTCCAGCCCACAAGGCTATCCTCACCCCAGCCCGCCCCACAGAGGACCCCTCCATTAATACGATCTCCATTAATAAGAGGATGCTTGCATGAAAGTCCCTCAGTTTAGGAAAGCTCTGAGCAGAGAGCACTCTGGGGAGGACGGACCATGGGTGAGTCCTGCGGGGTAAGGTGGCTCCCTGGGAAAGCCTGGGAAAGCACCCTGGGCACAGGCCAGGGGAACATTTGTGCAGCTCCTTGCCGTCACTTGGGGAATGAAGTGGGACACAAATGCTTGTAGAAATAAGAATTTTAAAGAAATGTGTGTTTATTCAAGTGACCACAAAAGTGTTTTTTGCTCCCTCTGGAAACCAGTCAGGGATACTGCTCTGGCTAGCGTTAGATTAAGTTCTCTTCTCTCTGTTCCCCACAAGTGGGGAGAGAGCTTAATTCTGCATTGGCCAGCTGTGTGACGCTGGGGAAATTACTTAACCTCTCTGAGTTTTGGATTCTTTGTCTGTAAGATGGGGATCATGAGAGAACCCACCCCACAGATTGTGTTAAATAAGGGCGAGCAGGCAAATAGGTTAGCACAGTTAGCACAGTTTCGTTCATATCCGTGACTCCTGATACTCTACTGATTTCTCTTTTTACAAAGCGTCCTCTTCTGCTATAGTCAAAGTTCAAGGTCTTGATCATTGTTTCTTTCTTTTTTTTTTTTTTAAAGATTTTATTTATTCACCTGAGAGAGAGACAGTGAGAGAGAGCATGAGAGGCGAGAAGGTCAGAGGGAGAAGCAGACTCCCCGTGGAGCTGGGAGCCTGATGCGGGACTCGATCCCGGGACTCCAGGACCATGACCCGAGCCGAAGGCAGTCGCCCAACCAACTGAGCCACCCAGGCGCCCTTGATCATTGTTTCTTACGCTTACCCGATATCAGAAGCATCTCGTAAAATGAAGTACCCCTTCCATACTTATACACCTGTACGCATCACACTCTTACTCATGACAGCCAAAAGGTGGGGGCAGCCGTCGATGGATGGATGGACAAACGGCTCAACAGAACGTGAGGTAGACACACGACGGAATATTCCTCGGCTCAAAAGGATCCCCTTACTCAACATGTATGTTGAGTACATACTACCTGCTACAACATGTATGCACCTCAAGGACACAGTACTACACAAGTGAAGCGAGACAGTCCCAAAGGGATAAACACTATTAAGATTCCACTTACACGGGGGGCCTGGAGCAGTCAGATTCAGAGAGACAGAAAGAACGGGGGCTGGCAGCGGAAGCCCGCTTCTCCCTCTGCCTTGCTCCCTCTGTCTCTCATGAATAAATAAATAAAACCTTAAAAAAAATTAAAAGTTAAAAACAACAACAACAACAAAAAACCCTAAGTACCTCCCAGGTTTTTTGGGGGGAGGAACAGAAATGGATAGAAACGTTCTGAAAGGAAGTCGTGGTGACGGCCAGCTCCGTAAACATACTAAAGCGGGTGGGGGGGATCCCTGGGTGGTTCAGTCAGTTGAGCTTCTGCCTTCGGCTCAGGTCATGATAGGATCGAGTCCTGCACCGGCTTCCTGCTCAGCTCTCCCACTCCCCCTGCTTGTGCTCTTTCTATCTCTCAAGTAAATCATAAAATATTTTTAAAAAATCATACAAAAATGTGCTGAATCATAGGCTTACCATGAATGAAGTTTATGTTATGTAAACTGGAGGCAAGCGAACAAATGCCCTGTTCCCGAGGAAGCTTTTGCGGGCCACGGATATGGTCACTGTCTTGACCGTGGCGATGGTTATTCAGGTGCACACGTAGGTCAAAGCCCATCAGATTATATAACCTTTAAACACGTGCAGCTGATTGTATGTCAGTCATATCTCCCTCAAGTTGCTCTCCTCCCCCCCTTTTTGTAAGTTGGCTCTATGCCCAGCTTGGAGCCCAATGTGAGGCCTGAACTCACGACCCAGAGATCAAGACCTGACCTGAGATTAAGAGTCAGATGCTTGGGTGCCTGGGTGGCTCAGTGGGTTAAAGCCGCTGCCTTTACTCAGGTCATGATCCTGGGTCCTGGGATTGAGCCCCGCATCCATCGGGCTCTCTGCTCAGCAGGGAGCCTGCTTCCCCCTCTCTCTGTCTCTGCCTGCCTCTCTGCCTACTTGTGACCTCTGCCTGTCAAATAAATAAATAAATCTTTAAAAAAAAAAAAAAAGAGTCAGATGCTTAACTGGCTCAGTCCCCCAGGCACCCTCTATAAAGCTATTTTTTAAAAAAAAGCAACAGTTTTCCATATACAAACAAACTCTCGTATTTTTTTTTTAGACAATGCCCCCTTCTGATGGATATTTAGGTTTCAATTTTTGTGTCCCTATAAATAATATTTCCATAAATATCTTCGTATGAAAAAAATGCAGACATTATCACCCTTTCCCCTTCTGGCAAGCCACAAAATGAGAACTTCCCAGGCAGGGGGGCTTGGGAACCTGTAATTTTGTTGGACATTTCAGAAACATTCTTATAATCAGACAAGTTTGAGAAACATTGACTCAAACTTCACAAACTTGGATTTACAGGCTTGGGGTTTGAAACTCCATTTTCTTTGGTTCCAGAAAAAAAAAATCTGTAAATGCTCTAGACAAGGGGCTCCATATTTAGGTTTTTATTCTGTGGGGGGTACAGCAGAATCACCAAGGAGCCTGGGAAAATGCATATTCCCACTCCCAGGGAGGCTGTGTAGAGTTGCCAGATTTAACATAAATAAATACATAGATTAAAAATATATATATATAAATGAAATACAGGGTATCCAATTAACTCTGAATTTCAGACAAATACCAAATAATTTCTTTAGCATAAGCAATCCCTTGGAATATTTCAGACATACTTATACTATAAGATTATTTGTGGTTTATCTGAAATTCAGCTTTAACTGGGTGTCCTGTGTTTTTTTCTGGCAACCTTAAGTATGAATGAGTCCCTGGGCCCCGGGTGAGGCCCAGGAATGTGCATTGTTGGTCTGCTCCCCACAGCATTCTGATGTGGGTGTGTGTGTGTGTTTGGGGGAATCCTTATTATCCATGTTGAGAACTCTTGATCAAGTCAACACCTTCTGGGTCAGGAGCCCCCCTCAGTGCTGCCCCAGGACCTTGGTGCGTACCATGAGCAAACAAACTTTAACGGTCTATGTAGGATAAGGCAGCTGAGCAGCAGCCGAAAAGTCTGCCCCACATCTTCAAAGCCAAATGTGATGCATGTGGCATCATGGCCCACGCAGCCTGGGGGATGCCGTCCGTCTTTCTGGGGTGCGCAATTAGGGCTGCCTATGGGCTCAAAACCCCAGGAGTCTGTCTCGATCCTCTAGACTTGATTTATTTAGACCCAGCCTTGTCCCAGAAAGGCTTTTAAGCCTTGGAGGCTCCAGTCTATGTAGCGTTCGTAGAGGCGGCGAGTAAGACAAAGACGCCATCTCTCTGGGACACACATGGCAGATATTAATTGTGTGCTCACCGCGAACCGGCACCGTGCTAGTTTTACAATTATAATCATCTCTTTCCACACTCAAGGTGAACCTGCAAGGTCATGGCTGTCATTGGCCCCATTTTGTGGAGTAAATGGGAGGTTCTGGGGGCTCCAGAGGCTTGCCCGGGAGCACTCCAGAGTACGCTGGGATTCTGGCCAAAGCCTGAGCTGCTAACCTCCCTCACCCCTCACCCCTCACCCCACCCCAGCCTGCCTCCCCCGTGAACGGTGTCTTCCGTGGGACTGAGCTTTAACGGGGAAGTTTTGTATTGCATTTTGCTTAAACTGGCCATATTATAGGTCAGGATCCCAAGGACATTTCTGTTCAGGGTATGGTAACAGCTGCCGGGCCCTGAGTCTCTGCTCCAGGCCGACACTGACTTTCACGCTCTATAGATAGATCTCTCAGTGCTGCGCATCAGCGGGGAGCCTGAGACCCAGGCATATAAAGAACCCTTGCTGATCGCAAAGTAAGGAAGCTGCAGAGCGCTGATATGCATAAAAAAAAGCATCCATCTCTGAGTTTTCTTTCCTCTTGCCTCAACCAAGGTTTGCATTTTCAGGAGAATGCTATGGCTCTGGGTTGGCCCCTGTGCAACTCTTACATGTCATTCCAGGAAATGCCCAGAAGAGGGCGCTAAGATGCACCCCCCCCCCCAAGAGGATCCACCTGGATTGGTGTGAACCTTGTAAGATCCAGTAGGTCAGGGTCACTTGTGGGCCCAGCATGAAATCCAGTTGGTACGCTGTGGACAAGCACCACCCTTTGGAGGTACAGAAGGCGACAGGACACCGCACCTCTGGCCCCTACCCTGCAAGGGCCTGGACTCACCAAGGGAGCGTTTTCGATGACAAGTTCGTAGGTCAGCCCTCCGGACCCGAATCTCAGGATGTCTCCGGGCAGCAGCTTCACGGCCACATTCTGAATGTGGCACTCATTGACAAAGGTGCCGTTTCGGGAATTGAAGTCCTGGAGAACAAAGCTGTCCTCGGCCTCATTATATTCAATAAGTGCATGATGGTTGTCGATGTCTGCAGACTGAAATACAGAAGGAAGACAGCTGTAGCCAGGGCCCCCACATCTACTAGGGAGTATGGGTACCAGAAGGTGCTAAGTCCCTTCCCTGGCCGGCTGGTCACCACAACCCTCATCCAAAAACGATGATGTTCAGAGTCAGAGAAGTGAAGTGGCCTGGCCAAGGCCACATGGTTAGTGTGCGATGGGTCTGGGGATGCGGTCTCTGACTCCAGACCCAGAGCAGGTGCCCACGTTGTGGCGTGGGGGATCAGGCAGCACAGAGGCAAAGGGAACTGAGGGGAGTCTGAATGAGCACACATTCTGGGCAGGGAGTTGGCCACCTACATCTTATAAAAATAACATTTTTAAAAATATTACAGAAAATGAGAATTGGAGAAAAGCACAAAGAAGACATTAAAACCACTTAGGCTCCCATCCCCCAGAGGCGGGCACTGTCAACACTGGTTCACCTCCTTCCAGTCCTCTGTCTGTGCTTACAAGCTTTTTAAAAAGCTCAAACAAAACTGAGATCACACCACATAACATACAGTTTTATAACTACTTTTACAAAACCTTGGCATGCAGTGAAGGTTTTCCCATGCGATTAGTTATTTTTATTGCTTCTTAAAAACTGCTCAGAATTTATCTCATCAGTGAGGATCTGCTTTTTCAGTAGGGGGCCGGGTGTGACTACCTGTCCAGAAAGAAAGGGACTCCAGCCCAGACGATGCCCAGACGGTGTGTCTGTGAATTGGCAATGCCAGGCAGAAGGCTCCTCTGTAATTTTCTTTTTGTCAGAAGAGTGAGCAAAGGTTAGCACCCAGGAGGAAATACTACATTCCTGGGGCGTGGGGCTCTGGACTGCGGCTGCAGGGCACATGTGAAGCCTTTCTCCTTTCAGGACACTGTGTCTGTTAGATATCTACCCCAGCCAGAGATTTGGCAATTAGTTTCTAAATTTATCTTCTCGGAGTGCCTCATCTGACATTCATAGAAAGAATATTTGCTCTTAGACAAGTGTAAAGTCCCATGATACAATGATACCAATAGCTTGTATCAATAATATAATAATAGATTATATTATATAGCTTATATTATTATATAGTAATATCATAACTTATATTAATAGAGTATATTAATTTAACATTACATGCCAGGAAGTTTGCGCTACTGCATTATTCCATTTCATCTACACAATAATCCAAAGGGATTGTTCTCTATTTTGCAGATAAAGAAACCGAGGCACAGAATGATTTAATTTGCCCAAAGTCACCCAGCTTGGCTAGCTTGTCTTGTATTCAGATTTGCTTGATTCAAATGTCTGTGTTCTTAACTATGTTGCAAATTTTTATCATACACGTGGGTACTTAGAATATTGAAACACAAAAAGAAAGCAGGAGGAACTATGTTAATTTCAGATGGAACAGACTTCAGAGCCAGAAACATGACCAGGGTAAAGAGAGGCGTTACATATGATGATAACATCGGGGTCAGTTCTTCAAGAAGATGCAACAATCCTTAACTGTATGTGCCTAAAGATAGAACATCAGAGTAAGTGAGGCAGAGAGTGAAAGAAGTTTAAGGAGAAACAGACAAATCCATTATGACAGTTGGAGACTTCAACATCCTTATATCAGTAATGGACAGAGATACAGACAATTAGGGAGGATAAAGCTAAACTAGACCACCATCAGTCAACCGCATCTAATCGACACGTACAGATTGCGTCACCAAATAATAACAAAATGCACACTGTGCTCAAGCTCACATAGAACATTCACCAAGAGAGACCACATTCTGAGCCACAAAACATAACGAATTTCAAATTTAAAAGAACAGAAGTCATACAAAGCATGCTCTCAGCCTATGAAAGATTCAAACTAGGAATCAATAGCAGAAAGATAGCTGAAAATTCCCGAGTATTTGGACATTAAACAACATGCTTTTAAGCAGCATGTTGGTCAAGGAAGAAGCTTTAGGAAAAAGAAAAAATGATCTAAATTAAATGAAAGCACGTGCAAATTAAAATACAACTTATCAGAATTTGTGGGAGGCAGGAAAGCAGTGCTTAGAAGGAAATTTATAGCATAGAATGCATATATTAGAAAAGAAAGACTTAAAATCAATAATCTAAGCTTCCACTTAAAGAAATTAGAATGAAGAGCAATATAAGCCCAAAACAAGCAGAAGAAAAAATTAGGACAAAATGAATGAAATTTAAAAATTTGAAAATAATAGAGAAAAATCAATGAAACCAGAAGTTGATTCTTTGAAAACATTGATAAAATTGGCAAAACTCTAGCAGGTTAGCCAAGAAAAAAGAGAGAGGGTACAAATTACTAAAATCATGAAAAAGAGACCATCACTACTGATATCATAAATATTAAAAGGCTAATAAAAGAACACTATAAATAAATCTATGCCCACAAATTTGATAACTTAGATGAAACTGAGCACCTCCTCAAAAGCTACAATGTACCAAAACTCACACAAGGAGAAATAAATGATCTGAAGAAGCCCATATCTATTAAAGAATTTGAATCAATAATTAAAAGCTTTTGGGCACCTGGGTGGCTCAGTGGGTTATAGCCTCTGCCAGGGTCCTGGGATAGAGCCCCACATCGCGCTCTCTACTCAGTGGGGAGCCTGCTTCCCTCTCTCTCTGCCTGCTTCTCTGTCTACTTGTGATCTCTATCAAATAAATAAATAAAATCTTTAAAAAAATAATTAAAAGCTTTTCAAAACAGAAAGCATCAGGCCCAGATGGATTCATTGGTGAATTCCATCAAACACTTAAGGAAAAAAATAATACCAGTTCTCTAAAACCTCTTCCAGAACAGAGAAATTGAAAACCAGACACAGATATTACAAGAGAAACATCAGACCAATATCTTTTATGAACATAGAAGCAAAATCCTCAACAAAATATTAGCAAATTGAATCTAACAATGTATACAAAGAATTGTACACCACTAGCAAGTATGCAGGAATGCAATGCTTGGTCAACACTTGGAAATCAATTAATATAATCTATCATCTCAACAGGCTAGAGAAGAAAAGTCACATGATCATATCACTAGATGAAGAAAGAGCATTTGACAAAATTCAACACCTATTCATTATTGAAAAGCAAAACCAAAAAACTTTTGGCAAATTAGGAATAGAGAGGAACTGCCCCAACCTGATAAAGAACATCTACAAAAATCCTAAAGCTAACATCACACTTAATGGTGAGAAACTAGAAACGTTCCCGTTAAGATCAGGAACAAGACAAGGATGTCCCCTTTCATACTCCTTTTTAACACAGTATGGTGTCCTAGCCAGGACATGCAATAAGACAAGAAAAGGAAATAAAAGGTATATAGATTGGGAGGGAAGAAGTAAAACTGTCTCTGGTTGCAAATGACATGATTGCCTAGGTAAAAAAATCCCCCAAAATCAACAAAAAACACTCCTAGAACTAACAAACAATTATAGGGAGGTTGCCAGATATAACATTAATACACAAAAGTTGATTGCTTTCCTGTATACCAGCAATGAACAGCTGGAATAAGAAATTAAAAACATGGGGCACCTGGGTGGCTCAGTCGTTACGCGTCTGCCTTCAGCTCAGGTCATGATCTCAGGGTCCTGGGATTGAGACCTGCATTGGGGCTCCCTGCTCTGTGGGAAACCTGCTTCTCCCTCTCCCACTCCCCCTGCTTATGTATCCTCTCTCACTGTGTCTCTCTCTGTCAAATAAATAAATAAAATATGTAAAAAATTTTTAAAAAGAAATTAAAAACATAATACCATTTACGTTAGCACAAAAAAAAAAAAAGAAAGAAAGAAAAGAAAAAGAAAAAAAAAAGAGGGCGCCTGGGTGGCTCAGTGGGTTAAGCTGCTGCCTTCGGCTCGGGTCATGATCTTGGGGTCCTGGGATCGAGTCCCGCATGGGGCTCTCTGCTCAGCGGGGAGCCTGCTTCTTTCTCTCTCTCTCTCTCTGCCTGCCTGCCTCTCCATCTATTTGTGATCTCTCTTTGTCAAAGAAATAAAATCTTAAAAAAAAAAAGAAAGAAAGAAAGAAGGAAAAAGGGAAAAGAAAGAAAGACCAGACAGAAAGAGTTAGGTAAAGATCTAACAAAATCTATGAAGATCTATATGAAGAAAACTACAGGTTCTTCTTTGCCATCTGTGTATCTTCTTTGGTGAGGCGTCTGTTCATATCTTTCACCCATTTGTAAACTGGGTTGTCTGCTTCCTTATTGTTGAGTTTTAAGACTCATTTATTTTGGACACATGTTTATAGCATTCTTATTCATAATTGCCCCAAACTGGAAGCAACCAAGATGTTCTTTAAGAGGAAAATGGGTAGGTAAGCTGTGGTACATCTGTACAATAAAATAATAGTGATGAAAAGAAATGAGCCATCAAGCCACAAAAGGACGTGGAGAAACCATGGAAATGCACAATGCTTAGTGACAAAAGCCAGTCTGAAAAAGGCTATCGAGTGTACAATTTCAACTCTATGGAATTCTGGAAAAGTAACGCTATAGAGACAGTAACAAGATCAGTGCTTTCCAGCTGGACGGAACTGGAAGGGGATGGGATTCCACAGGGTTGGATTCGTGCCGCCCAAAGTGGATGTGGGGCGGCCGGAAGCGGGGAGCACAGGGATTTGGGGGCAGCCAAACCATTCCGTATGACACGGCAGTGGTGGATACTTATTATATATTTGCCAAAACCCACAGATTATGCGATGTGAGGAGTGAGCCCGAATGTAAACTACGGACTTTACTTAATATAGCAGTATTGGCTCCTCAGTGGTAACAAATGTCCCATTTTATTTTTATTATTTATTTATTTTTAAGAAGATTTTATTTATTTATTTGACAGAGATCACAAGTAGGCAGAGAGGCCGGCAGAGAGAGAGAGGGAAGCAGGCTCCCTGCTGAGCAGAGAGCCCGACGTGGGGCTCGATCCCAAGACCCTGGGACCATGACCTGAGCCGAAGGCAGAGGCTTTAACCCACTGAGCCACCCAGGCGCCCACAAATGTCCCATTTTATTTTATTTTATTTTTTAAAGATTTTATTTATTTATTTGACAGAGATTACATGTAGGCAGAGAGACAGGCAGAGAGAGAGAGGAGGAAGCAGGCTCCCTGCTGAGCAGAGAGCCCGATGTGGGACTCGATCCCAGGACTCTGGGATCATGACCTGAGCCAAAAGCAGTGGCTTAACCCACTGAGTCACCCAGGCGCCCCCACAAATGTCCCATTTTAAAGCAAGATGTTAATGATAAGGGAAGCTGTGTGTGTGCTTGGGGGGCGGTGGGTATGTGGGAACTCTGTGTACTATTTGCTCAATATCCTATAAACCTCAATCTGGCCTCAAAAAGAAAGCATTTTTTTCTAATATTAAAACACATCCGTTCTTTGGGAAATGCCACTCACGCCATGGTTGTCACCATTCTCATTGATCTCTTGCTCTAAGAACCCTTGATAACCCATCAAAGAGAGGAATTCTGTGTGCTGCATTTTTTTTTCTTTTCCCAGGACTCATAACTTTCAGTTCCTCTGTAGCTGTCAGGCCATTATTAAGAAATCAAAGCAAGCAGGAAGTTTTGAATGACTCCATCAAATGGGGTGAGACCCTGCCACATGTTAGGCCAAGAGAGGGCTTCCTGGGGCTGCCCTGTAATAGCCGAGTGAAGAGCCTTGGCTTCCTTGGAAAATTACTAAAAGCAATTTTATTTACCCTGCGGCTAAGGTGGGCAGACTGTACAGGCTCCATCCTGCTGAGCTGCCCACCTTTCACCATCCACAGGTGCATTCATTAAAAGGTGCAGCTCAGGAATTGGCGTGGCTCGGTTGGTTGAGCAACTGCCTTCTGCTCAGGTCATGATCCTGGAGTCCCAGGATCGAGTCCCGCACCTGGCTCCCTGCTTGGTGTCTGCTTCTCCCTCTGATCCTTCCCCCTCTTGTGCTCACGCTCTCTCATTCTCTCTCAAATAAATTTTTTTAAAAATCTAGAAAGTAAAAATAAAAAGTGCAGCTCGACGAGAAAGACGGTATGGCAGTTCCTCAAAAAATTAAGAATAAAGTCATCAGACGATCCCGCAAGCCCACTTTTGGGTATACAACCAAAGGAACAGAAAGCAAGGGCTTGAAGAGCTATCTGGACGCTCGTGTTCACAGCATTACCTGCAACAGCTGGAAGGGGGGAACAACCCAGGGTCCACGGCCCGATCGGTGGCTAAGCAAAATGCACCAAGTACATACAATGGAGTATTCTCCAGCCTGAAAAAGGAAGAGAATCCCGATGCTTGCGACAACATGGCGCAGACCTTGCAGACATGCCTCTGAGTGACATAAGCCAGGCATACACGGGCAACCACCGTCCGAGTCTACTGATACAAAGTGTACCCAGAGTTGTCGAGCTCACAGAAACAGGAAGTAGGATGGTGGCCACCAGGGACCAGAGCAGGGGAAGTTGGGAATTGCTTGATGGTTTGATGGGTACAGAGTTTCAGTTTTGCAAGATGAAGAAGTTCTGATTGGTTATATATAACTATGTGAACACACTTAACACTGCTAATCCGCACTCGTATAAACGGTTCAGAGGGTAAATGTTATGTGTATTTTACTACAATACTAAAAATGGCGAAGAGGCGGGCATCTGGGGGACTCCATTGTTGGGGGCCGGACTCTTGGTTTTGGCTCAGGTCTTGATCTCAGGATCAGGGGATCAAGCCCCGAGTTGGGGTCTGCGCTCAGCTCAGAGTCTGCTTGTCTCTCCCCCTCCCCGCACTTGTGCTCTGTCTCCCTCTCTCTCAAATAAATTAATAAAATCTTTTTAAAAAATGGCTAAGGGGAAGGGCCTCAGCCAACATCAAGATGCTGACCCGTGGCACTGCAGGACCCAAATCTATATCCTTGACTTGTCCTCTATGCTTTTCAGAGTAGACAGTAGTTTAATAGGGAGAGAGGAGTGGAGTGGAACTGAATATGGGACATGCATTTTATTTTATTATTAATTAATTAAATTGAGAGAGAGAAAGAGAAAGATCGCATGCACACGTGTGTGTGCACGGTGCGGTGGGGCAGAGGTAGAGGGAGAGAGAACCTTAGGAAGACCCCACACTCCATCTCAGGACCTTGAGATCATGACCTGAGCTGACATGAAGAGTCAGACGCTTAACCCAATAGTCACCCATGGGCGCCCGGAACATGCATTTAAAACAGTCTCCTGCATTTTAAATATCTTTTAAAAGTATTTAGTGGGTGCATAAAACACTGCGACTTCAACAAATTTGCTAACAGCAAACATCTGCTCAGTGACCCCGGGGCTTTGAGGAAGTCTCCCTGCGGCCCTGATGATCTGGAACCCTCCCTCAGAGCCAGTTCTCAGCCCTGCCTCGTCTGGAACTCAGAAGCCCAGTCTCAGGGCATGACCTTCTTCCTCCTCCCCTTCCTCTTTGATTCCTTGTGGCCTCTGCTTCCTTATCCAGTCCCTGTGGGCACTTCCCTTCACCTGCCCAGGCCTGGCTCCCCGCTCAAGCTCACCAGCTCCTCCAAGTCCGGCTCTGTCCCCATCTCCCCCCAACCCTCACACTCTCTCCACAAGTCGGCCCAGTCCAGCCATATGCTGCTCCCTTCGCGTCCCCCAGCCACCAGTCCCGGGTCTTTCATTCTACCTCATTAACAGCCTTCTGGGTCCTCACCTCCTGTCCCCTGCCAGACGTCCTCCATTTGCCACCTCCGATCCCCACTCACCTGCTCCCCCTTGCCCTCTGCCCCAGCAGGTCAGCCCATGTGGCTTTGCCAACGGGGGGATGGGCTCCTTGCCTCTGGCATCTGGCTGGGGTTGGTCAATGGGGGATCAGAGATCTGAGCAGGGAGGAGAGAGGTTGGGGTACTTACTCCCCTGGCTCCTGTCCTGTGGGGTCACCATGGGCTGGGTACACCCTCCCATCAAAAGTCACAGCTCCTGTTGGGGATCCAGAAGATGTAACCCCTTCAGCCTTCAGGTCTAGGGTGGGAACAGTCCCTCGCTCTTAGTGGCTCTGGGCACCGCCCCATTCTGGGTGGTTTCCTTAAGTCTGGCAGCCCTCTCTAGGAGTCCCTTGATGAAACGCACCTCTGTCACTCTACGCCCACTCTAAATGGCCTTCCGCTCCCTGCCAGGACCTGGAGTTCCAGCAGGGAGAGGCTCTCGGATATATGGCTTTCAGTGGCCTTCTCTCAGCCGCCAAGGGACTCGGGGTTGTCTTATCACCCCACCTCGTCTGGTCCCAGCACACGGAGGGTCTCCTCTTTGTATCTTCAGTCTCAGTGTGACCCCCTAACCCATGACCACGCTCACCGTCCTCAGAACGCCTCCCCTCCCCTCCCCCATTCCTTCCCTTTGTTGTCAAACTGCCTGGAGAGTGTTCCTGCCCACCTGAGCCCCCAGCCCCCGGCCGCTGTCACCCACGGCCTCCCCAGCCTCTCTGCGGCACTTAGTCCGGGGGAGGCACACGGCCTCCTGGTTAAGGGGATGAAGAGGCAGGAGGGCGTGGTGGTTCTCGGACTGGCTTTCGGGGTGGGGGCCTTGGTTCAAAGTGCAGCTCTCCTGCTTCCTAGTTGGGTGACCTTGGACACGTGACCTAGTCTCTTCGTGCCTCGGTTTCCTCCTCTGTGAATACAGACCCCAGTTAAAGAGCGCGGTAGTTATCGGTGAGGTATAAATGACATAACACATACAACAGCGCTCTTAGAACTTTGGCACATCGAGAGAATACCAAGCCACTCACTATTTATTGCTACGAGCAGGAGGACGGGCTCCGGGGTTGGGGAGCCTGCAGTCGCATCCCCCCCTCCACCAGCGGTGCAGCCTGGGGCAAGTCTCTGGCTTCTCTGCGCTTTCTTTTGGGGCAAAAGTGGGTTTCATATGCTGTGTTTCTCAGGACTGACAGGAGGTACTGTTTGGAGGAATTTTCAAGGTAGTAGGACGATGTTTTTAAAATTACATGGGGGGTGTGTGTATGTGTGTGTACGTGAGATCTATTTCTTTCTTTTTTTTTTTTTAAGATTTTATTTATTTATTTGACAGAGATCACAAGTAGGCAGAGAGGCAAGCACAGAGAGCGAGAGGAGGAAGCAGGCTCCCTCCCGAGCAGAGAGCCCGACGCGGGGCTCGATCCCAGGAGCCTGAGATCATGACCTGAGCCGAAGGCAGAGGCTTTAACCCACTGAGCCACCCAGGCGCCTCAGATCTATTTCTTTTTACCTTTTGGGTCTTGGCTGTCCCAACCCAGCCCCATCTTCCTTACCGCCTCAAGAGAGATGTGGTGCCGAAGTAGTGAAAACTGGGGTTTTCAAAAGAATAAGGAAATTGAGGAAACAGCTGGGCTCTGGTGAGACAATGAGTCTGGGAGGAGAAGGGAAGGGGAGGCTTCTCTGGCTCCCTCTGTCAGTGACACCCTCCTACCTTGGTCTCCCTGGGGGAGCCCTGCGGAGGGGCAAAGCCTCAAGAAGAGGCTGGTTCCTGAAATCAGACTGCCTGAGCAGGGTTCCCAGGCCCCAGCTCACTGTGTGTGACCTCAACTTCCTCATCCGTAAACTGGGGGAAATGATAGTGCCTGCCTCGGAGGGTCGTTGATCATACGGATTAAATGAGTTAATATAGGTGGAAGTGATGAGGGAACAGGAGGCTGGCTGAGGACAAAGCAAAAGCTGGCGCCTTGCACCCCCCCCTTCATCCGCTCCCCTCCATAGGTGTAGCATTCCTCAGGCACCCCTGACTGCCATAAAATGATAAATAGTTAACTTGCTAAGATCACAATCCTACAAGACAGGAGTCTCCCTTGGTTTGCAAATATCCTTGAGATTTACAAACAAAGAAGTTACCTTATCAATAGCCCAAATTCCAAAGACACAGAACTCAGTTTCTCAAGCCTAATGTCACCCTCCCCTCCATAAAAACCGAAGGAGGCGGAGGTAGAAGGAAAAGCAAATAAAGTTAAATTTCTTCTAAACCTAAATCTCATTAACAAGGATGTTTGATGGCAGGAATGTAACATTCCACCAGGAGACTCTCAATTGTCTTTACTTAATAGTAACTAAGCCTTCAATATCCTGATAGTATTCTTTGCCCCAATAACCCTTTGTCCTCACCTACCCAACTCCTGCGTATATAACCAACCACCCCTCACAACCCGGGGCGGCCGCATCTCTGCCTGCCCACGGGCCCTGTCCCCGTGCTCTAATAAACCACCATTTTGCACCAAAGATGTCTCAAGAATTCTTTCTTGGTCATCGGCTCCGGACCTCAGCCCACCAAACCTCACCTAGGTTCTAGAACTTCATCATATGGCGCCCAACGTGGGGCTGTGAGTCTTTACATTTGGACACAGCCCAACGTGGGGCTGTGAGTCTTTACATTTGGACTCTGAGCTTCGGTGCAAAATTGGTGAGTACTTTCTCTCCTTTACTTTACTCTGATTTCAGGGGCTTTTTCAAGGAGTATGGTCTTATTGGAACACTTGCATGTCAATTGCTCAGGCTGTAATCCTCTAGCCCGTGGCTACTCCACGGGGAGGAGAGCGTCTGCCTTTTGGCTGTAAGCTAGTACCCTGGCCGGAATGGCAATAAGACCCAGAAACTTGATGGCCTCACTCTATTCCTGTTCTTATAGAAATTGTCTCTCTTGGGCACGGGACAGCCAACTAAGTCACCAGGATGGCTGCCAATCTTAAGACTCCCGTGTGAGGTTTCCTCCTGATTGATCTAATGTGATCCCCTCCACATGCCCGGTCTAGCCACTTCTGGCCGCGGGACCTCCACTGGGAGCCGGCCGAAACCAGTACCCGATTGAATTAAAACGCAACCGGGGACCGTTTCCTAGGGAAGTTGGCTGTACGGACCACATGTGTTGGAATGTCGCTTAGACCATGATGGATTTCAGTCTTTACTGTTTCTCGTCAGTGTCTTCTGCAAACCGCCTAAAGCTATGAAATTGAGTAATTTCCCTTGCCAAAACTTTCCTAGTATTTTCATGGGTTAATATGACAAAACAGTATGCAGTCTTCAGGACATACGATAGCATGGCACAAGCATTTTAGTCCATTCACCAGGCACCCATCAGTAGCCTAGGATGCGATGGGGAAGTGGAGGGATGCCGGCACCCCTCCAGGGCCTTTTATGGCAGGAATGTCTTCCCAGGGAAGGCAGGATGGTGATCAATAGCGATATCTTGAGGGACGCCTCTGGTCGCTTTTGACACACAAGAACCTCTGACATATCCTGCGTGGGACGCTACCCAGGAGTCAGGGGGGATTTGGTAATGGACCTTCTTTACTTTTCTGGAAGCATGGCCTCAGTAGGCTTCCTCAGTTCCCAAGGACTCTACCTTGGGGTGCCTTTTAACCCACTGGAAATAATTTGGATTGCAAAACTTAGGAAAGGACTGAGCTCCTGTAACACTGCATGGCCTCAGTGGGATCTATTAGATCTCTGCAGGAAACAGGGCAAATGGACCTAGGATACCTTCACTGCTCATACCTAGGCCTTTATTGCTCTATACCAGGACCCCAGACTAAGGGGCTTTTGCGAAATGTGTTTGCCCAAATGAGTCAGCTAGTAAACTTTCTCCTGACATATTGGATGGTAATTACGTAAATAAGCCTTCTTCTAGTAAACCCAGGTTGCTGGGCCATCCCTAGCAAAGGGGACTCTGGCTTTATTTCTCTGTTTCTCTTAATAGATGTGGGGGCTTCTCCCTCACCCACTTCCCGTGTTAATGGCTATAACTGGAGCCAACTGGGGTTGGTCTAACTCGAGACAGAGACTATAAGGAATATTCCCAAGCAGCTGCCGAAACTCTCTTTGTTTCGGGGAAGTTTCCCTGTGTTCTCTGGCCTGACTTGGACTGCCTAACCCCTCCCCCCTGGCTGGTGGGAAAGCATGGCATCTGCTCCTCTGTTGGGGCTTATGAGCTCTGAAACCGGGAATCCCTTCTCTGCCTCGTGGCAGCACTTTGTTTCCTCTGTTTTCCCCTTCTGTTTCTGCACCAAGGTGCGTGCAGCCTGCATGACTAGCCTCTAGATCATGCACCACGGCTCCTTCTCTCTTCACTGTCAAGGAGCAAGAACACCCCCACTCCAGATCTTCCCACGCATGACTCAGGTAAACATTCAAAGCGGAGTGGGCCCAGGTGGAACGTAAATCAGTATTGGAACTAAGTTAAGTTTGTTGGTTTAATTAAGATAAGAGCTGTCTTTTAAGTTATCAGCAGTAATGTGAAACTTGGAAGTTTACTGAAGGTTAAATAAGCTTGTGTTATTTATTAAAATTTGTTAGCAAAGAAATAACTAAACTGATGGTTAATTGTCTCAAAGTTCTAATGGGTAATTGCTGAAGTAACTTTCAAAGTCTTTGGTAACCTGAAAGTTTTTTTAAGTTTTGCTTGGATGACAAATGGAATTAAATTGTGGACATCTAGGTCTTAACCAAACAGGATAAAATGCTAAGTCGTTAATTACTGAATGTAGGTTTGTGCTTTTGACTTCTTACTGCAAAGAAACTAAGAGTATTTAAATCTGTTGGTAAACTTGTTTGCCACTTAACTGATTCATAAATTGCCACCTGAAGAATTCTGTTGTAACAGTTCACAATTGGTTAATAACTAAAGGTGTTTCTAAGAATACAAAGTTCTGCTTAGTGTAACTAAGACTGATGGAAATAAAGGGAAACTTTATGTAGGAAAGTAGGAGATATGTAAGAAAGACTTAAGGAATGGGAATACATTTTGTTGAAGGTAAAGGAAGGTAATTTTTGTCCTAAATGAGATGAGATGGTTGTTTAGAAGGAAATGGCTTGGGACAAAACCTGAATGCAAAGGAAAGTTGTAGAAGGTTTGTGAAGGGAAATCTTCAGAAAAGGAATTTTAGCTATGGTCAAGAATGGATTAAGATTGAAATGAATGGGTTTTAAAGGTACATTGGTACAAGACTGAAATTCTCTGTTCAAAAGGACAATGTTTTCTTAGATCAATTGATCTGTTAAGAAAATGTAAATGGTTTTCTCTTTGCCTGCCCAGAAAAACGAGTTTCTATGTTTTATCAGGTGTTTAACATCCCTAATTATATTTAGGCATGTGCTTTAAAACTTTCTAAGATTTTAGCAAATGTTGACAAGATTTAAATTGTAAATCTCTTTAACTCAGGCTTTTCCGTGGTATGTGAAGTTGCTCATGAAGTACTACTGAACCAGTGACAAACCTTGGATTACATTTGGGAAAATGCTATAACTATTCTAGAGATTCTACACACTTCCTAAAGTTTTAATGTTTTGAGAGATCACCGCTTGATACTGTAATTATGGAAATGTTATGTATCACAGAAATAACCTGATTTCCTTGCAGCTAAATTGTAAACTCCCGTGTCTCTTTAGCTCTAACCATACCCACTCTGAATTTTTGTCATTTATAATTGTTTTAATTCTCTTGTAAAATTATCTTCAAGGAGATTCCTATAAAGGACTTTCAGGACAAATATAGATATTTGATATGCTTGAAAATCCTAAAACTGAAATGGGTAAGAATTTCCAAAACTGACTAAAGCCGCATTCACCAGAATTAGTAGCATGGGACTAAATTAACTAAAAGATTGTAGTGTTGTGTCTGTTAATGTTTTGTCTTACTTTAAACATTGCTGGTTCTCTCTACTGTTTGCTCTTACAGACTAGGGATACTCCCTCCTAGTTATCTGTAACTTATAGAGATGTAAAAGTGCTCATTTGTAAAAGTGCTCAAAGCATTCACCTTTTCTCTTTATCTGAACCCTCTGAAACCAAAAGGTCTCAGTAAGTATTCTTTCTTCCATGGCAATCAGTCATTTGCATAAGTTCAATAAGAATCTGTTCTCCTTGTAACAGGAAAGAATTGGAAACACGGTATTTTACCAAGGCTTTGACTGGGATATCATATTTAAAAAGACTCAGATATGACCAGACAGCTTTAAGGAACTAAGGTTGACTTTATGAAACCTGGAGCCATAAAGCCCCTTGGGACTGTTGGCCTGATACCTTGCTTACAGAGTTCCCAGCAGCCTCACCAGGTGAGTAAAGAATGTCACTCCTTGGTAGGTGCAGTCTTGGGAAGAGGAATTCGCCCAAAGGTATTGCAGGCATGCCTCATGGCAAGTACAGGGCTTGGCTTCTGGCCCGGAGAGGCTACTAAAAGTTCAACCTAGAGATTCCTTATACAAAGTTCCAGCAAAGCAGATTCTAAAAGATCTATTGATCACAGTCACTGTTCTTGCTGAGCTTATGTAAATAATGGGCCAAGTTTGTTAAAAAACTGGACTTGTTTCACAAGTGAATTAGTCCTGATTTGGCTATCTCTGGAAATGAGGGTTACTTTAGAGAGAAAACTTATGTTTCGGTAACACACCTTCATGGATGTTAAATTCTAGATTTGATTGTCTTTAAATGTTTGTTTACCTAAGCTAAACAATTTGAGGTAAACTTCAGAGAAGTTGCACAATAGCTTCTTTAGTCGATCTTATTATTTTGTGGGGATATTAGCAGACCCCACAGCACATGATTAAACAACTGGAATAATGAAATTGCCTAAAAGCCAACCTATCGTACTCCATAGGATTAACTATGCACTTGTGGAGATAATGGATGACCCCACTTTCTTTATGAGTGGATTGGATGATTCATGGGGGGCTCCCCTTATCTCTTGACAAGTTTTCTCCCACTTGACAATGATCCTCTGTAATCAGGATATTGTTAAGGCTGGACCACTCAAAGGTCTTCTTATTGGTTTCATCCCTTAGTTATATTTATCCTAGAGGCCACCTCTGTTGAGGTGCAATTGCAAACAGATGCTTTAGCTAAGCATGGAACAGCCCTCCTATAAAAGAGCCTCAAAGCTCACTATGGGACAGTCCTTGACTGTAATGATGTCACATCAGGTCCAGATTTTTGTCTTAGAAGGCAAAGGCCACCAATGGATGATGGAGGCCAACTTATTAAATACTGGGCTACATTAACAGATATGCCAGAAATAAAACTTGTCAAACTTTAAACCTAGTTACCTGTATGCCTGAACCTGACCTGTACTTCTTTCTCTATAGAGCAAAAAGGTTATTGATCTTGCTTACTCTATCTGGCCAGATTTAAGATGCCCCTGTTAAAAATACGAATGACAGTTGGTTTTCTGATGACAGTAGTTTTCATAGGAAAAAAAATAAAGATAAGCTAGGTATGCCATAGTGCTCACTAGCACTTTGCAATTGCCAAAGCCTAAGAATTAACATTTATACTGACTCCAAATATGCTTTCCTGGTACTACATGCCCATGGAGCTATTTGGAAGGAAAGGGGATTGCTATCAAGCCATAACTCCTCAATCAAATATGGGCCTAAGTTACAAAACCCTCCTTATCGCTAAGTTCCTGGTTTGAAGGAGGGCTATGGCCGAATCTCCTTTTCGGGCTTCTTATTCTTATCGCCTTATTAACCTTAATATGTTGCTTTGTTCCATGTTTCTCTACTTGGTGCCGAGACTCCATTGCTACAATGACTACACCACGACAAACGATCCTTGTCGCACGCGAGGACGCCTCCCCACTGTTGGCGCTGGATTCAGCTGCCTCCACCTTTCGTAACTCCCTTATATGTTCCTACCCTGATCAATATTGACCCGAGCAGGTAGGGACAGCTCTACGCCCCTATTCAGCACGAAGAAGTTACAGAAGATGAGACCTTCCACCTTCAACCACCTTAAAGATTTAAGGGTCAAAATTGTTCAGGGGGGAATGATGAGGGAACAGGAGGCTGGCTGAGGACAAAGCAAAAGCTGGCGCCTTGCACCCCCCCCTTCATCCGCTCCCCTCCATAGGTGTAGCATTCCTCAGGCACCCCTGACTGCCATAAAATGATAAATAGTTAACTTGCTAAGATCACAATCCTACAAGACAGGAGTCTCCCTTGGTTTGCAAATATCCTTGAGATTTACAAACAAAGAAGTTACCTTATCAATAGCCCAAATTCCAAAGACACAGAACTCAGTTTCTCAAGCCTAATGTCACCCTCCCCTCCATAAAAACCGAAGGAGGCGGAGGTAGAAGGAAAAGCAAATAAAGTTAAATTTCTTCTAAACCTAAATCTCATTAACAAGGATGTTTGATGGCAGGAATGTAACATTCCACCAGGAGACTCTCAATTGTCTTTACTTAATAGTAACTAAGCCTTCAATATCCTGATAGTATTCTTTGCCCCAATAACCCTTTGTCCTCACCTACCCAACTCCTGCGTATATAACCAACCACCCCTCACAACCCGGGGCGGCCGCATCTCTGCCTGCCCACGGGCCCTGTCCCCGTGCTCTAATAAACCACCATTTTGCACCAAAGATGTCTCAAGAATTCTTTCTTGGTCATCGGCTCCGGACCTCAGCCCACCAAACCTCACCTAGGTTCTAGAACTTCATCAGAAGTGTCCAGAAACCCTGCCTGGCACAAAGTAAACCCTCAATGTGTTACCTATATGTTACTGATGTATTCCTTGGCCCGGCCGCAGCTGGCTGGCTCCGCTCCCTCTCTGATTTCTCCTGGACCTCCGCGCTGGGCTCCTCTCCCTATGCTTGCCCCCAGATTCCACAATTCCCGAGGATTCGAGTGCCGGCTCCCTTTCCTTCTCACTCCGTCCACAGGTGGGGCCACTGCACCAGCCCCAAAATCTCCGATGTGTATTTCCAACCCCCGGCTCATCTCTGAGCCTCTCGGTGCCTGCTGGCCCCCGGGAACTGATGCCCTCCCCTCCTGCCTCTTCCCGTCCCGTATCACCCCCAAGCTCACCTGCCACCTCTCTTCAGGGCTCCTGACATTGTCCTTACTGGTTCCTCCAAAAAGCTCTCAAATCAACCCCTAAGTCCACACTCTCCCCACCGCAACAGTGCAGGTAAGAGGTAGGATTAACAATAGCAGGAAGGGGGCACCTGGGTGGCTCAGTGGGTTAAAGCCTCTGCCTTCGGCTCAGGTCATGATCCCAGGGTCCTGGAATCGAGCCCCGCATCGGGCTCTCTGCTCCACAGGGAGCCTGCTTCCTCCTCTCTCTCTCTCTCTCTCTCTCTCTCTCTGCCTGCCTCTCGCCTACTTGTGATCTTTATCTGTCAAATAAATAAATCTTTAAAAAAAAATAGCAAGAAGATGGGTCCCCCAAAGAGATCCATGCCCTAAACCTGGGTCCTGGGACTCTGCTCCCTTACATGGCACAAGGGACTATGCAGATCTAGAGGTTACTAATCCGTGATCTTAACAGAGGGAGAATATCCTTGATCGTTCAGGTGGGGCTAGTCTAATGCCTTGAGCTCTTAAAGCAGAGCACTTTTCTGGCTGGAGCTGGGCAGAGGAGACAGTACAGGGGGTCAGAGAGATCTGAAGCATGAAAAACCCTTGACCCAATGCTGCTGACTTTGAATAAGGGGGCCACCAGCCTGGAATGTGGACAGCCTCTCTGGGCTGAGAGCCATGTTCACGGACAGCCAGCCCGCCAAGGGGACCTCAGTCCATAACCGCACAGGCTAAGTTCCACCAATCACCAGAATCCACCTGGAGGCCGACTGTTCTTGGAGACTCTGTCAGAGCCCCGGCCCACCAGCACCATGATTTTGGCCTTGGGTGACCTGGGGCAGAGAAACCAGCTTAGTCCACCCTGACTTCCGACATGGAGAACAGTGACGTCATCCCTTTGTGGTGTTGTAAGTGGAACACAAATACAAGAGCCAATGTTCACTGCGGTAGGGACAGCACCGGGCACTGGTCTGAGCACATCCCAGTAATTCGGTTTGATAACGTGGTCACTGTAACTGTCCCCACAGCACTGACTTAGACATGGCAGTAGGGGACAGCTGCACAACTTGCCTGAGACCCCACAGGCCACCAGGGCAGAGCCGGGCTCTGAACCAGCCACCTGGGGTCAAGGTCATGCCCTTGACTGCTCTGCTGCTCTGGAGCCTCTCCGCCTGCCCCTCTCCCACCCAAATAACAAAGACCGTCAGTTCCTCCCCAGCTTTAAAATCCTTTTCCTGGACGGTGGGTGGGGCAGTGGGGGAGGGGCAGAGGTTCCTCTTCCAATGCTTAGCCTGGCTTCCATTTTCCATATTGCCACCAATATGCCATTTTGTCCTCTTCTTCCAGGGTCAAGTTATTCACCAAACATCTCTGGACCTTGGCATGCGCTGTTTCAATACACCTGGGGTGGCCTTTCCTGCTTGCTCTGCCTGGAAAATCCACAGGCTTCTCTTTTTTAAAGGGGCAGCTCAAGTTTGGTCTTCTCGGAGGTGCTCCCTCACCCCCAGACCTGGATCCTGGTGGGGCCTCAACTTAACAGCCCCAGTGCTCCTCTAGGCTGGAAAAAGCACTGGGTCAACATTCCCTCCCCACACAAACCCCCCACTAGATGGCGCCGCCCCCAGCCAGTTTGCGGGAATGATCGCAGGAAAATGCGCGGCACGTTTCACCTACCGTCCCCACTTTGGATTTCAGCGGTGGAATATCCCTAGCTCAGTGAACTATTTTTTCTTTTTTAAAGATTTTATTTATTTATTTTGTGGTCTATTCAGCCAGAGTGGCCCCACCCTGGTTGAACTGCCATTTTGTTGTAAAACTTAAATGGACCCCCCCACCCCCACCAGGGGAACTTACTTAAAAACAAATCCCGGAAACAAGTCCCAGGTAACAAAGTCCAAGTACAAGGGTGGGTCAGGCCAGGTGGAGGTATTCAATCAGTGGGGGTGCATACTGTCTCCTAGCTACCAAGGAGTATGGGCCCCCGCCCTTTGGGCACCTTTTGGGCGCCAATTCTGAACTAGGTGATAGGCTGGTTCAAATGTCTACTAGGGTAAATTATAATTCAATTGGTCACCTAGCATCACTGTGGAGTTTCCTGTGTGTTTTACAATCTCATTGGCCGCCTGTGTGTGGCCAGGCCCAACCACATGGCCTTTGCTCTATAAAAGTTAGTCTGGAAAGCAGGAAGGGGTTGTCCTCTCTGTAAGGGGTCCCCCGACCGGTCTGTTTGAGGGTCAGTCTGATTCCTGACGCTTGGCGCGAAATAAAGCGTTGCTTGCCCTTCTCTTTGTATCAGTCTCGCTCCTTTAATCACTTACCCATTATTGGGGTACCCAATTTTGGGGGGACCCAACAATTTGACAGACAGAGATCACAAATAGGCAGAGAGGCAGGCAGAGAGAGAGGAGGAAGCGGGCTCCCCGCTGAGCAGAGAGCCCAATGCAGGGCTCCATCCCAGGACCCTGAGACAGGTCCTGAACCGAAGGAAGAGGCTTTAACCCACTGAGCCACCCATGCGCCCCTCAGTGAACTATTTTAATATTCCAGTGAACTCACAAGGAATTTCAGATACTTAGATTTTTTTTTTTTAAGATTTTATTTATTTATTTAACAGAGCGAGAGAGGGCACCGAAGTAGGGGGAGTGCGAGAGGGAGAAGCAGGCTTCCTGCCAAATAGGGAGCCTGATGTGGGGCTCGATCCCAGGACCCTGGGATCATGACCTGAGCCAAAGGCAGATGCTTAACAACTGAGCCACCCAGCCCCCCCGCCCCCAGATATTTAGATTTTAGATGCTCCCAGCTAAATTTGCACCCAAGGAATGAGACTTTTCCTTCTCTAGAAGCACTGAGCCAGACAGCCTGAATCTGAAACTCAGCCCCACCTCCCCTGACCGGCTGTGTGGTTTGGCGGAAGTTCCTTAACCTTTCTGAGCCCCAACTCTACATCTGTAAATGAGGCTAATAATGATAATAACAGTTCCTACCCCATAGGGTTTTTTTCTTTCCTTCTTTCTTTCTTTCTTTTTTCTTTTTCTGAGGCTGTATTTTTGTAAACACACATACAGTTCACAGAATATATAGGAAGCCACGTGAGGTGCGGTAAACAGTGGAGAAATGCACGCTCTGGCTGTTTGCAATATTGTACTATTGGAGAGATTACGATCTTCTACCTTACTTTCTGTTAGAATGACTTCTGTCAAAAAACTGGGTTAAAACCAATGTCGGGGGGGTGTGAGGACAGCGGAGTCCTGGCGCCCTGTTGGTGGGAATGTAAAATGGCACAGCAGGGGAAAGCAATGGTATGGCGGTTCCTCAAAAAATTAAGGATCAAGTTATCATATGACCCGGTGAGCCCACTTTTGGGTACACATGTAAAGAAACGGAAAGCAAGGGCTGGAAGAGATATTTGTAGTCCTGGGTTCACGGCATTATTGACAATAGCCACAAGGTGGAAACCACCCAGGGTCCACAGACAGGCGTGTGGATACGTAACAGGTGCCGATGACACACAGTGGAAATCGCAACAACGGACGAACCTCGAGGACGTGATGCTAAGTGAAGTCAGTGTTGTAAGAGGACAAACACTGCATGATTCTACTTAAAGGAAGGACCTAGAGGAGTCAAATTCATAGAGACAGAAAACAGTGGGTACAGGGCTTTGTAGGATGAAGGGCTCTGGGGATGGAGGTGGCGATGGCTGCCCAAGGTGACGGTATTGAATGATGCCACTGACCTGTACACCAAAGAATGGTTAAGATGGAAAATGTGTTCTGTGTATTTTACCATCTTAAAAAAAAAAAAAAAAAGCAAGCAACATGGCATCAGCCACTTTCTATAAATTCCCTCCCCCCCATTGGAAGCTCTCCATCTGTTGGAGGGAAGGTAGACTCATCAGTTGCTGCAGAAGGGGGCCACTGGGGTGGCTCAGTGGGTTAAGCATCTGCCTTTGGCTCAGGTCCTGATCCTGGGGTCCTGGGATTGAGCCCCGCATTGGGCTCCCTGCTCAGCAGGGAGCCTGCTTCTCCCTCTGCCTGCCACTCCCCCTGCTTGCGCACTCTCTCTCTCTGAGACAAATAAATAAAATCTTAAAAAAGAATTTTAAAAAATTGCTGTGGTAGGAAGTGACCAATGAGATCAGCTCCAAGTTCCAGCTACCAGTTCTCCAACAGGGAAGAGGAAAGTTCCCCTGGGACTCAGGAGACCAGGTAGGTGAATCCCGGAGCAACAGAGCAAAGGGAGGAGCCAGTGGGAGCACAATCCAGGTGAGTAGGGAATGAGAACAGCAGATGGACAGGCAGTTACTGCCTGTTACTGCCTCCAGGCCCGGGTCTCTCTGTGCCCTTCCCCACAGAGACTGAGCAGGGTAAGAATCCTTATCTAGCCCAGGTCCCTCCTGTCACCTCATCTCTCAAAATGCAGGGGTTCACTCATAAGAGAAACACTAATGTGGGGCGCCTGGGTGGCTCAGTCGGTTAGGTGTCTGCCTCTGGCTCAGGTCATGATCCCAGGGTCCTGGGATGGAGCCCCGAATCGGGCTCCCTGCTCAGCAGGAAGCCTGCTTCTCCCTCTCCCACCCCCTCTGCTTGTGTTCCCTCTCTTGCTGTCTCTGTCAAATAAATAAATAAATAAAATCTTTTTTTTTTTTTAAAGAGAGAAACAAATGAAAACGACATGGGCGCTGGGTTTAAGGGAAGATCCAGTGGGTGGACAAGGCGCGCCGGTCCAGTGCTGATAACCTGTGGTGGGCAATCCAGAGTCGCCCGTCAGAGGGACAGATGTATGTGCCCTTTGGCCCAGCCGACGTACCCACATGTCTGTGAAATAATGAAAATAACGGGACAATCATGGCAGTCTTGTTTAATAATGATAAACAAGAGGGATGCCTAGGTGGCTCAGTTGGTTAAACTACTGCCTTCGGCTCAGGTCATGATCCCAGCATCCTGGGATCGAGTCCCACATTGGGCTCCTTGCTTGGCAGGGAGCCTGCTTCCCCCTCTGCCTCTGCCTGCCACTCTGTCTGCCTGTGCTCGCTCTCGCTTCTCTCTCTATGACAAATAAATAAATAAATAAATAATAATGATAAACAAGAAGACGACATGGGCTCTGATGGGTCTTTTCTAAGGGACAGCCTGGGACCGGCAGATGCCAGGCAAAGAGACAAGAGTCATCTGGCTGTATGGGTGTTGGTGTGTCTGCTGGACCAGTCTTGTTCCACGACCCTCAGATCCCACCTGAGAAGCGACTGCCACGTGCTGGACTGTTCTAGCCAGAAAGGAGCCAGCTGGTAAGGGCGTTGTGTGCCCAGCCCGGAGAAGCAGGTCATTTTTGTCCTTCATTCTTTTCCTGCTACTACCCTCCTCCCCACCACGGCGCTGTGCTGACTTGGGCTGTTCTGTAGCTCAGTCTTCGAGGGGATGTGGAAACCCTCGAAGGGTTTGAGAGGTTTCCAAATCTCTCCAGTGTGGCCCTGTTGAGTTCTTGGGGAGGGGCGAGGGTGTCAGCTCTCCACTGTGGAACTCTCGCTTCTCTTTCCCTTAAAACAGAGTATTGAAATATATGCACCGCCCCCCCACTCCCCGAAAGGGGCTCCCACAACATCAGGAGGGAAGAAACACGGGTGGTCAAGAAGAGGGAGGAAGGGTCCTCAAGGCATCGACCTGGAAGCATCTATGGGACCCTGGTCCCCACCTGCACATGAGGAATGAATATAATGTGAAGATTCCTGGTCCCTACCCAGAACCCACCGGGTCAGAATGTCTAGGGGCTCATGTTTAAGGAGCACTCTGATACAGATGGAAAGTTCTACAATCATTGGCTTGTAGTATTTCTTCGTTCTGGAAGAACTGAGCCCCTTTCTCAGTGGGGTTTAAATAACAGCCATATCTAACTCTACAAATTACAGTTCACAAACCACAACTGATCAGACTAGTTAAAATTCACAAGATTTATGTCTTAGATCAGCAAGGCTGGGGCTTTCAAGCTGTGGAAAATGGGAGGGGGAGATTCTGAACAGAGCTCTTCTTTAAAAAAAAATTAAATGTACTTATTTGAGAGAGAGACAGAGAGAGCAAAACAGGCACAAATGGGGAGGAGAGGGAGAAGCAGGCTCCCCACTGAGCAGGGAGCCCCTCGCGGGGCTCGATCCCAGAACGCTGAGATTGTGACCTCAGCTAAAGGCAGATGCTTATCTGACTGAGCCACCCAGGCGCCCCAGAACAGAGGTCCTGATTGCGAGTTCACAAAAGACAGCCAGAATGGTCATTTTAAAATCAAAATGCATGTCTCCTCCCTTGCTCAAAATTCCTCAATTTCTTCCCATGCCCTTCAGATATGGTGGCCGAAGGAGGCCTTCTCATCTTTTAATTTCTCTCCCTTCCCACTCATCTGGACACATTCATTTTTCTCTCAGGCCCTTGGGCTCATAATATGCTCTTCCACCCCAGGACCTTTGCACATACCATTCCCCCTTCCCCTTGTCTTATTAAATCTTCCTTATCCTCCATATTCCTTTCCTTTAGAGATCCAACATGAAGAGAACCATACATGTCTTTGTGGGATTCTTTGACTTAATGTGTCTCTCCTGGCAGCTTTCTGACTACAGGGACCATGACTTATTCTACCATCACTTTATCCCCAGGCTTGCCTCCGTGCTGAGGTTCCAGGTAAATATTTGTGGAAGGAATGAGTGATAAAAACAGAAAGCTAGCCTGGTGAAAACAGGCTTCCATTTGCCGAGAGAGAAGCAAATTCCTTACAGGATAGAGAAAGAAGTCTGCAGGGCAAAACCCTGCAAAATCAATATGGACTTTTTCCCTGAGCCCAATGATTACGAGGGACTTTTATTTTCTTCCTTATATTGTGCTTTCTCCCAATTTTTTAAAAGAAGCATGTGATGACCTTCCATTATCGGAAAAAGTAAACGGTCTCAAAATCTGATGACATCAACAATCAGCACGATACATCCGCCTCGCCAGTGAGTCTGAATCTCCGGAAATAAGACTGTCTCTTCTTTAGGATTTACTCAGGTAAATGAAACAATCCTTTTTCTTTGCTAGACATAACCTCTGGGTAACCTTGAAGATGACTTTTTATTAATATGTATTTCTGAACTTTATTTAGTGAAATGACCTCCCGGGGTACAAATAACATAAACTATAAATTGGCTGTTGAATTAGTCCTCAGCGTGCCTCGTGGCTAATCAAGGGTGATTCCTCTCATCAGAAAAGCCCAAGGAAGTCAGCAGAGAAGCAATTTTCACCTTGTCTTATTTTACAGAACTAGAAAATGTTGACACATCCACAAGTTTCAATTTTTCAAAATGGGCCTGCGTCCCTGCAATCCTTTTTAAACAAATCTCTACTCCCAAATCCATTTAAGCTTTGGGAAGAGGATTTGTCTAAGAGAAGACAGAAGCGCCCATCAAAAGTCTGTTCACAAAACATTAGGCAATTCATGTGTCATCCGTTCTCTAGGGAGCCAATGTGAGCTTGTGCTTCTGGAAATGCAGCCGATTGCTTCATAAATCAATGTGACTGTGGCTGGCGGGGGTGACTTACTTCTTAAACCAAGTCTGAGGAGCAGTAGGCAGTCAATTATTTTTATACAGTGAATGCAACTCGATTTCCGTCTATATAAAAATTGTCCTCATCAGTACCTTTTTTCCATACAGCTTGTTAATGTCAGTGGCTCCCCATTTTAATCCTGTGTGCATTTAAGGAGTCTTCTCAATCTCCATTTCATGAGCCCATGTTAACAATCATGGTGTCATTTACTTAGAATCATGTGCCAGACACTTTATGTACATTTCTCACTTAAGCCTTACAACAACCTCTGAGGTCAGTGGCTTAGAGACAGGGAACATGAGCTCAGAGAAATCAAGGAATTTGCATGGAGTCACACAGCCAGCCCATGACCTAATGAGATTCAAACCCAGGTCTGTCCATCTCTGAAGCCTACAGTTTTCTAACGCCATACTTAAGTTTGAAACACAGATCTCTGTTTCTACTTTGGCCAGCCATGAAAGAAGACTACCTAAAATCCGTCCCTAGCTGTGATAAAGAAGAATATGCAATTCTTTTTTCTTTTCCCCCACTTTGTGCACTGAACAGATATTTCTGTGTCCTTCCTTGTAGGGAGGCCACATCATGGATAAGAACCTCAAGGGCCGGTCCACTGGGTTATTTTTGAATTTGAGAGTTTCTGATAAACTCAGAAAATTAGGAATAAGCAATTAATATAGGTTTATATTGCTTTGATCACTGCAGAGCACTGGATGTTCTGGCTAGTGCATTAAAACAAGAAAAAGGAAATTAAGGGTATTAAGATCTTTTCTGGGGCACCTGGGTGGCTCTGTGGGTTAAGCCTCTGCCTTTGGCTCAGGTCATGATCTCAGGGTCCTGGGATCGAGCCCCGCGTTGGGCTCTCTGCTCAGCAGGGAGTCTACTTCCTCCTCTCTCTGCCTGCCTTTCTGCCTACTTGTGATCTCTGTCTGTCAAATAAATGAATAAAATCTTAAGAAAAAAAGATCTCCTTTTCTGAAAGGAGAAATGCAAGTTTTTATTTGTAGATGGCATGATTGTTTATGTGTAAAATCCTAATAAACCTATAAAAGCTTTCTAGGGGCACCTGGGTGGCTAGGTCAGTTAAGCACCTGCCTCTGGCTCAGATCATGATCCTAGGGTCCTGGTACTGAGCCCCACATCAGCTGGGGGAGGGCCTGCTTCTCCCTCCTTCTCCCTCCACTGATCCCCTTGTTTGTGTACTCTAAGCTCTCTCTCTCTCTCTGTCAAATGAATGAATAAAATCTTAAAAATAAAACAAAAAATAAATCCTAGAAAGTTTAGTTATGGTTGCAAGATAGCACAAAAGCATACAAAATTCAACTGTATTTCTAGATACTGTCAATGAATATGTGGACACCATATTAAAAATATAATACCATTTACAATCATTAAAAAAGATGAATACTTAAGTGTATATCTAACAAAATGTGCACAGAGCTGGTATGCTAAAACTACAGAACATTTATGAAAGAATTCAAAGACACCCCTAAACAGAAAGAGAGACATACCATGTTCATGGATTGGAAAACAACAGAGTAAAGATATCAGTTTTTCTCATACTGATATATTGGCTTAAATATAATTCCTGTCAAAATTCCAACAAGATATTTTGTATATATAGACAGGCTTATACTAAAATTCACGTGGAAAAGCAAAAGAACTAAAATAGGTAAAAAGAAAAAAATTTTTTAAAGAAGGATAAAATGAAAGGAATCACTCTATTTGTGTGAAGACTTACATAACTACTGCCATCAAGACTGTGTTGTATAGGTAGGGGGACAGACACATGGATCAATGAAACATACAGGAAACTCAGAAATAGCTCCCACACAAGTATGCCTAAATATTTTTGACAAAGCTCCAAAAGCAATCAATGGAAAAAGGACAGTCTTTTCAATCAATGGTGCTGGGACACCTACACATCCACATGCAATAAAAAAGAACCTTGACCTAAATCTCATGTCATATATAAAAATGAACTCAAAATAGTTCATGGATTTAAACACAAAACCTAGAAAACTTTTAGAAGAAAACATATGAGAAACCCCTTGGATCAAGACTCGGCGATGTATTCTTGGACAGGACATGAAAAGCATGATTCACGAAAGAAAAAAATGATCAGCTGAAGCTAATCAAAATCTAAAACTTCTGCCCTGTGAAATATTCTGTTAAGAGAATGAAAAGATAAACAATTGGCCAGGAGGAATGATCTGCAAGCTCTGTATGTGAAAAGGGACACATATCTAAAATATTTTTTAAAAAACTCTCAAAACTCTGTAGTGAAAAACCAAACAATGTGATTAGAAAACGGGCAAAAGACATGAAGGGACATTTTACCAAAGAGGATGTGCACACGGCCAAGAAGCCCATGAAAAGATATCCAACATCACTAGCTATGGGGGAAATGCAAATGAAAACCATGGGGAGGCATCATGATACACCAGAACAGCTAAAATAAAAAACCAGTGATAATACCAGTTGCTGGTGAAGATGTAGAGAAACCGTGTCCCATACATTTGCTGGTGGGGATCTCAAATGGTACAGCTACCCTGGACAACAGGCTGGCATGTTTCTTTAGAAACCATACACTTCCCCTCTGATCCAGCAATCACACTCCTGAACATTTATCTCAGAGGAATAAAAACTTGCATTTACACAAAAACCTGAGCTCAAATGTTCATAAGTGGATTTATCTGTTAGAACCTCAGGTTAGAAACAATCAAAATGTCCTTTAATATGTGAATGGCTAAGCAAACAATGTTACATCTACACCATGGAAATATTACTCCACAACGAAAAAGAAACAGGCCAAAAACCTAAATGGATCTCAAGGACATTATGTTGAGTGAGAAAAAAAAAAATCAACCTCAAAAGGTCACATGTGGTATAATACCATTTATATAACATTCTCAAAATGTGATACAAGTCACAACAGTTTCCAAACGCCTCTAGAAAGGGCGAGAGGCCATTGCTCAAGCTGAGTACTTCAGGTGGCCCTTGGTGAAGGTCAAAGCAAAGCATCAGCTCCATGGCCCCATTTGGCTGGGGGGAGGGGATGTCAGGTAGGGCATCTGTACTCATGATCAGCAAAGGACAGAGGGTACATCACCCCTAATCTCATACTCATTTTCACTACACATGCTGGGGAGACCCAGTACATTCCGCAGGTGGTTATAGGTCTCACGTGGAGGGAAGATGTGGCTGTGAGCCAGAGGGTGGGCTTTTAAAGAGACTCAAGTCCACAGAACAGCACGGGTGTGGAGGGGGTGAGATGGGGAGATTGGGCGGGACCAGTTCTTACCTCTAAAACAAGGTCTGAGTCTTCATGCCTTCCAACAGTAGTACTTTTATTCAGGACAAAAAAGCCTTCTGCGCTCTTTAGGTAGGCTTTCATACTCTCTGCTTTCCCTAGAGGTTTGCGGAAAAAAATGTTGTTAGGAAAATGCGATCTTCTGATTGTTCAGTGTCACATTTAGAACGGATGAAATGCACCGTCACGTTTAAAGGAGAAATCAGCAGAGGAGAAATCAGCAGTGGATAGATGGACTTTACAGTGTGGTCACAATTTCTGCAGATTTTTAAGACTCTCTTTTTGAACAGTGACATCTAGCGAAGATGAGGTTGGTCCGGATCATCACAAAGAAGACATTTTTTACAGAAGTCAGAGCCCAAACTGCCAGTAGCTTAAACACCCCAACGATGACCCTGAATTCCATGGATAATTGCTGTCTGCCTCCCATGAAGCTCAGGACAAGGTTAGTTCTCTGACACAGAAACTATTCTGTCCCATACTCCTTACCCACCGCAAACTAGCTCTGAAACTTTGGGTGTGTTACTTCTTCTTTCTCTATGCCTCAGTTTTCTCATCTGTAAAATGGGGTTAATGATACTCTGCACCCCAAATGGTTCTGTGAGGATGGAATACAATCGTAAATGAAGCATTTAGAGTGGTGGCCGCTATGCACTGACCACACATTTGTCCCATTATTATTATTGTTGTTGTTATTGTTATAATAATTATTATGAATTTTGGGCTTATCAAACTCGGACCCAAGAAGTCGAAGCCTTCTACAGAGCTTCTGAAACTGCTGAGTCAATCATTGAGGGAATGGGCTTTAAAGGACACTTTCTTTGTAAATCACTCCATTTCTTCATATAATTAAGGGAAAAAGGGCAACCTTGAAAGGCAAACTATCAAGACTCAAGCTGGGACATACGTTCAGGACTCTGCCCATTGTTTCCCCCAAATTTTTTTTATGACAATGTCAGATACACAGGAAAAGTCAAAAGAAGTAGTTGGTGAACTCCTTTATACCCACCACCTAGATCCTACAATTGACACTTTGTTCGGTTTGCTATATCACACATCCCTCCATCTACCCACGCATCCATCCATTTTGTAGTTTGAGGCATTCCAAAGCAAGTTCTATACTGGTTTTTTAAAATATAAAAATCTCAGGGACTTCAGTAGGTTCCAAAGTGTTGATAATTCATATGATGCTTGACTTCTGATTTGAGGTATCTGTCCAGTTACACAGCAGAACATCCTCCATCTCAACACCATGTCCAAGAGCAGAAGCCTCTCTCTTTTCCTTTCAACAGAAAGGTCACTGAAATGTGAAGCTGTTGGAGTGGATAAAAACAAAGCTCATCTAGTTGTGGTCATAGAGGGTCTCGGGTCTGATTCTGCTTTTCTTTTCTTTTCTTTTTTTTTTGAAGATTTTATTTATTTATTTGAGAGAAGGACACAGCAAGAGAGGGAACACAAGCAAGGGGAGTGGGAGAGAGACGCAGACTTCCCACTGAGCAGGGAGCCCAATGTGGGGCTCGATCCCAGGACCCTGGAAACATGATCTGAGCTGAAGGCAGATGCTTAACCACTGAGCCACCCAGGCATCCTGGTTCTGCTTTTCATCCACATCCTCATCATCAGTGACTGAATCCCTCCTCAGTACCAGGCACTATTGTATTTTATACACATCGTTTCTTTTCCTCCTTGGAACAACCCTGTGAGGTAAGTATTGGTACTGTCCCACTTTACAGATGGCAAACTGAGACTCAGAGAGGTTAAGGACACATAGTAGCAAGTGTCAGGGAGACAGCTCTGAGCCTTTGCATGAAACTACTACACAACTGGCCCGCAGCTCAACCTCCCACATGTTCACTGCTGCTGGGTGGGGCAGAGTAGGCTGATGGTGGCTGGGGGTGGGGGGCAGGGGGAGGGACGGGGGAGGGGTGCATTGCACTGTCTCTTGACTCTTGGGACTTGTAAGAAAGTCCTTGACACCTGCATTCCATCCTCTGAAAGGAAGAAAAGACCCAACCTGGGGGTAAGAGAAATAAAAATAAGCCAGATAGTGTATTTTATACTTGTAAACTCTGAGAGCTATGGATACCTCACACGTATGTTTTCCTATAATGTGAAATACATTTTATTAAGTTCAGTGTCATTCACAGAAAGGGAGAGACGTTTCCTCTTCCCAAAGAACCATGCTCTATTGCTGTTAAATCACTTCAGTTACTCACTTCAATGGCAGAGGACCATGTTATCAAGCAACACATTCAAGCCTGATTAATCTGGAATGCAAACTTGGGAGAAATGTCTCTTCTGCAGGAAAAGCACAGGAAATGCCACTAAAAAAACCCCCAGAACTTGGATCGTGTGTATACTTGATTTTTAGCTCTCCCCCAAGATGTTCCCAAGGCTGATGACTTCTCTCTGCTCAGATGTCCCCCTGTGTGGCAACCGCCCGACCCCCCCTAGCTAAAGGCACCCTTGAGTCACTATTGGCATATGCCACTTGCTGTGTTTCCTTCCTCGTGCTTATCAATCTGGTTCCTTTATTTAGTTGTGTTTGCTGTTGGTTTTCTTTTCACTGAGATATATATTCCAGGAGAGCCAGAACTGTATTGTTTCTATTAAGAAATAATTCCTCATGGTTGCCTTGTGTGGTTGCCATTATGGAGCAAAAGCATTGATGAATTTTGTCCTGTGTCTTCTGCAAGGATCTGTAAGCTGGCCAGGCTAACTTCCTAGCTTGCAAGCAAGATAAAAGCTCAGACCCTTGGGACACCTGGGTGGCTCGGTGGGTTAAAGCCTCTGCCTTTGGCTCAGGTTGTGATCTTGGGGTCCTGGGGTCGAGCCCCGCATTGGGCTCTCTGCTCGGTGGAGAGACTACTTCCCCTTCACTCTGCCTGTGATTCTCTCTGTCAAATAAATAAATAAATAATCTTTAAAAAAAAAAAAAAAACAACAGCTCAGACCCTTGGCGGTTCCTCACAGCTTTGTTCATCACCCCATCTCCAGCACCTGGAGCCTTCTTGTCTGACATGTAGTAGATGCTCAGTAAACATTCGCTGCATGAATGAAAATGCAAATGACCCAGCAAAGCAAATCTGTGCAGCCAGCTGCCTACGAATCTTCCCATTCAGTGTCTACCCTGGATATCCTTTCTGGAAACCCTAAATGCTACCTGGGGTGTTTGGGTTGGACAGTATCTCTCCATCTTAATCTTGCCCTGCGCAGTCCACATCCTTGCCTGAAAGTAATTTGAATGTGTTAAGCTCTGGAAATTGGCTCTTACTGCCCTGAAGCACCAGGCCTAGTCAGAGCAAATCACCTGCCTACCCCCTGAGCACTCTGAAAGCTCAGAATTGGACTAGAGAAGTAGTATGTCTTTTCTGGGCTACAGGTCTTCAGTGGCCGGGGAGCTGCAAAGTTTCCTCAAGGAAGGGAATCAAGTCAAGGGATCTCTGACCATTGGGTGGGTGTTGTCCCTAAACCAAGGGAACCAGAGGGCACCTCTCCTAATCTCAGCTGTGTACACCAGTGGATATCTAAGAGCCGCATGTTTGGTGCCCAGGACGGTCCTGAAGCTCCTACACAAGCTACTTCTGGAGGCGGGGCAGGAGTCTGCATTTTCGGGAGGACCAGCTGGTGTTGGAGCATCTCCTCTGGGGTGCTCCTGGAGACCCGAGCCGGGATCGGAGAGGAGCTCCCAGGTGCCGCGCCTCCCCTCCAAGCTCTTGACCTCGCAGGGCCGACCTGGTCCGGTCCCAGGTGTCCGCCCGCTACCTCCTTCCTTGCCGCACTCACCTGGCCGGAGGGAGAAGCCCACGCTCAGTCCCTCGCCGAAACCCCGGCGGGATCGGGAGGAGCCCGGCCAGCTCCCGGGCGAGGCCGCCTGGCCGCGCTCCCGCGGAGTCTCCAGCCGCGGGCCAGCACCCCGCGCGCCCGCCAGGCCTGTGTACGCGCGTCGTCATGGCAACGCCGCCGGGCCGGTGAGGGGCGTGGCCTGCGCGGCGTGGCGGGGAGAGGGGCGGGGGCGGACGCGGAGGGGAGGAGGACCGGGGGCGGGGGCGGGGCGCCAGACACGCCCCCGAGGATCCCAGCCCTCTGCCGCGCCCCGCAGCATCCCCCCACCGCCCCGCCGCCTGTCGCTTAGGGATGCCCAGGCCCATTTCACAGATGCGGAAACGGAGGCGTAGAGGTCCCAGAAATAGCCGGCGGTTGTCCAGCAAGGAAGGAGCAGACTCGAGAGTCCTTCCTTCCGACTCTCCTTTGCTCTAGGCTGCGTGCGTGGAGGAGGTGGGGGCGGGGGGATGGAGCTGAACCAGGAGAAGCTTAGAGGTTTGAACCCCCTGCCCCACCGGGATCGCTACCCCTCTGAGTTGCAGCAAATCGAGTAAGCTGGGATGGGGTCGGGGGACCAGCACTTCTGGGGGTGGGGCCGGGAGAGGATGGGGTGGAAGAGTTTTGAAAGAATGAGGGTTTTTTTATGTGCTGGGGAAAGGATCCCCCCCCCCCCATTCTTGTTCTTCCTTGTCAAAACTGACGTTTATCCGGCCATTTGTGTTTTGGTTTTTGGTTTCCCCTATCTCTACAAACATCTGAGTCCCCAGAGTTGACCCGCATCAGTCTTGTCCTTGGAACCCCCACCATGGGCATAGAACTTGGGGAGAAGCTGTGTGGAGAAAACATGCAAATCTCAACCATCTCCCACCACCCCCATGTCCCCTTCTACCTGCGAGCACAGCAGCCCAGCTGGGTACCTACCTAGAGAATGCTTCCCTTCCCTGGCAGGAGATGATGGCCAGCAAGGTGCCCCCAGAAAAACTCAAAAGCATTTAAGAAAGATGAAATGTGGCAGAGTCTATCTTAGTCAATCAGAACAAGATCTAAGAGAGAACTCATGGAAATGGACATAGTGAAGATGCTCAAACATGCCTAGAGGCTTTTTAGAAATGCAGATTCCCAGGCACAGACAGGCCCTCACACAGGGTAGAAGGTTCTGCTTGGGGTTAGTGCCCCACAATCAGAACCTAGGCATAAAGTTAGGAATTGACCACAGAAACTGGGGCCTGAGTAATAATAGCTTCAAGGGACAGGGAGGGTTAGGCTCAACTTCCTAGTGCCTTTCTGCCTCAGGGCCTTTGCACCTACCATTTCCCCGTCCCTACAAAGCAGTTCTACCAGGGATCTCCTTTGCCTCCATAAGATTTTTACTTGAATACTGCCCTATTTCAAATTCTTTTTAAAAATCCAGTATGCAAGGAAGAGCAACAAGAACAACAAAACAAAACAAAACAAAACAAAAATCTCCACGCTTTCTCGCTCTTCTCATTTGATCGCTTATTCTCTAACATCCAATTTGATTTATCTCATTCATCTGTCTCCCTGCCCCACCCTCCAGAGAAACTAAGCTCCAGGAGGGCAGGGAGTTTCTTTTTTGTTTAGTTCACTGCTGGATCAAGTACCTAGAACAGTGCCTGAGTGAATGAGTTGGGGGAAGCGGGGAGCCCCTGACACTCACCCACAGCCTGGCTTCCTACCTTCTTGGGCTGCTGTGCTGATCTGTCCTGATCCCAGGACATGTTTTCTCTAGCCAGCTGCCCAGACCTGGACCTCCCCCTCCACACCTGATTTAGCCCCCTTCTTGTCCCCAGCATGAGTGGGGACAAGAGGATGCAAACTTGCTTACTGCCAGGCAGACCCTAACGGAAGCCAGGCTGGCCATGAGCCGGAGCAGCCCGTGGCCCCAGACAATTTTTGAGAGATCCTATGTGGCCTGTAGCCCATCCCACTAAAGAATATGAAACTGAGAGCAAAGCTGGCATTCAGACCCATAGAGCAGAAACTCCTAAATCTTGATTGGACTCCCCTTCCCCCAAATGCCACACTGTTATCTCCAAGGGTGTGTACAATCCCTGAAACACAATAACATGTAATCCATCTGAATTTCAAAAACAGAAAATAAAACACCCTAATAACATATGGCTGTATGATTTCTTGGACTGAGAGAGAGGGCTGTAACTTGCAAATAAACCATGATGGGGTGTGAAAAATATTGCCCCTGAAGGAAAAAATACAGGTTTCTAGATTTATGGGCTCCTTGGTGATACTTGTCATCAGTGTTCTCAGCTGTGGGTGGCTATGAAAGCCTTGTTGTGCCGTGACTCCCGTCAGAAGTGCTTGTGTGTGAAGGACCTGGGTTCGAGTCCCGACTCTCTTGTTCCCAGAGACGCCTTGCCTGAAGAAAGTAGGAAAAGGGGCCAGGCCAAGAGAGGGCAGCTGGGGCCTGCCAGCAAACTCAGAGGTGCACACGCTGGGCTTCCTTCCTGGGTGAGGGGCTCTGCCCCTCTAGAACTTTATTCTGTGTCAGCCGCCTTCCCTGGGCTGTCCTTGATTGGGGAGAATGCCCCCCCTGCCCCCCCTTCCCACCCTTCCCAGAGCTGCCTGTTCCTCCCAGTGCCTTTGCATCCCAAATTGAAATGAAGGTCGGGAGGCTTTCCCAGCCTCTCTGGGGTGAGGGAGAGGCAGAGAAAGAACAGGGACAGGAGCATGGGAGAGCCGGCAGGGAGCAGCCAAGCTGCTGAGTAGGATGACGAGGGGAGAGCAGACGGGCCAGCCCACTGGAGGCTCCAAGGCCACGATAACCTGACCTTCTCAAACGGACTCTGGTTGCTGGTTCAACGCCTTCATTTCTCCTGCAAGTCAGTCTCCAGAGTCAGGCCCCTTGGTTCCTCCGGCTTTGCCACAGGAGCGGGTGTGTGCGCTGTTTGCACACGGCTGAGTGCACAGATCCCACCGTGGGTGTGTTCTTCCCATTTCTACTGTCCTCACTTCTGCCGCCATGTCGGGTGGCGATGGCGAGGCGGGGATGCTGAGGATTCCGGGGCCGGTAAGTGTAAACGACGCAACTGTGCCCAGCACAACAGACCCGCTCTGTGAGTGTTTGCAATGACCAGTGTCCCTTTCCTTTGCTTGTTTTGGTTTCTGGATGGTATGGGAGGGCAGCCCAAGGTCACAGACACCCTGGGGAGGACTTTGATTTGCCTCAAGACTCAGTCTCAACCCAGAGCAAAGGTGACCTCTGACCAGTGGCACGTGATCTTCCCCTTTGCCACCTTGGGACCTTTCTGGGTGTGGGTGTCAGAGACGGGCTGAGCTCCCTTCCCTTATGTCCCCTGTAGGGCTTCCTGAGAACCCACCTGGTCTCTCTGGGGTGGGACCTGCTGGGAAACTCCATAAATTCTACTTTCAGGCTACTGGACAAACAAACCTCTGCTGGGTTTTTTTTTTTTTTTTTTTGCAAGAAACAATGAACCTTTACGAATGTGGTTTGCAAGACCAGGTAATACATGCCTACACGTGTGAGGTACCAGCTACTATAGCATGCACAGTTTTAGCCAGTTCTTAGCCTAACCCATTTTACAGAAATGGGCACGGAAGAGTCAGGTGACAAAGTTGTGAACCTTGTAACAGGTCGGACTGGGATTCAACTCCAGAATGCTGCATCTTTGGCAAACTGTTATCAAAAAAAATAACACATTTTGAAATACTGAAAAGTGCACCAGTCATAAGCATACACTTGAAGAATCCTTTCAAAGTGCTCGCATTCACCTAACCAGAGCCCAGATCCACAAGCAGATTGCCAGCCCCCCGCCCGGCCCCAGAAGCCTCCCTGTGCTCCCTTCTAGTCATTTCCTGCCTACCACCCTGACCTCCAATATCGTAGATTAGTTCTGCTTGGTTTTTGAGCTTCGTTTAAGTGGAAATATACAGATTCCATTTTCTGTCGGGCTCTTCTCACTTTCCTAGTGTTTGTGGGATTCGTCCTTGTTGGGTGATGTCACTGGCTCATTCATTCTCACTGTTCTACTGCATTCCACGGTGGTAGTTATCTAGCCTTTCATAACAAATTACGACAGAACAACACACCCTTATCATGTCATAATTTCTGTGGGTCAGGAATCCGACCACTGCTGGGGGTGGGCGGATTTCTGCTCAGGGGGTCTCACGGCCTGCACCAAAGGGTTGGCCGAGGCCAGGGGTCTCATCTGAGACTCAGACGGGGAAGAATCCACTTTCAAGTTCAGGTGGTTGTTGGAAAGATTCAGGTCCTCGAGGATAGTTAACTGAGGTCCTGAGAGCCTCACCACCTTGTTGCCTGTTAGCTGGAGGCGCCCACTCTCTGTTGGCTGGATGGACTTCTCCCTAAGGTGGCTTGGTTCATGAAAGCCAGTGAGAGTCAATGGAGGGAGAGTCCTAGTGAGATGGGTGTTGCCATCTCATGTAATGTAACCACAGAAATGACATTCCATCACCTTTGCAGCCTTGCGCTAGTTGGAAATAAGGTACAGGTCCTACCTACGCTCAAGGGGAAGGGATAGCCCAGAGGTGTGAACACCGGTGATCACTGGGGGTCATTGTATCTGTCTTTGGGGGATAGTCCTCCTGGGTATACACCTAGGAGTAGAACGGCCGGGCCACGGAGAACTCAGATGCCCAACTGTAGAAGATTCTGCCAAACATTTCTCCAAAGGGCTGGTACCATCTACAATCCTTGAGCGGTTGGGAATGTTCCATCCAGATCACCTGATTTTCAATACTATCCTCCCCTCCTTACAAAGGAGGGGTCCTGGGGTTCCTCAGGACAGGAGGTCCTCAACTTGGCCCCAGATCAGAATCACCAAATTTGGGGGCCACATCTCCAGACTTCATCGTTTGAGAGCTGGAATATGAACTGAACGGCACGCTCCATGAGGCAGGGACCCTTGTCCTCACTGAGCCATTCTTGGTGCCTACAGCAGGCCCTGTCAGTGGCTGGCACTCAGTAACATTTTTTTAAAAGATTTTATTTATTTATTTTAGAGAGAGAGAGAGAATGAGAGAGTGTGTGCCATGCAGGCAGAGGGGCAAAAAGGGGGAGAGAATCTCAAGCAGGCTTCGTACTGAGCGCAGAGCCAGACATGGGGCTTGATCTCATGACCCTGAGAAACCAAGAGTCAGAGGTTTAATCGACTGTGCCACCCAGGCACCTCTACATTTCTTTTTTTAATTAAATGTGCAAGTTCAGGCTCTGCGGTTCACACTGATAGGCCTCAGAGAGGGTGTGAAACTCCTGAAATCAGGAGGAAACTTGGATGTATCGAAGCCCTGTGTGTTTTTCAGGGAAGAGGGCCCAGAGCCTTAACTAAAGCCTTCTCTGGCAAAGGCTGAGAGTCACTGTGATTGGATCCAGTCTGGCTCGGTTATCTGATCACTGTAAGAAACAGCTGCTCCTGGGGAAGGACAGAGCTTAGAAGAGAGGAGAGGGAGTGTGCTTGCTCGGACGGGGCGCCAAGGGACACTTTACGGCATTTGGACTTCTGACCCAGGGTGACTTTGGGTCTGGCTGGCCTAGCAACTCCCCGGTCTTGTGGGGCCCTCCCCGTGTCTGCTTGTTGAACAGCCACTTCCAGAAGCCTCGATTTCCTTCTGCAGGAGCCGAGACGAGCCGCACCTTCTCAGAAAGCTTCTCGGTGTATCCAGTTCGAGATGACCTCATCATTTGTCACCCTCTGTCTGGTTTTCTGGAGGTTTCCCAGCATCGCGCTGCTGTCTGCATTCTTTCATCCTTTCAACAGGGCTCCTGTTTTCTGCTTTTGGTCATTCCCGTCACATGATTTTAATCTTCCTTCCCGAGCAGATCAACCTCATGCCCCTCTAAGACATTTCTTCTCAGGTTTCCTCTGAATCATTTCGTTCGGGCCAGATACGGCCAGCTTTTCCTCCTTCCTGCCGGCACTTGACATAGACCCTCTCTTTTCCCCAGAACAACTGTCCTTTCTTTCTGGTCCCTCACTTAGGTCCTCGTCTTTCACCATGTTTTCTGACTTCTCCTGTGAATGGATTGTTTTTTGAAATTCAAGTCTCAAGGATCATCCCTTCTAATCTGGGTCTGAATTTGGATCACCGTCAAGAGACACCTGGGACAGGAATGTTGCTGGGTGGTTAGACTCCTCAGCAGGAGGGCTGAGCGCTGAAGGGGGTGTCAGAGGGACCTGGGCAGAAAGAGGGAGATACATTCTTCTGCTATGGGGTGGGACATGGGGTGGGGGCCCCTCAGAAAGGTCCTTTTAAGGAAAAGGAAGCATTTTACCCAAGTCTTGAAGGGTGGGTAGGATTCTAGGCAGTAGAGCAGGGAGAGAAGATTCTATGGAAGGAAGGGGCAGTGGGAACAGAGGCTAGAAGACCAGGAATGGGAGAGGCTAAGCATGATCCTGCAGAGTAAGAGGGAAGGCCAGATGCTGAGACTGGAAATGGAGACCCATGCCAGCCCTTACAGATGTTTGTTTGGCTTTCATAGTGTCTTAAAGACTTGTAAGTAGTTGCTGAAGGGTTTGGTCTCCTTCTGTGGAGTGACAGAGAAACCGAATCCAACTGGAGTCAGCATGAAGCAAAGTCATTAGTTACCACTGACAAAAAGTCTAGAGGGAACAGCTGGGTGCCAGCCCAAGTGATGTCATCAAGCCCTGGCCTCTCTTCAGCTCTCTGCCATGCTTTTAGCCATGTGGGAATCCAAGCTCAGAGAGAATCCCTGTATCATGGGCACAAAAGGGCTGCCACAGCTCTGGTCCTTACATCTTCTCATGAATCCGACAGGGGACAAGGGAGAGTCTTTTCCTGAAGCTTCCCCTGAAGGCTTCACTGCTTCTTGTTTGCTCTGATTGGGGAACAGACCCATTCCTGAGCCTGTTACTGAGGCCAAGTGACTGCTCTGCTCTGACTGGCTGAGGTTTGAGTCACACGCGTCTCCCTGCCTCCAGAGACAATCCACACCGTCTCTGAGAGAGAAGGCTGAGACGGGGAGACATGTGGTCCCCAAAGGGGGATCATAACACCATGCTGTTTTAGAAGAGAGGACCCGAGTGATGAAAGCTGCAGATATCTCTCACAGTGGCCCATGTGTATAGACCATTTTAATTTACATTCAAATCTGGATTAATGCCTTTTCTTGGAAAATGGGAACCTGGGCTGTATTCTTGCATCTAGATCAGCAGTCTGTGAGGGCTGAGGGGGCTGCCCTCTAGATACGGTCTGCGTTCTCTCTGCCCACTGCACCGCTCACTTTCCTCTCTGGCAGCTGGGAGCACTTGGGTTTTTATCCCCAGCATAATTTGATTCCGTAAATAAATCTGTTTCTCCTACCAGAATGGAAATGACCAAAGAACAGGGGTCAGATAGCGCTCCCCATGCTGCCATAAACTCCCGAGGACAAATGCCGATCGTTTTTGATAGTCTCATTCCTTGCTCAGGCTTAAATAACCTCTTTGGGAAAAGGTTTAGTACGTGATGATTTTAGAAGCTGCATCGGAGCATTCCAGGGTCTGAAGTCCTCGAGGGTGATGGGTGGGTGGGTGGGTGTGCGTCTCTGGCCCACTCTGGCTCCCCCTGGCTTGTTTCTCAGATGTGGAGGGATTTGATTTTGATCTCATCTTGGATTGAACTTAACCTGCGGGAACCCTGAGGAACCCCTGAGGGGTCTGACTCCGGGCTGCTTTCCTTTAGGAAAGCTTTTTGTTGGTTTCAGCAGGAAGCCAGGAATGCTAACAACCTGTAACCACTTCCATTTACTCCCTTAGTCTGGAGTTTTCCCACCGAAGGCATGGAGTGGGAATGTGAACCCCGGGCCACACGTGGTTCCACAGCCTCAGGGTCTCCGGGTGACGGTCATCTTTATTATTACCGGGGCCATGATTAAATCTTTTCCCCTCCAGACCCACACTGAAAACAGACAGACTGCCTCCTAGCCTCCCTTTTCTGGTAGTCCAGGAACAAAAAAATTTTTTAAAGCCCTCTCGTTACCAGGATGTATAACACCTTTGAGGGTGCGGGCTCAGTCTGGGCATCCGAGCCTCGGCAAAGGTCCAAGTCTTACCTTCCCATTTCTAGCACCTGTTAATGTCCCTGTTTGGGACAGAGTTGTTTATTATTTATTTATTTATTTATGCTGTGCTTGTAGCTCGCTCTACCAGTGCCAAATGCTCTCATGTTCCTTTGGGGCTGCTTACGGTAAAAAACTATTTTTATTATGGGACTTTTGAAACATACAGAATAGTAGAGAAAGGCTACAATTCAATGAGCTTCCAGTATCCATTATCTAGCTTCATTATTTTCCTAGTCTTCTCTCGTTTTTTTGGGGTTTTTTTCTTGATTTTTTTTTTCCTGGATTAATTTAAAGCAGATCGTGTTTTTTCAGCCAAAAATACTTCCTAACGGGAAGGGGGATTTCCACCCCCCGCTCTTTGCATTACCTGCCATCCTCCACCCCACACATTATCACACTGAACAATAATTATAATAATTCCTGAATATCATCTAACACCAGTCCATGCTCAAATTGCCTTGATTCTCTCAAAGACCTCTCTTCACAGCAGGTTTGTTAGAACAGGATGTAGATAAGATCCTCACATCCCATTTGGTTGTTGTTTATGAAATCCCTTTTCTTCTGTAAAGGCAACCCCTCCTCCCACCCGACCCCCACCCCCATTTTCTCAGCCACTGATTTATTGGAGAAACCAAGTCCTTTGTCCTGTAGAATGTCCACATCCCGGATGTGGCTGATGGCTTCCTCATGGTTTCAGTTTACTTGTTTCAGTGAACTAACATATTCTAACATCTTCTCCGTATTTCCAGTGAACTAACAATTAGATCTCGAAGTCTGATTACACCCAAAGTCTTTTTGTTGCCCAGACCACTTCGTGGGCGGTACTGTGCTCTTTCATCTACGTTACATAAATGTCTGGTTACAGTGGGTTAAGGCCTCTGCCTTCGGCTCAGGTCATGATCCCAGCGTCCTGGCATCTGGTTACATAAATGTCTGTTCATCCCATTTTTTTAAAGAATTTTTTTTTAAATTTGAGAGAGAGCACAGAGGTAGAGTGGGAGGGAGAAGCAGACTCCCTGCTGAGCAGAGAACCCCATGTGGGGCTCGATCCCAGGACCCCGAGATCATGACCTGAGCCAACGGCAGATATTTAACCGCCTGAGCCACCCAGGCGCCTGAGCCACCCAGGCCCCTGAGCCACCCAGGCCCCCTGCTCACCCCATTTTTCATGAGCCAGAGATTGATCTATGGGAGCAGGTCGGATAGACTGAGCCACCCGCCACAAAGTCCCCATCAGCTTTTTCTCTCCCAGTAATTTTTTATTTTCATTTTTAATTGTGGTAAAATGCACCTAATGTAGAATGTACCATCCTAACTGTTTTTAAATGTATAGTTCAGTAGTGGTAAGAATATTACATTGCTGAGTAACTCATCTCCAAAACGTTTTTGTCTTGTAAAACAGCACCTTCACACCCAATAAACCACAGCTCCCTCTACCCCCTCAACCCCTGACAACCACCCATCTATTTTCTGTTTCTATGACTCTGACTAGGTAGGTGCCTCCTAGAAGTGGAATCATGCAGGATCTGTCTTCTTTTTATGGCCGGCTTATTCCCTGGAGCATCATGTCCTGAAGTTCATCTGGGTTATAGCAGATGTCAGAATTCTTTTCCTTCTTAATAATATTCTATTGTATGTAGGCACCACATTTTGTTTATCCGTTCATTTGTTGATGGACACTTGGGCTCATCAGCTTTTTAATTAAAAGTTGTAGCCTTTTTTTGAGTATCATTCTCTAGACCCACTCTTTCCTTTGGAGTTGCTAAGTTGTGATTTTTCTGATTGCTGTCCCTTAGGTAAGTATTAGCTAGAATTCTTTGAGGAAGAAGGCTCTTCCTTCACCAACTATTTGTTTATGTTTATCATAAAATAGGGTTTGTTCAGGAGAGGCAGAATAAAGGATTGGTTTTCTTTTTCCTTTCTATGGGTCAATATTCAAAGTAAGAAGCAACTGTCAAAGTGACTGATGGGTTTTTAAAAATATCTTTAGGAATCTTTGACTCAAGGGGCACCTGGGTGGCTCAGTGGGTTAAGGCCTCTGCCTTCGGCTCAGGTCATGATCCCAGGGTCCTGGCATCGAGCCCCCGCGTCGGGCTCTCTGCTCAGCAGGGAGCCTGCTTCCTCCTCTCTCTCTGCCTGCCTCTCTGCCTACTTGTGATCTCTGTCAAATAAATAAATAAAAATCTTAAAAAAAAAAACAACGAATGGATAAATCTTAAAAAAAAAACACAAAAAACAAAACAAAAAAAACCCTGTAGATGTGTTGCAGCCCATCAAAGCCATTATGTGGGTTGATGTTCACACATACAATCTCCGCTGAGATGGGCTTTGTGTCCTTCATCTTTCCAGGTGGAAACCACACAATATTTAATTATAACCGTCCATTTTTGTATCACCTTGGGGTGATACTTTAGGGAAACATCTTTGTCTTAGTTTTCCTTCTCTGTACAAGGAAGTTGGACAAGATGAATTCTGGAACCATTCCTGCTCAAGACTAGTTTTTGTGGCATTTTCACGTAAGATGACTCATTCAACTCTCCCAGTCTTGTGACCCAAGGCGATGGTCAACATCCACATTTTACTAACAAGGGAACTACCACCTGAGCAATAATATTTTTTTCCAATTTCCCATCCTGCATTTTTTCCCATTAGACTTCAAGCTCCGGTTCTCAGACATATTTTGTATCTCAGGGGACTTGTGACAATATCTGGAGATCTTTTTATTGTCACACATGGGAGAGGCAACTGTCCTCTAGTTGGGAGAGGCCAGGGATGCTGCTAAACATCTTAAGGTGTGTAGGACAGCGCGCTCCCCATCCCACATCAATGTCATCCCGCCCCAAGTGTTAACCGTGCCAGAGGCGAGAAACCCTGACTTGCATATTCCTCTTAATCTAATGTTTCTTCAGCGAAAGGATGTATAAAAATGTACACATCTGAGAATTCAAGTACACACAAAATACAGTCTGTTCCTAACATATCCACAGAACTTAGCCATTTGGCGTTCTTCTACATTTCCCCTCCAGTCTTATTTCTGGCTCCTATTTTTCCCCTTGAGACTGTTCTATTATTGGCAAAGGGAAGATTAATGGGCAATTTTTATTGCTTTCAGGCCAATGAGAAAACATTATGCCTTGATTTTTTTTTTTTTAACTTCGGAAACAAACATCAAAATCAAGTTTTATCCCATAGAGCAGTCAGCTTTTTGGGGTCCCATTCCTTTGCCATTTAGATCGATTGAATGGATGTTTTCCATAAACTTAGCATTACCTTGGAAAGTCATTAAAGTTATGGCTCACGGCTTCTCCCCTATCCCTTCTTCTGTATTGATTTAAAACAACCCACCTGGTGCTGGAGTGAATTTACCATTGGCAATTGCTAGAGTGGTGTGTCCTTGCCTATTTGAAAAGTCAACTTGTGAACTAGTACATTGAATCTGATTTTTTAAAAGGCAACTAATATGTCAGAAACAAAAAAAAGCAGCTTTTTATTTTATTTTATTGGTTCAATTTTTCAAGTTGAAGTAAGGCAGATGTATTTATTCGCTTGCTTATATTATGTATTCACACACTTTCTCTTATAAACACGTATTTTACAGATTGTCTAGCTGCTATCACACTGTTACATCATCTTTCCCTCTTTTGTGTTTTGTTAAAGTAGGTGCTAATAATTTTTCTTGGCTGGACACAACCGCCAAGATGATTTCTTAAAATAAGACATCTTGGGGTCCCTGGGTGGCTCAGTTGGTTAAGCACCTGCCTTTGGCTCAGATCATGATCCCAGGGACCTGGGATCGAGTTTCGCATTGGGTTCCATGCTCAGCGGGGATCCTGCTTCTCTCTCTGCCTCTGCTTGCCACTCTGCCTACTTGTGTTCTCCTCTTCTCTCTCTGACAAGTAAATAAAATCTTAAAAAAAGATATAAAATAAGACATCTTGAGGAAAAATAGTAAGAACATTCAAGCTCCCAGTCAGTGGGGATCCTGTTTCTCCCTCTCCCTCTGCCTGCTGCTCCCCCTGCTTGTGCTTTCTATGAAATAATAAATAAGTAAATAAAGAAGTAAATTCTGGGAAAAAAGTTTCCATGCACCTTTCAAAGTTTATACAGTACTGAGCCCAGTTTATCCCTGAGAAGCATGTTATATCACTGACACTGTTTTTTGTTTGTTTGTTTTTCCCTGAGAAGATTTACATCCCAGAAGTTCAGGCCTTAAGTTTTGCTTCTCAAATTATATTGTAGTTGTATTATTTTGAAATGAAGCCTTCATTAGTATGCTTTTAAGTAACCTAAACTTTTTAAAAATCTATTTAAGTTTGTAAATACTGACTATTATCTTTCCCACATCCTTTAAATGACAGTTAATAAATTCCGATGGAGAGTTTTAATGCACAGAGGGGGGCGCTGCGGATGGACAAAAGGAGGAGAGATTTGTCTAGATCGTGCCGTGGGGAATCCGATTTATAGTTCTGGACTGGAGTGGAATAGGAAAATGGGATAGGAAAATGGTCTTTGTAAAAATGACAGGTTTTTTTTTGTTGTTGTTTTTGTTATTTTTTAAAGGAAAATCATAAATACCACACTCGGGTTGGTCTCCAGGGATGAGGTTTGACGATTTGAAGTTTTCTTGTTTTTGATGGCACTGACACAGGGTGGCCAGGCTCTATGCCCAGAGCCCCCAACTGCCCAAGAGAATGGATCTTCCTTTATCTAGGGAAGGATTTGTCAACTTTGGACTATTGACATTTGGGGCAGGGTAACTCGGTTGTAGGTAACGCCCTCTGTATTGTAGGATATTTAGTAGCCCTCCAGCCCCACTAGATGCCCGAAGCAGCGAACCTCCCCACCCCCGCCACTATCGTATTCCAAATGGCTCCTGGGCAGCAAAGTCAATCCTGGTGGAGAACCACTGATCTAAGGTGAAGATGTCCAGTTCTGGTATTTGTGTGAATGTTTTCCATTGTCACCAGGAGCTAAGAATGTGTTGTCACACGTTGTATCTGGGGGCTGGTTGGTTTGTATCAGCATGTCATCTGTCTGCCTGCCTTCCTCCCATGTGAAGTTGGTTCTCCTCCGAGGTGTCAGGTTCTGGGCCATCTTGTGATCTTTGTGATCTTTTGCTGGGGCCCTCACTGGTGATCTTTGACCTGAATGCCACACAACAAGGAAGCTAATGGACAGCATTGCCCATGAGCTGTAGGACTTTGGACATGTCTCTTGTCTGTTTTGGGCCTGATTCTCCCCCTGTAGGATTCCTGGGTTTGGCTCAATCACCATTCCCTATGGGGTATTCCAATGAAAAAAGGACCATGGAAGAGCCTTTGTGGGGAAGAAAGGTAGTGCGGCCAAATTGGTTTGGGGAGTGCTAGATCCTGCAACATCTGCTTGTAGATTCATAACGTGCATAAGCATGTGAGATGCTTTCTAGAATTCTCTGCACCCAGATCTCCATGTACCTCACTCCCCACTTTTCTCCAATGTTACTTCCCAAGAGACTTTTCTAATCACCCACCGGCAATGCTCTAGTGTCTCATCTTTCTTTACATAAATGCTCATTTTCTAACATTATGGCTTAAGTATTTATTTCTTTGTTCATTGTCTGTTTCTCTGCACCCAGAATCTAGCCTTGGTGTTAACAGGGACTTGGTCCATTTGTTTGCAGCTGATCCATATAGCATGTGGCACATAGTAGATGCTTAGTAAAAATGTGTTGTTTCACTTGTGGATTTCCAAATGAATTTTATCAGGGACTTTTTCACTTCCACTAATTAAAGTCCAGAGAAGCAAACTTGGGAATCGACAAGGTAGACCCTCTCTAAATCCTGAAAGCTGTGGCCTCCTGACATTCACTTTCTTAGGACAAGCCACTGGGTTCTAAAGGTACCAAAAATCTGGTATTAGGCTGGAGAGCAAACAAAATGGACTGACTTGTCCACTGTCCACAACGGAAGTTGCCATCTGGTGAACTGAGGAAGAGAGCGACCTTTTGCCTCAATGATCTGTGGCTCCCCTTTGTCAGAACTGTAACAGGTCTGAGAAAAGTGGGGGGAAAAACCTAACAAACAGGGGCGCCTGGGTGGCTCAGTGGTTTAATGCCTCTGCCTTCAGCTCGGGTCATGATCCCGGGGTCCTGGCATCGAGCCCCGCAGCAGGGCGCCGGCTTCCTCCTCTCTCTCTCCCCGCCTCTCTGCCTACTTGTGATCTATGTCTGTCAAATAAATAAATAAAATCTTAAAAACCAAACAAAAAAAAACCTAACAAACAAACAAACAAACAAACAACAAAAACAAAAACCGGGGTTAGGTGGAGCGTCCACTATGTGCTCACACTGTTTATGATGCAAAGGCCTTGCCTGTCTTCAAGGACTTTGGCTAAATTTAGGATCAGATCTCAAAAGGGGGTTTTCTGGGGGGGGACAAAGCATCTCTTAAAGAACCCAAGGGCTGGGCTGGGCTGGGCTTCCCAAGAAACAAAGACCAAGGACCAGAAATCTTATCTGCTTTGCTCACCTGTGGCCCATCAGGATGGGTGACTCCATCACCCAATGACGTCTCCATTCACTGCAGGACCAGTTCCTGAGGGGGCAGGGTCTAGCCCAGCTCAGCTTCTGATTGGTTCTCCTGGGTCAGATGGACAGTGCTCACGTGACACCAACATGGCTGCTGCGGTGCCTCCTCTTGGGCGGGTTGGGAGTGCCAGCTGGAGTTTTTCCTCTGCTCTTTCTTGGCCCTGGGGCTATTTAGGCTCAAGAACAAGTGGGTGGTGTCTTTAATTTTCTCCTGTATTTCTGCCCTTTTATGTTTACTTTAAGAACAGCAACATGATGGAGAGGAAAGGACTAGGAGCTTTATTCTGGCTTTTAGCTACCCTCCCACCTTTTCCTTTTTTTTGAGTCAAAAGAGAGAGGGCCCTGATCTGGACAAGGAGCAAAGAGGATGAGCATGCCTTGGGGAATTTTGAGGGGAAGGGGGTCCCCCGCTTTGACAGGTGGTTTTAACTTAATATTGCAGATGAATTTTTTTTTTTTTTTTTTTTTTTTTTTTTTTTTTTTTTTTTTTTTTTTGCCTCATCACTGTTCAGGTCTCCAGCCCACAGCCAACATTCCCAGCTAACACTCTCTCTGCCCTCCTCTAGACAAAGATGAACCATGCTCTATATGCTGCATGCAACAAATTCCCACAGACTTGTCAGCCTAAAATAATAGAAAGAAATGTATCTTCTCATGGTTCTGGACGCAGGAAGTCCAAAACTGGCATCAGCTGGGCCACAGTCAAGGTTGCAGCTCCCTTGGATGTGAAGGGAGCAATCCCCTTGCCTCCTCCAGCTCCAGGGCTGCGGGCTCTCCAAAGCTTGCAGACGCATCAGTCTAGCCTCTGTGCGCGTGGTCACACTGCTTCCTCCTTTTCTCTGCGTGTGCTGTCCCCCAGCTCTCACTTGCAAATGCACTTGTGGGTGGCATATGGAATTCACAGGAAGATTCCAGGATAAACTCATCTCAAAACCCTTAATGCAATCACACCTGCAAAAAAACCCTTTACCTTGTAAGGTATCTTCCACAGGTCCTAGGAATTAGGTCTTGATATCTCTTAGGGGTTATCATTCAGCCCACTACCAGCCCCAAACCTTTCTTCCCCTGGGGAGGGTGTAGGCTGGGCAGATTCTCTGGCAAGATGATTTATCAGAGCCCAGATTGAGGGCCCTTTCTGACATTTGTAAAACTTGCTATTCTCCTTTTCTTTTTAAAAGATTTATTTATTTATTCTAGAGGGGGTGGGGGCTAACTCCGTGCTCTACTCCGGCCTCTGCTCGGGGCTCACTCTCACCACCCTGAGATCATGACCTGAGCCGAAGTCAGGAGTCGGAGGCTTAGCCAGCTGAGCCGCCCAGGTGCCCTGCTAGTCTCCTTTCTTTTTCCTCCTGTTTTCTCTTCCCACCAGGAAGCATAAAGACTCACCGAAGAACAAACCCAGCCCCCAGATACATGGAGAGCCACAGCGGGGCTGAGGAGGGGGCTGTTGACCAGATCACGCCCCTGGGGTCTTAGCCACAAGCAGTTTCCTCCTAATAGATGGATTTGCATAAGGAAAGAGAAAGGTGGGAATTTAGGCCCTGCTGCCAATCCCGAGATAAAGAGGTGATTTCCCTCTCTACCTGCGGCCCCTTGTCTACTTAGGAGCTTTTAGGAAACATCCAGGGCCTCAGAATTCACTCTTCTCCCAGCCATGCAGACTCTACATCATGCTCACCAGTACCAGGAAGGCACCCCTGGACTCAGGCACTTCCCAGACTCCCACTCCATGGTCAAGACCCTGGTCCCAGATGTCACAGCCTCAGCAGTCAGCAATCCCCTGGGCATCCTCATTAGCTGAACTGCTTTCCCCCGGTTCCACAGGCAGGCACTGGGTCCCCTGAATGAGGACGCGCTCATCTAGCCTTTCTGAGCATACAGCCCGTCACTCTGGGCTGGGTCTCAGGGGGGATGCTGGGAGGGCGTTTAGGAGGGTAGAAGCTGCTGTCTAAAGAGCCACCACGTTCTGTCGGGCATGTGGGTCAATGGGGTAGCCCTGGCTCTTGGGAAGCACAGATCCTCCTTCGAAGTCTAGAAAAGCTCTTGACATTGAATGGCACAGTAGAGCGTTTAAAGACCTCAGGCCCTGAAGCCAGACGGGGCTCAGGCTCCAGGCCGGCTGCTTGCTAGCAATGTGACATGGGGCACTTGAACCTGAGCCTCTGGGAGCTACCCTTCACATGGCAGTGATACCAGGATACAGATGAAATGGGCTAACACATGTGCAATACTCACAGTGCCTGGCAATGGAAAGTGTTTTGTGCAGATCAGCAGCAATCAAGACCATCAGGGATATTTGTCCTAAGCAAGTCAGTATTGGAAGAGCTGCTATAGTAACTCAGCGCCCAAACATACTACATATAAAATATTTTATTATAAAAAGCTCACTTGCACGGCATTTTAGAAGGAATAAAATATCTCATATAGCTCTCCTATTTCGCCCCTGAAGCAGGTGGTTCTCGGAGGGCCCGAGGCCTGGTAATGTCTAAGATCAGAGTCTATGCTTCAGGGGTTCTGAACAGCGTCAGGGGGCCTCACCCCCACACCATCGATCAGCCCCTTGTTTTGCTTCATTCATGGGACAGCCCCGCGTCCTTTCTAGAAAGCTGAGTCATATCTCCTGCCCACAGCTCAGGCAGGACTCTGGTGAAGAAAGCGAAGGCCTATCTTGTTTTCTTTTTGAAACAAAACAGTCCTAGTGGAAGCAAAACAAAATCACAACCTACACCAGCTGCTGGCGTCCTTTCCAGATTGGAAAGAGAGGTATTGTCGCCAACAACTCAGAGTTGGGGATAAACAACAGGGAAGGTGCGTACCCCTCGCCCCCGACCGGGTCCACATCCCAGATCCGAGGCAGAAGCTCCTCCCAGTGCACCTGCCACGTGAGGTCCCACGGACGTCGGTCAGTCCCTAGTGACCGGATCCCCCCGCCCCTCCCCTTACCCCCTACCCCCATCCACATCAGTCTGTGTATGTTTGGCCCCTCCGCTTCTCCACTGCTGCTGAAGTGGCTTCACTGGGGGTCCGTGGTGTGGAGGGTGAGTGACCGGAGGGACACAAATGAACGGTGCCGTCAGTCGGGTGGCCTGGCATCAGAAGCCTTCTCCTGGACTTCGTCGTACTGTGGTGGCGGAGTCAGAGGCTCGATGGAGGGAGGAGGGACGTTCTTGTCCGGCAGGTTGATCCTGAAGTCTTTAAGGTGAAGCTTTTCGGATTTAATCCTCCGAACTTTCAGTGGCTTTAGGCGTTTGGCCAACTTGGAGTTCTGCCTGTCGGGCGGATGCCCCGGGCTGGCCTCCGCGTTGGCCCTGGCAGCCGTGGGGCTCGTCTCATCAGGCCCAGTTAAGGACTCATAGGAGGGGAGAGAGATGCTCATCCTGGGGTTCTGGTCCAGTTCCCTCGCTTCTGAGTAGTTGGTGTTCATCACTTCCTCGTAACTGGGGACGTAGTACCTGGAGGAGGCCTCCTCCTCTTCCTCCTCCTCCTGGCTGCAAGGTAACAAGCACCAACAGAGTGTTAGCAGGAGCTCCGCGATATCTGAAATCACGAGGGGATGAACTCTGGATCCTGTGTCAGCCCTGGGTCCTCATATACCAGACTTGGAAAACAACCAGTGGGTTCCAGAAGTAACCAAAGCTAACACTTCAACTGTGTGCAAGGAGTTGGGTACTCTGCTAAGTACTCTGACACGGATCAACCAGTCTCATCTTCCTAACAACACAATGAGTTAGGTACTATTTTTATACCCATTTTATGGATGGGGAAACGGGTAAGTCAAGGTTTTGTGACTTGGTCATATACTTGGGAAGTGGGACATCAGGAATGAAACACCACCCTCAGTGACTGCACTGGACAGTCTGGAAGGACTGGAAGGTTTCACACAAGGAAGTGTGAAACCCCTTTGCTTTTAAGCCTCACCCTTAACCACGTGCCGGATGGGCTGCTCTGGTGCCAAGCTGGGTCCTTTGGCCAAAGGCCACATAAATACACATGAACCAGCTGCCAGCCTGAAGCAAAGTGGTTGTTCCCAGGGAGAGAAGGAATTTCTGCTATAAAATTTGTAAGTATTTCAAGTTATTCTGTAATTTTGTCTCCAAATTCACTGTAAGGCTCGAAGGTCTTATCCTCAGGCGTAGTCTCCTTTGACTGCTGAAAGAGAAAACCAGTAAGTCAGGGTGATTTTTTGGTTTTGTTTTTACACATGTGCAGGGAATAGTGCCATTAGCCATAGTCCAGGACTCTGCACTTGAACCTGTAGGGTGATAATGGCCAACATCAGCCCCTCCCTGTCTGTCCCGCCTTCCTGTCACTTTGGTTGGGCATACGAGTGCTCATGGCTAGCGTGGGTGATCAGGGATGACTGATTTTCCTTCTTTGTTCGTTTCTGTATTTCTTAAGTCTTCTAGAATATGCACGCGTGATCTTTTATTATCAGAAAATGGGTTTCGTTTTTCCAAACTAAAAACAACTCCCTCCCTGCTAGAAAGATGACAGAGTTGCAGAAAATGTAAACAATGCCGAAAAAACCTCAGGCAGAAAAGCACACCATCCCTTCTCCTTCCACCTGGAGACAGGCACTGTTAACACGCTGTTGTACATCCTTCCAGACTCCTCTCTAATCCCACAGCTGCAACATTTGAGGTGATCAGGACCTTCCCAAAGACGCTGTACTGCTACCTCCATTTCCCACCGTGGAGCATATGGTCCCACGATAGCAAATATAGGTCAGCTATGGCTGTGCAGAGTGCCACCAAGGGGGCGTGCCATAATTTAGCCCGAATGATGGATATTTAGGTTGCTTGCTCAGTTTTTGCTGTCCTAAGCAATGTTCTGATAAACCTAAGGGCACAGACTCCTTTGTACTTGCGTGATTTTTCCTCCGAAGGGTAAACTCTTAGGAACGGAACGGAGAGGGACACACATCTTCAATACCTCCTCTCACTGCCTCTTCAGAAAGGCTGTGTCAGTCACTGCCCCCATCAGTGACCCATTTCCCTACAGCTCTCCAACACCAGGGGCAGCCTGTCCTGGCCACGAAGACAGGCAAACTATGACACCTTTCCTCGTTTGCATTTCGTGACTAATGAGGTGGAACATCTACTGTCTGAACATCCTATGAGATGCTTCCTTGTATCCTTTATCCGTTTTCCTACTGGTGTGCTCATCTGTCACATTCCTTTGCAAGGGCTTCTTCTAGTGGGGATGTCAACCTTCATCATGTGTTCCCTGATGTACCGCTTATCTCTTAAACATGCTTGTGGCATTTTTGTTCAAATAGAACACTGCTTCCCAACCTCTTCAATACAAAGCATGCACACACAGCCCATCTGGAGACTCTGGCTGTCCTGGGCCCCGTGCAGCTTCCTGGTCGGTGTCAGAATCTCGATATACTTGTCATCCATTCATACCGCATTACTGGGGCAACTATAGAACTATAAAGTTATTTGGAAAATGAAAAACTGCTTTTCAGAGCCCCAGTGGGGGAAAGTGGGAAGGCAGAGTGTCCTAGACTAAAATAATCTCATCAGCGACCCCTAGGAGTGTGTGTGTGTTCACGAGCATGTATCCATCCCCCGGTCTGAAGGCGGTCGGCCCGTTCTCACCTGTCTTCCTCCGGGGCGTGTGGCTCGACGCCCGGCTGGTGCTGGATGTGGACCATCTCCTCGCCTTGCCGCTGCTTCCTCTTGTCCCGGATGCTCAGGCAGATGGAGAGCAGCAAAAGCATCACCCCAGCCCCGACCAGCACATAGGCCACGGAGAAGGTCTTGCTCTTGAGAATGCCGCTGCCTATCTCCGTCTTGTTGTTCCCCTGAGCGGTCGGCTTTTCGTGGGCGCTGAACCCGGGCACCAGGTTCCACATGGCCATGATGACCCCGAGAACCAGCATCCCCAGGCCGATGGCGGTCAGTGCATAGTGGGAGCCGTTGGCCTTAGACTGGGCCATCAGGCCAGTGGGAGTGGGGCGAGGCCCGGTGTAGAGAAAGAAAATAAATAAATGGGAGCAGCAGCAGCAGCAGCAGCAACAAAAACCCGTTCGACGCACGGAACGAAATCCCTAGTGCCGCCCTAAAGAAACAGCGGCTGACCTCCCGAGGGACGGTTTCCAGCAAATTTGAAGCATCCTGTGTGGACAGCTGCGGCCGAGAGGTCTGGAAGGAAAGCAGAGAGAGAGAGAGAGAGGAGGATCAGTTCGGATTCCGGACGCTTTTGTGAACCCAGCGCCTGTCCTCCTGAAGGAGTTATGGAGCAGGACTGAGCTGCGGGCTCCGGCCTGGCCGCTGATGCATTCCAGATGTCTTACGTGCCGCGCTCTGCTCCTTCTGCGAGCCTGCAGAAGGAGGGCTGATCCGCCCACCCCACCCGAAAAGGAAAAGCCAGACCTCTCCATGCAGGAGACCAGAGAGGTCAGGGCTCTGGGTCCTGAAAACATTTTTGGAATTTAAGGAAGCGCAGGGCAGTCTCAGCGGGCACGAGGTCCAGCGAGGCACGCCAACGACGGCGTGCACGAGCCGTGGTCAGCAGCCCAGATGGCCTGGGCGACGGGCATCGGTCGGGGATACATCCCGGTGCACACAGCCCTAGGGGCTGGTCCCCACCCTCCATGGCTCCCCATCTCCTGCAGTAGAAAATCTGGGCTCCCGGAGTCATGCGTGTGACTCTTGCCTCTTGCCTTCATCTCTCACCTCGCCCTTCACTGCACAGCCCCCTCCAGCATTTCTGCAGTTCTGTGCGCCCTCCCCCCAGCTTCCCCTTTTGTGGGCTGCCACAGGCCACCAGTGGCTACCGTGGCCAGTGTCTCTCTTCCCGTGACACATCTCTGTGCCTGGAACAAAGCGGGGCTCCAGTATGTCCGCTGAAACATCACTGAATGAAATGAGCAGAGGCCACCTGACGCCACCTGGGAGACTAGTCTCCCTTCAGCCACATGGAGTTTTGCTTTTCTTAAAGGGGCAGAAGCCTCCTTATTTCCCATCTTAGCTGTGGTGCCTAGCTGGGTGAGAAACCCTCTTCCCATAAAGCAGCTCAGAGACCTTGTGCTCAAGGGAGCAGCCCACCATCTGGGGATTCTACAACCATGTGTGGGCTGGGAGAATGAGCCAGATAAACAAGTCACCTGAAGGTTTAGCTCAGAATGCTTCCAGGGGCCAGGAGGACCAGCGACCAGGGCCCTTCCGGGCGAACTGTCCTCAATACATTATTCCCAGGACAGTGACCTTTGCAGAACAGCAAAGCCTGGCGGATGTTTGGATGGGCAAGGTCCTATTTTCAATGCTGCATTCCTTCCGATCTTTCCAGAGGGACGGCTAACCAGGCCACTTGAAATCCAATGCTTCAGAGATATTTTCTCATCAAACAACGGGCTCAATCTGAAAGTGCCCACTTTGTTAAAAAATACTCTAAATATATTTGGGATAATATCCTTTGTCAGCTTGAGGTCTGTTCTTTCTCTTTTCTCCATGCCACAGATATTTCTTGCGCATCTGCTAAGCAGCATTAGGCACTGGAGGGACACCAGTGAGCAAGCAAAGGGCTAGTGGAGCTTCCTGGCCAGCAGGAAAAGGTCTACAAGGAATAACGACCAAGTGGGAAGAGAGTCTAGAAACTGTGGCACTTGGTAGGTGGGTGTCCTCACTCGGGCTGGAGGAGCTGTGGAAAGTCTCTGTGAGAAAGAGAAGCCCCACTTCACATAATAGGGTCTGCACCCGGATTGTGCTATGCTATGTGTAGACGTGCATCCCCACCATACATGTATACTCATGTGTGAACATGTATGTGTAGGCATGTAGGGCACTGAACAAGGATCCCATCCCACTGCAGACAGTTGCTGGGGGTCAGCTGAAAAGCCTACAAAACCCAATGAGGGTATCTGTTTCCCAAATACCACTTGCAGCCAGTGCAGGAAAGGATGAGTGGTTTAGCAGTTCTGCGGAATGGAGCGAAGACCAGGCCAGAGGAGGAAGATGGCTTGGGGGGTGTGGAGGGGCAGCCCGAGGCTGGGGAGAGAAGCAGGAGATGAAAAAGCCCATGCCTGAGCCCCTACTGAGGGCCCAACAGGGAGGCCTTGTCCCTGGGAGGCTGACAGTGTGTTCTCTTAACTGGCGACTGGGGCCACTGGAACCTTCTACCCTTCCTGCTCTCTCCACTCAAGCTTGGCCTTACCTGTCATGTGAGTAAAACAGGCCCAAGAGGAGAGTCACTGACAGAGATGAAAATGTCAGGATTCATACATTTGGGCCTGTTACATGGTCAGTGATGGCAAACAGGCAATGATATCCGGTGTGGGCAGTGGTGCCGGGATAAGCGATCTCATACAATTTGTCCGGATGGGAAGTGCTGCCACTGATGGGTCAGAAGTTTCAAAAATGCTTATACCCTTTGGCTTTGTAATTCCAACTTCTAAGAGTTAGGTACACACCAAGGATATTCATCATAGCTTTGTAGCAGTGAGAAAATAGAAATTCTTTAAAAAGCCCATAATCTGAATCTGGTGAAATGAAATACAGTACACGTACTTGTTCAACTATGGTTTCAAGCTGGCTTAGGATACATTTTAAAGTCAAACAAACAAACAAAAAAACCAAAAGCCAGTACGTTCAGTGTGATTCTAATTTTTAAAAAATTCTATATACAGATCTGTACACACGAATACATAGGAAGGAAGACCAGATAATCCTCCTTATGTTAAAATAAATAAGAGACGAAAGATTTTCATATGTACAAACACGCATGTAAAAATTTCGGACAAGGGACACATTCCAAATTTAGCAATGATTGCTTCAGAGAAGAGAGAGGGCTTGGGGAGTGTACCTGTTACCCTGTTTCTGTATTTTGGACTTGTTACAATCAGAAGGTATCGCAAGGTACCGTAACTTGGTGGTTCAACGTGAACTTCAGAACCAGGCTGCCTGGCTCACATCCTCACTCTGGACTTTCCCAGCTGTGTGCCTTTAGGCAAATTACTCAACCTCTCTGTGCCTCAGCTTCCACAACTACAAAAATGGAGACAAAAGCCTTCTGGTATTCACTCATAGGGGAGTTATGATAAGTAAACAAGAAAACGTACATTAAATACTTAGAATTATATGTGACCAGCACATAGTAAGTTCTAGAAAGGTTTGCTCTTTAATATTATTTAAAGCTTGCATTCCAGGGCACCTGGGTGGTTCAGTGGGTTAAAGCCTCTGCCTTGAGCTCAGGTCATGATCCCAGGGACCGAGCCCCACACATCGGGCTCTCTGCTTGGCGGGGAGCCTGCCTCCCTCTCTCTCTGCCTGCCTCTCTGCCTACTTGTGATCTCGGTCTGTCAAATAAATAAATAAAATCTTAAAAAAAAAAAAAAAAAGCTTGCATTCCTAATGGGGTGAGACCACCCATGGGGTAGGGGCAAAAATTCATTCTTGGGGATGGTGTAAAAATAGTCTTACGCATTACAATGGTTTGTGGCCCTCCACAATACATTAACAGACACACAGGATACCTGCACTTTTAAAATTTCACCGGGGCAGGGGTGAAGTAGGGAGATTACAAAAACGATGTCTAAAAAGACTCTTTAGGGGACAATACTGGGAGGGGGAAGGCTGAGAAACACTAGTTAATGTTTCATATTAAATTTCAAAACACTCAAATTATGCATTCCATGGTCGTCTTAGTTGTTTTCTGTGCGCCGGGATTACAGTGATTTTTATTTTCTTTTTCTTACTGGGAGAGTAAGAACTGGAAACACAGAAACGTGTATGTGTTGCTTTTAGAATAAAAAAAATGAAATGAAGGTTTTGGTGTTTTGGGGCTCGTGGCAGGGTCATGTGCCCAGGGGTCACTTAAACTTGTCCATCAATTCCCATTGATTCGGCCCTCTCCCTCTGGCGTCCGGGACCCCGGTGGGCTCCCCAGGGTGTGGGACCCAGCCCCGAGCTGCAGCTGCTGGCTGTTTATCTCATTTTTGGCTTGTTGACCCATGTTATATTTAGTAAGGTGTTCTTTCCCTTTCAAAAATATGGAAAGAAGCTAATTTTGTGCTAGAGGATTTGGACCACATAGTTTCCAACACATCCCTAAAACAGAGGAGCCTTGGCGGGCAGACCGGAGTCCCCGCTCTGCTAGACCCACCTCTGGCTGGACGCATCAACAGCTCAGGTTTAGGGCGGCCCTAAGGGATAAGTGAGTGATCCTATACCTGGATATTCAAGAACAGTGGTTAACTAGTTAACTAGTTTTAACTAGTTAACTAGCCTTAACTAGTTAAGAGAGGTTCCCTAGTTAAGAGAGGTAACTGTTGTTACCTGGCTTGGAAACAACTCTTCATGCTAAACTCTTGAGTTAAGGACCCACCTGTAAAAAACCAGAAACACAGCTTTCTAAGTAAGCTGTGAGCATTTCAATGTGAGGGGCTCATGGGGGGAGGAATGTGTTTTCTTTTGGGCAGGGGTTGGGGGGGCATAGGTTGGGCTGTGTGGTTGGGACATATAGTGAGAAAAGTTGTATCAGAAGAAACCAGGATTCTGTACCAAAAAGTGGGGCCACAGAAGGATGACAGTCTGGTAGCTGTGTTTACCAGACCTTTCTGTGGTTTCATCCATCTTCCATAGGTGCCCCTGAGGCTTAAAAGAAGAGGAAACATTCCCCCAAGTCATTTGATGAGGAGTGTATCATCTTGATACCAAACCAAACAAGGACCAGGCAAGAAAGGAAAATGACTGGCCAATCTGATCTGTCTGCGCACAGACAGAAATCCTAAACAGGAGGCCAGCACATAGAATCCCACAACGTAAGAAAGGAATGCACCCACGTCCTATTGGAGAACATAGGCGGCAACCTCCATGACCTCGGCAGCAAGCAACTTCTTGCTAGACACGTTGCCAAAGGCAAGGGAAACAGAAGCAAAAATGAACTATTGGGACAAGATAAAAAGCTTTGCACAACAAAGGAAACAATCAGCAAAACCAAAAGACAGCCTATGGAATGGGAGAAGATATTTGCAGAGGCGTTATCAGATAAAGGGCTGATATCCAAAATCTATAAAGTACTTATCAAACTCAACATCCAAAGAACAAATAATCCAGTCCAGAAATGGGCAGAAGACATGAGCAGACATTTCTGCAAGGACATTCCAAATGGCCAACAGGCACATGAAAAAAATGCTCCACATCACTTGGCATCAGGGAAATACAAATCAAAACCACAATGAGATACCACCTCACACCCAGTCAGAATGGCCAAAAAGGAACACGTCAGGAAAGGACAGATGCTGGTGAGGATGCGGAGAAAGGGGAACCCTCCTACACTGTTGGTGGGAATGCAAGCTGGTGCAGCCACTCTGGAAAACAGCATGGAGGTTCCTCGCAAAGTTAAAAATAGAGCTATCCTCCGACCCAGCAATCACACTCCTGGGTATTTACCCTAAAGATAAAAATGCAGTGATCTGAAGGGGCACGTGCACCCGAATGTTTGTAGCAGCAAGGTCCACAATAGTCAAACTATGGAAAGAGCCCAGATGTCCACTGATGGACGAAAGGATAAGGAAGATGCGGTATATATAATATAATGGAATACGACTCAGCCATCACAAAAATGAGATTTTGCCATTTGCAATGACATGGATGGAACTAGAAGGTATTATGCTGAGCGAAATAAGTCAATCCGAGAAAGACCAGTATCGTATGACCTCATCCATAGGTCGAATTTAAGAAACAAAATAGAGGAGCATAGGGAAAGGGAGGGGAAAATAAAACAAGACAAAAATCAGAGAGGGAGACACACCGTAAGATCCTCTCAACCCTACGAAACAAACTGAGGGTTGCTGGAAGGGAGAGGGGTGGGGGATGGGGTAACTGGGTGACCAGCATTAAAGAGAGCACGTGACGGAATGAGCACTGGGTGTTACATGTAACTGATGAATCTACCTCTGGAACGAATACTATACTATATATACTATTAGTAGATTATGTATAGTATATAATAAATACTATATAGCATATGATAATATATGTTATGTATATGTTAATTGAATTTAAATAAATTAATTAATTTTTAAAAAGAGAAGTACATAATGCCTCACAATCAAGTTGGGTTTATCCCAAGAATGTAGGCTTGGTTCAACATTAGAAAATCAAAGAAGGCCGTGCACCCGGAAAGGACAAGCCATGACAGCTTTCTCCTGTGGATTAGCACACAGCCAAGAATATGAGTCACCTATCGCCATGGGCACCAATGTGGCCCATTCTGACAAATGTGACATCGAACAGAAAAGCAAATGCAGCACGTTTCCATTTATGAGAAGTTCCAAACCAGGTAAAACCAAACAATATATGGGTGTTTATTTATTACTTTATTCCTTACACTGCACAGGTGCCTTATAGAGAGCCTTGTCACTGGCCAAATTACTTTGTGATAGGAATTTCTGACACCCACCAACACCTTTCCACCACTCTTAGCATAAATTCCAAACTCCTTTGCTGTGGCCTCCAGCCCCACCAGACTGGACTGGCTCCTGCCTTTCTCCTATCTTCTCTCTTGGCTCACCAACCCTCCATGGCTTCTGTACTGTTTTTCACCCACACCAAGCACATTCTGCCACAGGGCCTTTGTACTTGCTGTTTTCCATGCCTGAAACACTCTTCCTTCCGTCTCTTTGGTGCGGTTACTTCTTTACTCAAATGCCATCTCCTCAGTGAGGATTTCCTTAACTAATCTATATAAAATGTCCTTCTGTTACCCAGCTAGTCTTAAGCCCCATGCTTGGTTCCTTGAGGACATTTCTTCCCACGGATGGATGACATTACCTCACAATCTCTAATAGTATTGTTTTGCTTTCTTGTTGGCTCCGTCTCCCCCAGTGGAGTATAAACTCCCTGAACCAAAGTTCTTGTTAGGGAACTGAACAGGTGCTTAATAACTATTGGCAGAATGACTTTCTGGCAAGTTAAAAAGTTGGACTAATGTTCTGTATCAGTTTGGGGAAATTCCTAGTCTACAGTTGGCGCCAAGGGGGAGAGGATGAGTTCGAGGAACTTTCTGGAGGATCCGTACGCACATGACTTGCCAGCACCATGGAGAGGGGACCAGGCTAAATGTGACCTCCATTCTGACCTGAGAAGGTGACTCGATCAACATTTCCTGGGGCACTCGGGTGGCTCAGTGGGTTAAAGCCTCTGCCTTTGGCTCAGGTCATGATCCCAGGGACCTGGGATCGAGCCCCGCATCAGGAATCTCTGCTCAGCAGGGAGCCTGCTTCTTCCTCTCTCTCTGCCTGCCTCTCTGCCTACTTGCGATCTCTGTCTGTCAAATAAATAAATCTTGAAAAAAAAAATTTCCTGATGGAGTCTGAGGTTTCAGCATTCCCTGGTGTTCCCAGGCAGAAGTCGGCAGGGCTGAGAGCCCCGAGCCTCTCTCCTTTTGGGCAGCTGCTGTCTTCTCTCCCACCAGCACCCAGGGTTGACAAAGACAGCAGGGATTTCCGAGGCGGGGGTGGACCGTCACAGCTCTGGACATTTGAGCAACCCGCCTGGCTGAGACCCAGACTGGAGTCTCTGTGAACCTAATGTGAAGACAATGCTTTGAATAACAATGAACAAAAGAAAGAAAGAAAGAAAGAAAAAATGGTGCTGTCCTAGCTGAGGCAGAGGAAAGGGTTCCAAGTGATCGTCAAGCCTTCCCTTGACCTGTTCCAGCTGAATCCCAGAAATTCTATAGGGATCATCGTCTCCGATCCCTGTGTGGCCATCGAGCTTGCCTTGTGGCCCTGGAAGGTGCGGCGTCAGAGGTGCCTGGCCCAGCCCTGCTATCTTTCCTGCCTTTCGTGGGAGAGCATCTCAGCAGCCCGAGGTGCCTGGCAGCTTGACCAGTCCCCAGGACAAAGAGGCTCCTTGACTGGTCTCCCTGTGCCCAACCTCTGCCTGCCAAGCTGCATAATTGGGAAAGGGATCCCGAGCTGCATTCCCAGGGAACGAGGCCACGTTCCCATCACAAAGGAAGAACTCAGTGGGAGCCCTCTGGGCCAAGTTGCAGCCAGTAGTCACTTTGGTCACCAAGTTCTGGTCCCAGGCAGGAGAGGATGGGAGGAGAAAGGCGCTGGGCCACCCCCACCGCTGCTGCCCCAGTCCTGCCTGGGCATTTCAGGCCACCTCCCCACCAACCAAGGGCAAAAGTGTCAGGTTCCCGTTCTTTGAGAATGAGTTCTTGTAGCTTGAGCATTCAGGAAAAATGAAGATCACCTTGCAAATGAGTCATACAGGGAGAGGGGAGGAAAGAGGGCTGCCCGGGCCGGACAGAGCGGACGGGGGTAAAAGGAAAGAAGGAATGGGAAGGAATCTGCCAGGCCCCGCAGTAACTAGAGGAATAGTAGCAGAGGCACCAGCCAGTCAAGGAAGGATTAGCCCCATTTTCTCTGAGTCTCAGAGAGGTTATGTAATTTGCCCCAGCTCACACAGCTCAAGGCAGCAGGCAAGATTCACAATCAAATCCTGCTGAGTTTGCAGTGCACCTCCTTCCCTCGCACCACACCCCTCCCTGGGCAGGGCCCCTCCCCGGGCAGGATGGGCAGGCCAGCGGTGAGCACCATAATTCATTCTCGGAGATACTTTGTCCCAGAAGCAGCAGGCGTACTAGCTGTGCCTTTCTTTGAAACGGGCTTTCTAGAGAATTCAACCATTCCTGGGTCCCTATTGTGTGCCGGGGGCTTTATGGGGAGACACAGATGTGTGACCTACATTCACGGTCCAGCAGGAAGACAAAGGGATTCTTCCTCCCAGAAGGGATGTCAATGTCAGGTTAAGAGTGCACGTGTGTTCCATGTGGGCTCTGTGCCAGGCCCTGTGCTAACTCCTTCCACGCACAATCCTTCCGGAGGTATTATTTCTGTTTTACAGATAAGGACACTGAGATTCAGAGAGGTAAAGTAAGCACTCCTAAGTTACACAGCTAGTACAAGGCAGGGATAAAGCATGTCTGATTCTAAAACCCATGTTTTTAGTCACCAGGCAGTACTACTAAAATGGGGCTTAGCAGGAGGCTACAGAGAGAGTAACAAATTAGCTCTGAAGGAGGTGGAGGAAAGAAGATAAAGCAGCAGCTTGGGGCTCCGGGGTGGCTCAGTGGGTTAAGCATCTGCTTTCGGCTCAGGTCAGGATCCTGGGGTCCTAGGATGGAGCCCCATGTCGGGGTGCCTTCTCCCTCTCCCTCTGCCCTTGCCCCCTGCTTGTGCTCTCTCTCTCTCTCTCTCTCAAACAAACAAATACAATCTTTAAAAGATTTTTTATAAAATTTTATTTGACAGAGATCACAAGCAGGCAGGCAGAGAGAGAGGAGGAAGCAGGCTCCCTGCTGAGCAGGGAGGCCCATGTGGGGCTCGATCCCAGGACCCGAGGATCATGACCTGAGCCGAAGGCAGAGGCTTTAACCCACTGAGCCACCCAGGCGCCCCAGTAAATAAAATCTTTAAAAAAAAAAAAAAAAGCAGCTTTGCAAGGCATTGACCTCGGGCGGAGTTTGAAGGGGGAGGAGACTAAGGTGACCGGCGGGAAGGGAAGGGTTCAGCCTGAGAAACTGCACAGAGAACGGGAGAGAGGATGGGTCCCAGACACCTGCCACTTGCTGCAGAGAAAAGAGGCAGCTTCCCCCTCCACATTGGAAGATACCCACAAATTTTTTAAGACCCAACATCTCCAGTTCCCTTGCTGATCCATTTAAAGGTTGGAGAGACTAAGAAGTCAAACATATTCTGAAGACTCCAGGCGTCATCAACAGAAGGAACAAGTTCACCAACTGGGTACTGGGACGCCGCGTGGCTCAGTGGGGAAAGCCTCTGCCTTCGGCTCAGGTCATGATCCCAGGGTCCTGGGATGGAGCCCCACGCGGGCTCCCGGCTCAGCTCAGCCTGTTCCTCCCTCTGCCCCTCACCCTGCTTGTCCTCTCCTGCTCACTCAGACACACTCTCTCTCAAATAAGTAAGAACTTTAAAACAAAACCCAAGCAAACCAACCAGGTATCTAGTCTTCTGGTCTCTTTTCTCTAAGCAACTGGCTGGCGTGTGACCCTATTTGCACGGCTGGCGCTGGGAACCAATCTCGAGGGCTCCAGCCATGTTCAGTCTTTCTTGGGTAAAGGTGACATCGCTGTGTGTCCCCCTGCAGGGACAGAGTCTGGGGCCCGTGAGATGCAGGGCAGCAACCAGAGCTCCTGTCACCATTCAAAGTGAGCCTGACAGCCTGATCCCTCACCAGGCTCTGGGGATGGGCCACCAGTGGCCTCCCACTCCAGTAAGCACGGCTGAGCAACAGGCGCTGACCATCCCCCCGGCCCCAGCACACTGCCAGCAAGGGTTATATCTGCTACTACTTCCCGGACACTAGAGTGTGCCGAGCTCACACTAAGTGCGTGGCATGCATCAGCACATACGTTCGGCCCAAGCATCCTATTAGAGAAGTGCTCTTAATCCCCCTTCTGTCCATATTATCACTGAATACACAGAGGCACAGAGAGGTTGAGAAACTCGCCCCAAGTCACACAGCATGTAAGTGGTGGCCCTGTGCAGAGGCTCCTTGTTCAGGACTCCCTCATCCCTGAAGCAGCAGGAGAGCAGCCTTTCAGCCAAATTCACCAAAGGTGGGGCACGTGACACCTGTTACATGCCCCCCCCCCCGCCCCGGGGCCAGTGACATGTTGTAGCCGAACTTCTGGGACAGGGAGCTCATGCGACTTTGCAGTTCGGGTCAGTGTGCTGGTTGCTGGCCAGGCTTGGGTAAACCTGGGCACCTTCTGGACAAAACCTGTGTCCTTGTGCAGAAGGTCATTTTGGACACTGCCCTGACTCATCTGTTCCTCTTCCCCAAGAGGCATTTTGAAAAAAAAAAAAAAAAAAAAAAAAAGAGGAGGGCAGAGGAGAGAACTCACATCAGGGAGCTCAGGTTTGTTGGCGAATAGAAACCCCAGGGTGGGCTCTGGGCTCCCATCGTAGCCCGGCGCCTTCACGCTTGCCTAGAGGCTATCCCTGACCTTGGTCCGCATCAGCTATCTCCCTGGACCGGGGAGCTGGACTCGGATCGATCTTGTGGGTTGTTATGAGTGATGGGCTCAAAGTTTGGGGGTTTGGGTATTTAGTGATTTGCTCAACAAAACATTAACAGAGCATCTACCATGGGCCGGGGCCTCTGTAGGAGCTGGGGATAGACAAATGGCTGAAACAGACAGACGACCACCTGCTGGAGGGGGAGACAAGCTGGGAACAATGACACTGACACCCCCGGATGGGGACAGGGAGTTCGGAGGTGGGGACTTGAAATGCGGTGCTCAGGGAACACAGTCACTGAGAAAGGAATCGGTGAGCAAGGGTTTGAAGGAGGCTGAGGAGGGAAGCATGTGGGTATCGGAGCGAAGGACCTTCCAGGCACAGGGAACCACAGAACAGACGTCCTGAGGCAGGAGCCCTGGCCATTTCCAGGGACAGTAATGCTGGAAAATCCACGAGGGCCTGTATTATGAGCAGAGAGTAACGGCTCCAAATGTGTTAGCTGTCATTGCCAGACCTGTGGAGGAGCACGAGAATCCAACATCTTTATAGACCCGGGGTGGAGTGCTGGGGCGTGGGGGGTGGGGTGAGAAGCTAATTCAAGGCCACTGAAGTTGGGGGCAGAGAAGAATCTGGGGTTCAGCTCAAAGCTATTTGCCCCTTCCTCTGTTTCTCAGAATTTGGGAGAAGGTATGTGGATGGCGGAATAATCATTCCCCCTTCTCCCAAATATCCAGATCCTAAACCCTGCAATTTGTGACCGTTCACTTTACATGGCAAAAGGGACTTTTCAGATGTGATTACGTTAAGGATCCTGAGATGGGGAGATTAGCTCGGCTTAACCAGGTGGGTTCGATTTAATTACAACTGTCCTTAGAAGAGGGAGGCAAGGGGGGCCTGGGTGGCTCAGTGGGTTAAAGCCTCTGCCTTCGGCTCAGGTCATGATCCCAGAGTCCTGGAATCAAGCCCTGCATCGGGCTCACTGCTCTGCGGGGAGCCTGCTTCCTCCTCTCTCTCTGCCTGCTTCTCTGCCTGCTTGTGATCTCTGTCAAATAAATAAATAAAATCTTTAAAAAAAAAAAGAAGAAGAAGAGGGAGTCAAGCTGTCTTGACTCAGATGAGGAAGCAGGAGATGTGAGGTCAGAAGCCAGGGGCTGGGGTGATGAGGGGAGGGGCCCTGAGCCACGAGGGGGTTGCGCGGGCGGGGGGTGGGCAGCCACCTCTAGGGCTGGAGAAGGTGAGGAAGCAACAGGTTCCCTCAGCTTCTGGAAGGAATCAGCCCTGCAAACCTTCTGACGCACCATGAAGCTGACTGGGGGCTTCTGGTCTTAGAAACCCACAAGAGAAAAAGTGTGTGTTGTTTTCAGCCTGGCCTCTGCCAGGCTCAGACCATTTATTTACTTGTCCAACAGTTCCTTCAACTGGGCCCGGTTCCTTGATCCCTTGGTGAATTTTGCATCTCTTCCTGGCATGGCCAGCTAGAGGGAGGCTGGGCAGCCTGGCCCTCCGGCCCCGGTTTACATTTTAACCCGAGATTTCTCTGGAGGGAAGCCTGCACTTGTTCCAACTTGGCTGGGGTAGAAACTGTGACAAAGGCGTGCATTCTCACGCCGTATCAGCAGGCACCTGCTTTCCGGGTGGCTCAGACCTCTGGTTCCTAAGCCCTGGGGACAAAGCTCGGCAGACGTTTATTTTGTGTGGTCCTTATATGGGGGGTTTTGAACCAAAACTGGAGGTGTGGAAGGAAGACAGGCAGACCTCTGCAGGCGGACGGATCCTGCAGGAGCAAAGCCCTCCCGGTTCCCAGGCCTTTATCAGGGCGGCCCTTGATGGTGGCCAGGACACAGTCCTGCCCATATCTGGACATTTTCTTTTTTAGCCACAGTGATGCTGCCTCCACAGAAGTGGTTCCCAAACCTTCTGCCAAGCGCCCTTTTGGAATCCGCTCAAGCTTGTCCAGCCTGCCCTGCACTCCCTCCCCCGGCTACCTGTGACTCCCACTTTAAGCCCCCAGTCTCCTCCTGCTTCCGGTTTTCAGGAAGTCCCTTCCCTGAAAGTCACACCCAATTCTTTTCCCAACTGCTACATTCTGGGATGCCACCATGGGCAGTCCCCAAAGTGTTTACCGAGTGCCAGGCACTGTGCTGGGTGCTTTCCGTGCATTTATTACTACTGTTATTAACGGTATTTAGACAATTTAGTGTATCTTATTTATTTTATATAAATAATAATGATTTATTATTTCTATGATTCAGTTAATACACTTATTTTAAAAATGTATTACATATTAACACATTTCACATTCCCAAGAACCCTGATGGGAAAGTTTCTAGAAAAATCCCCACTTCACAGATGAGGAAACAGATGTTCGGAGAAGTTAAGACGCCTGCTCGAAGTCATCCAACCAACAGCACAGCAAAGCTTTGAACTTGTAATGTCTGAGGGTAGAGCTGGCCTGCCCTCCTCACCCCCACCCAGCCTCCCGGCGCTCTGCACCCCACCGAGAGCCCTCTCCCGTCGCCCTGGATGCTTCCAGCCCTCCCTAGGCTGACCTCGGTCTCTGTGGCAGAATTCCTTGTTTCCCTTCTTGTTATTTCCCCTCCATAAAAACCAGCTTCTCCTGTGTGAGTCACTCAGCCCCCTGCAACCGCTGATAGCCATCTGGACATATCGTAAATAATTGACGCTGGGATGTTTAATCATAAAACTGGAACCAGGGTTAAAATGGGGCAGCCTGTGGGAGATGGGGAGAGAGTAACAGCCCACGGGGGAGGCTTGCTTGGCGGGGCGGGCACTTCTGTCGGGAAATAAAAAGAGAACGAGCTGAGCCTCCGTGACTGCTTACAACGTCCACAGCATCACTCATGCTCCCCAACATCGTCCCCACTGTGGCTCCCAGCAGCCAAGGAGGAAAGTGCTACCAGAACTCCTAGAACCACCCCTCCCCGACAACAATACCCAGAAGTCGGGGCACAGTCCGTGCAAGGGCTGGGGTCCAGTCCCCTCTGTCCAGTAGATCAGCAGTGCTGATCTCATAAGGTTAAGGAAGGAAGGGTTAAGGGACAGATGGCCTTTGGATCCTGTACTGGCCACCACCCACTGCCCCAGGTTTAGGGACTGAAAAAGTCTCACTGTCCTTCCTCTGCAGCCAGCACGTGACTCTGAAGTGGCCACATTGTCAACAGATGAGCCCCAATGAAACTCCCGAGGTGCGAAACGATTTCCACGCCTTGGCCGCTGTTCCTCTTGGCCATTCTGGTCTGGAACTGCCAGTCAGGCCCCCCAGCTAAGGGCTGGGAAAGGTGACGACCTCCTTGGGATGCCCCAGAGCCAGCCGGACAAAGTGAGGTGTCACCTGGAGGGCACAGCTCACGTCCCAGCCCAGCTGGGACTTGGCATCTGATCTTGGCTTCTCTTACCTGTGCTGGAGGGAGGGAAAGAAGAGCGGGTAATGCTGACTCACGAGCCCGGTATTTTCAGCAGGGAGGTTTTGTTCTGCCAGCTCCTGGTTCCCGATATCCACTCTGTCCTTCCTCCTCCATAAGCAAACTCCTGATGCTTAGTTTTTCCAGGGCTTCTCGGAACTAAGAGCATTACCCAGCCTCCTGAGCTGTTAGCTGTGCCCCAGGACTATGTTCCACCGCCATGGGACGTAAGCAGAAGTATCAGGAAGGGGGGCATTCAGGAAGGGTTTTTAGAAGGGACATTTGGAAGGTACATGTGTGTTCCCTCCCCCCGCCCCCCCCCCCCGGCTTCTTCCTTCCTGTAGATGTAGATGTGATGACTGGAGCTCAGCAGCCATGCTGGAGCATGAAGTCGAGGATGGCAGAGCAGTAACAGAGAAGGAGCCCGGGACCCTGGTGATTGCTGAGCCATCCACCCAGCCCTAGACTGCTGAACTCTGGACTCCGTTTACATGAAAGGAAACAAACATTTACTTTTTCGAATCTATTGTTAGGTAGGGATTTTTGTCACCTAAACCAGCCCAGGCTTGGTGAATAGTAACAGCAAATCTGTTACTATTAATAAGCCTAACAGCTATGGCAAGGATAGTGCCAAAAGTTCTACTTAGAGAGTTTATTTAATCATCCCATGAACGCCTAGAGTCAGACCATTTCCCAGATGAGGAAACTGAGGTCTTGCTTAAAGCCAAACAGCAGGTCTCTCAGACTCTAGTCTCCCATCCTACCATTAAGAAAAGATAACCAGAGGGAAAGTATGGAAGGCAGACTCTTAAAGTGGTCCCACCGTGCCTGCCCTGGTGTTTATGCCCTTCCACGACCCTCCACTTGACTGTGGGAGGAATGTGTGGTTTGCTTTGGCCAACAAAATACGGCCAAGAGTGATGGGATGAAGGTTATTATGTGAGACTCCATTAGGTACAACTGTAATGCTCACTTTCCAAGAAGATGTCCTCTTGCTTGCTGACTTTATTTAAGCAAGTGAACCTTTTGGGGAGAAACCCACATGGCAAGGACCTGAAGTAGGCTCCCAGTGACAAGTGTAGGCACCAGTTCTGCCGTCAGCCATGACAGTGTGGCAGTGGGTCCTTCCCCAGTCGACTCTCCAGATGAGAACCCATCCCTGGCCTACACCTTGATTGTAGACTTGCAGAGGACAGGGCTGAGCTGTGCCTGTATTTCTGACCCACAAAAACTGAAATAATAAATGTGAGTTATTTTATGCCACTAAATTTGTGGTAATTGGGTAGAAAGTAGACCAAGAGGGGAACTTTAGGAAGAAGGTAACAGTGTGTTGCCAGTGGGCTCCAGAGAGATTAGGGGAGGTCAGTGAAGGACCCCATCTCTCCCCATAGGAGAACTAGGGGTGAGGACTGGAAGGGCGGGGTAGTCTGAAGGTGGGGACCAGAGGCTTACCACGTTGGGGTGAAGCCTGGAGGCCGGCAGTGGGCAGATAGATGCAGCTCTGTGAGGCAAAGGCGACAGGTTCCAGAGCCAGGTCTTGGAAATTGAGCTTCTTGGGGCTCAGGAAGGTGGGCGGGGAGGGGGACTACAGCCATGCAAGGCAGGACTCTGTACTGGCTGTGGCTCCTCTGCTCAACTAACTGTTCCTTATACCCTGCGGGAGCATCAGTGTCCTCATCTGTAAAATGGCAACAGCAACACCTTCCCGAAGAGAGAATGGGCACAGAAAGTGCTTGTCAGTGGAGCGCTGGCCAAGAAGCCAGCCATCTGTGCAGGAAAGAGGGGCATGAGACACTCAGTGTCTGCTCTCCGAGAACCTAAACCTGACCTGGGGAAAGGCGACAGTCTGGACAGAAAAGCTAGGAAGGGCTCTTCAGGCAGAGAGGCCGGGAGCTGGGAACTCAGGGTCCAGAGGTTCCGGAGGTGGGGCAGGCGCGAGAGGCAATGGTCAGCCTCAAGGACACCGATCCACCCCAGTCACTGTCTGGACGAGCATCTGCTGTCTGCCACAGCTGCCCCGCCTGACAGCAGCTGGCCACAAGTGGCTAGAGAGCTCTTCAGATGGGGCCAGTCCACCCGGAGATGTTCTAGAAAAGTGCAAGACACACACCAGTTTCCAAAGGCAGAGGAGGGGCACCAAGAACATCTCATTCACATTTTTAAACCAATTTCAGATTTATCAAGTTAAATAAAAATCACGATTTTTGCCTATCTCTTTGTCCTTAAAAAAAAAAAATGTGGGTACAGGAAATTGTAAATGACACCTGGGGCTATGGGACAGTGCTGCTCCAGAATGGGGGCTCCCCAGGGTGGGGACTTTGGTCTGTTTTGTTCGCTGCTTTTCCTGTGTCCTAGAACAGGTCTGGTGTATGCAGAAGGAGCCGCACTGATGCCGAAGGAAGGAACAGCATGACACAGCGGTACCGTGGAAAATATACGGGTTTTAGAGTCTGTGTGGCCCCGGCAATGCACTCCACCTCTGCAAGCCTTGGTTTCCTTCTCTGTACAAGGATGATTCTGTTTCTGAGGGTCTGGTGTCATCACCTCCGCCGGGCCAGGCAGACTACTGGCGGCTGTTGTAATGTGTGGGAATCCGGATGGTTCAGCCGCAAAGCCGGTGCCGTTTTGGGTGTGCGCAGGATAAACCCGAGTCTGGCGCCAGGCCGTGGCCTCCAGCACCTGCTAAGAGGTTTATCCCCAAACAGAAGTGTCTCTACTGTTCCCCCTGCTGGAGGCACCAGCTGCTTGGAGACGGAGGCCACGGTGCCCGTACTGGCCGGGATTTAGAAACCCCCAGAAGCATGGGACACACTGTTCTGTAGGGCTTCTCGGAGTCTGTTCCAGAGAAGAAATGACTGGTGGAAATCCGTCTGCTTGTGGGATGTGCTACCCAGAGATAGGGAGGAGGAGGGGAAGGTGTCTGTACTAACACCCAGCAGGGGTCCCTGGAGGCCAGCGGGGAGGCTCTGCACCTGGGACTGTACATCACCGGCCTGTCAACGCAGGTGGAAGTCTGAAACGGACCACAGACCCTCTCCCAAGAAGGGCTGTATTGGTTTCCCATTGCTGCGGTGGCAAATCCACAAACTTCACAGCTTAAAGCCACTCCTCTTCACCCTCTCGTGGTCCTGGAGGGCGGGAGTTCTAAAATCAAGGTGTCAGCCGAACTGCGTGGCCCCTAGAGGACTTAGCAGAGACTCTCTTTCCTTGCCTTCTTTAGCTTCTAGAGGATACCTGTGCTTCCTAGCTCCCGGCCCCCTCCTCTTGTCTCCCAAGACTTCACTCCCACCTCTGTTCCCATCAGCACACCTCCTTTTGACACCCCCTACCCCCTCTTACAAGGACTCTGGTGACTAGGACACACCATCTGGATAATGGGAATCCACAAAGGCAGGTAATAGAATCACAGGTTCTGGGATTAGGTGGACATCGTTGTGGGGAGGAGGGTGCCATCCCTCAGTAAACAACTTGCCATCCAGCCTATGGTAAGGGCTGTAGGCACCATCTTGCACCATCGCAGGTTCACGGGCCTTCCAGGGACTGTCCTCCAGGATAAGAAACCCCAGTCTGGAACCTACCCGAAAGTTTCTTGATGCTTCGGGTCCATCTGGATACAGACAACACACATCAGATGCAAAATGGGGGATTCCACGTTTTACAAAGGGCCCCTTTGTTTCAAAAGCATGTGTCTTTACATCACGATAGGAACAGCTAACACACGCTGGACGCTTACTCTGAGCCTGGATTATCTCACCTCATCTTCACAGAGAAGCTGCTACCTGCCACCCCCATGTCGCAGATGTAGACACGGAGGCCGGCAGAGGTTACGTAACCGGCTCCAAGTCTCATGTTAATAAGTAGCAGAAGGAGGCTGTGAATCAGATGGTCTGAGGCCGGAGTCCCTCTAAAATCCCGCCTCTCATCTGCCCCCAAGCCAGGCTTTCAAAGCGTCAGCTTTTTAAACGGCTACGGGTTGCTTCCCCGAACAAGGCCTTTCTTTGTCCACTGTCGGCAGCCAAGGTTTGCTGATGGCACAGAGATGGAGAGAGGGCTCGGGTTTGTCCCAGGCCGCCCAGGGACCAAGACAAACACCAGTGTCTTCAGTAACCTGCTTGGAAGTCCAGGGTCAGGGCTGAGGGCTGACCTTGGGCCTCTCCGCCACCCAGGCTCGGCCCCTGTGACTCCGGGCTTCAGGTGGCTTGTCACATGTCCCAGGACTCTGCCCCTCTCTCAGACGCCACAGCACAGCGCTGGTGGTTGCAGTTCCTTTCCGGCCCTGAGCTAAACCCTTCTGCATGTCAGTTCTGTAATCATGAAAGCACTCACCAGCTGCTCCGTCATCCCCACGGCAGGGGAAGGAAGGGGACTGAGGCTGGTGTGCACTGGGGCCACCGCAGGCTCTGCTCGTATCTGAACCAGGACCATGGTCTGGACCACGGACCATGCTCTGGTCTCCAGTGCGTCTGTGGGTGTCCCACCTGTGTCCCTGTCCTCTCAGGCCAGGAGCGATGCCAGATGGTCTCTACCCTACAGACGGGGCCCAGGCAGTGCCTGGACCTTCTTAACTATCTGTGAGCTCTGACTCTGATGCACACTGATCAGCCAAGGGATGGGAACTACACTTCTGGGCCTAGGATGCAATTATGGAAGCAAAAGGTAGCGAGAGTGGGTGCGGGTCAGCAAGAGTCAAGGTTGCTCCCTGAGCCAGAAGAAGCTTCCAGGCTGAACAATAACAATGGCCACGCAGTCACAAGAGGAACCACAACAGGGATGATCAATAATAATGATGATGGTGGTGGTGGTGATAACGTAGCCACTGTTTCCTGAGTACTCCGGACACGGTGGGCGCCGATGGAGGGGGCTGCCCAGTGAGGGTGGGTCCTGCGGGCAGGAGCGAGGCTGCGGACCTCTGTCTTGCAGGTTGTCTCCTGGCAGTCTGTCTGCCCACCCCCAGCATTAACTGGGCGCCCATGGCAAGCTGGGCGGAAGCCCAGGTGCTGGGGGACTGGGCGGCCAGCCCCACACGTAGGGCTTCTCCTTACAAAGATCCAGTATCAAACTGGAAAATCCGAAACAGGGAATCTGAGGGTTACCTATTCTTATCACAAAAGTCTCTGCAGGGACCCCTGGAATGAGGCACTACTGTGCTCTCCACACGGCCAAGTTGTCCTGAGCCTGGGCCACAAGTCACTCCCCGGGAGGGTCCCTAGAGGCGCGAGGCTAAGCTGGGCTGGAGGAACCAGGCAGGTGCTCAGCATCCCAGCCCCCTTCTCAGGGCCCTAAGTCTGGGCGTGACCAAGCCTGACCAATCAGATCTTCCTATTTCTCTGAGGGTGGTGCCTGGCCCGGCCAGGACCAACCAGACGCGAGTCTTCCCGGTTGGGGAAAGCCCGGGTCCCCTGCAGGGTTTGCAGGAGGGACAGGAGGTAGCTGGTGGCAACCGGTGGCCATCTGGTGGGAGAGGCCGTCGGAGAACGAGCCAGGAGGAAATGAGAGCGCAGATGGACAGCGAGCCCGACGCCAGAACACACCCCTCGAACCGCCAGACTTCCCGAAGTGTCAGTTGCATGAACCAATATAAACCCTCTCGCCTAATTAAAAAGAAAATTAAAATAAATAATGACAAAAACAACCCCCCCCCCAAAACCCCTCAAACACCCGAAAGCGAAGCCACACTGGCCAGTTGCCGCCCACCCTCCCCTTTCTGAGGCAAGCTTGGTGCTGACCAAGTAAGCAGTGACCACCTTCTTCCCCTAGGACACCTCCTCACGCGTCCTCTCAGATGGCGCGGTCAGGCCCGAGCACCTGCACAAGGAGGCGTTCTGGAATGCAGGGCCAAGAATCAAGGACCGACGGCAGGGTTACTGGATCTCTTTCCTTGGTCGGGATGTTTTGAGGATGACTCTTAGGGGCACTAAGAGAGGCCTGTGGCCGTGGCAGTGACTGAGGAAGGACACGGTCTGTGGGCTGACAGTGGGCGAATCTCTCCCTGGGCCACTGCCCTCGAAGGAGCCCCCCAGTCGATATTGCCGTAAATCATGAGGCTAGGAATGCCTCGAGGCTAGCAGGAATCACAGGGCAAAAAGAACCAGGCCTGCCCTTGAAAAGGTTACTGCCAAGGTTATGAGGTCCATCCAGCTGACAGACACAGGCAGGAAGAAAGGTAGGAAGAGCAGAAGGCATTGGAAGGGGGTGAGGGGACAGGCAGACACGCCCGAGGGGACACCATGGCTCTACCCTGTGGGCCAGACACTGTGCTGGGCACCGAGAGAGCCATCAACAGCACTATGCCCTCAGCTTCCTGCACACCAAGAGGGGGAGAGGGAAGAAATACGATGAGAGGTGACACAGGGAGTGGCCTGGGGGTGAGCACCAGGGAAAAGAGAGGCACCACCAACCCAAAGGAGAGAAAAGTAAGCAGAGATGGAGGGGCCTCAGTGGAAGGAGAAGACATGGTAGCATGAGGAAGAGATAGCCAGCAGAGAGCAGGAGCAATGCGAACCTGGTCCCCAGCTGGCTGGGGAGACCCCTGGGGGGTAGGGCTCAGATAGAGGGCTAGGATGTGGGCTGGAGTTTTTGGAAGGGAGGGTGAATCCGGTGCTGCTGGGCTCCCACGGGGAGCGGTACTGCCTCTCTGATCAAACGGCCAGGACTTTGTTGTCCTGCAGCTGTCGCGGGGGTGGGCCCAGCATCTGTTCTGTGTACACAGATAGGCCAAGGGGCACAGAGAACCCCAGAGCTGGGTTGCTGGGCAAACCTCTGCCTCCCCACACTCAACGCAGCTGTTGCCCGAGCACAAAGGAGACCCAGCAAGCGAGTGGGGCCCTGGAGAGAGTCACACCCCAGGATGGCCCCCCGCTCCTGCTCGGTAAAGGCCAGCGTCACCTGGATGTGGACCACGAAGGCCTCCGCTGGGGCCTCCCTGCCTCCTGGCCTGCCCTCTCTATGCTGCTTTCACTGGTTGGGGCGGCGGAGGGGGGGGGGGTCTTTCCAAAAGGCAAATGGGATCTTACCACCCTCAGTCAAGATCCCTCCGTGGCTCCCCATCACCTTCCTGGCCCCTAGTGCCTGCTGCTCCCCTCAGGCCCAGGCTGATTTCCACGCACTCGCCAAGCACAATCTCAGTCCACCCTCCCGTCTCCCTGCCCCGTGCTACAGACAACCGAGGCTGGGAGAGGCTCCATCCTCTCATCTGGGCTGGAAAGCCAGTCATCTGCGACTGCTGGTGGCTCTCCCTAGTTCTTCCCGTTAGCCCCGTCATCTCAAAGGTCCATTTCTTCCTCTTCTGCTTCCACGGTTACCACTCCGGGGTACCGCCTACCCCCCCGCTGCCCCTACCTGGCTTCCTGCCACACCGTCTGTCCTTTCTATCCGACTCATCCAGCACGCTGCTGCCATTTTGAGCCTTGTTGCTCTCCCGCTCAGAAACCCTCCGTGGCTCCCGAGTGCTGGAGAATCAAAGACCGAAGCCCTTAGCTCGGTGTTTAGGCCCTTCTGCCCAGCCTGAGCGGGCAGAGCGGAAGGGGTCTGGGGCATAGGTAAGGAGCCTTCACAGGGAGGCACCCTAATGCACCCCTCGCCCCACTAGAGGTTCCACCTCTCTCCCCACTGGCCTGCTGGGGTCAGGGGCGGGGCTGGCTACCCCAGACCAGAGCTTATTAGCTGTACTCCAGATGCTGGAACCTTCAGGGCTGCCAGAGCCCGCCTCCCTGGCCTGCGGGGTCCTTGTTTGGGGTCATGCCGGGGCCCAGCATCACACTGTGCACTTTGGAGGCTCTGTGGGGCCTCCTAAAGTATGGGAGTGTGAGGACAGGGTGGGGGCCACGGGCTGCAGCACCCTGAGTCTGGAAGGTGACCGCCACACAGCTGTGGCACTCCACGGGCATTTGAGAGTGACGCCGAGCCTCACCCTCAGTCCGGCCAATCAGAACAGATGAAACCAGGACTTCCAGACCCTGGAATGCACAGACCAGTACAGTCCCTCCCAAACTTTGGAGAAGCCTGACTGTGGATACCAACTTTTCTCTTCTACCATGGAAGGGCCTTAAAGCACCACGAAACCCAAACAAAAAGCATCATCCCTTCCACGGCCATGTCTGCGTGGTAGAAAGCCTCGTATTGCGGTACAGCCAGTCGGAGGGAATTTTGGGTAAAGGGCACACCCTTGGATGCCATCCATTTTTATTTGGGGGGACATTTAATACGTTGTTCTTTGTTTTACAGCTCTGCTGTGAACTGGTGAAGTGCCTCTCCCTGCCAGGCCAGAGCCTCCACCGAGCACTGAGGAACAAGGCAAAACACGTCTCCTCTGTCGGCCACTTGACCGACCTCAGGTAGGGGAGCGACCAAGAAAAATAAAATCAGCACCCTAAGCCGTCACCACGCATCACATTAAAAATCGGAGATTAAAATCCCAATAAATGAAGAAGAGACCATTTATTATTATAAAAGGATCCTTCCATTTACAGAAGTCTCTGGCCTCAGTTTTCCCATCTGAGAAATAGGAGGTCAGGTGAGACTGTAGATTCCCGAAGTTTCTTGCAGCACTGAAATTCTCCGATTTCGTAAGCCAGCCCTGCTGCAGAGGCTGTGGGCATCATCAGGATATGCAGTGCATAGAGAACTCTTTGGAGAAAAGGAGAAATTTCACAACTTCTAGAGGAAATAGCTTTTAGACCACTCATCCGCCTCCCAGCTCCCGTGGCTGGGCCATGACCTTTATCGTGGGGTGACAGCAGAATAGATTCAGCAAAATCGGCCCTCCTCCCAAGTTCTGAGTGCTTGCCTTGCATTCCTTGCTGGGTGAGGTGGTTTAAGGAGTCTTGTGTGTCTTCACAGGGCAGCCCCTGGACGGTTATGCAGCAGAATTGTCATGGTGGTCATCTCCGGGGTGGGCGTGGGGTGAGAAAACGGGGTGGCCTCCTTCTGACCTTCTACATTCCTACACCAAGCTTTCTCCACCTTGGACCACTGACATGTCGGGCTGATCATTCTTTGTCATGGGACCTGTGCTGTGCATTGCAGGATATCTACCCGCGTCTCTGATCTCTACCCACTAGATGCCAGCATCATCTCAGTCCCAGCTTGGGACCACAAAAATGTCTCTAGACATGCCCAAATGTTCCCTGGTGGGGGGGGGGGGCAGGGCGGGCGGGAGATGCCCTCAGCCAGGAACCGCAGCTCTAGATGACTGATCTAAGGTTTTTTAAAAAGAAGCACGAATAATCATTTTTATGGAGATTATTATTTTTTTAAAATATTTTATTTATTTATTTGAGAGAGAGACAGTGAGAGAGAGCATGAGCGAGGAGAAGGTCCGAGGGAGAAGCAGGCTCCTCGTGGAGCTGGGAGCCCGATGCGGGACTCGATCCTGGGACTCCGAGACCATGACCTGAGCCGAAGGCAGCCGTCCCACCAACAGCCACCCAGGCGTCCCTTTTATGGAGATTATTAAGTATATCTCTATTCAACACTTTGGCAAGTGTTATTTATTCTCCTTGCCCAAAGGTGTTGAATGTACCTACTTCCAAATACACCTGCAACCATTTCCACTGCTGTCACCACAACCTGGATGACCCCCGTCCACCCCCGGGTCCCCTTGCTGCTGCCCTTGCCCTTGCTTCCGACAGTGCCCTTCATTTCTGGCAATCTCCTGCCTGGCTCCCGACTGCCCTGAGAATAAAATCCAAAACTTCCCACCTGCCTTCTGGATCCAGGCTCCCTCTGCCTTCTTCCAGGCTTCCAATCTCCCAACAGCCCCCTGGGGGGTGGGTGTGGGGCGGGGGGGGAAGATGCACAACTGTGCCCATTTTACAGAGGATGAAACTGAGGCTCAGAGAGACAGACGGACAGGTCCTCAAGGTCACACAGCCATGAACAGAGTAGGGGTTTGAATCCAGAAGCGACATGCCATGCTGCGTCACCACTCTGCTTACAGCCTGCTGTGGTCACACACTTGTCATTTAAAAACCAGCCCACGTGATGTCTCACCAAGGCAGCTGGATGTCACAGTTTGATTTCTGTTGGCAACTGGAGGGAAAGAGAGAAGCCTCAGAAGCCCACACTGGGATTCCCAAGATGCAGGCAATCAGTCAATCCATCACACAAAATCAACAAACAAAAGGGTTGTTTGTCCCCTTGAGCTTGGTCTTGTGGTCTCATCGGGCTCTCAGACCGGCTTGGTGGGGCAGGAATCTCTCCCAGTGGCAATGGCCTCAACAGGATAGGCAGGAAACAGAGCCGGGGAGGAAGGCTTTGCATTTTTAAAGTGAGAGAATCCAAGACAGCGTTTAATTGCAGACCTTCAGATCCCTTGGAAATGGTTCAAGAAGGCTTTTTGCTACACGTGTTGCCACAAGCCACCCTGGAGACTGTCCTGTCACTTCCTCAAAGGCATGGGGACAGCTTCCCGTGCATCCGCCCTAGAGCCCCATCTAGCCCAGTCAGGAGCCGAGCGGGGTGCTGGCAGATGTGACGGGCTTACCGTGTACAGGGGGCTGCTCTTTATGCCTTATGCCTAGTGACTCATTTCAGCTTCGCAATAGCCTCTTAAGGTCGGTATTAGCAACCCCATTTTACAGATGAGAAAATTGAGGTGGTTAAGCAACTTGTCCAAAGTCCCGCAGCAGGTAGAGCAGGGATCGGAACCCATCTTCGGAGCTAGTGCTTACAGCCTTCCTGAGGAATGGCACGTCTCTCACTCAAGCAGTGGTGTGTACTCATTCCAGTACCGGGGGGTCTTTTATAGTGAGAGCCCCCTCCCTGCACACAAAGCTGATGGCGGGTATGGTGCAGTGGACGGCATCAGGAGTTTAATTCCAGCTCCTCCCTGTATGACTCTGGGCCAGGGGTATGGCCTCTCTGAGTCTCAGATGCTGCTCTCCAAAATAGGGTAAGAACAGCCCCTAACCCATAGGGTTGTTAGAAGGATTAAATTAGATAGTAATAATAATAATAGCCAACATTTCCTACATGTTTTCCACCCTTAAGGCAAGAAGAAAAAAGTATGGCCATCCTCTTCATTTTACAGATGAGCTCAGAGAGGTTAAGTCACTTGCACAAAGACACACAGCTAACTGTGGAGATGTGGGGACGTGAGCCCTGGTTGCCTCTAACTCAACACAAAGCAGCCAGCACAGTGTCTATAACACAGTAGTTCCTCAACACGCAGCCAAAATCGTTATCATCTGGAGGGTGGCCAGGGAGACAGAACCCAGAGAGGGCCTGTCTAATTCTGCCTGATGCCCAGCACCTGGCGGATGTCTGCAGCCCCGCGTGGAGTCCTGCCCTCTGTTCCTAGCAGAGCGGACCCTGTGATGCCTGGCACATGGCCAGGACCAGCGTGGAGACTGAGGCTGCTTTGTCCAGGGCTTAGAGCTGGTCTTGCTGATTACAGGGAGGCAGCCCCAGGGCCAGACTTTGACCCTGGTTTATGCTTAAAAACAGACTAGCAGTTAAGAGCTCAACATCTTCAAAGGCTCCACTGTTTTGGCCAGAAGAGACTTTCATGATTCCAGCCTGCAGGTGCCTGTCCCAGGTTTGGGGGTGGGGGTCACCACCGGCTGTTCCCCTGGCTGAACAGCTGGGGTCCCACCCAAGACCTCCCGGCTCAGAGTGACGGGGCCCGGGGCGGAGATGTCTGTTCATTTACTTACTTGTTTACTTAAAGTATAATTTGTATATAGTAAAATGCACAGATCTTAGTGCACACTCTGGTGAGTTTTGACGACTGTATACGCCCACGTAACCACTGCCTGGATCCAGCACCTGCGAAAGTTCCTTGTGCGTGCCTTTACCCAACTGAGCGCCCACCCTCCCCGTCCAGGCAACCACGGATCTGCTTTCTGCCACGATGGGTTAATTGTGCCTGAACTAGAGGTTTCTATCAAGGGACTCCTACAGCACGTGCTGTCTGCCTCCTTGTCTTGTCCCCAGAGTTGCCTCATGGTTTACCGGTTCACCTGCTGACGGACACCTGCACTGTTTCCTGCTCCAGGCTGTTAATGCAGAAAGCCGCCAGGAACGTTTGAGTAGGAGTCTTTGATGGGCAGATGTCTGCCCTTCTCTCTGTAAATACCCAGGAATGGAACTGCTCGGGCACAGGTAGAAGAATTTATTTTAACCCTCCCTCCAGGTGCTACCGCAGTCCTGTGGGGGTAGGATTCCCTCTCTTCAGCCCTCTGTCCAGGTGGGAGGCTCCTGGAGGTTGCAGGACCCCCTGAGGATCAGATCAGAATCGGTTTTCCTAACCAAAGATCATTCTACGTTTTGACTCACATTTAGATTTAAAGCTGAACTGAATGTGGATGGCTTGTTCTGACTAATGGTGTCAGCTGTTCACACTAAGACTTAAAAGCGCCCACGGAGATAGCGCAAGGAATATTCTGGGTATCAAGGCTTCCCTCCCCAAGATTGATTTATTTGACAACTCTGTGTGTGTGTGCCGGAGCAGGGAGAAGGAGAGAAGCAGACTCCCTGCTGAGGAGGAGTTCCCTGGGGGGGTTCGATCCCACAACCCCGAGAACATGACCGGAGCCAAAATCAAGAGTCAGCCCCTTAACTGACTGAGCCCCCCAGGTATCCCTGGGGATCAAGGCTTGGACTGAGTTTCATGGCTCCTTCCCTTATAGTCTACGTATCGAACGTACTCATGAAAATGCACCGTTCATGGCCCTTCCTTCCTCTAAACCTCAGCAGGGCCCTCCGGGACCCCCCCAATACCAGTTTAGCAGAGGCAGTAAAGCAAGACGGATCATTGGAGTCAGTGACGATTAAAGCCAGGACTTCCCGAGCCTAGCTCCCCTCCTGCGTAAACCGGGGAAGCCAGCCATTCCCCCCGTAACACTGGAGGAAGGATCGGACCCGCTGCCGTGTAAGCAGCAGGTGCAGCGGCTGGCTGAGCAGCAGAAGGGAACGGTTCCTTGAGACCCACGGCTACCTGAGGACTTCTGCATCCCCAGCGTGGCATGGGAAGAGCGGGGTTTGCTCAAGAAGCCGATTCTGGGGCCCACACGCTGTCCAAGTGGTCCCAGTGCTCACAAAAGCCTTGGAACTCTCGTCCCGAGTGTGGACCCAGGCAGAGCCTGGGAAATCAGCCAGACACAAGGATGCAGAGACAGGCGGGGTGGAAGGAAGGCCACGTGAGGGTTGGAAGAGCCACAGAATGGAAGGAGGCCAGGGAGGACCGGAGACGGATTGATTCCTCCCCCAAGATGGCCTCCTGGCTCTGCCTGGGACTCCGGCTGCGTGTGCCTCGTGGCGCCTGTGGGTCAGCTCCATGAAGCACTAACACCTTAGCGACTGTGGCATTCTCGGGCCAGGGTTAAACGTTCTGGCTCTAGAGTTAGGGGGCCCTAGGTTCAAATCTCAGCTACCCTACTTCCTGGTTAGACGAGCCTGAGAACATTGTTTCAGTTCAGCTGGAGGGCGGTCATGGTCACGGGCGCGAGTGGGTACGGCACTGAACACCGTCCCATGGTTAGTACTGAGAACGCCAGGGCCTTATCTTGCCTCCTCTTTAGGTCTGGGGAGGCACTGGGTGACCCCTGACAACTGAGAAACTGTCCTCAACCCACATGGCCTGGGGACACAGGACACGGCTCTCAGGCATCTCCAGACAGCCTCCTCCCCTCGGGCTGCATTCCCCACTCCTCCCAGTGTTCCGAACATACCCATTTGCCTCGCTCTGTACAGACAAATAACGGGGTCTCCTGCTAGCCAGGGAGACCCAGCTCTGCAGCCTGAGTGGGGGCGGGGAGCAAGCCAGTTGGCTGCACTGGGTCTCAGTTTTCTCATCTGTAAAGTGGACATGATACCGAACCCACCGTAGTGCATCGCTGTGGGGGCTTCAGGAAAGCAAGTGAACAAGATACACCAATTAACCTGGTGCCAGGCTAAGAGTAGGTACTTAACCTGTAGCCTGTGTCACCCTCCCTACGGCCAGCGACCGTGAGTCCCACCACCACCAGGCCCTGTCAAGACAGTCTACACCCAACAGGCATTCGGGGTGTCAGGATGCTCCGTGGCAGCTCTGACCAGGGAGGGGGCCGAGGACCGTTCTTCAGGACCCTCCCCACCTGGCTGGGAGTCCCCCGATGGGGAAAGGTCGTTTGGGGCTGGTTTGGGTGTGCTGCGGCGGAGAGAGAACAGGGGGAGGGAGAACAGGCTGCCTCGGCGGGCAGATTCCCGCTCTGCATTCCGCCTCCAGCCGCAGCGCATCAGGCTTCAAGGGGAACCTCGAGGTGGGATTCCCGGGGCCTAGGCGGGATGAGTGGAACCAGGAGGGACCCTGGCTTCATCATGTCTGTGTCCCTCATTTCAGAAGAGAAGGTGGGAGGCATACAGGAGGGATGAGAGCCAGAAGTCAACAGTTTCCACCAATGCATGTAGGACATGAGCACTGGGGAGGGGGCTACGGATGCCTCCTCCCAACCCGTTAGGCCTGGCATTCTCATCCATGACTGACAAAGACCCAGGACAGCGGGGCCCGGAGGGACTCTGCTCCATGTCTCTGACAGCCAGGGGCTAGGCCGGGACTCGGACCCTACATCTCTAATACCATCTCTTATGTGTGCCTCTTGCCAGGAGCCAAATCAAGCCATCTTAAAGGGGAAAAAAAGATAAAACCCCAAAACAAAACCCCAAACCAGAAAAAAAAACCCTTAAAGAAGCCCAGGGGGCCCAGAGAGACCACCTCCACACTAGAACCCGATTAGGCACAAACAGGCCCTCCCTCTGCCCTCAAACCCACCACCTCTGAAATTCATCAACTCCCCCATGAAGAGCTGTTCTTGCCAGGCCGTGTCCTCCTTGGTCATAAGACCATTCACCTCACTTCAACATCTTCCACTCCGCTCACCCCTCTCCTTGCTACTTCCTAATTACAGAGCAATGGCTCACTTGTCCTCGAGCCCTGGTCTCGAAATCTCAGTGCCCTTGGGCATTCCTTCCCCTCCTTACTCTAACCCCCAAAACACACACACACACTCTAGGTCTCAAACTGGCAGGCTGAGGGCTGTACCTGACCCGCAGAAGTATCTTCTTTGGACTGCGGAGGATTATTCCTTTTATGTAATATGGAGTGGTAGCCAACCGTAAGAGCATGGGTGTGATCTCATACATAAAACTTGAAAATCTGGTAAGCCTGGCCCCAATTTTCCCATGTAACAAGCAGCTGGTGCTGATTCAGAGCTGTGTCCTCCGGAAGGGGCCTGCCTTCCACTTTGCCGCGATCCCCACCACTCCCTAATGCCTCACACCTGGCCTGACTATCTTTAACACAGCCCCAGCAGCCTCCTTTCAGACATGTGCGTTGGCAGCCCCTGTCTGCTTCCACATTCCGTTGGTCCCAAATTCATTTCTTCTCCCTTCCCAAAGCCTTTCTTTGGCCCCCGTCTTCCTCCCTCCAATTCTCAGGCCTGGCTGACCATGAGAATTACTAGAACCCACTTCTCTAAGGCCTTCTCAGCCCCCATGGGTCAGTCGGGCCAGGCCAACCCTCCAGCTGCTGTGTCTATCAAAGCCTCAAAGGAGTCCCTCACAGCCTAGACAATGGGAACGCCCTACGCCCCCATTCAAGCTTACTTCCCACGCCAGTGCTCCTGGAGCACCTGCTTTGGCACCTGCACCAGGCACCAGTGATCCAGGGTGGAGGAAAACGTGCTTTATCCTAGGAGAAGGATCATGCACTGTCAGGACCGTGTCCAAGGGAGGGAAACAGTCCTGATGTCACAACTCCAGTCACATGGGCCTGCCTTCTGTCCTCTGCACGCTGTCCGGTCTCCCTGTGTTGGCTTCTCCCCTCCCCCAGCTGACCATGAAGGCCTAACCTCCTTCCACATTCAGCTCACATAACCCGTCTCTGTGCAGCCTCCTCCCACGGCCAGCGAGAAGGAGTTCTCCTCTTCTCGTGCTTTGTCAATGCCGGTCCAAACCGAGCCACCCCATCCTGGCCATTTAGAGACGCCTGGTGGGTGTCATTTTCATGCTACTTTCTCTAACTACATTTGCTGTTAAGCAGGCAGGACTTAATACCTGTGTTCCTCTTATCGCTGCCTCTGGGCATTCTGACATTTCTCTGGGACTCCTCTAACGCTAGGCACAGAGCTGTACGCAACCCCAAGTCTCTGAATCTCTGCTGACTTCATTTATTCATTCAACAAACGTTTGCTGAGCAATCCTGGGTGCCAGACACAAGAATGAACACAAAAATGAGAAAGACAAAGGCCTGTTCTTATGAAGCCTTTCTTCTAAGCATTAGAAGGCATGGACTAAGAGTTGTTCAGAAAACAGAACATAAGCATAAAAGGGAAGGTGGTTCTTTAGATGAAGTGATGGAAATATTTCTGCTGGGACCAATAAAGTAGCAGCACAGCCAAATGGGAAGGTGGGAGGAGTCCCAGGTTGAAGACAGCAGTGAGTGCAAAGGCCCTGAGGCAGAAACAACTTTGGAAGATGGGCAAGGCAGAAGGGCAGCGGGGAGCCAGTTGGGAGGGTACACTCCTAGCTCAGGGCAGGGATCACTAATGGAGATAAATTTTATCATGGATTTGATTGGGGAAGGAGAGTAGGGTGAGGGAGCAGATGATTTTAACCTCAGCAATCAAGGGGATGCTAGGGCACTATAAAGAACTGAATTTAAACCCACATGTTGAAGCCCCAACCCCCATTGTCATGGTATTTGGAGATGGGGCTTTTGGGAGATAATCAGAGTTTGAGGAGGTCATAAGGATGGGGCCCTGGTCTGATGGGACTGGTGCCCCTATAAGAAGAGTCTCTAGAGAATTTGCTTTCCCTCCCCCACCCCCATCACAGTATGTCCCAAGGAGAGGCCATGTGAAGAGACAGCAAGAAGACATCCATCTGCAGACCAGGAAGAGAGCCCTCATGAGAACTTGACCATGCAAGACCTTGATCTTGGATCTCCCAGCCTACAGCACCATAAGAAAATAAGTTTCTGTTACTAAACCACCCAGGCTATGGCATCTGTTCTAGCAGCCTGGACCGACTAATACAGGTCCTGTCCAGAGATGAGGAAAACACCCCAAACAATGAATGATTACAGATGTCTCTAAGACGAAAAATCCCAGCGTTGAGACTGATACAGTAAATGGTGAGACCACGTCACCGAAGCCTACCAAGGTGTGTCTAAGCCGTGGAACGCTGCATTGGCTCCCGGATGCATCAGAAGCGCTTGGAGCTCTTCTCCAAAGGGCCCCCCTCCCTGACGTCTGACCATTAAAATCACCCGTTCCTTTTTCACCCTTCTAGCAGCTGAAATGCAAAACCCTCTGTTTTTCTTTATTGCTGCCTTTGCTTGCTTTGGGAATAACAGCTTCTTTAAAAGCTCACTTCAAAGCGAAAGCTCCTTTTATCAAGCAGCCTGGCCCGGGACAGGCCGCTTTCATCCGCGGCGAGGAGCAGACCTTGCGAAATCTTCCAGCTCTGCCTTCTTGGAAACTCGGTTCGTTCTATCTCGCAGACCACAGCAATGGACGGGGTGTCAAAATGACAGACAAGAAAGGAAGGAGATTTAGGGCAACGTTCCAAGGAAACAACAAAGATTCCAGAGTCCAGAAAAATGTTCTGAGATGAAACAGGGCTGGAGGTTGGGAGGGTCTTGATGGAATCCTTTTTGTTGAAAGGTGGAATTTTATGAAATTTGCCTCAAGAAGACCTAAGCAACGGACTTTTTTGGGGGGAAGGAAATTATTCTTCTTTAAAAATTCAAGTATAATTAACATACAGGGTGATGTTAGTTTCAGGTGTACAATTTAGTGATTCGACCATCCTACACGTTCCTCCTGCTCATCACAAGCCACTCCTTCATCCCATCACCTGCTTCTCTCCCCCCCACCCCCCACCTTCCCTCTGGGAACCATCAGTTCATTCTCTGTAGTTAAGAGTCTGGTTTTTTATTTTTTTGTTTTGTTTCTTGAATTCCACATATGGGTGAAATCATACAGTACTTGGCTTTCTCTGACAATTACACTTATTATCTTCTCTAGCTCATCCATGTTGTTGCAAATGTTGTAAGATTTCATTCTCTTCTATGGCTGAATAATACTCTCTTATAAATATGTACACACACACACACACACACACCCCACAATCTTCTGTATCCATCCACCTGTCTTTCCATTATTTGGCTTTTGTTGATAATACCGCTATGAACATACAGACGCACGTTATCTTTCTGAATTCGTGTTCTCATTTCCTCTGGGTAAACACCCAGGGGTGGAATGACCGGATCACAGGGTCATTCTAGCTCTGATTTTCTGAGGAGCTCCGTACTGCTCTCCACAGGGGCTGTACCAGTCTGCATTCCCAAGAACTGTGCCAGAGGCGTTCTTCTCATCCTCGCCAACGTCTGCGGTTTCTCGTGTTTTGGGTTGTAGCCATTCTGAGAAGTACGAGGCGGTATCTCATTGTGGTTTTGATCTGCATTTCCCTGACGATGAGTGATGCTGAACATTTTTTCATGGATCTGTTGGCCATCTGGATGTTTGGAGGCATGTCTGTTCGTGTCTTCTGCCCATTTTTTAATTGGATTATTCCTTTTTTTGGTGTGGCGTCCTATCAGTTCTTTATCTATTTTAGATAGTAACCCTTTATCAGATATGTCACTTGCAAATATCTTCTCTCACCCGGTCGGTTGTCTTTTGGCTTTGTTGATGGTTTTCTCTGCTGGGCAGAAGCTTTTCATTTTGGTGGCGTCCTAACAGTTTATTTTTGCCTTTATTTCCCTTGCCTCGGGGACGTATCTAGAAAAATATTGCTGCCGTCGACTTCAGAGACATTTGAGCCTGCGCTCTCTTCTAGGATGTGTATGGCCTCAGGTCTCCCATTTCGGTCCTTCATCATTGTGAGTTTATTTTTGTATATGGTGTGGGAAAGTGGTCCCGTTTCATTGTGTTACATGTAGCTGTCCAGTTTTCCCAACATCATTTGTTGAAGGGACCGTCTTTTTTTTTTTTCCCCCATGGCGCATTCTTGCCGCCTTTGTCACAGACTGAACCTCAAAGTGTGGGTGTTTTTCTGGGCTCCCTAGTGGTCTCTGTGCTCACTGTTGGGCCGGTCCCAGACTGTTCTGATGACGGCGGCTCGGTAGCCTATCTTGGTATCTGGGAGTGTGAAGCCTCCAGTTTTGTTCTTCTTCAAAACCGAAGCAACTGATCTTTCCATAAAACAATGCCTGGAGGGATGAATGGAGACGCAGGAAAAGCAAGTCTGGGTTTCATGATGTCAGGAAAACAATCCATGAAAGAATACGGCCAGGTGAAGGCCCAGATTCCTGAGAAGAAAGAGAAGACTCCGGGCCCGTCTGACACATCCCCCTGGATGGGTCTATGCACGGTTATTAACTATATGAAGCACCGTAATAGTCCAATACCAGAAGTTTGTGATACATTCTGTTATTCGATCCCCATGACCCCCCATGGGGAAGGCAGGCATTATGTCCATTTTATAGATGACTCAATAGTACCACATAGGGTAAGCAGGGGCGCCTGGGTAGTTCCGTGTTAAGTCTGCCTTCTGCTCAGGTCATGATCTCAGGGTCCTGGGATCAAGCCCCTCATCGGGCTCTCTGCTCCGCAGGGAGCCTGCTTCCTCCTCTCTCTCTGCCTGCCTCTCTGCCTGCCTCTCTGCCTACTTGTGATCTCTGTCTGTCAAATAAATAAATAAAATCTTTAAAAAAAAAAAAAGAAAAAGAAAAAGAAAAAGAAAGGGTAAGCCACTTGCCTAAGATTACAAAGCTAAAAGCTATAGAACCAGAATTCCAACTCAGGTTTGTCTGGCCCCAGAGGGTCCTTTCTGCTCCACATGTCAGGAGTTCCAAACTTGGCTGGATGTCAGAATCAACGGCAGAGCAAGTGAAAAATCTGGATTCCTGGGTTCCATCGTCAGAGGCCTGGGCTGGGGCCTGGGCACCTGTTTTTGTAATCTAGCCGATTGATGCTATGAGCAGAAGATCGCTGGGCAGGGGGCACCTCTGTGTCAGCCAGAAGGTCCTGCTGGGAGAGCTGGGGAGCTCCCCCCCCAGGCTCCCCAAAGCACCTGTGGGCTCCGGGAGGCAGCTCCATGGCAGGGACTGACTGACTGTGTCAACCTGGTGAAGCTAGAATTGCTTTCCCCGGAACCCTCCTTCCCATCGGCCGAGGGGTCTGCGGGAAGTTTGGAAGTTGGAGGTAAAGAAGTGGCCAGCCATTATGCATATGAGGTAGATGCGGTGATGGACAGGTCCCATGGTGCCCAGCAGGTTTGAGCCTGTCATGCTGCCTGATCTGTGTCCAGCTCTTTGACTGCTGGTCCTGCTGACCCACAGTGTCCCCAGGCCTGTCACCGGACTCCAGGCTGGGCACCCATCCGACCAGAGCTGCCCACGGACTTCTCCACTAACCTCCCTGTGGTTGCGCCTTGGTGGCTGACATCCTGGTCCCTCGGTTCCCGTTCATCTTCACTTCTGCTCCCCCACCCTCATTCCAGGGTAAGCTCTAATTCTTCTCATAAATCCCAAATTCCACTGTCCCAGTGGCCCAGCTTCCCAGTTGCGGCCTGAATGAGGTCATCACCTGCCCTCTCCGGAAGCCCCTGCAATCTTCGGCAGTGGTTCTCCAAGTGTGGTCCTGGACCAACAGCATCAGCACCCTTGGGAGCCTGTGAGAAAGTCAAGTGCTCGCGTCCCAACCCTCCAGACCTACTGGAGGAGAAATTTGGGGGGAGCTTCTAGGATGTGCCGAAACTTAAGAACCCCTCCTGTAAGCCTTTCAAAAGCCTTCCTCCGTTTCTGTCTGGGATGATGAAAAGATTCTGGAACGCTACCTGTGTAAAATATGTTGTATTATTAATGTAACTTATGTCATATGAATTTCTGAGGCCTAACCTGTGAGCACTGGCGTTTACTGAGACCCTGTGCTAAGGCTGCACAAGCTTAGTACCGTTTCCTCCTCACCCGCACCCTACAGAGATGGCATTAAAGTCTCTCTGTATAATCGATGTGGAATCCAAGTAGTCTGACTCAGAACATTTGAGGTATTTCCCTATGCAGCAGACAGAAACCAGACATCAGCCAGAGTGCCCCTTGGCTGACACTTTAAACATTTTATTTATTTATTTGTCAGAGAGAGAGCGAGTGCCCAACTGGGGAGCAGATGTCAGAGGGAGAAGCTGGCTCTCCACTGAGCAGGGAGCCCGATGCGGGACTTGATCCCAGGACCCTGGGATCATATCCTGAGCTGAAGGCAGGCGCTTAACTGAGCCACCCGGGTGCCCCTAAATCTGAAACTTTAATACCAAGTCATGCATGGTTCTCTACGGGAAATTTAGAAATGGTAAATATTCAAATTTCCAACTTCTTTGTATCCTTTTTAAAATGAAAAAAGCGGACCACCTTTATAATCTGCTTTTTTTACATTAAGAGATTAGAATTGTCTTTCTGGGTCTCTCAAGGGCTCCATCGCCACCATGTTTAACGGCCATGCGGCATTCCCCCTGTGGACGTACCACAGTCTACTGTCCTGGCCCAATGTCGGACATTTGGGTCATTTCCCTAAGAAGACACTTCAGCTGGGGAAGAAACGTTTTAACCAGGATGCTAAAACTTAGCAAGACCTCTTCTCCCTGCAACAAGCAGCAACAAGGGGCAGTCAGCTCTGCACGCTTGATGTCTCTTTTGATGTCTGTGGCGGGAAGACCCATGGGCCAGGCAGCAACATGGCTGACGCACATTTATTTCAGGGGCAAACTGTTGGGGGGAAAGGCTTTCATTTTTATGTGCAGAAGATGAGGTAAAAATGTCCGTGAGGTTTACCCAGCTCAGTCCTTAGGAAGAAGAGTTTGATCCTGTGACAATGAGGTGCGAGTGTTCTCCAAAACGCCGTGTGTTCTCCCTCCCTCCTGCTTTGGGTGACACACCGGCTAAATCCAGCTATAAGCCAGTGCTCCCTTCTCTACCTATGATGCAGTGGTAAAGAATACAGATTCCAGGGGCACCTGGGTGGCTCAGGGGGTTAAGCCTCTGCCTTCAGGTTAGGTCATGATCCCAGGGTCCAGGGATCGAGCCCCACATTGGGCTCTCTGCTCAGCGGGAAGCCTGCTTCCCCCTTTCTCTCTGCCTGCCTCTCTGCCTACTTGTGATCTCTGTCAAAAAAACAAATAAAAACTCTTAAAAAAAAAAAATACAGATTCTGGAACCAGACTACCAGGGCTGAAAACCCATCTCTAGGGGCGCCTCGGTGGCCCAGATGGTTAAGCATCTGCCTTCAGCTCTGGTCATGATCCCAGAGTCCCGGGATCGAGTCCCACAACGGGCTCCCTGCTTGGTGGAGAGCCTGCTTCTCTCTCTCTCTCTCTACTATTCTCCTGCTTGTGCTCTCTTGCTCTCCCTGTCAAACAAATAAAATCTTAAAAAAATAAATAAATAAAACTTGTCTCTACAGCTAGTAGGTGGTGTTATTAGCTCACCAAGCCCTTGGAAACCAAGGGCTGAAGACAAAAGAAGCCTGGGTCCCTGAAGGACCCTGTGGAGGAAAGACCCCACCTTCCCCACCCAGCCGGGGACGCTGTGACCTAACTGTCTCAAGCCCTTGAGATGTGGGGCTTTTTGCACAGTAGCTAGTGCACTCCTGCCTCAGTTTCCCCTGTCACTGAACTGTTATGAGGATTGATGAATTATGAGGACCGATGAGTTAATATAAGCAAAACACGGCATGCATTTAAACTAGCACAGGAAATACCTTGGAAGGTCAGACCCTCTCTGCATCCAGCCAGCCAGACTCTGTCTCCTCCTCCAGAGCCACCCCGAAAACAAGGATGTGGGGGGCGCTGGCTGTTCCGTACCCACCGCGCCTGACCCCACGAAGAACATCTCCCCACACTTTCATGACCGTCAGCACCAACCAGATATGGCTCTGGCTCCCAGGAATTTCCCTAAAATCTTTCCAAATGCTTTTCAGCCAGAAATCCTCTTGTCGGAAGCAAGTTGGTCTCCTCCTCTCTTACCAGTGAATGGGTAACTCCGTCCCGGGCAAGAGCCAACACACTTCCCCACAGGCAATGAATCAGTAGAAACAGCGCAGGGCTGACGAGCTTGGTGAATGTCACGGCTGTTGGCTCAGCCGGGCACAGCTCCCCTTAGCCCGGGACAACACTGTTCAATGGCTCCATCGGCTTCCGACCGCTACGCTGGGGACCGGTGATCCATAAATTCGGAAACGTCCCCCCCCCCCGCTAATTACACATTAATTACACATGTAACTGCTTTTCATCGGTGAAAGTTTGCTTCTCTCATACCTGCTCGCCATTTTGTGTGAGCCACGTTTCTTCTCTGTGTGTGTGTGTGTGTGTGTGTGTGCACGCACAGACCCCTGGTGAAAGCTACTGATACCTCCGCCGAAAAATGCACAGATGGAAGTTTGCCATAAAATTTCAGGTGGTTCATGGACCCTGATAAGAGTGATGACAAGGGGCACCCAGGTGGCTCAGTGGGTTAAGCTGCCTTCGGCTCAGGTCATGATCTCAGGGTTCTGGGATTGAGCCCCGCATCGGGCTCTCTGCTCAGCAGGGAGCCTGCTTCCTCTTCTCTCTCCCTGCCTCTCTGCCTACTTGTGATCTTTCTCTGTCAAATAAATAAATAAAATCTTAAAAAAAAAAAAAAAAAGAGTGATGACAAGTTTAAAAAAGTACCCGACAATCTCAGAACAATCTGGACAATGATAACACTTGAACATCACAAAGCGGTATTTGAGGGCTCCTCATCCACACAGAACATTTCTGGAAGCTTGTCCAAGAAACGGGGAGCCGCGGCTATCTCTGAAGAACGAGACTGGGGGTCTGAGATGAGATGCAGACTCCTGTTTCTTCCCTGGCTGTCCCTTTATACAGTGTGTGATTTTTCTTTTTTTTTAAAGCAGTGTGTGATTTTATTTATTTTATTTTTTGTCTTTTTTTTTTTTTTAAGATTTTATTTATTTATTTGAGAGAGAGACAGTGAGAGAGAGCATGAGCGCAGAGAAGGTCAGAGGGAGAAGCAGACTCCCCATGGAGCTGGGAGCCCGATGTGGGATTCGATCCTGGGACTCCGGGATCATGACCTGAGCCGAAGGCAGTCGTCCAACCAACTGAGCCACCCAGGCATCCCAGCAGTGTGTGATTTTAAAAGATTTTTACCATGGGTAACATTTTTTTCTGATGAAACAAAAAGCGTTGAGAAAAAGTTATTTAAGTTACGAACTAGACACAAGCTACTGTGACTGCCTTTCCTATGACACAGGGAAGGGACAGATCAACCAAGGCAGAAAAAGTCAACTTACTACCTGGCGGAGTAGGACCCCCATGGGGTGGGGAAAGGCAAAACCTGCACTCAAGAGGGCGGGGGTGGGGTGACTGTTTCTCCTGCGTGATCAGCTCCAGTCACTAAGTCCCAAGCTAAGGCAGCAGGAGATTCCTATTTCATTAGGTCGGTACACAGCGTGGTGCTGGCAGTCGGAACTGGGAAGAACCTTCTTAGGGAAGTGCAGGGAGACTGCACTCAACCCAATGGACTTTGAGCCCGGTGGGGGGTGATGGAGACAGTAAATGCTAGAACAAAGCCTGAATGTAGAGGGAAGACATTCAGAGCAGGCTCAACAGCCTGAGAGGCAAACCCTCTCCAAGTTCAAAGAGAATGGCTCTGTTTATCAGGTTGAAGTGAATGTCATTGCCCGTTCTGTGGGTCAAGGGGCAGCCCGAGCCTGTTACATCCCCGGCTGCACTGAGCACCACGTGAGGCCATTCGCATGAAGCTCCTGGCCCTCTGGGTGGCACCCAGTAGGTGCTCAGCAAGCAGTGAATCCTCCCGCCCACCTACAAGCCAGGAGGTGGACCCTCACCAGACACGAGATCTACCAAGCGTTGGGAGGGTGATGTCTTAGCTCAGGCTGCTATAACCTCCACTACAGACCTTCATCAACAGACAGTGACTCCTCCCTGTTTCCCGAGGCTGGAAGTCCAAGGTCAAGGTGCTGGTAGACCTCATGTCTGGTGAGGGTCCACCTCCTGGTTTGTAGATGGTGGCCTTCTGGCTGTGTCCTCCAGGAGCCTCTCCTGGGGGATCTCTCTCTTCTCCGCTCCCCTTAAGGACACTAATCCCATCATGATAAACTCACTCTCACAACCACATTTAAACCTCATTACTGGGGCGCCTGGGTGGCTCAGTCGTTAAGCGTCTGCCTTCGATTCGGGTCATGATCCCAGGGTCCTGGGATGGAGCTCCACAGCAAGCCTGCTTCTCCCTCTCCCACTCCCCCTGCTTGTGTTCCCTCTCTTGCTGTGTCTCTCTCTCTGTCAAATAAATAAATAATCTTAAAAAAAATAATAATAAACCTAATTATTGCCCAAGGCCCCATCTTCTAATACCATAACGCTGGGCGTTGGGCTTCACCATGCGAATTTGGGCGGGGTACAGAAACACAGCCTGTAACAGATGGTTTTCCCAGGTGCAGACGAGTGCGCTGCTGTGTTCTCACCATGCTCCCCTCTCAGCTTTTTAAGTCCGGAAAGGCAGAACCAGATGCTCAAAGCTAAAGTTATAAAAGAACCACCTGGACTAGGGGCTAAAATCCAATGCAAGCCCCCTACAGCTCACAAGCACATCACTTAGCAAACACCCTTGGGGGACCCACTACAACCCTGGGAGACTTAAAAAAAATTTTTTTAAACATTTTCCTCTTATTATAAAAACAATACTTCTTTATTAAGCAAACATTAATACATCTAGATTAGCAGAAAGGAAATGAAAATCACTGATTACCCCACCATCCCGAACTACTGATAATATCTATGACTGCGTTCAGACTTTCTTGTATGTTCTATAAACAAACATACCTTTTCTTTTTCTTTCTTTCTTTTTCTTTCTTCCTTTTTTTTTTTTTTTAAAGATTTTATTTATTTGACCGACAGAGATCACAAGTAGGCAGAGAGGCAGGCAGAGAGGGGAAGGGAAGCAGGATCCCTGCCAAGCATAAAGCCCTATGCGGGGCTCGATCCCAGGACCCTAGGATCATGACCTGAGCTGAAAGCAGAGGCTTTAACCCCCTGAGCCACCCAGGGGCCCTCCCCCAACACTTTTTTTTTTTTTTTTAAACAAAAATGAGATCTTACTGCAACATGGCTTGGTGACCTAACTTTTAAAATGTTGATATATAACAAACGATTCTGCACATCATCAGTATTCACCTAAACCATAACTTTCAGTGGCTGAAGAACATTCCATGGAGGCCTCATAATTTACCCAACTAACCAATCCTCTACTGCCAGACGCAGAGTTGGTTTCTATATTTATGGCTCTTTTAAAAAAATAACAGCATTGAAACTAACTCCTTACACAATCGTGTGTCCTCTGGATAAATTCTTGGTATTGAGACGGCTGCGTTTTTTAACGCTTGGCCACGCATTTCAGACTGTCCTTGTCCCCACCGTGAGCTGGTGAAAGACTGGCATTGTTTCTTTCACTTAAAGTTTTGAAACATTCAAGACATTTAAAATTTCCTGTGTGAAAGATGATACAGTTTTAAGCGTCATTTTCTTTAATACGATGGGGGTGAATGTTGGGGTTTTTTTCCCATGTGCTTATTGGCCAAAGGTATTTGTTCTTCTACTCCCTCTCCCCCACCCCCGCCCCCTTCTTCTTTCTTGAGCTCTGACATGCTGTGCTTCGTGGTGGGATGTGATGACAACAGTACCACAGCACATATGACAGTGTCTTGCCATGAAAGTCTAAAACTCATCCAGTCATGAGGGGAGAAGCAATTAAGACCCTGGGTCCATCTCTTCAAAAATGTCAATGCCATGGAAGATCCAACAAGGTCGGGAGACTATCTTGGATTAAAGAAGACTAGAATCGATGGGCAGCCCAGGGGAGTAAGGCGTGCGCCTGTTGTAATGAGTGCCGGTGTTGGATGGAAGCACGGAGTCACTCTACTGTCCCCCGGAAACTACAATGACACTCTAGGTTAACTACCTGAAATTTCAATAAAAACTTAAGAAAAAGAACATCAATGGGCGACCCCAATGTGCACCCTGATATTGTGGGTCTCTTGAACGGGAACGATAAATTAGACGATACCCGTGTATCATGGTTACATGTCTTGTTTGCCTCTTGTGCTTTTCCTTTTCTCCGCACCCATTTTTTTGTCTGTTTGTTTTTGGTTTCATTTTGGTTTTTGTTTATTCCATTGCTTGAAGGCAGTTGACTTTTCCTCACTAACCGGAAAAGCTTGGTATGTGTTCAGAAAACAGCCCCTTGTCTGAAAAGGGTGTTGTAAATGTTGATCTAATTTATGTGCTGTACTGGTTTTTTTTTAAATTTTAGGAGCCTAACCTATCAATCATTTTCAGTCATTTCTTCGATAATTTTACCTGTTACTGTCATCCTTTAAAACCCCCTCCCACAAGGGGCTGTAGAAATTCTACAGTGGAGAAGTCATGCAGACGCCACTTTCAACCAAATGATCAAGGTCAGCATCACCAGTGAGTCATGTGGCCCTATGTCAAGTAGATCCTGATGGGACGTAATGATAAGGATACTTCACCATCGTCACGTTCCTTCCCCGAACCCCAAATCCCAGTCGAACCATGAGACAACATCAAACAAACCCAAAGTAAGCGGCATTCTAGAGAATACTGACCAGTACTCGTCAAAGCTTTCAAGGTCACACAATTCAAGGAAAACACTGGGATAGACCTTAAGAGATGAAGAAGACAGGACAACTGAAAGCCGTGGGGTGTCTTGAAATGGATCCCAGAGCAGAAACAACAACAAAACAACCTGGTGCCATCCAAATAAAGTCCGCCATCTTGTGAGTAATAACCTGAATTTCACAGCTTTGTTACCTACGCCATGTTAGGTAAGATGCTAACACCAGGGGAAGCTGCGTCAAGAATATAGGAAAGCTATTATTTCTGCAACTTTTCTATAAATCGGAAATTATTCCAAAATAAATAGAATTTGTTTTGTTTTGTTTTTTTAAAGAGTTTTGTCTAGGACTAAGAATGGTTTAGGCAGAAAAGCAGAAGGAATAGAAAGAGAAGAACCATCACAGTTCATGGCTATGGGTGGGGGAGTAGGAGGGAGATGGAGGTGGCCAGGGGCTCTGGATCCTTACAACACATCCATTGGTTGCGGGGAGCCATTGGGGCAGCAGCAATGGGTCTGGAAAGGTAAACGGAGTCTGAACTCGAAGGAGTCCAGTGTTTAGGAGACTCTAGTCTTTAGAACTTTGAAGGCTAAGGGTTTCAGCTTAGCCTTGATCCTACATGCAGTTAAGGGGATGGTAAAGATTTTCGTTCTGTGAATATATGATTATTGGTTACTTCACTTGTGTCCTAATTTACTGATTCCTTGCAGTGCCCCAATAAGGTGTCAGCTCCATGAGAGCAGGGACCATGTCTCTCTTATGGACGATGTCCCCCTAAAGCCCAGAACACCTGGCCTGCAGAAAGAACTGAATAAATATCGGTTGGATGAATGAGTCTCACTTCCCAAATGACCTTTTTTTTTTTTTTTCCAAAAGACTTTTAAGAAGAAACTGTATAGGGCGCCTGGGTGGCTCAGTGGGTTAAGCCGCTGCCTTCGGCTCAGGTCATGATCTCAGGGTCCTGAGATCGAGTCCCGCATCAGGCTCTCTGCTCAGCAGGAGCCTGCTTCCCTTCCTCTCTCTCTGCCTGCCTCTCTGCCTACTGTGATCTCTCTCTGTCAAATAAATAAATAAAATCTTTAAAAAAAAAAAAAAAAGAAGAAACTGTATAAAGGTTTTTCTCATTGCACCATTCACATGTAGTATCAGCCCACGTCAATTAACCTCTTCTACAGCTCGGGGCCTTGGCCTAGACTGTTGCTTCAGCCAGGTGCACCCTTTTCTGGTGCCTACCTTCTGATTTCAGCATAGATTCAGCTTTCTGAAAGCCTGCCTTTGACACTCCATCCAGGTCCGGGAGAAATTTCCTCTAGCCTCTCCTGGGTCACTGTCAGCTGAATGGTAATGGCGCCTTTATATCCGGCTCCCTCCTTCCCCAAGACATAGAAGCCGGCCCTCTAGTTCACAACTGGCACACAGAACATCCCAGTACATTTGTAAAAAAAGCCACAGCTTGCGGCAAGCCAAAGGTAACGTCCCCTGCCACCATAGCAGAATTTGCACCCATCACGGCTTGAACACATTGACCCAAGGACAACTCCCATAAGTAATCGCTACTGTCCAAACTCCAGTTAATGAAAACATAATATTTGGGATCCCAACGTGTGAGCGTTTGTTTTTTAATCATACCCTCTCTTCCACCAAATATCAACAAAGCATGCTTATAACCCTAACCAGCATGGGCACGCTTCAGAGATGTGGCAGGCTCGGTTCCAGGGCACTGGAATAAAGTGAATATGGCAATAGAACGACTCAAATGACTTTTTCAGTTTCCCAGGGCTCACGCTAGTTTCCTGGCTAGTTTCCTAGCTAGTTTCCTAGCTCACGCTAGGCTGTAGTCTGTTACGTTTGCAATTATGGCTAAAAAGAACAAGGTCCATACCGTGATTGAGAAATACATTGTTACTAAAAGATACTAACCATCTTCTGAGCTTTCAGCAAGTCATGATCACTGATCACAGACCACTCTACAAAATATAATAATAATGAAAATGAAAATGAATTATTGGGAGAATTACTAAAATGTGACACACAGACAGGAAGTGAGCAGATACTGTTGGAAACATGGCACCAAGACACTTGCTGGATGCAGGGTTGCCACAAATCTTCAATCTGTAATATATGCAGTCTCTATAGAGTGCAATGAAAATAGGTACCCCTGGGACGCCTGAGTAGCTCAGTGGGTTCAAGCCTCTACCTTCTGCTCAGGTCATGATCCCGGGGTCCTGGGATCGAGCCCCACATCAAGCTCTCTGCTCGGTAGGGAGCCTGCTTCCTCCTCTCTCTCTGCCTGCCTCTCTGCCTACCTGTGATCTCTGACTGTCAAATAAATAAAATCTTAAAAAAAAAAAAAAGAAAGAAATTAGGTATCCCTGTACATACCCCCCAGCCAGTAGGTGTGGGAAAAATGTAGACAAGGATAAGGTAAGTAAATTCTCTCTCTCAATCTCTCTCTCTCTCCCAGACTAGACGTGGAGAGGAAAAAGTGGCAAAGACATAAAATTCACCGAGAATTAGAGCTACCGGGTTCTATATACTGCATCAAAGAAATACCAGAACCTTCTGGAGACATCCAGAATGTACGTCATATGAGGCCACAATCATGTAAAAAAAAAAAAAAAAAAAACAAAGCTCACCTACCATGGCAAGTTCTCATCCTGGATCTGCCACAATCTGCTGGGTAACCTTGGGCCCATCACCTTTAGGACGCTTCCACTAGCAAAGCTCTGGGGCACATTTAGAAAAGAAGAAATGCCAAAATAGACTTACCAATCCTGCGATGGGTTTTAGATGCTGGCACAGAACAAATGAATGTTTTGTGCACCATGGCAATATAAACTGGGCCATTAGTGTGATAGTTATGGGCTTTATGATAAACACTAAATTCCTAGTGTACATACACAAACAGCACTGCCTGTGGGGAACTTGAGCTGCGTGGTGAATGTGTGTTTCAGCCCAACAGCTGTGTCTGATACTGACTTTGGCATGTCATTTGGAGAGGTGTCAGAGGTCTACACTTAGAGATGTTTGAGTGTATGGCCAGAGAGCCCATCTGTCCTATACAGACTCTCTGTTTTCTGGCCTCTAAGAATTGAGGTGGTTGGACAAGCACTGGTTTCTAACCTGCTGTTTGGTATTGTTCTTAAAGCCACAGAATTTTCTTTTCTTTTTTTTTTTTTAAAGGTTTTATTTATTTATTTGACAGAGAGAAATCACAAGTAGATAGAGAGGCAGGCAGAGAGAGAGAGAGGGAAGCAGGCTCTCTGCTGAGCAGAGAGCCCGATGCGGGACTCGATCCCAGGACTCTGAGATCATGACCTGAGCCGAAGGCAGCGGCTTAACCCACTGAGCCACCCAGGCGCCCCGCCACAGAATTTTCTTAAAGGAATCTTTCTCACCCCTGACATCTGGAACATTTGTAGAAAGGGCTTCCTTCCAGCCGGCCTTGCCTCCCACCACTCAGCTCTGTCCCTGCGAACTCCTGATTGCTTCTGGGACCCGTCCAAAGAATTCCAAGTTTCCCAGAATCACAGTATAAAAAGCAGTGGGCTGTTAACACCATACGTAAAAATCAACTCACAATGGACCGAAGACTTGAATGTAAGACTTGAATCCACAAAACTCCTAGGAGGAAACAGAAGCGGTAAACTCCTGGACATTGGTCTCGGTGATGTTTTTTTGGATCTGACTCCAAAGGCAAGGAAAACAAAAGCAAAACAAAATAAAACAAACAAAAAAACCCACAACCAATTGGGACTATTTTAAACTAAAAAGCTTCTGCACAGCAAAGAAAACCATCAACAAAATGAAAAGAAAACCTACAGAATGGGAGAAGACATTTGCAAATCATATATCTGATAAGGAGTTGATATGCAAAATATATAAAGAACTCACACAGTTCAGTAACAAAAGAAACCCACAAAGAATCTGATTAAAAAATAAGCAGATGATCTGAACAGAGATTTTTCCAAAGAAGACATCCAGATGGCCAGCAGACACATGAAAAGATGCTCAACATCACTCATCATCAAGGAAATGCAAATCAGAACCACAATGAGATACCACCTCACCCCTGTCAGAATGGCTATCAGCAAAAAGATAAGAAAAAACATGCGTTGGAAAGGATGTAGGAGAAAGGGAACCCTTGCGCACTTTTGGTGGGAATGTAAAGCGGTGCAGCCACTGTAGAAAAAACTGTGGAGGTTCCTCAAAAACTTGAAAATAGAACTATTTTATGATCTAGCAATTTCACTCCTGGGTATTGACACGAAGAAAACAAAAACACTAATTTGAAAACATACATGCATCCTTCTGTTCATTGCACTGTTATCTACAACATCCAAGACATGGAAACAACCCAAGTATACATCAATGGATGAGTGGGTAGAGAAGACATGATATAAATATTTATATATATAAATAAATACTACCGAGCCATAAGAAAGAATGAAAATCTTACCATTTGCAGCAACATGCATAGACCTAGAGGATTCATGCAAAGTTGAAATAAATCAGACAGAAAGAGACAAATCATGCAGGATTTCAAAATATGTGGAATTTAGAAAACAAAACGAAACAAACTCTAGACTCATGGATACAGACACCAGACTGGTGGTTGCTAGAGGGGAGAGGGCTTGTTGGAGGCCACATGGGTGAAGGGGATGAGGAAGTACAAACCTGCAGTTAGAAAACAAATAAGTCATGCGGATGTAACTTACAGCATGGGGAATATATTCCATACCATTGTATTAACTTTGTCAGGTGACAGGTGGTAACTAGACTTACTGTGTTGATCATTTTGCAACAGATACAAATGTCAAATCACAATGCTGTCTACCTGAAACTCACATAATATTGTACGTGAACCGTACCTCATTTTATGAAACTGACGCGCTACCTACTGCGCTAATGAGGCACCTTGCACCTCGTTTTAAAAAGAAATCCAATGGACTGGGGCAAGAACTGACCAAGGTTCTTACTATGCAGATGGAAATATATTTATCTGATGACTCAGTGCGTAGAGAGATATAGAGATAATTGAGATGAAAGTTTTACTAAAGGATGCTTCTCACGACAGGAGATACATTTTGTCTCTAGTCTGCTTTCTTCTACATCACTTTTTAAAAGCCGGTGGAAAACTACTTCACTGATTTTAAAACCCACTAAGTTGCTGCCCACAGTCTGTAGACATTGGCCTAAGGAATCCTCTGAGATCGCTTCTAGCATTGACAATTTATATGGCGTTAATGAAGCTGTGATACTGTTAGACCAAGAGAGATGACATCAGGTGACCCTGTCCCAAAGGTGAAGTTACCAACCTGGGTCTCCTGAGTAGCCAGCAAATTCTCTGCTCAGGGTTGTCATTGAAATACTCGCAGTCCAAGAGGCAAGACTCGGAGACGAGCAAGCCGAATACGTTACTGATTTTCCTAGGGACCCACACTTGCCACCCCAGTGCCCAATCCTGGGGGGATTCAGGACAAGAGGTGGTAAGGGGGAGTGGGAGCACTTGGCTGGGTTAAAAACCAACCAGCAAACAATCAGAGGAAACGAAGACTTCTCTTTCCCTCCTATACTCTTTGGATCATACCCATCGCACGGAGATGGCTAACCTCCTCCGTTTCTAAGAGGCTCACTGAGAATCGATCTTTGCTTCAGACAGTAAACACAGCCCTTTCCCAAACACCATGGCGGTGCAGAGACATGGCCCCCTGAAGCCCCACTCAGTCCATAATCTACATAGCATGCTAGGATTTTTGGTTGCTGGAGTGTTCTGACATAGCCACAGAAAGCCTTCCAGCCATCAGAGGGCACAAATGCATGAGATTGACAGGTCAGAACCAGTGCACTGTCACACAAGGGAAAATACACATTACGACGATGAACCAGATATTAAACAGCAGCAGAGCAAGCAAGCAAACAAAAAATCTGCATTAAACATGGAACTATCAGCAGTGGTGGCCTGCATATCGTGATGGGTTCCTCCCAGGTTTTCTACATGGAGCAGGTACTGCCTTTGTAATCGGGGGTGAAAACATTAAACACCCGCCCATGCCCAGGTGCACTGTCAAGTATGCTTAGAAGAACAGCAGACAAGGTTGGTTAATCACTAGCTTACTCCCTGGCATTCATACCAGTCTCAACAGACAGGATCTGAAAATGTCAGGATATATACGCCTTGACGTGCACCCCTCATCTTCCGGGTCCTTCAGCACCTGCCGGGAGGTGCGTGGAGAGAAAGAGGGTTCTGAGGGGCTCTCCTCGGTTTTATTGTTTTGGTTTATTTTCAAGAACCACCCCTGAAATCAGAAAATGGGGTCTAGTCCTAGCTCTGAACTCAGACGAGTGCTTTCAATTCCCTGAGCCTCGGTTTCCCCATTTGTAAAATAAGCAGATTAGATATTTTGATGGCTAAGTTTCCCTTTGGTTCTGAAACACGAAGAGCTGAAAAGACCAGCATTCAGGTTTTAAGGGTTGCTAGGTCTGATAAATCTAGGGCAAGAGAGAATAAGAGACTGTTGGCAGCTTAGCCCAAGTAAACAACACTGGATAGAAGGCAGGGCCAACCAGCCTCAGGAGATACGAGTTCGGGCGGAGGGGAGGGAGGAGTCAAGAATCAGTCAGAGCCACAGCTAGTCGGGGAGAGCGCCACAGAGACTCTCAGGGGGCTGCCTCTGGCTAGTGCCCTGGGCAGTCTGGCATGAAGCAGGGAAAACCTGTTTCTTTGGGGAGCCACAGCTCCCCGGAGAGGCAGCCGGTGTACCAAGGGCTCAATCCAAGGGGAGGAGAACAAAAATGCTGCCAGGCTTAAGCTGGGCCACCTGTCCAGGCTGGGGAGGAACAAGACTCTATGAAGTGGCCAGCAGGGCAGAGATCCTGAGAAACCACCAAACCTGTACTAAACTGGGCTCTAAAACGAGTTCCTGACCTGAATGTGGCCAGGTCTCCTGGGAGAACGCAGAGTAGTCGGGGGCCAGGGGAGGGGGGCAGTCCCAGCTCTGCTGCTGACCTGCTGTGTGCTCTTCCCTTATCTGAGTTTTATTTGTCAAATGAGAGTGGTCCCTTCCACCCAAGACATTCTGGGGTCCTCCTATGGCTGGTCCTCCTTCCAAGCAAAGGGAAACTTCCGACACGGAGAATAGTCTTAGAGAGCTATCAGTCGCAAGAAAGGCCCATCCAAGCTTCCGAACAAAGTGAAAGCAAAAGCCAGGAGCCAGAGGCAGACCCCTTGCCACATCCCCAACAGAAGACATCTGAGCTTCTGGAACCTTCCCAGCACTTCAGACTCTGCTCAGTCCCTCGAATTCCACCTTAATTTGGAACGGGAGAAAGAGAAGCCCAGAGCCAAAGCCCTTTGTTCCAGCCCGAGGGTCCTGAGGGGTTTACTGCCAGCCCCATGGAGGAAGAGAACATTTACCAGAACGGTGACCCAGGAAAACAGGAGCCCTAAAGGAGGCAGGTTGCCCAGGAGATGGGCTGCTGGCTCTGTGTCCAGCTTTGCCCTTCCTCACACAGAAACTCCTAGGTTGTGTGCCTTCTGGAGTCAGGGAGCAGGAAAGCCAGAGCTGGAGGGGCTTGGGCCCTGCCAAGTTCCCAGGCATTTGCCCTCTCTGTCGGAAGACAGGCTGGCAGTTTGGGCCTCACACCAAATCCACAAACCTCACCCTTGGGCAGTGGTCACGTGTGAAGACCACATGGTAATCTCTGCCTCCTGCGCGGGGCTCCACTCCAGCCTGCCCCCGCCCTTTCATTCCCACTGCCTCCCGCCCCGCCGACCAGCCTCCTCTCTCCCAGCAGCCTTTCCCAAAGTCTCATCTGACATCCACACAGACAGAATTATCTTCCTCACATACCAACAGGATCAAATGACTCCCCTCCTTAAAGAACTTGAAAGGAATCTGTGTCTTTGTCTTTCTTGTCCAATGATCCATCCTGAGCACCTAGAACACGGCCGGCCCTTGGAAGGCACTCAGTCAACATCCACATGATAAAGCCCCACGTGACCAGCCCCCATTCTAGACCCTCCATTCCCTTTACTTTCCCCACCTTCCCACAAACCATCTGCCACTGCCTGAGCGCACTCCCTGCCAGGCCCACCATACTCTGGGTGTGTACCTTTGTACCTCCGTGCCTTTGCTTGTGCTGTTCCTCAGCCCAGACACCCTTCCTCCCCCTCCACGAGGGGCTCCAATACACTGCTGCATATTCCAACATCCTTTTCCTTGCGGGACCTCCTGGCGCACCTCAGCCCGAGTTATCTTCTCTCTCCTGTTCTCCCCTAAGCCCTGTAACAGAGCTTCCTGCTAGGCGTCAAGGTCCCACCGAGAAGATTATCACTCCCTTCCTACAGAGGAAGAAACTGGAGGCTCAGTGAGGCGGGTCATGAAGCCAGCCAGTGCTGGGGCCTGACTGTATCACCACCTCCGAGGAACACTTGTCATATACCATGCAAGAGGCTGGGAGCTCTTGAGGTCCCCAAGGCCCTGTATCCCTGGGGCAGGCCTGGCCCTGCTTGATGCCCAGGAGGCCCTATCATCCAACCACCCCCCAGAAGAGATGCGCCACCAGCCTCCTCCCCTCCCTCTCTTCTGCCTTTTGTCCCAGTCTGGGCAGTACCTCTGGCAAGCTGCGGAGGGAAGCATGTGGAGGAAGAGGGGCTCCTGCCCAATTCCATTCATTCCTATAAACTTAGGACAAGATCCTAGTGTGACAAATCTCCAAAGTGTGAAAGCCGCGCACAGGTCCCAGAGGCGATCTTCCACTAGAGAAGCCATACTCGAAGACCACCACCACGTCGATCAAAAGCCAAAAGCCAGCACCAGAGGGAAACCCCTCTCCAGCCGCTCGGGCTCCGACTCCGCCCCCGCTGCTCCGGCCCCGCCCACCCAGGCTCCGCCCGCTACGCTCCAGCCGTGCGGGGGTTCCCGGCTTCCCGACCACCCGCACTGCTAGCAGGGATCTGGCCCGGGCCACACAAGCTGCTACCGGCCAGGGAGGGCCCAGACAGGGCTGGGGAACCGTACGGACATCCAGGTTTCCTGTTTCCCCCACGCCCTGGTTAGGAAAACTTACTTTCTGTAAGTGACCATCCCTTGCAATTTGGAACTCCCAGGCCACACGCCTCCCATGGGGACGCAGACAGGAGATCTGAAACGGATTTCAAGCTCTGGCTATGGGCTCGGCTCGAGCGCCCCGCCTCATCCCAGGAGGTTATCACGCCTGTTTCACAGGGAAGAAACTGTGTCTCCCTACTTTGCTCACGCCCGACTTCTTACCGTTTTTTGTTTGTTTGTTTTCTTTTTGCCTCTGGCACGTTAAACATACACTCGAATCTAAATTCCCCAAAGCCTCGGTTTCCAGAAAAGAGTTAGGGTTGGGGGACGAGGGATCGACTGGGCAGCGCCAGGGTGGTTTCCGGGGACTTACTGGGAAGTTCTGCTCCAGGCACCGGTGGAAGGTGCCTCTCGGTCGAGGCCAAGGGTTCGAAACCTGCCTGGCGAATGGCACCTGACCTCGCCAACAGAGGGCCCCGGAGGCTGGCTGCCTTCCCCGCGCCGAGGTCAGCGCGCTGCCGGGGACGCGGGGTGTCCCGCACTGGCGGGGCGCGGCTCCAGTGGGTGCGGGTTCAGAGTCCTCCCGGCGGCGGACCCGGGACAGGAAGCTCCCAGACGGGCGGACAAACAGACCCCGACAGCCCTCGACTCCCTCCACGGCCCTGCCAACAGTCCGCGGGACGGAGGGCGCGGCGGCGCAGACTCACCCGGGCGGCTGCGGGTCCAGCTCCGTCACGGTCGGGCGGCCGGGGACCGGGGACTCCACGACCCGGTACCCCCCACCCCCACCACGGGCTTCCTCCTTCGGGGCGCTGTGATCGCAGGGCCGGAGGTTCGGGGTGGGGGTCTCGGTCGAGGGAGGCGGCGGCGGAGAAGGCGCACCACCCGCTCCGGGACCGGGATGGGGACGCAGGAAGCTCTGGCTCCGAGCGCCGGCGTGCAGGAGGGAGGGACCGCGAGAGACAGAGGGCGGCGCCGGCCCCGAGCGGCCTCCAGCCCGGAGAGGCGCCGCCCACCAGTCGACCCTCCCTCGGCGAGCTCAGCGCCACCCCCAGGACTGGGGCGCGGACCCGAGCTGCGGGCGGAAGGGACCCGCTCTCTCTTGTCGGATTAGCGGGTGGGGGGATGCTGGGCCCTCGCCCGACCCCCGCCACTCCGAGTTGGCTAAGCAGGGATGGGGGAATGGAACAGAGCCGAGACATCCCCACCCCCGGGCCGCGGAGTTGGAGGTGGCGGTGGAATGGGGGACGGCGACTTGGCCCAGGAGTCCAGGTTATTGAAATGTTAAGTTGAGCTGGGAGACCGTCCCTCCCTCCCCAGACCGCACTCTCATCTCAGGCGCGAGCGTGCAGAACAACACTGCGGACACAGCTGCCGCGCCTTTACCTGGCCGGGCGCTCACCTGGCGGAGCGGTGCGCCCGCCTCTCACCCCACTTTCTGGGGAGGCCACCGCCTCCCCCCTCACCCTTGGGCGCGTTCGCGGCGCTGGGACCCGCCTGCACCGCCCAGGGCTGGTGGTTTGCGAGGTGACTGAGGGGTGGAGGTAGGAAAGGAGGAAGCAGGTGTTTTTTTTTTTTTTTTTAAAGCAAGTCTGCTCCTGCCCTCGGCCGGGCGCCCCACCCCCACCCCTCGGTCCCTCCCTGGTCCCCTGAGCGCCCCCTGCGGATTCCCGGTCGTACCGCACGGGTGGAGCCCATTTCGGGGGCCCGCTCCTGCAAGCATCGGGATGCGGAGGCCCTGTCCAGAGAATCCTGCCTACTGGGTGCTTTCATTCCCGGCTTTCCGGAGAACTTTCCCAAAGAAACACCGGCTGTCGTCGTCCTGACCGCCAGGTTGCGGGAGGGGTGGCCCACCTCTGCTTAGAGCCCCAGAGCTACTGCCTGAGGCCTGGCTCTGGGGAGGGTAAAGCCGAACTGGTGAGGGTGCCTCTCATCGACGGCGGCTCTACCAGTGCCCCCCACCCCAGAGTTTTGCCCTGGAACCATGCCTCTCTGGCGCCCAAATGAATCTGATCTCTGCCAGACCACAGAAAACCTGAATTCTAAACCTAGAGGGAAAAACAGCCCGCAGCCTCCCCCAGTCTTGGATTGTTTTGAGTTGCAAGAGAAGCCTGGTCAGGGATCCCCATCTCCACCCCCCCGCCCCCCCCCGCCACGCCCCCCTGCAGTTCTTTGAAGTTCAAATCCTGAGAAAAGCCAATAGGCGGCTGGCCGGGTGTCAGACAATCCAGCTGACGACAGAAGGCGCCTCCTATTGGGAATCTGCTGTGTCCGGGACAGAAATTAGACACCCTGGTGGGACCGCAGTCAAGTTCACTGCCGAACTGCCAAGTTCATGGGTACACATCATCCAAAGGTATGTATACCCATGTCATCCCACGTGGGTGTTTCCTCCCACTGTTGCTTTTTAACTTGGTGTCCACAGATAGGCAAATGTGGGGCTGACCTGTGATTTGGGGATGAGGAAAGCATTGAGGGAAACAGGGATGAGTCTTCATGAATATAACAATAACAGCTTATTCCTCACATCCTGGCAATGGACCCATCATCAGGTTGCTACTCACTTCCCAGCCCATTGAATCCTTATAAAACAAAAACCCCAGGGATGTTCTTTGGCTACACCCACTTAATACAAGAGAAAGCTGAGGCTTTGGGAAGTGAGGTCATCATTTGCCCAAGGTCATACGGCCGGGAAGTATCAGCAATTAGACCCCAATTGGTTGGCTCCAGGGCCTGTGCTGTCCCATCTTTGGAAGAATTCCTTTTCGCTCTGCATCTACTCTCTCCCCCGAGACAAGGTTCCCTGCTTCTCCCTCTCTTTCAGGAAGGGAAGTCACTTTTATCTCACTCTACACAGTGACATAATTTTTTACAAGTCTGCCTCCTGCTCTCCTTGAGGTTAGGGACCCCTTCTCCTGGCTCCCTGCAGGTGCTTCATAAATACTTGTTGGTTAAATGAAAGCCCCAAAGAGTAACATTATCTTATTGAAGGGGGAGAACTGTTTGGCAGGCAGGTGACTAAACAAGTTCACGTTGGAGAGCTGTGTGTATTCCATTACAACGTTTAGACACCGAATTTGGGAACCTTCCAGTCTCTAAATGGTTGATGAGAAACAGTCATGTAGCTCTCAGATAAGACCCAGAATCTGGCTTTCCTTTCACTCTGCAAGACCAACTTCAGAGAGGCCCGGACTGGGGATAATCATTTCAGACAGCGGCTCTAGCTCCCACCTGGAGGCAAAGAGCTTCAGTATTTTTCCATGCCAAGATCCAACTCCAGATCCACCCAGCTCTGCCACAAGCCTAACTGGGCAGGTCTCGTCTATCTCAGCAAATCATCTTCAGAGTGTTCCCTTTAGGCAGGCTCGCCCTGGCTAATCTGGGAAGAGGCTGGAGAAATTCCCATCCGAAGTGGAGCCACAGGCAAAACTGGAAATGGACAGAGGCAGTGTGTTTCTCCCTCTCCCTCCACCATGGTATGTTTCTCTGATTCTTCCCTGGTTCTCTAAGTCCTATTGAAGAGCCTGACTTCATTTAACGGCCAACTTCTCTGTCAGCTCACAAGGGCCCGAGATGTGTCTGTGTCCTTGGGGAAAGAGCCAAAGAAGTAAATCTCAAATGGTGGAATTTCTGTTACCTGTTACTATAAGAGGCAGCAGGGGAGATGACAGTTCTCATTTACTGAGCACGGTATTTCAAGAGCTCTGTAAACTTTGTATTATTTTGTTTAATCTTCCCAACAGCCTTGGAAGGAAAATTCTATTATTTCAGTGTTTCAGGTCGGGCTAGCTGAGACTCAGAAAAATTACACACTTCCATCTGCCGAAAGACGGTAGGGCCAGGATTTGATCTGACGTATGTGCTTGCTCTTAACCACTATGCCAGCAACCGCACGAGATAGGCAGAACAATGGCTGCTGAAAGATGTTCATATTCTAATCCCCAGACCTGGTGAAGGTGTTACGTGACATGGTAAAAAAAGACTTTGAAGATGCGTTTCAGAGAAGGCCCTTGGGATGGGGCAGTCATCCTGAATCATTGTGGATGATCCAGCATACTTCTAAGAGGGAGGCAGGAGGGTCAAAGTTATGATGGTGGAAGCAGAGGGCAGAGCGATGTGGTTCCTGTAAGGGGCCATGAGCCAAGCATCGGGGTGAGCTCCTAGAACCTGGAAAAGGTCACTGATGGATTCTCCCCTAGGCCTTCCAGAAGGAGCATAGCTTTGCTGACTCCTTAGTTTAAGCCTCCTGAGACAGAGACTGGTTGGACTTCTGACCTCTAGAACTGTAAGCTGATGAATCTGCGTTGTTCTAAGCCCTGAAGTTTATGGTCATTGGTCCCAGGAGCTCTAGGAAACCCGCAGGGAAGGCAAATTCAGCCTGTAGACAGATATTTGCGTCACCTACCTTCTCAGCTAAGCGTCCACCCTACGTCTCTTCTCTGAGAGTATCGTGATACAGCCTGCACCATGGGTTTAGAAAGAAGGCAAGAGTTCTTCAGATCAGTCTCTCCTTTCTGAGTCCTCTGCTGCTTATGAGCTGTGTGACCCCGGATAGATGTCTCATCCTCTCTGAGCCAGAGTCAGGTGAGACAGGATGTGGCTGCGGGCCTTGTCAATGGCCCAGTGTTGTCTGAGCACGGGTCACTTGGCATGTTAGCCTGACCGTTTCTGGGGGTCTAGGTTCTAAGAGGGGAGGATGTTGCTCTGAGCCTTCTCCTGGCAAACATTTGTATTCGCACTGGCTGAGTAACTAAGTAACTAAGTAACTAACTTGAAGTATTAGACAGTCTCTGCTTGGTGATTGACCTCGGTCTCTCAGGAAGTGAAGCTGGAAACTGACTGGGAGGAACAGGTCACCATGTGGAACTCACACAGGTGCATGTGTTCAAGGATTTTCACTGTTGATTATTTAGAACAGGGAAAATGCTGAACGCTGCCGGCAGAAGTTAGGTAAGTCACGGTGCAGGCTTGTGCGGGGAGGCTATGTGGTCACAAAAAAGGAGACAGAGCAGACAGGGAAGAAGAACCAAGATGTATCATGAATTGAGAAAGGCAAAGACTGGGTATTATGATGCCACCCAAGTGGTTTTTTTCAGACATAGATACACATGTATTTGCTTGTGCATAGAAAGTGAAAGTGAGGGGTGCCTGGGTGGCTCAGTGGGTTAAAGCCTCTGCTTTCGGCTCAGGTCATGATCTCAGTGTCCTGGGATCGAGCCCCACATCAGGCTCTCTGCTCAGCAGGGAGCCTGCTTACCCCCCAACTCTGCCTGCCTTTCTGCCTCCTTGTGATCTCTGTCTGTCAAATAAATAAATAAAATCTTTGAAAAAATATTAAAAAAAAAAAAAGAAAGAAATCAGAAAGCAGTGTGCGTATGTGCAAAGAAAAAAAAAAAAAGAAGACCAGAAGCCATGGGTATTGTCCCCCCAGGAGCACACCCTCCCTTGCCCCCTGTGTCTTCCCCCATCTGCCACTCTTTGGCTCTGTCCTGAGTAGGTGACCCCCTCTTCCCACTCGCTCTTGACGAGGGCTCCCTTCTAAACCTTTGAGAAGCTGAGCAATGTCTCCACGGTGTGACTGTTGCCCGAGTCAGCAGGAATCACATCCGTACGTGCTTGATCCGTGTCCCTCATCTGGAGGAGTTCCCATTAGTCACCGGGAAGGGCTGTGCCCACATGTAGGTTTCACGCGTGACAGACTGGCCCAGCCTCTTGGAAGGTTACATCAGGTCTGGGTGGCAGAGAAGTTGTGTTCATACACTGCAAAGTGAAACCGGGTAGTTTTGGACTGTTGGTTTAGATGAAACCATTTTGATCCAATTTCCCAAAAAATGCTTCAAAAACGGTGTCTCTTCCTCAGTTACCATTGTAACTGGGCCCGTGCAGATGAGTCAGGCAGCCCAGAATGGAGCTAGTGAGGACCTCCTGACTTTAGGGTACAGTTTTTGAGGCCTCTGAGCTCAGAGAACCAGCAAGTATCTCTACTCATCGCCCCTGTTCTTCGGTGTCTCATCCCCTAGAACCTTCCTGTATGTCCCATCTGTATTCATCCAGGTGCTTCCTAACTGGTGTCCTGCTTCCAGGCTGTCCCCCTGGAATGCATTCTCCATGCCACACAGTCAGCGTTGTGACACAGAGACCTGAGCCACGGTTCCCTGCGGACCGCAGCATCGAGTCTGACATAGGCCTTCGTGACCAGGTGGGACCCTCTGATGTGCCCAGCCTTGTTACTCATGGCTCCCTCAGGCTCCAGGCCCTGTCACTCTTCCGTGGTCCCTTTTCCATCAGGGATCAAACGTTTCCCAGAAGCTCCCCATAAGCTTCCTTCATAGCTCCCTTGTTGGAACCGGGTCACATGCTCATTCCAAAACCCATGACCAAAACCCGTGACTGGTATAGACCCTCAGGAGTCCCTGGCGTTGGCACAGATATCCGAATCAGATGGAGGCTCTGCCAATAGGAGGAAGAGGCTGGTGCACCCAGCAGGCACCTCTAGGTGCCCCGCCCCCACCCCAGGTGCAGGGAGCCCGCCAGGTTCCACTGAGGCAGGAAGCCGGCTGCAGAGAGAACTCAAGAGGGAAGCTCCCTGGTTTGCTGTCCGCCTTCCTTCCTCCTTCCTTGAGCAGCATTCCTGTTTTTCCAATGAGTTTCCTTTCTTACTTAAACTAGTTTGGTAGGTTTCCATTTCTTGCAATGAAAGGCTCTTGAGAGAAACCCTCTGAGGCTCTTGCCAGCGGCTGGGAGAAGTGCCAGAGGCCGGGCATAGGCGTCCTGATCCTCTCCTGGTGAAGCGACTGCATTGAAACCCCCGGCAGCAAACACTGGGGCCCCATGTGACTTGGATTCCAGGAAACCCATTCACTTCCAGGCTAGGTGAGTGACAATAACAGCAGTCAGCCCTCCGACCTCGCTGACTACGTGCTGGACAGTCTTCTACACGGTTTACAATTTCTGCTTTATTAATCACCCTCATAACCACTGGGAGGAGGAGTTACACTCCCCTTTTACAGGCGAGGAAACTGAGCCCCAGAGAGGTTAAGTGACTTGATCAAGCTCGCTTGGCCGGTGGGTGGTGACGTGTGGCTGGGAACCCAGGCTGACGCGGTCCGGGCACACACACGCTCCTCTACCCTAGCTCTCCTGCTAGTGCAGCTTGCGATGCTCTTAGGGACTTCTGATCCAGGTTTGGAGGATGGGAGATGAACTTGGGGACAGACATTCAGCTTCTCCTGGCTGGGAAGGGCCCAAAGAAGGAGCATGAATGATGGTGTCTTCCGTTCATTCCACACACACTGTTGGGGTGAACTAATACTTCATGATAGTGATGAAAGGTTTTTTGTTTTTGTTTTTTTTCCCCCCTTTCCCTTTTACTCTTTCAGCCGGTGGATCTTCTTATTTCAGGAGTAAACCAGATTCAGCAGAAAAGCAGAGATAACGTTTTTGACTTTGAAGAATCAAGACTTTGGGGTTGTAAGAACCTGAGCTCTGAGTTTCAAAAGTGGGAGCCCTGGGCATAAAATCTATGTCACTAACAAAAGGTCTGGGGCTAAACAAGACTTGGCCAGACCCAGTTACCATCAGGTATTTCTGAGCGGGGGGTCCCTGCAGAGGGGAAGAAGAGAGGGGAAAGAGGTACAATGATGTGGATCTCCAGGGAGGTGAGTGGTGGCCAGTGCAATGGCCCCGTGCCAGTCTGAGAGTGGGTGTGGGCAGGGGGGAGCCCCAGAGAGTGTCTGCCCCCACCCAGGATGGTACGGGAGGGGATGGTCGCATGGGAGGTGTCAGCCCTGCAGCAATTTGCCTGACCATACCAATGTCCCCTGTATGCCTCAGAGGAGGGCAGAAGAAGCTGAGAGAAGAAAGAGGGAGAAGCTGGGCGAAGAGAGGGCGTCCAGGAGGCGAGGAGGGCACGTCTGCCATCCGGAAGACAGAAATGAGGCCATGTTGGCAGAGAACACCAGATTGCTGCTGGCCCCTGCCCAGGTCTTGGCACTTTGTGAACTCCCTTCACCAAAAAAAAAAAAAAAGGAAGAAAGAAAGACAGACAGACAGACACAACCCAGAAAAAGTGGTAGGGAGACCCTGATTAATCGTGATTTTTTTCTTCCACCCAGCAAAATGGGGACTTGAATAGAAATGAAGCCTAGTTCTAAGAACTGAGGTTACGTTTCTTGCATACTCTGCAATGTGGACGGAGCATCCTGCCTGCTTCCCAGCTGTTTCTAAAAAGGCTTTGCACGTTCAGCTCTGCTCTCCTGTACGTTTCTGCATGAAGGAGGTTAATAAGGTTCTTCAAGAGAAGCAGAGGAAGAGAGCATGGGGCAGAGGAGCAATGCTCCCGCATGCTTTGCGTCTTCTTCCAGGCAGCCTGCCAGGCTCTGTCTTCTACCATCCCAGCTCCCCCTGTGCCCTCATCCCCTGCAGAAAAGCCACCCAGTATTGATGTAGTGGAGGTGACAGTGCTTTGTACTTGCTTCATAGTGACCCTCTATCAGCCAGCCCCCGACCAACAAGGTGCTACCTTCCCCATACTGGTCATGCAAATAATTGTGTCTCCTGGGGTGGAAGTTCTATATTACACTGTGCTGTCTGGGGAGTTTCTGTCTTTGTCCATGACTCTTAGGCCTCTTTACACCAGAGTTTTACAACCTTGGCACTAGTGACATCTGGATGGGATAAGTCTTTGTCGTGGGGGCTGCCCTGAGCACCATAGGGTGGTTCGCAGCTTCCCTCAACCTCTACTCACTAGATGCCCGTAGCAACACCCCTCTCAAGCGCTGACAACCAAAAATGACTCCAGACACTGTCCAGTGTCCCTGGGGTGAGGGAGGATTTACCCCCTGCCCTTAAGCAAATTATATAGCCTCTCTGAGCTTCAGTTTTTCCCGATGGGTATTGGGGATAACCAACGAGAAAGGGATTTGAGTCTGTTTTGTTCACTCCTGTATCCCCAGTATCTAGACTAGTACATAGTACTAGTACTAGTACATAGAAAGTGTAGTACAAAGAATGTGTTGACTGGCTGACTGAATCTCTGGCCTGCCTCCCTCCCAGGGCTTTGGCAGGGTTCAAATGAAAAAGGCTATGCCCACCTCCATGACTGGGGATCACGGAAAATATCGCACCATGTCCAAACTCAGAACATGGATGCCACTGGCTGGCATTTTCTGAACTAATTTTATAAAAACATAAGGATTCATGAAAGCCCAATACTGGAAGTAACCTTCATGTCCTTCGATGGGTGAGTGGCTAAACCGTGGTATGGCCACACGGTAGTAAAATACCACGCAGAAATAAAGAGGAATAGATCCTCCAGGTATGAGGTAGTCTGGGTGGCTTTCAAGGGAACCAGGCTGAGTTTAAAAACCCAATCTCGTAAGGTCCCATACTGTATGACTGCATTCATAGAATATTCTGGAAACCACCAAATTATGGAGATGAAGAACATTGCCAGGGGTTGTGGCTGTGCCAGCCTGGGCGTGGCTTCCACGGAGCAGCACGAGGGAGCTTGTGGGAACGGAACTGTTCTGAATACTGAGGGGGAGGGTTCGGTCACATGAATCTAGACACATGATAGAACTACATAGCCCTACACACAGACACACACAGACATGAATATACATAGACGGGAAATCCAAATAAACTCTGTGGGTTGTACCAATGTCAATTTCAATGTCAATTTCCCAGCTACAATATTGCAGGAAAGACTGAGGGAAGGATGCACAAGTCCTCCCTGCGATGCGTGTGTGTGTGTGTGTGTGTGTGTGTGTGTGTGTGCAATTTCCTGTGAATCTATTATTATTTCAAAACAAAGATTTGAGGGGCGCCTGGGTGGCTCAGTAGCTTGAGCCTCTGCCTTCGGCTCAGGTCATGATCTCGGGGTCCTGGGATGGAGCCCCGCATCGGGCTCCCTGGGAGCCTGCTTCCTCCTCTCTCTCTCGCTCTCTCTGCCTGCCTCTCTGCCTACTTGTGATCTCTGTCTGTCAAATAAAACAAAAACAAAAACCCAAAGATTTGAACCTGAAGAAAATAAATACGTAGGGACAAAAGAGAAGAAAGAATTCCCCCAAAACATGTGCAGCATAAAAACAGTTAAATTCCCCAGATCACTAGAAGAGGTGAGAGACAGACTACAAACTCGAGCTGGCAGGAAATGGAACTATGTTTCCATGACTCAGCTTGATTTATCTTAGGAGCCCCTATTCTGCCAGGTGGCAGAAATGTCCCCCCCCCACCCCCGCCCTGCTGCCCCTGCTGGGGTTGCATCTAAATTCTGAAGCCTGTGTCATGCTAAAGCCTCCTAGGGGCACATCTGGAGCAGATGCCATCCATTCCTGTTCCCACATTGGCTGCACGGCTGTTGGTCCTGGCAAGTCCATGCTGAGCCTGAGGGAAATCTAGCAGGACAAGTCACTACCTGGTAACCTCTGACTCACGTGTCATCCACAGATATGTTCATTTGTCCCATATAGCATTATAAAAGGTCAGTCGCCAATATTTGAAATGGGAATTTTCACAGAAGAATCTAGATATTTGAAAGAAAAACAAGATTTTCGTGTCTTGTAAAAAATATTTTCATGTTTTATAAAAAAAAAATAATAAAGATGTTCATGTCTTGTCATGCTCACTGTTGGCTTGCCACGGTCCCCACCATTCCCTATTACACGGGGCCTGCTTCACTCATTTGCAAAATCTGCCCAGCCCACATAGTTTCTTGAGTTGGCAACCTCACTCTTTCCTATTTCTGTGTCACTTGTGGGTCCCAGGGGCCCATTTCTCTCCTGCTCCTTGCTGGGGTACAGAAAAATGCTATGACTATGGTGCTCTGTCTCAGACTCATCTGCCTTCATCTATCAAATGGCCATTCAGCCCCGGGGTCTTGCTGTCCTCCCTGGCTCCACACGGAAAAGGAACACAATGGGACACAGCCCGGAGCCCTCATTCTCAGTTTCCCTTCCTTTCAAACTACACCCTCCTCCTCCAGATCTGGGAACCTTTGTCTGCGCTAAGAGGCAGGAAGCCTTGTAGGTCCAGCAACAGTGCCTCTCCCCGCCCTGCCCCCCCCCTGCCCCAGGCTATTATCTAAACACACCAGTCCTTTCTATTTCCCCTGATGTCCTAGGCTTTCCAAATCCAAAGCCAAGACTATTGGGTTCTTTTTATCGTTGTGCCATCCCTTCCTGGAGGCAGATGATAACAGCTGCCTGAATTTTGGGGGTGGAGAGGATCTTGAAGCAGTAACAAAAACTGGAAATGAAAAACGCATCAGTTAATTCAAGACGTCCCCCTCCATCCTCTTTCTGCACGCCAGGGGCTGTGCTAAGCTCTCCACGTGCGTTCTCTCATTCCAACCACAAATTGGAAGTGGGGCTGAGATGAAGTGTTTGTCCAAAGTCAACAACTAGCGAGGGGCAGAGCTGAGACTCGAACCCAGAGCAGATCATCCTAGCCACCTGGGGTCCCCAAAGGTGTGGTTTTAATTCAGCTCTACTCTCTGGGTTTCCAGCGCTCACGCTACTGACCACCTAGGCAGAGGCCGGTCGGAATCCTTACCTGGGTGAAAGGGAAAGGCCATTGGTTGAACGTTTATTAAGCCCCGCCCATTCTCCCAGCTGATTGGCAGGGTGGCCGTGACTGACAGGTGGCCTACCCCTGGCACAGTGCAATATATTGACCCCCACCGCAGGCCACGGTAACCGCAGCGTGAGAGTCCAGACGGCCAGGGCAGATCGACTCCCTGGAGAAGAGCAGGGATAAAAATGGAAGGACAAGAGGTTGAGTCAGAAAGTTGGCAAATCTAGTTACGGGAAAGGATAGAAGCGGGCTGTTATCAATTTGTACATCAGCAGCCCGCCTTGCAAGCTGGGTAAAGCTTTTTTTCTTCAAAATCTAATTACAAGACAGAGCCTAGAGAGCCGTCCTGGGTTTTTGGCTTGGCTCCCTGCAAAACTCCCCTTACCCCCCACCCCCCACAGCCCACTGTCCCTTGACTGTTTCCGGTCCAAGGGCCTTGCTAGCAATCCCTGAGCTTGCTTGTCACGGGGCCTCTGGAAGAGTTACTTGGGCACGGAGGCATTCCTTCCTCACCCCTGCTGGGCAGGAACAGCTGATAAGCCATCTGTCCTGCCAGCCCTCTGCACAGCCCGGGGCTCTGGTCTGAGGCTTTCTGCAGCCAGCCGCCTGGGAACAATCAGTCAGTGCCGCCTCTAGAAAAGACAGACCCACCCCAGGTCCCTGGGTTTTCTCTGAGGCAGGTCCACCTGCCTAGCATCTGGACCAGCTTTGGACAGCACCATTGAGCTAACTGGCCCTCTGTTTGGCCAGAAAGAGGGAAGGGCTTTGTTTTGTTTTTAGTCCAGTGTAATTCAACATTTTAAAATGTGCATTAAGTGAGATTGAGATAAATTCCTGCTAGAAACTTAATGCTTTCCCCCACCTACATTGCTCTTTAGCTAACACTGGGCACCATGCGAAATGCTGGCTCTTGCATTTAGCGTCGTTCCTATAGGAGGGAGTCTAGCTCAGTACTCCGGGGCACATGGCTCTGCAGCTGGGCTGCCTGAATTCAAACCCCGGCTCTGCAGTTGCTGACTACCGCTCCTTAGGGGAGGCATTTAATCTAGTGGAGTCTCTGCTTCCTCAGCTGTAAAATGGGGTTAGTGAGAGTCCTGATCGAATCAATGTCTGTGAAGGGCAGCAAGCAATGCCTGGCTCGTGATAAGTTGCTCTGTAAAAGGAAGAGCTTATTATTGAGGAAAAACTCCCAACACAAAGGAAACTGTTGTAGGTCGGGGAGGGATGGGGAGAAAGGGTTGCTGCACAGAGGCAGAGGTTACTCCGCAGACCTGTGACTGCAGTGTCAAAGACATAGTGCTGCTGGTCGAGCAGACTCTCCAGGGTCTTGGCTGGTTCCTGAGGACCAGCCACAAGACTGACCCAGCAAACCATCGAGGCCTGGAGGGAGGAGCCAGGCTGCGATTTCCTCTCTAGCTTATCCTGGGTTATGGAACACTGTTGGGGGGAGGAGGGTGAGGGATGGAGAAACGGACCCATTCGGAGGGCTCTCAGGAAGGAGGTGGGAGGGCAGTAGAGGAGGGTAAGCAGCCCGGGGCCAGAGGCAGCTGTGCCCTGGGTCCTCTCTGCTTCTGGGGGCTGGGCTGCTCAGAAGGAGGAAGTCATGACCAGACGTGCTGAGTTCTGAGTTAAGGACTTTGCAGGCTGCTGGGGGAGGTGGGAACCACCACCCAGTCCCTTGGAAATCCCCTGTGGGTGGGTGTTGGGGAGTGTCCCCGTGCTAGAACTCTCCTCCGGCCCCAGCCTTTTACTGATTTATTCTTAACGAGTCATAATTTACATTCAGTGAAGTGCAAAACTCAGCGAGCAGCTTGATGGGTTTCTACTGATGTACATACCCATGCAGTTACCACCCAGATCAAAATCTAGAGCATTCCCAGGACCCAGGAAGGCTGTCTCATACCTTTTCCCAGCTCAAGACTCCCCAGAGTCCTCAATTTTGCTATACCTTCAACAACTGTTGCTTATTTTTGAATTCAAATAAACAGAATCATACAGTATGTCTTCTTTTGTGACTGGCTTCTTTCATTCGATATTGTGTCTGGGTTTTCGTACATCTGTACTTCTTTTTTTTTCCTTCATGGCTGTATAATATTCCATCGTGGGAATATCCCCTAATTTATGTTCTTATTCCGTTCTTTTCCAGCTTGGGACTATTATGAATAAAGCAGTGAGGAACACTTTTGACCTGGCTTTTGGGACACAGAAGTGCCCGTTTCTGTGAGACATAGAGCCTGGTGTGCTTTCAGGCCTTTTCGACATTCTATCTAAAAATGCTCCAAAATCAGAGAATAGGGAATTAGCATGTTTCCCGCCTCCCCTCCTCTCCCCTCCCCCTCCACAGCCACTTCGGGGTTGCAGCCGTGAGAGCCTGAGAAGCAGAAAGGAGACCAAAGCCACCAAACTACACCAGCCACATTCAGAAGCTGTAAAACTATGTTTACCACTTGCCAACAGCATTTCCCCTTTCAAAAATGTTAGCTGACCTTATGCCGGCAATGTATGTAGAGATTTTCTGAAACTTGGAAGAAAGTTCTGCTCTTTCTCTTGCTGGTGGTGCCTGCTGAAGTCTTGAGTGTTGTGTAAGGACTCAGAGATGACCAGATGCATTTCCCCCATTTTACAGATCGGAAAACTGATACCTTCACAGCGGGTAAATGACGGGAGGAGGGCCGCAAAGAAACCCGGCCTCTAGTGGCCTCCTCTGTGGGTTGGGACAAAGGGATCATCTTCGTTGGTCCTTCCCAGTGCTCTCCGGCTAAACCGGAACTGCTGTCCCCGAAGCTTAGAGTTTCCTAGTGACCATCCTTCCATGATTAGTGGATGTCAGATTCTAGATTTACTCTCTTGATCACGTACTATGTGCCAGGTGTTGGTTTATTAGTTTTGGGGGATACAATAGGGTAGGAAACAGACCAGCATTCCTTCCCTCATATAACTTGGCATTCCCACAGGGGAGAAGACAATAAACTCTTAATTAAGTTCATAAAGTGAAGTAAGTCGGATCAAGGTCTTTGCTGTAAGTAAGACAAAGGAAGGATGATGGGAAGTGCTTGTGGCTTGGGGGACAGAGAGGGTTGGAGTTTTGAACACAGTGGTCAGAAGCCCTAGAGGAGGTGAGGGATGCTGGGGGGTGAGGTGGGGTCTGTGGGGTGGGGAGAGTGTTCTGGGCAGGGAGTCCAGCAAGTGCAAAGGCCCTGAGGTAGGATCCTGGGGCATCCTGGAACTGTTTGGTAGAAATGAGGTGAGCAAGTGGGAGGGGTATGGGAAATGAGGTCAGAAAGGTGAGGGGCCGAGGGGCCATACAGGCAGCTAGGACTTTGGCTTTTACTCAGTGAGACGCAGAACCTTCAGAGATCCCCCAGGGGAGTGACAAGGTCTGACTTAATGTCAGGGGAGCTGGCTGCCGGGTGGAAAGTAGACGAGGATAAAGCGGAAGCAAGGAGACCAGCTAAGAGGCTGTGACAGTAATCCGGTGACAGGCGATGGGGCTTGGCCAGGCAGGCAGAGACCGTGGAGGGAGACAGGTGCCAGTGATGTTTCGAAGGGAGCACCAGTCGGACTCCCTGGCAGGCTGATGTTGGCGCTAATACAGGACCACCCTGAATACAGAGCAGATGTGCTTTGCAAAGAGGGCCACTGAATTTCAGGTACCACGTCTTCTTTCTAGATCCCTCCTTTAGGTTCCTTTCCCTGAAGTTAGCCGGGGAAAGGTCTCACCGTGTCCTCCCCAAACATGGGGCCAAGCCCTTCAACCAAGAAAATGTGTGAGTGTGGACATATGTGTGTACATGGGTGTGTTTGGGGGAGGGGGAGATCACTTTGATGCTTCTTTGCCTGTCCTTTGCCTGCTCCCCCAATTTCCCTTTTCTCTGGGAGGCATTTCGGCAAAGTTCTAACCACTCCGCAGACCTACAAGCATCTGCACGATCAAACCTTGTATAAGGCTATGCCCCTTGACTATGCTCCAGCCCCGCTGACCTTTCTCCTTGGGGTCCCGGGCCTTTTCCACCTCAGGGCCTTTGCACTTGCCGTTCAGACCCACTCTGACCGGCATCCCTTCCTCATCTTTCAGGTCATAGCTCAAATGTCACCTCCTCAGAGAGGCCTTCCCTGCCCTCCCTGCTGGAAATGAGTCACCCCAGCTGCTCTCTGCTTTCTTCACAACACTGCAGTTTGTAATGATTTATTTATTTGTTTACTTATTGATTGTTTCGTCTCTCATACCGGAAGGCATTGGAAGGGCAGGGAATGAGTTGGTCTTGTGGACTGTCAGTTCCCCAAGTATAAAGCTCAGTGCCTAGAGGGGCAGAGCCTCTGGGATGGCCTGGGCGAGCCCCACTTCCTGGTATTCACACCTTGGGCTCCCTTCCCACACCAAATAGGGCTGGCCTCATGCGACTGATAGAGTACAACCGGGAGGTGACCGGGGAGGTGACAAAATGTACCTTCCGTGCCATATATGCATATATACATACTTATCATACAGAAAGGTTTTTAAAGGGCAATTCCTCCCTCCCTTTAGAAAATCTCCTACTGGCTCTGCTGCTTTGAACCCCAATTAATACACGGGCAATCAAGGATTATGGGCTCTGAAGCCAAACCACCTGGGTTCAAATCCCAGCTCTACCATTTACCTGTTCTGCGACTGTGCACCGTTTCTTAATCTTTTTGCCTTGGTTGCCTCATTTGTAAAATAGGAATTATACCTACCCCATTGATTTGTGCATAGTAAATGAATTAATAGGCATAAACACGGCTAGCACCTGGCACACACTCACAGAGGAATGCTAACTATAGCTTTTTTACTTAGCACATAATAGGTGCTCAATAATTAGTCTCCAGATGCATGGCTGGCCAAGGGTCCTAGTGTGCCGTATTTCTTCCTGGGGTTGCTTCTGAGTTCAGGTCTTTATATGCAGGAAGGTTTTTAAAGGATATTTTTGGCCTCTCTCTCTCTCTTCCTTCCTTCCTTGTGCTCTCTTTTCCATGTATACTAAAAAGTTATTCATTGTCTGAAATTCAAACTGAACTGGGCATTCACTTTTCCTTTATTCTGTCTTGAGACCCTAACCCTCCTCCATGTTCTAGAAGGCTTAGTGAGGTCACCTCTGGGTGATGGACACTTTTATGTGTCAACCCAGCCGGGCTCTGATCTCCGTGACACCATCAAATGTTAATCTAGGCGTTGCTGCCAAAGTATTGTAGAGACGTGATCAAAGTCCAGAATGACTGACTTTAGGTAGAGTAGTTTATCCTAGATAATCTGGGCAGGGCTAATCTAATCAGTTGAAAGGCCTGAAGAGCAGAGCTGAGGTTTCCCTGATGAAGGATAAATCCTACCTGTGGATCTTAGGGACCGCTGCCTCGCCCCCTGCCACAAGGGGCCCACCCCTCCCCATCGCCCGCCCTACGAGGCTTGACTCGCCAGTGGGCCTAACTCCGTGCAGAGAATTTCCACATATGCCGCCTGTTGGTTCCATTTCTCTGGTTCGACCCTGAGGTGTACCGAAAGGGTCCGTAGACAAAAGGACAAGACTGATAACAAAGCGAAGGTCAAGCAAAGCTTTATTTCGCCCCAAGCATCAAGAATCAAACTCACCGGCCAGGGCCGTCTCTTGCAAAGAGGCAACCCCTCCCAGTCTCACAGACTAACTTTTATAGAGTAAAGGCCATGCGGTGGAGTGAGAGCCTGGCCACACACAGGTGGCCAATTGAATTATAATTCACCCCATGATAGTTATTTAATTCAGCCTAAGACCTTGGCTGGAATGGGCGCCTTTGTCTGGCACCTGATAGGTGGGGCCCCTTGCATTGACTTAAGGGTTTTTTCTCCCCTTCCTTAGATCTGTAGCTTCTTTAACGCGATGGCGGCCTGGGGGAGAGAAAGGTGCTCTGTCCTTATTTACACAATGGCTTTGCCGGCGACGATTGTACCCTCAACGCTCCTGATTGATTAGTCAATTGAAATGGATCGTAGAGTGGTTAGTACTCTGCGTTGTGAAATGGATCAAAACAGTCAGGAAAGCTTTGTGGGAGGGGCCAGTCCGAAGCCAACCATTGGCTTACATTCCAAAGCTGCCTTGACAGGTGGGTGAACTGGGAATCAAATCTGTTTTCTTATGGCAACAATGTTATTAAAGCCAAGGAGGTTTTCCAGGTTGACCCACAAGTATCTGTTCGACGTCTATGAATAATTGCAAAGCTGTATGAATAACTATGTTAATAACTTTTCATCTGTATTAGTTATCTAAGGTTATGGATGGGAAAAAATAAAACTGAAAACTCCCAAAGTACATAGACTCTGTATCATTAGAAAAATATTTACATCTCCCTCTTAATCTGTATGTTTGGGGCAATATAGAATGTTTATCTTTTTTTCATTTTCTGTCTTCGAGGTCTAGATTATTTCCTGAACCAGAATAATATTAGTACAGCACATGGATGGTGTGCGATAGAACACGTTTGTCTGCGGGCAGCGGGGAGGGGCCATGCTGATAAGGACAGTCCCCCCTAGCGGGACTGTCCTGCAGCCCATGGCCCAGCTGCCAACCCCCGCCCCATGTAGCTGAGCCCCAGGGGCCAATCAGGCACAGGTCATTGCTGCCCACTCAGAGCTGTGCTAAATAGCTCAGCAGCCCCGTCCTGTGTGGTACCAACATTAATGACCGGGACCCCACTTCTTAAGAGGAGCCACGAGGACATTGGGGTGGGCCTCCGAAGAGTAGACACCTCTGGGCAAAGGCACAGAGCTGGGGCTGGGGAGTCTGACGGGGAGGAGGGGCAGCTGGGGCAGACACCCCTCCCCCTCTCCCTTCCTGGGGAATGCGGTCCAGCTGAGCCACCAAGTTCAGGGTCAGTCTGGCAGAGTTCTAATGGGAACATCACCATCTTTTCTAGAATCCCTACAGTCAGGGTGGGAAGGGCTGCATTGCCCAGATGCTTTCATTTTTGGATGAGAGGCTGAGACCCGTGAGGGCTGTGGCTTCCATGCCCGGGATCACAGGGCCAGTCAGAGGCAGCGGGGGACTCGAACTCTTGCCCTCTGTGGCCTGTGGTGCAGCTCTCTGCTCTGACCCTCCCTACAGTTTTCTCAAACTCAGGTTCAGGAGGGCAGGTGTCTGTCATCCCCCCACACAGATGAGGCCCACTGGAGAGTCCCAGGAGGCCAGGGCACCCCCTTTGTGGCCTTTTTCTCTGCCTTGGGTGCCCCACGAGAGCTCCTGCTACTCTTCAGGTAGAATGTAAGCCCCTCGAGGGGAGGGACCATGTCCCATTTGTTTCCTTACTGCTGACACTGGATAAGCAGGTGATGAATGAAAACGTGAACTTCATAGCATGATTTCCTTCTATTCCGGAGATATCCCACCACTGTTTCTCCCCCTTCACCTGCCCCCTCCCAGCTTCTGAGGGGCGGTGCACGGGCACGACAAGCTCAGCCGTGGGTATTACATGACAAGAGTGGGGTTGGAAGGACTCTGCCCTGAGGATACTCCTTCACCTGGGTCTCATCCAATCCCCCCAACAACCCAGGGAGAGAAAGGTATGCCTAACCTCATGCCCTTTTTCTGGATGAGGTGACTGAGATTGGGGTATCGTCTAGGCAAGCTTACACGGGTAGGAAGTGGTGGGACCAGCCTTTAAGGCACGTCTCTGAGTGCTGGATCTTCCCAGAGTCCGGGCTGGCAGGAGGGAAGCCTGATACGAGCGAGTGTTGTGTCTAGAAGTACCTCCCGTCAGGGCTGAATTGAGGATCTTGTAACCTGATGTTAGGGGTGACATCCCATTCTTTTCGCTGGATTCTGTCCTTAGTACCAATTCACACTGGAGGGGACGGGTTTCACCAGAGTGCACACACCAGGAGGCGGACCTGATGGGAGCCACGCCTGGGGTGCACAGCTTTGCCATCAGGGCGTCAGAAAGATCTCGGTTTTGGGGTCTGGCAGAGTGGAGTTTGATGCCAGGTTTTCCTCTTTCCCTGCAACGTGAAACCACCCATTAATCAACCTCACTGAGCCTCTTCTGTAAAACAGAGGCTCCTTCCCTGGCCGGTCCCCCGGGGTTAAGCAGCGGAGGGCTAAGTGGAAGGAGCCTGCTGTGCCTCCATTGCCCCGTCTTTCACAGGGCTGCTTAACAAACCCCCAAAACATGATGCCTCATACAACGTGATGTATTATTTTTCAGTTCTGCAGACCAGGAGTCCTCCATGGGCCTCCCTGGGCTAGAAATCCCAGTGTGAGCAGAGCTGCTTTCCTTCCCCGAGGCTGCAGGAGAGAATCTTGTTTCCTCGCCTTCTCTGGTTCCTAGAAGCTCCGGTGTTCTGTGGCTCGCGACCCCTGCCTCCAGAGTCCGCAAAGCAAGTCCGGTAGCATCTTCGTGATTATGTCTCCCTGCACTCTCTGCTCTCTCTGCTCCTGTCCCCCTCATCCACTTCTGAGACCCCTTGTGTTCCCACCCAGGCAATCCAAGAATAGGATCATCTCCCTATTTTAAAGCCACCTGAGTAGCTGCCTTAATCCCGTCAGGGACCTTAATCCCCCTTTGGTCTTGTCAACTAACCGGGGTTGCAGGTTCTGGGGATGAGGGATGTGGGTGTTTCCAGGAGCCACTGCTCTGCCCACCCCAGACCCCTTCCAGGCCTTTGTCTTCATTTGTGCTGAGGGTCACCCTCTCCCCACACCTGGCTGCCTGATCGCCCTTGTGGCGACCTACAAAATGAAGTTTATGTCCATGCTTCCCCCACTGTGTATCTGACTCTGTTGGAGAGTCATATGGTCCCGTTGGGGGCAGGTTTGTAGCCTTCCCTGCCTGGGAACAATGGCTGGGAGAAAGTGCCCTGCTGCACCCCGCTACCTCCCAGCAAGCAGCCTGCTCCCGGGGCCGCTGGCCTGGGGTCCCTCAGATGGAGGGAAACTGCTGGAGCCCGGGTCAGCATCGGCCCCAGTCCTCAGCTCATCTCCAGCCCTGTGCCCGCTCGGGATCCGGGAGTCCTGCCTGGAAGGGAATCTGAGTGGGCCCAGGGGTATTCTCATTTGCCCTGAGCCCAACTTCCAAATTTTGCCTGTCCCGCGGAAGTTGTGTTTTTGCCTCATGTGGGGGAAACAAAAGCAAAAGCCATTTCCCCATCAAGAGTCACCCTCTTTGGGCTGCAGGAAGGGGCAGAGACACTAAGGAGCACCTGCTCATAGGAGGCTGTCCCCATTGGGTAGGGGTGGCTGGGTGGTCTGGGTTGGTTTGCGTCTTCCTGGGTGGAGCTGGGTTGGGCTGGAAAGGCATGTAGGTTCGCGCCATCTAGTGGTGGTTGATGGGACTGGGCGCTATAATGGCTCAAGATGGGTCTAGACTTACTGGACTTGGTTATCCTGGGGCCATGATTCCAACTCCTGGATGTGCCGCAGAGTCGCCCAAGGAGGTTTTAAAAAATATGAATGTTCAAGCCCTGCCCCACACCTACTGCATCAGAAACTCTGAGGCCCCAAAATCTGGAGTTTAGAATATAGATTCCTGGGATTTACTTCTAAACTACTAGGTTTGGGATAAAATTGGGAATCCAGACTCTTAACAAGACTCCTCTAGTAACTCCCATAGGCAGCTTGACTTCAACACCACTGACTCATATGGCCATAAATTAAATGAGACAACTGTGGGATATGGATATTTAAGAAAGCTGATGCTATATTCGGTCATATTATTAGAAGCATAATACCTAGGTCAGGGGAGGATATAACATAGTGGTTAGTGTCTGGGTTCAAGTCTTACTTTTGCTACTCCCAATTGTGTAACTGTGGGCCAATGTCTAAACTTCTTCCTATATCTATAAAGTGGAGATAAGAGTACCTATCTGCCAGGGTTGTTTCAAGGACTCAATGAGATCATGCTTGAAAGACTTAGCACAGGGCCTGGGCCTTAGGAAGAAGGTCCTGCACAAATAGTCCCATGGCTCAGATCTATTGGGAGCACGGTGTCTGACTTCAGTAACACATTTATAAGGGGAATGTCCAGAGGAGGAGGGGATGGAAGAGCCGAGGGACCTGGAGAACGCTTGAGGGTCTGGAAGTGGGAGGGAAGAGGTGTTTGGGGAGCAAGGCATGTGTGCTGCTTTAAAATACCAGGTCAGGCTCTAGTGTGCAAGAGGGAATGGGGATCAGGAAGTGTGATGTGTGAGCAAACACCTTCAAAGCACCAGAGCTAGGAGGGGTACAGACTAACTTATGGGGGAGTGCGCTTACTGTCATGGAAGCCTTTGGACAGATGCCAAATGAGAACTCCGTGCTGCAGAGCAAGCCATTCCAACGTGGCACCTACACCCCTCCTGGAGTGTGGCCCGATCGTGGGGGGGCAGACAAGCATCTGCGACGATAGCTTTTTATATGCCTATGCTTACCCTTGGCACGTATGCGGACATATACTTGGTATGCCTGTGCACACATGTGTGTATGTATGTTATGCATGAGAAAAAATGAGGCCAGCATCTTGTAACTGTGGTTTCACCAAAGTGGGTAGCAACATCAGGCCCGAACCAAATTTAAAAGATGTAAGTAGCAAGTGTTATGGGCAGGATGCTTATTCCCCTCTCCCGTTCATGTATTGGATCCTAACGCCCAATGCGATGCTGTTTGGAGGGGGCCTTTGTGGGGGAGACAAGGTCATGAGGGTGAGCGGTCATAGATGGGATGAGTGCCCTTAGAAGAGAGACCCCAGAGAGCTCCCTTGTCCCTCCTGCCAACCAGGATGATACGCACACAGCGAGAAGGGGGCAGACTGCAGCCCAGAAGAAGGTCCTCGCCAGACCCCATCCCACCAGCTCCCTGATCTTGCCCTTCTGGCCTCTAGAACTGTGGGAAGTGAATTTCTGTTGTTTAGAAGCCCCCCTGCCTGGGGCACTTGGTTACACAGCAGGCTGGACTGAGACAGGATGTCGGCATCTATGGGGCAGGTCTGTGGATGTGGCAGAAATAGTCAGGGCAGTCTTGGGGGATCCAGCCTCAGAGGAATGTTCTGGATGGGTCTTAAGATGGATCTGGGTGATGCTGCAGGTTGCTTTTTCCAACAAATGCAGGCTGTACCCCACACCCCCCACACTCTGGGTGTCTCTGTGAAAGGCGCTGGCACCTTTAGCAAGCCAGTCCAAGCCAGACACTGGAGTTCATGGAGTTAAGAGGCCATGAAACCAGAGCCATGGGTGGTTCCAGAAAGGGAAGAAGCTTTTGGGCACCATGCCCACCTTCTGAGCATCTCCGGCTGTCTTCTCCCCTTGCCTTGTGTGTTTCTTTCCCCACACACCATGTTGTGTGTTTCTTTTGTCCCTCACTTGAGGCCAGAGACTGGTCCCTGGCTCTCCTGTGGACAGAGCCGCATGCTGTCTGCCTCCATGGGACGCCCCACTCCGGGAGCTCTGGGCTCATTGTTGTGGGGGTGACATTGGCTCTGTCCTCTTGGCTCCAGACTGACCGCTATGGTGAGCTACAGCTGGAGTGGTCCCGCCTGGCCAGAACAGAGTGGCACTGAAACCCCACCAGGAAACTGAAAGAGGGGGACATCCCATGGGGAGGGCTGTGTGTGCACACGCATGCATGTGTTTGTGTGTGTGTGTGTGTGTGTGTGTGTGTGCACATGTAGGTGGCATATGGAGGGCTTAAGAGAAGGGACAGGGGCACTTTGCGGTGAAGCCCAGTGGACAGTGCATAGCTTAATAGAGGCTCAAGGGTCAAGAGACTGAAACCCAATCATGCTGACTTAAGTGGGGCGGGGGGGGAGTGTATGGGGGAGAGTGTTAGGGGCTGAATTAGGTCCCCCTAAAATGTACCTGTTGCAAGTCTCAGCCTCAGAATGGACTATGCTTGGCAGCAACCTCTTCGATCTCAGCCACAGCAACTTCTTCCTAGGAACATTGCCAAAGGCAAGGGAAGCAAGGGCAAAAATGAACTATTGGGACTTCATCAAGATCAAAAGCTTTTGCACAGCAAAGGAAACAGTCAACAAAACCAAAAGACAACTGACAAAATGGGAGAAGATATTTGCAAATGACATACCGGATAAAGGGCTAGTATCCAAAACCTAAAAAGAACTTACCAAACTCAACCCCCCAAAGAACAAATAATCCAATCAAGAAATGGGCAGAGGACAGGAACAGACATTTCTGCAAAGAAGACATCCAGATGGCCAACAGACACATGAAAAAGTGCTCCATATCACTCGGCATCAGGGAAATACAAATCAAAACCACAATGAGATATCATCTCACACCAGTCAGAATGGCTAAAATTAACAAGTCAGGAAACAACAGATGCTGGCCAAAATGCGGAGAAAGGGAAACTCTCCTACACTGTTGGTGGGGATGCAAGCTGGTGCAGACACTCTGGAAAACAGCATGGAGGTTCCACAAAAAGTTGAAAATGGAGCTACCCTACGACCCAGCAATCGCACTACTGGGTATTTACCCTAAAGATACAAATGTGGTGATCTGAAGGGACACCTGCACCCGAATGTTTATAGCAGCAATGTCCATAATAGCCAAACTATGGAAAGAACCTAGATGTCCATCAACAGATGAATGGATAAAGAAGATGTGGTGTATATATACAATGGAATACTATGCAGCCCTCAAAAGAAATGAAATCTTGCCATTGGCAGCAACGTGGATGGAACTAGAGGGTATTATGCTGAGTGAAATAAGTCAATCAGAGAAAGACAATTATCATATGATCTCTTTGATATGAGGAAGTTGAGATGCAACATGGGGGAGTTGGGGGGTAGGAAGAGAATACAGGAAACAAGATGAGATCGGGAGGGAAAGAGACTCTTAATCTCAAAAACAAACTGAGGGTTGCTGCGGGAAGGGGAGTCGGGAGAGGGTGGCTGGGTTATGGACCTTGGGGAGGGTATGTGCTATGGTGAGTGCTGTGAAGTGTGTAAACCTGGCGATTCACAGACCTGTACCCCTGGGGCTAATAATACATTACATGTTAATTTAAAAAAAATGTTAAGAAAGAATGAAATGTTCTTGGAAGCAGGGTCTTTAAAGAGGTAATTAAGTTAAAATGAAGCCATTACGGTGGGCGCTAATCCAATCTGACTGGTGTCTTTATAAGGAGAGGGACGGGGGACCCAGGTACGGAGGGAAGGCGGTGTGGGGACCCGGGGAGAAGACAGCCATCTACACGCCACGAAAACCAGCCGTGCTGGCACCTTGATCTCGGATTTCTAGCCTCTGGAACTGTGAGATATGACATTTCAATGCTTAAGCCACTTCTTACGGCAGGACTAGCAAACTCATACAAGGAAGCAAAGGCGGGTGCAGGGTGGGGAAGCTGGGGTGGAACCGGCAGCAGCAGGTTGATCCAGGGAGTGTACGATCCTGCAGCCTCCATCATCTTGTACTCTGACCCTGGGCTGTTCCCCCCATTCTCTGGGGCATCCTCTTGGGGGAAGGACACACAGTCTGCAACTTTGGGGCACATCTTAGGGCTCCAGATCCAAACGGAAAGTGAGAGCTACCCTTGCAGTCCCTATTTGGAACCGTCTCCGTGAAGGCATTTAGGGTTTCCCCTTCCAGAGTTCAGCGCCCATTCCTGGGGCCATTGGTACCGCCCTGGGGCGGAGGGTTGGAATTGGTTCATCCAGGATCCTGTGATGTCCCTGAAGGCAGGAGTGGAGGGGGAGGGGGGACAGGGGGAGGGAGGCAGGGAAGGGAAGAGGAGCCCCTGGATCAGCCTGACCCCCCCCCCCCCCCCCGCCGAGAAGGGAAGGGGGAGCCATCCCGACAGGGAAAGGAATGGGCCCCAGACCACATAGCTTGGGTCTGCGGCCGAGCCTGCAGGGACAGTCAGCCCTGGGCCAGGTCTGTGACTTGGGGTGGGGTTGGAAGAGGCAGGCGGGCCGGTGCCTCAGCTGGTGTCACCAAGAGCTCCGAGGCCTTGGGTGAGTGTCCCAAACCTACGCTTTTGTTTCCTGTTTTTTTGTTTGCCGTCTTAATAAAATGGGTTCGATGGGGGTGTGGCGTGAGATTAGCTATTATAGGAACTCACTGAACCAGACCGTTCTAGGCCCTAAATTATTACCTTGTTTTAAGCCAGGAGCTCATGGGGCTGCCTGCAAGCCTGTAATTTACAGAGCAATTTTCTGCCGGGCAGAAGGAGCGGGTCCAGCTTCCAATAATGTCATGCTTAATACGGAGGAAGTCTCTTTTGCCCTGGGAGCACCTGGCTTGAGGATTTTTTTTTTTTTTTACTGTAACAGCTGGGTGTGGCCGTTCAGTCTCAGGCCGTTGGTTTTGAGCCCAGACTCTGGCAAGAGCCAGTCTGCTCCCCGGTCCCGCTCACTCATCGGGACCCTGGGAATCTAGGTAACCCCTCCATGCCTCAGTGTCCCCATCTGCCAGATGAGAACAGCCATGCCTACCTGAAGGGGTTGCTGGAGGAATTCAACGGGCAAAACCATGTCCAGCTGGGATTCTCAACCGGAGGGTGGGGAATTCTGCCTCCCCAGGGGACATTGGTGATGTCTGGACAAATATGGGAGTTTTCATGACTGGAAGGGGAGGGGACGATCCCAGCATCCGCCAAGAAAAGGCCAGGGATACCGCTATGCACCCTGCAATGCCCAGGACAGGCCCCCGACAAAGTATGTCCTGAATGTCAACGGTGCTGAGGTTGGGGAAACCCTGCGGTAAAGGGCAGGGCTTGTGTGTCCAGTCAAGGCTGGCGGTTATTAGGTCTAACCTCTGGATCTGACCTTGAATCTGTCCCTGCTCCTGTGAACTGCTGGGTACTGGGACTCAGGTTTCTTGCCCTCTGAATATCAGGGGGCTCTTCTCCCCTGGGATCCATGCTTGCCCCACTGCTAGGGAGGGGAGACCTGAATCAGGGAAGAGAAAACCTTTGGGCCACATTAAAGCACCCACTGCCAGAGTCGCCTAAGAGCCACGGGCACTCATCCCTCAGGACATGAGACCTGGTGGGCTGCCCCCATTGCTGGGAGGCTAGAGACCCCATCCCACGGAGCCAATGAGATTCCACCCAGAGACTCTGCTTATCCTCTTTTGATGAGCAGGGCTTCAAAGAGACATCTCAGGTTTCTACTTGTGGTCATTAAAGAGGCACGTGACACCTCTGTTGGCCTCAAGTCATTTCTGTCCTGACAGCCCACCTCATGGGCCCATTGTGTCATTGTGTGGCCCAAGGAGCCCAGTTTAGCTTTGATCTAGAGCAAAGGGAAAGAGGGACCCGTCGGCAAAAGGTGGGACTTCAGGTCCTGTTAGAAAGCTCTGCTTGCAATCAGAGTGACACAGATCGGCAGGAGCCCAGCAGGTTCCTCCAGCACTCTTGGGAGATGAGCCCTTCATTTCTTTCTCCCAGCTATGTGGGCCTTTTTTCAGTCCTACTTACTCTGGCCCTCCTACCACAGGACCTTTGCACATGCTGCCCCCACTCTCTAGAATCCTTTTCCCTTTCCTCTTCACCTGCTGAACTCTCCTCTCTCCAGGCCTCACCTCCTCTTGATTACAGTAAATGCCCATGTGATAAGCCCTCCCAACTACCAGCTACCTCTGCTCTCAAGACTGGTCATGGTTACACTCTCCCATTGCTCGAGGAGTATTTTATTGTGTTTTTTTTCCTCTCTGGACTGGAAGGTCTGCAATAGCAGTGGCTGGGCCGGACTTCATTCACCACTATATCCTCAGCACCCAGCTTAGTTCTGACTGCCTGGAATGTTCTTCCCCGGGGTCTTAGCAGGGCTGGCTCCTCAGAACTTAGGATTCAGTTCATAGGTCCTCTGGGAGCCCCCACCCTTCCATCACGTTACCGCTGTCTGTGCTCAGTCCCCCTGGCCACGGGTGAGCTTCTGCGAGCTGGGAAGAGGGCCCAAGAGCAGGATCAGTTGGCCCCTGGATCTTGGACGCCCAGCCTCTGAACTGGGAAAAACAAATGTCTGTTGTGTCAGCCCTCCGGTGTGTGATGTTTGTCATGGCAGCCTGAGCTGAAAATGAGTACCCTGGGATGAGTGACACGGGCAAGTGGCTGATGCTAAGGGCGGGGTCACGTGTCAGATGCTTCCCTCCTGACACCGGGAGGGCAGGCCCCAGCCTTTTCCAGCAGGACAGAGCGCATCTGAACTCCACTTGGGGTGATGTCACCAGGTGAAGTAGGTCCTGCCCTGGGAGGCAGGGGAAGGGGTGGACCCCCGACATGGGGGTGGTGGGAATCGCATAGGGGGGTCAGACGACCCTGGGGTGGGGAAGCAGAGGGCTGAGTCTGAGTCCCTGCCTTGGGAATTCTTAGCTTTTTTGGAGCTGGGAAACTCCTCCACCTCCCCAACCTCAGTTTCCCCATCTAGGAAATGGGTTGGTAATCTCTTCTCTCAAAGCGGCTGTTGGTAAGATTAAAGGAGAGAAAAAGGCTACCTGATCAGTAAAGCGCTGTGCAGTAGTATTTATTGTTACAGGGTTAAAATTCACTCCTGGGAAGACACGGGGCCGTGACCAGGCACGGAAAGGCCAGGGGCATCATCTCTGCTCACGGATAACTCGTCCTCTGTGCAGCCACAAGCTGCCTCTGTGTTGGGAAGTTCTTCTTGCCAGCCAGCCGTTGGCAATAATGCTGGCTTCGGAAGCTGCTGTGTCCCCTGGCTTTTCGCTCCTCCGCTGCTGGGAGCCCGCTGGAGCCTGGAAGAGCAGCGTAGAAGAGACAGTGCCTGGACATATGCTTTTTGCCAGATGGTGGGAGGGCTAGGCTTGGATCCATAGAGGGTTCCGGGGTCCCCCACAGCAGATACTGAAATCTCGTCCTGCCGAATCTTCCCGTTCGACCACATGGAGCCCTGTTGAGGGACCTCAAGATGTGGGGTCACTGTTCTGCGCTCTCCCTCCCCGGGCCCCCTCCATGCCGGCTGGGCCGTGCAGAGGCCCCTTCCCTTCTCCCGCATCTGGTCCAGGTTTTCTTGCAGCTTCTTCCTGCCTCTTATAGCCTGGGCCCTGATGACAGGTTTTTAGGAGAAAGGCTCAGAGTCTGCCGGGCAGGTGCCTTCCGAGGGCTCGGGTCCCTAGCTTCTCGCAGAAATACGGGATGCCTCTGCTTACTCTGGTTCTCCCCAACCTTTGGCACCAACTACCTCTTTTAAAGGGGCTAGTACCCGTGGGCACTGAGGACACCTCTCCAAGAAGCATTCCCAGGTCTGGAAGCCCTAAGACCACACCTCGGGCCCTGTGGACAGGCGGTGGCGGGTCACCGTTCCGTCCGTGGCCGCTCTGCCAGCCGGAGTCCGATTGCTCCCAGAATCTCTCCGCTCAGTCCTGCCCACCCCTGAAGCAGAGCGGATGTTTGGGGTTTTCTCTTCAGCAGACAAAGGCCACCGGATTTGACTGTGGGTGGAGGTTGTTCATTTATCAGCCGACCTGTCCTTGTGGGAAAAACCGGTTCCAAACGCTCCTCTGGCTGCGAAGGATGGGGCCGTGGGCTGGGAGAGAATGTACCACTGGGCCCAGAAGGTGCTTTCAACGTTGCTCGCGTTGCCCCAGACCTGCTGGCCTGATGCTGCAAATTGTGGCGGGGGAGCAAGGCCATCCCTGCCAGTGACCCCCCAAATTGTCCACTTGCCCATCTTATCCCCTATGGGAATGAATGGGGGAGGGGAGCGTCAGCTTCATGTCTGACAACTCGGGCCAACGTTGGCTTTAAAGCTTCAGAGCTGCACGCGGGTCCCCTTGTGCCTTCTTTCCTCACCCCGTGGCAGTCATTTCCCGCCTGGCTTGAAAGAGGCAGATCCTGGGGTCCTGGGTCGTCCAGCCTGGATGCTGGCTTGGGAGGGACCTGAGGCATCAGGTTAGAGGGGAGCCTCCCCACCCCCCACCCCATCCTGGCTGTGGGCTCTGCATCTTCAGGCACCTTGTGCGTCTGCATGTCATGCGGATCCTGGGGTTCGGAACCCCAGCAAAGCTAAGGTAGATACCGGAGCTTCTCCCTCAGGCCCTGGAGTCGGAGATGTGACCCTCGGAGGCTAAACATTCAGACGAATGGCAGGGGCCATCCACCTGTCCACCAGCCAGGCGTTTGGTTTCCAGGGGCAAGAAAAGCTGTGCTTATCTTAAGGTCAGAGAAAAAACCATGGTCGTCAGCCCTGGGGAGGAGTCATTCTCAAGTTCATCACGCCTTGGTGGAGGCTTTTCCTAGGAGGGCGAACAGTTCATTGGGTTGAAGAATGTGGGCTTTGACGGTTCTCAGAGGCGGATACTTACCTGTCCGACCGAGTCTTGGAAATTCAGACCTCTCGTGACTCTTGGGCGAATGGCTTCAGTGTTGTGATCCCCCCAGATGATTCTGACAACTCAAGCATCAGTAGAAACCCAATGCATCTTGGTCCTCCCAAATCATCACTCAGCGCCAAGGTCAGCAGGCTCAAGCCCGAACACATGAATCAGACTGGTTTTCCAGGGTGGTGTAACATAGGCTTTTCCCCTCTCTCTTTGGTCAAGCCCTACGGGGGCTCTAGAGAGTCTGAATGGTAGGCATTCCTTGTCCTCCTTTTGCACATGGCCCCAACCAGAACACAGCGGCAGAGGACCCGTTCAATGTCTGTTCTGGGTCGTGAATGGGAAATTGGGCGCTTCCTTCTGTCCCCATACCTTCCCACCTGTCTCCTGAGAGGTTACAAAGTGTGTTACAGACATTAGCAAGTGTTAATTCTCATGACGTCCCTGGGAGGGAGCCAGGAGTATTGTAGATGAAGACGTTGAGGCACAGAGAGGTGAGGCCACCGGGAAGAAGTCACACAGCAGAACAGTGGCAGAGTCAGGCAAAGGGCTGGGGGTTCCGTCCACCACCTTCATGACTTTGCTCTGCAAGGTTCGTCTCAGGGAGGGCGCTGGGAAGCACACCAGTTTCAGGTGACTGAGACGTCACAACCAAGTGTCACCGTTGTTGGGTCAACAGTGACAAGCATTTCCCTGCTTCCAATCCCAAACCCACTGTCATAGCTGGTTGTCACTGATCTAAGTCCATCCTCCCTGGTCCTATCCTCAGGATATCCTTTATCCCAATGACAGGAAATCTGCATTTCCTGGAAACTTTGCTGCTAAGCCCCACCCCTCCCTGATCACCCACCTGCCTCCACCTGCCCAGAGCAGCCACTCATGAGAGGAGAAAGCAAACAGCCGTTCTACGTGTCCACCCCGTGTGACACACGGCTTTTAGGATGGAAGGGAATGACCATCCCATTTTGCGTTCTCCCAAGAGAGATTCAGTGACCCAAGTCAGAACCGGAGTTCTCGGTCATCGGGGATACGGGGACTGGAGCCAAGAGCTCCCCCAGGCTGGCCAGAAGGAACCACTGGTCAGCCTCAGGCTTTGCTGGCTCCTTACACTGCCAGTGCTGGGCTCTGCGTGTCTGATTGGAGTCCCGCCTGCTCCTTCTGGAAGGGTGTTTTGGGGAACCGCCGGCCTCCTTCCCTCTTGGCAGCTCCGTTCAAGGCTCCAGGGACCGCCTGGACTGCTCACTGGCTGACAGTTGCTCTGAGGCGGAGCCTGGGTTACAGAGAGGCTGGGTCGACAGGTCCTTCCACCGAGCTGGAAGGTCCACAGCCTGCTCGAGACAGGCAGACTGGAGCCACCTTGTTCCCTGGAGCTCCCGTCTGCTGGGGTTTTGCCCAGGAGTAGAGGAGTATCCTCGGCCCGCGGTCCCTATGTACAGTGGAGACAGCATCTGGATACTCGTCCTCGGTGGGTGTGTTCGTGCTGGGTCTGGCGGGGAATCCATTCCTTACACGTTGGTGACCTCGAGGCTGTTGTAGCCTTCCAGACGGCACTGCTCTGACCTGCCCTGGGGGTCATCATCTCCACAGTCTTCATTTTGAAGAGAGCCATAGTCATCATGAAAGTCGGGGTCTTTGCTGCTGAAGCCCCTTCCTATCTTCCCCAGGGGCAGCTGAGAGGAGAGAAAACGAGAGGAAGCAGTGGGGGGAAGAGAAGACGAAGTGAGTGTTTTGGATCTGGGGAATGCAGGGGTCCCCCGTTCTAATTGCTGTGTGACCTTAAGCAACTTGTCTAACCTCTCTGTGCTCCTATTAGTAATCCTCCTCTGCTGCTCAGAGACACCAAGAGGGTTTTGTGAGCTAACCTTACGAGGGAGCTTCGTGTTCCCAACTGAAGGAACTGGTAAATTGCTAAGGGTGAGGACAGATACAGTCTTTTTGATTATCCTCAAAAGCCTCCCATCTCCCTCCTCAGCAGGAGGAGAGTTGAGAATGGATACGATGGAGAAGTGAGCATGTCTGAGCCTGGGCGTGAAGTCTGACCGTGTTCCTGGGTCAGGAAGAAATATTCTAGCACCTCCTGGTGTGGCAGAAAGAGCATGTATTTTGGAGGCTCACAAACCGGGGTGTGGATCCCTGCTCTGTCACTTTCCAGCTGTGTGACCCTGGACCTGTGGCCTGCCCTCTCTGAGCCTCCGTTTTCTCAGTTTCCAAGGGGGAATAGCGATTCCTTTCTCTCGGAGTAGTCGTGAAGAGTAGAAATCAGACCTGTAAAGCACACAGCGAGGTACTAGCAAAGGGTAGCTACTATTGTGAGACGCACCAGGCTCCCAGACAGATTTTTCTCTTATTGTGAACATCTCTCTATGCTAATAATCCAGACAGTGCTTTGTAACTCTTCATGTCCCTGACTGCTTTTGTTTCCAGACCACTGGTCCTCAACCTTTTGGTCAGTGTTGCCACCTTAAAAAAGGAGACTTTTGAGATATTTTCCCCCTACTCACACCCCCCCACCATGAAATTTTCACACCAAAGACACTGTGCTTCTGTTCATGTCCTGTATATATACCTGTTCCTCATAGAGAGAAAGGGTGAGGGGTTTGCCTCTCCCCCTAGGAACCAATTTCTACCCCATTCAAGACTGCATGGTCTAGACTGAGCTCGCCCGAGAGTATGGTGGGGGTTTACTCATGCATTCCCCATTCGCGCTCAGGATGGTGCCTCAAACCCCATCAGTACCCAAAAAATGTTTGCCTAATGAACAGGAGGATTTTGGATTATCCACTTCTCCCGTCTGTACCTTCACGCTTCCACTTGGGAATCGGGGTCAGTCTGAGTCTGGGTAAACAGAGAGAGGCAAACTGCGTGCCCTCTCACAGACTAGAGGCTACTCTGTGGCTGTCGGTCAGGTCGCTGAAGTTCAAAACCTTGGCTGCAGTGAGGGCTCCCCCTCACCCCAGAGCCTTGGCTTTGAGACCCAGGTGGGTCCCAGAACGTCCTGTAAAGCAGCTGCCCAGGTGATCCTGATGCAGGCAGGTGAGACCCGCGCTTCCAGATGCTACTCTAAGCCTGGGCAGAGTGCAGGGTTTGGGGGGAGTGGAGGTTGGGGGGTGGGGGTTGGGGATGGGGCTTAAGCATCATGCAGGTCATCTGATGGTGACTTCCTCCCTCCTGGTTGCACCTGTGACCTGGCCCTTTGGTCCTCTTCCACAGGCCAAAGAGGAGCTAGGAGGGGACAGTATGGGCCCAGATGACAACAAGACCTCCCCCGGGCTGTAGGACTCACAGGCGAAGGCATCCAGTGACTTACCCGGCCAGCCTTGTACTTGATACCGCCACCGCTGTTCTCCTCCTTCCCCGCCCGTGTGATGCTGGAGGCCCTCCCTGGGGGTGTCCCGAAACGCTCAGCCTCCCGGATGCCTGAGGAGCTAGAGAGAGACCCAGACTGAGTCAGCTACAGCCCTCCCAAGAGACACACACTCTCCCATGGGTGACAATGACCATAACTGCTGTGATTTACTGCGGACCTCCTGCGTGGCCCCACATGCTCAACGTTTGCTGAATGCAATCCTCAGAGTCCCTGCATGACAGTTGGGGCACGGTGGGGGGGGGAGGCCCAGAGAGGTTAAGCGATTTGTCCAGGATTACCCAGCTGGGAGCAGCAGAGCCAAGACCTGAACCCAAGTCTCTGAGACTCCAAGGTCATGTTCTTCCCCCTCCAGCGTGCTACAAACCTTCCCAGGAAAGGGAGGACTAGATGGGCGAATCCTCCCATTTGAGCTCACTGGTATGACTTGAGAAGCATCAGGAAAATCTCCCCCACTCTGCATTTGAAATCTGCACCCCCTGCCCCCACCACTGACTTAGCGCCTGAAGCGACCCCACTGCTCCTTGCGTCAAAGCATCGAAGGCTTCTGTTAGACTAGGATTCGGAGAACTGCAACCTGCAGCCAGCCCACTGACTTTGCCAATAAAGTTTTATTGGAACCCAGCCATGCCCATTAGTTTACATGTTGTCGTAGCCTACTTTCTCGCTGTAAGGACAGAGTTGAGGTCCTTGAACCCTTCCAGAAACCCTGAGAAGGGGTGATTATCCTCATTTCAAGTTGGGGGAACTGAGGCTCAGAGGGGGCAAGTTTCTTGCCTAAAATCACACAGATGATGAAGGAGGAGCCAGAATCGAGCCCTTGAAGGCCCTGCTCTGTCCCCCGTATTACACGGGACAACCCCGGAACCACCCCGGAACCACCCCAGCACCTGCTCCCTAGGCTCACATTTCAATCACTGCCAGGGGTTGGGTGGGCAGAACGTCATAACACATCACCTTCTCATGGGTGCCTGAATATCTCAGTGTGTCCCTTCCCCCCTTGGGAGCACCCCTGTTCCCCCCCCCCAATCTGTAGCTTGGGAAGCCTGCCAGCCACGGAGGTGGGAGACATGACAAGGTGTCTTATTCTGAGTGCTTGACGGCAGAGTCTGTCAGAGCTCACGGAGGAATGGTTCTTCCTCACTGAAATGCTAAGGAGAAAGCTGGAACAAGCCCATCAACAGAAAGGAGGGCCCCACGGAACCAGTTCAGACGAAAGCACGTCACGGAGACACTCCGATGCGTGTGTGAAGCCGGGAGGCGTGAACTATCAGTTGTTTGGCGGGGGCGGGTTCTGTGTCAGGAGCACTGCCTGCAGTTTGCCTCCCGGAATCCTGCTAACAAAGCCGCCGGGAAGGGAGGACATGTTCCCATATTACAGATGAGAGACTGAGGTTCAGAGGCTTGAAGTCACTGGTTTGTGTCTAATACAGGAGAAAGCAGCACAGCCCGGATCTGAACCCATGTTCCAGCCATTTCCCCTGTGGTGGAAGAAAGGGAGGCGCTGGTAGTGGGTTTGGAAAAATCATTAATATTGTTGGGCGCCTCACCGTACCTGCGTTCCTTTCCCAATTGCTTTATGCACTGTGTTGCCCTATCAGGCTCCAAGCCTTGGATTCATCCTGGGATGGAGTCTTGGGTTAGCTCTTGATAGCTATTCAATGGTCAGGGATGTTTCTCCATCTGAATCTTTCCGCCCCATCAGAGCATTCTGGAAAGACTCGCCTTAAAGGGCCAGCACCACCGGCCCTGCTCCCTCTCTCTCCGGAAAGCTGAAGTCAGCAACAGAAGGAGGGGGAGCAAGAGGGCAGGGGACAGGGCATCTTTACTGCTTGGACTGCTGCAGAGACGTCCTGGGGGCAAAGCCTGAAGAACCTGGTTAATATAATCCCCAGGCATGTGATTAAGTACTGAGGTGATATTAACCAGGCCCGGAGATCACTGTCTCTACTGGTGTTTTGCTTAGCGGGGGACTCTTGGTGCCAACAGGGATGGTCTCTAAAATTTCTTAGGAACTCATGAAGTTCTGTTTCCCCTGAGTTGACTGAGATCTCTTCCCACGGCCTGTGGCAAGTTCTCAGCAAAGGGCTCTGAGGAGAACTGACACCTGGGCCATGGATAGACACTGCCTCTCGGTGCCCTGGCTGACCAGCTCAGACCCCTCGTCTGTAAAATGAGGAGGAGGACCAAGTCCAATTTCCACTTCCTTATCCTCTTATTGGAAGGATTGCTTTCATGTCATTCCTAAGGGAATCCCTGGCCTCCCAACAGCATAAGAACCCACGCTATTTGTGCCCCACGAGAAACTTCCCCAGGGCTCACGCATGAATCGTAGATGGTCCTTAATGCACGTGTGACCTTAGGGGTGGTCAAGGGTTTAATCAGACACACGAATGCCTGCTAATCTTTAGCTAGTGCTGCCTGTCCAGGGCTCAGAATATATTAAGGCCATTACAGGTCACATGGCGCCAGATGGGGGTCAAGGAAGGTGGACAATTCTTAGGAGAAAAGCCACTTTCCTGCACCTGTTGCATCATGGCTCATGGACTAGGGTTCTTGTCAAACTCTGGTCTCCATAGAACTACTTAAAAATGCCCGAAATGTAGATTCCTGGGCTCTCCCAGGAAATACTGGTCCTATAGATCTGAGTTTGGGCAGATCCCCACCAATGATTTTGCTGTTGGGATCTGTGGATCTCACTCTGAGAATCTCTTGGATATCAGCCTACCGACAGGGAAGGGCAGTTCAAGACTTTTGGATCATTGCCACAGATGCACAATCCCTGCCGCCTCCATCAAGCTTCAGTTTCTATATAACATGGGGTGTGGCCCAGCTGCTTCCTGAGGCTTCATGTGGTTTGGGGGTTCGGCACTCAGGGTTCTGACTCAGAGAGCCTCAGATTCAAATGTGAGCTCAACAAAATGGACAAAGCTTTAGCTAGACTGATGGAGATTACAGAGGGACTCAAATGATTGAAACCAGGAATGAGAGAGGAGACAGCCCTACCAGTTCTACAGAAATAAGAGATTATAGGGAAATGATTGTAAAATCAACTGTATGGGGGCACCTGGGTGGCTCAGTGGGTTAAGCCTCTGCCTTTGGCTCAGGTCATGATCTCAGGGTTCTGGGATTGAGCCCTGCATCAGGTTCTCTGCTGAACAGGGAGCCTGCTTCCTACCCCCCCTTTCTGCCTGCCTCTCTGCCTACTTGTGACCTCTCTCTCTGTCAAATAAATAAATAAAATATTTTTAAAATTAAAAAATTAAAAATAATAAATAAATAATTTTATGCCAACCAATTAGCTAACCTAGATGAAAGACAAATTTCTAGGAAGATATAAACTATTCAAACTGATTCAAGAAGAAATAGAAAATCTGAACATATTTATAACAAAATTGAAGTAGGGGGGAAAAACCCAACTTTCCACAAAGTTCAGGACCATGTGGTTTCACCAGTGAATTTTACCAAATGTTTAAGGAATAATGACACCAATCCTTCACACAGTTTCAAGAAAAAGAAAGAAAGAAAGAAAGAAAAGAGGAAATACTTCTTAACTCATCCTACGAGGCCAGTATTACTCTGATACCAAAACCACGTAAAAATATCACAAGAAAAAGTACCTGCAGACCAACATCCTTTACAAATACAGGTGTAAAAAATCCTCATCAAAATGCTAGCACACCTAGTCCAGCAACATGTAAAAAGGACCAAGTGGGATTTATCCTAGGAATGCAAGGTTGGCTCAATGTATGAAAGCCAATGTAATATGTCATATTAATAGAGCAAAGGACAAATCTGGGCTCAGCTCCTTACTAGCTGTGTGACCTTGGGCAAGTACTTTGGCCCCCTTCAAATGAGATGTTTCCATCTATAAAGGAGGGATAGTGACACCAATTTCTTGGTCTTGTCATGAGGATGAAATTAGTGCCCACAGCAAGTGTCCACTAAATGGTGACTTTAGCTTAACTGCAATTATTTTAAGGAGAGAGTCCACTAGGAGGGCGTCTAATCTGTCTGTCCAGGTGCTTTTCCTCTGGCCAATTTTCCGATGAAGAGACTGGGATCAGTAGGCTGACGTGGCCAGCTCACTGGGACCATCAGCACCGTTAGTATCCTCACTCCTGCCTCCAAACCTCTGTCTCCGCAGCTCTCCCTGCCTGGAGTGGCCACCTCTTTTTCAACTGTGACCTTCAGGCTCAAGCACTTTGCTTCTTGGAGCCTCTGTTTCCTGATTTGTAGAAGTAGGCCACTGTGTTGTAGGGAAGTAGTGGGATCCAGGAAGGGAGGGAGCCGGGGAAGGTCAGGATCACCGGCTTCTGGAGCCCCAGAGTGGGAGCCAGCAGCCCACACTCACGTGGCTGGGTGGAAGACAGCGCTCATCTCCTCTGCCAGGTGCCTTCGGAGGATGTGCTTCCCACTGGGGATGCCCAGGGCGGTAGCCATGGCCTCGGCGTTGAACGTGGGCTCCAGCACCAACACAGCACCGTGGATGCCACTGTTGGTCAGGTTGTCCGCATACTCCTGAGGGCAAGGCACGGGGATGGTCAGGCTGCAGTGGGGGGCTGCCCTGTTAGCTTGACAGGTCTGCCCTGGTGTCCTGCCCTCTGAGGCTGAGAGGGCCACCCTGTCATCCCGAGGTGTCCTGAGGAACTGCCCTGCTCCAGGCAGGGACATGCCCCCCATAGCAAGGTCTTGTCCCCTTAGGGACTGGGTAGTATAAGGCAGTATAAGCCGGAGGGGGAATGTCCCCACTCTTTTAGGGCCATGAGGACAGTGACCAAGACTACTTTGTCACTGACGTAACTCCAGATCTTGCCAGGCAGCCCATAAATATTTGTCCGATGAGATGGGCCTGGATTCACCCAGCCCTGCTTCAGAGGACAGCCCAGCCTCTCCACCCCTGCTATGGGAAAGCCTTCATGAATGGGGTTCTGGTGCAGGGGTGGGGTGAGCGCTCCCTCTTCTTGAGCGACAGGAGGCAGGCATTCTCGCCCGCTTGGGCGACAACACTGGCTTACAGAAAACGGACACACAAACATGCATGGGATTTACAGATGCCTGCGAGCCGCTCCAGCCCACCCCCCGCCCGCCAGACCCTCACCTTCAGGTCAATGTCCCGCACCCACTTGAGCACCCGCTGGTTGGTCCAGACCACGGGGTCTATGTTCTGTGTCTCGCAGCGGGCGCGGCGCTCCTGGAGGGCCTTGTGGGGGTGGGGAGACAGTGGGTCAGTTGGGGGTGGGGGAACACGCATGGGGTCCCAAAGAGCAAGCATCCATGGTGCTGGGGGAGTTCTGGCCGGCGAGCACTGGCTCCTCTGGCCCTGTCAGTCTGGGGCTTGGCCTTTCATTCTGGGAAATGGGGAGAAGCCTGCTTCTGGGGGGGAAGGGCTGGGTGAGACCCAGCTGCTGCCTAGTTTGTACGACCCAGACACCCCACTTTCCTGACACGGAGTAGGGGCCCAACAATGCGGGTCTTCCATGAAGGGCTGACTTCTGTGGGTGCACCCAGCCCCCGGGGACAATGAGCGTCACCAACAAAACATCACCCCAGTAACATGTGGAGGGATCAGCCTGGTCCCCTTTCAGCCTCCCTGGGGGACTGGCCTCCAGATAAAGGGCTCCCGGCCTCCAGCCCCCACGTGCCGTGCCCATTTCCAAGCTTCACTGTCACGATCTGCTGGCAGGTCTCCCTCCTTCACCAGACTGCGGTTCCGGGGCTGGGGGCGGGGGCAGAGGCCGCACCTTACTACTTCTGGTGCCCAGGGCCCTGCGGGGTGTGTGTGAGAAGGACTGAAGAGCCGGACAGATCCCTCCTCTGTGCCGCTCCTCCTGACCCTGAGGGGCTTGTGCTCTGACCTCACTTTAAGAAAACAAAGCCATCTGGATAGTCTCTGCCCCGCAGGGCCCAGCGAGCGGCCTTGGGAATATTTGGGTCCCAGGGGAGCTGAAGCAGGTGCCCCGTGCTGTCTGACTTGGCAGGGCTCAGAATCAAAGGGGCAGTCAGAGCCCAAACCCTGACTCTCCCCCTGGTCCCTGGTCACCTCGCTGGCCTCCCTGTTCACTTCCCCTGCCTTAGACCAAACACTGGGACCCCATAGTCTGTCCTCTGGGCCTTTGCTCATGCTATTCCCTCTGCTAGGTTGCTTTTCCCTCACATCTCCTGCTGACTGATGCCTGGAATTCCTCTCTTAGGTCTCAGTCCAGCTGTCACGACCTCAGGGAAGCTCTCCCTGATCCCTCTGGAAGCTGCACCTTTGGGTTTTCATAAAATCCTGGACTTCCCCATTGGGCCAACTTTCCATGGTATGGTGGCATCAGCTTCGTTGTGGTTCTCCCTGATGGTCAGAGAAACTCTTGGAGAATGAGGGTTCCCCACTTTCCCTGAATTGGACACAGGGCCTGACCCATGCCCAGTAAGCAGCTGTTGGAAGAAGGGAGGAAGAGGGGGAGGGATGGGTGCGTGGATGACGAGGTCGGTGGACCTCGGTGCGATGGATGCCTGATGGGCAGATAGTTGGGTGGACAGACAGTGGGAGCCAGGGGCAGAAAGAAGGGCTGTGGAAGATGCCTCCATCGCCTGCTCTGGTCCTTACCTCCCTGTTGAAGTTCACTTGGTACAGCAGTTCGATCCCCAGCAGGATGCTGACCTGGTGGAACTTCTTGGACACATTCAGGTGTTTCTCCAGGTCCCGTTTCATCAGGGAGTGCAGCATTCGCCCGTCCACCAGGTGGTTTTGGAAGGCCTGAGAGTACTGGGACAGCCCGATGTCATTCAGCCAGGCCTTGGCCACCCAGTGATGGTCCAGGTCAGCGGCTTTGGACAGGCTGGTGAGGACAGACATGGCCAGAGAGAGAGGTGGGTGGGGACAGGTGGCAGAAACAGAGGAAGTGGGGTAGAAATGGGGCAGAGATGGGCAGAGATGAAGATGGAAAAGAACAGGGTGGGGGGAAGTGGGGGACCAAGAAATCTCAGAGATGGGCAGGAAAAAGCATGGAGTGGAGAGACAGAGAGGGAGAAAGAGACAAAGCGGAGATGGGGAGAGAGGCGGAGGCAGAGAGTGGAAGGAGAGAGAGACAGACAGAGAAACAGAGAGCGAGCCCCAAAGAAGAGAAGGGGGATCACCAGAGAGGCAGCCAAAGGGAATGGGAAAAGGGAAGAAAGCCCATTCAGATGCGCGGAGTCAAAAGAGACGGTGGCAGAGCAGCAGGGAGAGTACGGAGGGAGGAGACATATCCGGGAGCCCTCAGCATCCCCACCTGCCCCTGGGTGTGGTCCCCTCCGCACACTCCTCCGCAGTATCCCCGAAGCCCGCAGAGCTGTGGCCTGGGCCATTTCTCCTTGTTCTACAAACCAGGACGCTTTCAGACCTTGCCCAGAGTCCCCCGGTGGCACATCTTGGAATCAGAATTAAAACCCCCTCTTTGCCTATTTCAAGCCCTCTCTCCTCACCGCTCTATCTCAGCTTTCTCTCTGTCCCACACCTGTCTCAGTGCTGCTCACACAGTAGGGGCGCAACCCGTATTTCTCCAATGCAGAAAGAGGTAGGATGATCCTAGCCCCAGGTCCCCCAGACTGTCATTTCCCTGATTGCCACACGGTGGCAGCCTCACAGAAGGAATGAAAACAGAGCATCCCACCTGCGGAGGGACTTGAGCAATGACGGGCAGGACGCCAGGTTTGGGGGGGGGGGGAGCACTAAGGGATCAGGACTTGACAGGGAAATATGGGCTTACACAGCGACACTGCCCTCCTCCCCAGGTCTGGGATCAGGACCGGCATCCTTCCCCTCCCCGCAGATAGAATACCCCACACCCTCTTCCCAGCCCCTCCCTGTGCCCCCATCTCTAAGAACTGCCCCACCAGCCACTCTTGAGTGGGACTTCAGCTCCCGACTCAGCCTCCTCCTATCCACTCTCCACTGCTCACTCTGGACACCTCGGAGTCGCCCTGGACTCTGCCCGCCAACGGGTCTCCCTGCCCCTGAGTCCTCCCAGTCCCTGTCCCTTATCCAGGACCGCAGCAGAGCTGACCGCAGCGCCCCCTGCTGGTGCTCCTATATGGGTCCTCGCTGTCCTTCAGTCCACCAGGGCACACTGAACAGCGGCTGACCGCTGTGCTCGGGAGGGCCGCGGTCACAGGACGGGCACATCTTCCTTCCTGGGCTCTTCCCTTCTTTCTTCTTCCCCACACTCTCCATTCCCTGGTGGCACCATTTCCAGGGCTCTGGGTTACATTTGTAAATGAAGACCGCCACCTCTCCCTTCTTCTCTCTTCTGAGAGCCTGCTGCTCACTCTCTGCTGCCTTGGCATCTCCTGTCACACGTCTCACATTTGATGAGCTCCAAGTTAAATTCCCTGTCCCCTCTCCCAGCTCTTCCCCACCCCCAGCCATCACCCGGCTCCGGTCCCCATCTGCCCTCTTCTCCCCTCCTTCCCCAGGTCGATCAGTCCCTCTGGTCCGTATGTCTGTCCCCTTTTCTCCTTTCCTGGGTTCAAGCTCCTACCACCTCTGGCATAGATTTCGGCAGTTGCCTCTTTACTTCCCCCTGCATCGCCCCCTGCCGGCCCTGCCCCTTCTCATCCACTTTACCCACAGTAGCCAGATGGCCTTCTAAAAATATTAATCTAGGGACGCCTGGGTGGCTCAGTGGGTTAAGCGGCTGCCTTCGGCTCAGGCCATGATCCCAGCGTCCTGGGATCAAGTCCCACATCGGGCTCCTTGCTCGGCAGGGAGCCTGCTTCTCCCTCTGTCTCTGCCTGCCATTCTGTCTGCCTGTGCTTGCTCTCGCTCCCTCTCTCTCTCTGACAAATAAATAAAATCTTAAAAAATAAATAAATAAAAATATTAATCTACAATCATGTCCCTCCTCTGTTTAAAACCTCCCAGTGGAGGAACCTTAAATGCGCCTTACAAAGTGAAAGAAGCCAATCTGAAAAGACTACGTACTATATGATTCCCGTTACATGACATTCTGGAAAAGGCAGAACTATGGAGACAGTCAAAAGATTAGTGGTTGCCAGGGGTTAGGGAGACGGAAGGATGAGCCGGTGGAGCACAGGGGATTTCTTAGGCAGTGAAATTATTCAGCATATATACTGTCGCGACGAATGCATGTTCGTCCAAACCCGCAGAGGGCACAACACCAAGAGCGATCCGTTATGTAAAGTATGGACTCTGGGTGATTGGGATGCGTAGGTGTGGGTTCCTCACCTGTGACAAACGCTCCATCCGGTGGGAGGTGGGATGATGGGGGAGGCCGTGCTAGAGTCGGGGAAGGAGGATGTGGGAACCCTCTGTACCCTCCTTTCAATTTTGCTGTGAAACTAAAACTGCTCTAAAAAAATTCATTACTTTAAAAATGAGAGAGGGGGAAAAAGTTTTTTTCAAAAAAACAACTAACATTGAGAGAATTTATCATCAGAGGAATAAACTGCAGGAAATGTTGAAGAGATTTTTTCAAGAGGCAAGAAAATAATAACATGGAAACTTCCCCCACATACAAGAATAGAGGAGGACTCCTAGAAGTCACAATTAAAAAAAAGAAAGAAAGAAAGAAACGCACTGGATTCGGAAATGGGAAGATTTGAATGGACATTTCTCCAAAGAAGACATAGGAGTGGCCAATAAACACACGAAATGATGCCCGTCACTAATCATTAGGGAAGCGCAAATTTCTCTACAATGAGATACCAATTCATACCCATTAGTATGGCTAAAAAAAACCCGAGAAAACAACTGTTGTTGGGGGTGTGGTGAAATCAGAACCCTCGTGTGCTGTGGGTGAGGCTCTAAGGTGGTGTAACCTCCATGGAAAACAGTATGGCGGTTCCTCAAAAAGTCAAAAATAGAATTACCTTATGATCCAGCAATTCAACTTTTGGGTAAATACCAAAAAAGAGTTGAAAGCAGGGTCTCAAAGAGATAGCGATACACCCAAGTTCATGGCAGCATCATCCACAGTAGCTAAAATGTGGAGGCCGCCAACATCTACCAACAGAGGAGGGGCTAAGCAAAAGTTGCTCTCTATACACGGTGGAATGCATTCAGCTTTAAAAAGGAAGGATGTTTTGACACGAGCTGCATGGAAGACTCTTGAAGACATGATGCTAAGTGATGTAAGCCGGGCCCCAAAAGACAAATCCTGTGTGATTCCACTTAAATGAGGTACTGAGAGCAGTCAAAACCATAAAGGCAGAAAGTAGAAGGGTGGTCGTCATTATATGGCAGGGGAGGGGGGGAGGAGAGAACAGGGACTTCGTGTTTATTGTGTTATCATGAGCGTAGGGTTTCAGTTCTCCAAGATGAAGAGGGTCCTAGACATGGAAGGCGAGGATGACCGCCCAACAACGTGGATGTACTTTACACCAATGAACTGTGCACTTAAAACCAGTTAAGATGGAGGCGGGGTATGCCTGGGTGGCTCAGTGGGTGAAGGGTCTGAGTTTGATTTTAGCTCAGGTCACGATCTCAGGGTTGTGAGATCGAGCCCTACGTCAGGCTCCACACAGGGCATAGAGCCTGCTTAAGACTTTCTCTCTCCCTCTCCTTCTGCCCCTCCCCACCCCTCTCCAAACAAAAGCAAAAAAAAAAAAAAAAAAAAAAAAATCCCCAAAACTAGTTAAGATGATAAATATGTGTACTTTACAATAATTTTTTTTAAAGAATAAAGGTGATTGGAAATGGTAAATATCTAGGTAACTATTTTTCTCATCTGCTAATGTCCTTAAAAGAGAATGGACAGTTTAGAAGACAAATATAACAGTGTATTATGGAGCATCTAACACATACAGATAAAAATGTATGAAAACAATAGCACAAAGGCAAGAGGACAAAAAGCATTTTACACTCTACACCAAGCTGTATAATATCACTTTGAGATAGACGGTGGTAAGCTAAGGAGGTATATTGCAAACTGTAGAACCATGGTCAAAAACGAAACAAAGATGTGTAGCCCGTAAGCCAGCAGTGGGAACATTCAGTTAATAAAAAGTCAGTCGAAGAGGGGGGGAAAGGGACAAAGCGTACCCACCATAGCGAGTCCTTGGAGTGGCCCAGCACTGTCTGGCCTGCCCTTGAGGCTCTGGAGGTCCTTTCAGATGCACGGGATGCAAAGAGCTCTTGGTCCCCTTGGGCTGTGGGGCCGGCCTTTCCCTGGGCCCATTTCCTTCCAGCCCTGCCGGGACTCACCCCTCAACTCCCAGCAGAGCCTCACTCTGACCCTTTTGCACAAGGCTGTGCCCCAGCCTGCGGCTCTGACTCTAAGTATTTCCCTCAAACTGTTAATCAGCCACACATGGAACTTTAGAAATGAATGGATCTGGGGCGCCTGGGTGGGTGGCTCAATGGGTTAAAGCCTCTGCCTTCAGCTCAGGTCATGATCCCAAGGTCCTGGGATCAAGCCCCGCATCTCCCAAGGTCCTGGGATCAAGCCCCGCATCCGGCTCTCTGCTCAGCAGGTAGACTGCTTCCCCCCTTTCTCTGCCTGCCTCTCTGCCTACTTGTGATCTCTGTCTGTCGAATAAATAAATAAATCTTAAAAAAAAAAAAAAAAAAAGAATTGATCTGAGCCCAGAGACTGTGTTCCCCTCTGGAGAGCTGGCTTAGTGCACTCTGCACTCAGCAGAGGCTTCCCTGGAAGCCTGGCCAAGGAAAGGAAGGGTGGGCTCCCGGTTTCGCGAGGTCTCCTACCTGCCTCTCAGCCGCCCAGGACTGCGGCGATCCGTCCTTGTCTCCCAGCCGTGCTCTACCCCACGCCACCCTCCTCCCCCGCTTGACTGCTACCGGGCTCTGCGGTGCTTTTGCTCGCCCTGAATCCTTCCAGGCCTCTTGTGTGCTGGATCGGAGGCCCTCTCTGAGCCCAGAGCTCCCCAGAGTCCCTGTCCCTGTACCTGTCACCCTGTGGCGCAGACCACCAGCTCCTGGAGGGCGGAACCCCACCTGCGCTCAACAGCCTCAGTTCTATAATCCAACACACGGAAGACAAGGCCAGACTGGGGCCTTGACTCCAGTCCACCAGGACCAAGCTCCTGTCCTGGAAACTTCTGACCCAAGACAAGCTCCCTTCTAGGAAGAGAAAGTCCCAGGTGGACCTCCTCCCAGCGCCTCTTAAGGCCTTGGCTTCAGAGCAGCCCTTCCCAGGACCGTCAGCCACGCCCCTCCCAGGACCGTCAGCCACGCCTCTCCCAGGACCGTCAGCCACGCCCCTCCCAGGACCGTCAGCCACGCCCCTCCCAGGACCACCAGCCACCATCAGGGCTCTCTTGCCCTGGCCAGGCGTGGGAGCTCCCAGCCCTCCCATCCAATGCCCTGGGCCCAGGGTTGTCACTTGTGGGGACCAGAAGCCCTCTTCCCCCGCCTGAGGGAGGGTTTGCTCAGCAAATCAACTGTGCAACAAGACACGGGGCGGGGAGGGGGGGAGGGGCACCTGGCTGAACCTAAGAGAGGGAAGCCATTTATAGTCCCCAATATCCATCCCCATGCTGTCAATTAATGCGTGTCTGCCCTTCAGAACGGTTCTCTTTTCATTAAAGTTGTCCCCATGGGGCCTCAGCTTGGCAACAATTTCCCAGCTGTTGGTCCGAGCTATCCTTAAGTGCCCAAGTTGAACAAGACAGCGTGACTTTAGGAGTGATTCAGATGTTTTATAAAATTTGACATTGTCCCTGCCCCAAACCGAGCTAGATGAGACCCCGAAATCTGAGTTTGGGCACAAAATTGAGACATCATCTGGGTCATGATTCAACGCAGAAAACACGAGGCCATGGGGGGCCCGATCCCTGTTGGCTCCCGGACCTTGCGTCTCTCCCCTCGCTTCCTCACCTGCAAAATGGGGCTCACCATGGTCGCCTCACAGAAGCTGGGAAGGCTGAGAGGTGAGAGAGCGTGAAACCCTCAGCACAGAGTCTGGGGCACATTCCGTGTCCCATAAACGCGAGTAGTAGGGGTTATCAATGTTTTTAGCGTTGAGGGGCCATGGGATGATGGGAGGGGGACTGACTCTGAAATTAGGTATTTTGTAGCATGACTTTGCACGCATGATTTCTCCAGGCCTCACTTTGTCTGTCTTTAAAATGGGGGTAAAAATGTCTATCCTACATTGATGTTGGGACGGTAAAATAAAATCATGGACATACAGCGACGGGCGATGGGGCTGGTGGATTTGGTGGTCGGTATTTTAGAGATAAGGGGACCCAGGTCCAGAGAGGGCAATGTCATGCCCAGAGCCACACAGGCTGTGTTCTTGAAGATGACCTCACTGGGGTTCTTACCCTTAGAGTTCATGGGCCCCTGAAAGTTCTGGGAGTGAGTCAAAGGGTTCCAGAATGCAGTTGTCAAGTTTTGTATAATATCGCCTCTGGAGAAAGTGTCAACAGTTTTTATGAGATTCTCAGAGTGGCCGTAGTCTCCAAAAGTTACAAGATCCGCTGTTCTAATCTAACCCCCTTCAATTCACAGCTGGAGAAACTAGGTGCCAGAGAGCAAGTTAGAGACAGGCCACATTTCCGCAGGGCATGAGACCCTCCCTCCTGCAGGAGGCCTGGGGGTGTCTAACTGGGGCGGGGGGGGGACACAGGATCCTTGGAGACAGTCCTGATCTCAGCTTTCAGAATTTGTCAAACTCCGTTCACATCTGGCCGCTAATTTGCACCCACGCCCTTCCGGGTGCTGTGGCATCTTGGTTCCTTGAGGTTTTCGTGGGCAGTCATGTTTTGGGCGAACTTGGGCAAGGCATCCTGCGTTTTTGCGAAGCGAAGCAGGCAGCCCTACCCTCTTCCGCAGTCAGCGTTTACTAACCACGTTGGGAGGGAGACAAGAGCACAGCAGGGGTCTCTAGCTTAGTTGGCAGAGGATTGGGGGAGGGGAGGCACTGGTTAGGAGTGGGTGGTGAGCCTGAGGTATATGTAGGACCCTAAGGAGGGGGGAAGCCCTCTGAGAAAGCGAGTTCACCCCCACTACTCCCCTCCCCCCGCCCATCACTCCCCTCTCCCCTCTTTCACACCCCCCCCCACCCCCCGTCAGGGTCCTGTCCCGCAGGGTCCTGACTCGCCAACGAGGCTGGCATGTTCTTGCTTCGCTTGCTTTGGGTTGCTACCTGAGTTTCTTTCTTTCTTTCTTTTTTTTTTTTTTTTTAAAGATTTTATTTATTTATTTGACAGAGAGAAATTACAAGTACACTGAGAGGCAGGCAGAGAGAGAGAGAGAGAAGGAAGCAGGCTCCCTGCTGAGCAGAGAGCCCGATGCGGGACTCGATCCCAGGACCCTGAGATCATGACCTGAGCCGAAGGCAGCGGCTTAACCCACTGAGCCACCCAGGCGCCCCACTACCTGAGTTTCTGATCTGATCTCGTACGTCTCTGCTGCCACCCTGGAATCACGCTAAGGGCCCCTCTCCTGGACCCACAAGCCTTTGGTTTCCTGCTCCTAAACTAGCCTGAGTTCCCAGCCTTAGCCCCCTCATTTTTTAATCCACAAAGCGGCTTCTGCAAATAATAGCACACACCACCAGGTTTGATTAATTAACTGCACGAAAACGATGGGGAAACCAGCGAAGGAGATAATTATGCAAAACAGAAAGTGTCAGATTTACGACGCTCGTTCTTTCTCCCCCGCTGCACTCTGAGGACTGAGGGGGGTGCTCTGGTTCCCTGGAGCTGCTTGCTGAAGGAGCCCCCCCCCAAACGCTGCTCACAAAATGTCAGGAGGGAGGGAGGCAGGAGGTAGGACAGAAGTGGGGGTGTGTGTGTGGGGGGGTGAGGGATGAGAGCGGGACACACCTGAGGGAGGAACTCCGCCCATTCCCAGGTGCGCTTGCTAACGGAGCCCCCTCCCTCCAGCCCTCAGCCTCTGGGGGAGACTTGGCACGAAAGCCTTTCACGTCCATTTCTTCTCTGTCGCATTCTGCTTCTCCCCACCTTACCCCTCCTTTCCTCCTCCGGGGATGCTAGAGCTGGGATTGTGGTGAAAGTAGGCAGTGCGGATATTTTGGCCGAATTCCCAGACCTGCTCGGGCCGGCCCTTGAAGATAGAGAAGTTCTGGGGGCGCATGAGTTCATCCTGCCTCCCGGCTGCAGGGATCATGGGCTCCTGGGGCCTCACTGATTCCCTGGATCCCCATCTTTCTATGGGGAGGGCTGGCCCAGAGCAGGACTGAGATGTGCCTGGACCTCCTGGTCAGGGGCATTCCTGGGCACAGCCCATGATCCCCCATCCCTGGCCCAGCCTGCAGTGCCCATTCACCCCCCACCGTGTGATCTGGAGGTCCCAGGGGGACTCTTCTCTCTTCCCCCTGGAGACACAGCCTGAGCAAGGTGCCCCGGCGTGCCAACCCACCTCCTGCCCGCCTCAGCGTCGCGGTAGTCCTCGATGGCCAGCCGGAGCTTCCGCCGGTGCAGGGAGCTGCACACGCCCAGGCCCAGCTCCAGGTCCTCGTCACTCAGGCTCAGCAGCACCTGCTCCGCAGGGAGGTGAGGACTGAGTGCCCAGAGGGGAGGTGTGGGGTGGGCTCCCGAGGCTGCCAGGACCTGCTGCCAGCTGCAGCTGAGCCCCGGAGGGGTCTGCTAGCCGAGGCCAACCATCTCCCTGCCCTTCCTTCTCTGCAGTCCGGGCAGAGCACGTGGCGCATCTCTGCTCCAGGAGGTGAGCGGAATCACATGATGGCCCGTGGAGCCCTCTAGCCCGGTCCTGCCCCCCTGCAGCAGGGACCGGCAGGTTGGGCCCAATTTAAAGATGTGGAAACTGAGGCTCAGATGGCTAGGTGCCTTGCTGGGGAGACATGGTGCTTTACTGGGGACCCTGGAGCCTGAACCCAGTTCAGCTGGCTCCGAGAATACATCCTTTCATCCTGGGATGGGGTGGGGGTTGGGGTGTGGGGTGTGGAGCGGCTCAGCTCTGGGTTGGTAAAGTTCAAGGCGGGGTGGGGCGGGGGGCGGGGGAGGGGGATTCCCGCTGGGATCCCGGATGTGCCCTACCTTCCCGCTCTTCACGTTCTCCGCACAGGCCTTGACGTACATGGGCATGGCCATGACCACCTCCAGCCAGGCCTGGACGGTGCCGGCCTTCCAGTGGGCCATGGGGGTGGTCCTGACCAGCTCCACCTGCTGCAACCGGTCCATCTGCTCCTCCCCCTCCGACAGGCTGAGGCTCTGCCGTGTGGGGCTGCACTGGCTGTCCGAATCTGCAACACACAATTGTAAACTTGGTGGGAAGGTGGGGAGGGGGCTGCGGGGGGCTTGTGGGGGGGCGGGGTGGGGAGGCAGGGGCTGGGCAGATTGCACCCCTGATGCTGCACTCCTGGGGTACAGGGGGAGGGTGAGGATGAGTCCCTCGCATGCGTTTCTTCTTTCCAAAATCCAAATGGCTTTTGTTTTGTTTTGCTGCCCCTCCCCCATTACAAAAGTAATCTGTTCCCCCCCAAAAGCACAGACTTTTAAAAACTTAATCTAGAAAAGAATGAAAACAAAACACAAAGTGAAAATCGCCCCAAATCCCACGCTACCCAGAGACAGCAGCTGTTAGTTATAGTTAAATATTCGTCGGGATACACAAATGCCCACGTTTCCAAACACACACAGACCCACGCTTACACACACAGAGCCCCGCACGCAGACGCCACGTTCTCCGTTTTGTAACACGCCGTTCTCCTTTACACCGTGGAGGACACCCTTCCATCTCCGTAGAGATCTGTGATACCTTTTGATGGCCCAGGAGTCATCAGAGGATGCTTTCTCATTGATGAGCATGGGTTGTTCCCCATTTTTTGCTATTGTAATCAACATAGTGGCAGTCATCTCTGGGCCGCTGGGTGGTTTATTTTCTTAGGATACACAGAGCCTCAGCTCCATTCCTCAACACACTGAAACCTGATTCGGGAGTAGCCCCTTGTAGGCGAAAATGTCTATCCCCCAGCACTTCCTAACCCTACTCTTTTTTTTTTTTTTTTTTTTAAGATTTTATTCATTTGACAGACAGAGATCACAAGTAGGCAGAGAGGCAGGCAGAGAGAGGAGGAAGCAGGCTCCCCGCTGAGCAGAGAGAGCCGGATGTGGGGCTCGATCCCAGGACCCTGGGATCATGACCTGAGCTGAAGGCAGAGGCTTTAATCCGCTGAGCCACCCAGGTGCTCCCTAACCCTACTCTTCAATCCATGGTTAGACACACCTGATGAAGTAGACCAGGTTCAGGCCAGACTTGACCAAGATGGAAAGAGTCTCCTTCTCTAAAGTAGGGTTAAATCAACACCCACACAAACTCAATACCATGACAAGTATTAAAAAAAGAAGCCTGGTTAGGAAGGACCCTGATGATACTGTACATTGTAAATTATCGTAACAATGTAAAAAATACTTATCCATCAAATCAAGCAGGTGGTTACAAAAATTGTGTGTGAAATCACACAGATAGTTACGGTTACTGAGCTTGGGTGCCAGGAGGAATGAGCTTACTTTCCTCTTCCTGTACTTTTGTCCATCATCAAAATTCAACAATGACCAAATGTATTTTATTTAATCATATGCATTTCTAAAAAAATTGGAAAAATTAAGTAGGAAGTGGTATAGATGGTTATTGATGGAGTTTGTCCGAATGAAGGATGCCCCTCATTCATGCACTGGAAAATATGTGGTTCATGAGAAAGGTGTCACAGGGGATATTTTTGACATGGGAAAATGTTAATAACCAACTGGCAAGTGAGGAAGGACAGTATGAGACAGCAGGTGCGATGTAATCCCAGCGCATTTAAAAATGGTACACATGATTCTATGATGTAATATATGTATATTTATACATTTATACATATAAAATACTAGTTAGATAAATATTATAAGTCTGCATCTGGAAAGGGGTGATGGGTTAATTGTGTGTGAGTCTCTGTGTGTGAATGTTTTGTGTGTGTGTGCCCCTGTGAGTAGGCAAGGGTATTCTCATGTGTGTGTACACTTTCCTGTCTCCCATGTTTTCTGCACTGAGGCATGTTATTTTTGAAACAGACACATGCAACCTAGAAATCTTTTTCGAGTCACAAGGCCCCTCTCCCCAGTTCCTTCAGCCCTCCCCTGCCCCTGCCATGGAAACTCTTTGGAAGTCGCTGTTTCCGCTTAGGGACCATATACACATACATACACACTCTGCTTAAACCTTTCTCCCCAACGCTGGGGGGCCTCTAGCTTCTCAGCCAAGAGCCTTAGGGAGCCCATGGCTGCTGGCCAGGAGGATGCCACCCCTGGTCCAGCAGGCACTGAGCAGAGCGACCTAACTCAGGGCGGGCAGCTAAGATGCCTCGTGCCTCTATTTCCCGCACCCTAAGGTTGGCATAATGCGTAATGCAGTTCCCTGCCCTCCTTCCCAGGGCTGCTCTGGGGACTCCGTGACTGGGGATGCTAGGTAGGTAGAAGGTCTCTTCCCTGCCCCCAGAGAAACGGCAGATGGCACAGAGCTCCGAGCAGGTCTCTGGTCTGAGCCTGTGTTGCCATGACGCCCAGGAATGTGGAAATGTGGAATCTGCAGCTTCCTCTGCAGCCTTGCCTGCCCCCTACCCTCCCCGAGTTTCTGCCTGGTGAGGCTGCTGCCTGTCCCCACGCTCCGTGTCCCTCCTGCTGGTGCCTGGCTCCCCAGGACAGGTCTGGCTTGCAGGGAAGCCCTTCGGATTGGGTCCTACAGATGTGAGCTTCTGGCACACAAGGTGGGTGTGTCCTCCCTGGCTTGGAAAGAGCTGAGAGTCTCTGTGCTTTTTCTGTGACTGAGTCCCATCTCCGTCACCTGCTTCTGGGAAGTGGAGAGATGCACATCGCCACATCTGGTTACCTGAAATTCCAAGACCCAGCCCGTGTTGTCCATTTGGACCGGGTTTGTGGAAAGAGGCTTTGGAGTTGAACAGACCTTGGCTCTGGGTTAATTTCTTCACTTCTTCAAGTCTCAGTTTTCCCATGTATAAAATGGGCATAATAATAATACTCTCTACCTCCCAGATTAATGACTCGTATAAATTCTGGATGTGTACCTACAGTAGGTGCTCAGTACTTGCCTCAGTCTCTCTGCCTTCCTGGGATGAAATATGGCTTGAGTTCAGCTCAGGGGCTGAGGGATTCCCAGCAGGACTCCCACCCGGTCCAAGTGGGCGGGGGGGGGGGCCTCCCTGTCAGGTGAGGGGTGGCCTTTTCTCTCCCATGCCTGGGGCGGGGGAGTGGCCCTGGGCTAGACCTCCCCAGGTGGAAGCTATAAGGCAGTAGGGGAAGGAGGAAGGAAGGAAAAAGAGAAAAAAGAAAAAAAAGAGAGAGTTGGAGAGAGACACTCCAAGAGCAAGCCTTCAGGAGAGGAACAGGGCCACAGACACAACAAAGACACAAAGAGAAACAGGAAAAAAGAGAGAATGAGGAGGGGGGGGGAATGACAGATAAGGGGACAAAGGGAAAAAGCAAACTTCTGGGGGTGTGTGTGGATACGTGTGGGTCGCTTCGCAGCTCACGGGCCTCAGGCTGGCGAGCAGAGCTGGCTTAGGGCGTCCGGGCTCGAGGAATGCCCGAGGCGGAGCTGGGGTCCGACAAGCAAACCACACATTTTGGTTTCTGAAGAAAGACAGCCATTCGCCACCCTGCCCTCGTCACCCAGGACTGAGCTCCGGGACGAACTGCAGAAGGCCTGAAGAGGGGGGCGTCTTTGGGGCTCGCAAACCATTAATTAAAGGCAGTTTCCAAAATGTAGGCACTACGGTGCCCAATTTTATGTCTGGGATTCCATCCATCCTGGCTTTTATCTCCCCTCTGTCTCAACCCAAAGAGGGGGAATAACTCACATTTCTAGTCAGGCAGTGAGTTAGAGAGGCGGGCTGAGGCCCGGGTCGTCTGAGAAAGTGTCGCCAGGAGGCCAATCGGTCTGGATCCTTCCGAACACGGGGAGGACCGAGGCTGACTCTGGAAGAAGAGGTTCTACTTCTCCTACCAGATGGATTGTCTGGTCCCAAGAGCCTAAAACATTAACTCTCTGATCTATTACAGCAAAGGCTCTACAGAGTAAAGTATTGAGGTTCTGAGGTTGGCATGGGCATATGAGAGACCTGGGTTTGAGTCTCAGCTCTTCTGCTTCTCTTGGGGAAGTGTTTTGACAATTCTTAGCCTCACCTTTACCATCTAGGAAATGGGATGATAATAACGTCTAAGCTCACGGGTCTAAGTGAGGACGAACGAGGTGACGTATGGTGCTCTAACCGCTCAGCTCAGTGTCTGGTATGCCGTGGCTGCTCAGGGTTTGAGTGGGGACCTCTGTCCTCTGCAAGCTCACGTCTGTTGCTGTCTAGACCACCTCTGTCTTATTATGTGGTTTGTCCACGTTGAGAAGCCTCTACGTGATAAAATACACACCGAATTCTGAAGGCTTTCTCCCAGAAGAGAAGAAAAAGTAATCTCCATACTTTTCATGTTGATCACATCTTGAAATGATAATATTGGGGGTATATCGGGTGAAATAAAAATGGTTATTAAAATTCATGTCACCTGTTTTTACTTTTTAACGTGTCTACCAGAAAATCTTAAATTACGTATGTGGCTTTTACGATCTTTTCCCTGCACAGAACTGGGTTAGATGGAAGGTGTGGGCTGTTTTCTCATTGCCTTTCCCCCTTCTATTGGTTTGGAAGTGAAACACCCGATTTCTCTGCTTTTGGTTCAGTGGTTCTCAAAGTGGGGCCCCTGGGCCGGTCCCAACAAGCAACACCTGGGAACTGGTTATGGATGCAAAGTCTGGGAGCCTGCCCCAGAGTTCCTGCAGCTGAGCTCTGAGGGGTGGGTCCGGGAATCTGTAGTTTAACAAGCCTCCCAGGTGGTTCTGATGGGAGCCGAATTTTAGAACTGTTCTTTATTGGCTACCCTTGAAAACTTATCATATGTATTTAACTTAACAAAACAGTCATCGTGATTATTATTATCAATATTTGCTTCAAATAACTTCCCTCCACGTTGACCACGTTCTCATCACTTCTTGTGCCTCAGACCTAGCTTCCTGGGTAATTTTTCTTACTCCTGAAGAGCGTGATTTAAAAGTTCCTCGGATTTGGAGTATTTTTTGGTGGTAAACTCTGCAACATTTTTCTGAAGAAAGCCTATGATCCCCCCTCCTCTATCAAAGAGTTTTGCTGGGTACATAATTCTAGGATGACAGTCATTTCCTTCTGGCATCTCATTGTGGTGAGTAGAGGACTGTGTTCTACTACCTTCTGCCTTCCTTTTTGCTGAAGAGAAGGCAGCTGCCAGCCCAGTTGTTCTTTGGTGAGCTCCTTTTAAGATTTTCTCTTTGGGGTGCCTGGGTGGCTCAGTGTGTTAAGCCTCTGCCTTCAGCTCAGGTCATGACCTCAGGGTCCCGGGATCGAGCCCTGAATCGGGTTCTCTGCTGGGCAGGGAGCCTGCTTCCCCCTCTCCCTCTGCCTGCCTCTCTGCCTTACTTGTGATCTCTGTCAAATAAATAAGTAAAAATTTTTTTAAAAATAAAAAGATTTTCTCCTTGTCCTCAGTGTTCTGCAGTTTCATTATGATATGACTACATGAGGATTTCTTCTTATTCTGACTGATATACATCGTGCTTCCCGCATCTAAGGGTTTATTTCTAGAATGTTCTCACCCACTATTTTATCTTATATTTTAATATTACCTCTTCTCGATTATCTCTTTGCTCTCCTTCTGGGATCAGACTTTCTAATTCTTTTTCCCTCTCTTGTAAGCTGCTGCTGTCGCACAGAGTTTTCTGTGGTGGTAGAAATGCTGGATAATCTGCACTGTCCATTGTGACAGCCGGGAGCCACATATGGAGTGAACACTCAAAATGTTGCTAGTGCAGCTGAGGAACTGAGTCCAAAGCTTTACTGAATTTTGATGAATTCAAATACAGGTCTTATTGCCACATGTGGCTCGTAGCTGTTGTGGTAGACCAGAAAGCTCTGATTTCCCCTCAAGGTTTCCATCCATTTATTTCTCTGCATTGCATCTGGGTAACTTCCTTAGATCTATTTTCCATTTTTAAAATTCTCTCTTCAGCAGTTTACTCTGCTGTTTAATCCATCCTTGGATTTTATTTTATTTACTTATTTTTTCTAAGTAGCTTCCATTGCCCAGCGTGGAGCCAAAGGAGGGGCTTGAATTATGACCCTGAGATCAAGACCTGAGCTGAGATCAAGAGTCAGCTGCTTAACCGACGGAGCCACCCACGTGCCCCTGGAGTTTTTTTAATTTTTTTAAAGATTTTATTTATTTATTTGACAGACAGAGATCACAAGCAGGCAGAGAGGCAGTCAGAGAGAGAGAGAGAGGAGGAAGCAGGCTCCCCGCGGAGCAGAGAGCCCGACGCGGGGCTCGATCCCAGGACCCCGGGCTCATGACCCGAGCCGAAGGCAGAGGCCCCAACCCACTGAGCCAACCAGGCGCCCCTGGAGTTTATTTTTTTAATGTTACTCACTACATACTTCTAAAAGTTCTATTTGGTTCTTTTCCCAGTTCACCTGGTCTTTTCAGATAGTCTCTTACTGTTTGCTCATGTTTATGACTTCATCTTACATTTTTAAAAGTATTACATACATATTAGCTTGTATTTGGTGTTGGTAGCTATGTATCTGAAAAGGCCTGGGAGGGTCTAAATTTGCTGTATTTCTCTGTGGACTCGCGTGCATGCTGAGCTCAGATTTGATCTTAAGGGAATCTCTAGAGTTTAAATAGTGGACATTTTCCTCCAGAGAGGAATTCTGAGACCTGCCGGGGCTGGAGCAGGGAGGGAGGGGGGATGGGGCCTGGTAGCGGGGACCATTTCATTCCTGTTAAAGAGACATGGGGCGACGAGAGACCACAGGCTCTGGTCCTTCACTTTGCCACACCCCAGCATTTACGTCCTTGTCCACAGTCCTGACATCAGCGTCTGTCCCCAGGACAGACCCCAGTTTGTCACACGTGCTTATCACTCACTGCTCCTGTTCTGGTCTTAGCTCACAGCTTTTTAGTTTTGGATGGGGGTAACTTGGCGATTTCCCTTACTTTTGTTGAGGCCAGAGATATATTAAAAAGTATGTTTTATTTTAGATTTAGTGGTCTGTCTTCCTCCACACGGGCCCGAGAGGACATCCTCTGGCTGCGTACACTGTCCACCCACGCTCTTCACGTTCTGCTGGTGGGTCTGTCCGTCTGCCCAGCTACGAAGGGAAGTCCGAGGTCAGAGGTCAAGTCTATCCTCTTTACCACCCATGCCTGGTTCATGGTGATGCTCAATGCCATCATTAAAAGCCCAAGTTATGGGAAAGGGACAATCAATAAAGTTTTGTTTTTGTTTTTATCATTATTGTTTTAACTTGAATCTTCCCAGGGACCTCTGCTGCTCAACACCCATCACTGTCTCCCTGGATAAAACCAAGCTCCTTACACGACAAGGCTCTGGGTGACCCAGCCCTTTGCCGGCTTCTCCTCAGTCTCAGGCCCCCTCCCCAGCCCCCTGGGCTTCTCGCACTTTCCCTGCACTCCTGGTCCCCTCCCCCATCTCGAATCTGTTGCACCTGCTGCTCTCTGCCTGGAAGTCCCCCAGCTGCTGGCTTCTCTGCTTGGTGACCTCCTATGAAGCCTTCAGGCTCTACTGTGACATTGCTTCTTCCAAGAACCCCTTCTCTGGTCCCCTGGCATTGGTCGGTCACCACCCGCTACAGCACACAGAGGTGTCCACACCTCCGCCCCGCACACATGCACTCCCAGTGCTCTCAATAAGCCAGGTCTGTTCTCACCTGCACTTCTCACGGCTGAAATCAAGGATCAGTCATGGGATTATTCAGGGTGTGTGCCTACCACTACAGCATAAAACCCATAAGGACAGGAGCGGGGCCTGGTTTTGCTCCTGAGATATTGCCGATGCCTAGCAAGGGCTCCACGTCTGCTGATCTCTATGATGCCAATTTACCCACCGCAGCCCATTTCTGTGACCAACAGGAGGCCACGGGACGTGCCAGCTCACACTGGGAGCCCTCGTGGCTGTGACCGTGACGGCTAAACTTCATGGGTGCTTTGCAACCTGAGCGTGAGCAGCCCCATCACACAGAGGAAGAAAGTGGGTTCAGAAATGCCCGTCAGCTGTGCCCTTGGACAGAGCTAGGACCCGGAGCCTGGATGTCACGTCACTGGCCTACGCTTCTTCCTCTCCTGTGAGTCTCCTGCCACACCAAGACGAGCAGCTGCTGGAGGCTAGACTTTTCTCTCTGGTTGTTATTTCATCTTTGCCATGGCCCTGAGAGATAGGCAGTTTTTTTCCCCAGTATATAGAGGGGAAAGCTGAGGCTCAAAGGGACTAAGTGGGCAGCTTAGGGTTGTACAGCTATGTACTGGCTTTGGGATCATACCCAGAGATCTGGCTCCAAAGCCTGGCCTTTCCTCAACACCCCTCCCTATGTTGCTCGGTTTTGATCAATCCTGCTGGGCTCAGGCTGTCCCTAAAATGCATCTGTGTTTTCTGCACACACAGAAAAAGATGGAGGGAAGCCAGCAATGGTTCACACACCCGAGTCGCAGTTGGTGACCCGGCCTGTTGTCTCCAACTGCAGGCTCCACACCACACCTGGAGACATCAGTGTCCTAACAAGGAACGAGGCTGGCACCATGTAGGCATTGAACCCATTGGGATGCGATGCCCTTATCTGTGGCCCAGCCCAGGAAAAGCGGTGAGGCAGCTTAGAGCTGGTGGGGTGACAGGGCAGGAGGGGCCAGACATCCTGGCAAGAGGGCATGCCCATTCCTGTCCTTGCCCCCGGGCCCTGTGGCAATGGGCTTGGCCCCTCTGGGGCCTGGGAGAGCAGCAAAATCAATACTCTGGGGCTGGCTTTTCTTAGCCGGTCTACAGGGACCCTTCCCTTTCTGCAGTGGCTACACACTGACTCAGGTTCTTTCTGATGCTTTGATAGAGAGAGATCCAGACTCCACCTTGCCTTGCTCCTGGCTCACTTCTTAAGGTTCCTGGGAATCCCATATAAGCCCAGGGACTTTCTGGGGCTAAACAATGTGAGAGTGTGTATGCTTAGAGCTCTCCAAGGAATCACTAACTTAGCACCTCCAAGCACGGACTACAGGGGCTGACGGAGTTGCCCGTTGCAACAGGTCCCGGAGGGTGCTCCGTGGAACTAGGTACAAATCCATGGTTCTGTGGTCAACTAAGTTTGGGAAACACAAAGTGGAAAAACGTGAGATATTTTCCCTCACTGCAGAACTTGTCAGAGCCTTGATAAACTAATGTCTTGTATTCAGGATTAGGGTTAGAGACTCAGTGCTGTTTCCAAAACAACTGACCCAAGGATTTCCCCACCCCTGCTGAATCTTGTGGTCTGTAGCAGCTCGGAGCACACTGGCCTGGGAGTCAGGGGCCCTGGTTTCCAGAACTAGCTCAGCCACTGATGCCCTGCTTGATGGTGGGCAAGCCCCTTCCCATCCGTAACATGAGGGGAGTGAGGAAGAAGCCACCAAGAGCCCTGTCACCTCTACATGCCCTGCATTCTCTAGTCTTATCCCTGGGCGAGTTGCTGAACCTGCCTGGGCCTGCCTTCATACCTGAACCACGATTCCATTCTGCCTCTCTCACAGGGCTGGTGAGAGGCTGACATGACATCCCCGTCCTCGCTGTCATTGTCATCATCATTGTGGCAAACATTCACGGCTACCCGAGCTAAACCTTTTGTATGCAGTGACTCGTTTCTCTCTAGCAGCGCCCCTGGAGAGCTCCGTAGTGTCCCCAGTGCACACAGTGGGAAAGCGAGACCCAGCCGGGTGCAGTATCTTGTCTAAGGTTGCTGGGTAGCAAATTTCACGAGTAAGGTGTGGACCCAGACAGTTTGCCCAGAAGCTACCCCCTTAAACTTGACCTTAATCTGCCTAGGAAAGAGCATTGCAAGCTGCAAAAGGCTATCCCCTGGGAGGGGCCTCGAACTATGTAGTCTTACTGCGGTTCCCGGGGGTGGCTGTGCATGGCCTCCTGGGGAGGGGCTCTGGCCATCCATTCACAGGCCTTCCTGTTCTGCCAGGGCGAGGAGGGAAGGCACCTGGGCTGGCTCTCTCCGGTGTGGAGCAAGGGTGGGCAGGGGACTCTGGGGTGTCCTCAGGGAATGACTTTTTCACAACAGGGGGTGTAGGAGGAGGCCCGAGGCAGGCTCTAGGATGCAGCTTGGAGATGACCTCACCCACGGGGGTCACACTGCCTTGGCGTTGCAAACCCTTCGTTACAATGGAATCATATCTATAAGAGAAATAAACTGGAGTTTGGGGGTGAAGGACAGTGAGCAGGGTGGGGGAGGTGGCCTTGGGGAGGACACCAGGGACTTGAAAGGCTCCACAAGCCACCACTGCCCTGGTTTGTACCAGAGGGAGTCTGAGGCCCAGAGAGAGAGATTGACTTACTCGTGGTCACACAGCAAGTCTTTGGCCAAACTGGGAACAGGAAGTCAGAGCCAGGCTCGGGGCTCTCGACTGTGTGGGGCTAGGGTGATAAGACTTCTGGGTTGAAGGCTGGGCCCCCCTTAGGGGTCTGAGGGTAGGTCTGGGCAGAACGCTGTGCCCCCTCCCCCATCCTCCCCCTCCAGCAGTGGTTCCACCCCAGGCTGCTCCCTAGAGCACAGCTAGGGCAGTCTTGCTCCCAATTTAGGGCTCATCATTGGGTGTCCATGGGGCACCATGGGCCCCAGGCCAAGGCCAGCAGGTCCACTGGATGCTTGGTAGAAGTCTAGTCGGCCACAGGTCAAGCAGAATCCGAGATGGTAGATAGCCTGTCCAAACTTGGCCTTCACCCAGCCTTGACTTCTGTCCCTGCCACCTCCTGGCTGTGTGCCTCTAGGAAAGTTGGGAACCTCTCTGGGACCCTAACAGGGGTCCTGCTGCAGGCTTCTGAGGCTGCCCAGGAGGCAGCAGACAGGCCATGCCAGACCCTTCTGCTCTCTGCTCAGCAGGGACTAGCAAAGGCTCTGGCAGCCATTCCTTCCTCACCCTGGAGCTGCCCTAGGTGGTGGCCTCAACCTCCCTTATCATGGTCCCTTAGCGGTAGTTACCCCATGGCAAGTCTGCGCTAAAACCCACAGAGAGGTTGCTGCCCCGCCATGTGACCTCTTGCAAATGAGACCACACTGGGGAGCATGGTCCCCAGTGTCTCCCCCACAAACCTGATTTAGTGGGTACGGGATGGAGCCAGGGAATCTGTAGCCTTAAAACTCAAGGCATGGTCAGGTCTGAGCACTACTTATCTGTGTGTGATTCTCAAACCTCCCCCCCCCTCTCTCTCCTTATTTTTTCCCTCTTTGCTTACGGTTTTTCGTCTATCATGGAATCCTTCAAACGGACTCCTGCCTGGAGGTGCAGGGTGCATCACGGAAGAGCAGAGCTGCTTCTGGCTGAAGGTCGGACTGGAGCCCTGCTTGCTAGCTCTGCCACCAGCCAGGGCAGCCTCTTGATGGGGCCTCTGAGGAACCCCCAAGTGTTCCATGGAACACAGTTTGAAAACTACTGCTTATTCCAATTGCTTCCTCTACTGGGTAGAAAAACAGAGCCTCAGTGAGCTAGCCTGCCCAGGGCTTGGCTAGTGAGGCTTTCTCAAGTTCTCGGAAGCTTCTCATTGATTGGTTATCCCGGGCAGGGGAAGCAGGGAGAGCTTGGCTACAGACTGTGGAGCGCGACTACTGAGAACACGGACTCTGGAACCAGATGGCTGGTGTTGAAACCCAGTTCTGCCTCTTCCTAGCTGCGTGACTTTGGGCAACAACTTCACCTCTCTGTGCCTCAGTTTGTTGATCTATAAAATGGAGGTAATAACAGTATTTACCTTGGAGGGCTGAAGGATTATACGAGTGAGTTTCTCATGGCGAGGCCAGGCTGGTCCCAGGTTCTGACATCTGTCCCTGTATACGTTTGCCACCCTGGGGCGACCTGGGAGCTTCCGCCTCAAGAACCCAGGCTTGGGCAGCGTAATTTCTTCCCCTGGTCTCAATCTCAGAGTATGCAGAGAGTATGTTTCTACTTGGAATCTAGAAAGAATTTTGTCACGGCTGGTGGATTCTGGGGGCACACACACGTCAAAGTCCCCTGGTTCTGGGGCCGAGAAGCCCGGGGTCTGTCACAGTGGAATGGAATCTGGCCTCTGAGCAGTGGGTACACAGCTGGAGCCATGGCAGTGCACACAGCCTGAGGCCCTGATTTCACCCCTGGGGGACCTGTTCGAATCCAGTTACGTTTAGACTCAGGATATGTATCTACCTGCTCGTACTCAGTTTTCCTGCCTCTGATTTGAGCTTAAATCCACTCAAATCCTGGGGAACACAGGCCTTGGGGCTGGTCCTTTCTAGACTGCAAATCACAGTTAGCGTTCATTTCTGAGCCTATGAGGAGGGGAGCCTTATGACATCCACGTCAGAGATGAGAGGACACTGAGGCTCACAATGACACAAATTGCTAGAAATCGATGCATGGCCAGAGCCGGAGCTGTTATCCCGCCCTGGCCTGGCCCCACTGGTGGGCAGCAAGGGTCCTCCAGGGGGAGCATGGCGTGCAGTGTCATAGGATCTCTTGTTCCATTAAGGGAGCAATCAGACAAAACCTGAAACTCAGTGAACACCGGCGAGCCATCAGCCAGTGCTTCCTGGGGGACGGGCTTGGGACTGGGAAGTCCTTCCATTTTCAGGAAGAAGAGGGCAAGGCTTTCAGTGGCCACTTCTCCAAGACCGATCCTCTTGGGATGATTTTCTCACGGACTGGTTGCTGGGGGTGGTGGGCCCAGCCCTTAGAGGGCAATGGTGCATATTTGTGTATTTTTCGATATCTGGGCTTTAAGACACCGTGTCGCTGTGGTTCAGGCATGAACGGCTCAACCCCTTGCTGCCAGACTTATGCCCTCACTATGCCCGGACAGTGATACTTCACCGGTGATGTCCTTCCTATTCTGATATATAGCCAAGACCAAACTCCTAGGTTATTCTTATGTTTATAGAGCATTCCTTTAGAATGTAAAGTTATGAATCCTTTTAGAAGACAAGGTTAAAGCTATGTATTCCCTCCTGATTCTTTATGACCACCGAGTTCTTCTAGTTCTTTTTCCACTAGAAAAAGGGAAACAGGTGGGGCAGGGGACAGTGAGGGCAGCTTTGGCCCCACCTAGTGGGGTCTGAACAGAAAAAAGAGCCATTTGTTCAGAGCAGATGGGTTGGGGGTGGGCGGGTGGGGATGTTTGTGAGGCCCTTACTGTAAAAATGCAGGTTTTGGGTAAGAGGCCCTGAGGATAGCACATTGGTGAGCTGGCTGGTGACCTCCTACGTTATGGCCCCACCGCGCTGATAGTCCCCACCCGGCACCGGTGTGGGGCAGCTCCCGAGCCCCCCGGACGCATGCTGGGGCCAGGATGGGAACCCCACCTCCCGTTGGGGGCAGAGCTGATCTGAGCACCAGGCAGCTCTGGTGCAAGGAGGGGCTCCACAGCAGGACCAGGGAAGGCAAACCTCTGCCAGGGCGGGCCAGCAGCTCACTTCTCCTCTGTCCATCCCTCCGTGGGGGAGGCTTTCCTGCGCCTGGAGATAAAAGGCTGACTGAATTGACGGAATGGCTGCAGTCATACCAGCAAGCAAGTGCTAGGCTGTGTCGGAGGCTACCGGTGGTCGCTTAGTGTCCCCCTGCTAAGGCCTCTATGATGTTCCCTGCCCAAGCCCATCCCCTCACTGCCCAGATGGTGGTCAGGGTGCTATGGACTCCCTAGGTTTGAAGTCCAGCTCTACTGTTTACTAGCTTCTTGACCCTGGATATTTATTTACCTGAGTTTTCTCACCAAAAATACAGGTTGTTGGAGGGTTAACAGAGTTAATGCATGTAAAGGGCACAGCGCAGACTGCGGCCCATGGTGAGTGCTTAATAAATGTTAGATATTATTATTGTTATTACATTATTAGGTTACATCTGTAGGAGCCTGCCAGCATGGGTGGGAGATCACGCAGAAGGGCCAGTGAGTACAGCCGTGCAGGTTGTGCACTGTACAACACAGGGCACCATTTACACACTACTGCCTTCCATAGTAGTGTAGGAGACAACCTGTGGGGCTATACACTGGCCCTAGATGCCCTGGGCATCCCTACTTCAATTTCTAATAGGTACCACTTAGAATTGGACCGTCTGGGGCAAGGTCTCAAAGAAGATAAAGGAGGTAGTATAATTTCTGAGTAGAGCTACTAAGATTTCAATAGGTATGGCCCAGTCCCTGCAAAGGTTACAGGACTATAGGAGCAACATTTAGGATCTTGGCCAAGTCACTCTGCTCTGAGCCAGTGCTCCCCATCTGTCCAGGGGACTAGGGTGGGGTGGTTGGGCTGGTTATAGGTTGGCAAATGGGCTTTCTCATTGTATACCAACTCTGACTGATTAGCAGTGGCTGTCTGAGGCTTTGTAAAGTGAAGACATCAGAGACTACTTTGGGCTGGGTGGGAAGGACTCTTCGATCGATTGGTGATGTCTGCAGGAGGCCCGGGAGAGGGGAGCAGTGGTACGTTGTGCTTGGGCCACTTGCCCGCCTCAGATGGTTCTCAATGCTGGCTATACCTTGGAGTCACCAGAAAAGCTTTACCACTGCTCTGATTCAGGGCTATAGCCTGGCCTTGGTAACTGTTTTCAAAAGCTCTGCAGGTGATTCTACCGCATGGCTGGGTTGAGAACTGTGGGTAGATGTCCCTATTTTTCCTTGCCGTCCTGAGGTCTACAACTTCTTGGCATGGTCAACAGATCACAGAGCTTTCTTTCAGCAGAAATGATAGGGGTGGGACTGGGGGTTAAAAGGCCAGTTTTCCATCAGTTTTATCGCTGGACAGGGTTTGTCTTTAAGTTGGGAGGCAGAGGTGGAGGGCACTGGCCATGATCATAGATCGGGATATGCAGGGTGACCTTTTCTTGGGCCACACTGTGGAGTTTCACTGGGGGGAGGCCCAGGCTTTGCACCCCGGGGGATCTCACGGGGCTCAAAAAAGCCTGTGGAAAGCCCTGTGGCTCCCCTGATTTCTTTCTTAAGCTCCTCTCTGTCCCCAGGGAATGTGGGATATTGGGAGGATGCAGAGGCCCAGTGAGATCTGCAGGAAGTAACATGCCCCAAACTCACAGGTGCACATTCTGGGCCTTTGGAAGGAGTGCCGGGGGATGGGAGGAGAGGGAAGCAGATGAAAGCTGACCGGGGCCGTTGAGCTGGACAATGCAGGGTCAGGGAGCCAGGCCTGGAGATGGTGCATTAGGACCACAGGCAGCCCTGGATGCGGACAGCTCCTTCAAATTACATTCGGGGCGGTCAAGATGAGAAGTTTCTGGGGGGGGAGCACCCCAGCCTTAGCCCCACCATGGGCCCAGAATTCAGCCAGCTTTCTCAGCCCCTCCGGACCCAGCCCTGGAATTCCAAGGAGCAGGTCATGCATGGGTTTTGCCTCCCGCCCGGAGCAAGATAGAAGCAGTCAAATAACATAGAATTCAATAATATTTTAAAATAAGCTTTATTTAGATTTTTTTTTATATTTTATATTTGCATCCATGCCTTCGAGAAACCTTTCCCATGGGAAAAGTTATTTTCATCTAATTTACCCATAACTCATTCGCTATTTGACGTAGTTCTCTTAAATAAATCATCCTTAGTAACTCTTAGATTTATCTCCTAATTTACAAAAACTGAAATGAAAAGGAACTACTAAATCATTACCAGGAGTGGTTGCAATCTTATTTTCTCATAAGTAAAGGGCAAACAATAAAAATCAACCGAAAGGGAAAAAAAAAATTCATGGGGGAGAAAAGTATTTTCTAAAATCTCTCTCCGTAGAGAAAGATGCCAGCCCGGCCGCTCTCCCTCCCTGCCAGGCTTGCAGGAACAGCTTAGCCAAAGGAGGCCAGAAAGGTCCTTATTAGGCAGGGTACCCTGCCTGTTCCTGCCCAATCCCCCCCACTCCCCACCAAGTCAGAAGAAAAGGGAGCAGCCTACTGGTGGTTTTTTTGTTTGTTTTAGAGACTTTGGACAAAATATCCTATCCTTCTGATAGAGACTCTCCAGTACTTTCAAATCTTGTAAGAGCTGAAAATGTTACCGTTAGCAGAAAAGCGCAACTACGGTGGTGCAGAGGATGGGTGAACTGAGCTGTGTTAGTAGTTAAGGTGGAGTTGGAGGGGGGTCGGATTTACAGGTCAAAAGAAAAGGGAAAGCTAGTCTTAGGCCTTAGGAGGCTCTGGCTTAGAAGCTCATGTGTTCTCCACCACTCTGCATTACAGTGCCCATGGTTCCTTTGCTGGTGAAGCCTCATTGGGGCCAAACTGATCCCCAAATAGGCAGAGAGATGTTCCTGCCAGCCTTTCACTCCTAGAGTTAGCAGGCTTAGGCTATTTCGACAAGGTGAGGAACAGGGCCCGAGGGATTCCAGGAGATTCTGTTAAGTGTGGCTGTAGGAACCAAGCAGAATGGGGAGGGCAGAGAGGCTCTGGTGCTGGACACTGTGTCCCCAACAGCCCTCCCCGCCCTCCCTTGAGATGGGCACCTCCCCCAGTGACCCCTGCCTGGCCGACATGCAGAATAAGGGAGGATGAGGAAGACACGGCTGCAGGAAGAACCTATGCCTCTCCAGGACCCTAGTGGCACCGCTCAGGCCAAGGGTCCCTGTGGCCATACCCTGTGGTCATGTGATTGGCTGTCTCACTCTGTGCTGAACCTCTCTCAAAAGACAGACCCAAGAGAAAGTGACCATTACAGTAGGTCCTCCTCTCACTGAGGTCAGTGTTCCTCATTTCAGATAAATAAGCAGATATATAAAGGCCTGAAGAGGAGCTGTGGGGAGGGGAGAAGAGAAAGGTGGAGTGCACTTTCATGCAGGGGTGAGAGAATGGGGGAGAGAGAGAGAAGAAAAAACGGAAAAAAGCAAGCTTTGAAATCCAATGGTCCCTGGGTTCTGGCCACCCTAAAGTCTACCTTGCACAGTTTGGCAGCAGCATGATAATAGAACAGACAAGTCAACAGAAACACCCGCCTCCCGCCCACCCCATGGAAAAATATACATTCCAATATTTATGTAATAATTTAGATAGAATAAGTCTTCTGCGTTTGTGCAAATAAATTAAACGGAACAATTTTCTTTTCTTTTCTTTTCTTTTCTTTTTTCCATAAAGAAAGAAACGGCAACGCAATTTAAAAACTGGCAGGCCGTTAAAAAGAGCCCGTTTGACCTCTGGCACGCCGGGCCAAGGCAAGGCCCCCCCACCCCGCCCCGGCCAGGCTCGCGGGTCTTGGCGTCTTGGCGGGGAGCGGGCCTTACCCTGACCACGGGGGCAGCTGGCGCTTAAAGTGACTCGGGCGGGGGGCAGGGTCTGGTCCCGTGCGTTCACACGGGAGGGAGGGGGGACACATCAAAAACAGACCACATCCTTGGGCAGACGGGCTCCAGAAGTAGCAGTTTGGACAAGGGACATTTACAAGCACGGAGTGCACAATAGTTTTGTTATTTACAAATACACAGCAGTCCTTCAAGTTTTCAAGTTTCATAAAAAGGAGGAGGGGAGGGCGAAGAGGGTGGTGGGGGGGAAAACCCAACGAACCGAACAAAAAGAAAAAAAAAAAAACAAATCAAAACACGGAAAAGAAACAAAAACAGAAACAAACCCAGATTAACAACACAACTGTATCGCTCTGAGGACGACAGAGAGTTGACAGAGTCACACACGGTTGGAGTATGTACATCAATTACAGAGGCGGCGCCGCAGGGGGCGGGGCCCGCGCTCGGCCACGCCCAGCACCCACGTGCGCGGGAGCTCGCGCACGCGCGCGCGCGCACGCCCCGCCACGCACGCCCCGCCGCGTCCCCGCGCCCCTCCTCCCCACCCCGCGCTCGCACGCACGTCCACACGCAAAGACACGCCTGCGCGCGGCGGGCGAAGGGAGGCGGGTATCACCAGTCCGCGTCCTCCTCTATGTAATAATCAGGGGCGGTACCATCAAAGAGGCCGGGGTCGAGGGACTTCCGCTGCTTCCCTCTGGCGAAGACGCGCGAGATGGAGCCGAATCCCATCTTTTCTTTCTTCTTTTTCCGTTTTTGGTCTTCAAGATCCTCTAGTGACTGCGGAGTCGGACAGGGCGGTGGGGGCGGAGGGAGAAGAACAAAGCCACCTGAGCTGGGTGCAGGGGGGGGGGGGGGATGGGGACAGGGACAGCGGATGGGGCCAGAGTCTGCCCCCCACCCCCACCCGTCGTTTGAGGAGGTGACACTTGGGCCCTTGTGGAAGCTCTCCGGGACAGCAGTGGGACCCACACAAGGCAGTCCTGAGAGTGTCGGCGGGGACGGACCATGCTCACAGCAGTGCCTGGGCAGGAATCGCCAGCTGCTGCTGCTGCTGCACTACCACTGTCACTTAAATTCAGCTTGCCCACACCCCTGGGGTGCTTGCGAGGGCTCCCGGGGGTGCGTCTGCACACCTGGCTCTGGCCCAGTCCCCTGTCTTCAGGGACCCTGCAGCAAGGATACAAGTTAACTGTGGAAAACTCCCGGTGGGAAAAAGGGGACCCAGGGAAGCCCGGAAAATGAAGAACGAGAAATCTGAGCTTTGTGTGGGCCAAGAGCAAGGACCCCCTGAACCTTAAGGCCTTGGATAAGAGGCAGGACTGGCCACAGTGGGGAGTAGGGGATGCTGGGGCTTGGGTGCTAGTCCTAATTAGAACCCCTGGCCTCTCTGAGCCCGGTTTTCTAATCTGTGATGTGGAGACAACAGTGATGATGGGCATAGGCTCCTGTCTGGGTAACTGAGGGCCTGAGGCTGGGGTCTACCAGAGGGCTTTACAAACACAAAGACCTAGGGTAGTGTTCCCCATCCACGTTACACTAATGGTTCCCAAAACTGCATCAGAAGGACCTGAAGTCCAGGCCCCATCCCATACCTGGTGGATCAGAATCAGGGTTAAAGGCCCAGGAATCTGCATTTGAAAAGTCTTTCCTGGTGGACCCTGATGCAGATGAGCAGTGCATAGACCAGCATCTGGGAACTCAAGGACTAGACTGCTGATCTGAGACCCCTTCTGCGACCCCTTTCCTCCCTGTGACCCCTCCCTGACAGGGTACTGAAATGTTAAAAATGAATAAAGAACAGTTTCCTACAGCAAGGGGCCCAAAGAGGCTATGGCCTGGTTCATCAGCCTTTGGCTGCCAGGAGAAGACACTCACCAGGAGAGCAGGATGGAAGATGTGTGATGTGTGATGTGTGATGCACTTAATGGGTCCACAGATTGGACCAGGGAAGGGCAAAGCAGGTACTGACTCTGGGTCAGGCCACCAAACCATGACTGACCAAAGCAGTGGCTTAACTCTTCTCTGCCTTGGGTGTCCCAGGTATGGAAGTGGCGAGACTGAGGGCCCATGGGAACAAGGGACAGGGGGACTCATGGTCATCACGGGGTAAAGAGAGGGGCCCAAGTGGCCAGGGAAGGACACCTACCTGTACAATGGGGTTGTGCAGGTTCTTCTGTACTGGGCCGGGACTGTCGCCCTGTAGCCAAAAAAGAGGGGGGAAATGAAACAGCAGGGACACACAACACATGGGAGCAGAGGTGGCCCATGGAGAGTGGGGTCTTCCATGGAAGGAAGCCATCTCTTAGGGACCACCCTACCTCTGCACAGGTGAACCCACCCCCACCCCTGAAGCAAACACTCCCAGATGGTTCAACAATGGCACCTGGGGTTTGAGATGCTGCCTGGACCAGGGGTCCTAGGGTGCTCTCCTGCTTGCTCAGGCCTCTTGACTCCCAACACCCTCTGACCAACAAATCAGTCACTTGGAGGCTTCTAAGATCCTGTCCCAATTGGTCCATCAAGTTGGAACTGGAGATTGGTTATACTTGGTGTTGTTCATAAAGAAATACAATTTTAAAAGAAAAAGGCACAAAAATAAAGAATTTCAGGACAGGAAGACTCAGGAGACTAGGTAGCTTCTAATTTCCCCCACAAACAATTCAATGCATCTCTTATTTTGTGGAGAGGTAGGCAGGCCTCGTGAGCCTGATTTACAGATACAGAGGGTAATCCAACATGATGGAACTCATGGCAGAGCTATAACTCAAATCTGGGGCTGTTTCTTCCTGGTCCAGTTCTCCCTTCGGTGGGCATGCAATGGTGGGCGTGCAAAAGCCTTCGCTACATCCCAGAATCTGGCTGCACTGCCTGGTGGGGCAAACAGATCTTTGGGATCACAAGTCATTACAAGGGAGGCCCCTGCTGGTTGTTTCCAGAATTGCAGGCAAAAAAATCCATGAAAAAACCAGATGTATGTCACTTGGGCCAAAGTTGTCTTCAAGTTCCCTACACTTAGTCCCGACCTCTACTCTAAATTAGTGGCCAAAGAGTAAGAGGGAGAGGTCCTTAGTCCAGGCTGGGCTGTTCCTGCTGTGCCAGGCCAAAGGCTTGAGAACAGAGGGTTACCTGGTGCTTTTTCCAGGCTCTTCTTGGCTTACCTGTGTGCCCATCTGTAGAAATGGGGATGAAGGTGGCTGAGGGAGGGCAGGGATGGAACAAATCGTTGTTGAGTCTTTAGTCCCATCCCAAGGTTTGCAAACAGAACCCATGTGGCACGCTAAGAGAGGTCTACTCTGGGTAGGGGCATCTCTGTCAAATTCATGGGGTAGAGAATGAGGCCAGTGTCCACTAGAACTAGAATGCCCGTCTGCAGACAACTGGCTTATGAAAGCACCCAGGTCCTGGCAGCAGGGCCCTGTGTAAGGTGATCCTGGAAATAAATAGGTTGGACCTGCAGCTGGTATGCGCCAAGGCCAAGTTGGGGAAAAGGCTAGGCCAAAGGTGATTCAAGAGGCACTGAGAGAACCCTTTCTGCAGAATGGACTTTCCAGTAGTATTCTGGCTCTCCGAGCCCCCTTGGGCCCACCATGAGAAATCAAAATATGGCCCCTGGGAAGGTCTCCTCTAGGGTGTACGTGGCTACTTTAGGTCTCTAGCCCATGCTAAGAATAAGGGCGCTGTTGGCTGTAGGTTCAGCTCAGCAGTGGTCCCTCCAAACCAGGGACGGCTGTCAGAAAGCCCTCTAGTAGTCTCCTCCCTCGTCCTAGTTCTGTCATTCAAGACAGCCTTTGTCACAGGGCTTCTGTCCTGAGCACGGGTGAAGAACAAATTGCTTTAAGGAAGTTGAAAAAGAATCCCAGCCTTGAGCAGGTTTCAGGCCCGGAGCGGCCTTCTCCACATCCCAACGGGGCGGGATAAGGCCCTGGGCCAGCGATCCCTGCTGCCCACGTCACCAGGCGAAGGCAGCTAATTTTAAGTTTGGTCTTGGCTATTTTTATTAGTAGTCTTTAGCTACTTTTCATGATTATTGTAGTTGGGAAAAAAGTTTCCCTTGTGATTATTCATATAGACAAAAGTTACTGATTATTATACATTGATTTTCAACCAGTACCATTCATGTACTTGGTCATTATTGGTTGTAATAGCTTTTCAGTTATTCTCTTGCGTTTCCAGGTAGGTGATCGTATCATCAGCACGTAGGAGTTATTTTTGCCTTCCTTTCCCACTATATTCACCTCATTTCTTTTTTATTATCATTTGTGCTGGTTAATAGAACATTAGCTGACTTTTTGAGAAGGCTTTCTCATGCACTCAAAGACCTATGGTGTCTCGGTCTCCGTGGCAGGGGAGCCCTCCATTATCAGCTGTGGGACAGAACAAAACCATACAAGAGCCTCCACAGCCCGCTCCCCAGTGCTTCATGCTGGAACCTCGACATGGTGTCTTCCTGTCCTCGGATGCGTGACCTGCCTTCAGCCCCTCACTCCTTGAAGCTCAACCATCTGCTCTGCCAGTCACCAAGAGTTAGGTGGCCAGGGATCTGCACCTCTTGGCAGCTGGCGCTCAGCATGCCATAAAAAAGTGTGATTTGCAAAACAAACAAACAAACAAACAAACAGAACAAATTCATGGGATACCACTCCAGAGGCAATATTTGCCCAAACTCCTAGAAAATAATAAAAAAAAAAAATCTGGCTCATTCCTAGAAGGACTGAGAGCTGGCTCTATGGGGAAAGGAAATACTGGTAAGGCCCTGAGCTCTGGAAGGTCGCAACTGGGAGGAGAAGCCCACGGTCCCAGACACAGGAACCCCGCCAGAGGTAGTCCTGGGCTGTGCAGACCCCGAGCCGACCCAGGCCTGCCTTGCTCTGGGTTTTTCTTGCCCTCCCGGACAAAAGGAGCAAACAGGCCTCATTTCTTTCTCTCCCCACATCCATCTCTTCTTGCAAAAGGAAAGAACAGAACAGGAAATGCCTTCGCCAGAGTGCTCCCTGGGTGGACGAGAGGAAAGAGTCTTCACCCCTCCACCCCGCCCCTGCGGTTTCTGGGCAGGGCCCCCGGCCCCGGCCCCACTGCTGCTGGCCTTACGTTGCAGAGGGAGTGTGTCCGGTGCCGAGGGGAGTTGATGTCGCTTGGCGTGGACGACCGGTCGCCTTCGGCGGCAGACGCGTCGGAGATGACAGAGGGCTGCCGGGAGTGGCAGGGGCTCACCCTGACCGCTGGAAAGCAGGGACAGCTGGTGAGTGAGGGGTGGAGAGAAGGTCCCGCCTGTGCTGCCCTGCTGTCACGCTACCCTACACCCCCATTTTCCAGATGAGAATACTGAGGCATAGAGAAGAGATGGCCTAACCCTCTGGCCCTCCGTTCCACAGACCCACAAGTCACCAGAGAGCAGCTGCTGGGAAAGGCTGCCCCAGCCTCTGGATCCAACTAGGCCCTCTCCTAACCACAGTGAAGGAGAAAAGGCAGGCGTCTCCAGGGACCTTGGTGACTGTCCTCACAAGACTCCCACCACCTGGACATTCCCTAGACCCAGAACAATCCTAACCACTAGTCAACACCGACTGCCCCAGGGAGATGCCTGGAGGCCAAGGCCAGACCCCCTCTTCCCCCACACCCACGCCCAGTCATCCCCAGGGCAGCCCTCCAAATCTGTCCACCTTTCTCCAAACACAACCCCAAAGTCTTTCCACTTCCAATCCCAAACACAAATCCAACCACTTCTCTCAACCCCAAACACAACCCCCAAATCTGTTCACTTGTCTCGAACCCCAACACCAACCTGAAACCTGTCCACTTCTCTCCAGCCTCACTGTCACTACCAAGCCAAGCCCTGCTTCCTCTCGCCTGAAGACCTCGCGGCCGCCCAGCGGCCTCCCTGACCCCACTCCTCACACCGCAGCAAAGCCAGGCATTTGTGTTAAAACCCCCAAGGCCCGAACGGGCTCTGCCCACCCTCCGGACCTCGGCTCGGGGTCACACCGACATTCTGACAGTGCCCGACATGGGCCTTCTCCCTCCTGCCTCGGCCTTGGCTGGTCCCGCTGCCCGGGGTGTATTCTCCTCATCGGGGTCTCAGCCTGTCCCGAGAGAGGCCTCCCCCAGTTACCAGCTCTCCCCACACATTTTCCCACCAAACAGTGTCTCCTATTGATTTGCCTCCCTGGGCTAACGACCATCTATCCCCTTCCGTCTGTCAGCTCAGTTATGCCCGTTTATTTGTCCTCATGCCTACAACATCCATTTCCACAAGGGCAGGCACGGTGGGTGTCTAATCCATGGTGACCCCCAGAGCTCACGGTGCCTGGCACGGAGCAGGCGCTCCATCCGTAATGGTGGAACAGACGGCTAAGCTCGGAAGGTACAGTCCCGGGGAGTCCCCCAGAGCCCCCCGGCAGACTGCTTTCCTGGCCACAGGCTCTGCCTGCAGGAAGCACTTTCTGCTCAGCGAGACTGCCTCGGGGCCTACTGTGTGCAGACAGCCCGTGAGCAGGTAGGGCTGTAGGAAATGGACTTGGGATTTAACATGGGGGTGCTGGGGGGGGGTGATGATGGACAATGAATGGGCTTTGCAGTCAGGGACCTGGGTTCCCAGCTAGGTGATGGCAGCCCTGCGGGCTCCGAGGGCCAGCTGCCAATCCCCAACCTGCACATGTCACACGGAGGCAGCCCCCTCAACCCCCTGGTGTGGCATGGCCAGTGGGTTCAGACGCTGCTGGTGCCAGGAGCGAAGATGTGTGACCTCTGTGGCCACCCCCCACCCCATCCCATGATTGCCCACCTCCCTTAATCAAGGAGCTCTGCTGTCCCCCAGCCACAGGATCCCGAGGCCCAGGCTGGAGAACCTGCGGAACAGCTCCTGGACACAGCCATTGGTCCAGGGGTGGGCAAGGGACCCAGCCTAGCCAATCTGAGTCCTTTGGGATTTACTCTAAACACAGAGAAAGAGATCGTTTTTCTTCCTCCCAACTTTTGTGCTTGAAGACCTTACAAGCCCGAACTGGTTAGAGACTGTTTCGTGGCTTTGTGGAAAGAGACGGCCTCAAGAGGAAGCCAAAGGGAGGCAGATGGGGCTGAGACAGACAGGTGGACATGCCCCAGGGATGTCTGGCCCTTAAGATCCAGCTATGCCTGAAGTCCATCCCGGGACTTCTCAGTTACACAAGCCTGGGCCTCCGCCCCACAGCCCCCTAAGCAGCTACAGCAGGGAAGAGAGGGGCTGTTTCCCCCACCTGGGTGGTTGGCAACCTCCCCAGAAGCCCCCACTGTCAGGGCGGGGCCAGGACTCACCTTGCCGGTCTGCAGGGTGGGGAGGGTGTGAGTGGTAGAGAGTCTGCTGGCTCTGCCGGATGGCCGCGGTCAGCGGGAGGTCCGCCTGCACCACCCATTCCTGGTTGCCGTTGAGCACCGTCTCGCCCGGCATGGCCAGCGAATGCCGCTTGGGGACGTCCTTGGTCAGTGTGGCTAAGGACTGCTTGGCCTGGAGACAGAAAAAGGCAACGTGATCGAGAGGACCTCTTAGTCGGTTGCCCGGCCAGGACCCACTGTGGTGAGAGAACCGCGAATCCGACCTTGATACCAGGCCATCTCGGGCTCTGCATTGCGTGCCCGTCAGAGTCAATTACCTGCTCACTTTGGGGTTCACTTTGGGGTCCCCCCTTAGTTCCTGCTAACACAAAGCAGCCCAAGCACACACTTGTCACCCATTCCTTCTGGTTCTCCAAGGACCAGCTGGGATTTGAATGAGAGTCGAGAAAAAGTCACTGCCTTCCTGAGCCTCAGCTTCCTCACCTGTAAAATGAAAACCCCAAAGCAAGCAATCTTTAGGGCTCCCTCTAGCTTGGATACCCCGAGTCTATGAAATCACTCCCCTTCCATGGCAGGAGGAGGCTGAGTTGGAAGGTGGCAGCTCCATCCCCCAAGCCGGGTCATCACCTTCCTTCTAGTTTAGAAAACCACCATGTGCTCAGGGCAACAGCCCTGGGTCTCAGGTACGGAGTGGAAGATTATCTGTGCTCGACAGATGAGAAACTGGAAGCTTAGAAGTGACTCAAGAAAGCACTGCAAGCAGAACCTTCAAGTTGAGTCCTGAGCTGGGGAGTCTGGCCGTGACCCCGTGGTTTCTATGTCACCCACGCTCCTCTGGAGCCACAAAATCAGCAGCACAAGTAATGCAGACTCCGAGTCCATGAAGCAGAGGCTGGGGTGTGCCTGGTCACCACGGAATCTGCAGGCCCTGGCTTGGAGCTGGAGATGTGCACTGATCAATAAAAATCCTTAGAATTAATGGAAGCAGGCTCTGCTAGGTCCAGGCTGATGGCTCAGGGGATCTGCTCTGTTAACTTACCCCCAAAGGAAGGGAATAAGCCTGCTGAAGGAAGGGGCTGGGCTGGGGCTGGCGCAGGGCTGCCACAGGCTTGTGGCAGCCCAGCCACACGAAAGACTCTGTTTCCTGGCCACCATGGCATCACATCACATGCATCCAGCCTCCTGGCCCTCTACCCAGGCATCACTCCATGCATGAAGCTGCCCTACTCCCTTGCTTCCTCCTGCCCAATCCATCTCGGCTGCCTGGAAGGCAGACTCACGGTTGAGAAATGAGGCCCACAAGTCACTCTGCCATCCAGCTAATGAGCCCTCAGCTCTGTCCTCCCGCACACGGAGGGACCTATGTGGGAAATAGGAAGTCCCGGAAAATTCATGGCGGGATCACTCTTCTGTCCCCGCCTGGCTTTCTTCTCCCAGGCGGGGCCTCAGCTCTGTCTGGACCTGAGAGAGGCGCCTTCTAACTCAGCAGACAGCTTGACGTCATTGCTGCTGGACAGCTGGGGGTCCCATACAGTGAGTCCTGCGGGATGGGGAGGGGGTGGGACTTCTGAGTTCTAAAGCACAGGGACCCTTACAAACGGTCCACTCGGGACAGAGCTACAAGAGAGACAAGAACCACAGAAGAGGTGTGGAGTCAACTTAAAGGACAGGCATGCCCGGGGCTGCAACGGGTCACCTTCCCATGGCAGTCTCCACTGCCTCCTTCAGCTCAACTCTTCCACTGAACGCGCTTTCATGCTGGGAGCTCCCCTTGAGCTCTGGCTCCCTCTTGCGTCTGACCCTCTCCCGAGTGCTCTGTGCCTGGACTTCCGAGCTGCTGGATTTGGTGAGTTGGCGCAAACCCCCTCACATGACAGGAATCAGACAGAACTGGGTGCAAATTGCGCTTTGACTCTTTAACTTGCCATGTGACCTTAAGCGAGGTCCCCACCAGTAGGATGGGGAACGGAGAAGGATCATTTCTATGCAAACAGCACCCCCTGGATTTGTGTGACAAGGTGGCCCAGTCAAGTGCTTTGGAGTTTGGGCTTGGAAACAGGACAGCTTGGATTTGAGCCCTGCTGAGCCCCTTCCCAGTGGGGGAGATCCTGAGTGAGGTCCCCCAGCCCTCGGTGCCTCCACACCCTCATGTCTAAGGCGGATCCCATGGTTGCTGTGGAGAGCCCTGGTCTATGGGAAAAATACTCAATAAAGATTAGTGACTCTCAGGAAACATCTACAAGGCATGGCCCAAGTTCCATGAAGACCAAGAACCCAGGCTCTCTACTGCACGCTCAGTATGTCGTAGCTGCAGGATGGGTGGGGTCACTGACACCCCCTCCCCCCAAGATGGGGTGAGAAGATGCAGGAGGCAGGCGGGACCCTGCGCTGAGCCTCCTTCTGGATCGGGGCTGATGAAGGCCCCTGACTGCCCGGGGGGCCTGCTGATGGGAGGCCATGAAGCAGTCACGTTGGAGGGAGCCTGGGCCCCTGAGGGATGCTAGGAGTGCGCCTCAGTGGAATCCTTCACTAGCTTTTCAAGGCTTTCCTGCTTGTCCAGCGAATGTCTCCGCTGGCCAAAGGCTGGTTCCTGGTACAGGAACCTCCAGGAAAACATGAGCAGGTCTGTGAGCCGGTCTGGTCACGGCCAGGAGCTGGTGCTTGTGGCAGGTGGGTTTCCGCAGAGCGAGGGCAGAAGCAGCGCCAAAGCGGAGCACAGCCACCCCTGTTGTCCCCCTGCTGCTTGACCTGCCTCTCACCCACCCTCACTACGCCTGACTCTTGCCGGGGCCTGTGGCGGCTGCCATTTTTACAGACAAGGAAATGGAGGTCCAGGCAGTTAAAAGTGACTTGAGGTTGCACAGTGACTGGCCAGTGGAAGGGACACGAGAATCCACACCTCCTCACCCTGGTGGGGCCAAGGACAGGACGGGGCCGGGGGCAGAAGCCCGGTCAGCGGGTGTTCACTGAGCATCTCCTCACCTCACCACCGCCCCCCGCAGGAGGAAGGTCTTACAGTCCTGACTTCATACATGTGGAAACTGAGAATCAGAGAGGCTGAGTGCCTTGTCGGAGGTCACACAGCCCGAAGACGGCAGGACCCAATTGGGATTCTGTTAGGCCTGGATCGCCAGGGCACAGCCAGGTGCTAAGCCCACACTTGACTGAAACACCAACTTTACAGAAGACTGGTTCCCAACTGGAGCGAACTCTGCCCCTGCCCCCCTCCCCAGGGGACCCCGGGAAATGTCCCAATACTTCTGGTTTTCCCAGCTGGGAAGTGTTCCTGGCACCCAGTGGGCAGAAGCCAGGGAAGCTGCTGGACACCCTCTGGTGTGCCAGCCGGCTCCACAACACCCTTATCTGACCCCAAATGTCAGCAGTGCTGAGGGTGAGAAGCCCCATTTACAGTGTAGTCTACAGAAGAAACGTCTCCTGTTTTGGAGAAGCAGCGCTGACAGAAAACTGGACCACCATGAACCAAGCTCCAGGGCAGGGGGAGGGGCAGGACTAGCATTTCGGGGAAGCCCATGATCTCGGGGGCTGGTGGTCCTGTCTCCCATCACCTCTGTGTAGCAGAGGCCAATGGGGAGGCCCTGAGGGACAAGCCATGGCTGCTGGGGGAGGTGCGTCCTTCAGACCAGCAGCTAGGTGTCCTTTCAAAGGCCTCGAGAACAAAGCCACCACATCACGGACCACAGGGCCTGTGACTCCCAGTGCTGCCTTTCCACCTGCTGGGCAGCTCTGGGCAAGCTCCTGCCTCTGAGCCTGTTTCCACGTCCCTAAAATGGGCACAAGAGGAATACAGGCCTCGTTGGAGTGACTGCTCATGGGTACGAGTTTCTTTTTGGGGTGGGGAAACTGTTCTGGAACTAAATCATGGTGAAGGCTGTGCAGCTCTGTGAACATACTCAAATCCACTGAGTTGTACATCTTAAAAGGGTGAATTTTATGGCATGTGACATATCTCAATAAAAGAACGTATTAAAAAACATACATCGACCCCCCCCCCCCAGGGTGGTCTCACGAAGCTGATGTGCCTACAGGTGCCATGAGTGGTCATGCCTGGTTTGGCCAGGGGTCGTTCATCTGGAACGTTCCCCCCAGAGGGCAGGAGGCTGAGCGGCACGTGGGGACTGACCACCAAACACTGAGAGGGCTTAGCTTCTTGGGAAGCCAAAGTCTTTGGCTTTTAGTGAAGGGAAGCAGCCTTCAGAACCATACAGGGTGTGTAGAGACCCCCAGCACAGCTCCCCTGTAGACGCTGGTTGGGGGGGGCGTTGGTGCCTTAATTGGGACAGGGCCCGCTTACGCTCATCAGGCCCCGGGCTGCTTCCCAGTCTTTTAAGGACACTGGCGGGTGTGAACTTGCCAGCTCAGCTCCCATCTCCTTGGTGGCACTTTGAGGTCACTTAGGAAGTCACTCATCACCAGGGGCCACAGCCAGGACCCCTAGGTAAGTGGTGAGCAAGTGACCCAGGATGGGCCATTCTGCACCTTGTGTTGAATCGCAGTCGTAGAAAAAATTGAGGTGCCATTCAAGGGCAGATTCAGGGTCCTCTTCCCCAGCAGAGGCCGCCGAGCAGACCGCTCCGTGGAGGCCCCTGGAGTCCCCACCTCTGCAGCCGCCTGGACTTCAGCCCATTTCTAAGCCTGGTCGTCCACCTTCCCGCTGCCCCTGTGAGCTCCTCACTTCCTTTCCAGCACATTCCACAGGACAAAGTGGCCAGAGTGGCTTTCTGGTGCTCACCCCCAAGGCACACGCCCAGGGACGGTGGCCTCCCTTTAGTCTCGGCCGGGCCAGCAGGGCAGTAGGGCAAGCTGGTCCGTGCCACCCGAAGCAGGCAGTTCCAGAAATCTCCGGGGTGTGACATTCTACAGATGGCAGGCGACAGAGGGGCTGGCGAACACCCCCACAACACTGGGGCTGTCACGCATCTCGGCACTAGGCCCTCCCTCTGCCGCTGAGCCCTGGGGGGACCTCGGCCGAAGTGACGGAGCCTCCACTCCAGGCTGCGAACACGCACCGTACACACTCACGCTTAGCAGGGGGTCTGATGCCCGCCAGAGCAGAAGCCAGAACCTGAGCTTCGCTGACCAGAATGGAAGCAGGCTGAGGAGTCTGGGCATGGTGATAGGAGAGAAAAGAGAGATCTGCTTCCCAGTCCTGAAAGACCCCAGAAGTCCCCCGAATGCCTGAGGCCTGTGTTCCAAGGCCAGAAGACACACCTGGCCTCTGCGGGGCCCTCCTCGAACCTCACTGGTGGGGAAAGCACCCACCCCTGCAGGGGACCTGGTGGCAACAGCTTCTTCTGGCCCCGGGCAGTTCTGACCACTAGGGGTCAGCATTGGACAGGAGACCCAGGAGGGGCCCAGGGGTCCTGCCCCGCCACATCGCGGCCCTCGATCCTGACCCTAGAGAACCTTTGTGTCGCTATATCACCGCTATATACAGCACCAGGCGAAGCAGTTCCCTGGCATTACTTCATCAAAATCCCCAGGCCCTACGGGGTATATGCATTTATCCCTACTTAGACTTGATGAAACAGGTCCCGAGAGGTGAAGGGTCCTGCCCAAGGTCACACAGCTAGGGGGCAGTGGGGCTGGATTCAAACCCAGAACCCATGGCTGTCCCCCACATAGTTAGCCAGCATCAGTGCTCTCTGCAGGAGGCCGCGGTGTTCTAAGAGCTTCATGGGACCCCCTCAGCCACCCCTATCCCCCAGGAGCACCCTGCACGCTCTCCTCCCAGACAAGGTCAGGCTGAGCCCTTGGTGGTCCTGGCTCCCTCCTGGGAGGGCTGGGTGAGGTAAAGACTCTCCCACCATTCTGGTACCAGATAAAGGGCACTAAAGCCCAGAGAAGTTAAGTGAGTGGCCCAAGGTCACACAGGAACAGGCAGAGCAGGATTCCTGGGCCCCGGACCCCTTTCACCAGACCCGGACACACCACCTGGGCTCTCTGTCCCCACAGGCAGGCTGGGCACTTCTATGGAAGACACAGAGTTTGGAAATACGTGGAAGGTGTGTTTGGGATTGGGGAAAAAAAGAATAACCTTTTTTCTTGACAACCCAAGTAAGACATTTTCACTAGAGATTTCTTGCAATCCTCCTACCCAGAAATAACCAGTTAGTTTTTTGGTGCATGTTCTCCCAAACGTTTTCCTAAACAAGTATGTGTATTTTAAACAAAACTGGGCTTTGTTTGTTGACAGTGGAAGTATGGATGGGCTCCCGCACGCTCACCAGGCCCCTGCAGGTGGATGAGAGGTTGCAGCCTGGGCTCAGGGGGCTCGGGGGTCCATGCGGAAGGAGGCTGACAGAGCATCACGGACCCCACGGCCAGCTGCACCCCCTCCCCCACTCCGCTGCAGGACTCCGGCAAACCTGTCCCCACCCCGTCCCCACACCCCTTCCCCAGCCCATCACGTGGCCTCTAGCAGCTTTCTGGACGCCCCAGATGTGTGCAGGTGGGGCGGGGTCTCACCATGGCCAGCTCGGCCTCCAGCTCCTTCATCCGGTTGTCCTTGAGGTCCAGCTGGGAGCGCAGCGCCGTGGCATGGTCCGTGGCCTCCTTGGCTTGGCGCCGCAGCTCCCACTTCTCACGCTCCAGCAGGTCCTTCTCCTTTGCCAGGGCTTTGACGGCATCTTCGCTCTCCTGCAGGGACAGAGCGCCAGACTGTTACAGAGGGGGCGTGGGGCCTCCTCTTGGAGGGGCCATAGAGGCCTTGACCCCTGGACCAGAGGAAGATGAGGGAGGCCCCTGGCTCTGCCTCAGCTTAGCTGGGGGACTGGACTGAGACAAGCCTTTAGTAGATGCTCTGTATGTATTGTTGTGAACAGATGAAAAAATGAATGTGACGAGTGTTTCTACCCCATCAAGTCTTGTTTCTCCATCTTTAATACTGGGCGGGGGTGGGGAGGGTCGACCCCACTTGTTTCAAAGGACTGTTATAAAGATGAAATGACTTCCCGTGTGGGGGATACATGGAGTCTGAGGGAAGTCTGGGTCAGGAGCAGGTGTGGGGCTCTGTCCTGGTGTTTGGTAACGTGTGTGTCACAGGAAAGGCGAGATGGAGAAGGAGACACCTGCTGTCCGGCTGCTCTGGTTGCCCGGGGGTCCCGCAGCACCCCACAGGGTCATAGCCCACGCCAAAGCAGGCTGAACCCCTCCACGAGCAGCTGTGACCAAAGGCAGCAGGGTCGCTGGCCGGTCCCCGCCGGTCCCCCCCACCCTCCAGCCGTTTCCTCGGAAATGCGGAGGGAAGGTCCCAGGGCTCCAGCTGCCTGAGCCGGAGCAAAGCCAAGGAACAGATGGCTGCGTCAGGGGGCCTGACTCCTCCGTGGGCAGGAGCCAAGCATCTGATCGGCAGGTGCCCTTCCTGAGAAGAAGGGTCCCGGCGCAGGGCCCTGCCCCGCCATCCCCACAACCCCCACCCCCAACAAGGTCTTCCCATTCACGGGCTCAGGAGCCCTGCTCACGTCTGTGTGCGGCCTGGGGCTGTGCGGAGAGGCGGCCTTCCTGCCTTGTTTGCCAGCTCTGTTTCGAGGGCCTGACAGCCAGATGGCCAGAACCAGGGAGGCCCAGGGCTGGCCCTTTCTCTGGGGCTGTCCCAGAGCTGAGGCTACGGCTTACGGTCAGGGGAGAGGGAGTGTGGGTCAAATCCCGGCTCTGCAAGGCCAGGCTGCAAGGACTATCAGGCCCCGCGCCCTCGTCTGTAACCCGGAGATAACATGCTGCGACCTCAGGTGTTATTCTGAGGACGGACTGAGATAAGCCACGTGGAGAGCTCCGCACCGCATGGGCCTGTGGCCATTCCGGCTCAGAGGTCCTCTCCGAGTGGCCTTCCTGGATCACCTGCCTGAGAGCGGCTCTCTGTGCTGCTACCCACCGTTGGCATTGAACCCATATTTGCAGACACCGTGGGCAGGCACAAGCCTCCCAGAAATGCTGGCATCCGCATGGGGCGTGAGAGCAGGGATGTGCCGTTCGGCGCATGGGCACATACCTGGTCCCAGAGGGCCAGCCCACACACAGCAGCGGGTGACAGACACTGTTGCCGCATGATTGGGCACCCTCAGCTGCAGGGGGCTGACCTGACCGGGAGGGCCACGGCACCACAGTGCCGTGCTGGTTGCGAACAGCACCCAGTGCAGCCTCGGTGGGAGGCAGGGGGTGGTCCCTTCCAGGACATGGCACCGGCCCCTGCTCTCTGGGCTCAGGACGCCTGGGTTGGAGTCTTTGCTGCAGGACACTGGCTAAATTATTCAACCTCCCCAAACCTCGACCAACCACCTCATTTGTGAGACAGTGACAGTCCCACCTCCCAGGGGAAGGTGGCCATGCAAGCTACACAGCGACAGATGGCACTATCACCCCATCACAGGTAGAGCCATACTGGAAGGTTCTGGAAGCAATCCGCCCAGTGCAGGGAGGCATACCGCTGCTGGTTAGTTCTCCTTTCTCTGGGGAGCTGGGTTCAGGTGGGGTCAGGCCAACAGGGGACAGGAACAGCTCCCAGCACACACATGGATGGGGAGCTCTTACCCTGGGGGCTGAGCTACATCCTGGGCATCTGCCCCCAGCACCGGGCCACAAGCCTGGATCACAGAAGGGCCCGGGACATGAAGTATGTGGAACTGAGTAACTGACGCAGACCCGTGGCCATACAGCTGCCCTCAGCTGTAGCAGCTTCAACACTACCCCCACTGCTAGCTGGACTTAAAATAGGGGCATGATCCTGTGGTGAAGTGGGACTCCGTGGAAATTTCATTTTCCAGTAAGAGCACAATTATAAAAACAAATTTGACGACCCCTTACCAAGACAGAAGTGTTTGCTGTTAAGCCCCAGGAAGGCCACAGTGCCACTGAGATGCTCAGCGCACCACCCACGGCTCCAGGCAGGGGCGGCCATGACCTCCTTTGGTCTGCCTTGAGTTGCTTGGTAAACAGCAACAGTAAAAATAACTCATTTGGCTAAACTCCTACTCACCCTGCAGAGAGCCCAACTCCTATGTCCCTTCCTCCGTGAAGCCTTCCAAGACTCTTTTCCTGCAGGCGGAATTTCCTGCTCTCTCACCAGGGCTCCTGGGTCTCTCTGCACACTGTTATTACGGTATTATTAATAAGATGCATAGCTCATATTCACCGAGCCCTTACTATACGCCAGATGCCACGCAGACTGCTTTGCATTCACCACATCTCATCCAGTGCTCTTAATACCCCTACAAGGTCTGAGGCTCTCTGAGGGGAGGTGAGATGCCCTAGGGCACACACCTAGGGGGCTGGGATCTGAACCTAGGCCAGCCAGAATCCAGAGTCCACACTGTCAGCGACTGGGCTGTCCTGTCCAGGCTTATCTGCCCAGGAGGCCTGGGGCCCCCCCAGCTAGGGGCTATGCCCATTTCATCTCCATACCCAAGCCCAGACACATCAGAGGCCTCCTCAGGCGAGCAGGGGACATGGGCAGGGAGTGTGTGTTTGGGGATGAGAGAAGCCAGACCTCCTGATGGCAGAGAAGGTATCCTGCAGGCAGTGGGAGGTGAGGGTGCTGGTGTGTCTGTACAGGGGGTAAGTGGGGAAGGACCTGGTGTTTGGGGTGGGGGAGGGGATAAGAGTTAAGGGAGAGGGAGGGGGAGGAAAGGGGAGCTGGGTGGGAGGGGGCAGGAGGCTGACGGGAGGAGGGCTGAGGGAGAGACGCTGGTGTGGGGGGGGAGGGCGGGCCGGCCCCCACCTTGCGGTGCTGCTCGTAGTTGCGGATGAAGTCGCGCAGCTGCTCCTCGCGGCTCTCCAGCGTGGCGTACAGCTGCTGCATCTGGCTGGCCAGGTCCGTCTTCTCGCCCTTCAGGCGCTTCCGGTCGGCTTTCATGGCTATGGGGGCAGAAGAGCGCGTCAGTGCCCGGGGCCCTCGCTGGCCGATGGTCCCAGAGGCCGAGAAGAGACCCAGCCTCTACCCTCTTTTTATGAGAAGAGAAAACGGGGTGCGGAAAGATGATGTTTCTCTCCCACGTGCCCCGGTCACTTAGTGGCATCCCCAGGACTCGAACCCACTGTCCCTGTTCTCACCTCCCAGTTTCACTGATCCAATCAGGGCAGCAAGCCCTAGCCTGAGCATCCCTCCCAGCCCTGAATGGAAGAGGGGTCTCCAGGCAGAGGGAGCTGGGGGCCTGGTGAGCATCTGCGTCCATGGCCCAGGAAGCTGACGGTGCCCCACTCCCTGCTGAAGGAGCCCCCACGGCCCACTTGGAGCCCCAGGACCACTCAGCCCAGCGCAACAGTCCATCATCTGGTTCAGTTCCTCCGCAGGGGAAGCACTTGATTAAAAATACCCAGCGAGTGGGGTGCCTGGGGGGCTCAGTGGGTTCAGCCTCTGCCTTCGACCCAGGTCATGATCTCGGGGTCCTGGGATGGACTCTGCTCAGCAGGGAGCCTTCTTCCTCCTCTCTCTCTGCCTGCCTCTCTGCTAACCTGCGATCGCTCTATCAAATAAATAAATAAAATCTTAAAAAACAAAACAAAACAAAAAAACACCCAGTAAGCTACAACACCACAAGTATTCACAGCAGAACAAAACACAACTGCATCACACTCCATCAACATGGGACACTGCTGAGTTCCCGGAGCCACCACCACGGAAGTGAAAAGACAATGCAGAGAATGGCAGAAAATACTTCCAAACCGTCTGGTAAGGGCCTTACGTGCCGAATATACAAAGAACTCTTAAAATCCAATAATAAAAAGACAACCCGATTAAAAAACAGACAAACCATCTGGACAGACATTTCTCCAAGAAGTGGTCAACAGGCACATAAAATGAGCTTGATGTCATTCGTTAGTAGGGAAACGCACGTCAAAACCCCCACCAGATACCACTTCACACTCACCAGAATGGCCAAAGTAAGCAAGATAGACTCAAGTGTTGGCACGATTGTGGGGAACCTGGGACACCTCCCAAGCTGCTGCCGGGGATGGACGGAATGAGGCTGCTATCTTGGAAGAGAGCCTGACAGTTTCCCAAGTGACTCAAAGTCAAGTTGCCCTGTGATCCAGCAATCCCCTCCTAGGCACACACCCAAGGGAAATGAAAACATAACTCCACACAAACACACAAATGTACAGCAGCACAGGTCACAGAAGCCAAAAGTTGTGAAACCGCCCCAATGTCCATCAACTGATGAATGGGTTAAGAGCAACAACACAGTGTGGTGTAGAGCCATATAACGGAACGTTATTTGGTAATAAAAAGAAGCACTGGGAGGCTCAGTGGGTTAAGCCTCTGCCTTCAGCTTAGGTCATGATTTCAGGGTCCTGGGATCAAGCCCTGCATCAGGCTCTCTGCTCAGCAGGGAGCCTGCTTCCCCCTCTGCCTCCTTGTGATCTCTCTCTCTCTCTCTCTGTGTCAAATAAATAAAATCTTAAAAAAAAAAATAAGCACCACTTTATGCTGCACCATGGGTGAACCCTGAAAACATGCTACATGAAAGGAGCCAGTCATATACTGTGTGATTCCACAGACTATGAACGGTCCACAGTAGGGAAGACTAAGGAGTCAGGAAGTAGACTCATGGTGGCCCAGGGCTGGGGGGTGGAGGCTGACAGGGACACGTGGCTAGAGGGGTGGTGGCTGGAGGGCATGGGGTTTCTTCCTGACCTCAAAAAAATGTCCTAATAGTGACTGTGGCAATGGACATACAATCTGTGACTAGACTAAAAACTACTGAACTGTACATTGTAAATGGGTGAACTGTATGATATGTGAATTATATCTTAAAGCTGTCTCTCTCTCTCTCTCTCTCACACACACATCCCACGCAGGGCCACAAGCCCCAAGCAGCTGCCTGGCAGGCAGTGTGCCTTTTGCTGATGGCAGACTCTCTCTCCTTGTGCCCTGGACACCCCCGCTCTTCAGCGAATGGCGCTGCTGAGTCTATGGTGGGCTCTGGCTCCAGGGTGGGCCTCAGTGCCTTTTCCCACAGGCCCCAGAATTCTGTTCTCTCCCTGGAGAGAACACTGAGGAAGCCTTTTGTGTGAGAAGGCACAGAGTAGTTAGGTCATTTTCCCGAAGTCACACAGCTAGGTCTGACCCCAAAGCCCACACAGCCGACCCTACACTATGCTGCCCTTATAGAGAATGTCCAAATGGGGTCCGGGCCCACATTGAGCTGAGGGCAGTGATATGCGGCAGGCCATGGCTGTGCCATCCCTCCTCATCCTGAACATCTACCCCACAAACTCAGCCTGCCAGTGGGAGAGTCGGAGCCACCAGGTGTGACATAAGGACCAAGGCCCCTGGACTCCCGGCGCGGTGTCCGACAGGAGCTGATGTCCTTCTGGCCCTGAGGGGCCTGCTTCGTCCTCTTGCCCTTTGCCTGCCTCCCTGCAGCCTGGGTAGAACAGGGCACAGGCAGGGCAGCTGGGGCCACGGGGCCACCCATGCAGTGGGGGCCCCGAGTCTTGCGCAGGCCTTTACATTCCAGCTCTCAACCTGTCCCCCTGCAGCCGGACCCGTCCTCTGTCCTCTTCACGGTAGCTTAGCTCAGTGGGGCCGGAATTCCGGGCTGCAGGGCTGGGACTACGGGACAGGGACAGTGGAGGCCATGGAGCAAGAGCTCATCTGCTGTGGCTTCTGTCAGGCAGGGGGTGGCCCCGGGGAGGGCTGGGAGGCAGGCAGGGCTGGGCTAGTTTTGGGCCCTGGACCCTAAACAGCGTGACTGCATTCCCAGTGAGCTTCTCTTTAAGAAAACCCAACATCTAAAGACGTAAGTGGGTCAGAAGGCATCTCACAGGAGAGCCCAGGCACAGGTGTCACCGAGAACTTGGAAATTTCCATCTGCAGACTGTCACTAGATCCTAGATCCTGGCCGCACTCCAGTGACAGAGGTGGGGGTAGGTGGGTATTTTTATTATCCCATTTCATAGGGGAGCAAACTGAGGCCACACAGCCAACAAATGGCAGAGCTGGCTCCGACTTGGCACGGACTCTGGCGGGTTTCAGACTGTTGAGGGGAGTGGTTCCGAGGGGTGGGGGACTGCGGGGGTGGGCAGCTGATCTGAGCAAAGTCACCATGGGGGCTTCCAGGGGAGCCTTGGGTGGGACCCTCCATCTCAGGGGAGCAGCTGAGCAGGTGTCATGGCCTCCCCCAGGGAACATGCCTGGGCCCTACAGCAGGCAGAGAAAGCCATGCCTCCGTCTTTTGGTTAGAAATGAATCCCCCTTGGGCTCTGATTTGTCTCCTTCATTTGCCTTATCAGGACAAACACCAAATTCCAGACTTTGCTCTTGGCAGCAGGAGGCTCTGGGGGGGCTGCCGCCCCTTCCCTCCAAAGCACGGCCGGGCTTCCCTTCACTTTTGCCACATGGCCTTGGAGAGGGGCAGCGTGGCAGCCTCTTGCTGGCCTCCATGAATCCTCACGGGTCCATCCCTGCAGCACCCGCGTGTGCAGCCGCACGAACCCCCATTCTGTCCTTCAGCGGAGCCCTGCGAGTGCGTGTGTCTCTGTGTGCGGGCGGCCTCAGTGGCGGGGCAGGAGGCCATACCTCCCCCAGCCGGATGGGGGCTCCCGAGAGCAGGGGCCGGACTTCCGCCTTCAGACTGGTAGCTCCTCCCTGAGAGGAAACCGAGAGCTCCCCCAAACTGCTGACCCAGCCCCTTCTGTGTGCCGGGATCCATGCCTGCTGCTGTCTGGGGGCAGGAAATAACAAGACACAGTCCCACTCTTGGGGGGTCAGCAGGGCGATGGAGAAGACAAACCCCTCCCTACACACCCTAGACGCCACCCACCCTGCTCCTTACCAAGAGGACCCCAATTCTGCTTGTGCCCAGCTAAAACACTCAACACCCCAAGCTCCCTTGCGGCTAGAGGGGGCATGTGTCCAATTTTGGCCACTAAGGTGTACACAGGGGTCTTTGGGAAATCCTCCCTTTTCTTTTTTTCTTTCCTTTTTTTTTTTTTTTTCCTTTTCTTGAGAGACTGTGCTGGAGCGGTAGGGGTGGGGGGGGGGAGGAGCAGAGGGAAAGAGAGAATTCCAAGTAGGGTTTGCGTGGAGCCCAATGTGGGGCTTGATCTCATGACCCTGAGATCATGAGTTGAGCCGAATTCGAACTGGACCTTAACCAACTGAGCCATCTAGGTGCCCCTCCCCTGTCCCCCCCCCCTTTTTTTAAAGGTTTTTATTTATTTATCCAACAGAGAGAGAGCACAAGTAAGCAGAGTGGCAGGCAGAGAGAGAGAGAAAGAAGAGAGAGAGAAGCAGGCTCTCTGCTGAGCAGGGAGCCCGACACGGGACTCAATCCCAGGACCCTGGAATCATGACCTGAGCCGAAGGTAGCTGCTTAACCGACTGAGCCACCCAGGAGCCCCCCTGTTTTCTTTTTAGTAAAAGATCATAGCATAGTACACTAGCAGTAATTATTCCCTTTTGCCCTTTTGTCTTCTTCCTACTGGGAACACAGACATGAGGTCCTGAGGCACAGCAGCCCTTTTGTGAATACAAGAATGAAGACACAAGCTGAGAATGGGAGCAGACAGACAGACAGAAGGGGTTGGATCTCTGATGGTATCATCTGGGCCGGGATTCCTTATAATAGAAAATTAAACCTCACTATTTCTGGGATTTCCCATTTCATGTACCCCAACACATTCCTAGTAGACACATCAAGGCAGGCTGTGAGAAGTGCCTTCACCCCACCATGAAAGCTTCTGCTCCACGGTTCCTTCACATGAGCTCTCCCTGGAAATTCTTGCTCTATGAATTCTGGGCTGGACCCCACCAGGCTGAGCACTGAAAAAAACATGAAAAGCTGACTCTCTGGGAATGAATGCCGAGTGCAGATCCCTTAAAGACGAAGATAAGGAACTTCTAGAACCACAGTGTAAACAAAGAAGTTGCTGTGTGATCTACCACAGCTTTTCAGAAGGACACACGTCCATAACCGGTCAAGAAAACTCCACGGAGATGTAGGACCTGGGAGCAGGCACCTGGGGGCCCCTACATTGGCTTGAGGTGGGAATGTGTGTGTCTGCACCCCAGCGGAGCCTGACTGCCCCAAGTCTCCAGAAGCTGGGTCGTCCGACAGGGGGCTCCCTGATGGGCAGCAATGGCATTACAACTCAGCATGGTGGGTCCCCTAGAAGTAATTTAAACTAATTTATGCAAGTATGGAAAATATGCAGCGGGGTGCCTCCTTCCTCCGCTCTCCTTCAACACCCTTCCTGACGTTCTCCAAATGCTGCTAAAGCAAGACGAGGTCTGCGAGGCGAGGCACGAACCTCCCTCTCTCTAACCAGCCTCCTGACTCGGCCCCAGACTCCCCAGCTCCATCCACCTTCCCAGCCATCCAGCGTCACCCAGGCGTGTCCCATTCCAGCAGCCAGGCCGCCGGAACCACTGCCATGGTGACGGGTGATGTCACGCCCAGCGGGCCCTGCGGGATCACGGAGGGAGACCAGCTCAGCTCCTGGGAATGTGGGGACTCTGAGGGTGGGAAAACGGGCGCGCAGGGAGGGACTTATTTTGCTAATTATCAGGAAGCCGTATGCCTGCATGAGACACAGGGGGGCTGTGACCAGGGTTCCCGTTGAGGGCCCACGAAGACGGGAGCTGCTCTGGGGAGGTCACTCGTCTCAAGCTTTTGCAGTGGCCCTTTCCACAGTAGGCTCCTTCCTCCTTTCCCGGCTCAGAGTGCTGCAGCCCCTCACGAACGTGGGGCAGGGGTGGGGGGGTGCAGCGTGAGCCCCAGTTTAGCTCCTGCAAATGCACTTCTCGGAGGGCGAGGAGCAGAGAGCAAGGGGGTCTCTACAGTTCCCCCTCAGTGCCCCCGTGGGGAAAGCAGACCCTCAGCTCCAACGCGCTGGTGAAGGGACGTGTTGGCCCACATGCGAGGGAACCGGACAGGCGAATTGTTGGCTTTTGAGCCTCTGGGCACCTAGAGGGTAAGGGATTTTAGAGGGCATGTTTGAGCAGGAGCGGATTTCTACTTACCCACCAAGGCAGTGCATACACAGAGAACCTCACTGGGGAGTGAGGGACCAGGTTCCCTGGCTTCCACTCTCTGAGTCTCAGCCCAGACCCCCAGCACGAGTGTGCTCAACTCTGCGAACTTCCTCTGGCTTCCGCGGGTCCAGGAGGCATCACCTCTACCACTGATCCCCCCCAGATGCATCCATGGCCCAGACCAATGCCACACAGTGGGGCAGGATGGGCATCAGTGTGGAGTCTGAGGGTCTGGGTTCTGTCCCCGGCTCTGAGCCCCTGAGCAAGTCACTAGCCTCCCCTAAACCTCGATTTCCTAGATGTTACAACTCCCGCGCACCGGGCACTGCTCTAAGCCCTGATGCGTTTTTGTCACTCAACTGTTGCAGCCACTGTATGAATTCTTTCCATGTTATAGGACGAGAAAGGAGGCATCCAGGGAGACTGAGGACACTGCTCAGGTAGTGGGTGGCAGTATTCCCACTGGCCCCAGCACCAATCCACCTTCCCTCCCACTCTGCTGCTCTGTGGCTTCCAGAATCACCCACCCCCAACCAACCTCCTCTAGTCCTGTTGGCCTCATCTGTTGCTTGGGAACTTGTATGTGTGTGTGTTGGGTGTGGGGGGGGCACCTGCCTAATGGAGGAGGAAATTGAGGTTCAAAGGGTTTACTTCCTCACCAAGATCCTCATGGCTCCAGGATCGGACCCTGGACTTGCATCCCTGACATGTGACCTTGAACCCCTCACACTCCTTCCCCATCCCATTGTGGAGGCACATCACTGGAAACAGCAGAACCTGCATCGATCCACAAAACCACCGGAGATCCAAAAATCCACACTAGTTACTCCTGCTACCCCGGCGCTGTTTCTGCAGCTGTCTAACAGTCCCAAGGGGGCCTTCGGAGGTTTCCATTACAGGCAGCGTGACATTCTTGTGCGCACCCCATGACTGCTCTGTGGCTGCTGGAAGGAGGAAACACGCATGCGTGCAAGTCGGCAGCTCTTAAGGAATCCCACCCCACCCCCACCCCTGGCCCTGTCACCCCACAGGCTTGTAGGATCTTCAGCCTGCCCAAGACACGGTCTCATTCCACACTGTCAGACTTCCCATTCGTCTGACCTCAGGAGACTGCAGGCCTGGTTCTGGATGGTCGCAAACCAGGAGACCGTAGGAAAATGTCCAGCCTGGTGAATTCCTCTGGACAAAAGGGCTCTGCGGTGGGGAGGGGTGGTGGAGGGCAGGGGCAGGTAGACCTCAGCCCATGCAGGACCATCCCAGCCACCGCCAGCAGGGGGGGCTGTCTTTCCCCTTCAACCTTCTCCGGCTGAGCCTTTGGCATCCACAAGTCTGGGAAAGGAGGGGTGGGCAGAGAGGAGCCCAAAGAGCCTAGCAAACCACTCTGGAAAAACACCCACCAAAATGCTCTTCCAAACAGGTCACGGGCATCAACGCCGCCGCTTGGGGAATATAGTCAACAGTATCGTGACAGCGCTGCGTGGTGAGAGATAGGAGCTATGCTCATGGGGAGCACAGCATGATGAGACTTGTTGACTCACTGCTTTGTACACCTGAAACTTATGTACCATCAGCTATACCCGGATTAGAAAAATAACTAAAAAATTCAAAAATAAAATAAAAGCTCTTTCAGCTCAACTTCCCTTTACAGAGGGGGAAGTGGAGGCCCAGAGAGGGAGAGAGGATGGCCAGTATCACAGAGCGAGCGGCCCAGGTCTCCTGATTCTTAGGCCAACGTGGTTGTGTGAAAAGCTCAGCTCTGGAGTCTTTAACTAAACCTTTTCTGCATCTGCAGAAAGAGGCCTGGAAATGCACTCACTCCTGCCCGATACGGAATGGTCTGCGGTGTCCGGGGTGAACGGTCAGGTGCGGACCATGAGCATGTGGGGAGAACGCCAGGAAGACAGAGCTTCGGGGGGCGACTGGCTGGTGCCGTTGGTGAAACGTCTGACTCTTGATTTGGGCTCAGGTCATGATCTCAGAGTTGTGAGACAGAGCCCCGCGTCGGGCTCTGTGCTGGGCACAGAGCCTGCTTGGGATTTTCTCTCTCTCCCTCTGCCTGCCCGAGGCCCCGCCGCCCCCGCCGCCCCCCCGTGCGCTCTCCCTCCAAAATAAAAACAAAAAAGAAAAAAAAGAAAGACACAGTTTCCGATTCACAGAGCAGAGCCCTGGATTTCAGTCCGGCCCTGCAGGTAACTTCTCTGGGCGTTCTCTCTGCTGTTAAGCAGAGGGTGGTAACCTCTACCTTGCAAGGCTCTACGTGACATGACCCAGCATCTGAATACAGCAGGTTCTCATCAAACGTTAGCATCTCCCCCCATCTCCTTGTTCCCCGTCGCTCCCATGCACCAGGAGGCCTCAAAAAACACTGGTTGACTTGAACAACAGCCTGGATTCTGGGAAAAGCACCCAGAGAAGAGGCCCAGGGCAGGGAAGCAGGTAAAGGGCCCACACACTTATGGCCCCGGGACAGGCAGAGCCAGGTTTACTTTTGTTCTTCTGTTTGAAAGCTGAGCAAGGTGAGTTCAGAACAGGTACGGAAGAGATGCGGTCTCTTCTCTGTCAGGAGGCACTTGGGGAAGTGTGTGTGTGACCAAACCACACCTGCTCAGCCAGGCCTGGTCAGACATGCCCTTGGCCATGTGACCTGGGTTCTGACTCTGTTTCTCATGAACAGAAACTTCCTTTTTCTTCTCACCAACAGGAGAAGTGGATTAACTGGCCAGCTCAGCCAATGAGTGGTAGCATTGGCACTCAACTCCAGGACTCCGATATTCAGGTCCATGATCTTTCCAGAATCCCCAAGCTGCTCTCTCCAAGTGCAGCCTAGAGTTTGGCAGCATGACCTCTGCAACCTCCCACCTGGAGTAGGAAGGGTACACATCTGGATACATCTGAATACAGAGTCTCAATTTCCAATACTATGACCATGCAGACATGACTAATCAACCATGCACTGTAGGAGCCTGGCTTGATTAGAGATGTCTGCTATGGCACAGGAGGGAAAATCAGATTTGCCCGGCCTTGGATGGGACTGATCAGAGATGAGTGATCAGAGCTGGCGTGTTTGACAACAGCTGGGCGAGCCTCGTCTGGGCAAAGCCGTGCCAATACCAATGCACCCTATGGAATCAAAGTCAACCCCATTTAACCAAAAGAGAGAAGCAGTCCTCTCAGCTGGCAGGAAACCAGCCCATTTACGTCTGAGATAGCGGCAAACAAACTCCTATTTGCACACTCCAAGGCGAGAGAGCTAATCTTCCCTCCATTTGGTCCAAGATAAATGAAGGTTCCTGGGTTTACTTACAGATTTTTATGTCCAGCTGTGACTGGCAGCAGAAAGTCCTTGGGGGCAGGGACCCAGCCTGCCTTGCTCACCATTGTGTCGCCAGCATTAGGACGGGCCCTGGCACATAGTAAGTACTCAGTAAATAGCAACCGACTGACTCTTGAGTGACAAAAAGGTCGACATCCCAGGGGACCATGGGGACCTGTTCCATGGCCATCACGGAGCAGCGTCCAATATATTCCTGCATCCTGGGGGCAGAGATAATTCTGCTTTCCTTTGCGCACCTCCCCCGGCCTTCCCTGGGCTTGACAGCAGGCTGATTTCCCTTGTGCCTCCTGACAGGCCTGCCGAGCCGTGGTGCCCTCAGGGCTAATTGCAAAAAGGCTACGGCTCTCACCAAACTGCCTTGGGCTCTGTGCTCAGTGTCCACAGCCACTACACGTTGCTCTGGTCGCACCCCACAGAAGACATAAGGAGACTCAAATGGACCACAGCTTTGGCTGACCCAGCGCCCCAGAGTATCACAGCTGGGGACAGACCCCAGACACCGTGCTTCCAGCACAGGCAAGACCCAGGGTCTAGGAGCGAGGGGATCTGCTTCTCCCCTGGGGCTCCCCTGATTCAGACTGCGCCTTCCTTCACCTCAAGGAGGCCACCTAGGTCGGGAGGTGTGGGAAACTGAGCCTGCTCTGACTATCCACATTCCCTGCTCCTGCCCCATGCCTTCCACGGGATTTCCCCCAGTGTCACGTAAACGTGCGATTCTGTCTCCCATCTTTCACGGGAAACTGAGCCCATGTTGCTCTCCAGCTCTCATTCCATTTCCTTTTCCTTTTGGGGCAAAAGCTCTTAAGAAGGGTTGTGCACCACGTGCCTCATTTCTCTCTTCCCACCCTCCCTGGGACCCCTCGGACTTGTCCCTTACTTGTTCTTCTCAAGGTCACCTCTGTGCTGCGAGCCCCACAGGCCCGACTGTCACACTCTTACCGGCACAGGTGATGCCTCCGTGTGCCCTCCCAGCCCCCTGCTCCTGGTTTCTTCTCACGTTTCTGGCTGTTCCATCTGGGTCTCTGCTGATCTCTCTGAGGAGGGGGCCTCGAGATCTGAGAAACCTGCCCTCTTTCCTGTCTCCTGGTGGCTTGTCTGGCCTCCTAGCTTTAGCTTCAGCCCTGCGCTGTGCCATCCCAACGGGCGGTCTCCAGCCCGGCCCCCCTGCCCTGCACCCCACTCAGAGCCCAGGGCCTCCCCACACCTCTTACGGGGGTCGAACAGCACCTCCAACTCAGCACGTCCAAAAGGCAGACCCAACCAGCCCCCAACCCCCTGCTCCACCCAATATATCCCCTCAAACCCAATGCGGTGACTTTGTCTTCAGTTCCTCTGGCCCCAAACTCCAGAATCTTCCTTAACTCTACTTCTCTCATGCCCTACCCCCAATTCCTCAACAAGTCACGTCAGCTCTACCTTCAACACGTGACCAGACTCTGGCCACTTCTTGCCACTCCTCAGTCACCACCCCGGTCCTGTCGCCACCATCCCGAGTCTGCGTCATGCAGTGGCCTCCTGAACTGGTCTCACAACACTGCGGGCTCTGCCAGCTCAGCAGGGCGTGGTCCCCTCGGATGCAAATCAGATCATGACTGATCCGCTCCTCTCCAGTGGCTGCCATCTCAAGGGCGAGCACAGAGTCCCTAGAATGGTCTAGAAGAGATGCGTGTTTGTCATCCCCGCCCCCTGCCTCTCTGACTTCCTCCCATCTGCATCCCACTGCTGCCCTTTGGCTCCTCATGCAGATACGCTCCTTCCTCAAATGTCACTTTCTCAGCGACGCTGTCCCTGGACCCCCCCTCCCCCCCGTCCATTCCCCTTGGAGCTCCCCACCATCTAACACCACGTGTTCTGTGTCTATCGAGGAGAACGGTCACTTAAGCACGCCTGCCTTTCTGAGAGGGCTTCCCAGCCTTCTCTCCCTGTCAGAATCCGACGAAGCTTCTTCCTGGGTTTCCACAGCTCAGAGCCCACACCTCTGTCTGGGGTGTGGATGCCTGGCGCTACCTCAGCTCAGCCCTTTGGGAACCTGCACCAGACGGTCAGCTCAGGGCCGCCCAGCCTTCTAGACCAGCCTGTAATTCTCCTGAAGGCAGGGCCAGGGCCCTGGCCCCATCTGACCACATTTCCAGTAGCCGGGATAAGGGATGACCCACACAGATGAAGAAAGTAGGGGGGGATATGGGACTTGGGGGCTTGAAAAGGGTGACGAAGGCACAAAGATCTCAAGCTACCTCCCCCCTCCTGGGTTCTCTAGCTTCGGGGCTCAAGAGAGAACCACCGTTCCTAGAGCAGAGCGCGCAGCTGCACACAGGGCCCTGCTAGGACCCATCGCGAGAGCTTAAGCGCAGGTGCGGACCTAGAGGGTATACCGGCCAGCGGGAGCTGAATGGGGCCCGCACTGCCACACCTTCCAACTTTTCCAGAGAACTCCAAAATCTACCTTGTCATAATTTTTATGCCTTATAAACACCTCTTTATTTTTCAATATTGGCAATTAATTGTAATACCCAACCATGACTGTGGGCCTTGTGTGGGTGCTGGACCACTGCCACCATCTACAGAAGGGGCACCCCAGGAGAGATGAGGGCCCCCCTGCAGCTCCACGGGGTGAGACCAAGGACAACGGCAGCAGGGACCGGGCTCTGTGGGCAGAAACCTGGCTTTGAAGCCCAGCTCCATTATTCACTAGCTGTGTGACTTTGGGTAAGTTCCTTAACCTCTCTGTGCATTTCCCCTCCTGCAGAAAGTGGGGTAATAGTTTCTTTTTTTTTAATATTATTTATTAATTTATTTGACAAGCAGAGATTACAAGTAGGCAGAGAGGCAGGCAGAGAGAGAGAGAGAGAGGGAAGCAGGCTTCCTGCGGAGCAGGGAGCCCGATGCGGGACTCGATCCCAGGACCCCGGGATCATGACCTGAGCCGAAGGCAGAGGCTTTAACCCACTGAACCACCCAGGCGCCCCGGGATAATAGTTTCTACCTCATTCTACGGCACTGGCTGGCAGAGGGGAGCAGAAGCTCCGGGTATTCCTGACTGCTTGGCTGGGTTTCCCATTCTGAGTGACAACGCAACAGCCGTCTCAGAGCTGACGGGGTAGTCTCGGGAGGGAATGGGCACCCTGTCAGAGAGCTGGAGTAGCGCCTTTAAAGACCGCTGGCTGGAATGCTGTCTGGGAGCCTGGGCAGGGTGGTCATGGGAAGAAGGGTGCATGGCCTTGATCCGTCTCAGGAATCTGTCTTAGGCTCCCGGCAGGAAAACCTTAGATAGGAAGGGCGAGGCCAGGCCCCAGGAGGGCAGGAGACACCTGCAAGGGTAGAGTCAGAAGTGCTATGGGGGTGGCGCGGGGGAGGGGGAGGCCCTAGCTGGGGGGCGGGGACCTGCCATCACTGCCACCCATCCCTCAGCTCCCGAATGCTCAGAGCTCACCTGGAAGCCCAGAGGACGGCGGGGGCCCAGGGAGCCAGGCCCCCCACTTCCTGCCGAGGGAAATGGGAGGGCTGAGGCAGGGGAGGGGGTGGTCTTTGTTTTCCAACCTCCAAAGGCGAGTCCAGGAAATGTCCTCCTTCCTCCGAATCACCACTAAAAATAGTGCCAAGGGATGGGCCCGGAACACTGACATTCCCTAGACCCAGGAGCGGGGAGGGAGCAGAGATTTCTGGAAATGCAGCATGAGCCGTGGGTCTCATGCCCCACATGAGGACTATTTTTAAACAGCTCACGTTGGTGTGTGAGGTCATTCTCAGCCAAGACAACAGCCCAGAGAGGAGGAGGAGGAGGCATGTGGTGCAGAACAGCCACCAAACAGGGAAGCAAGGCAGTGTGCTGTGTGGCCTTGGGGACCCATACACCCTCTCTGGGCTTTGGTGTCATATTCTCAGGATGGTCCATCAAGGGCTCTGGAACACCCAGGAGGCTACCCTGGAAGCCCAGTGTTTTGGAAACTGGTCCCACCTGGCGTCTCGTCAACAGAGATGCAGCACAGCTATTCAGGGTCAAATGAAGGTGGGAAGTTGGTGGCTATGGTCAGCCTCTTCCTAGGCACGTTCAAGAGACGGGCCGTAGACCTCTCCAGAATGTGGATCCTGGAGCCAGGCTGTCTGGGTATAAATCCAGTTTTGCTACTCACTAGAGGTGTGGCCCGGAGCAGGTCCTATCGTTCTGGTTTTTCACATCTGTACAAGAGGGTTAAAAATAGCCCCTCCCAACGCGCATGTCCGACAAGCCCGCGTCCCGGCTCCCCAAGGACCTGCACTAGAAAATTCACAACAGCACCCTCTGTAAAAGCTCCAGACTGGAAACCACGTGACCAATCTCCGGCAGGAGGGCCGCACCCATCAGGGTCCCTCGGGGAGGTGGACAGCTCACCCTCATGAGAACCAGCAGATGACAACGGCCACACACAACACGATGACCGTCAAGCCCAGAACGCCCGACGTGAGAGCCTGTACACGGCAGGACTCCCCGGATAGCAGGGAAAGAAGGCAAAACGAATCCGCGTGGTGAGAGGAAGCTACTGATGGACGACTTCTGGATCTGGGTGCTGCTGTCATACACATGGGTTCAGTCTGTGACACTTGGCCGAGCTGTGAACTTGCCCTTTTCTCCACATACTTGTCACTTTAAGAAAACGCTTTAGAAACAGCGTCTTCCTCCTCGGGCTGGTTTTCCACATCTGTCGCACTTGAAACGGAGTCCAATGTGGGGGGAGCGCTTGGTAAATATCAGCTCTGATCCCCTGGGGGGTAGGCGGCCTCCATGCCAGCAGGGGACACCGCACGAGATGGGCGGGTCCGGGTGTGGGCAAGGGGAGCAGCCGCCTCACCGTGAATCCCGCAGCACCCTGGGGGCTGGGGAAGGAGCACGAACGTGGGAACGTGGGGTGGTCTCAGATTCAAAGTCCAGCTCCATCCTGCACAGGCAAAGGCGGTGCCTTCCATGTAGCCCTGGGCAGAGGACTGAGGCGGAGACTTCCATGAAGGTGCCCAGGTCAGGCTTGACCAAGGAAGGTCCATGTGAGGCTCTGATGAACGCCATGATCCCAATGGTAACCGTGGTTAATACTTCCCGCGTGTTTTTCTAGGGATCAGGTATTGCTCTGCCTTATAAGTTGTCACTACATTCTCCCTTATAGCAATCCTGTGAGGCAGTTACCATCAGCGATCCCAGCGGGCAAGTAAGGAAACTGAGGCAGATTGGTTTGGCTGACAACCAGCTGATAAGCGGTGGAGGCAGGATCGGGCCTAGGTCCTCTGGCTCGGAGTCCCTGCCCCTGAGTGTGTCCAGGTGGGCAGTGCCCGGGATGGCATGGATGCTGACCTTGGCTGTGGGAGGACTGCAGCCTGGTGGCCCCATCCCAGGAGACCTTCCTTCTCTCTCTCCTGCAAACCTCAGGCCTCTGTCCTCCCTGGGGGGCCTATTTGGGTCACCTCACAGACCCAGGGCAGCCGCTGGGAAAACACGAGTCACAGTCACAGCAGGACATTGGATCTTTCCATGCCTCTCCCCAGCCAGGTACCGCTGGGAAACCACGAACCTCTCAGAGACTCCGTGTTCTCTGGGCTACAGGTGTATTAAAAGATGTGTCTGAAGATAAGCTTCATAATCCACAGGGACCTTCAGAGGGACAAAACAGCTGTCACCATGAGGGATGATGTCTGGGGGCCGGCAGGTGCCCACCTGTGCTGTCTGTGGGCATGCACCTGTCTATTTCTGCCATGAAGTGTTAACCAGCCACGTGGCCACAGATCTGGGCTACCTCCTCAGATTGGCTTTTGCAGTCACGAAATGCATTCTGATCCTCATTCACTTGGGAGTGAAGGGGCTCTTGGGAGCCCCTTTGCAATGGCCTTCCAAGTTGGCAGAGGAAGAAAGGGGTGCTTTTTAGTTGACTCCCTAACACCTCGGCAGCAGAAATTGTTTTTTTTTTGTTGTTGTTTGTTTGTTTGTTTTTTAAAGCTTCGCTTTAGTGTCTGAACTACCCCCCCTCTAGGAGGAACGTGATTGCAGCAGAGGTGCGGTAGCAAGAAATCACAAGAACAAATTTCGTCCTCTCTAACCTTCGACCCCTGCTTCCAAGGTGCAGCTGGAGACAGGGACCCCGCAGTCCCAGTCTGGCAAGTCCCTGCAATGACAGGTTCTTGCCACCAGCCTGCCCAGGGCCCCAGGCTACCTGACACCACCCCTTTGTTGGCGGGGCACACGAGTTTTATGGCAAGACTGGAAGTCTACTGTAATTAAGACCTCTATAAAATATTCAGACCGCCATGCCCAGATATATTAATGATTATATATTTAAATGTTAATGAGTGTAATTAGATGAAAGATTAGCCAAGCCTGTCACTAAATATACATTAAGGACTGATAAACTCTCATGCTGTAAAATTCTACGGGTGAACAGACAGAAGCATGCAGCCTTCTCAGGTGGACTTTGTCTTATTGAGAAAAAGCTCAACAGGTTGCCCAGAAAAGGGAGAAGAGTTAGGTTGCTCGGCAAGAAGCAGGGGGGCCAGAGGGCAGGACCCTAAGGACTCCACAGGGCTCTTGGAAATTGTGAAGATCAGACGGGTAAGTAAATGTGGAAATTTGCATGCCTCCGTGGATGGAGAACTCACTATTCTTAGGAGCAGCTGGTTTCAGTTCTAAATGATCACATCTCAGAGATAGGCTCATAAAAATGATTTATTGGGGTGACAGTGGGGTCTCCCCTAGAATACAAATGGTTTAATTCAGCCACACAAAACTAATGAGATCACAGTATCTGCAAATATTGTTTTTTTTTTCTTTTAAAGATTTACTTATTTATTTATTTGAGAGCAAGAGAATGAGAGAGAACATGAGAGGGGACAGGTCAGAGGGAGAAACAGACACCCCACCAAGCAGGAAGCCTGATGCGGGACTCAATCCCGGCACTCCAGGAACATGACCTGAGCTGAAGGCAGTTCGTTGCTTAACTAGCTGAGCCACCCAGGTGCCCTGCAAATAATTGTTTTAAAACAACATATCATCCTGTGGGTCAAGAATGAGAAGAGCAGGACTCTACTACAGCCTTATTAATAGAAAGCCTTATATTTGTTTACTCAGCAAAATCTTCCTATGGGCTGACTGTGTGCTGGGCACTGGGCCAGCTGCTGGGAGCCTCGGTCAGCCAGATAACCAGTCTTTGTTCTGGTGGACACTGTGTTGGACCAAGGGAGATACAGAACAAATTAATTATTTAAATATACGCTGACAGGTGCCTTGTTAGTGCAGTAGGTAGCACGTCAGTCTCATAAATATACACTGAGGTCAGGGTGTGTGGGAAACAGCCAGGAATTCCTGGGGAGCTCTGCTGTGGGTGGTGTGGTCTGAGAAGGCTGGTCCTACTGAAGGATGGAGAAGCCATACAGGCCAAGAGTGAGGAAGAATGTGCAGGCAGGAGGAACAGCAGATGCAAAGGTCCTGAGGCAGCAAAGGGCTGCCATGGTGAGAGGGCTGGGAGGTGAAGTTGAAGCAGGCCAGGGGCCAGGGCAAGAGGCCCATGCAGGAGTCTGGGTTTTCTCTGAAGGGTAACAAAGTACCACAAACCAGGTGGCCTAAAACAACAGAAATATATTGTCTCCCAGATCTGGAGGCCAAAAGCTTGAAATTGAGGGCTCCAGGGAAGAAACCTTCCTCGCCTCCAGCTTCCAGTGTCGCCAGCGAGCCCTGGCATCCCTTGGCTTGCGGACACATCGTTCCACTCACCGTTGTCCCCTGGCCTTGTCTGCTCTGTGTTCCTTCCCTTCTCTTACAAGACACTTGTCCAGGATGATCTTGAGATCTTTATTTTAACTACATCTGCAGAGAACCTCTTTCCAAATAAGGTCACATTCACAGGCCGGGGTAGACATCTCTTCTGAGGGGCTCACTACGGCACTGCATCAGGGAAGCGGTAGAAGCAAGGATGGCCGGCCTTACGGAGACTGAGCTAGAGCAGGGAGGCCGGTGGTGTGGAGCACGGTATTTGCAGTGGAGACAAATCAGGAGATTAACCTGAGATAGAATGAAGAAGGAACTGTGCCTCCCGGAGGGGAAGTCGTCGGAAGGAAACACCTAAAATACAGACGGGTCAATGGGGCAGACCTGGCAAGGTGCCCCCAGCACCGCTCAGGGCCCAGACCTGTCCACACCAATGGTCTGTCTGCCTAGCAGGTGCTCTGTGGAGGAGGGAAGCTTACGTCACTGGAGCTTGATCACACCCGCACAGAAAGGCCACCCTGGAGCCCACACTCCAAGCAAGAGTGAGCTCTCGGCACGCAAGGCATCAGGAAGCCACATTTCTCCTTGACAGCTGATTAACTGGCCCTGTGGGCTATACATCAGTTTCTCGTGAGTTTGATTCACAGGAGTCTGTCACGAAACATCTAACTTTTCGGAGTTGAAGAACAGAATGTAGACTTGGAACAAGGAAATGCCACCCCTTCCCCAAGCCGCTACGGTCTGTCCAATTCACATAAACCTGAAAAATGAATATTTATATCATGCTTCCTGCACATCAGCATTATTCTAAGTACTTAATATATTATTAATGGCTATAGTGGCCCTCCAAAGAAGGTGCTAGCATTATCATCACTCCTATTTTATAGGTGAGAAAACTGATTGACAGGTTAAGTCATGCAGCCAAAGTCCCACCTTAGAGAGGCACCAGCCTCCTGAGGTTTATTTCTCAAGATCCAAGGAAACAATTTAGCCAGAGCCGGGAGAGCTAAGGAGCAGGAATCTGGCAGGGACGGGGGCTGGCCTGGGCCCCACCAACCGACTGCCCGACTGTCGCTCTAGATTCACTAGCAGCTTTTCGATGGCTGCTCACACTTCCCTCTAAGCAAGGAGCACGTGCCAAGACTTGCCCTGGGAGAACGGCTTTCCTGACAGTGACAAATGCCCCCGAGTTCCACGGGAGCCAGCAAGGGCCCTCCTGCACAGGCAGCGTGAAGCTCAATTTCGGGACAGATCTCTCCCAGAGCACTGGAAATGCCCGGCTATGAAAAGTGAATCCCGCGGAGCACAACCGGTAATCGGAGCCTTGGCACTCGGATGGGAACAGGTGACACACTATACAAAAAATCCCAGCGGCAGCAAAAATAACCAGCCCTAAACCCTGCTGCGAAGTGCCGTGTTTGACAGAAAGTACCCCGCAAGCGCCCGGTGAGGCGGGCGGGTGAGAGAGGCCCACTTCACACATGGGGAAACTGAGGCTCAGAAAGCGAGTCATGTGGCGCACAAATGATTCAAAGACTGGGCTGGACTCACATCATAGGCTTCTGACCCTTTGAACAAATCCTCCCCACCACTGAATCCCTTCTGTGGGGCTGACTCGGGGGCTCAGGGTAGAAGCAGCCAGAAGGGCTTGGGACTTATCCAGAAGGACCAAGGGTGTGATTTCAGCCCTTTTCCTGGATTCAGAGGTCAACCTTACTTCCTACTCAGCCTGTGAGTCTTGGCCAGTGGTTCCCCCTGGACAGTTCCCCCCCCAGACAGAACCCTCCCCAGGAATGAGCTCCAGTTTCTGGATGCTCTTAGTAATCCTTCCCATGTGTCCCAAGATGTAATACTACGTTATATGAAACACAGAAGCAGACACAGACCAATGGGCAAGCAGAGAATTTCTGAGTAGTAAAAGAAGTGTTTCTCTAATGTGCCCCAGGGCCTTTGCACATACCATTCACGCTCCCCAAAATGCCCCATCCCAGTCCCAAGCTTGCAGGTCATTTCTCTGCCTCCTTCAGGTCTTTACTGTCTTGTCTCTAAAACTCAAACCCCCCCAGTTCCCAGACCTCCTAACACGTATCTTTTTTTAAAAAAAGATTTTATTTATTTATTCATTTGACAGACAGAGATCACAAGTAAGCTGAGAGGCAGGCAGAGAGAGAGAGGAGGAAGCAGGCTCCCTGCTGAGCAGAGAGCCAGATGGGGGGCTTGATCCCAGGAACCTGGGTTCATGACCTGAGCTGAAGGCAGAGGCTTTAACCCACTGAGCCACCCAGGCGCCCCACCTAACATGTATTTCCCATCTGACATCATGTGTGTTTTATTACCATCTAGCCTCCACCCCCCGCCCCACTCCTACCCCCCAAATAGCACAGATAGGGATTTGAATCATTTTGTTTCCTGCTAAACTAAATCCGTGCACTAAGACCGGGCTCTGGCAAACAGAAGGTGCTCAATAAATATTTGTGGAAGCATTTAAAAGCATACACTCCCAACGGGGCGAGTGTGGGTACAGAAGGGATGGGAAGGCAGAAGAGGTCTATAGGAGGGAGGCTCTGAGCTCCCAAGCCTGGCAAACAGAGGCTCAGGGTCACTGCAGAAGAGGGGACAGCAGCCGCAAAGCTATGGACGTGTGCAGAAAGCTGGTATGTCTGGAGGACCGCCCTCAATCCAGCACTGCCCGAGCTCTGCGAAACCGGAAGGTGTGAAAATTGCTCCCAGGTGAGAAGCTGGCTGACAGCTCTGGAGGAGCTCTCGGGAAGATCACACCTGGCGCCTGGGGCACAGCCAGCTTACCTGTTTTAATATATATATGTTTTATTTCAATTTTTTAAAAATTTGTAATCTTTTTGGCCCAGGATGGACCTCTGCAGGAAAACTCAGAGGATCAGAGGTTTCAAAGAGGGTTTGCACACCGCGGGTGCCTCTTAACGTCCAGATCCCTGTGCTGTGCCCTGCGTGGGGGGTGAGGTTGGAAGAAACGGGGCTGTGTATCCGTAGGCCAGTAAGCTGGAGAGGTGACAACTCATATCTCCAAGTGTGGAAGGTTCCATCACCCAGAGACCAGGCACGAAGCATCCTCCACCCCCCCACCCCTCCTATCCCTGCCAGCAATGGAAGAGACTTGGGGCTTCATGGGGTCTACTTAGGACAAGTTTTCCTAGCATTGAGGATGCAGGTCCCTGTGGAAGGTTCTCTGAGCAGAAGCCTCTGTCTCGACCAGCAGGCGGCTGGTGCATTTGTTAAGAGTAGGGCTCTGTAGCCTCTATTTACAAGCTGGGTGACTGGGTGAGTCTGAGTTTCTTTGTGCCTCCAGCCGCCACTCATCTGCAACACGGAGATGGTACTAGGCCCCGCCTCACAGGCTGCACAACCACATAAAGATCCCAGAACAACGTGCGCAAGCTCAGGGACTTGGCTGCACTCGTGACTAGAGGTGGCGGAGAATGGATGTGACCTGAGGCAGGGGGTAAACCGAGAGGCTCTCCGAAGCTGCTGGCAGCCCAGGGATGGCTAAGGGTAGCAGATGTGCTCACGCAGAAGGAAGGGGTCCGCAGGAGCTGGCTGGACCGTGTCGTCCATCCACGCCTCCCAACACCTCTCACTACTCTGGACCTAAGAATGCTAAGGGGTCCCTCTCCTTCGCCACTGACCTTGTGTCAGCTGTGCGGGAGACAGAAGAATGCCTGCTTTTGAGGGATTGATGGCCAGGTCAGAAAGAGAGGTCTGAATACAAATGAGAGGTCATGTTTATTTGCTTTCCTTATTCACACATTCATTCTGGCAAACTTTATTTAATCAGCTTTAAGCCCCATACCACGCCAGTGCAGAAACAGAGATACCCAAAGTCTTGAATAATTAATCCAAGGCAGTAAAGGGTTAATAAAGAGTGTGGGAATGAGGACTGCGGAGAGAAGGGGTCGTCAGAGAGAGAGAGAGAGAGAGATCGTGAGCTGGACAGATCTCTGGAAAGGCCTCCAGAAAGAGGCAGGACTGTGGCCTTTCTGGAATTTCAGATGCTTTGGGAAAAGTACAACCTACCACTTCCAAAGGCTGCGTGTCCTGGTGGCTGGCACTCTGTGTGCACAGAGCTGGGCCCTTGGGAGAGATCTCAGGGCATTTGTAAGCAAGGGTGGGGCAGGGGGCAGGGGTCACATACTCGAGCCTGGTCGGGGAGGCCTGGATTCTAGAGGTAACATACACATAATCCCTCTGCTTCACCCTAACTGGCTACAAGAACAGGGCAGGTCCCAATCTCTGGGGCTCAGTCTTCTTACCAGTAAAATGGGAATCAACCTCCCTCTCCAAAGACTGAGCGGAGGTGTGCTCTGGTCACAAACACACTAACATCTGCCACGTTTGTGTAACACTCTTGGCGATCTTGGAGGACATGTCACTTCGGTTGTCTGAGTTTCCTAACCAGTAGAGCCCTGGAGCGTCCAACTCTTAGCAGAGGCCTTGCTTGAACCACTTCCTGACGATCTAAGCTTTTAACAGCCCAGTGATGAGAGTAAAGGAGTGAACTCATTATTCTGAAAACCAGTAAATACAGGAGAAGAAACTCAAGTCTCCGTCCTGCCTCTCCTGGAAAAAGTGGACCAGCAGGTAACCCCTTGGGCGGAGGGGAGTCTCTCTAGAGAAGGATTCCAGCCACCTCATGAAGAAGGAAGGCCAGGCGAGAACACTGCCATTTTGTTGCATCCACACTGTTGGGATTCAGGCACTGCACATTTGGGGTTGCTAAATGTGACAAAAGAGGGACAACCAGACAGTGTACGCCTCCTGAAGCAAGGACCCAACATCTCCTCTGAAGGTGTCTTGCAAAACACAAAGAAAATGATCAAGCCTCCAGATGAATTTGAACTGTACGGGGAATACAAAGGACAGAGGAACATGTTGAAAGACACCACGGGGCTGCCATTAGCAAACTCCAGACTTCTTAAGGAAATAAGAGTGAGGAATTTCCTCACTGACGGCCTGACAGGGACTAAGACAAACATGACACTTCGTCCACCAGTAATTAGCAAGAGTGAAAAAAAGAGAGAGAGAAATGAAGAGAAACTTCAGATTTTTAAAGACACTTTAATCATACTGTGTGGATTTTACTTAATCCTGATTCTAACACAAGGTAAAACATAAATTTCGGAGTCAATTAGAAATGTGGGTCGCACCTGGGTATCTAACTGTTTTTTAAGGTGTGATCACAGTTTGGGGATTATGTTTGTTTTTTGAAACATTCTTCTTCTAGTGACGCAGAACGGTATTCACAGACGGCAGGACATGTCTGGGATTTGCTTCACAATTGTATGGGGAGAAGGAGAGGCTGTAGAGCCGGACGTGGGGTGACAGATACTAGGGCCAGGTCACCGCAGTATTGTACGGACCTCTGTATATGACTGAAATGGCTTCTTATAAAAAAAAAAAAAAATGCCACCAAGACTCACAGAGGACTGCTGAGGCCTCTGCTGAGTGGTCCAAACTTTGGCGCCCTATAGAGTTCATTTTGCCCTCTGCTGTGTGGCTGACGGGTACACCCCCTGCAGGGGTGCTTAGAGCAGCCTCTCCCCAGCACCTCCCCTACCCTGCTGTGGGCTGCACGATGAGACTTGGCTCATTAGTGCTGTGTCAAGTACTCAACCTGAGCCACTCAACCCGAGAAAGGGGTGCCCTTTCTGCTGAGGGGCTCAGGAGTTGGGACTTCGGTCAGGTGAGTTCTCGGGCAGACCTCATTTTCTCCCTGCTGCTCTGTAGGCCTTGGAGAGCTGCGACAGCCTCCAGACAGATTTCGGGGAGCGTCAGGCCGTGATGCTACCCTCCCACATTTCTAGCAGGGTTCTGGGTAGGGGAGGGAGAAGCTACTGGAGCTCATGGGAACAGGGATGGGCTCTTCCCACATCCCCCTGGGCTTTGGCCCTGAGTCTGGTTTACGAATCGTCCAGTCCTTTGTAGTCAAGGCCCAGATGGCACTCGGGACGCTGGAGGCCCGGCCGCAGGCTGTCTCTGTCTCCCCAGTGCCCTCAGGCCGCTGGGTGGGGCTGGGTAAGGCTGTGGGGCAGGGGCCGGGAGGCTGCCCTGAGAAACTGCCAAGTCAGCGTGCAGGAGTTATTTATTCTGCTCAGAGAGAAGCGTTTGACCTCTCAAGGAAGCTAAAGTGAAGAATTTCCTGACCGTCTGGCAGGGAATAACAGGAAGTGAGCTAGTAACAGCCCAAACAAATAGCCCTAAGTGGTGAGGACCAAGGAGATGCCTTCGTTTGGGACCGCGGCTGGAAGGCGGTGGGACCTCAGCATTCCACCTCAGTATCCCCAAAATCCACCACTGCAACTTTGCTCTTCCTGCCCCGGGCTCCTGAGCCCACTGGGGAACCCCTGGGGGACGTGCGCCAACTCTCAGGAGAACAGCAATGCCTTATATAGACCTTGAACTTGGAAGGCAGATGGGGCAAGGCAGAAAGAGTCTGTTTTAGAGCTAGACACCCAGGCCAGAGACACCCAGACTTACATGAAATGGCCTCTGTGAAGTGTTCTGCTAACAGTGAAATGCTCTGCAAACACAGCGGGGCACTAGCACTGTTCATGATAGCTATCTCCCCCGCCTGCATGCAGGTCAGGACGAGCGCTCCCATCTTACAGAAGGGCGAGCCAGGCTCGGAGGGGTTAGACCGCTTGCCTTTGGTCACAGCTTCTCTAAGGCCTGTCTGGGGCCTGCCTAGTTCAGGGACCCATCTGTGGCCACAAGTCACTCACCAGCTGGGCGAAGCCCTTTCCTTCATGATGCTGGCAGCCCGGGGCCACAACCTGCACCAGGTCCTAGACTCGGAGGCGATGGGGTCTGGATTGGGTGCATTGGGGGGTGTGGCGGTCCTGTCTCACATGCTGGGCTGCCGGTAACAAACTCAGGCCTGAGCCTCCGGGGAAGGCAGCTATCGGTTTCCGCAGGCCACAGCTTAACACAAACAAAGCTTCCAGATCCTCATTAAGCCTCATGGACAAAAGAGTTATTTTATTAAAAAGGGAAGGAGGGAGGGGGCCATTCCTGTGCTCCAGAACTGGGCAGGAGACCACCCCCGCCACACACACACATAGGCAGGTCCCATTCACAGGGGCCACCTCCACACCGAGGTGAGACGCCAGCTCCTGTCCTGTGGGGCCAAGGGGGCAGCCGAGCCTTCTGCACATGGGACACGCTGTGAACTGGTAACCCTATCAGGAATAAACTTCTTATGCAAATCAGAGCCACACAGTTTAACGGTGGCGGGCGGTAGCAATCAGCATTGTTAGCAAGCGGTAATGTGCGGGAAATGAGGAGTGAGCTCTGTTCCCACTCTCTTCTGCTTTGGAATTATCCACTCTGCAACCCAACTGTTGTGAAGGTAGGCGGGAGAGGTGTTGGCCGGTCAGAGCGGGAGCCTGGGGTGCGGTGGGGCGGGGAGGGGGAAAGGTCTCCCACCCCCCCACCAGCCTCTGCGTCCACCCAGAGCCCCGCCTGAGCCCCTGGCCGGGCCCTCCCTGGCCCTGGCTCCATGCACACCTTCCCTCTTCCTGGCCAAGTGCCCTGGGCTCTGATGTTCTCCTCCGTCCACAGGGGACCATGAGGGCGAGGCCTCAGAGAGTTGCTAGCTCTTAAAAAAAACCCTGCTAGATGCGGAGTGCCAGATCTGGGTTCAAATCCTGAGTCTGCGGCTCACTTGGGGCAGTCGTCTCCGGGCTAAAGGAGGATCATCTTTGCTAATAAAGGTATGGAGGTAGGAGTCACTGTCCTGCTCATTTGACAGCGCAGGGAAGCTGGTGCTGCCTGAGCTCGTATGGGACAGTGACGGCTGTGCTCCACACCCGCATCCTGGGGGTCCAGGGCCCGAAGCTTGCCCAGGGTCCCCAGGTAAGTCTCCGGGTTTCCGCCAATGGCTACATGAGTGTCTCGAATTCTTTGCAAGGGGATTGGTCTCTAGAAGGCATTAAGGAAATACAGCTCTTACTGCGATTAGTGACAGCATTCCTTCCCTGGAAGTTTCTAGAACGGCAACAGTGGCACTTCACTTGTTCTTTCGGGCTCCTTCCCCTTAGAGCCTGGTACCAACCATTACCCCTCTATTTTATTTACTTATCATGTTCATTGTCTATTCCGCACCCTTTGCAGAATGTCGTTTCTGTGAGAGGAGGGTTTCTGTCTGTTTTATTAACTGCTGTGTCCTTAGCCCCTGGAACAGCGCCTGGCACACAGCAGGTACTCAGGCAGTGTCTGGGAATGAATGACTGACTGAACGATCATCCCTGCCCTCACTCTTGAGCTAACCTACCAGGTTCTACAATGACAGCTGGGCAGTCGGCCATGCACATGGGATAGGACAGGAGAACACGAAAGCAAAGCTACTGAGCTTCTGCAAGGGGGTCGCACAGCACCCAGCCTGGACCACCCAGATTTTCCTGGCTCACATCCAAGCCCATCCCACCAGTACTTAGCAAGCAACTACTATATGCAAGGCACCTGCTGGGTCACTAGCAAACTTCTGCAGGCGGATGAGAGCTCCTTCCTTCCCTCAGCCCAAGAGAGACCTGGTTCAGCCTCCCATGGCCTGGAAAGCCTGGGCCAACCAACTCTGGTCTTACTTCCCAGCCACTGGAATCTTCCTTTTGCTTAAACAAGACGCTGGAGGCAAGTGTTTGGTCAACTTTAAAGTGTCTGACTTTTGCTCTCTATTCATGTAGAGCTCCCTGGGACACCAGGGCTGGCCAGTGGGTGGATGTGGCCAGACCACAAGATGTCAGGTCTTACGGCCGTGGAACCCATCTCTGGACAGAGCTCTTGGGCTTGGGGCTCAAGGTTCAGACTTCCAGCACTCTAGCCACCCCAAGACCTGCCTGCCCAGATATACTGCTGGTCCCCCACGTGGTAAAGTGCCAGGAAAGTGAAAAATCCAAGTCCGCCAAGTCCCCTGGGATGTCTGTTCCACTGCGGAACAACAACAACAACGTGGCCTTGATTTCCTGGCTGCCAGGGTGTTGAACACCCATCCTCTTTGGCTTAAATTTTAAACTCAGAAGGAAATGGAAGGCACAGGCACGACTGGTGAACTGGGAGTCAGGGAAAGGGGAGCAGACTCAGGGTAGGAGGAGGGGCTGCACCAACAGACAGCACCTGCTCTCGTGTCCCCAGTGCAAACACTGGCTGTTGTTTGCACTCAGTGAGGCTGCTAGAGTCCTGGGGGCCATGTGCACGCCCAGAGTGATGCAGCAAAGGCAGATGACGTAGCACAGACTCAAAACGTGTTTCTTCCGAATAAAACCCGTGACGATTTTAAATGGCGAGAGAGCACCTCCCAAGGACGCAGCGAGTCTTTGTGCCTGAGAACCTCCCCGTGCTCTGGGATGAGGGTCAGCCCTGGAGCCCCATATCCCGGGTCCTGGGATCGAGTCCTGCCTCAGGCTCCTTGCTCGGCAGGGAACCTGCTTCTCTCTCTCGGCTTCTGCCTGCCACTCTGCCTGCTTGTGCTCTCACGCTCTCTCTCCCTCTGACAAACAAACAAACAAACAAACAAATAAATAAATAAAATCTTTAAAACAAAAAACAAAAACCACAGGACATGTCAGTGCCTAGTTCCTGCCCCTTAGCGAGTGCGTTTTAAGGGCCAGGTGCTCTGTGCTGTTGCCGTGAATTCTTACAGCCACTGTGGCTGGTAGATCCTGTTATTATGCCCATTTTACAGGAGAGGAAACTGAGGCACAAGATCTTAGCGACTTGAACACCGTCAAGGGCAATATTGACTGGAAGCACCTCTGACCCCAGACTTAGTTTCCCCGGAGATTGACTTAGAAGAGACGCAGCCTCACTTTCTTGAAGACGTGTGCGAACAAAAGCCCCAAACACCTGCCACACGCCTGGCCCTGTGCCAGGGGACTCACACAGGTTAATCTTCAAAACAACTCCCAGTACACTTTACTGTCCCCGTTTTATAGCGAGGGAGTGTGTCACTGGATCTCCGCACAGCCAGAGAGCAGCACAGCGGAGATGAGACCCGCGTCTGGGGCTCTGGAGTTGTGTTCCTCCCGTGATGTGCTCGTGTCTGCCTGCCCGGGCCCTGGGCTACGGCCTCGGGTCTCGGGAGCTGGCCAGTGTACCACGCACCACTATTTTCAGGGCCATCAGAAAACAATGCCAATTAAACTCTGACACGCCACTCGGGGGAGAACGCACCCTGATTTCAGACCCTGATTCAGATTTGGAATCCGTGAAATATGAGGCCTTCTCGGGCAGCCCCAAGTCACCCTGATGGTGCAGATGAAGAAACGGAGGCCTGGCTCGAGGAAGAGCTGAGGTCAGGGTCACGCAGCTCACGCTGAGTCTGACAAGAGCCAGGGTCGGGGGTGTGCGGCCTCTGCTCCGTCCACCCTGGTTCTTCCCCAAGCAGGGCCACGGGCCTGGGCTTGCCAACCATGAGCTGACGCCAGCAGCCAAGGCATCGACCAGGACATGGGACATTAAACAGGCCGTTCCTGGAGGAGACCCAGTCGGGGGGCACCCACAGGGACGCCCGGGAGCAGGGGTGAACGCCCCACTTTCATGTAACACGCAGGTGAGACGTGTTACATACGCCTGTGCGGATGTTCTCTGAGTCCTGAGGGGAGTGTGTGTGTGCGGATCCGGAGCCGAGAGGCCAGGAAAGGCCAGCATCGTGACACGCAACAACACCCCCACAGCCCCCCTTTATGCTAGAATTTGAGGGCAGGCGGTGCTGTGTGAAAAGCAACCCACCCTTTAGGTGGTCCTCACTTGACTAAACCCACTGGACAGAGTGGAGTTTCTGTTTTGTTGATTAACTTCTTTTAAAAAAGATTTTATCTATTTATTTGAGAGAGAGAGAGAGAGGGAGCACAAGCAGGGGGAGCGGCAGACAGAGGGAGAGGGAGACGCAGGCTCCCTGCCGAGAACAGAGCCTGACATGGGGCTCGATCTCAGGACCCTGGGGCCATGACCTGAGCTGAAGGCAGACGCTTCACTGACTAAGCCACCCAGGCGCCTCTGTTGACTAAATTCTGCTGTATTTAAAAATTTAAAAAAAAATAAAAAAACCAGCTTTACTTACGTATAACTGACAAGAGAATGGACACCCTGTACAGTCTTAAGCTCATTGTTCGATGAGTCTTGACTTCTGTATAAACAGACCCACGACACCACCAGTAGGACCCAAACGGTGACTATCTTCCTGGCCCGCAATGGATTTTGACCCAGGGCCCCAGACACAGGTCACCAGCACCTCTGTTAATCTGGGTTAAAGATGCAGAAAGATCTAACTGCTACCGAGAGCTTCCTGACCCCGCATGGCGCTTGGTGCTTTCCCTGCATCGGCCAGACGAGCTCTGGAAGGCGCTCGCGGCTCCCCGCTGATCCCCAAGGGTGGAGGTGACAGGCCTGATGAGTGCCAGGTGACTCGGGTCCAAAGCCCTGGGTGTGTCTCTGGCACCTTCCTTTACTCCTCGGGGCCCCTCCCTTGCCTGAGGGCGACCAGAGCACCCACCTCCTGGGCTTATGGTAGGGATTCAGAGTAATATCTTTCTAGAGAAGTCAGGATGGTGCCTGGCGTGGAGGGAGGGCTCCCTATGTGTCAGACAAAGAAGATGATGACGCTGTCGACTTTTTTGAAAGGGAACCTGCGGTTCCTGGAAGTTACGTGACCTGCCCAAGGTCATTCAGAGGGCAATCAGCCACGCAAGGCTTTAGTATGGTGGGTAGTCTGAGTCTACACGGGTGCTCCTGGCCCTGATGCACCCTGGTGTCCTTGTCTCTGTGCCGCCGACCTGTCAGCTCATGCACCCCCATTTCTGGGTCTCTGTCTTCCCGCAGCCCACAGAGGAGTCCCTCCTGCCCCAGATGTGTCTGCTGTAGCCTCTGGAGCCCTCAGCCTTGGCAGTCCCTCAGGTTTTCAGCTTTGGAGGACCAAGCAGGGGGGCAGCAGGAACAGGCCACCTCCCGCCTAGATCGCCTCCCGGTGGGACCCAGAGCCATCCTCGAGGACTCCCACCCAATGACTCACACAGTGGGAAACCGCTGCAGCAGAGGTTGACCCTGGAGACCGAGAGCCCTCCAGCTGTGGAAGGAGGCGTGTGGCCGAGCCGGGGCAGAGAGGAAGCGGGGCCCCCCGAATGAACTAGAGGAGGGGTCCCACTCCTCTAGTAGTGCTCTGGCCAGGCTCTGTGCTCTGTGCACCTGCTCATGGGCCTGCAGCCACGGTCTCCCCTCCTACAGATGGGGAAACTGAGGCCCAGAGGCCTCAGCAACTCTGCCGAACTTTACTGGGTGTGCTGAGGCTTGAATTCAAATCCAGATTTCTGTGACATCGATCCAAAACCACAACTGCGGTGCTACCTCCCCACCCCCACCCCGCGTCTCTGCAGAGCGGACGACAGCTGCAACCACATCGTATTTTTGGGCTTACTACACACCGGGGGCTTGCTTGGGTCCTTACGTTCTCAAGAATTCCCCAAGAGTGAGCTCTCACAGAGGTACTCCTGGGGGCTCAGCGCCCCTGCAGCCCGGGCCTGAAGTGGGGTGCTCCAAGGAGAGAAGGGATTGGGTTCCCGCTGCTGTGCTAACAAATGACCATGAACTTGGAGGCTTAAAACAAGCCACACGGAGGTCAGAGGTCCAAAGCAGGTTTCCTAGGCCAAAGTCAAGATGCTAGCGGGGCTGGATGACTTCTGCAGGCTCTCGGGCAGAATCTCTTCTCCTGCTTTCTTCCTCTTCTAGAGGCAACCACGTTCCTGGGCTCGTGGCCCCTTCCTCCATCCCCAGAGGAGCACTGCAGCACCCACAGGCTACCTCTGACGCTGAACTTCCACTTCCGACCTCACACTCCCTCCCCTCTCTCTCTGATGCTCCCTCCTCCCTGGGACAAGGGCCCTTGGGGCTGCACCAGGTCCATCTGATAATGCGGGATAAGCTCCCACCTTGAGATCCTTAATCACAGCTGTGAAGTCCTTTTTGCCATGCAAGGCAACATCTCCTCCAGTTCCACGGACAGGAATGTGGATGTCTTTGTGGGGGTGGGTGTTACCCGAGCTCCCATAGGCTGCAAGTGCGGGGCACCCCCTGCCCCCCAACCAGCACTCCCAGGGCCGGACCAGTGGGAAGGAAGGGGTCAAGCTGGGCAGAGCAGGCTACGTTATCCCACATCCAGGGGCAAGGCCCCAGAGGAGCAGGGCACGGAGGCTGGGAGAGCCAGGGCATGGCGCCCACACGCCTGCAGTCCCGGCCCGGCTCCAGATGGGGCCCCGTCCATAGGCTTGTTCCTCGAAGAGCAGAATTACTTTTAAGTTCTAAAAATACCGTCCATCGCTAAACAAACACCGGGGCTCTTGTGAAATAAAGCAACAACATGAAAGGCCTGGCAAGGGGTGCCCCGAGATTCTGATCAGCCAGCAGATCGGGGCAGCTCTCTCCACTGCGGCAGCCAAAGCCATTTCCGAAGTCCTCGCAGAACTCAAGGCCAAGGTCAGGCTCTGGATAGGAGCCAGTGCCTGAGGCTGAAGGCACGGGGCGGGAGGAAACAAACACTCCTGGGGTGCCGCTGGGAGGGCTGCGCTTGCAACCCCCTCCCGTCCCTCCAACAGCCCTGCACAGGAAGTATTTTTTTTTTTTTTAAGATTTTATTCATTTATTTGACACACAGAGATCACAAGTAGGCAGAGAGGCAGGCAGAGAGGGTAAGGAGGAAGCAGGTTTTCCGAGGAGCCGAGAGCCCGATGTGGGACTCGATCCCAGGGCTCTGGGATCATGACCTGAGCCGAAGGCAGAGGCTTTTAACCCACTGAGCCTCCAGGCACCCACAGGAGATGTTTTTATGTCTACTGATCTAACGGCAAAATGAAGGCTCAGAGAGGTGAAGTGACTTGCCTAAAGTCACACAGCAGGGATTCTAATCAGGTTCATCTGACTCTAAGACTAGCACCATCTAACTACCACTGGGTTACCCGTGAACTTGACATATACTTGTAGACTGTAGCTCCCTGGCCGAGTAAGTGGTTGACAGTTAAGTCCTCGAGCCCAACAGCCTGGGTCCAAACCCGGGCTCTACCAAGTAGGGACCTATATGCCTCTGTGCCTCAGTTTCCTCATCTGTAAAGTGAAGCCGATGAAAGCAGCTGCCTCGCAGGGTGCTGAGAGTATCTCACGCATTACTTCAGGTAGAGTCTTGGGTCTGGGATGGCGCCAAACTGCCCAGAGGCCGTGTCCCCTGCCCGCTTTGATCCCTGAAGTCTCCGCTCCGCCCGCAGCCGCATCCCCTGGGCAGGCCCGCACTGGCTATCTTCCCAGAAGTTAGCAATGTCCTTATTTCTCTTTGGGCTGAGAACACAGAGGAGGAGCAGAGGGCCCAGGCCCCCACAAGGCAGATGATCCCCAAACCCACACTGGCCAATGTCTGGGGCATCTTTTTGCTACAGAACCAAGAAAGCAGTCCATGAGCAGTGGGAGCCTGTCCGCCTCCCGCTCTGCCCCGGGCTGGCTGGGGAGCCTCCGAGGCAGTTCCCATCTGCAGAGTGGGAGCGAGGAGGAACGGGCAAGAGAGGCTCCAGGACAGTATCCAAGCCCCAGCCCATCTCTACAACACAGACCCGCATCTCCACTTCCTGTCTGCCTCATTCCAAACCACACACACTTCAAGTCAGGCTCACTCCTGGATCATCATTTACCCTGTGCTGAGCTTCCAGGTACCATTCCCAAATGCCTTGAACTGCTGTGAGTCGGAAAGGTCTAGCCCAGAGCCACACAGTAACAAAGTAGCTGAGCTGGGATTTGATCAGGCCTATCGGACATCTTCGCTCAGTGAGGCCCCACGGGGTCCCAGGTGCCCAGGGTCCTAGTCAGCCCCCGAGGCTTTGGGCCCCGCTGCCAGCTCCTAGCCCAGCCCTGATCCTACATCCTCGGGGGCTACTCCACGTGGCTAGCCAGGCAAGTCAGCCCACTCCTGGTAGCACTGGTCTGTTCACCCAGTTACTGAGAACCCACACCATTCTGACTTTGGGCCGGCTGCTGGGGATAGAGCAGAAATCAATCAGACGCGACCCCTCCGCCCTCCTACAGCTTAAAGCAAATAACTAAGAGCCCAGATGCAGAAAACGGTCGGAAACTGAAATGTTCTGTGAAGGGAAGCATCTGAGCCTGACGGAGAGTACCTGGAGGGATGGGGGTGGGGGCACAGGGCAGGCCTCCTGGGGAGACGAAGCTCCAAGGACCTCTCTGTGCAGGTGACATTTAAACCTAGAGCCACGAAGGATGAGAAGCCCAATGCTTTTGGATGCCAGAGGCAGGGAATGCTGGGAAAGAACTTTCCAGGCTGAGGGATCAGCCAAGCAACAAGGCCCCCTAGGCATGTGAGGACCAGAGGAGAGTGCGACTGAGCTCCCTCGGGGACATGAGGTCAGGGAGGTGGGCACCCTGTCGCACAGGGCAAATGCATGTCCCTTCCCGAGCCCCCCACGCCAAGATGGGCACTGGGAGGTGCAAGGTGCCCGAGGTCTACAGCTTCCCAAGAGGTCTTCTTCCCGCAAGGGGCATGACTCTGGGAAGATCGGCCCTCCCTGTAGGGACTGGGAGAGGCTGGCGGGAGGGAAGTCTGACTTGGAGGAAGCACTCGGACGCAGCTGGTGTCCCAAAGGCAGCACCTCCCTGGCCGACAGGCCTGTCCCGCTGCGAGGCGTGTCGCTGCAGGACTTCTCCAGCCCATCCTGGCAAGGCTGGGCATCTCATCTCTGCCTGAACCTCAGTGGGCAGGGCGGGTGGGGCCCCGGTAGCTAGCTCCCTTATCACCTCGTTTTTGTATTTGGCATTCCTGGAGCACCCACTGAAGCCAGGCCCAGAGCAGGGATCCGATGACATAGGGATGACTCAGCCACACACCCAGTGTGCTAAAACCCAGCCACCAGCGAAGGGATCCACGGAGCAAAGGGGAAAGTGTGAATCACTGTGCTTGCCGGCAGGGGAGTAAGAGGGAGGGACGGTGGTCAGGAAGGGGAGAAGGACGCGGCTGCAAAGGGAAGGGGGAGAAAAGAGCATGTCAAAGGCTCTGGTCCCCGTGGGTGCGGGGGACTGAGGACCGAAGACACAGAAGGCTGGGCTGGCTCCACTGCTGAGATGGAAACCGGCATGCTTTCTCAGAGTTTCCATGCTTTCTCAGAATGGGTGCATGAGGCACAAAGCGGGGGCGGGGGGGGCAGAGGCAGGCAGAAGGGGCTGGGTGGGGTGTGGAGGGCCGCAGATGGCGTGAGACATCCAAGAGGACAGCCTCAGCGGACTGCTGACCGCGGGCCGCAGGGCCCCAGGTGGCCAGACCTGTTTGGTTTTCCAAAAGAAGGCAGAAATCCATACCATGAATAGTTTCCGACTTTTAAACAGTGGTAACACGTTTAAACATTCAATAAGCAGCCTCAGGAGAGCGTATCTGTGGGTTAGCAGCTTTCCAGCCTCAAATCACAGAAGGTAAATAAAAATAAGGAGCTGCTTGATGGTGCCTGGGCCGGCCAGGAGAGGGCTTCTGGCAAGAGGGGCGTTTTGCACAAGACGCGAAAGGCAGGAAAGGAGAAAATCAAGTTCGGTTGCAGAACTGGGGAAGAGAAGAGCCGTGGGAGGCCCCTTCCGTCGGGTGCCCGCTTGATTCCCCAGGCAGCTGGTGGGAGCTCGTGGGCTCCTTCTGGCTTCTCTCCAACCGCAAAGGTATGAGAACAGAGGCTCTGCTCAGGGAGGGGGTCCCCTGGGCTCCTGGTGTCACGGAGCTGGAATGGGGCACAGGGAATGCAACCAGGCTCTGCAGGGAACTCTGTGGAAAAGTCACATGAGCTCCCAGGGTGGAGGTTTCCTTGCTGTCCAACAGGCCAGCGGGGGCCCGCCCAGGGCTGGCACCTTCGGGAATCCTGGAGGTGGTGGGGCAGGTCACAGCTCAGCACCGCAGAAATGCATGGCAGGGTGCTCCGTGGAGCTGAGACACTCCCTTTTTCCCCGGGGCCCACCAGCCACATTCTATGACCCATGCACAAGGTCATGGTCACCCTCCTCCTACGGCAGCGGCAGTGGCCTTGGAGGGCTCTCGGTCTGCTCCATGCTGGGTCTAAGCACAGCAGGGGCAGCAACAAGGTACCCAGAGTTAGGGCCCCTCTCCAGTCCTGGGGGCCACCTGTGCCCAGGGCAGCTGCTGCGGTGACAATCCATCCTTCCGTCCCTCTTCCAGGCCAGTCCTGGTATCATCCCCACTTTGCAGATGAACAAACTGGTCCTCCGAGGGGCTGAGGGGTGGGTGCAGGGTTCCCAGAGGCAGCCCGATGACAACAGACAAGTTGAGCAAAAGGGGAAGAGAATCCAGTGCAAAGGGCCGGGGCAACATTTTCCCAAGTACAAAACTGAATATTCCTGTGTGACCCTGAGTCATTAAGAAAGGCTGACCTGGGCTCCTTTGAGTCTGGCTGGGACAGGGGAGTGCAGGAGGCTCTAGGAAAGCTTGCTGTCCCAGAAGACAGTCACATGTGGGGACCCCAAGAGTCCAGGCGAGGGGAGGCCGTCTTGCGCGCAGCCCCAGTGTGCCTGGAGCTGGGGATGGGGGGGAGCGGCTGGAGGCCCTGAGGGCGGGAGCCAGCAGCCAGTCTTCCCTCAATGCCCCAGCCTCCGGGGCTGAGCTGCACACCTGAGCCCACCTGGGTGTGAACCAGCTGCCTGTCCCGGGGCAGAGTGAGAGCCGCTCCCCACGCCAGGTAATGACCAGAATACAACACACGGGGTGGATTTCACAAATCCCATCAGCACGACATCCAGACTGGATGTAACCTGGGGTTATTGGATTTTCTGGCATCAGGAAAACCAGAGCCTAGGACAGCATTTCCGAGTGTGGGATGTCATTAGTCTAAGTGCAGCCGCCCTGCTTTTAATTACAATCCCCTCCAGCAGGGCCCGGCAGGGCGGCCCTCCTTCCTTTGCAGCATCCAGGCTCCGGCTCTGCTCCGACAGGCTGAGAGGGGAGGGCGGGCCGGGTGTGGACGGGAACCCAGATGCCAGGCCTCCGTGGGAACTCTGCCTTTGCCTGGGAACGCAGGGGAGGGCCCCATTCTCCCTGCCCTCATGGAGGACATGGAAGCCAGGAGGAGGGGTCAGTGCAGGACAACCCCCCACCCCCACCCAGCCAAGGAGCCTGAGGCCAAATGTGAGGAGGAAACAGGCTCTGCCTACACCCCGGCTTCCTCTGCAGGCAGGGTGAACTACCTGCCCTCGCCCCTCTCCTCCACCCTGGCCCTGGCACCTGGGCCTAACCCCCAGGCTGGCTTCCTAAACCCCATTCAGAGCCCATCCCTCTCTGCCTAAAAGCTTGCCAGGGCTCCCTAGTGTCTCGGGCTGGAGGAGGACGTGCCCGGCCCCAGGTGCCCAAGCCCCATCCTCGTGGGTCGTCCTCTTCCCTCCGCAGGATCTGATCTGCCAGCAAGTCTGGCGATTCTCCAGACCTGTCCTGTGGGAGGACCGAAACAGCCTCTCACGACCACCCCTAATTCCGTCTCTTCTCAAGAGGACCGCCAGAGCCGGGGCTGCTTCAAAGGCAAGTCCGGTGGAACGGCTTCCCGGCTTAAAACCGCGGGTGTAATGGTCCAAGTCCTCATTTGGACGGCAAAGTCCCTCCTGGACCTGCCTGTCGTCACCTCCCACTCCTCCCTGTCCTTTACCCTCCAGCCACACGCGCCTCCTCTGTCCCCCTGCCCCGAGAACTGCCCCCTGACTCTTCCCCATCAGTCTCCAGTTAGAGACCTCTGCTTCGGAGAGGCCTTCTCTGGCCACCACAGGCCAAGGAGCCACCCCCCCCCTTCTTCCATGCCTCCCCGTCTCAATCCTTTGGGCATGTGCTTCTATCTTACCTTTTCCTTGTCTGTTCACTAATTCATTACTTGACTCCCCTCGAAACTGCTGAGCTGTTCTGCTCTCCACGATATACTCAGCACCTAGCCCTGGGCCTGGCATGGGGCCAGGGTCAATCAATATTTCTGGAATGAATGACTCTGTGTTTCCAATACTTGGCAGAGTACCTGCTGTGGTGCCTTTGATTAAAGTGAACAGAGAAAAGCGGTAGCAGCTCCAGCGGATGGAGGATCTACTGATTACCTAGCTGGTATGTGCAGGCAAGGCCCTCGGGGGCCCTATGTCCCCTCAGTCGGTCCCCAGGAAGGCGGCCAGCTAGGGCTCCAGCAGACTCCCACACCCCCAGCACACAGCTCAGATCTGGAGATTTGGAGTCGAGTCACTTTCCTCAAGTGACCTCAAAATAAGACGACAACAGTGTCCCCTTGGGGTCCCGCAAATCCCATTCAAGGACGGATGGGTGTCCTAGAGCCCTGCCTGGCCACACGAAGAGACCCACACGCTCCTTCTGTGAACGCGTTTGGGCGGGCACCAAGCAGGCCAGTGGAACTGCCTGGAATGCGCCAACCCAGAAAAGCGGCAGGTCAGCATTTTCTGGGATTTGCTGCTTTAATATTAAAATATTCATAAAGAGAAGTAATATCACTGTACACATGTTTCCTATCTGCAAACAAGGATTAACATCTGTTCCGGCACATGGCCAGCACAGGGCATGTACCGGGGAAGTGGCCCTGCACTCAGGTAGGGCTGCCAGATCGCCGGGGCCCCACCACCCAGAGTTCCGGTGTCGGCCCATCCTGACCAGTCTCATTCTGCATCACCGCGGATGCAACCACACCCCCTAACACCGAGCCCCGACAGTCCCCCCGGGAACTGCTTCTGCGGCTTTCCCACCCCCCCAGCCCAAGATCCCAAACAAGGTCGCACATGACACTGAACTTCGTGGCTCCTGATTCTCCCTAAATCCAGGAGGTTCCCTTTGCCTTCTGTGGGTCTTCGGTGACGTCGAAGCTGCCCTGCTTCCAATCCAACCACCCCACAGGTGACGCTGTGTCCTCTCGCTGCGTCCTACCAAGAGGCCCATATGGCAGCGTGCCCACTTCGGTGATTTTCTAGTTAATTACACATTGACTAACTAGCTTTCATCTTTCTCCTCCATTCCCCCGTGAAGAATCTAATTTTCTCATTGTTTTGGACATTCAACTGTCTCCCCCTTGTCAGCAGCCCCCCCCCCTTCCAACCAGTGCCTGCTTTTTGACCCATCTGTCTCTTGCCTTCCAGAATGACAAGATGTTCGAGGCACACCTTGTGACTCTGCACTGCCCGACACCTGGGATCCTCCGCTCAGGTCTAAGGCGCCCTTCTCACGGGGAGCAGCGCTGAGAAACAGCTGTGGGCACCAGGCGTGGGCCCCGCTGCTAGGGGGCACTGCTTCTTTGCCCCTTCTGTGGTTACAATTTGGAAATCTTCTATGTATGTACCTCTACATAAAATTACATAAATAAAATCAAGAGCATATTGATGTCTCTGACTCCCATCCAACACCTTCCCCCCTTCCAGACTCCTGTTTCCCACAGAGACAATCCTGACCCTTAACAAGAGATGTTTACTTATTTGCTTTATTCCACAGTAACAAAGTAACTCCAGACAATCTGGAAACCCTTCAAGATTTGCTTCCCATTCTTCTGCTCTTGTAAGCCTTCAGATGTATTCTAGGAGAAGGATAAAGTAACTTGTTTCATGTTCGTGATGTTTCACCCTCAGGGTAAACCCTCTGCCGTGGGACGGCTGGGTCAGTGGGCGAATGCATATGTGATTTTGCTCGCTGGTTCCTCAATGTTCCCCCCCACCGGGGTCCCACCATTCTGCCTTTCTGAGAATCATGTGTGAGAGCGTTTGGATTTTTGCCAATCTGAGAGGTGAGCTCCGGGTGAATTTAACTTGCATCTTCTTAATCTACTACTTACACTTTCAGCCCTGGGATGAAGGCTCTGGCCCTGGGACCAAGCCCAGGGCGCATCCTGAATGAGCTAGGCTGGGCATCCCAGCAGGGGCAGGAGGGCGGTACACAGCCTCACCGTGCCCTCCCACCCGGGCATGAACAACACGGCACACGATGCTCAAAATGAAATGCCCACACCCGTTAAGGGGAAGGAGAGCTCTGGGCATCTGGAGAAACCGCAGGAGGGTGCCCTTCTCATTTCTGGAGTAGAAAGGCTCCCCGCTGTCTTCAACAGGCAAAAGCAATGGTTGGGAGTTTTGCTCTGACGATCCCAGACAAGCTGCCAGGCACCTGCCAGGGGGCCTGAAGCTCCCTCAACAGTGCTCTGAGCCAGTGGCCAAGGGTGCTGGCTGGAGGGTGCCTGGGTGGGCTGTCTCTATTAACTGGAACTTCTTTTTCCCTAAGTCAGCACCTGCACTTCCCAAACCAGACTCTTGGGCCACAGGAAGATGTCTTTAGAAATTCGGTGGTGAGGGGCACCTGGGTGGCTCAGTTGGTTAAGCCTCTGCCTTCGGCTTAGGTCATGAGCCCAGAGTCCTGGGATTGAGTCCCATGTCAGGCTTCTTGCTCAGTAGGGAGCCTGCTTCTCCCTCTGCCTGCTATTCCCCCTGCTTGTGCTCTCTCTCAAATAAATAAATAAAATTTAAAATCAATCAAGCAATCAACCAATCATCCATCAATCTTTAAAAAAAAAAAGAATTCAGGGACGCCTGGGTGGCTCAGTGGGTTAAAGCCTCTGCCTTCGGCTCAGGTCATGATCTCAGGGTCCTGGGATCGAGTCCCGCATCGGGCTCTCTGCTTGCTTCTCTGCCTGCTTGTGATCTCTGTCAAATAAAGAGATAAAATCTTAAAAAAAAAAAAGAATTCAGGTGGTGGAAAGATCCAGCATCGTGCCTCCAGTCTTCCTTGGCATCACAGAGTCACCAGTTTCTGCTGGCCCCCACACTGGGCACCTGCGAGGTCTCAGGATACTGAGAAGAGGAGCCTTGGCTCCCAGGCCCAAGCCTGCTCACCTCCACCCAGGGCTGCATTTTAAGAGCTTTGGGAAACTTGAGGCCTGAGTAGAACAGCAGGACTGTGTTCAATGGGAAGGGGTGTGTTTTCTGAATCTGTCTATATGGCTGCTTCTAATTTGCACCAAGATTCCACAGAGGGTCATGGGAGCCCCATTAATGCCAAAAATACATATTTATAGATGGGTGATCGGCCTAGCCTTCTTGAGCTAAGATCCTACTCGACTGGTCAAGATCCCATTAAACTTAGAAAACTATTTTAGGAATAGAGACAGGAAAAAGCAAGGACCCCACTAAGCGTTCAGGGCAGGGAGTCAGGACACGGGTCTAGGCCCAGCTTCCAGCTCGCTGGGACCTGTCACTCCACCCCCGCCCCCCCGAGCCTGGTCTCCAGGTCCCAGCTGCCTTCCCTTCTCTCTCTGGGGAAAGAAGTTCTCCGTAGCATCTCTCAGACCCCATGCTTCCAAAGGGAAGGCTGCTCTGACCCTTCTGGGAACTGGACTCCCAGGCTGGGAGGCACAGGGGCCCTGTGGGTGTGGAACAGCAGTTGCCTGGAGACGACGTCCTTATCAAGACATCACGGGCTCCTGCTGAGGTTTTCACACAGAAGCCTCCCAGGCTAGGGACTAGGGACACCAGCGTCTGCCTTCTCCTGCCTCCAGCATGCTTCCTCCTGCAGCTACCACCCAAAAGCTTTGTTCCTTCGGTGTGGACCGAGGACGCACTCCATGCCTTAGTAGCTAACTTCTCCCCTTCTGCTCCTGCCCGTCTACCGTGCCACCGCGGTGGGTTTCAATCCTCTCTGTCGCGGCAAAGATCACTCTTTTCAGGTCCATGAAGAATGGACTGCTGTGCCCCTGAACCACGATGCCGAACGGGTGGGAGATGAACTTGGGAATGGAGGGAAGGATGTGCTCTGGGCAGTGGAGTCCGGGATGGGGGAGATGTGCCTCTTCCTGTCCAGCGGGGCAGGTGGGACCCACGACCAGGTCTGCCTCATCACCCTGCACACACTGTGCAAGGTCACCTGCACAAACCGTGATTGTCCAACCTCCAAACCTTTGCTTACGTCATCCCCTGACCTGCTCAGATCCTGTCCATCGGTTAAGGGCTACGGGCCCTGTCTGTCTGGGACGGTCCCAGTGGATGCCTACCGTACCAGCACAACTTTGTTTACTAGGCTCTCTCTCTCTCCCGTGGAGCTCTCTCTCTCTCTCTCCCATGGAGCTCTCCCAGTCTGGACAACAAATGGTGATAGAGTAAGATAAATAATCAACAGTGATAACGTAAGAGCAGCAGGTATTTAATAAACGGACACTTCCTCTTCTAACCCCGTCCTGCGATTTTTCTCAGTGAATCCGCAGGACCCCAGGGCAGGGGTGGTTGGAACCCCTGCGCCACCCACGGAGACAGTGAGGTTGAGTGACCTGCCCAAGGGTCAACAGACTTGCCCTGGTCCTGTCTTGACCACCCACCAGACTTCGGGAGCTTCTGTTCTTTGCCCATAAAAGGAAGCCCAGGAGTGGCTCAGTGGGTTAAAGCCTCTGCCTTCGGCTCAAGTCATGGTCTCAGGGTCCTGGGATCGAGCCCCGCATCGGGCTCTCCCCAGCCCCTGCCACCTGCCTCTCTGCCTACTTGTGATCCTTGTCTGTCAAATAAATAAATAAAATCTTAAAAAAAAAAAAAAAAAAAAGGGAGCCCAGGAAGCGTCCCGTAGGACGATAAGGAGGACTCTGTGAGCGACTGTTTGCTTCCCCAGGGTGGATGGCACTCTGCAGGTGTTCAGTAAACAACACTTTTGTCTGCTTTTTCACTGCTTTCCTGAGAACCTGGGCTGAACCCGGAAACTCAGAGGAGCACCTTCCCTTCCCTGGTTGAGTATCTCCTAACTGCTTGGTATGAACGGGGACATCTCCTCGGGCCCGGCTCCTGGCACCCACGTAGAGTATAACACGGCAGGGAGGAATCGCCGTATTGCCGGCCACTGTCCTCTCCCTAGAATCTCACCACCTTTCCCACTTACTGCTAACAAACTCTGAACAGTAACAGAGACCACCGCATCTTGGCATCATGTCCTGCTAGGAGCCGCTTGGAAAGCCCGGCTCTGCCTGGGGAAAGCCCTCCCACCTGCCAGGAACAAAGCCATGTCCACACACCCACCCCCCGGGGGTAAGCAGAGCCCCAGCCTGCACCACTGCAGTGTGCCCCGTGGTCATTCATCCATCACCAGCGTGAAACAGTCTCTTAAACCTGCGGGCAGCTTGGGGGGGGTCCGAGCTTCCAGAATATGGGAAGAAGCCCTCGCAGATGAAAAGAAATCCTACAAGAGAAGACGACTATCTCCAGGGGCTTCACTGGTGGGTAGAGGATCCCCAAAAGGGGGGTTTGTACCAACTTCTCACCTGAGCAAGGGACACCACACTCCCGGTGCCATGGTCACACACCCTCTCACCGACTGCCCACACCCACCATCAATCGAGTAGTCAGGCGCCTTCGATAATCCCAACATCCAGCAAAACATCCCCAACCGGCTCCTTCCTCTGCTCTTCCCTTGGACCCAGGGGCCCTGCCAGGGCTCTAGGGAGTCCCGTTCCCAAACGACAGCCATTGACCTTGGCAGGTCCCAAACTCCGGAGAAGTCATTCACCCACGAGCCATGGGCTAGGAAGATCTAGGTTCTGATTCAATGTGCAGTGCCCAGGGAATGAAAAGACACACAGCTGGGAACAGGACAAAGCCAGGAGCCCACTGGGAGACACACTTTGCCTGGAACAGAAACTCTGTCCTCGAGACGCCAACATGCACCTCCTGGCCAACATGCACTTCAAGGCTTACCTGCCGCTGGTGAACACTCAGCCCCGCCCAGGTGAGCAGGGGAGAGGTTTGGCACTGGCAGGGGAGGGCAGGGTGGGACCCTCGATAGTCTTGGTCAATTGGTGAGCTGTTCGCCTCTGAGGCCTTCTCTGAAGCCATGTTCCTCTGAAAGCTCCACCCAGAAACAATCCTCCCTTGTGGGACTGGCTAGAGCCCCCCAGTCCAGCTCCCCCCTGGGGGCCACCCAGTGCCACCCCAGACTGCCCTGGAGGAAGTGAGTCTCCCCGATCTGCAGTCACCTGAACTATGAGGAAGAAAGAAAGGGGTGTGCCCTTTTCCTCCATGGACACCAGTGCCCGGCGCACAGATTCCTTAAATGACTCGGAAGCAGGGGAGCATGATGTGTTCTGCTGGTCTTTGTGGAGGGAGACAGAGGTCAGCGCTCAGGATGGCAATGACAGGGCCACATCGCCAGCAAAGTGAGCCCTGGGGATGCTGCCCAAATCGGAGGACCTTCTGGAATTTGCGACAGACTCCCCAAGAAAGAGATAGTTTCAAAGCCTCTAAGTTTTTAATCTTCTGCCTTCACCCCAGGACCCGTTTGTGGAGCCCTCGACCATGTGCTGAGCTCCCTGCTACACACCGGCCGGGAGTCAGAAGGTTTCACAGCACCAGGAAGGCCAACTCTAGCTGCATCCAGCTGGGCCCTGTCTCCAGGGCAGCTAAAAAGCAAAACTGACCGAGAGAAGCCTCTTCCTGAGGCTTGGCACGGCTTGGGGATACTGACCCACCAGTCCTAACGCATTTCCTCCTTCTGCCTGAGCCCACGGCTCCTGCTAGCCTTCTTTCTTTCCTTGGGCACCGTGCTCTGCAGGTAAGGCGCGAGTCAGAATGATTCTTCTAGAAAGTCATGATCCAAAGCTCGTGGGTGAGCAACTCCAGAGACGTTGCTAAGGGCTAAGGGCTGCCAGCCAGGGCTGTTGAGTGTAGGCCCCTGAGGTTTCTGTCTGGGCTGGGGTGAGAGTGAGTGGCAGGCCCCGTGGTACCCAGCGGCCCGGCCGGTGTGACCAGTGACATACCGATTGGTAGCATGGGGCTCCTGCCTGGCTTTCTCAGAGGTATTTCCCCCCTCATTCCGAGTATGCTGCTCGCAGGACAGGACAATGGGGCTCCTAAGAGCACTCCGCCCCACCCTCCCATTTTCCAGAAGAGGCCTGCGAAGATCAAGGGCAACACGGATGGAGAGCCGAGGCCTCCCCACTGCTCTGGCAGGCCCAGCCTGTTCCCAGGATCCACATCACAAATGATTTATCACAACAACCAACTGTTAGCCGCTTAAACAAACAACAGCGGGGGGGCCCCCCATGGGGCTGTGCCAGAGAAATCAGGCAGGTCCTGGAGCCAGGCACACCTTCCTGGGTTTAAATTCCACCTTTCAGCAGGCGACTGCTCCTTCAATCTTCTTGTCTGAAAAATGGGAAGGATTATCCGAGATAACTCACGGGATCTGCAGCCCACGCATTGCTCCCGGCCCACAGAAAGGTCGGGTAAATACGTATAGGTTGTCTTCATTATACACGCTGGTGAGCCACTGGATTGTAACCTCCGTCTTTTCTCTACAACAGTACCTGGCCCTGAGCAGATTCGGAATTCTCCTTCCTAAGTTTCTACATTGTTCTGAGCTTTTTGCTCGGTGCCAAAAAATGCCTCTCCTCTTTTTGTGCCCACACGCCAGGCTCGGGCACAAAAGCTTGCCTGGTTGGTAGCCGCAGCTCGCGTCCCCAGCGCTGGCCCCGTCTGCGCGGTTGGAGCTATTTGAAGAGCTGGGCCGGAAGCCCGGGCCACAGACATGCAGCCTCCGACCTCTCTGGTCTCTGCCTCTTCCTGGAATATGAGCCCAGAAGCCCAGCGTGCTGGGGCCTTGACAGCACAGGGCTCTGCCCGGACTGGCCGGATGCTGCCACCTGGGGCTGCGTCCCCCCTCCACCCCCCGCCCCCCCCCCCATGGCCTGCTGATGCCAGCATGCAGGACAAGAAGGCATAGCTGGAGGCTGCCCGAGCCAGGGGGCCTCCGGAGGCCTGCAAGGCACCCCACCCCAAAGAATCCGAATTCACCTCGCACTCCTTTAAACACGGTTTTATCGATTATAAATGACATACAACCAACTACACAAGTTTAACAGGGACCGTCTGAGACCATCTGCCTCGTGCGACCCCCTGAAAAGCCATCAGCACCCTCAAGACAGCGAGCACGCCCGTCACCTCCGAGTCCCTGGCTCTCCTTTGTGAGCCGAGCTCCTGGCCCTCCTCCCACCGCCAGGAGACCCCTCCCTCCTTACAGACCCCCACCTAACAGATTCGTTCTCCTCTGCTAGAGTCTCATGGAGGCGGAATCATACAGGATGCGCGATTTTTCCTTTTTCTCTCCCTGGGCTCTTGTCACTCGGGGAAATTATTTTGAGACCCACCACGCTGCTACATGTATCATAGTTTGCAGCTTGACTGCTGGGTTTCCCCTGCGGACTGTAGCAGTCGGTTTCCCCATATACCTGCGGACAGACAGGTGGACTGTTTCTAGCTTGAAGCCATCACAGATGACATCTCTACCACCCCCCCCCCCATTTGCGTGCCACGTCTTGGTATGGGCATTTATTTCCTAGGTAAGTAAACGCCTAGAAAGGAATGGCTGGGTCGTATTTCACCCGATTGTAAAATTTCCACGTTCCCATGGTACTTAAAATCTTTGAACACATGCGATTTAGTTTTTACTCTGTTCATTGTTTATTGTTGGCCTTCTCCCTCTCCTCTGTGGCAGATGGTATTTTCGCAAAGATGGACATAATCGTATCTCCTACCACATGCTTTGTACAGCGTGGAGTCTGGCTGGCCCCGTGGCTGGCCTGTCACCAACAGAATGTGGTAGAAGTGACGCTCAGTGACGTCTGAGGCCAGGCCATAAGAAACCTCGCAGCTTGCACTTGGTTTCTTGGAACCTTCTCTGGGGGAGCCCTGAGTCTCTCCATGTGCAAGGCTGGACCACCACGAGGGAGTTCGGGTCACTCCAAGATGAATGCTGGCACCCCTCCCCCACCAGGCACCAGACATGGGAGGGCAGTTGTCCTGGACTCTGGTGGACTACGGCTGTGGGACCAATGACACCGCGCGGAACTGAAGAACTGTCCCGCTGAGCCCTGCCAAGGGCCTGACACAACGCCGCGACCTATAAGAAAGATGGCGGTTGTTTAGGTCACTAAGATTTGGGGCTAGTGTGCTCCGCAGCAGTACCAACTGGCACATGCTTCTAGAATGGAAGCTCCACGAGAAATGGATCTTTTGTCTTTCATGCTCACAGACCCACCCTAAGGGCCTAGTACAGAGCCTGATAAATGGACCCCAGCAAGTGTTTAAGTGAATATGTGAGTGGGCTCCTAGGTCAGGTTTTAGGAACACTGAGAATATCCACTAATGGAAAACAAACACTGGGATGGGGCGGCAATCACGGATCTGTGTCAGGCATGGGACTTCCAAGTCTGAACACTGAGACCTGAGAGCTGCATGAGCTTCCTGAAGCCTCCTGCAGCCTCAGTTTCCCCAGCTGTCGTCTGCCTAACTCTACCTACTTCATGGGGCAGCAGGGGCAGCTCTTTCAGGAAGGCTCGCCCCCCCTGGTCTCTGAGACCAAGAAGACAGTGTCCCCTGAGGAGCCCACCAGGGCTGAAGAGAATCATGGTTGAGGTCACTGGCAATGTGACCCTGTGTCCCTGGCCATCTTGGGCCGGTGCTCACCCTAGCCGAGCAAGGGTGCCTGCGACTCTGAAAAGGACCCTCCCTGGCTCACACCAAAGCTATTTCCCCAGGACAGAGGCCGGCGGGCCTTTCATTTTCCTGCTACGGCCTCAGCGCCATGTCCTGACCCTGCCAGGGTGAGGTGGACACAACGCCTACACGGTGACAGGCGCCACCCCTTCAACCAGGATTTAATGAGGTTGTAGGCAATGCCTTTCGAAAGGCAGTTCTAGAATGTGGCTCTCCTCACAGGTTTGTTCTTCTCCTTCCAGCCAATCAATACGCAGCCCTTCCTGGGAAGGAAGTCGGGGTTCACCTAAGGCAGAGGTTCAAGGTCTGCAGCCCTTGCTCTCACCTGAAACATGGCCCCTGAGACCACTGGCAATTTTCAAGGCTGCCATGTGTTCACTGAACCGTGGAGGGAAAGAGGAGGGGCAGGAAGAGAAGCTCTGGGCTTGTGTGACTGAGACCAACCTTTACTTCCTGGGACACCTTCCAGGGCAAAGACTGGGAATGAATCCACAAACCCTGGTACAGGTCTGCCCCGCTGTCCGAAAGCAGAGCGTCCCTGTGAAACCTTCCATAAGCCAAAAGAAGCAACTGTGATTCATTTACGTGGAAAAATTTGCCAGCATTCCCAGATCTAGAAAATCACCTCTCTCAGGCTCCCCTGATACCTGAGGACACACTTTGCTAACAGATCCACCCGAGAAACGCAGACAGAGGACAGATGCTCCCAGAAGTGGTTCAAAGCTCTGGCAGCTGGATGTGTTGTTCCTGGGGGAGAAGCCTGGCAGGGCCCCCACTACGGCTCGCTGCAGAACTAATGCTGGACGCTGTGTTTGCTTTTTGTCTTTTGTCTCAGATTCTTTCAGGCACTAAAGTCGGTCTTTCGTAAAAGTGGAGCGTCACCATGTGAACTTTCTCGGGGCGGAGTGGGGGACGCCTGTATCTCAAGGGGCCTCTGAGTGTGTGCTTCCATGTCCAGACCTGCTCACCCTTCCTCTCTTCCCCATTCCACTCCCTCCCTCTGCCCCCAAGGCCTTAAGAATCAAAGAAGCATCTGGTAAGTGTCTGCGAAGAACAGAGGTTTGGAAACTAGACTCTGTGGAGATCAACTAAGTCTTGGCTCCAAAACCTACTATCCTGGAGACCTCAGAAAAATTTCTAAACCTCTCTCGCTCCCATGCCAGCGATGGGGAAACTGAGGCTAATAAACACTACCCACCTAGCAGGGCTGTGGGGAGATCCATGAGCTCCTGTAGGCAAGGCGATCAGGAGGGAGCCTGTGCATTCCAAGGGCTAAATAAGTAACAGCTGTGATGATTACAGCTCAGCAGAGATGCGCCTCAGTCATACCTCAATCATACCACCTGCAAAATGGGTGCGTATCTTTCCCCCCCCGCCCCCTAAATAGGGAAGAGAGGTTGGGCTCTTGTACATGCTTCCAGAACAAGTACCAGATCTGGGAGGGTGAGCCCAAGAGGGTGTCTGTGTATTTCCAAAAACATGACTCTTCTAGTTTTTCTCAGAATAAATGAAGAATTTCCATAATTAGAACATTAATACATAGTAAACTCTACCGAGAATCAGACCCGAAGTACTGAAGGACAGTCAGGAAGGGCCACTGTTTGGAAAGCACTGGGGAGATTCTGGACAGGCTCGCCTTCCAACCCACAGACGGGCGACTCAGTGTGGAAACCCCCGGACAGGGACATGCGTTACTTGGATACAGAGACTGATCAAAAGCCAAGTAGCCAAAAGGGACCGAGTTGCTATATTATTGTTGTCAGTCACCACAACCCCAGACCCTGGGCAGATTCTGGAAATGAGTCTCTTTAAATTGCTTGGGGGCCACCTGGGTGGCTCAGTGGGTTAATCCTCTGCCTTCCACTCAGGTCATGGTCTCAGGGTCCTGGGATCGAGCCCTGTATCAGGCTCTCTGCTCAGCGGGGAGCCTGCTTTCCCCTCTCTCTCTGCCTGCCTCTCTGCCTACTTGTGGTCTCTCTCTCTATCAAATAAATAAATAAAATCTTTAAAAATAAATAAATAAATAAAATGCTTGGTGCAGCCACAGAAATAGCTGCCCGTGAACCTGCCTCCCGGGCGGAGTCCCCACCCACGTGACATGGGCTTGGTCATTTGTCTCGCTCTGGCCAGTGAGACAACAGCGGACAGGATGCAAGGCGTGGCTTGAAAAGCACCTGTGCCCTGTACCAGGTAAGTGAAGACATTGACGGTGAAGGAAGGTGGGTGTCCAGGGACTCTGAAACCTTTCTGTATATCTCAAACAAGAGAGTATTTATTTTATTTTTTTAAACAAGTACTTGTACCTTAGGGTTTGTGCCCTTTCCAGGAGCCCAGCTACCACGCAAAGCTGCTAACCTGCCGGAGACAACTGGCCCGGCCAGCATCTACAACAAAGTAGCCAAGACTCTGGGGACTTCTTCCACCTGCCTATAAATTATTTTCAACTGGATCAAACGTGCAGTCTCAGATGCCTTCAAGGGGGGGATCTTTTAACCATATTTAAAAGTGGTCGGTATGTATTAGGAAGATGTTCTATCTGCAGAGTTAGAACTCTCTGGAAACTTCCACTAAATTCTAAGTCATAGCAGCTAAAAGTTTCCACATCAGGGCTGCAGATCAGAGGGGCAGGCTTTGGGTGCGACCCCTGCACGAGCCCCAGGGGCCACCAGGTTGCAGCTGGGGCCTAAACCTCGTAGCTTCGTGCTCACGACTTCTGGAAGAGGAACACACACACTCAGTCCAGCGTGATAAGCTGCCCAGGAGATGAGCAAGTCTTTGATGGGGAGAACGAACTCGAGAATGGAGTGTGGATGTGGGAAGGGGAGCAGGAAACATTAAGCTGCTTTCCCAGTCCCCACAGCACCGGCAGGACAAGGACATGTGTGCACGCGCATGTGTTTTATGTGTGTGGAAGCAGGTGGGCAGAGCCATCCAGCACCAAGAACACATCATTCTGTCAGCCACTTGGGCCACCTGCCGCCCCACTGTCTGCAGGTCCTGTTTCATCTCCAAAGGCAGCCAGGGCATGGCCACACCTTCTGGGAATGTAAAGGGCACTGGTGTCCTCACCTGCCCAAGGCCAAAGACATTCTCTGTGCCCTAGAACTTGCTGAAGCAGGAAAATCTGTGGCACAGATGCTTACCTACAGGTCTGGTTGGCCATTTAAAAAAAATGTATAACTCACCTAACTTGCACTGAGTGTTTTGTGGGTTCTAGGCATGTCACAGCTTCTGGGCAGGGCCTGGGTCTGATCTGCCCCTGATTTCTCTGAGCCACAGACCCAGGTCCTAGTATGGGCAAGTTTCACTTTGTTGAATGAGCAAAAGACTGAAGGCTCAGTTCCTTCTAAGAGCTTGGTCTAGGGCAGGAGACTCATTCTGAGGCAGGGAAAAGACCCCAACAGTCCTTATTCCTTCTGCTAAAGAAACTCAAGCATCATGTCTTCTCCTCACTCAACGATCACCTGCTTTGTTGAGCTAATGAGGCCAGCTCTGTGCTGGGGGCTGTGTCCTGTGGGAGCCTGGTGAGTGGCAAGCCGTATAGGAAAGCAACGTTCCTCACTGCACGCGAAGAGAGGTCAGCATCTGGGGCTGTGAAATACAAGGAGAGACCTTACCAGCTTCACCCCCTGCTCTAACAAACTACTACGAATTTAGTAGCTTAAAGCCATGTAAGTTTCTTGTCTTCAGTTCTAGAGGTAGGAGTCTGAAATGGGTCTTGGGAGGTAAAAATTAAGGATGCATTCCTTCTGGAAGCTCTCAGGGAGTCTGTTTCCTGGCCTTTCCCAGCCTCTAGAGGCACCCACGTTCCTTGGCTCATGGCCCCTCCCTCCACTTCTGCCAAGCCAGCATAATGGGGGTTGAGCCCTCACACTGAGTTTCTGTTCTGTTATCACACTTCCTTCCAACTCTGACCTTCTTTCTGCCTTCTCTTCCACTTTGAAGGACTCTTGTGATTACACTGGACTTACTGGATAACCCTGAATAACCCCCCATCGCAAGGACATCTGATTCCCCTTGATTCCCCTCTGCCCCTGTAACCTAACATATTCACAGGTTCTAGGAATTAGGATGCAGGCATTTTGGGGATGGGGGTTGGGGGCACGATAATGACAAGCACAGGCCCTGAGCTACCAGATAGAGAAACGTCCAGGAAGGTTTGTGGAGGAAGTAGAGCCTGAATCAGGGCTTGGGGAAGAGAAGGGAGGTGATCCAGGAACCATCTGTATGTAATCACATAGATGTCCTCATGCTCAAGGGAGACAGAAGAGATCGCAAAGGTTGGGAGAGGGACATGGGTACCTGCTACAACACCCCACTTCTGATATGGTTTCCTGCCCCAAGTCTCCCCAGGCCTGGAACTTCTGAGCATGGTCCTGAGGTTCTCCACGATCATCTCTCACCACCTCCCTGTTACAAAGCCTTGGCCCGGGGCTTCCCCTCCCTCTGCCCCCCATGCACAGACTGGTGTTCTTGCCTCTGCTCATTCTGCTTCCCCTGCAGCAGTAGCCTCCCTGTGCCAGCATCCCCTAAGGGCTGGAGTCCACCCGCATGATGTCCAAACCCAGTTCTAACCAGGTACCGTGCATACTCCTGCCACACTCGCAGCCCATCTCCCAGGCTTACTGAGAGGATTAAGTGAGCTGAAGGTCTGCAGCAAATGGCACAGAAACGATGCTCAGAAATGCTAGCTGTCACCACTACCACCAGAAATATCATTTCAGGGGATCCATGAGGAAAGCTATTTTCATAATGATACTCTGACGTTATTTGCCTTTTTTACTGTGTTATTTGTACTGTGGGTACAAAAGCAATGCTGGGGAAGATGTTGACATCTTGGCAAACATCACAGCAGAGGCATCAAACTGTACGAGTAGATATTAATAGTCATTATAGTCTTAACATCATACATTTGTTCTAAAAAAAAATGGGGGGGGGCACTATTTGACTAATGAATGTCTTTGGTGAAGCAGTAAAAATTATTAATTTTATTAAAGCTTGATCCCCAAGTACATGTCTTTTTAAGAAAAATGGAAGAACACTGAAAGTTCCTTTGCTGCAAACCAAAGAACAAAGGCTGTCTTGAGGACAATCATTTGCATGACTGTTTGAGTTGCAAGCTAAACTAGCCACTTTTCCCACAGAATACCACGTGCACTTGAAGGAACAAATGCCCAATCCTGTTAACTAAGAGATCTGGCAAATGACTAAGTCCACACATGAACTACGTGAGCTGGCCTGTTATTTCTTAGAAAACAACTGACTGGGCACTTGGGTGGCTCAGTTGGTTAAGCAACTGCCTTCGGCTCAGGTCATGATCCCGAGTCCCAGGATCGAGTCCCACATCAGGCTCCCTGCTGGGCTGGGGGTCTGCTTCTCCCTCTGATCTCTCCCCTCTAATGGTCTCTCTCTCAAATAAATAAAGAAAATCTTAAAAAGAAAGAAAGAAAGAAAGAAAACAACTGACCATACTTGTTGTCAAAGATTAAAATCTGAGTTTTTGAACAAACGTGAGAATTTCCGCAGGCTTGATTCGCCACCGTGGCCTCAACAGCTTCTCAAGACTCAAAGGCTTTTCTGATGACGTGTGGTGATATGAACACATGTGACTTTTTGATCATGGATCAGGAAGTATGTCATCATTGGGAAGCTCAGCATCACCCCCTCACTCAAGTGATCACTCACTGATAGATGCTTATATCTTGTGTGTGGTACGGTACCCATTTGAAGTGCCAATGAGACCAATGGCTTTGTCCACTGTTAACAGAGCACAAAACCCTCATTGGATGAACTCTGAGACACCACGCTGCAGCAGATCTCTACGAAACTACCGTTCGGTGGGTTTGAGGATGCCACCCAAGAAAAATACCTACACTCATCTAATACAAGGCAATCGATACACTCCTCCCTTTTCCTCATACTTATCTGAGTGATGCCAGATTTTTCAACCCAAACAACAAATCGCAATAGCCTGACTGAAGGAGCAGAGATGAGAATTTAGCGGTTTTCTGTAAAGTCAGACATAAAAAGTTTTTTATTGTTTGTTTTTGACGTATGGAAAAGTTTTCGCAAAAATGTAAAACAATGCACTCCTCACTCAAATCTTTTTGTTTGGGAAAATGCACCTATTTTTCATTAAAGTTTTTTTTAATGTTAATGTGCAATGGGTTTATTGCTGTTGTTTTAAAATAAATTATTGAGGATTTAAATGAGTTTTTGGCTTTAATTTCTGGAACAGTAAATACTTACAGAACTAACCCACATAAACAAGAACTCTTTGGGTCCTCAATTTTGTAAGAGTGAAAGGTGGTCCGGAGACCAGAAAGATGGAGAAATCCTGTCATAAAAAAAAAATAAACAGATTTACGAACACAGATCTTTAGTGGAATGGTATATAACGGCAAAACTGAAAAGAAAAAAAGTAGAAACAACTCAAGTGTCCAATAATCAGAAAGTGGCTAAATAAACTACAGTGCCTCCATTTGCTAGAACATTATGTAGTCATTAAAAATTATGTTTTCGGAGAGCATTTATCGTGAGAAAACGCTCGACATACTCGTCACGCTGTTAAAAATGGGGCAGAAGCAAATGTTCACAATCACGTTTCAGTAATGCCTTGATTCTCGGGGGAAATCAGGGGAACTGAGCGGGGGCTGAGGTAATCGAGAGACTCCCTGAAGGGCTCCCATGGGTTACATGCTCCCCAGCATATTTTAGGGCTAGAGGGCAGCTCCGTTACGTTTAAACACACATGACACGACTCTTTCTTGAACAATCCTTCCAAACTTCTGCCTTTACACTCACTATGTAAGTAAGACCAAACTCCTAAACCTGGCATTCCGACTCATCCCCAAAGAAACCGAGGAATCTTCCACACCTTGTCCTCCCCAAACCCAGTTCTTGTCTTTGCTTTGATGTCGTAACCCGGGTCTGATGTTCCTCATGTCGGCTTGAGTTCCCAGACCTCTCCCATTCTGGAAAATTCTGGTCTCATCCAAACTCAAACCAAAGACAGGTGCAGGTAGGTAGGGTACCACCAGGGAGGAAGTCCTGGGGGCTTGGCGCTCTCCTGCAAATACCGCAGGGATGCCGGCTGTTAACAAGTGTCACCCAACATCTGCTGCTTACTTGGTTTGCACATTTATTCTCATTCTCCTCATTATGGGCATATAAATTCCTTTTCATGCCCCAGCCTCCTTCTGCCCACATCTGTCGGCAATTTACTCACCACGTGCCGTGGCTAGGAGGAAGTATCTTATTTATGACTTTGTAGGATGCCAGGCAGGATGCTCGGGCCGGCTGAAGGTGCCCACTGCTTTTCGGGAGCATTGCTGCCTTGAGCTTGGATGGGCTCAGGGGCTCGAAGGTCTGGGCCACCCTAACAGGAATCAGGAGACCAACAGCTCCAGGCAGGTCTGAGGAGGTGTGCCAAGCCCCCTCTCATCTGGCAATCACTAAGTATATGCACTAACAGCACTAGGCACTGGGCCAAGCACTTTATATCTCATTTAACCCCCCATGACAACCCTCGGCAACAGCTACTGTTACTAGCCTCAGTGATAAGAGAAACAGCTTTGTTATTGTTACCCTCAGCCAGAGGACTATGTAGTTCAGAGAGGGTAAGGAATGTGCCCGAGGTCACACAGCTAGAAAGTGGGGGAGCCCGAACGCAAACCCAGATCTGGCTCCAGAGTCTGCCGTCCCCGTATCTGAGCTAGGATGTCCTCCCGTCTCTCCTGTCCGACCCAGCTGAATCCCCAGCGGGAAGGAGAGGTGTGTTCGTGTAGTGGAGAAAGTTTCTGACTCTGCTGGTCATTAGTTCTGTAACCTTGACCAAGTTATTTCACCACCCTGAAGCTCATTCAGGTGACTCCATCTGTGAAAGGGGGTTAATCCTGGTAGGACTGGGGTGAATGATAGATACGGGCTAGCACACAGCACGTACTCAGTAAAGCTTCCTATCACGAATACTGATAGGTCCTTATTGTTGAGGTGGTTGTTTACAGAGGAGCCCCCACATCTGGCAGATACCTGTGTCCCTGGGTGACCTTTGGTGACAGATAAGACACCTTACAGCCCAGAGCAAGGAAAATATGCCTGTGCAGCTGTGACCTGTGGACCGAAAGGAGAAGGGTGCACATGGTAACCAGCTCTCTGCCCTCGTGGACATTGCCTCATTTAATTCACCACTACTGTCCCATCACTCAGGCCAGGAAACTGAGGTCTGGAGACCGTAGGCAGCCAGTCCCAGGAGCCGGGGAGTGGTGGAGTCAGTGAGCGTCTGCTAAGCCCCCTCCCTATTCCTTTGCGACCAGAAACAGCTTAGATAAGAGGTTCTGTTCCCCTTCTAGGTCCAGAAGAGCAAATGGGATCATACAAGGCAGGTTCCCCTGACCTTGGAAAATACACTGGCAAAGGTGGCTGAGACAGCTTCAGAGGCAGTGCCAACTCTCCACAGGGTTACAAAGCTAACGGAGACCAGACAACATCAGCTCACACAGCCCCGGGCCCAGCGACACTTCCTCGGGGAGATTCCCGCCACTTGAGTCTCTCTCTATCCTGAGGGAGGAGGGGGTGTCAGGAGGCCCCCGCAAGCTAGGAAGCTTGCACGGATCTGCCTGGACTCCTGGATGGCCGCACGAAGAGGAATGTGCATGTGCTGGGCACGGTGACTTCCCAATTACGAAGCATCAGCTGGACCATGGCACGTACAACCCACGTGCTTGGGCCTCAAGACACTGCTGGGCAATCCCACTGGAAACAAAACCCCAACACGAAAGGGTGCCTGGTAGCTAGCCCGGGACACCCTGCGAGGAACTCCACGTCCTAGCTCTCCCCGCAGGCTGGCCAGGCCTGAGCACCACACTCTTGCCAAAGGGAATCCCTGGCTCTGATTCTGGCTCTTTCCCTGGGTCCCTGAGGCCGAGGGGAGCAGAGATGCCCACCAGCCCGAAACGCTCCTTCTGATGGTGACAGGAGACAGAGACGACTTCTTCAAGCGGCCGCTCTGTCCCGAAGTCTCTTTCCGAGAGCAGCCTGAAATCAACCTAAGCAAGAAAGCTGCTCTGGCTTCTGAAATGAAGTTTCCAGAGTATGTATCGTTCTAGGAAACCTAAGTGGAAAGCAGGTTGCCAAGCTGGATTGCCTTTTTCTTTTCCCCAGGAGTATCAAAGGCAGTAACGGGGCCTCAAGAGAATGCTTCGTGTCAGAGTTCTCTGAGCACTGTGAGAGGGGACTCCCCCAACTTTTCTCGAGTCATCTAAGACCCTTCCCAAAGCCCGCGGCATATGGGAAGGTGGCTTCCAGGAGAGATGGGTGTCAGCCGCCGCCGAGCCCCAGGCCAGCTCCGAGGAAGGCCGGCTGCACACGAGGGCCCACCGGCCACGTTTCCTACAGCAGCCTGTGACAGCCACGTGGAGGTTGCTGTGGGCCAGCTTCTGCAAGAAAGCACCTGGCTGCCCATCCTGCGTCCTCCCCCGTCTTCCCGGAGGGGATCCCGGACACTGCACTGAGAGGAGCTCCTCCAGGCCAGCCACGGAACAGGGGCCGCAGCCCCTCCCCGAGAGGCCACCACAGTGAATGAGAGTGGCACGTGGCGGACGGATGTGTCCTCCCGCAGAGAATTCAGCGCCTCCGCACGGTCCCATAACCAGAGGTGCTCAAGGACCTCGACAGTGCCAGGGAAGTGGAGCCCAGCGGCTGGGTCAGCAGCCTGGTCTAGCAGAGATGCCGCCTGCCATTCATGCCCCGGAGGGCGGCGACCCTGCGTGACGGCGCTGGAAAGTCTGTGCTGGTCACAGGGACATGGGAATGACAGAAGCTTCTAACACGCGAGGCAGAATTCTATCAGAAAAGGGACAGGGCAGCTTCAGCTGGGGGTCTAAGCACCGGGAGACCCCCATGTCCGTGCCGCTCCCCCTGGAGAGGAAGGACCTTGGTTCCTCGGCGCCCCTGTGGTCCAAGCCTGAGCCCCAGGCAAGGGAAGGAAGGAAAGTGCCACCAATCGTCACTTAGTCACTCACCCTGCAAGGCTTCTTTGGCTCTGGCTAGCTCCTGCTCCTTCTGGGCCAGCTGGACCCGGAGCTCGGTGGCCGAGAGGACCTCGGAGGACTTGCCGCCCTGGGACTCCTCCAGGTCCTTCGTCAACATCTCCTTCATCTGGCGGAGAAGGTGGACCTCCTCCTGGAGCCGAGCCACTTCTTCCCGCAGGAGCACTAGGGGAGAAGGGCACACAGTTAGAGGAAGGGAACGCAGGCTCCTGCTGACTTGCTTTTTCTGGGGACCATTCCGAGGTGCTTTGGCTTTTCCCGTGTGCTCTGCATTTGAGAGCTTTCCTCGTGTGCACTGGGGAGAAAACTACCAAAGCTGTTAACCTTATTCCAAGAGCCCCAGCCCCAGCCCTGCGCCCCACCTCCAGTCTGCAGAGCCTGGCTGGTGGGACCGGCCAGCATCACCACCCCCCCACCCCACCCCATTCTCCAGGGCTCTGGTGCTGCTGTCACTGCACCAAGAGGGGCCATTCCAACGGCCAACATCATATCCCTCTAATGGGCAGGAACTAGTGTGAGAACGAAAAGGTGACAGGAGGTGGCGTTCTGCTAGGAGCCTGGAGTGCCGAGTTGGGCTTTACACGCACTATCTCACTGAATCCTGCGAAAACCACCTAGGGCGGCTCCCACCATCAGCTCCATTTCCCAGATGAGGGAGCTGAGGCTCAGAGAGATTGAATCACAGAGTTAGAGGGCAGCAGAGCTGGGATCTGAACCCAGACTTGGCCAACTCCAGAGCCCGAGCTCCCAGTCTGACACTCAGGAAACAGTCCCCAAAAGGCACACCTGACACATGTCACAGAATGCAGAGCCTTGAGGAACCCAGCACCCTCCCGGACGGCAGCCCAGAGCCGCCACCAGCAGCCCCGCCCGCCCCCTCCGACCTCCCTCCCGCGCCACCCCTCAGCCCCGAAGGTGTAGACGCCTCCTGGCTCTGGGCCACCAGGAGAGCTTCCTCCCCTCCTCCCAGGTCCCTTCCTGCAGGTCTGTCCCAGCCCCGCTACCACCCCCTCCAGAGACCTACATCCGTCCCCACCCGACAACCTGAGCAAAATCCTGATCACTGTGGGAGGCCCACTGGTTTATCCTGTCCCTGGGCCCAGTGGGCGCCACCTTCCTGCAAGCAGGCCTGGTTACACCGTCCTGTCCCGCTTGCTGCGGGGTCCGAGGTGCCCTGAACAGGCTGTGACGACATATGGACCCCCACAAGCCACCTCTCCAGCCAATAAGAGTTCATGGGCATCTGCCCTATGACAGACAGCAGTCCAGGCACTGGGGACCCTTGGGTGAATGTCATAGACGGGTCCTGTCCTCAGGATGGCACACTCCCAGACCCCACCGTGAACGCAGGCCTAAGGACCGCAAAGCCACACCCTGGGAAGGCAGGCCATCTGCAAGGGAGTGCCCGGCTGCTCAGACATCGAGGTGCTCAGGAACGGGCTGCGAACTCCCCCAGTCTCTCAGCAAAACTGGAGCGCGGGAGGTCGACTGTGGGCGCTCGCCCCCCTCATTCCAGGCTGCCTACACTGCAGGCTCCGTGTACGGTGTCCAGAAGGGAGAAAGGAGCACCCTTGGCCTCAAGAAGTCTCCAGGGAGTAGAAGCAGAACATACAAGTAAGCATAACCCAGATAGCACTGCATTGGGCTTGGGGGCACACAAGGACATTTGAAATGGGCCTTGGAAGACGCACGGGGTGGTAAGCAGACAAAAGCAGCAGCCAAGACGAGGAGGCTAGAAAGCCAGATGAACGGATGGAGGGAGGGAATGGGTATGAGATAAGGAAACCTGGAGAGATAGGCCAGGGTCAGATTATAAAAGGTCTTAACCCTGACCACCTCTCTATGACCCCAGCTCTGCACAGCTTCTTCAGCGGTACTGAAGACTCTGCAGTTGTCATCCCTGCTCCCTGCCACAGACTGCATGTTGTGTCCCCTCAGAATTCATGGGGAGCCCTAATGTGGGATGGTATTGGCAGGTGCAGCCTGTGGGAGGTGATGAGGTCATGAGGGTGGCACCTTCACGAGTGGGATTAGCGTCCTGATAAAAGAGACCCCAGAGAGCTTCCTCGTCCCTTCGAGCACTTGAAGACACAGCAAAAAGATAGCTGTCTAGAAACCAGGAAGAGGGTCCTCACCAGACACGAAATCAGCCAGTCCAGATCTCAGACTTTCAGCCTCCAGAACTTTGAGGAACACGTGTCTGTTGTTTAGAAGCCACTCAGTCCGTCCCGTTTTTGTTACGAGCCAGAATGGACGGATCTGCTCTCTTCCATCAATTCTTCCTCGGGTCTGTCCCCACTCAACTGTCACCAAAAGTCTAGCTCACAAGAAGGTATGAGTAACTGCTCACACGCCTCACTTACATTTACCTTATGGTACAGCAGGAGACCAGTCTGTTTGTATTTGTTTGTTGGTTTGTTTAGGGATGTGACTTCTGGGCTTCCTTACACCGCCCCGAAGGCGCCAGTTAAGGTTGACTACTATGTCTATGGCAGGTGGCAGAGAATTTCAAGTTGTCGGCTTTGAATGCAGTCCCGGCCAGGGACCGACTCTGACGGTGAGGGAGCCCCGTCGTCCCTCTGGGTCTCCAGTATCAAACATGCTACACGGGGATAATGCCACCTGCTGGGGGTTACTGGACTTGGGGTGGGGGCAGCAAATAGCAAAGCCCCCCCCCCCGCCCGCGCCATGCACAGCTAAATCTGAATTTCAGATAACAGCTAAATCTGAATTTCAGATAAACGAACACTCTTTAGGATAAGCATGGCCTAGATATGACATGGGACATAAACGAAAAATGTATTCGGTGCTTATCTGAAATTCAAATGCAGCTGGGCGTGCTGTGTTTCACCTAGCAACGCTACTCCCACCCCACGGGGAATTCTGGCACCATGACACGGGACAGTCACGAGCCAGGGCTTTCTTTGCCAGAGCACCTCAGGGGAGGAAGGTGGTCAAGGGAAAGACCGGTCTGGCTCAGCCTCCCCTGGACCCCTGCCCTGAGATGAGAGCAGAATGCAAGAGGGGGCCGGGTGCCCCTGTCCTTGGCCAACAGTGGCCAAGGTGGATTTTCCCTGGGCTCCCCTTTCTAACAGGTGCACCTGACACCTGGGCCCCGCCCCTGGAGTCGGGCCCTGAAGCAGCAGGAGGGCGGGACCGGAGGTGCGGCACCTGCAGGAGCCAAGTCTTAGGAGACCCGGGCTGGAAAAACAACTTCATGGAGAGAGAGAGGCTTGTTGGAGCTTACTAACCGCACCTGCCCTGGCTGGGGGTGCAGTCCCAGATCTTGCACACCGTGGATCCTTCCAGAGGCAGAGACGGGGGACAACCCTGGGACGGCAATCACAGAAAGACTCACAAGACTGCAGCCCGTTTATGGGCTCTGGGACCGTGGGCGGGCACGTCCCCTCTCTGGGCCTCAGAGGCCTGATCTCAAAATGGGGGTGAACGGAATAAAGGAGACAGATGTGTAATGTAAAGACAGGCTTGGCAGTGAGCATCGTGTGTGTGGGCCACCGGAGCCACAACTCTCCTTGCCCTCTGCGCAGAGGGGACTGGCCACGTTGCTCAGAAACAGCAAGGAAGCTGGAGTTGGAAGATCTGGGCTTGTGCCTCAGGGGAACTGCTACAGTGCTGTGTGACCTTAGGCAAGTCGGTGTTCCTCTCTGGGTCTTTCTACGCTTCACGAATCTGGACAATTGGTACTGATTGTCCATTTCCTCCATGGGTGGGAGCAGGGGGTCTCTACTCTAGCCTACACCTGCTGCGCTGCTCAGGAAGGCAGCGGCTGGTCACCGGTGGCTATGTAAGTGTAAATTAATTAAAATGAACAACTGAGATCCTCAGTTATACTGGCCATGTCTCAAATGCCTGTGGATAGCCAGTGGCCAGTGTTGGACACTGCACACAGAGACCACTCCCCCGCACTGCACGGAGTTCTGCTCAGTGCTGGTCTGCAGGGCACAGGACACAGAAAGAAAAGCAGAGAAGTGGTATTTACTAAGCACCCGGTAGAGCACAGGCCCACGGACACCCCGACATAAGGAGCCTTTTGCCCATGGCCAGAGAGTGGCTAGGAAGGAGCCACCGTTTCTGGAGAAACCACCCTGGCCCTTGCGCACAGAGGAGATAAAGGGAAGATAACTGTGTACCCGCCTGCCGATGCTGGGCAACCCCAGTGCCCTCGGACCTTGGGGCAGGGAGGCGGGTCAGTAATAAAAGGGGCTGGTACTAGAAATGCCACAGACTTGACAGAGCTCTCGGGGCCAAGGAAGCCGGAAGTAAAACGTTGCCTGGGAGACAGCGGCTCTCCTGCCCCAGGGGAAGCCACCGTTACCAGGGTGCTGCTCTGGAGGGGGCATACCCACTCAAAGGTGGCAAAGGGAGCCAGACTCTGCTCTTCTCTGTCTAGCACCTTTCCTTTTGTTTAAAACAGCAAACATGTCTCAGCCTCCCTTGCAGCTAGGACTGTCCAGGCGACCCGATTCTGGTGGACAAGATGTAGGAGAAAGCCCCTCCTCAGGTGGACTGTCCATTAAGAAAAAAGGGCTTTGCCCCTTCTCTGCCTTCTTGCCTGGAAAGTGGACTTATGGCTGGAGCTGCAGCAGCTACTTTGTAACAAGGAGGCGATGTACATGGAGCCAAACCAATCCAAGAGGGGAGAACGGACCAAGGAGCCTGGATAGCACAGCCCAGCCCTGTCCCTGCATAGAGACCTAGAGCAGCACCAGCTGGGCAGGGCTGCCTGGGGTAGGAGAACCTCTGATTTCCCACATCACCAGAACCAAACCAATGTAGCCCATAGGACAGGCTGAGTCTGAGCTCAGGCAGCTGCTAAGGGCCCCTCAGCTGTGGCATCCGGGAAGCCGGGAGGGAAGTGGAGGAATCCACACAGCGCAGAAAGGAGGTGGCAGCTCCTGGCCCTGGGGAAGGGCCCTCAGGTGTGACAAGCCTCTTCCAGGCTTAATTTTTGTGAGCTCACAAGGGCAAGGGGCAGGAGAAGAAGGAGAAAAGGAAGTTATTTTCTGTGACTGGAGGGCATACCCCAGAACGGCCTGAACACGGCTACTCGGGAGCAAGCACGAGCAAGGACTCCCGGTGAGCTACAGGTTGCTGAGCCTTCCGGAGTCGGAGTCAAAAGTCTAAGTAAAAATAGCACGATAGTTACTGTGTATCACGGTGGCCACTACTCCTTTCCTAACGCTCCTTGTTTCAGGCTCTGTTGTATCTAACACGGCTTAACTAGTTTACTCTTCACCGTACTACCTGATGAAGTAGGTCCTGTTAGCATTGTCCCATTTGACAGATGGGGAAGCGGAGGCCCAGGAGTTCGGTGATCTGGCTAGGGTCACGCAGAGTCTAGAGCAGAGCCAGGGTTTGGTCTGGGTGGTCCAGCTCCAGCCCCCACACTGTGGAACTCCTACACTGTCCTACCTTGCAGGGCAAGGCAGCAAAGTCCGTGGGTGATCGAGCGCAAGCCCAGGGCCCACGCTGACTCGCCTCGGCGGATGACAGCGGAGACAGGTGTGCCCTCCAGCTGGGTAGAAGCTTGCTCTTACTTCCCGTGGTGGAGTTGGGTGACAGTGACCCAGCCATTCTGTGCACAGTGCTCCTGCCCTACACCAGGGGACCGGTCCCCATGCAGCCCCCGGAGAAGGACGTGGACGCGGAACTGGCCTGTTCGTTTCCACAAGAGCAGGGACTCTGTTCTGCTCACACCCGGCATCCAGCACCTAGCCCGGTGCTGGACTCTCGGAATAAAGGTGCTGAGCACAGGGCCGAGGCAGAGGTAGGATGGGCAGGTCTGTCACCCGGCCTGGGCTTTAGTCCTGGCTCCTCCACTTCCCAGCTTTTTTGACCTATGAATAAGTGACTTCTGAGCTTATCTGTAAAATGGAGCCAAGACCAGGCTCCGGGGCCTGTGGTAAACATTAAACAAAGCAATCATCTAAGTGGAAACATTCCGGAAGGTTCTAAATGGGGGTCATATGTAGCTTGTCACGATCATTCTTATAGAAGAGGGCAAACTTTTCTGATGTCCCGAAGGAAGGCCTTGGCCTGGGTAACTGCTGAGGCCTGGCCCAAGGGCCCCTCATCCTAGGACGGCGGATTAGATGACAGAGAAGGCCGAGTCCCCGGCCGGGGCGTGAGGGAAGGCTGGACGAGGGCAGGGGCTCTGGGTGGAGGCCGGGCTGTGTGAAGGGAGTCCAGCCTGGAAGGGGCTGTCCCTGGTGGCCCCCAGGGGGACACCTTGCTAAGCAGCCAAGCCCGTGCCTGTCAAAACTCGCCAAACTCAAACTGTACACGTAACACCTGTGTGTTTCACTGTTTGTAAATTATACCTCAAGGGAAAAAAAAAATCCAAATACAGCAGTAACATAGTTTGGATTTTCCACTAAAAATTCATTTTTATAGCCCCCACGCCCAGATAGAGACGCCCCCACCCCAGTCCCCTGGCCTCAGCAAAGGGGAGCAGGGGTCCAAACTCTGTGGATCTGGAAAGCTCTGTGGCTGACCTCTCTCCCCTGCCATGAGGCCTGTGTCCCAGGAAATGCCAGGGTGCTGCCTCAAGCTACACACACCCTGTGGTAGAAGTCAAATACCAGGAGAACTCCCCCACACTGCCTCTGGCCAAGCAGAGGTCCCTTCCGGATGACAGATGCTGAGCACCCCACAATTCCCTTCTGGTCCAAACACCCTTCCTTGCTCACAGAGACAATGGCTGACGGCGGTGCCGTCTTCTGAGCACCGGCTCTGTGCTGGACACCACACGCTAGATTACAGGTTGCATCTCCCTGGCTGCTCGCAGCACCCCACTTAGGATTGGACACTCTCGGGGGGCATGGGGTCAGGCCCAGGTCGGTGGGCTCTGAAGCAATGTGCCCTGGGACTGCCCAGGAGCGCCCGTCAGGCTGTGAATGCTTAGTCCCTCCTGGGCCTAGGGCTGCCACTTGTTTTAAGGGTGGGGCTTATTCTAAAAAACGAGCAATAGGACTGCCCCTAGAGGAGTAAAACAAGACAGCTATCATGATTCCTATGGGCCGATCACTCTCAGACCTAAGGCTGAAAAGTAATAGGACCAAATGCACAAATGCGTCCGAAGAAGCCGGGAGCCAGTGAGAGAGGGGAATCCTGGAAAAGCAAAGCCCACCACCCAGGACGGCAGGGACGGGGGTCTTCACCAACAGTCTAAGCGCACCTCCTCTGTGTTCCTGCCTTTCTGCTGGGGGAAGTGGATGGCAAGGAAGGTTCCAGTGTGTCCAGCTGCAGGGCTATCTTCCCTCCCTTCTGGAATTCCCTCACCAGCATCATCGTGGTGAGAACAGATGCCTTTTTGAGCTGCTCATACATGTCAGGAAGGTTCCAAGTCTTCATACACACTAATTTTCAATCCTCACAACAACCCTGGGGGGTGTACCCATTTCACAGAAACTGAGGCCCAGAGAGAAGAGAGAACGTGTAGTTGAACCCAGGTGGTCTGGCCGCAGAGCCTTCGCTTCTGGCCACTGAGTTCTATAACACCTGTTCTCCTGCGGGCTCAGGCTACAAACCAACCCCCTTCCCCCCCTGACCCGGAAGGCACAAGCTTGATGTTTTCTAGTTGTCCTGACCCTCTAGTCCTCCTGGGTAGTGACCACTGTCTGCATCCTGTCCCCACCCTGAAAGGCCCAAGATTGCAGAGCCCCAGCCTCTTGGTGAAGCTGACTCAACTTCCGAGTGGGGCCAGAAGCCCCGGATTCAGATAGCCCAGGGCAGCAGGCGACAGCGGTGGAAACAGCAATGTGACCCTCGATTCCAGACCCAACCCCAAAGGGTCCTTAAAGCTCTATAAACGACCAGAATACCACAGGGAAACCTGGCCTGTTGGTCTTGAACGCTACGGTTTGCCTTTGGAGAGAGAAATCCCGGAAGAGCAAGGGCCTGGGCAGGGCGACCTCAGGGCCATGCCTCTGGTGCCCCCCACCCCGGGGCCTCTGGGACTGGTGAGGAGAGCCTTGGCGGCATCATCCTAGGCCCCAGCCCAGGCTCCCTCCCTGCCTGGTCCCCGTTCACCATGCAGACTCCCCTGTCCCTCCCTCAGTCCCCCTCGCTGGTGGAGACAGACCCGCCGAGCCGGAAACAGGCCCAGCGGTGGGCAGGCAAGAGCCGGGACTACGGTTTGCCGGAGACATCCGTGTTCTCTGGGCCTTTGTCATACGTCAAGCCTTGGGGGTGTTGGGGACACAAGACGGCGCTTGCCAGATACGATGAGATTCTCAAATCTCACCCGGCCACTCGCTTCTCCCCAGTATTACTCCCCAGGCTGCGCCAGGCTCTGAGAGAGCCACCTGGCAGTCCCGACTACAGGTGGGGGGAGGGGGGCACCGCAGGCTTCCAGGTGACACAGCTTTTGTCTTCCTCTCATATTTCACAGTAATTGTTTTTTCCTTTAGGTACTGTTTAATCCGACCCGTAGGGCCTGTTCAGGGCTGCTGCTGGCCCATAAACAACCTTCTAGCCAGACTCTCCTCGGAACCCCCGAATGCGAAGCTACTCCTTCCGCCGGGCCTTGCTGCCCATGAGCCTGCGGTTCCCACGGGAGTGCTCGCTATCTCAGAAATCCGATTCTCTCCAGGGACTGGGGGGGGGGGGGTCTGCAGCCTCTCATCCTCTCTCACTAAGCACGGACTCAGCAATGACTGTGTGCCAGGCCCCGGTGAAGGGGACCGGGTCACAGGCTCAGAAGCAGGGACACCCCAGGGAGGGGCAGGGATCGCAGACCTCCCACACACAGTTGCCTCATTCTCGGGCAGCACTCGGCACGAGCCCGGCGCTGCAGAACGTGCTCCTTGAAGACGGCCTGGCCTGATCCCTAGAATTCGCCATGTGCGGTCCTTGCCTCCTGTGTCCAGAAGGCCTTTCTCAGCCTGTGGCTTGATGCTGTTGGAGCACTGACAGTCAGCAGGAACCTCGTGGTCCTCCGGGATCCGCAAAAATCATTCAGCAAGTGATTCTAGCTGTTCGAGGGATGTGAGCCTCCAAGTACACCATCTGGCTAGGAGCGGGAGAGGCAGGCATTCTCCTGTCACCTGGGTGGCCAAAGTCCCTGATGGGCAGTGGCAGCAATGACTGCTCAGTCCCAAAGCCCGGTGCCCAGGTCTCCTTGGTGGCCTCCAGGAGCCTGCTGCTAGCTGCTTGCTGGGCGGGAGGGGTGAGAGGAGGGCCGGCCTTGCCCCAGGGCTGGGCCCCTGTCTCTGGTGGGTTGACCGCAGCTGCCCAGGGCTACCCTCTGGTGCAAGAAGGAATCTTAGCACGCTTGTCAAGCTCAGCAACCAAGTCACCACTTCCTCTGGAATGCGGGCTCATCCCGTGTTTTCGAAGTTCCTCGTGATCCCCTCCTGGACTGGGCCGCAGACATTTCCGTTCTGCTAACATCCAAGCCCGGCTCCCCTTCCGCCCCCACCCCCCCACCCCCCGGCCCCGGCTCCCATCTTTTTGACACAACATTCCCATTTCCCTTTGGAAAGCCAGTCTTAGGGTCTGTGGTTCCGGCCTGAAAATGGGATCCAGTACGGCCAGTGAGAGGCCAGTGAGAGCCCTGAATCATCCCGGCCACTGTGATTGGCTCAGGGGATGGTACATGACCTAAGCCGTCCAATCACAGTCGGTGTCTGGCCTATGCATCCCTCCTCAATGATGAGCACGGGAGGAAGGAGCCCAAGGATGCTGGCAGCTGTCTCAGCAGGGAGAGGGGAGTCCAACGAGATAAAGACCGGATTCAGATAATATACATGTCCTAGACCACACCCCACCTGAAGCGAGGATCTATTCCTGGACAGGAGCAAATACTTTTTTAAACCAGTCTGAGTTGTGTTTTCTATCCCTTCTAACGGGAAAAGAATTCTAGTAAATTGCTTTTGAGAGAGATCGTTTTCAGGGCACCCAGCATCCCCACAAACTTAAAGGTCATCTGCCATAGGATGGACACTCCAAGCTCTTTCAGGAACTGGACGGGCAGACTGGGTACGGGAGTTCACCTGCACAAAACCGGTGAGCACCTATCCCCTTGGGTACTTCAAGCCAAGCTGACCTCTGCAGTGAACAGTCCCTCTGGCTTGAACCCTGGAAGGCACACATTTTCAAGGTCTGCCTCAAGGCCATTTCCTGCCCAAATCAGCCTCTCTCCTTTTATCCCACGCGGAGGAGTCGGTGAGCACCAACCCCAGAGCCACTGGGTCTCCTTCCTTCGCCCGAGGGTTCCAGCTCCCGTTCGGGTGCTGACTTATGAGCCTGGCCCTAACCCTCAGCCCACCAAATGCTCTTGCCAAGCCTGTGGGAGCAGTGCTAGCATGCTCCCCATTTTGCACAGGGAGAGACAGAGGCCAGGACACGTGAACGGGCTTGTTCACGATCACAGAGCTGGTTCAGGTGCACAGCTGGATCCCAGCTCGGAAATCTGAATGACTGCAAAGCTCATGTTCTTAACTATGGGACTAGGCTCCCAGCCCAAATGCCGTGCTGTGTGAGTTCCTCGAGCTACATGCCAGAGCAAAGAGCCTGACAAATGGGTACAGAGAATGAATGATGCCTTACTTTGAATTTTGGTGAAATGTCTGGGTCCCCCATTCTTGGCTCTTGTAACAGGCTTTACCCCATCTGGAGGCCTGGGTCCTAAAGGAATGTATCTAGAAGAGGATAGCAAGCATGGGCTCGGCCTTTTCCCCTCCCCACCCCACCATGCGTGACTCTCCCCTCTCAGCCCTCCTCCCCCTTCACCACCTCCAGGGGAAAAAAATTTCCAAAACATAAAGGAGAGGGCGTGGTACTGGTTACACCCACCAACTCCGGACGCAGACGCAGTCCGTCCATGCAGCCAGCACAAAGCTCACTGCACATCGGGAGGAACCAACAACTTGACCGAGGTCTTGCCACCGCAGGGGACAGCCCAGCTCTGGCTTTCTTTCCCACCCGAGTCTGAGTCAGCAGCAAAACACCTGCCTCTCAGTTTCCTTCCCCACCCATTACCAGCATGTACAGCGTAGACAGAAGCTGCCCGTCCTACTGGTCGGCGAGCGGGCTCTCCTGAGTCTAGCTCCTAGTGGGAGAGCTACCTTCCTAAGACAGGGGGAAGAAAACCAATTTTCTCTCAGTTTTATACACAGTCAAACTGAGGCCCAGAGGAAGGTGTCTGGAATTCACAACCTTGACTGCTAAGCCCCCGGCTACTACGACCTGGAAACCAAACTGGAAACACGCTTTGACCCGAACATTCTGCTCAGCCAGTCTCAGACATCCACTCAGGGGTTAAACGCATGGAAATGCTGAAGGCATGCCGGAGGCCCCCACACATGTAAACAATTATGCAGAGAAGAGAAGTGGGCGACCAGGGCCCAGCCAATGGCTCTCCTAAACGCCACCACCACACACGGGTGGAGGGTCTGAAATCCCTGCATTTTCAGATCCGCACTGCAAACAGATCTGGGCTTTCAGGAGATTTTAAACCAGGTCCAGACGGTGGTCTGAAACGGGGGGTAAGCCTGGAAGACTCCCCATCTCAAAGGTGACCTCAGAAGGCGACCAAAGACGGGCGGTTCCTGCTGTGCACGGTGTGACCTCTGTGTCCCTCGATTTCCTCACCCGTGAACGGGTGGCTGGGACAGTTGAGAGCAGCGGTCCTGGGACCAGATGCTGGATTGAATCCTGGCTCTGTCCTTTTGTAGCTGTTTGGCCTGTAGGTCACTCCTCTGTTCTCATGTGCGGAACAGATAAATAATAGTACGCTGCGCCGTTCTAGGAGTAAGAGATAAAAAGCTCCAAGAAGGGGCCCGGCACTGCACACACGTTGGCGGGCCGCTCTGATCCCATCACAGAGGATGGCTGGCCCCGCGGAGGCGGATGGAAAGGAAGACAAGGGAGAGAGCATCTTGGGCTCCAACCACCCCTTCCCCCTCTCCCCCAGGAGCCATCCCCGCCCATCACTTGGCAGGAGGGGCTGGAGGCCATGGAACCTACGAGCACAGCAGGGCAGCACCGTGGAACGCGTTCCTGATTATTCTCCAGCCCAACGGAGCAGCTGCTCCAGGAAGAAATAAAATATGCTCTGCATACTTTAAATGTTTCACTTATGAAAACTGGGAGGGCCGCCTTTCTAAATTGTTCAGCAATAAAGTCAGTAACGAGCACCGTTCGCTGCTCTCGTGCTGGAGCCCCGGTCCGGGAGCCTGCTGGTGGTGGGGAGGGAGCGGGGCAGGCCGGCCGCCAGCATGGAGCCCGCTGGGCCTTCTAGAAGGCGCCATCTGGGATTTCTCAGAGGGGCACTGGGAGCACATCCTGGTGTCCTAATGTGAAATTGGATCCTCCCTCTGGAAGCCAAGCCCCGGGCAAGCTGGTGGGCAGAGGGGAGGGCCCTTCCGGCCTGGGACATTTTCCCACACTCCAAGGGCGCCCCCGTTTCTAGCCAATCGAGTTAATTGCAAAATTACCCTGGACTGAGAAAGAGCAGGCCTATCCCACCAGGGACTGGTTCACAGGAGACCCTCCTACGTGGTCTCCAGCGTGGCTGGATTTCAACAACCTGCTGCTGGCAGGCCAGGCCCAGGGCTCCGCATGCCAGAGAGCGGTGGGGGGTATGGGGGGCTCTCCGGGCCAGGCGGCCGATACCCCTTTACAGAGGGCGGCACTAAAGCACAAAGGACCTGTCCCAGGGCTCAGACCTAGGAAGTGATGGACCACAGTCACCGGGTCCCCTGGCTTCCCCATCCAGTAGGTCTTCGAATGCCACAGAGCCCCCTGATCCCAAATCCTGACATGTACAACTCAAAAGCAAGGCACACTAACCAGAGAGGCCAGAGGGAGGCCTGCCTGGCCCGGAACGGAATGGCCTCTTTCGCACAAAGAAGGCTGTGCTTTGGCCTGATGCTGCCGAGCTGAACATGGCACTTTTAACTTTTTCTTCAAAAGTGCTCTCACTTCTGTTATGTTTTTCATCCTAACCTCCTGGGAATATGACAGTGGTGGGTTTTATTGTCCTCGTTCAGGGCAGTACACCTGAGGCCCCAGGAAGAGCTCCTCGCCTCAGCCAGTTCACCTGGGAGTCTGGGGGTGCGCGAGCCCTGCCTGGGCCCGGCTGCTTGCCTCCTTCAGACCCCCACCCCCACCCCGTGCAGACTCCCAGGTGCAGACTTCCTCTCTGGGCTGCTCTGTCCGTTCCTGCCCTCCTAGCCTCCTCCCCAGCCCCGCCATCTATTTAAAGGGCTGAGGGGACCCATGAGCCAGATTAGTCCATCCTGGCCCCAGAGGCCTTTGTGGTAATGGATTCCTAGACATCCAAGCAGGGGACCAACAGGGCCCCCCACAATCATCAGGCTACAACCTTCCCACCAGGCTACAACCTTCAGGACTAAAAGTGAACAAACCTGATTAGAAAAACACCCCCGGGGGCGCCTGGGTGGCTCAGTGGGTTAAGCCTCTGCCTTCGGCTCAAGTCATGATCTCAGGGTTCTGGGATCGAGCCCCGAATCAGAATCTCTGCTCAGCAGGGAGCCTGCTTCCTCCTCTCTCTCTGCCTGCCTCTCTGCCTACTTGTGATCTCTCTCTGTCAAATAAATGGATAAAATCTTAAAAAAAAAAAAAAAAAAAGAAAGAAAAAGAAAAGCACCCCCGCTTCACTTGGGGGGTTTCAGCAGTATGGGCTGCAACCCAAGCACATAATCAAGGCAGAAAAATGTGGGCTATTTTGGGGTGAGAACAACCTTGAGTCCCTAACTAATGTGGTCCTGACGCGTCTGTGAACAGAACTGCTTCCCCCACAGGCAAACTCGACCCCACACAGAACCTGCATGAAACCTGCCTTTCGGTTTTGACAAATGCTAGCTGAGCACCTCGACTGCCGGTCTAAGTGGCTAGAAACATCACAGGGGTGAGGCAGTCTGGGTTGGAGTCCCAGCCCTCCCAGAACTTTCCCGTGCCTCAGTTCCCTCCTCTGTAAAATGGGACAACAGCAGATCCCAACTTATAGAACGTTATGAGGGTGAAATGAGTGACTGTCCTCGTACAGGGACTACACACCAAAGAACTGCTTGGCACAGGCCAAATGAAACCTGCCTGCTGGTTCCCTCCCCCTCCTGGGAGCCACTGCCTTCTGGTTCTGAGACCAGCCCCTGCCTGGCAGCCTGGTCCTGGATCCCCGGGGGCTTCTCCTGGAAACTCCTGGCCCGAGCCTCCTGCTAGAATATTCTCCACAGACAGGTCTCCAGAGCTGCCAGGCTGAGTGGCCCACGAGATCCTGATCTGGAAGGCCCAGGCCCGGGAAGCCCCCTCTCTCTCTTGCCCCCCACCACCCTCACTGTCCTGCGTATGAACGGAAAAAGAAAGAGATGTAACTTGAACCCGGGCTTTGAGCTGCGGCCAGCTTGCCACCAAACACCCCCCCACCCCCCAACTCCCCCCTTCCGGGGCCCCTCCCCCCCGCCCAGGCTGTCTGGCCCACTCCACCAACATCTCGCAAAGGTCAAATGCTGATTCCACTCTGCGTGCTGCCTCTTGGGAGAGCAGAGGAGAAAACTATTCGAAAAATGTAAATTGAAAAAACCCCATGGCTCTCCACCTCCCACCCCTCCACACACACAGTCGCATACGTGCGCGCGCGCGCTCTCTCTCACACACACACACACACACACACACACACGGCCGTACCCAATCCCACAGAACACGTGACCATGTCCAGCCCCTCTTAAAAGAGGTAGGAGGACAAAGAGACGAGGCAGAATGTTCACCAGGGGTGACCAACCTCGCCACCCCCACCCCAGGCTGCTTTCCTTGGAGGAATACAAAGGACCCTGCCAACAAGGACATCTCTGCAGACCACCACCCTCCAGGTCCTCCCCAAGCACCACCTGGCAGGACGCACAGGTTGCGGATCCCGCCACCTAGGGTGGCCCTGAGCTGTGCTCACGGGCCCACGTGAGCTGAAGCCAGCCCAGGGCACAAGGCCAGGGCAAGGACGGCCGTAGGTCAGGCCACCTCTCCCCATTCCCCCTGCACAGGACCGTGCTCTCTTTGGCCAGAGATGCTTTCAAGACCAAACATGCTTTTCCTTGACCTCTCTCTCTCCTCCCCATGCCCTTCCTTCCCCCACTCCCCGGGGAGGATATGACACCCAGTGAGCAGGTTCTGGCTCTGGCTGCTTCCGGCCCAGCGTGCGCTCGAATCAAAGAATGAATGGCGTTCAGAGCACAGACCCTGCCTGCCTGTGACCGGTGTGGAGGGGGCCCAAGGCCTTTTGCTGGTCTCTACATCATAGGCTAAGTCAGCCTCCTCCTGCCCTACTCTCTGGAGCTGAACTTCTAGACCTTTTCTCTTTCTTCTTCCAACTCCACAAACTCCAAGCCTGGAATGTCCAGGCCTTGGGCTGGGACCTCTTTTCAGATGCATCTGAAGTCGTCTGATCACTCGGGGCTGCTCGAGGGGGAAGGAGAACAGACATGCGTCCTTGGGGTGTACAGAACCGGCAGGGTGGGGGATGGTAAAACAAAACACAACACAACACACAGGGCCACTTTGTGCTTCCGCCGTTGGACAAAGCAGCAGAAAGTAGGCCGAATGCAGTGGCCTAACGAGGAGCAGGTGTCTGCATTGTAATTTGACTTGTAGTAAGAAGCAGCCCCATGTCCTGTAGGCATGCTGCCGTGACCCCTGGAATTATAGGCTGGTCACCAGCCAGGACAGTGAGGTCACTCCTACAGGGGTAGATGGCACATAACTGCAGATATTTCATGCACTGAAAATTAAAAAAACAAAAAAAACAAAAAAAAAATCCAAGGCAAGTCTGGTTACTCCTCAGCCATAAGAAAGCTTATGGACTAGGAAGCTCAAACCCAGGAGGCCAAGGGATGAGGGGACAGCACCTCGCTGGTCCTCTGGCAGGTCAGTACGGCATCCAGCAATGGCCACAGGCAAGGCCAAAGAGTGTTCAGCTAAGGTCCTTTCAGTAATCATGAAAATTAACCCAGGATAACCCGACTGCCCAGGAAGTTGTGCCTGCCCCCAATCTCCGGAGAAAGCTGTAAATCTTCCAAATGAGCATTTTCTACAGGTGCACACCTGCGAAAAGCTCATTTGGGGGATGTAGGAGGAACACCAGACTCCTAACCTGGGCTGGCCTGGCTTAGAAGGTAGGCAGCTGATTCAAAAGGCAGACACTCAATCTCCTTTGTCAACCGGTCTGCAAGTAACGTATTGTTTTTCTCCTCCACCTCTGTCTTCCTCTTTTTGTAATCTCTTGGCTGCATGAAAATGTTCGCAGGACCTCTTGGCAAGCAGCTGTTTATTTGGCTACAGACACTGCTTACGGACCACAAAAGGAGAACGTGAACTTGTCACTGGATGTGTTTCGGTTCCTTTTGATCTAGGGGCTGTGAGTGGGGCAGGGAAGGCTGCAGAGAAGGGGTACGGATGGTGGCCCCACCGCACAGCCCTGACCTAGGCTACTGCCCCGGCCCTGTCCTAATGGCATCCCATGGAGTCTCTAGCTGCCTCTCTCCCCGCCTTGCTCCCAGTGGGTACCACTGAGGTCTTCAGGCTCCTGCTCAGTCCTCCTAAACAAACATCAGGAGAGCCAGGAACACACAGCTCAGTGTGGGGAACCCTCTGTTGGAAGGAGAGATGTGAGTTTGGGCAAGCTCGGTGGACCAAGGTGAAAGGTGTCCACCTGCCCCCTACCCCCAGCACGATCTGGTCTGTCCCGACGGGTTAGAAAGACACCGGGGGAATGAAGCTGGGGTGCAGGATGGTATATGGGATCCTGTGCCACGGCGGCTGTCTTCCCATGTCAGAGGGGCTCTCGCGTCAACAAAGTGGATTTAGTGTAAAAGATCGTCACACAGTAGGACATGGGCCAGCGGAAGGATGCTACAATGATACTGACTGTTGGGTCCCACATAATGGTGAACACTTACCACTGACCAAAACCTACAGGGGCTGCCTTGAAAGGGAGTGAGTTTCCCATCCCGGAAGGCATCTCGGCTTATGAGGACTGGACATGATGAGTCAGTTTGTTGTCCTTACCCCCAAATTCTCTAAGTCAGCCTCCCCCCCACCATGTGGAAGGAAGTGGCCTCACAGATCAGGGATCCTGCCCACCTGCCCAGATGCAGCGGATTGGGCCAGAAAAGTCACCTGATGCAGGGTCTGCTGAACTATTGGTCAGGCAGGGACCAATCAGATTCTCTCTCCCCGGCACTGATGGGATTGCAAGCATGGAACCCAGGCAGGGGAGTAAGGCCAGGGAAGGCAGCTGGGGGGAATCCGCGGGTGGAGAGAGGAGGGAGGTGGGATGGACAGGGTACTGCCCAGGCTCCCAGCGTTCATGTCCGGACCCCACATGGCTGGTCCTGGACTTCTCCAGGTTGCCTGCCGCGTCCTCACCACAAGCCCTGCTCAGACTGGGAGGCACCTTCTCACACCTGAAGCACCAGAGCATCCCTGGCCGGACACGCTGCAAGCAGGAGCACAGCCTCCCTGCAGGATGCGGGGCGGGGCTGGGCCAGGGCTCAGCGACTGTCACCGGAACCTGGCATTCCTGAGGCTGCTAAGGGTGGGGGGGTGTTGGTCAAGATCCAGGACTTCCCCAAGGCCAACTCACATTCCCTCTCACCAGGGGGTTCCCGCATGGCCCGGGCTCCCCAAGTACTTCCCATCATCACTGCTCAGCACAGTGCCCTGACCTGACCGTATGCCACAGACAACAAGGTTCAAAGCTCCGTCATGGCCAAGAGTCTCATGTCCCAACAGGCAGAGAGCCCGGTGGGCATTCAGGATCACATGCACTCATCCGATCCTGTGGGAAGATGCTTCCAATACTGCCAATGCCAAGCCCAGGTTTACTAAACATCTTATTATTTGCAACCCATTTGAGATGGCTTATTAATAAAGCAGCGCCTTTACTTATTAAGTACCTACTGCATACTTGGCTGTGCAGGGTGGATTTCGTAATTTCCATGACAGGATGAGGAACCTGAGGCTCAGAAAGATAAAGCAGTTTCCCCAAGAGCCCCTAGCGGAGACTACCCACAATTTATCAGTCTTTGACAAACTGCTGCCGGACACCTGCCTCCGAGTGGGGAAACAAAGCCCTAGCAGATGCAGCCTCCAGAAATTCTCCCCTGACAGGAGCTTACCCCGCCCCAACGACCGTTATCTCCCACTGATCATTGATCCTAGACTTGTGCTATGGGGGCATCTGTGCGGGGAGCCTCGCATCTCTCCAGCACCCATTCTGGTATAAAACTAATACAAACAATGTTTACCGATCACCTACTATGTGCCAAGGTCCATGCTAAAGACTGTAGAAATCATCTCATTTAATCTCCATGAAACCTCTTCTAGGTAGTGATAGCCTCCCCAATTTACAGATGGAGAAACTGAGGCTCAGAAGGATTAAAGAAGCTTGCTCAAGGTCCGCACTGTTGAACCATCTGCACACAGGCAGTCTGGTGTTACAGCCCTGAGCACTTGGTACATGACTCTGATGTCCCTACAGTCAGAGCCCTGGGTCTGGGTACTTGTGTTAGTGGGGGAGCTCACTTATGCTCCTCCATGGGGCAGATACCCAAGGAAATGTGGAACCAGCCTCTAACAATGACAGGCACAGAGGCAAGCTAACCATCCCTTTCTCTAAATTCTTACCTTCTGGCTGCCCACTCCCTGCTTTGCTGTGAGAAGGTAGCATCTGTCTGCTGGGTATGGTTTCAGGTCATCTCTAAGGGGAATCAATCAGTGCTTTCCAGGGAGATGGCCAAGCTCTACACAGAGAGCCTGGAAAATCTGACTCCCAGTGGAGAGGTTGAGAGAAGCCAGATGCCATCTGGAGTGCCCAGGGGCCAGCTACTGCCACTGACCTCAGTGTGCTCAGCAACATCAGGGATGCGGCAACAGGCTGGCAAGGGGAACATCACATCATGCATTTATGCACGCCCAAATCAACCCCACCCAGGCCCCTGCTCAGGAAGCCAACAGAGGCAGGCTCCTTCTAAAAGCCCACCTGGGACAGGTGTGACCAAAGAGGTACACACAGAGGGATGTAAAAGGAAGGGTCCTAATAACATATGACTGGGAGACTGAGAAGGGAGCTGAGAGGTGGTCCTTAGAGAGAAAGAATGAATGATTAATAGAAGAAAAAACAGAGCTCCTCCACATGGGTGTAGAAGAGGTCCCAGCCGATAGTAGCTGCTCAACACCTGCAACATCTTTAACTGACAGGGTCTGCATCCAAGGCTTTCCTCTCAACCTCATGACACCTAGCGAGGGGCATAGACATGCACCTGCTAAAGGAATCAGCTCACACCCCACAGCACTCAGCCCCCACATTTGCCTTGGGGCTTCCATTTCCAGTCCATCCTCCCTGACTTTCCTCTGGCTAACATCCAACTTGGGAGTTTCCCTGGGGGCTCACAACCCCCACCCCAACTAACTCCAGGACAGGGTGCAGACCCAGACCAGGTGATTGGTTCAGAGCTGTCACATGATTACAGCTAAGCCAATGATAATCAGTCCTTGGATTTCTGGAAATACTGACAGTGAAAGACTTTCTGCCCTGTGATCATAGAAAGGTAAGTGTGACACAGTTTTGTGAGGGGTCACTTCTGATACCAGAAAGGATAACGCCCAAACAGATGAAAAGAGAGCTGGGAGATGACATCATTTGAGCACCTGGATGCAGCTATGCCTGAAGCTAACTTTATCTCTGACTATCTCAGTTATGCGGAGCTATTGATTTTCCTCTCTGTGAGTCTGTTTCTGTTGTATTTCTATTATTTGTAACTCAGCAGGCCCTGCAACTACATGACTCTCTAGGCAGGTGGTAGGAAAGTAAGAAGGGCAAACAATACAAAATTTTTTCACGAACAGTTTTTGAGCAGTAAGCATGGATCTCTCTGAGCCTCAAGTGCCACTCTGAATGACAGCGATCACACCTCCCTACCTCCTAGGGTGAACGGGCAAGTCACTGAACACCCCGTAACCTGTTATCTTGAGCATGTTACAGCCAAGAGCAGCAGGAAGCACGCAGCCCTGGGAGGGAACCCGCTGTTGGGATGCCTGTGCAGAGTTCCCCCCCACCTGAGCCTCTGGCTGGAGTTTGCTGAGCTGCCCCTTCATAAGGGACCAGCCCAAGCCCTGGAGGCAGCCACGGGCAGCCCTGGACAGAAGGGGTGTGCCTGGCCTTTCAATGGATCAAGTCCCTCTGTGACTGCTCACCTCAGAAGCTGCCATGCCCCAGCGGAGGATGGGGACAAGGACACTGCAGCGTGCCCGGCAGTAGGGACAAGAGAGTAACGGCTACTGTGGGCTCCAGTGGGACCCCAGCTGGACCTTTGGCTGAATCTTAATTTCTCAGCTTCCTGTCTCTATGGCTTGGGACGAGTTTCTTTATTTCCCTGTGCCTCAGGGACTTCATCTGTAAAATGGGGTGATTAATGCATCAATTTATTTGGGGTGTTGAACGTAGGCAATCCTGCCAAGCAGGAGTTCCTGGGTCAGGTTCCCCTGCATGGTTTCCGCCTTATTGTACACAAGTGATGTCAGACCTCCGAGGGCATGTTTAAGGTGATGTGGGGGACGGAGGAGAGGCAGAGTCCCTCTGAGCCCACCAGTGCTCAGGCCACTGGTTCATCAACGCCGCAAACAGCAAGTCTCCAAAAGGAACCCAGGGAACAGGACCAGTGCGTCAGCCCAGGAAGCCGGAAGGCAGAGCTGGCTCAGGGACAGCGAGAGGGCGGGGTTCTGCCTCCAGAGGTCATCAGGGCCGGCTGCAGACAGAGGCCCAGTCACCTTGGAGAGGCGGTCACACAGGGACACACCTGATGCCCACCCCAAGAGCCTGGCATGTAGAGAGGGAAGAGGAGCTGCGGGTTGTTCCAAACACCAGCTGCTCAAACACACAACCAAACCTCCTCTTCTTCCTTTTTTTAGTTTTATTTATTTGAGAGAGATGGTGTACGTGCGGGAGGGGGAGACAACCTGACCTCTTCTAACCAGGTCCCAGCTAGCTCAAGTGTCTAGCTTACTAGAACTCTGGCTCATGTTTGAGGACAAAGCAGCAAACAATGACAAGGCTCAGCAATGCAACGGATTCTTACCTTCCTTAACCCAAGCCCGGAAAGCTATCGGTGGGGGTGCGGGGGGGAGGGTTTCAGGCTTGGAGTTAGAACCCCGAGGGTCTGCAGAAGCCTGATTCTAAAAAAGGAGTCATCTGGGTCCCCTGTGCCCTGCTCACCAAAGTGAGGAAGCAGAAAAGCATTTTAGGAAATTTTCAGGGACACCCAAAACACAGAGTTTTCCGTGTCTGATTCTCTGCAAATCCCCTTGACTTGAAGCGGGTGGGGAGGACTGTGTTTGATCTACGATCATATCCCTGCTACTTAGGAAGGATTCTGACCCAGGCGGGTGCACCACAAATGCTGGCAGGCCAAATGGAAGAAAAGAACATCAGTGAATCTGGAGCCTGCAGCACACACCGAAACACCTGTTTATAGAGACACAGTGACCAGGTGACCGGAGAACGAGGACAGCTGGAGAAGCAAGCGGACTCATCATTGACGCCTCAGACCCGGGCTGAGAGCGAAGGTGGGTGGGCACGACCCGAGTCACGTTCTTCATGGGTCCTCTTCCTGCCTCCATCCTTCAGTTGCCTCCAAATTCCCGAAGAAAAGAGGGATATATTTACTGACCCCTGAAAACCCAGACAGGGACTCGTGGGGGCTGCAGGGGTTCTCCAGGTGCTGCCCTACCTGCCAGGAGGGGCTCCTCCAAAGGTGTGCCAGTACGTCGGCCAGATTAAACTTCTAAGGTCCCGCCAGCTCAAACATTCGCGGGTGCGTGTTTCCTCCCAGACGGAGCATTTCCTGGAGCCCTGCTCCGTGCTCCAGGCAAACACAGAAGGAGACAGATATCTGGGTGCCCCTATGGTCCCTGCCCCCTCAAAGGTTCCAGTTCAGAGGACAGCCCCAGGGTTACACTCAAGAAATGCCCCGGTCACAGCGCCACTACGCTCCGCATGACGAAGGTCTGTGGCAATGAACAAGAAAGGCTTTGCAGCAGGGCCGGGGGCCCAGGACAGGATGGGATTTGGAGTCAGTGCAGGGTGAGGAGAGACGGTGGAATGTTCGTGGTCCCCGGCACTAAGCTCAGGCTTGGCAGACCCGGAGAGTCTTTCCTTCTGGTTCAAGGTCTAAGGGTGCCAGACAGAAAAACCCTCCTCCAGAGTGTAGGCACCAACAGGGAGAAACGGTTTGGCTCAGCTGGTCAGCCCCAGACACCTAGTCGCCTGAGTATCTCTATCCAGGGAGTCACTGAGTGTGGAAAAAATGAGCAGGTGTGATAGTAAACAGGTGCTCAGCTAGAATCCAAGGTGTGGGTCAATCCAAGCAGCAGCTGTTGCCCAGAGACATAAATGAGCGGGGAGGGAGGGGGCAGGGCCAGAAGGTCAGTGAAGGCAGAGGGGGTCAAAGGCCAGGCAGGTGATGCCTTAGCTGCTGGGAGGGCACGGGTTCCCCCAGTGGGGTGGGGTAGGGGGGTCGTGTGCCATACGGCAGCAACAGTGTCCAGAAGCCACTGGGAGATGGAGCGGGTACCAACTGTCCCGGTTTGCCCGGGACCGAGGTGTTTCCCACGGAATGGGACTGCCAGGGCCGAAACCAGGAAAGTTCTGGCAACCCAGAATGCGCTGGCTACCCGAGGCACAGGTCTGTCCTCACCAGCATCCCAGAGGGACCAAGATTGCTGCGGGTACAGGAATCTCATCTCGTGGAACAGGGAAACTGAGGCAGAGAGGCGCGTGACCTGCAGAAGGGAAGTCCCACAGGGCGTAAGCAGCATGGCGAGCTGGAACATTCTGGCCTCCACCTCCCTTGCTTTCTCCGCACACTGGGAAGAGGCGAGACACGCAAGTGCCGTCTGCTAAGCACAGCTGTGAGCTGTGCCAACTTCCTCGGCGCCAGTGGACCCTGGGAGGGGAGCGCTAGAGCCCCCGTCCCCAAGAGGGGTCCCAGGGAAATGGGCCCATCTGGCCCTCTGCTCCTCAGAGATTCTGGCCCAGGATGAGCGGGCGGCCACCACCTGGGACCTTTGGGGGATGGGGGTGCTGTCGGCTGCTGCTCTGCTTGCCTCCCTATGACATCCCCATTAGGGTGACCCCTTGGGGGAAGGCCAGGATCCCCAAAGGCCTTTGTGAAATGCAGACGCGTCATGTAAAGCCACACACCCTGCAGCCCTTGGGTTTAAAAGGGTCTTAGCAGCTCTGGGCAGCCGGTGAGAGAACAGGCCAGGGCACAGGGGAGGTGGAAGGCGCGGGGGGGGGGGGGGTGGATGGAAGAGAGGATTTTGGGGAAAACGTAAGCAGGGCTTCCCAGAGCAGTCCTGCTCAGTGACTGGCCTGCAGAAGCATCCCCCAGACTCCTGGGCCCATCCCTGTTTCCAATTCTGCAGGTCTGGGCTGGGCTGAGAATTTGCGTCCACTATCAAGTTCTCAGGCGAGGCTGATGTTGCTGGTCTCGGCACCCGTCTTGAGAACGGCTGGCCTGGGGCATGGGGCTATGGCAGGCGGTGCTGGGGTTAGGGCAAAGGGACACGGGCGCTGATGGGTCACTGAGGGCTGAAAAGACCCACGGAGGTCAAGTTGGAAGACGCTGGAGGCCTTGACCCTCAGGCTTCAGAGAGGGACAGAATCACGTGGTGGTGGAGGGAACTTGTTTCAAATGCAGATTTGTGGGCCCATCCCCAGATATTTTTGACTGTGAGGGTCTTCTGGGGGGCCGGGGAACTTAAAAAGCACAGTGAGCGCTGAGCGATTCTGATGCAGGCCACGGTGGAAACGTGCACTTCGCAGGCCTCGCGGGCTGCGATGGGCCACAGAGACCTCTGCAGGCCCCTTTCTTGGCCTGAGGCCGGCTGTGCCAGCCACGACAGCAGCCACTCGCCACATGGAGCCTTTGACAATGAAATAAAGTGTGAAGTTCAGTTCTGCTGTCATACGAGCTACATTTTTAAAGCCAGTGGCTACCATATGGGACAGGAGGGGTCTAGAATGTTGCCATCTTTGCAAAGAGTTTAACAGACAGGTCTGGTCTGGAGAGATCGATTACATTATGCTTGCCTCTGTTTCCCTTTCTCTAAAAAGGGGGCTCCTCCCCTATCTTTCCCAGGGTGTAAGAGAAAGAAAAGATTCCACCAAGAGTGACATTTCTGGCTCACCCTTAGAGGCCCCCTGCACCTGCTGGTGGGAGGAGGCGGTCCCGGTTGGCGGGGGCAGCACCCATGCCTGCCCCAGAACCCAAGGATGGTTCTTCTTCCTCCTGGTTGGCTGCCAGAGCTAGACTCCCCAGGGTAATGAGGAGTCCTTAGTAGTTAGCTTAGTAATCACAAATATAGTATGGAAAACAAACTCGTAAAAGCCCCAGCAACTCCCCTTCAAAGAAATCGACACCAAACAAAACCAACTACGCCCTAAAAGGTACAGTTAACGCATCACGAAGGCAGAGGTAGGAACGAGCACAGACTGGACTGACTCACAGAGGAAAGGTAACTGAACTTACTCCTTCCCCAGACCTCCCCAGCGCACGTAAGAGGTGGTCATGTTTTCCAGGAAGGAATGGAAAAAACACGAGAGATAAAGCAAGCCCGGGGGCAGGGGATCTCCACCTGCGGTTCTGGGAACAGCAGCATGGGGGCAGGGATGGACAGTCCGTGAGGAGGGCAGGGTCCTGCGGTCACCGCGTCCAGTCCCTACATTAGGCCAATGCACAGATGCAAGGTGGCAAGCTGGGTTACCGGGAGCCATTACTCAGTGGGGACAGTCACTGTCTGGGAAGATGAGAAAGGGCTGGAGACGGATGGTGGTGATGCCTGTCAAGGTACTTAATGCCACTGAACTGCACACTTAAAAAGGGTCAAAGGGGTCCATTCCGTGTTATGTAGGTTTTGCTGCAAAAAAGACAAAAAAGAAAGCGCAGGGTCTGAATTCCACCCTGGATGAACGGAGGCAGGCAATCTTGGAAGCGGGCCTCCGAATCTGCACTGGAGTCCACGGACCCCAGGGGACTCCGCTCTCCGCTGGGGATGCCTGACGGAGGGGAAGGCTACAAGACGGACAAGCACGACGGCTCACTTCCTAACAGGTTCGGAGCACAGGTGTGCCCAGGCAGGGGGCGGGAGGCGGGCTCGCTCTAGAGAAAGAAAAAGTGACGGTTGGCTACAATGTCCATATACTGACCGTCCACTTCGGGACGCCTGCGGGAGGGGAAGGATGCTCTAAGGACTCCGTGAGGGCACTGGGGGCAAACCAGAGTCCGCAGCCCAATTTTTCTTACTCTAAAATGAACCCTACCCCAGAAAGGCAAGGGGCAAAGAGGTTCTCAAAGCCAGGTCCACGAAACCCTTGCCGCACATTCCCCCAGGGTGCTCGACACAAATACAGATTCCCAGGCCCCTCCCCAGACCTACAGGCCGACCTATGGGGGGGGGGAGCCCGAGGATCCAGATACCGGCAGGCACCCCGGACCGCTGTGAGCTCCAGTCTGAAACCCCTTTTAGTGAGTCAAGAGGGATGAGGCAAAGGGGACATGAGGGAAGTCCGCAGCTTTGCCAGGGTCCCGCGTCTATCTGTGAGCCCCCCCATTTGGCCCTGGAAAGCCCGACATCTTGCAGGCTGGGCCCTTTCCTCACTCTGGGCCCGTGTCCCCGTGTTGTGGAAAGAGCGAACGGACCCATCCCTGCTGCGGGTCGCCGGTCAGGACTCTCTGCCTGCGTCAGACCTCCTGCACGGGGCCGGCTGGGCTCTTTGGATTCTGGCTGGGGCCGAAGGGCTGGGTATCTCTCCCGGAGCCAACTGAGCAGCTCTGGGCCCGAGCGGCCTTGCTCCCAGCTGCCTCTGGCTGATTGGAAACCAGCGTGTCAAAGACGCCAGGGAGAGAGCCCCGTGACACCTGGCATCGCAGCCCCCGCCCGGTGCCCAGGTGGCCCTCAGGGAATGGTCAGCTGATGAAGGCGACCGGAGGGAGAAGCAATGGTCCTGGGGCAGACCGCATGGCTTCTGGGAACAGCCACCAACTGCAACCTCTGTAACTGCTTCAGGCCTCAACCCCGTCGCCTTTCCGAAGGGGAGGATGCGGACTACCTTACTGGGGTGGGGGACGACCGACAGGAAGGCAGGTGACAGAGCGCCCAGCTCCTGGGCGGCCCTCGGTCAACACTTCTTCCTCATGAAAAGGACCTTCCCCAACAGAAAGACACCTTCTTCCCTGCCTGGGTGCACAGGACTTCAAAGTCAGCAGCACACTGGTGAGCAGAGCCACGCGGGCACAGGAAGAAAGCAGACAGGAACTCGCAGCTGCTGTTCCTACGTCTCTCCGGGCCCCTGGGGAGAGCTTTCTGAAGCTTCTGGACAATTAAAAGGTACCGAACACACTCCATGCCTGTGATAAAGTTACAGCCCCAACGAGCTGGGCGCCCGTGCCAGTCTCCGGACCCAGGCAGCTACAAAAGAGGAGGCTGTCGGCACCTGCAGTCAGGCCACCAGGTGGTGGGCGTCCCCCCCCCACCGAGCGGTCCCCAAGGCCCGGCACACAGAGGGAGGGTGCCCACCGAGGGGCGTCCCGCCTGACACCACCAGCTAACCTTGGCCGTAGCCCCCAGGGCGTGGCGGCACCCAGCTCGGGGCAGGACTCGCCAATCTGCCCATCTTACCTTTCTGGCTGGTCATTCCTTCCACATTCGGGGCTGCGCCCGCACCTCTTGGACTAATGCCACTAGTCAGGGGCTCTGAGGAACCGCCACAACCCGTGTCTTCTAGCTGGCCTCTCCTGAAGGCGTCTAAACAGCAGACCAGAGAAAGCACGAAGTCCCCACCTTCACGGTGGCTGCCCCAAGGGGCAGAGAAGGGGTGGTCCTTTTGAATGGGAGTCATTCCTGCCTCCCCCCCTCCGGGACAGGCGCTCCTCTGACACGCTCAGCGTGAAATGCATTTGTGGGGTGTAAATTCATAAAAAAATAACGACACACGCAGGCACGCACACGCGCACACACACACACCTTGTAAACACGGCTTGCTATCCTCTCTGGAGTGTTTATAGCCCTTGGTGACTCACAGCAAACACGGCATCCCCATAGTGGCTGCTCTGGCCGGCTTTAATGATATGTCGGCTGCGCTTATCTGCTGGGGCGAAAATCTGTGTAAACAGCCGTGTACCTGATTTTCCACTTTTGTCAGCTGGCTGTTGTGTGGGTGAGCGGGGGCTCGGTCCAGGCTCGCGCTTGCTGTTTTCCTTGAACCATGCACTCAGGTGACTTCGCTCTAAGATGACTAAGAGCGAAGTAAGCTGCTTTCAGGATGGCTGGAGGGTCCTGGCAAGTCCTCCAGTTAACTCGAGGGGAATATCACAGAGAACACAGGGTGTGCATAATGACGGACGCCTTATGGAAATTTCCTAATTATTTAGAAGGCCAGAGAAGCAGCCACCAGTCCTACAGAATCAGCCAATCAATCTCATCAAGCTCCAATAGCTCAAACTTCAAAAAAAATTTTTTTAAATTTTACACCGACACAGACACAATCAATCTCTTTGGACTCTGGAGAAATGGGAACCCTCCTCCCTCTTACAGTCCTGGCAGCACTGGACTCCATGAGTAGGAAGGGGGCTAACCACACGGATTCCTGTCCAACTACTCTGCAGTGGGTAGGATGATCCCATTTTATAGATGGGTAAACTGAGGATTGGGACGTTCAATAACTTGCTTAGCGACACACAGCTCGTAAGCAGGAGATCTGGCCGATCAAACCTGGGGGTTTTTGATTCCAAGGCTGGTGCCCTGAACTCTGCCATGGCAAAAGGAAAGTACAAGCCCTCTCCTTGAGCAGTCACGCACGGTGAGGGTGCTGGGCCACAGGGGAACCCGATCAGAATTGTTTTCAAGAGCGGGGACTTTCACTCCCACTCAGCTGTCCCGGCTGTGTCTGTCCCACTCGGCGGGGGCAAGGACGTCCGCAGGAAACCCTGGTAGTCCTACTGGCTGGCTTTCTAAGAGTGTCCCCAGTTCCAATGGGGAGATTTAATCTCACTTGCAACCCTGCGGAAACCCTTTCCAGAAGGGGATAACAGGAGGCCAACCTATTGCTAAAGTTGCTAAAGACACACAGATAAGCAAATGCCTGATTTGCTTAAAACAAGGAATGTCAAGGAGAGGACAACCACCCCCTCCTTCTTTCTAAAGGTAAAAATGTAAAGAGAAAATGGACTGTCACGGGGGTCTATGTTTTAGAGATCAATACAAGGTGTTTCCCTCAAGGTGCTGGGAGGGCTACAATCTGGGACCCCACAACCAAGTCCTCGTTGAGATACCCCCCCCCCCAGCTGCGTGATCCCGGGCACCCGGTTTCTCCTCCGGGACTGGCAATGGCACCTCCCTGCTGGGGTCCTTGGAGGACTGATTAAGACAACGCATCGCATTTGGTTCGCACCATGCCGGGCCCCTGGGAGGGTACAGCAGAGCACTGAGAGCCAGCACACAGATCCACAGGGGCCTGGTGCCCTGGGCCAGGAGGCTTTGTGTGAGGGGCTCGAGGAAGTAAGAATCCCAATGACTAAGAGAAAAGGTTGAGGTTCAAGAGGCTTCATTAGGTCCTGGGACTTTATAAGAGTTAAGCGTTAAGAGAAAAGCTTCAGGAGGCATGGCATCTGAACTGGGTCCACAAGCCTGGGACCCCAGGGTGGGTCCCATGGGACAGATAGAGTGCCCGGACTCCGAAGATCCGAACTGACCAACAACTTTTCAACAATGACTTGGTGCCCTTGCCTTACGGACGCCGCACCCGTGCAGCTCACTTCATTCTCTCTGGCCCCAACACCCCAAGACGGACGGACCAGCGCCCGCTCCCATCGCTCTAACTCCTCACCTGGCTTTACTTTCCTGTACAGCCCTCCCGTCTCCTGACACATCCTGTGTGGACTTGCCTGCTGGAAATCTCCTCCCACAGATAAGAAGCTCCATGGAAACAGGGGCTGCAGCTGTCCCCTGCGCTACTATAGATCCCTGGCAGCCACCGTGGTGCCTGGCAAGGTAGTGGCTCAAGAAATGTGATGGAATGAAGGCATGTGCCGAAGAAGGCTCAGGGAGCACCTGCTTTACTCTGGGGCAGGGAGGGGGTCCTGGATGATCTCCCCTCGGGTAGAGTTAGTCCTGCCACGCACCATCAGGGAAACTGAGTGACTGAGTATCTCAAGGTCACACAGCTTTGAGGCAGAACCAGGTGCAGACTGAGCACGTGTCTAATTTCTGCATCTCTGGCTCGGGTCCTTAGCCTGTGCACAAAGAATGGACACCTTCCCTGGAAGGGGCCCCACCCTGGGGGCCCAAGCTGTCACCAGCACAGAGTCCATCACTCTGCAGGTCTCAGGATCCCCTCCGTGAGTAATGTCCAAGTGTCCGGCTTCCACCCTGCCAAGCCAGCGGCACCCCCATCCTTCCCTCTTCCCTGTACCTCTGAAGGTGCCAATTCCCAGACTGTGTCACCCAGCAGGGTCCTCACTGTTCCGCTCCCTCAACCAAACATCACATTCAGCTGGGGGCCGATGTGCTGAGATCCTGGGACGAGCCCCCTCACAGCCTGGCTGAAATGTTTATTTCAACAATAATTTCAGCTTGGGGTTCTGAGCCAGAAGAGCTTCTCATCTAACATCCAAAGGTTCGAGAATCCATGTCCACGACAGGCTGACCTCAACACCCAGCCACCACGAAAGTTCTTAGAAACTGCATTTGATCTTTAAGAACTGGAGAGCAGAAGGGGGGGTGAAGGGCGGCTGGTGGGGTGGAGAGGTACTCCAGACTTGACTGGTGTAGCTGCTGCCTTGATCTTCATTCACGCCCGGGATACCAACCGTCAATCAGGAGATTTCCACTGCTCTTCTGCCCTAAAGGGACACCAGGAGGGCTATCGGAATAACAAGCACCCCCCAAGGCCTTGGAGACAGGCGGTTCTCAGCTACACCATGTCATTAGGATATTGTTATTATGAATACACAAATGGAGTCTAAGTAGACACAAAGTAAACAGATCTCTCTCCACCCAGCCATCTCCTCCATGTTTACATAATAACAACCCACTGGCACAAGAGTCAAGACCAATCTCATCTCCACACAGTTCAGGAGGGCAGAGATGGAACAGATAGCATCATATCCCAATGGGACACCGAGTCAGCGGGGCCCTGACGGGTGCCCCACCACGGAAGCTGATAACTAACTTTTATGAAACATCAACTATGAACAAGGCAAGGTGATTTGAAGACGCTAGCTTTGGAATGATCAAAATGTTGGGTGGCACTAGTTATTATCAGCACTTTTTGGATGGGTAAAATGAGTCTCAAAAAGATTAAGCAACTTGCCCAAGCTCTCCTACTTGCTTGTTCTTCGCATCTGGGCTCTTGTTTTGCTCTTGTTTTACACCAAGCTGTCTTGGCCTCTAACTGCTCTGTGCAGCTGGGAAGGAGGTGGGACGGTCTCCAGCAGGCCCAGCCCCAGCCCCAGGGCAAATGGTCCAAGGTCCCAAGCTCCTTCCAGGGCTCAGTGTCCCTTCTCTAGACCCTTGGTGACCCAAGACGTCCACGGCACCAGGACACCAGCACCAGCTCAGCTCATCACCGCCAACTGGCCCGTGGTCCCAGCTCCTGCGGCTATGCCTGTGGTTGTCAGGATCCTGTCTCCTTGGGAGACCAAGGCAGGCAACCTGGAATTAGGGGGCATTGGTGCTGGCTTTTTCTCATAGGAAAGAAATAATTATTAGGTAAATAAGCCTGGTGTTTCCCAGCTGGTTAAGCTTGCTGTCTAGGAGAGGCATTCTGGTGTTAACCGACAGAGAATATTTGAAATTGCGGGACCCTGGGCAAGTTGCTCAAACTCTGGTGTTTTCTGTCTTTATCTTCACGAAGATAACACAGCTTCCCTCCCAGAGCTGTGATAAAATTTTAAGGACACGCGCCACGTAAATTACGGGAACACAATAGGTATCCAAGAAATAATGAATAACCATGTTGTACGCCCCCTTCCCCTCTTTTTCCTGGAAAAAGTATTCCAACTTCACACTGATGAGGACAGACACTTCTTGGAAGCCGCTCTAAAGTCAAGGGGATCCAGGGGGTTCTCTGGGCAAACCCACCCCCCACCCCCAAAAGACGTAACTTGCGAGGGCGGGGGGCAGTTTAGACCGGAACAGAATGGAAGGGGCGCACGCACTCGGAATATTTTAACATTAAAACGCGGTCCTCAGTTTGGGGCAGATTAGCCAATGATACACAATCAGACCCTCGCATTGTGTCTGCACCGCCTCGATTTCTTTCTGCATTAGTCCAAGTGGAAGAGAAACCTCTCCTCTCCCAGCAAAAGCGGGCCATCATGTTCCGCTCAAAGAGGCTGCGGTAAAGCAGGGCTCTCCTGGCACTTTACGGGGCTGCCAGGTGGGTTACAGGTGCGGCGGGAGAGGGGCCGCCCCAACTTCGTGCCGGGCTGGCCCCTTTCCCACGCCTCCCAGGGCAGGTCCGGGGCGCCCCGGCATCTCACAACTCCGGCAGGCGTGGCCTTGACCTGCCCCTGCAGCTCGCTCTGGGGGCTCGGCCGGAAAGCGGCGAGCGCCGGAGCCCCCCGCCCGCGAGCCGAAGAACTCCGCGTCCCGCGCGACTCCCCCTGGCCCCCTCCCGGCGCCCGGGGCGCGGCGCGCGGCGAGAACTTTGCCACCGGCGCTCGGCGATCCGGCCGGGAGCGCCCCCGCGTGCCCGGCCCCGGCGGCTCCCCGGGCCTGCGGCCGCGCCGCCCTCCCCGCCCCGCGCGCACCTACCCGGCTGGCTGCAGTCGCCATCCGCTCGAACGGAGGGCGCCCCGGCGCGGGGCCGATCGGCCGGCCCCCCGGCGTCCGCGCCCGGCTCGCAGGCTGCAGGCCCCCGGGGGCGCGCCGGCCCGGCCCCCGCCCCGCAGGAAGGCGCCGGCTCGCCCTGCGCCGCCAGCTGGCGGACGCGCTCCCAGGTGCCCGAGTCGGCCGCCCGCATGCCGCGTGCCCGGGGGGCGCTGCCGCGGCGGCGCGGGGGGCTCCGACGACGGGCGCGGGGCTCACAGCCTCCCGGGCCGCCGCCGCATCGGGGCGCAGCCGAGCGCCGCCCCCGCCGCCCGCCGGCCGCCCGCGCGCGCCGGACCGGGGCTCTCCGTCCGGCCGACGCGGGGCCGTCCGCGGCCGCCGCACGCGAGGAATTCGGCCGCCGGCCTCTCACGTGGGAACGACTCTCACTCCCGCGGCTCCTCCTCCCGCTCCTTCCGGGCTGGCGAGGGCCCGCCGCTCGCCCCGCCCCGCCCCGCGCCCCGCCCCCCCCCCCGGCTCCGCCCCCGGCCCCTCGGCGGCGCCGGGACTCGCCCCACGGCCTCCAGGAGCGCTTCGTCCCCATTCTGGGGACGCTCGGCGCATCCCCAACATGGTCATTTCTGGAGAGACTGCGGGTCAGAAAGACGGACAGTGGCGCAGGGTTCGGAAGGGACTGGCCTGCACCCAGGTCTTTGAAAGCCCCAAGTGAGTGCATCTGGGGGAAGGCCGCCTGGTACCCCAATTTGCATACGTCTCCACTCTTCTGACATCCTTGTGACAGCGCTGCCGGAGACCTGAAGTCCCAATCAATGGCCAGGAGAGGGCAGAAAGAATGGAGCGGGAACCTGGCGGTAGCCTTGGGACATTTCCTTTGCTCATCTGTACTGTGTGACGAGGCGTTCTTCAAGTCAATATAATACTGAGCACATTCACTGGGCCGGGGGTTGGCGAGGTGGGCGTGGGGGTGGGGGTGGGGGTCCGACATGGTCCACATCCCTAAGCAGACTGTGATCTGGTGGGGTGCCCTATGTCTACATCTCACTTCCTTGAGCCTCAGTTACCTCATCTATAAAATGAGGCATCAGTGATTCCCACCCGGTCCACCATCAGAGATGCTTCTGAAGACTCCTCAGCCACAATCATGTGGCAGGTGAGGGGACTCCCAGGGAAGGCCAGGCTTGGACCCCAGGAGTGGGTGGGGGGCCAGTTAGTTCTCCAGCTAAGCCTGGTCCGAGGTGGCATCTTGGGTCTGCAAACCCAAACCTGAGCGCTGGAGTGGGTGCTCCAGTGGCTTGTGGAGCTCACTGTAAAATGAATTTACAGCCCCAAGCCCTCTTTGATCTGAGGATTATGATGCTCTTTAGAAGGACTAATTATCTCCCCGCAGCCCCAGGAAGCAAGTCCGGTTTCCCCCCTAGTGTAGACAAGGGGAGCCTCGGAGGCAGCATAGCCAGGTGAGAACTCACACCTTCCAGGGATGTCCCCAGCCTCCCCTTCCAGGCAGCACCGGGCCTGGCTCTGTAACCTCTGGTTCCCAGGCCTGAGCCCTGGGAATTTCTAGGTCACTGGCATATGGCTCTCCATCAAGCTGTGGGAAATAAATGACTTCCCTCCACCCAGCCCCAAGTGTCTAAAACTGTTCACAGGTGACTTTCCCGTCTGTGGGCGAGGAGCCCCATCCCTTTGCAAGCACTGTGGTCTGGACACCATCCATCATGGCCTTGCCAGCTTCTACCTTCCCCTTTCCTCACCCTCCCAATAATGGGAAAACTAGCCCAGCTGTAGAGGTCCACAGGGCTGTCTCAGACCCCTTCCCCTCTCTGGGACCTGAACTGCTCAGTGGAAAGCTGACCAGTAACACCGAAGGAAAGCTGGCCAGTAACACCCAGCCGAGGAAGAAAACCACCCATGGGGTTAAACACCCACACGACACTGAAGGGAGGAAACTGATCTCAGACCAAGTGATAGGAGATGCTGGAAAACCCTCAATTCTTTTGCCTTTTCTGGGATAACAGGCAAAACAGAACAAAAGAACAATTGCCCTGAGCCACCCCAGGGGAGAAGCTGGGAATGCCTTCACGTTCTGGAGACACCCAGCACAGATTGTCTGTTCCAAACGTCTTCAGGGACCCAACTGAGGACATAAATGAGTGAGGTGGGCTGTGTTGGGCTCCCTGTGGTTTTTTTCTTTAGGGCATTTAGGTTGTATTCTTTGGCTTAGACACGCTTTGCATAATAAGCAGGTAAGAAGGTGCTTCCGCAAAGAAACATGCTCTTTTCCATATTCCTCGAAGTACATGGAACTCTTAGTCTATCTTTCCACTTTTGATAGAGACGTGAAATTTTCTCTTAATTCCATGACATGAAAACAGCAGCACAAGCATGAATACCTAGCACTTGCCACTTGGATTCGGTGTCAGCAAGACTTTAGGGAGTGGTGAGGACTGTGGCAAATAAGAAGAGGTAGATGGCTATAATGCAGGAATGTGCCTCCAGGGTCACTAGAGGTTCGTTCGTTCTTGTTCTTTCTTTCCTTTTTTTTTTTTTTTTAAGCTACTAGGAATATGGACTTTTAGGGGTTATCTAAGTTCAAAATGTTGACAACTCTTTGACATGAAGAGGAAAGGGGAGAGGGAGAAGGAGAGAAAGCAGAAAGAACAATAGAGTAAACAGATCTAGAAGTTTCTATGTAGCCCACTGGCCACCAGTGCTCATTTCACTGCTAGTCTTACTGGTCCCCCTGCAACCTCTCAGAGGTCTGCACATAATCAAATAATCCAAGCCATTTTTCAAACCCACAGCCCTGGGGGATGTCTGCTGTTGTCCTTGTGTGTGTGCACACATGTGCATGTATGTGTGTGTGTGTGTGTGTGTGTGTGTGTGTGTGTGTATGTGAGAGAGAGGGAGAGAGTGTTCCCCATTCTCAGGACCAGGACTTCAGATGGCAGCTGGACCCACCTTCCATCAGTTTCTGGGGTTCTCCAACTGCCCAGGCCTCCCCCAGTTAGTGTTGCCTCTCAGTGCCTCCTCCCAACTCTGTTAGCAGGCAAAGCTCCGAGAGCCGCGGCAGCCTGCAGGCTTCCAGAAAAAACCATCTGCCTTGGGTGGGAGGCATTGCTTCCTTGTGGGATGTCTCTCATTAAAAGGATACCCTGAACCCGGGAGAGTTTCTGCTCAGTTCTGCAACAGGAGATCCAGGAGCCAAGTGACAAACCATTTTCTGCCCTGAGCACCCAGGCCCTCTAGGAATAACTCCAGGGTGGTTTTGATTGGAGGCTCCAAGACAGGGCCAGCTTCTGAGTGCTCAACCTGGGTAGAAGGGTCCTGAGCTTGGGTTAATGCTCTGCTGTCATTGCCTCAAAATTCTTAATTATTTTTGAACTAGGAGCCTCGCACGTTCATTTTGCATTGGGATCTGCAAATTATGTGGCTGGTTCTCCTCCCAGAAGATCTTCCCAACCTCTCTGGGGGATGCTGGGGATTGATGTTGGAGACAGCTGGGCCTGTGATTTGGCTCATCTGTCCTTCTCCAGGGTATGCTGTGTCCGGCCTCTGCAAGGCAGCAGGAAGGGAGGAATTGGGGGGGTGGGCAGGGCAGCAGGAACTATCCCCAACCATTCCTCCAGACAACTAATTAAGGAGCAATGGCAGAGTGGGAAATTGGGTGGGGGGGATGGCAGTCAGCCAGAGGGTGGGAGGAGGATGGCTCTGGTTCTGAGCTCTGAGGCCAGATGGTGTCCCCATGACCCTGACCTCAGGATGCCAATGGGGTGCCACCAAGAAAACACAAAGGACACTGGGGACAGGGGTGGTAGGGATCAATGCAATTCCCATTCACAGTATCGCTTGGCTTTCGGGGAAACTTCCTTTAGAATCCTGGAGAAAAGGATAAGATAATTGGGCTTCAAGAACAAAACCCTGAAACATTATATTAAAGGACCTCGCTATATTTGATATGTGCTCAAAGTGGAATATTTGAACCCCCTGGAATTTTTCAGGGTCCCCCCCCCACTGGCTATGCTTTTAGTATTTGTAGAAGAGATTTTACTAAGATCTTCCAGCCCACATTACTATAGGCTCTCTAAACACCGAAACTAAAACAAAGGAGCAATTCTAGATTCCTAGGAATCTACACACTTTTGTCTGTGACCCCTTTGGGACCTCCTGGCAACACTTCCCAGGAGTCTGGAGACCTCAGTGGCAATGCCAGGTCCCCACTGCTTGTGTGTGACTCTGGAAAAGGGTCTTTCAGTCTAAGCCCCTCACCGGCAAAGACAAAATGAAGGGCTCATGGAGGTGGAAGCACTTTTCTAGTTGAGCCCTCTATGATTGAATTCATCTTTTCTGTCCTTCTCATGGTGGCCATGTGTGTATGCTTTGTGTGTGTCATAAGCAGTGACAGCAAATGTATTCGTTATTCATTGCTAAGTAACAAATCACCGCCAAAACTTAGCAGCTTAGAACGTCCAGTGTTTATTATCTCTCAGTTTCTGTGGGTTAGGAATCCAGGCGTGGCTGAGCCGGGGGCCTGTGGCTCAAGGTCTCCAACAGGCTGCCATCAATGTGTCCTTTGGGGCTACAGTCAGCTCAAAGCTCTCTTTGGGGAAGGTCTACTTGCAAGCTCACCCCTGTGGCTCTGGCAAGATTCAGTTCCTCGTTGGCTGTTGGCCGGAGGCTGCCCCCCAATTCCTTGCCACAATAGAGCTCTTCTCACAAGATGGTGGCTTGCTTCCCAGACAAGGCTCCAAGAAAGAGCAAGACGGGGTGTGCGCAAGATGGACGCCACCGTCTCTTTGTAACCTGATCTCAGAAATGATATCCATCACCTTTCCCCTGGTCATCAGAAGTGAGTCACTGGGTCCTGTCCTCCCTCGATGGGAGAGGTTAGAAGAAGGTGTGAATACCACTAGATTACTGGAGGCTGCCCCACTGCAGGAGGCGAGGGACGCAGGACTCAAATCCTGGCTCTGGCACACACTAGTGTATGATCTTGGACAAAGGATTTTGCCTCTGGAAGCCTCAGGTTCTTCATTTGTAAAATGGAGAGGATCGTGGCTACTACCTTGGAGGGCTATGGTGGGGGTTTTAATGACAAAACACACACGTGAAGCTCTGAATCATCCCTGGCACAGGGTAAACCCTCAAAAAATGGGATTGGGGGACATTGCTGGAGGGATGCGCCCATTGCTTCAAAGTCAGAGGAGCACTCCCTGTTATTTCCATGGAGATCTGCAGCCTTATGATTTGGAAGGTCTTTGGCAGGCCCTGGGTTGCCTTTGTGACCATGGCCACCAGCAGGGATGGTGCTGGTCTTCCCTTGGCCATCCCAGTAGGACTCAGAGGCACAGGTGCAGCAGGAGGATTAGACAGGATTTTCCTCCAAATCTATTTAGACCTTTGCCCTATGGGGACAGAGGATTTTACCCCAGATCCATCCTGCCATCTGGCCTGGTGAGGCCTTCCTGGCTGGACACTTTTGTGTGCCTGTCATGGGCTCATTGGTACCGTTTGACAATCTTCCCGGGGCCCCAAATGACCTGGCAGAGATCCTGATCCCCTCTGGGGGCTTCCAAAGGGCCTGCTCTGGAGGCCAAGGCTTAGCTCAGTCCTCGGGCAAAGCTGGGCATTGAAGCACTTTTACAAAGGGCAGCTGGTCTCCTCGTCTTGCCTGGAGGACTGTCTTGGGTCCCAAACTAGATTCTTAGCTGCAACAAAAGGAAATAGCCCATATCCAGGGATCATATTTCCACCCATCTCCTCTAAGTCCCTTTCTGGGGAGTTCATGTCAAGGAAGGACGTTTCCACAGGAAGTTCAATGTTGCCACTTATTCAGAATAAAAACAATAACATCAAAATACCATGACTTACAATAATAACGCTGGCGAACATTGGCCTAGCACTTACTATATGTGTTCTAAGAACTTTACACATCCATCTAACCCTCCCAACAGCCCTGAGAAATGCAGGTATACTCTACACACTATTATCAGCCCACTTAAAAATGAGAAGACAGACACAGAGAAGACAAGTCACTTATCTAAAGACACACAGCCCATGAGTGATGCAAGTAGAGCTACGTAGCCTGATCGCAGACTCCAAGCTCACAGGCATCACGCTCCTTTGGCAACAGGTGCTATCTGTAGGGCACTCACTTCCCTCCAGGGGCTTCTCTTTCTTATTCATTCAACTCTCCAAACCACCCTATCTCCATGCCCCAGATGAGAAAATTGAGGTTTACGGAGACAAAGGCACTTATCCAAGATATGTGCCTGGTAATGCAGGGTCGGAAGTCTAAATCTCAGAATTGAGGGGTGTTATCTGGGGAGATGCCTCCCATGTCCGAGTTAGAGAAAATGCCTGCCTGTGGGCCCCGTGGAATAGCTGGGTGGGGTGGGTCCTCTGCTGCCCCCGGTGGCCACTAGCAGTACTTCACCTCCAGCTGGTTCAATGGCAAGTTTGACCCAGGGCTTGGTGGCTACTGGGAATGGGGCTGGCCTCCACCACCGCAATTTTCAGACCCTGTCTCTCCACTTCCTGTGTGTGACTCAAGGGACACAGAGGGCCATGGGCCAGTCAGTGCCTGAGATAAGAATAACATGTACTCTTTAATGAGCACTTCTGTCTTTGTGCCAGGAAGTCTTCTCCTAGATACTTGCTACTCCTAAGGGTTTTTAAAAATTTAATCTCAATCAATTAACATATCATGTATTCCTAGTTTCAGAGGTAGAGTTTAGTGATTCGTCAGTTGCATATAACACCCAGTGCTCATTACGACAAGTGCCCTCCTCAACGCCCATCACTCGTCACCCAGTTACCCCATCCCTCCCGCCACCTTCTGCCCCTCTAGCAACCCTCAGCTTGTTTCCTGTGGCTAAGAGTCTCTTATGGTTTGTCTCCCTCTCTGCTTTCATCTTATTTTATGTTTTCCTCCCTTCCTCTATGCTCCTCTGTTTTGATTCTTAAATTCCACATATGAATGAAATCATATGATATTGATCTTTCCCTGATTGACTTATTTCGCTTAGCATAATACCCTCTAGTTCCATCCACGTCATTGCGAATGGTAAGATTTCATTTTTTGATGGCTGGGTAATATTCCAGTGTGTGTGTGTGTGTGTGTGTGTGTGTGTGTTTACCACATCTTCTTTATCCATTCATCTGTCAATGGACATCTGGGCTCTTTCCACAGTTTGGCTATTGTAGACATTGCTGACATAAACACTGGGGTGCAGGTGTCTCTTCCAATCACTATATTTGTATCCTTTGGGTAACTACATTGTTACTTAAATGTTATTTAATTTACCAATGCATAGACCATCATTGTTAAGGGTTATTAGTAATATTGGACAGAGCACTTTCCACATATTAGCTCAGTACAATCCCCACAACACTATATAAATAATGTCCTTATCCTCACTTTATCCATGAGGAAACCAAGAAACAGAGAGGTTTAATAGACTGCCTGAAGTCACACAGTACCACACGGCAGAGCCAGGATTCAGACATGGGCAATTCTGGCTCTAGAGAGTCTGCTCTCATAACTTTTATGTTGTTACTGTAATTATTATTATTATTATTGCTATTATTGTTTCACAGTTGAAGAAACCAAGAGCTTAGAGGGGAAAGAGGATTTGTCTAAGATCGCACAACTGGTCAACTCAGACCTAGAACTTAAACCAGGCCTGTTTTCCTACCCGTTGACCCAACAAGTACTGATTATGTACCAACTAGGTGCCAGGCACTGCCCTGGGCTCTGGAGGTGAACCCTGTGTGGTCAAGCCTGCCGCCGGCACCTGCAGTGATGCCATTCCTCTTTCCACTTCATGTCCATGGCCATTACCTGCAGAGCCTCCATCCAGGGACGTGGGAGGTAAAACCGATTCGACTGGGGAGGGGGTCTTGTGAGGGGCTGTGGCATGGAGTTCTGCACCTTTCTTACTGCAGCTGCCCTGTACTTAGCAGTGAAATTGAGCAAGTCAGGCCACCTGGGGCCTCAGTTTTCCCGCCTGTGAAATGGGGTTAGTAGGAGTACTTGCCTGTTCCCCAAGACCGTTCTGTGATGGACAAAGGAGACTCTAGGTGGGGAAGCCCACGGAGCTGCAGAGAGGGCAGATGGAAGACAGCTGGGCTCTGGGGCTGGTTCAGTGAAGGACCCATTTGCTCCTTTGCTTGTTCATTTTATTTGGTCAGTCCTCACACGGCATCTGCCATGAACCCACTCCTATCCTAGATGCAATGGGAAGAGGCCACAGGACCCCAGTGTGTAGGAAGCCGAAACCCCACTTGGATGTTCAGATGAGATAGGAGGACTGCCAGCAGATTCTAACTCTCTATGCCATAGGCGCCTTGGCACTGGGGCTGGGACGGGCCTCTGCCACCCACCTCCCCAAGGAAACGAAAGGATCCCCAAGACAAGCCTGGTGAACCACTTCCAGATTCTCATGTGCAGGCCAGAGATGCTGGCCTGTCCTGCCCCTTTAAGGCTTAAAGTGCCCATCTCTCCTACAGCGATTTAGCCTCCCGGTGGCTAAAAGCAAGTTTGAACCATGGGGTAAGGGCCCCGTGCAAAGCCTGGACGTTTTATGTGAAGACCTCTAAGCTATGGAAGAAGAGGAATTAGGCGTCCCAACACTAAGGGATACTTGTTCAAAGACAAAAGCTGGCTCCTCCTTCTAAGAAAAACTGAAGCCCAGAGAAGCTCAGACACTTGCCCGGGTGCACACAGCAAATCAGGGGCTTAGGCAGACTGACTTCACTCAGTCCTAGAGCAGTGATTCTCCAAGTGTGACCCCCAGACCGGCAGCATCAGCACCATCCCTGAGCATTTATGAGAGACACAAATTCTCTACCCGAACCCCGATCTCCTGAGTCACAGGCTCAAGGGTGGGGCCTGATAGTCTGTGTCTAAACAGCCCTCCAGATGCCCCTTTTGATGATAAACTTGAGGGTCACAGCCGAGCCCAGAGGAAGGGCTGCTAGATCTTCATGTCCTTCTGAGGGGGGGAGGAATGAGGCAGTGGAGCATAGCAAGGTCACTTTCTCAGTGACTGTGGCGTCATAGTTACATAACCACCCCTCCCCCACCCTGATGGATTTTTGCACCCAGACTCCAAACTCCAGGGCCCTCCCTTGTCAGGAGGCCACCTGCCTGGGCTCCAGGAGACCTGTCTGCACACGCCCGAGGCTGCTTTACCTGCTTGTCCGCCTGCCTGCCCGCCCACCAGAACCTAGGCACGTCAGCCCAAGCACCTCCTGGCTTCTCCCACTCTGAATGGCAGAGCAGGCCCGGCCTCCATCACCACCACCCAAGCAGATCTGGGGTTTCTGGAGCTGTAAGTGCCCCCAGCAAGGCCAGGAACAGGCCTGACTTTGCCCCAAGCTTCTCTGGTGTGGGCCAAGCCCAGGGAGGAACGCAGAATGTTCTTCACTCTGGACATCAAGAAATAACTTTAGGCCCTGGTCTCAGGTTCTCAGGGCAGAGATCTGCAATGGCCTCTAGTCCCAGTGGGACTAATTAGAATTTGTTCTGAGTTCTTCTTTTCCCAGAACTGCCCTTTAAATATCTTTGGAACTGGTTTCAGGAGGCAGATACATAGAAAGGACTGGCATCCCGAACTTTTTCAACAAAGCAAACAAGCAAAAAATGTGTTTTGCTAACTGTGAGAGAAGCTGCATTCTGTTTTCTTTTCAAAGACCTGAGCTTTGAAAGTGGAATGCTTCTTCCAGATTAGGGGCCCAGGGGAGGGATTCACAGGTATTCCTGGGGTGAAGGACAAACCCACAGGCTGCTGCATGGGCTTTGTCCAGCCTCCCCTGCAAATTCGAGGAAGGGACAGATCTTGAACTTAAAATACGCCCACAGGGCCAGGCACACAGAAACCGCATGGTCCATTTTGTGGATTCATGAAAAGATCCCGAGTTCTAGCTCGGGGCTTCCCACCTGCCTTGTGTCAAACATAATACGCCAGTCCCTTCCCGTTTCAACTAAGAAAAGTGTCCCATGTCCTAATAAATAACAGTAAGTTCCACTTTCTGTGGGGCCCATGGTAGGATGGGCCCTCTAGAGGCACTGCTGTATTCAATCCCATAACTTCCCTATGAGAAAGGGATACTATTATTATACCCATTTTAAAGCAGAGTAAACTGAGGGTAAGAGAAAGGAGCAGAGATTGCACACAGGTGGCCCTAGAGCCAAATGTGGCCCAGGAATGTATTTTCTTTTCCTAGCACTCTACTGAAAAGGGATTTAAAACACCAGTTGCCAACATTTTATTTTATTTTAAAAATTTTTATGTATTTATTTGACAGACAGAGCACGCACAAACAAACAGAGGGAGCACCAGGCAGAGGGAGAGGCTCAGCAGGAAGCCTGACGTGGGGCTCGATCCCAGGACCCTGTGACTATGACCTGAGCGGAAGGCACATGTTTGACTGACTGAGCCACCCAGGGGTCCCGAGTTGCCAACATTTTAAAATGAGGGAAATTTATAGCAAAAAGCTCAGATACTCAGCTTTCCTTCAGAAAAATCAGGAAGTCTGGTCACAGTGAACCCCTGCTCACCCCCTATGGTAGCAGAGTACTTCCCCATTCCCCCTCCCGCTTCATCCCTACTGCTTGCTTGCTCTAGTCTGACCCCTGACTTCCTCACTCATGTCAGTGCTCTAGGCACGGAGTCTACAACCACTGGTCTTAGGCCACAGTTGATGATAGGTAAAGTCCGTACTTATTCGGAGTCCATCTGTCGGTCTGTCTGTCCCTTACACCTCACCAGTGCCCACTCCTGGGAGATCCCAATGTGGCAGATCAGACGGGGTGGAGATGTTAGTGTTTGTCCCATTGGCTGGGTGACCTTGGGCAGACCCTTTTCCTTCCCAGGGTCTCCCTTCCGTTGATACAATTAGGAGGCCGACAAGATGTCCTATTAGCCTAGCCAAAGCTCCTCGTAGCCACAGAGCCAGTGGGGAAACTGTCCTAGGGACTATAGACAGGCCAGGTGTGGACTGGCTCACCTGAGCCATCCTGTGGGTGTGAGTACCTTCTGGCATGGGGCCCTTGTCATTAACCCGGAGCTTCACCATCAGCAGCAGCAGGGCCAACGGTCTGATCCTTCCCAGGGACAGGAGGGTAGGTTCTGGCCTTGGAAAAGCCTCCAACCACAATAAGCTAAGTGTGCAGAGCAGAGAGCCCATCAGAGACGACACAGACTTTCTGCTCTGAGATGCAGGATGCCTGAGCTGGGAGGTACAGCCAGCTTGTGCCTGCCCAGATCAGCACGAGGACACAGATGCCCCCCGGGGCACTTGGCAAGCCAGTCAGGGCTGGGACTCTGCACCGCCAAGGGATAATGCTCATTTAAGTCCCAAAATCAGAGGGCATTCATTCAACCCCCCTTCTCTTTCTTCATTCTGCAAACATTGGGCATTGGAGGCAGCTGAAGCCCGGAAAGTGGTGAGTGATTACCCAAGGTCACACAGCACACGGGGGCCAGAGTTAGCTGACAGTTCAGGCTTCTTGAGCCTCTCTGTGGAGTACTTCCCATATTCTCTCTCCCTCAGGAATCTAGAACCTTCCAGCTTCTTGAAACGAGACTTCAGAGGGGGGTGGAGTGGCCCATGTGGGCAGCAGGGAGCGCGTGTGGCGGTGCACGGTGCCTAAGACACAAACCATGGGGGAGAGAGTAGGGCACTGCGGGCTTGGGGGTGGTGAGAGTCCCCTGAAGATTCCAGAATGGAAGCTCGGTCTACAGGAAAGTTGGCCAAACTGGCAGCCAGCAGCCCACATTTGGCTCCCAGACATATTTTGTTTTTCCCACAGTGTCTTAAAAAAAATTCACATTAGCTGCCAACATTTAAAAATCAGGGGATTTCACATAAAAGACAGGATTTCTGGTCTCTCTTGAAGAGACTCAAGATCTGGCCAAAGCTGGACCACAGTTGTGCCCGGCAGGGACAGGCGGGAGCGGGGTACACGCCCTCTCATCCGTCATGCGTGAATCCATCACACGTTTCCTTGTCTGCATGACCTCCCCGCATCCAGGCTTGGGGGTTTCACAGGCCTCTCTGTTGCCTCGCGTGCTCAAGTCATCCCTCTCTCATCCTGGTCACTGGTGGTTCTCTCCCTGGGGGCAGAACTGCCCCCCCCCAAGGGACATTTGTATGGAGACATTTCTGGTTGTCACAACTGGGGAGGAGGAAGGCTGCTTTCAGCATCTAGTGTGGGTAGAGACCAGGGATGCTGTTAGACACCCTACAGTGCACAAGAAGCACGAAGAATTGCTCGGCCTCAAATGTGAGGTCAGGAAACCCTGAGCAGAGTCAAGAGACATCAAGAACCCCCAGGCCAAGAACCCGAGCCTGAGAGGGAGGGCCACCCCTGTCAACAGTCATTTGTGATTAGGGGCTGCACATGAATGTTAGAAGGAGTCGAGCAGAGTGAAAGAGAGAGAGAGAGCCAGGCCATGGACAACTCAGAGCCTTGCTGGTAACCAGGAGCTAACTGGCCATAAAGGAGCAAGAGCCCGGGATTTGCTCACTATGCATTTATGAAGCACTGACTGCATACCGAGCATTGTGTTAGAAAAGTGAGAGAAAGCGAGGGTGTGCAAAACACCGTTCCAGCCTTCCAGGTGTGCAAGACGTGGCCCCCCAAGGAGGGAGGGGAATGCAGGGGAAGGGGCTCCTCCAGCCGGGTATATCCACAGAGGCACAGGTGTTCCCTAGGCCTGGTTTTGGAGGGGACACGGAGGAAGGGCAGAGACGGGGGAGGTGGGAGCAGAGGAAGGAGCTCAGGCAAAGGTGTGGTGGCAGCAACAGGCTCAGAGGCGCAAACCTGCGATGAGATGTTTTCTGCCGGTAGGGAGGGGACCTGGCTAGAAGGCGATGGCCAGCTGCTGGCGGAGATGGGAGGGGCAGAGGGTAAGGAGTCTCCCAGTCCAGCTAAGTGGGAGGCAGAGGGCAGAGCCCATGGTGGATCCTTGCAAAGGCAGCGCGGTAGAACTGTGACCCCGGAGAGGTTACTTTTAAATTCTTAGAGCCTTGGTCTCCTCATCTGTTCAACGGGGAGATTAAGAGTAATGACGGCCATCACCTCGAGAACTTAGCAGGTGCCAAGGCGCCAAAGCGCACGTGATGTACGTGATCCTCACAGCAACTCTACGAAGTACCTACTGTTACGAGTTTCACTTTCTAGAAGAGGAAACATCAAGGTACCGGCCAGCAGGTGAGCTCTAACTTTTCTAAGGCTGCTCCTACTAGGTAGTGAGGTGGGATTTGAACCTAGGCAGTGTGGTTCCAGTGGACGTGCTCTCTTACCCCTTCTGCTACTCTGCCTCTCTAGAATCTTCTGAGAGAGCTGTCCTTAAGAACAAATGAAATAAGCAGGGAAGGTGCCCAGTGCGGCGCTGGCACAGAGTGCAGCAGCTGTGACATTTCACACAGAAGCCTGGACCAGGTTCATGGAGCCACGTTCAGTCCACGGCTCCAGTAGAAACGGCACCAGAGACGTTCTGTAGGGGGCACGTGGGTTCTGGGGAGACATGGGGGTACAGGAATGGTGCTCCCCACCTCAGGGGAGAAACAGCTGAGCCAAGTGTCTGGCTCTTTCTGCCTCCTTTGAACCCCTTTCCTTCTATCCCTTCCAACCTGGCTCAGAGGACACTTCCGGAAGTGGTTTGGGACATGCCCGGGCAGAGTAACCATGCCTTCTTCTTTTTTTAAAGATTTTTTTTTTTTTTTTGAAAGAGAGAAAGAGATAGGACACAAGCAGAGGAGAGGGGCAGAGGGAGAGGGAGAAGCAGACTCCCCACCAAGCAGGGAGCCCAACGCTGGGCTCGATCCCAGGACCCCAAGAGACCATGCCCTGAACCAAAGGCAGACACTGAACTAACTGACTGAGCCACCCAGGCACCCCTCATGCCTTCTTTTTTGTACCCAGTGCATTTTTTTTTTTAAGATTTTATTTATCTATTTGACAGATAGAGATCACAAGTAGGCAGAGAAGCAGGCAGAGAGAGAGGAGGAAGCAGGCTCCCTGCCGAGCAGAGAGCCTGATGCGGGGCTCAATCTCACGACCCTGGGATCATGACCTGAGCCGAAGGCAGAGGCTTTAACCCACTGAGCCACCCAGGCGCCCCCCAGTGCATTTTTTCCAACACAGTTGACCCTCTTAGGGTATGAGGGAATCATCCCACAGCACTTCTCATTCTGTACTGGGCATATGCATCTCCTGGGGATTTTGTTAAAAGGCAGATTCGGGGTTGGGGGGTTCCTGAGGCTCTGCTTTTCTAGCAAGCTCCAGGAGATGCATATACTGTCAGTCCAGGGACCACACGCTGTTAAGCGCCATCCTCTGAGCAGAAAAGTCTTAGGGCATTTCCTAGAGGCTGTTCTTCCTCCATGGACAGGATGCCCTCCAGGGGCACGGACTCATTTTCTCATCTGGGCCTTGATAAATCCCAGCACTGGGGGACAAGGGGAGGGAAGAGTGCTGACCCATCATTAGGGAGACTGCCAAGCTGAAGACTTCAATCTGACCGACAATACTCGGCTTTGGAGATGCTCCCTCCTCCCAGATCTTCCAAAGAGGGAGGCAGAGCCAGTGACTCTGTAACCAAGGTCAGCCTGGGATGATTCCACTGCCCCCTAACCCCCATCTAGGGTTGCCAGCTTGTCCTCTGGGAAAATAGGAGATCACTAGTAAGACCGAAACAATGATTTTTAATTTTAAGGATTAACTTGTCTGTTTCAACTGATCATTTGCGCTTAAAAAAAAAAAAAAAATCAGTTCTGTTCTGCGATCCTGAAAAAAACCAGAAGCATGCCCATTTAAACATTTTCATCTTATGGGACAGAGGTCAAGAGAGCCGGATCCTACAATGAATTTGGGTCCCCTGGGGGGCATGAGGCTCCCTCCCCCAGGTCAGAAGCCATGCCATTAACTCAATTCTTTCTCCCCCAACCCCTAGCTTTACTGAGATGAAATTCACCTATAGCACCAAGTGAAGTTAAGCTGTACCATGTGGTGATTTGATACATGTATATAATGTGAAATGTTTACCACGCTAAGGTCAGCTAACATATCCTTCACTTAATTACCGTTTTGTGGTGGTGGTGGTGAGAGCAGCGGGAATCTACTCACTCAGCAACTTCACGGACAGAATATGATACTGTTAATGACCGCCATCATGCTGCGCATGAGGTCCTCAGGGCTTATCCCTCTTATAATTGGAAGTTTATAGGGGCGCCTGGGTGGCTCAGTAATTAAGTGGCTGCTTTCAGCTCAGGTCATGATCTCAGGGTCCTGGGATCGAGCCCCGCATCGGGCTCCCTGCTCAGTGGGAAGCCTGCTTCTCCCTCTCCCACTCCTCCTGCTTGTGTTCCCTCTCTCGCTGGGTCTCTCTCTCTGTCAAATAAATAAATAAAATCTTTAAAAAATTTTAAAACGTAATTGGAAAAGCTCCCCATTTCCTCCACACCTCAGCCTTTGGGTCCACCATTCTATGCTCGATTTCTGTGAGTCTGACTTTTTTTTTTAGGTTCTCCATATGAGTGATACCAGATGGTATTTGTCTTTCTCTGAAGGTTTATTTCCTTTAACATAATGTCCTCCAGATTCATCCATGTTGTGGTAAATGTCAGAATTTCCTTATTTTTTATGGCTGTGTAATATTCCACGGTGTGTGTGTGTGTTTGTGTCTGTCTGTCTGTGTGTGTGTGACATTTTTCTTATTTACTCAACTACTGATGAACATTTAGGTTGTTTTCACGTCTTGGTTCTTGCAAATCATGACGCAGTGAACAGGGGTGTGCTTGTCTCTTTCTGAGTGAGTGTTTTCGTTATTTCGATATTCAGCATTCCGATAAAAACCCAGAAATGCGATTGCTGGACCATAGGGTAATTCTATGTTGAATTTTTTTTGAGGACCCTTCGTGCTGTTTGGCAGCACCAGTTTGCATTCTCACCAGGCAGGGTGTGAGGACTCGCTTCTCCCCACATTCTCACCAACGCTTGTTATTTCTAGTCTTTTGATTCCAACCATTCTCCCAAGTGTGAAGTCACGTCTCACTGTGCTGTTGATACTCATTTCCCTAATGATGATGATACTGAGCAACTTCTCATGTATTTGGTCATTCGTATGTCTTCTTTAGAGAAATGTCTATTCAGTTCTTCTGCCCATATCTAAAATGTATTTTTTTAATATTGAATTATCTGAGTTCCTTACATATTTTGGATCTTAGCCTCTGATCCACTACACGGTTTGCAAATATTTTCTCCCACTCTGTAGGTTGCCTTTGCATTTTGTTGGCTATTTCTTTTGCTGTATAGAAGCATTTTAGTTCAGTTCGATTTAGCCCCATGTGTTGATTTTTGCTTTTCTTACTCATGCTTTTGGTGTCATACTCAAAAAATCATCTCCAAGACCAACATCACGGGGCTTCCCCACCTATGTTTTATGGGTTTTATGATCTTGGGTCTTTTATTTGCATCCTTAACCCATTTTGAGTTAATTTTTGTGAGTGGTGTTAAGATAGGAGTCCAGTGTCTCTTTTTTCCATGTGGATATCTACTTTTTCCAATATCATTTATCAAAGATGACTACCATTCCCCATTGAGTATCCTTGACTCCATTGTCAAATATTAGTTAACCATATGCATGGGTTTATTTCTGGGCTCTCAATTCTGTTCTGTTGGTCCACATCTCTGTTTTTATTCGCAGCTCCCCCCCTTTTTTTAAAAAACAGATTTTATTTATTTATTTGACAGACAGAGATCACAAGTAGGCAGAGAGGCAGGCAGAGAGAGAGGAGGAAGCAGGCTCCCCTGCGGTGCAGAGAGCCTGATGCGGGGCTCGATCCCAGGACCCTGAGATCATGACCTGAGCCAAAGGCAGAGGCTTTAAGCCACTGAGCCACCCAGGCGCCTTTCCCCACTCACTTCTAAAGCTAACTTTCCTTTACTACGTGGCATGTGCCTGAGTGTCCCACTCCTGTCCCTCCCCCCACCAACTGCCAACTGAGTCACGGAATGAAAACAAATTTTAGCATTCACTTTGAGCAAAGCAATTAGGAAAGTCAGCCTGCTCAGGGAAGAGAGAATAAAAAAGGGGGGGGGAACCCCTGTATATTTTGAGGGCAGTCATATTCCATTAAACTGTTAAATTGTCCACTGTTCATATCCATGTTCCCCTGGTAGTAAACGGCAAGCTGGATTCATGTGGTGTGTCGTTTTCTTATTAAGCATTTGCATGAAGTATTTGGTTTATCCTTACTGTTAATATTTGGTTAGCAAACCCTTGGAGGATTTCCTGGACGTAGGCCCGTGGGACCATTCTAGCTGCAGTGCGGGGGCCTTGCTACGTGATCCCATTTTGCAGGTGGCTGCAAGATGAGCCAGAGGGGTTTTTCTGCTCAAAGTGCATTTTCTGCCCCATGGGGAGCAGCCAGCTTTGGAGACAGTGGCACCGGCAGGAGGATGGACACATCTCAGGCTGGGTGGGAAACAACTTCATTTGCATCTACAGAGTCCCCAGCAGCAGCTTCTCCAGCAGGGAATCTGACACGCAGCACACAGACCCGTCTGTGCTGTTGCCTGAGGTGGGCGTGGACTTCCCGAATCCTGCAAACCCACGTCCACGCGGCCCTTGTTTTTGGAACCGGGTTGCAAAGCTGTCTCCCCAGCTGGAACTCTGCATCGCAGCAACCATCATTAAGTCCCTATCGGTCCAATGAGCTCATCATCCAACTAACCAACCAGTCGACCCACCAGCCCTCCACTAGCATATGCATTCACAGGCTGCCAGGTGCTGGAAAAGATGGGGAGATTACGACAAGAATGCTGCCCTACCTGTACGACCTCCAGCAGATTGCTTAACACCCCAGGACTTTAGTTTCCCCATCTGTAAAATGGAACAATAATGCTGCCTCCCTCATTGGGTTAAGCACCTATAAAGCACTTTGCATGGCACCCGCCACAGGGTAAGCATCAATAAATGTTACCTCTTAATAGCAGATACATGGAATCATGATTTTTTAACTTACATTCTGTTTCCAGTGCAATGTTTCCAATCTACTTTCAAAAAGCAACTTTTTACCAAGCCTGTACCGAGGGATGGTGGAGAGGGCAGTGAGCTTGTTTCTCAGCCCAGCAAATAGATTCACACGTCACCCTGGTACATCTCTATCTTTAGCCACAAAGGACAGCAAAGCAGGACCCAGCCTTCTACTTTTATCCTCCCTCTGCCCATCTGGGGAGTGCGCCGGGGAAGAGCAGTCCTGACCCCTGGCTCCCCAAGGGCCCAGGCGAAGTCTGCCCCCCTCCTTAGCTGAAAGAGGAGCCCCCCCCCCCGCCCCGGGCAAAGAGAAGAGGAGCCCCCCTGGCGGAGAGAAGGGGTACCCCTTCCCCCCACCCCCGCCCACCACCTGCCAAGGCCTGAAGGGCTGGACAAAAAGGAAATCTGCCTGGTAGTCAATGCCCAAGCATCCCCAGGGCCACCAAACAAAACTTAACTTCCTGGCCTCTTTCCTTGCAAAGCTTGGTATGGATCCCGTGTTTGAGATCACAAACGTGGAGCGGTTATGAGCATGTATTTATTTTTTTTCTTTTCCTTGTATCTCCTATACCTGCCATCCTAGCAGGTGACCTGAGAAACCACAGTAGGAAAAAAAGGAGAGGGGAGGAAAGGAGCAAATAGGAATTATTTATAACGTATGTGTCTATGAGGATAATCGCTTTGATTTCCAAACCAACAATGAACGGACACTTCGCGTTCCCAGACGGACCTGCCCGCGCCCTTCATTCCCCATGGGTGGGCGCACTGGCTCCCCCCTCCTCTCACTGAGTTTTCTGTAAGAACTTTCTCGCTGCATTAACCTGGGCTTGATGCCATTTTCCGGAATGTCTATAAGCCTGGCTTTTCAAAGAACCTGTATTTTCCGGCTTTAGCTGCATATTCGGATCCCCTTGGAAATAACGTGGAAGATAAAAATTGCAGTTCTCCGGACCTCGGGTTTCCTAGCGGATAGAGACTTACGTCCGTCAAAGCAGGCGCTCAGCCCTTGCTTGCCCACAGCTTCCTCGAGCAGGCAGTGATGTTAGGGGCATCTAAGTCTGTTAGGACAGGCTTTCCAGGTGCTCCACGCTTGGCTGGGGCCCTGCGTCCCTAACCAGCTCGGCAGATGAGTGCCTTGCTGTATGCCTGTGCTCTGCACCTGTGTAAATTGTCTTCATCGGTTTCATCGGTGGAGAGACACTGCCACCACTGGAGACCCTCTCAGCACCTCAAGGAGGGGGGATTCCTGGTTCAGGGCCACGTCCCCATCACTCAGGGTGTCATTGTCATCCCCTTGAATATATCGGTGCTGATTCTCAGCTTTGATGAAACCAGACAGGCTGAATCCTTGTCACCCCAGAGAGGCAGGTACGGGGACACAGCTTTAACAGTCCTTTGAGCCTTGATCTTGGACACTGGGCTGCCGGGGAGCTTCTCCCACGGTGGCTGTTCTTGTGACCTGGATGGACCCACCGATTAGCCGGTCCTCCTGGCTTCACCTCCAAATGTATCTTGAATCCAAGGGCTTCTTACCATGCCATCTGCTGCCGTCCTGGGCCGATCCACCGCCCCCTCTCTCGGGTACCATGGCAATGGCCTCTTGGTAGCCTCCCTCTCCCTGCCATCATCTTGCTCCTTTTCTTTCTTTCTTTTAATTTTTTCCCCTTTTTTTCCCGTCTTGCTCCTTTTCTATCCAGACTCCACCCAAAAGCCAGACTTAGAGCCCATCAGACCATGTGACCCCCTGCCTAGAACTCTCCACTGCCTTCTGGTTGTCCTCTGGACAAACTCTGAAATCCCGACTGTGGCACAAATGGCATGGTGTATCCCCTGTCTGGTACCCCTGCCCCCCAAGCCCCATCCTTCCCCACTTTGACTTCATTCACTAATTTCCACAGGCCTCATTCTCTTGTAAATCAAGCTGCTTCCGACCTCAGGGCCTTGACACATGCTGCTGCTCCTGCTCAGAGTACCTCTACGCCCAGATCCTTCTCCCCATTCAGGCCTCAGTCAGATGCCAGCTCTCTAGGGGGGCTGGCCCCCCTCCCTACCTGAAGCAGCCACTCCCTTCAGTTTGGCCCCAAACTACCACACTTTCTTTTTCTCATAGCACGTATGCATCTCAAGATCATTTGTTCAATGCTCATTGATTGTCTTTCTCTACCATAAAATAAGTCCTTTGAGGACACAAGCCATCTGTGTCTCATCACCACTGAATCCTGGCCCTTCGAACAGGGCCTGGCATGCAGCAGAGGCTCATCATTTGCTGAATGAATAAATCTATGGACAGTTTGCGCAGCATATCCTAGAGGGCGTTGTTTTGTTTTGTTTTGTTTTAAATATTTTATTTAGTTATTTATTTGAGAGAGAAAGAGAGCATGAGAGAGATAGCATGAGCAGTGGGGAGGGGTGGAGGGAAAAACAGACTCCCCACTGAGCAGGAGCCCGATGTGGGACTCAATCCGAGGACCCTGAGATCATGACCTGAGCCAAAGGCAGATGCTAAACCAACTGAGCCACCCAGGTGCCCACATGCATCGTGTCCAACCCTGGAATCATGGCGGTCTGGGTAAGGAGATAGCATGCCAGCAGCCCTCTCCTTCTTAGGACTTCCCATTTCCAGACAACGGAAGAAGCCACTGAGCACCATAGCAGCTGTGCCCATCTGCTCAGCCCTGCCTAGGAGCCAGACCCGGTGCCTGAGCTCTTCCCAGGCATGCAGCCCTCCCGATGACACTACATGGTAGTTACTACTCTTGTACCCATTTTGCAGATGGTGAAGTGGAGGCACTGATGGGCTTCAACTCCTGCCAAGTGGCAGAGCTGATTGCAGAGCCCGAGCTCTGCCCTTTCCCCATGAGCATCTGTGACGTATAGGATCTCTACCAGGGGAGCTCAGAGCAGAGCTCCAGGTGGGTCAGGACAGCCCCAAAGGAGCCGTTCTGGGGGGCAGGCAGCAGCCTCCGTCCTCTCGGCGCCCACCACATCTTTGCAGACCCCACACCGGGGTGTGCGGCGAGGGCCTCACGGGTGCAGCCACTGGAGCTAGCAAACAACTGAGAGCCCCAGAGGGGTGCTCTGAGCGTCAGAAGGCTCCCCCTCCCTGCCGTCCGGTCCCTCCTGGCAAACTTGGCCCCAATCCCACGGGCCCGCTGTGAAAGCAGCCACAGGCCTGGAGCAGTGGAAGAAGAATGAGGGAGGAAAAAGACATTACTTTGGAGGCCGGAGGGGGCAGGCAGGAAGGCAGGATTATGGCTGCTTTTGTTGGCAGAGGGGAGAGGGCGGTTGGAACCTGCCACCCTGAATGGCCGGGGCGGAAGTCCAGGGTCACCAAGGGAGAGTGAAATGAGGACATTGCTTCTTAAGAGGCTGCTCGTAAGCCCTGAGGGTGCAGAGTGGTTGTGGAGTCTTGGGTGCCTTTCGGGGGGGTGGGGGGGAGGAAGCAGGTAAGAGAGGAGGCGAGGGAGGAGTGGCGCGGGGAGGCAGAGGAGAGGCAGATGCAAGCCTGCATTCATGCTCTGGGCCAGAATGCTGCGCCTCCCCCTCAGAGATCTTGGGACACGGAAAGAGAGTCATGGTAGTTCAAGAGTCTAACAGAGGCGTAACATATCGCACGTGCTTGAGAAACCTTCATTCCCTGCCTCCTCGCCTCCCCAACCTCGCATTTGGAAAAAGGAGATGGAGCCCGGGACTGAAAAGGACTTCTTTCCTGCAAATCATTCCTCATGGCCCAGACCCAAGTTCCCAGGCATCAGCTACTGGCAGGTACCCTAAAACCCAGCTGGAAGGCTTTGACCTACATCAGGCCAGCATCCATCTGGAGGTTCCCTGAGGTCGAGGGGCTCTGTGAAAGGGTTACCAGGGCCTAGAGGGGACACATCACCAGCGGTAGCCATGGCCCAAAGTCTCCGGGTGCCCTGACCCTCAGCTAGCAAGCTGTCTCCCTGCAAACCTGACCTAGTGGAACATTCCATGCTCCTTGTGGTTGGGATCCTGAGCCCCTCAATCAGCACATATTCTCAGGTGCTCGCTCTGATGACGCTGTCCACCAAGAGCTGGGAGACGTGAGTCTCCAGGAAGGAAAGTGACAAGCTGTCAATGACATGTCAACCTAGTGAGGGGCTGGGGACAGAAGCGGCACCTCCTGGTCTGCACTGCCTTCAGAGGGAAGCAGGTGTTCTCAGCCCTCAAACCCGTTGTCAGCTGAAGGCTTTTTGCATTGCTCCTGGGAGTGAGGGGGAGTCTGGGAGATGCAATCAGGATGCTGAGGCATTGGAAATTCTGGGATATTTTGATGATTCTTAGGGGCCAGGATGCAGGGTCATTTGTTTAACCAACAGTCATAGACTCGTCAGGACACGTGGTGCACTCAGGGCTGGGGTTCTAGTTCCTACCCTGTTTGGGTCTTTTGACACTGGGGTCATTCAGCATGCTGTGTCATGGCCAGCCTGTCACACCATCGCTTTCCTTTTCCCTTCTGTGCAAGGGCCTCTGTGGTATAAGCTGCCTGCCCAGCTCCGTGTGTGTGTGTGTGTGTGTGTGCGTGCGCACGTGTGCGCGTGTGCACACGCTCCCTCCAGCTGTTCCCTGCAAGCAAGAGGTTCTGACTTTGGCCTGAAATTCCTTGCACCTTCTACCAAATCACCAAGGCCTTGTCTGTTCTCCCTTGTCCTGCTCTGACTTCCCGACGCCATCTCCTGTCCCCAGCTCCAACCTGCTGGAGCAGTGCTGACACAAGATGCTTTGCTTTGGCTTCCGGACCCTGGACTGCAGCTGACTGTAGCTGCGCGGGCACTCCTGAGAAAGGGCCCAGTTCTGCCCTTGTGAGGGACCGTCAGCAGATCTGAGGCTCCCCCGATCCCCAGCTTGTGCCGACTCTGGCTCCTGCCTCTCATTCTGCTCAGGGAAATTCAACTGTTCGAGTTCGATGCCTTCAACGGATTCCTCTCCTCTGTGGAATGACAACGCCATTTTCCTTTCTGTAGCAATGATCACGGTATACCTTTGCTTTCGGAGGTGTAGCAAGAGTGGACTAATGGAACGTGTAGCGGGGGAGGACCCTGGGGAAGGGGACTGAGAGGTGTTCATCTGAGTAACGGATTCTTGCTTTCACCTGTGCTCACCTGAAGTCCCTCCTCACTCCTGGGCACCATTTATCAAGCCCTGGGTTAAGTGCTTTACATGTATCAGCCCCCATTAATTCTCTCTTAACAACCCGATGGTGTTGGGGGCGATTATCGTCTCCATAGACTGGGGGGTCTTCATGGGGGTCTTCTTAACACCTGTGCATTCCCCAAGGTGAAGGTGACTTGCAGCTTGTAGGATCTGACCCTGGCCAGCTCTGGAGATGAGCACTGGTTGGCGGAAGCAAGTGGTTGTCACAGCGCCTTCTGAGGACTGCCGGGCTCCCTGAGGCCCTTCCCAGAAGTCCGTGAGGCCTCCATTTCCCAAACCCCATATCTGCACAGGGCCGGACTGTCTTCATAAACTACAGCCCACACAACACACTATTGCAACAGCCTGAGTGCAGAAGCAGGTGGGAGAAACCTGCTGTCTTCTGTGGAGCCAGGTAGTAAAGAGAATTTGCAAGAGTATAAAATAATGCCGCTTGTATCAGAAGTTGTTTTTTTTTTTTTTTTGCTTTGGAAAGTATAGTTATTATTCATAAAAGATGTTATTTGTATAAACACATGTAATGTTTTTTTTTTAAAGATTTTATTTATTTATTTATTTGACAGAGAGAGAGAGAGACAGCAAGAGAGGGAACACAAGCAGGGGGAGTGGGACAGGGAGAAGCAGGCTTCTGGTGGAGCAGGGAGCCCCACGTGGGACTCTATCCCAGGATCCTGGGGTCATGACCTGAGCTTAAGGCAGATGCTTAAGGGGAGCCATCCAGGAGCCCCTGTTTACTGTTATTTTTTAAATGAATAAATATTTAATCTTTTTCAGTTTTAATTTCTAAATGCTAACATGGATAAACAGAAGCCATAAAAACAATAGCTTGTAAGAGACCTCCCTAAGTTTTAAATGTGTCCTGCGAGTTCCGAGAATCAAAGTCTGAGAACCGCCTGCTGAGCCCATCGTGATATTCTGCTAACTCTGGCCAGTGATTGGTTCAGGAGTTCAGGCCTAAGCCAATCAGCATGTGGTCCTCCCTTGTGACAGCTTTAGGATGGAGAATGGGCACATGACCCAGCTTGGCCCAATGAGAGGGGCGGACCGGTTTGCTGTGCAGGGACAGGGATGTTGGCCCTGATTCTGTGGATGACAGGAGCAATGCCTTACCTTTCTCTGATGTTACTGTGAGCAGATGTGGCATTAGAACTTCAGCAGCTGGCTGACATCCAGCTGAGCAGGGAGCTGAACCCAGAGAAGGGCAGAGCCAAGAGAAATCACCAAGAACGGAGACAGAGCTTTGGATCAAGTTGACCTACATCTTCAAGGGCAGTGTCATGACTTAATAAACATCTTTATTTTTTATGCCAGTCGGACTGGGATGTTGAGTTCGTACAAAGGGAAGCACTGAAACTGCTAAGCCCTCTTTTATGTACGAGGAAGCAGAGGCCCAGAGGGGTTATGGGAGTGCCAGTAAGGGGACGGGCCAAGACCCAAACCCATGTCTCTTTGTAAACCTTTATTTTCCCACCACACCATGTAGTGTTCAAGGTTAGGTTGTTGCTTTTCTCTGTCTAGAATCTGGATCACCAGAAAATCGGGTGGGGCACAGGAAGCTGAGCATCTCAGATACTCAGGAGTGCCTCCCAAAGTCCCCCTCTTGGCCTCAGAAGTGAGATGCTCTGTGTCCCAGCTCTGGGAGTATTGAGGCCATCCCTGGAGCTGCTTGGTACAGTCCTAGTTTGCCTCCTACCCCCAGAATTCCGTTCTTGGCTGACCCGATGCAACCTAACGACAGTGCACCAGTTAGAGCTCTTGGATGCAAGCAACAGAAACTGGTTATGGCGAATCCAGCGAAAAAGCGGGCTTGTCTGGTCAGCTCGCACATCTCCCGGAGGGTGGGAGAGACAAACTTGGAGCCTGCCAAAGCAGGATTAATGGCCCAAATCAAGCTGGCCAGGCTCCACTGCTGGGCACAGACAGTCTTTCTTGCCTACTGCCACTATCCATGATGGCCCCATGGGTGCTGCCGCTACAATCTTGGGAAAACTGAACCGAAAAATTTGCATTTCTTGCCTCTTTGGGTCACTGGCTCCCAGTTCTAAGGGTGAGTTGCATCTGTTTGGTGGAAACTAGGTCACATGGGAAATCCTGAGCTGCAAGGGAGGCTGGGAAGGCAAGTGGCCAGTGCTTTCCACTGCATGGAGGGCAGCCGAATCTTCCTTAAAGCACTTGGGGCTTCTTCAAGCAGAGAAAGGAGGTTTGCACACCATGTGGACAAAATGAGTGACATCTGTGCCTCTACTTCTACTTCAGAATTGCACTCCGGAGAGCCACTTGGGGCTCCCAAACAGTGGGCTTCTGAGCGCCTAGGAACAAGTTTTTCCCAGGGACACATGTGTGGCTCTTTTGGGCTGCTGGTCATGCAGCACCGTGGGTCCCTTGGCTCTGTAATTAAGTACAAAGGCGAACTCCATCATAACGGGCCGTACATGGGCTCAGACCACCTGGGCTCACCACGCCTCCATCATCTGATTTCACCTTTCTGTGCCTCAGTTTCTTCAGTGTAAAATGGAGACAACTAGGGCGCCTGGGTGGCTCAGTCAGTTGAGCATCTGCCTTCGACTCAGGTCATGGTCTCGGGATCCTGGGATTGGTCCCTGCTCGGGCTCCCTGCCCAGCAGGGAGTCTGCTTCCCCCATGCCCTCTGCTGCGCCCCCTGCTTGTGCTTGCTCTCTCTCTGATAAATAAATTATTTTTAAAAATGGAGATAAATAGACTATCCCATGGTATGGTTGTTGTGCTGGTCAGCAATTTCGGTATGTCAGGTCCTTGGCACGTGGCCATTAGCTGTGACCTGTGACATAACAGTGGAGGGTTCTGGTGTGGGCGAGCAACGTGGAGTCTGAAGCCATCTGCTCCCCTCCGAGGGTCTCCCCTTTCTCTCCCAAAGCACAGGATCTGTTTCTGTGACGGAGGAGTGAAAGCAAAGTCCCGTGTCTTCTGGAAAGCTTCCCCGACTATCCCAGATCCCAGTGGTCTTCCCAGCTTTCCAGGCTGACAGCACGTGCTCACTCACTCACTCACTCACTCATTCACTCACTCATTCACTCACTCATTCACTCATTCATTCACTCACTCTCTCATTCACTCACTCATTCACTCTCTCATTCACTCACTCATTCACTCACTCATTCACTCACTCTCTCATTCACTCAGTCATTCACTCATTCATTCATTCATTCACTCACTCTCTCATTCACTCTCATTCACTCATTCACTCAGTCATTCACTCAGTCATTCACTCACTCATTCACTCTCTCATTCACTCAGTCATTCACTCAGTCATTCACTCACTCATTCACTCTCTCATTCACTCACTCATTCACTCATTCATTCACTCAGTCATTCACTCATTCATTCACTCACTCATTCACTCACTCACTCATTCACTCACTCATTCACTCACTCACTCACTCTCTCATTCACTCACTCATTCATTCACTCATTCACTCACTCACTCACTCTCTCATTCACTCACTCATTCATTCACTCATTCACTCACTCACTCACTCACTCACTCTCTCATTCACTCAGTCATTCACTCATTCACTCACTCACTCATTCACCCTATTATTTCTTCCCTCGTGTCTCGTTACTCAGCACCCCAATGCCTTACCACGCTCCTTGAATGCTGGCCTCCTTCCTCTTGTAGAAAGAAGCTGGCTTCCTTCTCATTTGCACTTACTGTCCCTTCTCCTGAATACCCTCCCTCCGGGTCATTGCCAGGCCAACATTTTCTTGTCATTCAAGTCTTAGGTCAAATGCTACCTCCTCTGAGAAGCCCTTCAGACTGTATAAACCTAAGCAGCTGCCCCTCTTTTACCCTTTTACTTTCTCTTATTCTCTGGCTCCTGGTGGTCTGAGCTGACCTAACTAGACTCCCAGGGCTGACTGTGACAGGGGCTGTGGCAGTGGTCTGGGCCAGACAGCAGGGTGGCCCGGACGCGGGAAAGGACAGCTTTCCGATGCTCCGGTCTTGGAGCACTTGGCACACAGTTACTGTATAATGAAGGGCTGGAAAGACTTGGGACCCTACGCCCGTGATGAACTTTGGGAGCCCCCCTCCCAGCCAAAGCCCCGCCCCCCAGGAAGACAAGCCCCTGGCTGGGTTATGCATCAGCTGGTGACAAGGACATGGCATGGCCCTTCTTGGCTGTCACCCTGGGGTGCCCCAGAGGGAGACTGCTGAGGGATGGACTGGGGGGGCTTCAGCAGCTGCCACGGGGATGGGATCAGTGTTAATGAGAGGGCCTGCTGATCTGGCGGCTTTGCTAATTAGGCTGCGACAGCTCCAGACCCAGCCAAGAAAAGCGAGTTGCTTATCCTAACCAAGGGCAGGCTGCGCTTCCCGGCTGCGGAGCTGCCTGGAGCCTGGAGCATGTGCCCAGCATGCAAGGCATGGCAGGGAAAACTGGGGGTGGGGGTGTGGGGACCAATGCTGGAAAAAACCAAAGACAGCTCTGAGATTGCTGAGATTCCGGGGCTGCCCACTGTCTCAGTGCAGGAAGAAAAGGACCGGATGATGGCAGAGGCCACCAGTGCGGTAGGGAGAGGAAGGAGAAAGGGCGCATGCCGTAGGGACAGCTCACAGAACCCTACTCTGGAAGGAGGGGAGACTCCCTTTCCAACGTGGAGTGGGCTGCCTCCTGGCACTTACCGGCCTAGACTCTGTGCGTAGTGGGAAAGGCACCCTGGAGCAGAGGGCGGCCTCCGCTCTGCTGAGTGGGAACGCTTGGATGGACAACGGGGCCAGAGTTACCCTCTTCAGCCCAAGTTACAGGCGTGGAATATTTCTCAGACCCTGGAGACATTTGTGCACAGATCCATTCACTCATTCATTTATGCAGCACCTACTGTGTACTCCATTCTATCCACTGGGAAAACAGAGAGGAACGGTGTCATCCCTGCCTTTGAGAAGCTCAGAGTCTAGGAAGGACCACACAGCAGCAAGTAAGAGACAGTGCAGTTATGTAAGTGCAGGCTGCAGTGGGACATCTGGGAGGCCAAGGAAGCTCAGGACGTGACACTGGAGCTGGGCTGGGAAGGGCACATCACAGCAGTAGTAAGCTCCATGCAGTGCTCTATGCCCTGATGCCACTGATGCATCGGTCTGATGCATCCCAGGGGCCGTACACAGTGGTGACTGTGAAAACTTCCCCATTTCACAGATGAGTAAACTGAGGCACAAAGCGATTACGAAACTTTCCTGGAGTCCCGTAGAGGGTAAGAGGCAAGTCTGGGAGTGGCCGTGGCTCAGGTGACAGAGGAAGATAAAGCATTCCTGAGAAGAGGAACCAGTGTCTGCCGAGCCAGTGACCGAAGCTGTCGCAGGTGGGGCCTCAGTGAAGGCTGTGGGCCAGGGAGGGAGAGACAGGGGAGAGGGAAGGCAGGAAGTTTATGATTTGCCTCACGCCCTGCTGATGCTCCGAGGGGCGGCCCCTGTGCTCTGGCGGGTCAGAGAAGGGTGCGTGGGGAGCAGTTAGCTTGAAACCAGACCTGCTGATTAATTACCGTCTTCATCAACTATTTAGCACCTCCCTTCAGAGCTGGGGCTGGAGCTGGGCTCCGGCTGCCTCATCAATATTTCAGATGTGTCTTCTTTTTAGCTAAAAATGAGCCTGCCATTTGCACAACTTTTGAGACACCTCAGTAAGCAAGGCTGTCTGCTCCCAAGCTTTGGTGAGATTTTTCCATTCCGAGGGTGCCTCCCTTGGGAAAGGGACTTCTCAGACAACTCTGGCACCTTGAACGTAGGCATCGAAGGGATGGGTCAATTCTGCCCCCACTTGTAGCTCCGACCCTCTCTGGCCTCTAGGTGCAGGGGTCTTTGGCCCGAGTGGCTTAAAAACCTCCAAGGGCAATGCGGTCAGAAAGAGTTCTTCCAATTCTGTCTTTTCCCCGCCCGCCGCAGCTGTCTCCGTAGGGAAAGGGCTGGTGGGTGTGACTGCACAAGGGGAAGGAGTGGGGCCAGAGGAAGTTAGGGGAAGGGAGGAAGGGGGGCGGGAGGTCTTTGGAAGTGCTCTGTACCTCCCGTGCCCAGTGAGGGCTTTGCTTCCACAGGGAAGCCCCAACCCATTCTCCCACCGGATCTAAAGGTCTCTAACCTCCCTGTGTAGCTCTTGTCATGGGGACCATTTCCCGCTATTTTTTTTTTTAAAGGCTTATTTGCTTATGGTGATTTCCTCCTGTAGACCGTCAGCCTCACAAGGTAGGGAGTAAGTCTAACTTTGTTCATTATTACCTCCTAGCACCTAATACAGTGTCTGGCACGAAGTAGATGTTCGTAAATACTCATGGAAAAGAAGCATGAATGAGGGGTGATCTTGGCAGATCGATGATTCCTTCCTTCCTCTTCCCCCCCCCTTCTCTTTCTTCCTTCCAGGAACCTTCTGTGTGGGTGTCGGGGATACAAGATGAGTCAGATGGTTTGGCTCTGGGCCCTGACCATCAGATGGCCGGGACTGCAGGAGACCCCACTGTCCGATGGCAGGGAGCTTCCTCGGTTCATCTACTGACACCTGAGGAGGCCAGACAAACCTAAGCTTCAACATGGACACGGATGATGGGCGATGATGCAGAGACCAAGGGCAGTCAAAAGCCTGCTTTGGAGGGATGCCTGGGTTGCTCAGTCGGTTACGCATCTGCCTTCAGCTCAGGTCATGATCCCAGCATCCTGGGATCGAGTCCCGCATCGGGTTCCTTGCTCGGCGGGGAGCCTGCTTCTCCCTCTGCCAGCTGTTCTCCCTGCCTATGTACTCACTCTCTTTCTCTCTCTCTCTGACAAATAAATAAAATCCTAAAAAAAAAAAAGAAAAAGAAAGAAAGCCTGGTTTGGAGACACATCCTGGGGGTTCCCTGCAACCTTCAGCCACCTCCCTTTCTACTCTGTTGTTCACAAAGCCTATAGGAAAAGCCTGCAAGTGGACTCCTGTGGGCTGTCAGCGGAGGGTAGGATGCTGGAGATGTCATGGGGGAAGCTAGCTGTAAAACAATCCAGGGGTTGTAGGATATGGGGTGGGAGTGGGAAGAGAGAGAGAGAGAGAGAGCATGCAAGTGAGTGAACATGGGAGGGGAGAGAGAGAGAGATGCGTCTAAAAGACAGAGGACTCTCCGGCCATAATGAGGGTGCAGGGAGGGCATCCAGATACGGAGTCATCAGAAATGACAGAGAGACAAGCCCCAGGCAGGGACTGAACTCTCTTCTGCCATGAGTGTTTTCTCCCCGGAGTTCCAGGAGGATTTAGTGCTTGTGGCAGGTGCTCTCCTGGGCTCCTGAGGGAACTTGAGACTCCATTTAGGCCCTAAATGAGAGCACAGAGGAAGCACAGATGACAGCAGGGCTGACACGTGCCTGCCACCTTGAGAGAGCACTTACTTCTGGGTGTCTGCAGGGCTCGCAGATCCTTCCCAGGGAAGCCATAGGGCAAAGGCAGGTGCAAACACCCAATTCTCTTCACAATCCCCAGCAGCTTCTGACTATACCCACAGGCAGGGCCAGATCCAAAAGCAGGAGGCACTGTAAAACCCCATCCAATTAGACCCCAATTACTGCAAATCCCAAGATGCTTCCTTCCATTTCACCCTAACTAGGAAATTAATTTAGGGATTACTTTCTTAACTTTTAAAGAAGTATCTACTCATTGCATCAAAGTCAAACAAGTCAGAGAAGTAAAGGATACAAGTCAGAGAAGTAAAAGGATAAGTCCCCTATTAAAAAAATCATACTTTTCTTGCTGTTACTTTTATTGGCATTTTTTTTTCCCTCAAACAAATGACAGCGTGGAATTTTTCCAGAAATCTGATAGCACTACACAGGCTATTCTGCCTTTTAAAATTTATTTATTTATCTATCTACTTATTATTTTGTTTTATTTCAACAATATTCCATGGACATTTTCCCATGTAGGGACGTCAAATTTTAAACTGGTAGTTTTCAATCCCACACAGGCATCAGATTCCTGGGCCACATCTGGAGACCCATGGTTAGATCTGCTGTGGGATCTGGAGGTTTCTATTCTGAAAGAGTGCTCAGGGTGACTCTGATCCACAGACTCCTCATCTATAAGATGCTTTTAAAAATTACCCTTCCCTATATTTTTAGAAGGTGGAAGAGGGGAAAAAAGATTTCAGTTTGATATCAGGAATTTTTTTTTAAAGCTTTAGCTTTTATAGGAGCCAAGGATTCAGATGTTTGGCTGCAAATGATGTTTTACTGGATGTCTTTTTATTTTTACCTGATCATAAATAAAGTCCAACTCTCAGATCATTGATGGTACAGGGTCTGGGTTATAACACAGGGGTAATTCAGAGAAAGTAATAGAAGAGAGGATGTTTTTAGTGGAAGGATGTTTCTGTTTATGTAGGAAGAAAAAAGAAAGAAAAACTTTTTTTTTTTAAAGATTTTATTTATTTATTTGACAGAGAGAAATCACAAGTAGGCAGAGAGGCAGGCAGAGAGAGAGAGAGGAGGAAGCAGGCTCTCCGCTGAGCAGAGAGCCCAATGCGGGATTCGATCCCGGGACCCCGAGATCATGACCTGAGCCGAAGGCAGCGCCTAACCCACTGAGCCACTCAGGCGCCCCGAGAGAAAAACTTTTGAAAAAGAAAAACATTTCATTTTTTAGGGGATGTCATGGCAGATTCATTTTCTTTGGCCTTTACTTTCTGTGGCAAAATGTCCTGATGGTGGGGACTGATAGCCAGCCTGACTGTGGGACTGAGCGCGTCCTTGAGTAATGAAGGGCTTCAGTGACATCTGCAGACGGACTTCTCCATCAGGAGAAATAGGCATCAGGAAGAACAGGCTTCACACACAACTGGAAGATCTTTCCTACAGGCCATACAGAAAGGACTTCCTGATTAATCTCCCATTAAAAAGAAATTTCAATTGCCCAGATCAGCCTGTTTCCAGAGTGGAGCATTCCAGCTGACCAAGCTGGGATCCCCTACCCCAAACACAAACCTGTCCAGCTGGGAAAGGAAAAGGGATTGGCGAGTTCTGAGAAGCCCCAAGGGTTCCCAGGGCAAGCTTCCCCAAGCACCTCAAACTGGATTATGATTCTAGAGTTTGGCTTTCACCTGCAAGGTGTTTTTCACTGATCTCTGCGATCTCTAGCCCAATGACTCAACTCATACTATAAGTCAAAAGTAGCCTTAGACAATATGCAAGTGAATGGGCACAGCTATGTTCCAATAAAGCTTTATTTATGGACAGTGACATTAAAATTTCATATAAATGTCACTTATGAAATATTATTCTTCTTTTGATTTTTTTCAACCCCTTAAAAATATTCTTGTTCAATGGGCTGTGCAGAGGGGAGTGAAGGGCTGGATTTGGCTCATGGGTTGGGGGAGGACGGGAGTGCAGACTGCAGACTTTTCCAGAGTCAGAGCTATCTCTAATAGGATAGCAATTTCGTCCAGGGACACAATGAGTGCCAAGTCATGCCGAACAAAAACCAGACCTGGAAGCCATCTCGGTTTGGGTTTTCCCTCTAAAGCAGACCCTGAGGCAAGGATGTGGGTACAAGAAGTTTCTTTGGGATTTGGTCCCAGGTAGCAAAAAGGGAGGAAGAGATGGGTTAATGATGTGACAACTGGGATCAGTCCTCTGTGGCCCTCCAAGAGACTGTGTAGAACACACCCAGCACTGTCTCCATGGAAGGGTGAAGAGGCTGTCATGTTTACATTCCAGTTCCTGGAAGCCATGGCCTGGGGTCGTTCCTGAGGCGTTACCTCTCCGGCACTTCGGACCCTGCTCCTGGCGGGTGGGTCAAGCATGCTTTGTGGCCACAGTATGTACGCAGGCAGAGACCCAGAAAGTCCCTCCCTGGCATGGCTGGGAACCATCTGCACATGACTCCTGCATCATAGCAGTGAGGACAGGGACATCTTCTACCCTTCAGGGATTCTCCAACCAGAAGGGCAGCTCCTACGTGATCCTATATGATTCTATTCCCCTAATGGATTGGTGACCACACGGACTCCTTTAAACAGATCCCAGCAATGCCTTTGTATCATTTTCTGCCTGTGTCTGGACGTGGCTCCCCTAACTCAACCCACACCATGTTGCCCAGCTTGTCCCTCGGCTGGTGTCAAACTTGGAGATTCACCCTGCAGGTCACGTGGGGTCCCACTCCCCAAGGAAGCACCACTTCTCTCCACTCTGAGCTGGAGACTCTCTGAGCTTACGCTGCTCTGATGGCCAGGGCCCTGCCCTCCAGCTCCTCTGAAGCACTCCCTCCCTCCCAGGGGACAGACCCAAGCCAGGCTTGGCCCATTTAAGTGCTGTGAAAGGGCATGGCCCTGGGGCCAATTCTTTATTCAACAATTAATCAATCTTACAATATAATATCATCCCCCCCCTTTTTTAAAGCATTGACTATATGTCTAGCCTTGTGCTAAATGCTCTCTATTTGTCATCTCTCATCCTTCCACACATCCTTGGGAGGCAGCTTTTATCCTTCCCACTCAGCAGACAGGATTAGGCGGGTCCTGAGGTCACAAGGTCAGCAAATCCTCGAGCTGGGATTTGAACCCAGATCTATTTCCAGAGCCCCTGCGCATCCCTTCAAAATCGACTCTTCTGTCCTGTTTGATACACGGATGATAATATACATAGCTGGTTACCAGGGGCTGGGGGAGGGGAGTTAGCGTCTCATGGGGATGGAGTTTTAGCTTTGCAAGATGAAAAGGGGTCTGGAGACGACGGTGGTGATGGGAATGGCTATGCGGGTGACTTTCATGTTATGCGTATTTTACCACAGTAAAAAAAAAAATGGAAACAAATAACCAATATATGTGCAGTTTATGAATCCTAATAATGAAGTAAACATCTGTGAATTAGCATCATTAGAATGTTATCTATTTGCCTCTCCCTTGCTCTATATCCTTGTCTTCCCCATCAGGGGTTGATTTGGGGATTATCAATCCTTTCTTTAAAAAAGATCTTCTTGGGGTACCTGGGTGGCTCCGTGGGTTAAAGCCTCTGCCTTCAGCTCAGGTCATGATCCTAGGGTCCTGGGATCAAGCCCCACATCGGGCTCTCTGCTCGGTGGGGAGCCTGCTTCCTCCTCTCTCTGCCTGCTTAAATAAAAATCTTAAAAAAATAATAAAAAAAATTAAAAAGATCTTCTTGAATGGATATGTATTCTCAACAACATAGTACTTGGTCCCACTTTTTTTTTTTTAGCTTTTCAAAAATGGTGTCAAGATACATGCAGTCTTCTGTGACATGCTTTTTTCACTTAACATTATAATTCCAAGACTCCCCCATGTCGTCATGTACAGCTATCAGCTATCAAGCATCCATTTCACGGCTTTATGCTATTCCATTAAGAGAATAAATCATACTTCCTCAATTTTTTTTGCTTGTTTTTGTAATTATAAACTATAAGCCCATGGCAGTAGACTACTATTTTTCAGAAATATTCACAACTCCTCCCTGGGGGAGGGTTATTATGTTTTCCTCCTGACCATGGTGGCTTTGACCTTGGGACTTTCTCTAGTCAATGAAATGTGAACAGAATTGATGGGTATCACCTCTGAGCAAAAGCTTTCAGAGTTGGCACATGACTTGCCCTTTTCTCTTTTTCTTGCCAGTGTCTTAGACAGAAGCGGCTCTGTCAGCCTGGGTCCCAGATTCAAGACAGCCTGGCTGTGCTGGACATGAGTGTAAGTGAGACATAAACTCTTGTTTGAAAGTGATGGAGATTCTCACATCATTTGTCATGGCGGCACAACTGAGCCTATCCTGACTAATACATCACGCACTTTCCATGGTAACACAGTGATTTCTGTTGTTGGGGTCAGAGATTGTGGCCATCTTTCTGTAAGACTGAACAAATCAGGAATGCATAAAGCCATATTTCAACAGGTTACATGGGTCTCACCCTCTTCTATGGTGTGTATTGACAGTGACTCATTCAGTAACAACTAGAAGTGCTTTGAAGATAATTAGCATTTGGGGGACTGATTGGTACCTCCCCCCTGACTTTTGGGGTCCCTCACTTTCTGTCTCCTTCCCCCAGGGACTTTGATGTTAATGCTCACGCACAGAGGGTGCTGGAGGGAGATGGGGCCAGTCTGGAGACTCCATCCTTAGGGTCCCAGTGCTGGAGACACTGGCTAACAAGCAGGAAGGAAGAGTCACGGAGTGAGTCTGGGCTGAGGCTTTTGTCCTGGAGCCTCCCGGGAGGGGAGCCTTGCAAAGAACTTCCCCGGGCAAGGCGAGTTCACCAGAAACCTCACCAAGGTGCTCCCGTGCTGGAAGATGACGGGAATGTCCCCACATCAGTGAATTTCCTCTTCTCATGAAAGCCACAGCAATGAGGAAGGACAAATGCAGCTGTGTTGTACTTCCTTGTTCTCTGTAATCCCCCAGAGAGGCCATCAGTAAAGAGGCTCATTTGGTGCCATTTTCGTTCCTTGTCACTTTTCTCTTGTTGCTTTTTCTCTTCTCTTTATTCTCAGGTCTATGAGGTCCCCTTAACTATTCCCATCCACAGAACCAGCCGACTCACACATCTACATACCCACACCACAAGGAAACCGTAATGAGAAAGAGCGAATGTGCCACATAGGACTGGAGTGACTACTCCATCCTAATGATACAGATCATTATGGACACCAAGAAGGAGAGGAAACAGCACATTTCATTGTAATTAGGCCCAAAAGCTCGTTACTGGGAGCAGGGAAGGAATGTGATCAAGTAGTCGCACCCTGAAAAATGCTTCCTCCGGGTTCCGCGAGAAAATGACAGCAAGACCCACCACGACCACAGGGCCCATGGCTTTCAAACCGGGATTCCTTGGGGGCAGTCCTGGGGGAAAGGAATCCTAGGGAGGGCCATGAGTCTTTTTTCAAGAATTTAAAAAGTGCTGAATGAAGATTATTATTTTACTCTCAAAAAACCCAGCACAAGCAAACTAAAAATGTCACGTTTCTTTGTTTAGGGTTGGAGTTCCATCAGCCCCGTGGTCACACTAGCTCTCTTAGACCCATCAGAGATCTCACTGCTTGTTAACAGTGTACAAATTTCTGGGATCGCAGCGGTGGCCCATAGTACATCTTGGATCAGGGTATTTCCACTGAACACAGTGATGGATTCCTCACTGGGAGGCTCATACTTCTGCAGAGCCCGCCATGTCTTTGCTCCATGGCATGGGGGAGAAAAATACGTTATTTGATTAGATTAGGAAAAAAATCTTTCAAGACCTGGCGTTCATGAGGAGTCAAATAATAAAAGGGGTCTTTGACAGATAAAGGGAAGGGGAGAGAGGTGGGGAAAAGAGAATTAGCATTTATCGGTCAGTTATAATGCCAAGCGCTGTGCTAATTGCAATACATAAATGATCTCATTTAATCCTGACAACCCCATCTGGGGAGCGGTGGTGGTGGTGGTTCATATTGCAATTTATTTAATAAGCTTTTATGAACACCTCTGAAGAACTAGGTGTTGTCCTGAGTGTTGGAAATACAGCAGTAACCAAGACAAAGTGTGTATAATAAATAAGTGAACACACGCATGTGTTCAAGTCAATATATGTATGTACTATGTGGGAGCATGGATGTGCATATATGTCTGTGTATACATATATGTACACATGTAAACATATGTGTGTGTATAATACGTGTGTATGTAACTGGTGGCTCTCAACCAAAGGTGATTTCGTCCCCTACAGGACATTGGGGCCTGTGGAGGCTTCGATTGTCATGACTTGGAGAATGTGCTACCGGCATTTGTCATGACTTGGAGAATGTGCTACCGGCATCGAGTTGGTGGAGGGATGCCAGCCAGAGATGCTGCTAGACATCCTATAATGCACAGGACAGTCCCCCATGACAAGGAATTATCTGGTCCCAAGTGTGATGGTTCTGAAGCTAAGAAACCCTACACACACACACACACACACACACACCCCACATGCACACATGTGTGCACACACAGTACGGCTGAGAGAGGGTGGGTTTTGAGAGAGGATCCTTGAATACCTTCCACAGCAAAATGCTGGGTTCTGGGGATAAAGCAGGGAAGAGACACACTGCTAATAACATTTCCATGCAAAAGACAGGCCTTAAACCAATAATCATGTGCACAGATACATGCTTATCATTTTTATGAATGCTACAAAGGAAAATAAGGGGCACAGTGACAGAGTCTTTGGAGGACTTGGCTGAGATTGGTAGAACTGGAGAATACTTCATTGGAAGATTGGGGATATCTAAGAGGGATCCCAAACAATAGTAGGAGTCAACCAGATGGAGAGAAGGGGGACGAGCATTCTCCACAATGAGCTCAGCAGGTGCAAAGGTCCAGAGGCAGGCACTGGGAGTGTTGGAGAACCTGGCAGGAAGCCAGACTGGCTGGGGAGAGGTGTGCAACAGGAAGACAGGAAGGGTCACCCTCCTCTAGACTGGACTCCTGGATTAACCTAAGCAAGAGCTTGGTGATCATTTCCAGATTAATAAAGGAGAACTGGGAGGTAATGTTATTTTTGTTGATTCTTGGTACCTCGTTAAAGCGTTTTTGGAAAAGACCCTCCATAATGACTGGATGCCAGTGGATAATAGCTTCCTCCCAGGCATTGTCCTGTGCACAGTAATGTCCTGCTCTCCCTGACCAACTCCCCCAGGGAGCATAGATTCATGCTGCATGTTAAATGGTGCTCGGTCTCAGTGGCTAAGGTCCCCTCTGCCCCACCCTGTGGGCAGACACCCTCTACCGCCCTCGTTCCAGCTCTACCCCACCCTTCTCCTTTGCAGACTCTCAGATAACACTCCCTGCTCAGTGACGGAAACTGTTTAGGGAAAGGCAAACGTTGGTCTAGCCTCTGGCTATGCACAGTGCATATCTCTAGACCAACAGCACGGGCTTCACTTGGAATTTGCTAGAAATATGGAATCTCGGCTCTACCTCCAGAGCTACTGAATCAGAATTTGCATTTTAATGAGAGCCCCAGCTGATCACTATGCACCTGAAGTTAAGAAGCACTTCTCTAAAACACCTCCAAAAATGCACTCCATTCTGGGCTTCTAGGACTCCAGAGACAAATATCCCCAATTTGGAGAACTTGACAGTATATATATTCAAACCAAAGCCATGTAGTTCACACTGCTTTAACATATGGTATTAAAGGCTGATTTCTTTCCTCAGTTCAGTGGCACAACAGAAAGGATGTCTGGGTGTTGGGCTCTCTTTGGGCTTCCTTACTTACAGGCTATGAAACCCTGGGCGAATGATATCATCTCGTTAAGGCTCAGTTTGTTTATCTGTGAAATGGGGATGGGCAGCACGGACCAGGGCTGGGGACCTGACAGATGAAGAAGGGTTAATCATCAACAGGAAGGTCACGGGTATGTTCCCTGACTTAAGTGATTTCCAAGTGGGTGGTATACCAGTCAGTGGAGTGCTAATTTCAGAATTATAGCTCAGAGTTACAGTGGGACACTTAACTGTTTCTATTAGAACTTTTTCTGGTTCCTAACTAGGATTCTTGTCTGTGTGCATGAGCGAGGGTTGGGCAAGCTTGGAGGCGGAGGAGGAAGAGTGGTTTTGAATCTTTTGAAATTGCAACCAACATTGTGTGCATGTATATATTTTTTAAAGTAAGTGATACCGGATTCTATCCGGGGGTAAAAATAGGGGGCATGTAAAGATGCTCCCTCCTCTTTTTGGTTATGTCTTCAAGTTACCTTTTTGGAAAAGGCACAGCTTTGGGGAAGAAGCTCCAGGCACACAATGTCCTGTATTAATTACCCTAGGGGAAGGGTCATCACTTCCATCAGAGTCCTGAGAAGACCTTTGGCCCTCCATGAAAGTGCTTAAGAACCACTGCAAGAGGGTGCCTGGGTGGCTCAGTTGGTTGGGTGACTGCCTTTGGCTCAGGTCATGATCCTGGAGGAGTCCCGGGATCAAGTCCTGCATTGGGCTCCCTGCTCAGCGGGGAGTCTGCTTCTCCCTCTGACCTTCTCCCCTCTCATGTTCTTCTCTCTCTCTCTCACATAAACTAAAAAAAATCTTAAGAAAAAAAAAAAAAAAGAACCACTGCTAGAGGGGCGCCTGGGTGGCTCAGTCGGTTAAGTGGCTGACTCTTGATTTTGGCTCAGGTCATGATCTCAGAGTCATGAAATTGAGCCCCTGCATTGGGCTCTGATCTCAGTGGGGAGTCTGCTTGAGTTTCTCTCCCTCTGTCCCTCCCCTGGCTCATAATCCTTCTCTCTTTCTCTGAAATAAATAAATAAATCTTAAAAAAAAAAAAAAAAAAAAAAAGGAACCTGTGCTAGAGTTACCAATAATGTCAAGGAGCAGCTTTGTAGAGGAATGTCTGGGCTTGAATTCCAGCTCCCATTTGTTCCCTGAATGACCTTTGGCAAATCTCTGCCTTTCTGTGCCTTGGTTTCCGTGGCTGCAGAAGGGGGACGATGGCAGCATGCACCTGGCAGGCTGTCATGGGACGTCAGTGAAAATAATCCATGTAAAGTTCTCAGAGCCTCTGGAAGATCAGGTGCTGAGTAAATGCCAACTAATTTTTTAAAGTGTTCCATAATTGCTTTTATTTTTGCAATCATTCTGACTTGCCCTCCTGAATGCAGGGAGACGTAGGGAGGGTTTTGGAAGAGAAGGTTTTGATGGATGGTGCTTTGAGGAGCTGAACTCTAAATGGCACTTTGTCATTACCCTGACCCCTGTCTCTTTGCATGACCTTATCCATGTCCCCAAAGCTCTGACCTAGCAGAAGTACTAGAGGTCTAGAACAGAAGGTCCTCATTTATCAAAACCAACTGGGTGCCCAACCCCGAGCAAGGTGTTTCTCGGGCATCATTTCGCACTCTAACAGCCCACAAACAGGCCAGCACCCCCTGCTACAGACAAGGAAACTGAGGCTTAGTGAAAATAAACAACTTGCCCCAGGTGAGAGACTGACACACAGAAGAGGAGTTTTAATTCAAATTCAGAACTATCTCCCCAAGCTGCCCTTCAGAGACTTCAAATGGCCTTTCTTTTTTTTTCTAGAAGAACTCGAAATTTTGCATTTAAAATATGCTCTAATCATAATGGTTCAAAATGACTCTCAGAGTCACAGCAAAATTTGAGGTTCAGCCTTAATGACTCAAGAGGCATGTGTAGAATGCTGGCTCCAGTGGTAGCATCACACTAAGACCCTGAGAGACACCCAGGAGGAGCAGAGATTGATTTTTGCCTTGGAGGAGCTCATAATGCATGTAGAGGGGGAGAGGACGCTGCTACCACCACCGCCCACAGCAGCGGCAACTCGGGGCTTAAGACAATGCCTAGCATATAATCAGCAGTCAATGAACACTTATGGACGAAGGAATACATGAACAATGGAAGACCAAAGCCACATGGCAAACAGTACCATGGTATTGGTGGCAAAAGGCTGATGTCCTGCCTCCTAGTGTTTCCTGAGCCTTAATGTCCTCAGATGATTTCTAAAGGGGTTCTGCCTCCTGGTTGCTTCTGCCAGTGTTTCACACACCAGTTATATATGCTGCCATCTATTTCTACACTCACCCATCATGACAAGTGTTGGGAAGTGGTTTGCTGGAAAGCTATCTGCCCGGCCACTCTGCTGGCTTTTCTGGTATGACTGGAAACACATTGCTTATCAGGAGAATTCACTCTTGGGAATGTTCAGCTTAACCTGGTTGAGCATAACGTGTAGAGGACTGGCCACAGGTAAATCCAAGAGAACACGGTGTTGCCAGCTAATGGGACAGAGCTGTTAGACAGTTCCCACGTGTTCTGAGGATGAGTTCCATGCCCATAGCATGAATCAGAGGCCTCAAGAGCACAGGACAGGCTGTGGTGTAATTCTTCCAAACCCTAGTTTCCCCCGCATTAGATTGGGAGCTTCTCCAGGGTGAGGGTTTGTCTCACGGTTCCCCAGCACTACCTAGAGTCCAGTATAAACCATGTCCCACCCCCTTGAATCTGGTCTGCTAGTGACTGTGTGACTGGTGACACACAGAAGGAGGAATGCCATGTGACTTCTAAGTGAGGTCCTGAAAGGCCTGAAGCTTTCAGTTGTTTCTCTTGGAAAACTCCCTCTTGGAACCCAGCCACCATGCTCGAAGATGCCCATGTGACATGGAGAGACCACAGGCAGATGCTCTGGTCATCATCTCCAGCATAGCTCAGCTTTTTAGTCAAACCAGCCCACTTCTTTAGACTACTGAAGATGCCACCTTGGAAACGGACCCTCTGGCCCAGCAGGTCAAGCCCCTGGATCTGAGTCTGTCTCAGCTGAGGCCGTAGAATTGTGGAGCAGAAAGAAGCTACCCCACACCTGTTGGGTTTCCTGACTCACAAAACTCTTGAGCAAAAGACAATTATTATTGTTTTCCATCACTGAATTTGGGATAGGTTGTCATCCAGCCACGGGAAAGAGAACAACTCCGGAGGCAGACTGTGTGGGTTCAAACCCTACCTCCACTAATGATTACAGACATTTCCCTGGGGAAAGCCACTGGACCCCTGCAGGCCTTGGTTATCTTATCTACAGAATGGGTGTCCACAGAGACTCTCTCTGAGGGCTGCTGCAGGCACTAAGTGGGAAAGTGTACGTGAAGCATTTAGCACATGTCTGGTGTAGAAGTCCTTGCGTTTCTCTTATCAGCAGCATTTTATGGGGGTACCTCCCTTTAGTCATATCACCTTCCCCCACTCCCTGAATCCCCCCGAGCATGGGACAGAACCTCATCCTAAAGCTGGTCTAGGCACACCTGTGCTTGCCTGCACAGGTCAGGTGTCTGAGAAGCTCAGGGTAGAAACCCATCTCCACTGGGACTTGCTTTGCAGTCCTTGGCATGGGATTGAATCTTTTGGAGCCTTTTCATCCTTTACAACAAGGGGTTAGAAAGTTGTAAAGATTCAGGAGATAATGCACACAACATACTTAATGTGGTGGCTCCCGTGTGGGGCCCAGTCCATTGTGGTCACTGTGTCCATGATAACATGAGGAGCCCGAGCATATCTCAGACATGTCCACTCCATGGGGGAAAGTCTGTATTCCTCTATGGTTGCACACATCAGGTTATGTTCTCATCATCTGTTTGGGAAACCTGTTGGATCTTCATGGAGTTGGTCCTAGGGCCCAGCTCTGTAGCACAGATTTTTTTTTGGAGTGAGGTTTTGAGTCAATCTGAGCCAACAAGTCTACATCCTGAATGATTGTTCCAGTGAGAGATCCAGGCTGTTTCTGACCCTGAAGCCAGGGCCAGTATCGTCTGATGCTGATGGACTGTGATACTGACAGATCGTATCTGGCTATTTTCCTCTGGAAAGCTGGCAGAGTGATATTTACAATGTTGATAACATCTTAGAATTATTTTGTCTTGTAAGTAGCACTCAACAGTTCACAAAGCCCTGGAAATAAATAATCCCATTTGACTTCTCAGTCACAATCTACATAAACTATTGATAGTGATTTTGTATTACGTATTTTCTGTTTGTTAGGAACTATGCTAAGGGTTTTACATATATTAACTCACTTACTTCCAACAACAGACCCATCAGAATGGGGTATTTCCTTCATTATTTGTTACACAGATGAGAAAATGGAAACTCCGAGAACCAGTGACCTGCCTAACGTGGCCCCCAGTTGCTGGCCCAGGTGAGGCTTGAAAGGTGACCTCCTGATTCCAGAGCCCAGGCGCGGAGGCGTACCACACCTGTAACAGAGGTCGTTCCTGCTCTCGGCAGGTATGTGTGGACATTTAAAGGGAGGGGACAAGGCTCTTCATTTTCTAAGCAAAGTTGAGCTACAAGAAGATTACCTTTCAACAAAACCAGGACAAGGTCCCGCAGACCCATGAAACCAGGGAGAAGAGGCCGCTCCAGCAAGGATGCGGTCATTTCAAGCACCAGCAACCAGATCAAGATCATCCCAAATTTGCCAGTAAGTTCATTAACATTCGACTGACTCATAGTCTCTCTGGGATGCAGGAGGGAAAGGTGTCTCCCCAGCCCCTGAGTAAGTGTGATGCCCAACAGGCAACTCAGCCAGAAAGAAGCCCCAGAGCAAAGGGGCTACAGAGGGTGGATACACATGAGTGTCTGGAGGGCTCTGGCACAGTCCAGCTGAAGCTCGAATGGCCTTCCTCCTCCTGAGCTCCGTGTCCTCTTTACCTCCTGCTGGTAGAGCTTGGCTGGATTTCACCATAAAATCTGGAGTTGGGGGAAAACTTTGCTTTGGGGAGGTCCGTGACTATCCATCTTCTGGGCCAAGCCACTCATTTGACAGATGGGGAGACTGAGGCTTGGGGAGGGGAGTCCCAGACCAAAGAGTTATACCTAGAAATTCTTCTAGAATGATGGTCGTCAAGTAAGGGTGGGTGGGTGTGAGGGCTTTGCTCCCAGAGTTCATCTTGTAAGGGCTGGGACATCTTTGTGTGGTTGTCACAGTGAGAGGTATCTGGTGGGTAGAGGTGGGAATGGTGCTCATCATCTCACGGTACACAGAAGAGCCCAACAAGGAATTATTTGGCCTCAAAAAGTCAATAGTGCCCAGGCTGAGAAATCCTGGGCTGAATCAATGAGCCCAGGTCTGTAGGGGTGACAAAGACCTTGAGGAATTAGGCAGTTGGGGTCAGAATCCACCAGAAATTGTCGCTCAATCTTAGAGAGAAGAATATTAAGGCCAACAAAGACCTAGCACACTGTCCTCAGTCACACGGCCCATCTGTGCTGGCGCTGGAGCCTGCAGCCAAGCCCCATGGGTAGGCTGGTCTGACTTCAAGTGCAGCCTTCTTATCCTGCCCCTTTGCTACTTTGTATAAGAAATCCTTCCCTCCCCCTCAATTATTACAGTGTCATCATTTGCATAATGCCCATCTCTCCCCATGGGCTGTAGGGTCCAGCAAGACATCTGGGGCCTGGCACAGGGCCTGGCCTAGAGCAGACACTAAAACGTTTGTTTAATTAATGCAAGTATTTGTAGGATATTCATGATAACTTTGAAATCAGATAAGACGACAGGCTTTATTGAGCGTGTATTTCTTAAGTGCCAAGTATTTTTATTGATTATATTTGTTAAATTTTTATATTTGTTAAATGTTTGGTTCCCAGGAGCCTCATCAAGTGGGTGCTACTATTATCCCCTGTTGCAGGTGTGGAAACTGAAGCAGAGGAGAAGTGACCTTGTCCTAGGGGACCTGGCTAGAGAGCGAAGGAGCCAGGATTTGAACCCAAGCTTTAGAGGCCTTTGGAGTCCTTCCTCTGACACGACTCTGTGTTTAGAGAACCATCTCTTTTCCATCTCATGGGCTGGTGTAGCTGGCTCCATCTTCTTGCCTTTCAGACCAGGGATTGGCCCATGGCTCAGGGATAGGCCCACAGCTCAGGTCCGTCATAAATGCCACCTCCTGGCTACTGTGATTTGCTCAGGGATGGGCATGTGATTAAAGGTGAGTCCATCAGAGTCTTCCCTGGGACTTTCCTGGAGCCCCTAGAAAATATGCTTTCTCTTCCTTGGAGATCCCTAATGTAAGGATGATATTGGAGGACATCTTCCTGGCTACATGGAAGAAAGCTACCTCAGTTGGAGAGAATGGGGACAATATGCAAAGGGAACAGAAGGAAGCAGAGCCACAAGACTGATGGTGGGAGGAGAATAGGAAAGAGTTTAGGTGACACTGCTTCAGGTCCTGGATCCAGCCATGCCTGAAGGATCCACCCCAGTATTTTCAGTTACCTGAGCCATAGCTAATGCATTTATTTGGTGGTGGTAGGGGGCGTTGCTTAAGACAGTTCAAGTTGAGTTTCTCTCACCTGAAATTCAAGGATGTCTGACAAATACAAGTTGGCTTCAACTTGCCCAAAGAACCATTTATTTTCTTTAGTTCTGATTTCAGAGTGAAAGGCTTTGGAGAATCCTAAGTGGTGGACAGGGCTTTTCCAAATCCAGACATGCCCACCAGAAAAAAGGCCTGGAAGGGAATGATAACAGCTAACATTTATTAAGTTCTATGTGGCAGGCATTGTTCTAAATGTGTTACACAGATGACTCATTAATCCTCACAAGCACACCATTTGTTGGGACATCATCATCGTTATTATCTTTTTATGTTATGAATGGGTAGACTATAAAGTATACAGAGGGTTAGAAATGTGCTCAAGGTCACGGAGCTAGGAAGTGGCAGAATAAGACTTAAACCCAGATAATTCACCTCCAGACCCCCACTTCTTTTTTTTTTTTTTTAAGATTTTATTTATTTATTTGATAGAGATCACAAGTAGGCAGAGAGGCAGGCAGAGAGAGAGAGGAAGGGAAGCAGGCTCCCCGCTGAGCAGAGAGCTCAATGTGGGGCTCGATCCCAGGACCCTGGGATCATGACCTGAGCCTAAGGCGGAGGCTTTAACCCACTGAGCCACCAAGGCGCCCCCAGACCCCCACTGCTTACTCTACTACACTGTGTCTGTCTCCCCTGCAAAGTCCTGTAAGGAAGTGGCGATCATACGCCCCGGCTCCTGCCTGCACACCCAAGGTGTGTCTTCCCAACTACCTGTTCTTGGCTTTGTTGCCAAGAACAGGCTTAGCCACATGCTGAGGGCTCCCTCCCCAGCTTGCCCTGTAACAAGCCCACAGCAGTCACTATTGCTGATGCCATCCTGGTTGCTGGCTGCATCTGTGCAGGTAATAAACACGACTATCACAAGATCAGAAACTGGACAGGTAGGACGCCTGCGTGGCTCAGTGGGTTAAGCCTCTGCCTTTGACTCAGGTCATGATCTCAGGGTCCTGGGATCGAGCCCTGCATTGGGCTCTCTGCTCAGCGGGGAGCCTGCTTCCCCCTCTCTCTCTGCCGGCTGCTCTGCCTAGCTGTGATCTCGCTTGCTCTGTCAAATAAATAAATAAAATATTAAAAAAAAAAAAAAAGAAAAGAAACTGGACAGGTGACAACAGAGGTGGGGAGGTGCAGATCAGATTGGGGACAGGAAACCGATACCACTGGCAACTGTGTCAAGCCCCTCCTCACCTCTTTCTTGCCCTTGCCGCTAGCCTCTAGGTCTGTGGGACAGTCAGGCCTGGGCCAAAGCTCTTCCCTTCCAGAAAGGCAGGAAATTTCTGAGTCTGCACTTTAGAAAGAGGGATGGGGTTGAGGGCCACAGGCAGTGGCGTGCTGATAAATGTTTACCAATCAGCTCCGGAGGTGGGGGGGAGCCCTGATTTGTAGTGCTTGCCCATCGCTCCGGTATAACTACTCTCACCGTCATCAAGTCCGGCTGTCGTGAGCCTGGGACAGCTGACTCCAGAGCCCCTTGGGTAGAAAGCCCGGTCGGAGCCTCCTGCCTTCCAAATTACCTGATTTCCAGTATTTGGAGAAGGGAGAGACTGCTTCCTGGAAAGTGGGCCTTTTTATTCAAAACGAAACAAAAACAGAAATTTAAGGACAACGCAAGACAGGCTGACTGACTGGGCTCCAGCCTCCCTGCTTCCCAGTGAATGATAAGCAAATAAACCCATAAAAAGATAAACAGCACTTTCGGCACACTCTCTAGCTCTCCAACGACCATGTGCGCGCATATCTCAAAGCTTTTCTCACTTGGCTTTAAAGCGGAGGAGAATCACCGGGGAGGCCTGCTAGCAGAGGTGGGTCGCTCCGCCTGTAGGCTCCCCGCAGCAGAATGGCAAACATGAACACAAAGCCAAGAGAATCCAGAATCCCAGCTTTCTGACCAGTTTCTTCCCTCTCTCTCCCTTCTCAAGCACCCCCACTCCCCACCCCCAAAGAGGAAGAGTTCAACTGAGAGCCTTCTGGGTAATCGAAAGGAGACCGATCAAAGCGGAAGATGCCAAGATTCTAATCTCATAACAAGCAGGGGTCACGCCGACATTTCTGGGCTAAACCCGGAAAGTTGGGAAAATGGACAAGATTGGTCTTGACGGCTTTTGGTTCTGGCATCCAGGGTGTCAGACGACTTCTGCTTAATTGCTGGGACAGGCGAAGGGACGCTGCTGTCGGCTGCATTCATCAGGTTAACCTTCCATCGCCCCATCTAGGCAGCCAGCTGGTCATTCATGCCAACAACGTTCCCCTGAACGGCCCAAGGTCACCCATGACCTTCACGCTGTTAAACCCAATGGTCAATTTTCCAGCTTCATCTTACTTAACCTCTTCAGCGGCATCTAATAGTTCATCACTCTCTCTTCCTTGACACACCTTGCTTCCGGGACCTCGGGCTCTGCGGGTTCTTTCTAGCTCACACACTCCTGCTCCTTTTCAAGAGCCTTTGCCGGATCCTCTTTCTCCTTCTGACCTCCAGATGTTGCAGGGACCGGACTTCAGTCCACAGGCCTCCTCTCTTCTCTCTCTGTACACACCTGCCTGGTATCATGACCTTAAAAGCCATCCCTATGGTGATGAGTCCCGCATTGATACGAGCAACCCTGGCTGCTCTCTTGAATTCCAAAGTCTTGGAGGATTCACAGACGTCTCAAACGTGACTCCTGATTTGCTCCCACCCCCGCCTTCTCAATGAGGTTTTGCCCGTCTTCCTGCCAGCTCCTCACACATCTCTGAAGGATCCCTGACTTGTGATCTTTTCTTTCTTTCTCCCCCCACCTCTCTTTTTTAAAGAGAGAGTGAGCCAGGGGGCAGGGAGGGGCGTAGGGAGAGAGAGAATCTTAAGCAGTCTCCATGCCCATCACGGAGTCTGACGCGGGGCTCGATCTTTATGACCTTCAGATCACAATCTGAGCCAAAATCAAGAGTCAGACGCTCAACCGACTGAGCCACCCAGGCGGCCTGAATCTACCACTTAGTTCTGTTGGCTCTACCTTCACCTTGGATCCCGAACCCTGCTGCTCTGCACCTGCTCCCTCTGGTTCCACGACCATCACCTCTGCCTGGTTATGCCCCAGCCTCCTTATCTCTTGCCTGCTTCTGCCTTTCCTCCAGAGCATCTATTTTCAACACATCCTCACCATATACCGGATCCCCCACGCCTCCTCTTCTCTAAACCTTCCGCTGGCTTCCCACGTCACTCAGAGGGAACCCAAACCTTCTAACGGCCTTGAAGGACCCCAGCGTCCACTGGCTTCATCTCGGCTCCCACGTCCCGACACGCTGGTCCCGCACCCTCGCCGCCTCCTCTTCTCTCAGCTCATCCCTCAGGTCTGTGCACGGCTCAGCCCCTTACTCCCTTGGTACCTTCTCCAATGTTGTTTCATCAGAGGCCTTCCCCCAACCACCCTTGTGAACTCCGCACCCGCATGGCACTGGGTCCCTTTTCCTGACTATTTTTCTCCACAGAGCTACTGCTACTTGATATTATGTTAGCCCTTTGTCTTCTTGTGTAACATTCGACGCTCCTCTTTAGAATAGAACCTTCATGAAGGTATCTTCATCATTCTATCCTTAGCTGCTAGAACAATGCCAAGTGCACAGTAGGTGGAGAAAGGAATGAAGATGAGTCTGTCCATCCATCCATCCATCCATCCATCCGTCCATGCAATGATTTCTTTTTTTAAGGTACTTTTCTTTGTGTGTGTGTGTATGACAGAGAGGGAGAATGGGTAGAGGGGGAGAGGCAGAGAGAGAAGCAGACTCCCCATTGAGCAGGGAGTTCGATGTGGGACTTGATCATGGGGTGAGCTGAAGGCAGACACTTAACTGATGAGCCACCCAGCTGCCCCCACAATAATTATTTTACTGGGAATCTGTACAGGTTCATGGGAGGTCCAGTATATTAACCCTTCACATATGGAAGGAGATGTCCAGAAATCAGCCTCTTTTGGGGTCTCAGGCCTCCCTGAGATCAGTAGTTACAATAATCGTGAGCACGACACATACGTGTACATGCGGCATCTGGTCCCATCCATGGATCTTTCAGCTGAGGCATGCGATGACTTCACTGCACTTGACAAAGCAATGTCACATTCATCATTCCACTGAATACTTTGTAATTGGACTAGACAACACGGGCCCTACTAGCCACGTGTGACCCTTTACATTCAAATTCAAATTCACTAAAATTAAATAAAATTTAACAATTCAGTGCCTTAGTTGCACTGGTCACGTTTTAAGTGCTCAGCAGCCACATGTGGCTCGTGGCTGCCCTACTGGGCAATGCAGATATGGGGCCCTTTTATCACCGTGGAAGGCTCTTTTGGATAGTGCTCTCATACAACCACGCTAGGAAGCAGTTTTTCCCATTCTGTAGACTGGAAAAGAAACCCAGAGAGGTCCTACAACCAGTGAGAGGCAGGCTTGCCTTGAAGTCTGGCTTACCAACTCCAGGTCTATTTTCCTTCTAAAGCAGGGTGATTTAAGAGCTGGGTCCTCGAAGTCTTGTGTCCTAATTAATTCAGCTTGCGATACGGCAGCAAAGGCATGTGTATCTGCAGATGATGGCCTCTTGCCATGTTATCTGGGTATTATCAACCCCCTTTCTTCTGGCAACAGCAGCCCCCTGTTCCCTGGCTACCTCTCTTTCCCCTTCTCTCCATTCATGAGCCTCAGGTGGGGTGGACCCTCCCCCCACCCCCTGATTCCAGGATGACCGTGTGACTCAACTCTGGCCAATCAGACTACAGTCTCTCCCGCACTAAGTGAATGAGTGAAGTCAGAGAATTAGTAATGTTACACGGCGTCAGGAGACACGCACACAAACACACAAAAACACACACTGCTGACCACGTAGGTGGCTAGGTTCACTGCCGGTGACGTCTTGGGTTCAGACTGGGGCGGTGGGAGAAGGTGCCCAGAAAACATGTTCCTTACTTCCTTGACACAGGTCCACTAATAATGATGGCGTGGCAGGCCCTATTAAGATGGTAATTCGTGATGGATTTCAGTACCGTAACAGACCAGAGCTATCTGCTCTGTTACAGCAGGCCATTCTCCCGCTCCAAGAGAAAGCAGGTCCTCAAGCCCCCATGCCCCAGGGAGACTGGTGTATGAATGGAAAGCAGAGCTTACCTGAAGGCACACTTGCCTCCTTACCTTTTTCCTCAGACAGGAAGCTCAGAGGGAATTAGGCCAGATGAGGGGAAGAGGTGGTGCTTCTGGGGTTGGAGATATGGAACATTCTAGAAGGAGGAAATTGACTAATTCTCCAAGGCTTAGACAGAGAGGGCTATAGGCCTTTTGATAGTGGGAACTTGGGTCTGGTCTCTACCAGCATGGTGACAAGGTAGCACGGCTGAAGAGGGAAGTGGCCTACATGTAGGCACCCCACATCGAAGTTGTGGGTCTGAACCCGGGGCACTGGGGCTCCTAACATCACCAAAGAAACACATAAGTTCAGGCAAGAGTGCTGTCCACCTCCGGGGGTCAGGTGGGCCTGGAAGAAGACCGGGTCAGCTGAGACCACAGTAGATGGAAGATTCCACCATTCTCTGGTCATCAGATGAACTTCCTGGATGACCTTGTGACCTCAGGCAGGTGCAGAGGGACTCGCGGATATGATGAGTCTTAATTTCTCACCACTCCCAGTTGGCCTTGGTCAGAGTTCTTGCACGAGTGTTTGTAGAGTAAGACTCACAGAGATAGTAATGAAAACAACATGACCACAGGGCAACGGGCACCGGGCAGCCCCCACAGCAGCTACGCTGGGTTGAGAGCCAATTGTATGACAACCCTTGTGCTCACACCTCCCTCCACATTTCAGCTCATTAGACATCATCGCAACTCATGAGAGAGTCACATAGTTAGAACCCCATTATACAGATGAAGAAACTGAAGACCAGAAAAGTTATGCCATTGGATCAAAGCCACACAGCAAGTGAGAAACAGAGCTGGGACCCAACCCACAAATCCTATCTTAGCTCCAAAGCCTGTGATCTTTGCTTTTGAGTAGAAGGGACCTCATTTTCCCAGAGTTGAGCCCATGGACCCAACCCTCGGGGGATCTGCCCAGCGGTACCTGAGGAGCTAAGCTAAGTTTCCAGGTTGGGCCCAACCCTGGACAGATTCTGAGGTTTTCCGCAGAGATGAGACTTTGTGTCCTGATCTCAATGGGGAAAAATCTGAACTTGTGTGTTTTCTCACTCCTTTCTCACTCAGCCCTGGAGACTTTGGGATTAATGGCAAAGTAACATGGGGTGGGTATTGGGTGTCTGCAGGAAGGAAATGGCAGAGGGCAGGGGACTGGCATAGCCCAGCAGCCACCGCATGAAGCGAGGCTCTAAATAACGCTGGATTTTTCCAGCAGGTCTGCTTGCTAATTAAAGCCGCTCCTCACAGCCTCTGCGAAATGAAGGCGCCTCACCTGAAAGCCTGTAATTTGCCAACATGAAGAACAGAAGCAAGAACCAACGTCACCCCCAACCACGGCCTCGGGATACCGATTACCGAGACACACAGACATGGCCCTGCTTCCGACCCCCAAAGCCCAATCGGAATGAGTATTTCTCGCCTCGCAATGGAGAGCAGAAGACCCTTTTCCTACGGAGCTGGAAACCGGCCAGGGGCTGTGACATGGGCCAACCCCACGACCGTGTTTGGCTTCACCGACTATGCCATCATAGGTGAAGATATAAAAATTACAGAACTCGTCAAGAGATATTGTCAAGTCCCAGCCACACGTCCTAATGACTCACAAAATGACTAGTCTCCGGCAGCGGTCCGTAATTAGAGCCGCGCTGTGCTGAATATATACACGGAGCCCCAGTGCCAAGCCTCCACCACGAGTCCAGAGACAGCCCCTTAAGTTGTGTTCATGCAGGGAGGCCACGAAAGGTCATGAGCTCCCCCTGATAGGTGAGGAAAAAAGTCCCCAGCAGAGCCAGGAAAACTTGAGACCGTCCAAAACGCAAGTGGTGATTTAAAGAAACACATCGGAAGGGTCCATGCGGGCAGGAAGCGGGGTTGAGTGGGAGTGCCTGCTGGAAGCCAGAATCCTAAAATGAGGCTTTGATCCCAGGCTGCGGCTGGAGCAGGAGTCAGCCTCCACACTCTGTCGGCATGGGCGTTCCCACTTACGAGAACGTTCCAGCCTGTTAGCAGGGACTGGTGAAGGCTGGCTTCCTGTTCTGCGTTTCACGGCCTCCAGCAACAGCACCGGGCTCCTCGAGACGGAGTGGGAGGGAAGGAAGAACAAGGCAGAGAAACTAAGCAGACCAGACACCCCCAAATTCAGTTTTCACTTTCTGGCCCCATTTCTGGGAGGATGTGTGGGAGTGAGACCGGCAGCAGAGCAGTCCAGTGAATCCCCCTGACTGCTCAAGGCTTCTCTGGGGTTTCCCAGGTCATGTGACTCCAGGCTGCCTGGTTGAGAAGCGGCAGTGGTTAGGTATTCACTTCGAGCAGTGCCCCCCACACCCCCACCCCCCAAACCCCCACCCCATGCCAGCATTTAAGATGTCAGCCTCTGCTGTCCATCATCCCAGGTTGGAATCCCAGGTCTGTTCTGTTGCTTCAACTCTCCGAGCCTCAGTTTCCTCATCTATGAAATGGATCCACCTCAGGGAAACTGTGGGATTAGTGCCGGGCACTCAGTGGGAGCCCAACAGATGGAGCAGCAATTAATAACAGCGGTGAAGCCCAGCATTTCTGGGGGGGCGGTCAGTACAGTTCCCCTCCGGTGGCCTTGGAGGAAGCTCTGGCTTTGCTTCTGTGAAGTTCGCTTCTGTCCTTCCTGCACTGAAACGGTCTCTATTTCCCCGTCTGCCTTCCTGAGCACAGTTCAGAACCTTCTGCCCATCTCAGGCTCAGCACGGCAAAGTGAGAACAGAGAGCTAGGCACAAGCCCAACATAGACAGGGCCATGCCAGCTGATCTGTTTGCTACCACCCCTTGCCTCCATGCCCTGGGAGGGGGGGAATGTCTCCCAAGGCCCCAGGCGAGGCTGACCAGAGGGCAGAGTCCTAGCTAGGGCACTGGGCTGGGTGACCACATCACCACGAACAACACAAACACTGTCTCCAGGAGATGGAGACTAGTGGCTCCCCCACTTTGTGGAGCAGGAAACAGGCACAGAAAAGTGAAAGAATCTGCGTGTCTGTGGTCCAGGAAGTGGATGGACATCCCCAGACCCACCATCGGCACGGCGGCTTGAGTCGGTCCCAGGGGAATCAAATGCTCCGAGCTTTCTATTTTGGTCCCCTGGTCAAAGTCAAGTGCGGCTTTTGTCTTCTGTTCCCTTCTCAGCCCACTCACGGCCTTGGTGCAGAATAAATCTCCCTACCCTGGCAGATCGCACAAAACAAGGGATCTTCAAGGGAAGAGGGGGAGGGAGGGAAGGTTGACTCCGAGGCATGTTTCCACGTGCCGCTTGGGCTCAAACCTGGCTGGCTCCCCCGCCCCAGAGGAGGACCTTGGCTCGGCCACGCCAAGCACTGCAGCTGAGGAGACCTGGAGCAAATGAGACTGACCTTGGGATTCAAGAGAAGGGCATCACAAGGTCAAAAGTCCGCAGATGTGGGGCTGGGGGAGTGGCCCTCCTCAGCATCCCGCCTCTGTCTTGTCTTTTCAAATCCAAGTTTACACCGTGGTAATAATGGAATTTTCTGGTGCGCCAAACACAAGAGTTCCCCACCGATGAGGGTCTCCCTGTAGGGAACTTGGTGACTGGAGCCTCAGGCACGTCAGGATGCAGAAGAAGCCGGGCCAGAGACCTTCGGAGGGCTGAAAGGACCCTCTGACTTCTCCGGGCTTCACAATTCTCCAGTTAAGCATTTTCTACGTGTCAACTCAGTGCCAGGCTTGAGGGAGAAAAGGATTATCCCGTGACCATAAATCTTACTCCCCAGGAGCTTCTGGGACAGAGGCAGGGGCTCCCAATTCTAGGGAAATCAAGAGGCTTCCTTCCTGATCGCCTGCTATAGATAAGATAATTCATTAAATACTCATCTGTGAGCAAAGCCCTCACAAAGGAGATGTTTGGGAGGTCTGGAGCACTATGACACAGGGGCCTCAGCCCATGAAGGTGACATGTGTCATTCACCAGGATTTTCAAATGACCCGTGGGCTGGGTCTCGAGGTCTTTAGTTGAAGGGACCACACGGTGCCTTTGGTGGCAAAGTCAGAGAGGGTGGCTGCTGTCTTGTCCCCCACGGTGGAGGTGGGGTCAGAGGTCAAGAGAAGCTCACGGCGCAGCTAGTCGGGGCCAGTAATGTTGCTCACTTCAATGTGTCAGGACGGCAAGGTCAGGGCTCTGGGGGTGTCCAGCCGAAGGTGGCCCCCCTAGTCTGGCAGTCTGGGAAAGCTTCTCGTCTAACCTGAAATCATAAGCACAGGCGACACGTGATTGGGACAAAAGAACCAGGGGCGGGGCCGCTGCAAGAGAGTCCCAGGCAGAGGCGAGAGCCTGCGCAGGGGCACGGAGCCGAGACAGGACCCAACGAGCTTGAGAAATTAGAAGAAGGACACTGTAGTAGTCTCCTTGGGCTTCCATGTCAAAGTGCCGCAAATCAGGGGGCTGGACACACAGAAACTGATTCGCTCCCAGTTCTGGAGGCTGGAGGTCTGAGATCAAGGTGTCGGCAAAGCCACGCTTCCTCCGGAGGCCCGGGGGAGGGTCCTTCCTTGCCTCTGCCAGCTTCCGGGAGTTGCCGGCAATCCTTGGCCTCTCTTGGTTTACAGACACGTCATTCCATACCCCGTCTGTCATCATGTGGCCTTCATCCCTGTATGACTTGACACGGTCTTCTTATAAGGACAGCAGATTCTGCATTAGGACTCACCTGAATCCAATAGGACCTCACCTTGGCTAGTTACAGCCACAAAGACCGTATGTCCAGATAAGGTCACACGCTGAGATTCCAGGTGGACATGAATTTGTACTGGGGCTGGGGTGGGGGGCACTTTTCCACCTAGAAGAGTCTGGAGTGCAAGGAGCAGGGGGCTCTAGGATGGGATTGTGCGTTCAGAGGGAGGCGACGGGCCATCTCTCCAGCTTGGGGGCTCCCTGCGAGAAATTTGCTGGTTGCAATTTCAAGGCTCCTCCGGTGGGGGACGGCTACCTCAGCAGCAGATGGCAGAGATGGGGGTGGGGGAATCAGAAGAAGCCAGGGTGCAAAGATCTTGTTTTAAAATACACCAAATCAGGAAGATCTGTCATCCCTGCTAAGCAGATGCATTGTAGATTCTATTAAAAGCACAAATGAACTTTAGAAGACAGGTCCTAATAAGCAATTCTAATTATCATCTTCATTAGCTACTCCAGTCCCAGGGCGATCTATTTTCATACTGGGAAGACGCTGCATCCACATTTGTCTGGAAAAGTCTGTTCCTCTGGCATCTCCAGACGTGGTGTTGGGTTGGAAGAAGATGTCTCTGACCTTGGGCGGGAGGGATAGGGGTTGGCAAGGTAGAAGCTTCCCCCACCACCCAGAAGCTTTGCCTTCCATGTTGACCAACTTCCCACGGCATGTCAATCCATTTTAGAGGGAAAAGGTCCCATTAAGAAATGGCCCCTTAGGTTTCCTACTTGACCTGACCAGTGATGTGTTTTGGCCTTGCACGGTGCGGGGTGACAACCAGTTCACACGGCTGGGTCCTGATTGGAGCCTTCAACATGGAAAAACTGACCTGCGTCCCAGAACCTGATGGCTGCCTCCTGGGTTGGGCGGTATTATCATCCCAATTCACATATGGGAAGATGGACATGAAGGGGGAGAGAGACAGTGGAAAGTAGTGCCGTGGATGTACGGCTCTTGGCAACCAGAATCCGAGCCCGATCTCTGAGGGCAACGGTGCACCACCTGCCGGACGTGGATGGACGCGGCGGGCTGATGGGGCTGGGGGCGGGTAAGACACATGCGATGCTGGCCTGCCACCCGACTTCTGCCCCCATTTCCACTTCAGGGTCTAGGGCTGTGTCCTGCCCACCTCAATACCCCCTTAGCAAGTCCCCTCTGGGAGCCATTGTTGGGACCGTCCCTTGACGATGTATTTTCAGCCTTTCTCACTTCTCGCTCCTGAACTTGAACAGCTGTCGTGTTAAATTAGATTCCAGCTCGCCTGACACTTCCTAGAAGCTTTGAGCTGGTGGATCGGGGTGGAATCCCCCCCTGTGCTGAGCATCCTGGAAAAAGAAGATTCTGGTCTTCCTGAGTCTGACCAAATTCTCTCCTGACCCCTGTCTGACTTGTAATAGCCATTCGGTAACTGCGTCCTCACTGGGTAGAAAACCGAAATCCCGAGTGAAGCAACGGAGGAGGGAACCAGGCTGCCTTTCAGCTATGCTCTCTCCACCCCCTGCCCCCCCCTGCCCCCCCCACCCCAGCTCTGTGACATCATTTACTGTCCCTGACCACACACACTCTGCATCTCTGTGCCATAGCCTGTTTGGTCTCATTTTCCCGGGTCGCCTGTGTCCTACGTCCACTGAGAAACTCCTATTCATCCTTCAAGGACCAGTTCAAGCTGACCCCCTTATTTTCCCCAAATTTCTCCCAAGAGGGACTCCTCGATGAGTTCATTATTCTTTCCCCCGAGTTCTCGGAGCACTCTGTGTGTACGTACCCAACTTCGTCGCTGAATTTGGGTTGTACTCTGGTTATTGATACAACTGCCTCTCTCTGATGGGTGAGATCCCCAGGGTTAAGACCCGAATCCAGCCCACCGCTCACCCCTGCAAACCTCGTGTTCACTAAAAGTCTTGGAAAATTAAACAAAATTTGAGCTTCACATCTCCAGCAGAGTGAAAGACAGGCAAGGATATCCATGGGGCCCTGTTCTCCACTTCTGCTCAAAGCTGTCTTTGAAACACACACACACACACACCTGTCTTCTGGAACATTCCCGGGGAGGGCAGAGGTTGCAAGCACATCTTGCCCCTCAACGCCGCAGGGCACCAGTGTCCTGCTGAGGGGCAGGGTGTCTGCTGCTGAGGGGGAACTGAGTGCCAGACCAAGGGACAAATTTCTCGCTGGCCTTTCTGGAGCACTAACACAGTGCCAACTTGTCCCTCTTTATGTTCACCAGGTGATGCTTTGGCTGCCCATCAGCTTCACCTGGACAGCAGACAGTGCCCACAGGACTCTGGGTGTACGCTCTTTCAAGACAGACCGAGGCCTCGAAGCCGGCACTCATCACTTGACAGTTTAAAAAAAAAAAAAAAAGGCCTACAAAGACTCAGCTACAGAAAATGTCTCTTCCTGGCATACATAGGACCACAGGAGCACCAGGACCCACCCCCCCAGGAAAAAAAATCTCAGCCTTGTCCATTCCTAGCTGGGCAGATAACTGAACCTCTCTTTCCTCCTCTGTGAAACAGGTGCAACACACAATGTGTCTCGGGTTGACCATGAAGAGTAAAGTAGACGCTGTCCAGACAGGCAATAATTTGAATAATTAGTCACCAATACTGGCCCGTGCCCTGTGCCAGTGATCGATAACCAGAGATACCGGCCCTGTGTCCTGGTTTGCAATGCTGGGCACATCCTCAAATCTTTGTAAAAGGCTCGGTGTCAGCATTTCGTGGAACCTGTGTTCCATGGGGCCCCCCCGGATGATCACTGCTGTTTTTACAAAGTGCTCTGGTCACCATTTGCCAGGAAGCCCGCTCACGTCCTAGGTACACTCGGGGATGCAGATTTAAAAAATTCATTTAAATCATCTTCACCCCTGGCTGATTTTCCCTGTAGCCGGTGGGGAGCCTCCCTGACGTGACTAATCTCTCTTCGTCCCTGGGCTGGGGGTTTGGAAGGCACTGCTGGCAAAAATCAATCCAAAGCAATTAAACTCCTACCCAGTCTGATCAGAACGGAGCTGGATTGATGGGAAGTGAGCTAGAATGGGAAATTCTCATGGGTCTCTGCTCCTGCCCCACCCCACCTCCTCCCGGGGAGCCAGGTGCCTCTGCCCAGGTCCAACACCCCAAAGCGAGACCCCCAAAACTCCTCGTAGAGGGCTTTCCGCAGGCAGACCATCACGAGATCATTCCTCGTTTCCTCTTCTGGGTCCCCGGACACTCGGTTTCTACATTTATTACAGCAATTGTCAAGTTGTATTTTTAATTATGATTTCAGATCTGCATTGCACTCACTCTATTGTTAGATCCTTGAGAGGAGGCCCTGTTTCTTGGTCAAGTTTATAACCTGCTTCTTTCCTGGCCCACCCTGCAGATGCCGATGTCAGTCAGGGTTGTCCATGACAAGTGACAGATAACTCAATCCGGACTGGTTTGAATAAAAAGGAAATTATTGGCTCATGTAACTGGAAAGCGTAGGGAGAGTTCTCCACTCAGATACAGGTTTGCCAAGGAGCTCAAACGATACCACTCTTCAGCCTTTCTCTCTGCATTCCTGGCTCCCCTCGTTGGGTTGGTTCCCTGCTCAGATGGGCTCCCTTCCTCCTGGCGACAAGAAGGCTGCCAGCAGCTCCTGCCTCATGTTCTCCCTTGGTCAAGTGCACATGGGTAAGCACGCATCTCTAGTCCAGTGGTATCAGTAAAAGCCTCATCGCGTGTCTCTAGCTCTTCCTGGGTCAAGTTCCCACGGTGGAACTAAACCGTGTGGCCTGGAGACTGCACTGTTCAAGACTGGCGTGAACCGTGCCTGAACGAAATGGATTAGGAGTGGGGTGATGCCTTGGCAGAAGGTCCGAGCAGCAGGTGGTGAGTGCACAGAACAGCCAAGGTCTCCTGTAGCACCCAAAGATGTCACAAACGGCAGAGTGGCAACTGGATCTTCGATCAGAACTCCTATGGCTGACGGACAATCATACCTCACTGCTATTCTGTCCTGCTCTTTTGTATTATTACAGGACAGGAATTCTGTCTTCAGTTGCTCTCCTCGAAGTCCTTCTGGGAGGAAAGGCCTTGCAAACCCCGGAGAGCTAAGTGAAGGCAAAACAACCCTCTTAGCAGCCTGGATCTGATAAAAAGTAATTATTTTCAGGACCAACCCCAGTGCCAATGCAGACAGATGCTTCATTAACTAGATCCAGCTTCTTCCAATAATTTATTTTAGGCCTAGTGAAAAAATTACTTTATGGTTGCAGCTGATAAACTTTGTTTCACTTGGCTATATTCTGAAGACACAATTAAGGAACTCGATTTGACATACTGTGTGTTGGGCACAGAGTATGTGTCTGTGTGTGAAGTTATATGTGTAGATACAAAGCAGGAAACACCTGTATTCTTTCAAATGCCCATGGATGGTTAACAAAACTTGGCTACATACTGGACCACAAAGAAAATCTTAATAAATCTGGGAACAGAGTGTACCGGCCTCTCTCCATGACCACAATGGCAGAAAGAAAAGGAAACATTTTACTTAAAAAGGCACATTCAGCTACATCTGCACCATAGGTGTGCAAGAGATAGAGCACCTCTGGCCCCCAGGAGCAGAGGTTTTGCTCTCCTTTGCAATGGCTGCTGAGGACACCACCATGCCCTCCCTAACCACCACCATGCCTTCCCTAACCTAACCTTGGCCAGCAGGTCTGACTGCCCCGGATCCTGTGCCAGGAAAGTGACGGCTGGGGGCGGGGGAACACCCAGGCGAAGCTTTGAGGCAGAACGGTCCGCCACCTCATCCTACTCACTTTTTCTTATTGATGTCTGATGGTTGATACAAGAGGTCTAGGGAGATTTGGTGAGGATAGAAGGAGAAATGGCCAGAAAGCTTGAGACACACAGAAAAGCCTAGAAGGACAAAATAATCCTGCCTTCTTTATTAGTTCAAGCAACTGATCCTGGCTATGACAGAGAAAAGACAATGGCAGATCCTTATCTGCCTATCCTGGCGGTCTTCTGATATCAGCCTATCCTGATGGTCTTAAAACACTAGAAGGACATTCTAATGAAACTCAGAGTCGGTGGGCGATAATCGGACCTGGGATGAGATCAGGGTTAAATTAAGCAGTGAATGAGGGAAGTTAAAGATTAAAGAGTTCTACACCTCTCCTCCATACTTCTCAGGAAGGATTGAGGTGGATTTTCCAAAAAGCATACAGTCATGCAGATAGTGGTTCAGACTTGAGAAGGGAAAAAGCATGAGATTTACAACCGGCTCCGTGGGATCTTGGGGGAAGTCCTCTACCTCTGCTTTCTCGCCTGTGGAACGGGGTTCATAATAGCTCCTGTGCCTCACGCGCTTGTCAGAAGATAAAACAGGCTACTGCACGAAGAGTGCTTGGTACAGACCCTGCTCTGAACACTTACTAGAGCTGGCCTGGAAATCTCCCTCTGGACACCAGAGTGACCATAGCCAAGAAGGAAATAGGATTAGCTATAGGATTCCGCATTCATGGGCTCAAACTAAACCCATTACTTAAAATTACAGCTCTTATTATGCTGACTTGAGAAAGACTTAAAATTTTATCTCACGGATCTTCATAGGATGTGCTGCATAAGTGTCTACAATGACATCTTTCCAGCAAATTCCCCCGCGGGTTCCAGAGGCTGTTCCATGAAGCGTCTCTGTTCGAGCCAATGGAATGAGGCAAATATAGGTTTTTGGGTATCTTTCAATCTTTCTCTAAATTTGTAGCTTTCTCAAGGATGTTGTCTTCAATTCTAGTTAATATTGCCAATACTTACTTGTTTCCATGGAGATCTGTTTTTAAGGGGGAAGCAGAACTCAGAGGAAAACTGGTACATACATGGTCCCAGTAGCATTATTCACAGTGGCTCAAAACTGGACCAAAAATGCCCCAATGTCCATCAATGAATGAACGGATAAACAAAATGCAACACAGCCACATCACACAATATGATTTCTGTCATCAGAAAGGAATTAAGTCCTGACACGAGCTACAGTGTGGATAAGCCTTGAAAACGTAATGCTAAGTGAAAGAAGCCAGTCACAAAAGATCAATATTGTATGATTCCGTTTAAGAGAAATTTCCAGAAGAGGCAAATTTACAGAGCTAGAAAGTCGAGTAGCATTTGCCTGGGGCTGTCCACTTCAAGTGCGTGGCTTTTATGGGATGTGAATTATATCTCAATAAAAAGATTATAATAAGAAAAAAAGTGGGCCAGCCCTGCCGTCAGTCACTCATTCAGGGACTCTAGATTGAAACATCTAGGATGGTTTCTCCCAGATGATGAACCAAACAGCCCAAAGGGAAATCAAGTGACAAAACATTTCAAAAGGTTTTGTTGGCAGAAAGTCACCGACATGCTAATGAATCCATGGGCCTCTCAAGATGGCAAAAAAAGCTGGGTCCCAGAGAACCCAAGGGTCCCCCATCCCAATCACCTTCACCCCAGTTTTTAGAGTCCCACAAGCCCCCAGCTGGGTGGCTGTGGCTCTGTCCGCAGGATTAGGGACAGGATTAGAACTGCTTCTTGGGGTCTGTGCCCTTTGTGAAGATGTTTCCTGCATTCCCACGGTGCTCGCCCACTTGACCCTGAATGCTGGTGATACAAATGGCAGTGACCTCGAGGTCAGACACGGTGCTGAGTGCTTGACATTCATGATCTCGTTTTATCCTCCTGATACCCTCCGAAGGAGGCAGTGAGGCTGCTGTTTTGCAAAGAAGATACACGCGGCTCAGAGAAGTCACGTGACCTGGGCAAGGTCTTGACCCAGTCTCACTGGGCTCTTGAACCTACGCTCTTTTCCTTCACGTCTGCTTGGTCCTCTTCACTCTCTTGAGTTCTAACCCAAATCTCTCCTGTGCATTCAAGCCCATTGCCCCCTGCTCCCCACCCTGCTCCGAGTACAAACTGGTGTCCTCTACAGAGAGCCCCATAGGTGGCTGAAGGTAGCTTCCGAAGTCTCTCATAGGCTTTTTGGGTTCATGAAGCAGCTCCCATTCACTCACCTCCCAAGGAGAAGCACTGAAGGAGAAGAACAGATCTGAGTTGCTGTGGAGTCGTAAAAGTCTCTGACGGAGCCCACAACAGCCCCACAACTCGTATATACTCATATTCATCCCGGAAGAATGGGCACAATGGCTCTTGTCATTATGAGAATCATTCGAGATGTAAGAAACATGGAAAGTGGAAGTTCCTTCAGAGAGCTTGGAATCCACAGAAGCGGGGACTATGTACTCTTCACGTTTACTTAGTGGACGCATGTGGGGAGAGCTCTTCCCCCACACCCTTTCCCCTCTCTGCACTCCTTCCCAGCTGGCACGGCCATTATCCCTACAAGAGCCAAGAGCTGCAAATGCCTCAGCGGCGTGTATCTGCCTCGGATTTCACAGCGCAGACCCTCGAGATAACTACTACATAACTTAAACCCGAGACCCAAGGATGTAAGTCGTATCATTGCCAATCTGCCATATTCCAACGGTGCATTGCAATTACTGACGCGCTCCTTGTCAGTAACATAAGTAGGAAATGTACCATCGTTTTGGTGGCTTATTGAATAATCAATCCCTCAACTGAGCTGCTTTGACAAGCAGCAGTGGGAGCAGCCCCTCCCTCTTTTCAAAGGGGGGGAAACATGCTTCCTCTTCTCTTTACTCCGGAAACCTCTATTCTAATTGCACGAGCAAACTGGTGGCTTGGTGCTCTGGGGGGGACCTCAAAAGTGGTTCCAGAATCTAACCCTGTCATTCACTAGGTGTACTTGGGCAAGTCTGGCCAGAGCATCAGGATTTCCCTGTGGAAAGCAGGATCATTCCTTCTTTCCCGGGTGGGGTGAGGTGCCAGTTCTACTTCAAGGGTATCTGGTTCCCTTCTGGGCGTGGCCATGGCCAAGGAAGACCCTATGGCATCTCCCTCAGGTCAGGGGCACTGGCCTGGTTGACCAGAATGCCACAAGACCGTGCCAGTCCTCCATCTCAGTGTGAGACTACACCTGGTCATTTGGGCAATGGAGTAGTCAATGGATCAGACGAGGAGCATGGACTTCTTAGGGGGGAGTTTTGCGGGTGTGGAGGGAGGTGTCGGGCAGGGCTGCGGGTTGTTGAAAAAAATCAGAAGAGATAGCCATTTAGCCTTTAGGGGAGGTGCAAGTTCATTTAGAAACTCTCCTTATCAGTAGGGCTGGGAAAGGAGAATTCCACCCAGAACAATAGGCAACAGATAAAAATAACTAGTGTAGCAGGGAGACAGATATTAAGGCAAGGAACTCGAGAGGGGAACTGTTCTATTCTGAAAGTCATCATCAGTTTCGCAGGTGGGAAACAGGCTGCTAAGGGCCTTGCTAAATTCTTGAGTCACATTTCCTGGACCCCTGATCACAGGGCTAAATTAAAAACAACAGTCGCCTCCCCGCTGCCCACCTCCTCCGTGTTTCTGAGCTCAGCTCCCAGAATCATTCCACCTGAGTGCCATTCCCAAGTGATGGACAAGTATGCCTTTCCCACCCTGAACTGGACCTTACATTTAATGGGGCAGATGCTTCCTTGTCTTCTCCCCCTTCTCTCCCCTTCTCTTCCCCACCCCTTCCCTTTCCTCTCTTCTGCATCTAGGAGAGGTAAGTCATTACTAAAAGGAAAACTCCAACATGCAAGAGGCTTCCAGAAAATATGGGGGACACTGTCTTCAAGCACCATGGTAGCCTACTAGACAACATGTAGGCTCAATAAATATTTGTTGGGCACAGATATGGACCCACAACTCTATGGTCCAATAATCTTCGACAAAGCAGGAAAAAATATCCAGTAGAAAAAAGACAGTCTCTTCAATAAATGGTCCTTGGAAAATTGGACAGCTATGTATAGAAGGATGAAACTCGACTATTCTCTTACACCATACACAAAGACAAACTCGAAATGGATAAAAGACCTCAACGTGAGGCAGGGATCTATCAAAATTCTAGGGGAGAACCTAGGCAGTAACCTCTTCGACACTGGCCACAGCAACTTCTTCCAAAGACATGTCTCCAAAGCCAAAGGAAACAAAAGCGAAAGTGAACTTTGGGGGCTTCATCAAGATCAAAAGCTTCTGCACAGCAAAGGAAACAGTCAACAAAACAAAGAGGTAACCCACGGAATGGGAGAAGTTATTCGCAAATGACACTAGAGACAAAGGGCTGATATCCAAGATCCATAAAGAACTCCTCAAACTCAGCATTCAAAAAAAAGATAATCACATCAAAAAATGGGCAGAAGACATGAACCGGCACTTGTCCAAAGAAGACATACTATGGCTAACAGACACATGAAAAAATGTTCATCATCATCAGCCATCAGGGAGGTTCAAATCAAAACCACATTGAGATACCACCTTACACCACTTAGAATAGCCAAAATTAGCAAGGCAAGAAACAACATGTGTTGGAGAGGATGTGGAGGAAGAGGAACCCTCTTCCACTGTTGGGGGGAATGCAAGTTGGTACAGCCACTTTGGGAAACGGTGTGGAGATTCCTTAAGAAATTAAAAATAGAGCTACCCTATGACCCTGTAATGGCACTACTGGGTATTTATCCCAAAGATACAGATATAATGAAAAGAAGGGCCATTTGTACCCCAATGTTCATAGCAGCAATGGCCACACTCACCAAACTGTGAAAGAGCCAAGATGCCCTTCAACAGATGAATGGATAAAAGAAGATGTGGTCCATATATACTATAAAGTATTATGCCTCCATCAGAAAGGATGAATACCCAACTTTTGTATCAATATGGATAGGACTGGAGGAGATTATGCTGAGTGAAATAAGTCAAGCAGAGACAGTCAATTATCATATGGTTTCGCTTACTTATGGAGCATAAGGAATAACACAGAGGACATTAGGAGAAGGAAAGGAAAAGTGAATTGGGGGAAACCGGAGAGGGAGACAAACCATGAGAGACTGTGGACTCTGAGAAACAAACTGAAGGTTTTGGAGGGGAGGGGGATGGGGGTTGGGTGAGCCTGGGGATGGGTATTCAGGAGGGCACGTATTGCATGGAACACTGGGTGTGGTACATAAACAATGAATCTTGGAACACTGAAAATATAAAGTTAAATTAAAAAAAATGTGTTGGGCAGGTCCCTTTCCCTCTCTTTGCCTCAGTCTCTGCATCTGTAAAACGGGGAGGGCTCAATCACAAAGCACCTGATGGTTTCCCCGGGAGATAACTTGGGGGTTCTCATAGAAGTGAGACCACGGCCTGAGTCCTCTGGCAGTCCTGCAGGCAAGCTGGTAAGGGGACACCTGCGTGTAGTTGTCCCCACCTGAGATTCTGCACCTTCTCTGGGACTCAGATCCAGGCCACCTGATCCAGAAGCACATCCCTGTCCCCCAAATTAGGCTGTCTTCATTCTTCCTCTGACCTTCACTCCTTGGTCAAGGGTGGCCCATGGGCCACTGGTCCATATCTGCTGTGGTGTCTCAGCCCCAGTGGGAACTTGTGAAGTGGGTAGAGAGCTCAGGGCTGGCCCCAGTCTGTGCCAAGTGGCCTCGGGCCAGGCCCCCATGCTTTCTTGAGCAGCTACTTCTGGCTCAGCAGCAGGATGGGATGGGTGTGGGGCCAAGAGATAGGACTGGAGCCCAGGGCTTCACCAAGTCAGTCCAACACACACCCTCAGCTCCTCTGCCCTGTGTCCCTGTTGTGACCTCTCATGGTCATTGCCACAAAGAGTCATTATGGCCATCACTCCATGGATGCGCCACCTCCCACCAAACTGCAGGTCCCCATGGATGGGCAAAGTCTGGTTCACCTTGGAATCCTCTGGACCCAATCAAGACACACAGGTCCTCCAGGAGAGCTTGTTAAATGAATGAAGAACCTGGCCGGCCTCTGGAGCGAGCCAGACGAATTCACATCCCGGCTCTACCCATTCCCTAGCGCTGTGGTTTTCCGACCCTCGCGTTCCTCACCTAGAAAACGAATCCAAAATCTAGTTCAGTGTTTCTCAAGCTTCAGTGAACACAGGAATCCCTGGGGATCGGCTTCTAACGCAGGCTTGAATCCAGCAGTTCTGGGAAGGGCCTGGGATTCTGCATTTCTGACACGTTCCTGGCGGTGCTCTCACTGCCGGTGCATGGACCGCACTTGGAGTAGCGGGAGGTGCAGCCTGCCTGTGTCTAAAGGTGTCCGCAGTCTGGCACCCAGGGATGCTCAGTAGAAGGTGAACTCTTATAATCCTCTTACGGGGGCAGAAAAAGTAATGTTTCTGATCACAGGAGTTGCAGACCCAGAGCCCCTGGGTCCCATTTCAAAACCCTTTTCTGTGCCACCATTTGTCACCTCCTGCCAGTGGCCTGAGCTCTGGGCCAATGTTCCCAGAGAGACCATCTGGTCCTTTGGAAGCCTGCCTAGAACTGGCGATCCTGGCTTGGGTAGAGGCTGGAAACGCTGACCAAGCCTAGACATGGGGCACCTCGTGTGGGGGTCGGCAGGGAGAGGGGGGAGGGGGCTTTAGACGGGAGAACCTCCTAGAGCTTCTGCCCCCCAGGCAGGATCCTGGCTCTGAGTCGTGCCCCTTTCATAGGCCTTCTAGCATCCTCTGATCACCAGGTGCCTGATTTGGGCAGCTGGGCCCCCATCCAAGATAAGCAGGCATAGGTGCTATGTCCACACCCGCCTGGCCTCAGCATTGCTTACAGAACTCTCTGGGCCCCACTTGGTCCCTAAGGTCCCAGGAAAGCCAAGCCCTCAAAACACGGACACCTGCAGCTCTCCAGATGCCCGCCCAGGTGGACAGCCCCAGGGTGGAGGCTTGGGATGCAGAGAAAGAGAAGGAAAAATAAGGAGACCCGTAAGATAGAGCCCCCCAGGAAGATACACCCACAAGGTCATTGTCCCACAGGCGGAACTAACATTTCTTGAGCATGTCTATATGTCAGGTGTTGCGCTCCCTGCTTTCTACCTCACTGAGATAGGCCTTGTTCTCCCACTTCCCAGCTAAGAATACTGAGGCCCAGAGAGGCTACGTAAATGCCAGATGGCAGGGGCTTGAAGAGCCAGGATTCAAGGCTCAGCAAGGTGAGGCTGAAGGCCTAGCTCCTGGCTCCGGCCGGGGTTTGAGGCCCCTGCCTGAAAAACCAGAGGGTCCTCCTCTGCAGGAGGGCGCCTCTTTTCCCGTCACCCACCCCCTCGTCGGCTCCACCGGCTCCAGCAGCACCCCTCCTCCAGGCCTCAGTGCTGGGCAAAGCTTGGCCCCTGGAGTGCTGGGACAGGGTCAGAGGGCTTAGAGATTGTGCTCCAAGGGCTGAGCCAGGAGGGGGACCGAGGACAGCATGAGGGAAGCCACCGCTCGCCACGGAAGAAGAGCGCCCCCAGCTGTGAGGCGTGCCCGATGGGCCTGGTGCATGTCGGCGTTAAGGACATTATCGCGCCAGCTGGTGTCCTGGGCCGCGGTCCCCTGGTGACAGGAAGGGGATGGAGAAGGGACCCAACCAGAGGCAGCTCTATCGTGGGGATCTTTGAAGTCCAGAGACCCCTCCTGGGAGGGGAGACATGAGGTGTGGACCAGAGCGGATTCGGTCCTCCAGGACCGACTCATCCATCAGTAGAAGGGCCAAGCCCCCAAAGACCCGGTCAGTCCAGCTTGGTCAACACACATCGTGTCGGGGGCTGGGGCCTTTGAAGGGGAGCAAGACACAGCCCTGGGGCTCAGGGAGTTGATCCTGGCTGGGCCTTGGCTTGGCCACGAGGCGTGGGGTGGCCGGGCTCATGCTGCTGGAGGCAGGTTTTTTAGGCTTACATTCGAGATCCACTTACGAGCTTCATAACAGAGCAAATGGTTTAAATTCCCTAAGCCTTGGTTTTCCCCTTTGAAAAATGGGGATGATTCTAGCAGCCGCGGCCTCCTTGGGCTGGGGTGAGGATTTAAGGCAACACAGCCTGTCAGCTATAAGCACCTGATCTGTGGCTGGTCAGTAAGGGAGTGGTGTCCGTAGCGTGTGGACATCGTCGTATAGGTTTAGGGATGATCTTCCCCGGCACGGCAGTGTTTTGAAGCCATCAGGGCAAACTTTCTTAAAGGTGGAGGGGAAGCCTTAGCAGGAAATGAAGATCTTAACCAAAAAAAAAGTAGAAAATCTACCCGTGTGCCTTTCTTTATGGAAAGCGATGACTGATTTCGAGGCTTCAAGAGCTGCCCGTGCCCCACTCTATTAAGCTATCTGGGGGAGCTGTAAGTGAAATGGAAAAGCTTGAAGATGCTTGTCTCTGTAAGAAAGCAATGGATGAATGGTAAAGACAACAGCCTGGATCCGATTTTTAATTCTGATGAAAAAGGTCTCTATCAGAAGCAAGAGCCTTCTGGGAATCAACGTCTCCAAAGAGAAAGGATGAGTGTTAAATGTGTCCTTTAAAGGAGGTATCAAAATGACCCACAGAGAATCTGGGTGCATATTCAGCTGTGTTGGTATTTTTTGTTTGTTTGTTTTAAGATTTTATTTATTGGAGTCGGGGGACGAGCAAAGGGAGAGGGACCAGCAGACCCCATGCTGAGCATGGAGCTGACACCAGGACCCTGAGATTGTGACCTGAGATCATGACATGAGCCGAAACCAAGGGTCAGACACTTAACTGACTGAGCCTCCCAGGCGCCCCTGTGCTGGTATTTTTCAGGTGAATCTTGCTTGTTTCTGAGTGCACTAGTCACAAAATTTCAAGGTTCTGGAGGTATCCCCACACCCTATTCCCGCTAGCAAACGCTGCAGGGTTTTCTAGAACACGGGGTTTCCAGGAACAAACGGATGACATTACGGTAGAAATACTTGTGCCAACATGTGTGATGAGCTCAGCACAGTGCGGGGTACATAGTCAACGCTCAATGAATGTCAGGTGCTATTATTACCGGGATTGTTCTACTGTGTCGATGACCGTGATGATTAGAGTTCACGACAGACAGAGTCAAACACACTCAGAGGAGGAGCAGGAGATCTGGGCTCTAACTCCTGGGTGGTCAATGACCCCGAGACCCTGACCCCCACTTCCTGCAAGTCAGCAAGCATGGCCGGACACCTGCTGGCAACTTGAACTGAGTGGGACCTGGCCCGGGGAGGTGAATGAGTAACTCTGCTCCAAGTGGTCCAACATGAGGATCCTGGTTGCCCCAGCCCCAGCTCGCTGGGCTATGAAACGAGGGCAGAGACTGGTGACCACCCACCCCCTCTGGGCCCTTGACCTCTCTGATCTCCAGCGACCTCTCCCGACCCTGTCCCCACTTCCCTTCTCCAGGCCTCCAGGCCTTTCACTGCCCATCAAGCTGTCTCCAGTGTCTACATCCAAGGCGTTCCTGGGACCTGCAGCCCAGATGTCTCCCACCACCTCTGCCCCGGCGCAGCCCACAGAAGGTGTGCGGACGCCCTGAGTGCACAAGCCCTTGATGAAGAGCCAGGCCGGGGAGATGATGTATAACGCGCGGGATGGATGGTGACGTTTTAATCACTCACGCGGAGAGCGGGCAGCTGCCTAATGGAACTGTCGCTCGCACTGACAGTCGACATCTGTAGCTTCAGACTCGGAGACTGGATGTTCGTGCTCCCCCCTCCCCCGGAGGCCTCCTGCGGAACTCCAAAACCGGGGTTCGGCGCACCCCCACCACACACCCGCCTGCAGAGCAAGCTACAGCTCTCCCGGACCTGGAGGTGTCTCTGGTTAGCATCATCACGCCCACGACGTGTCAGGGTCCCAGTGTCCCCATCCTGTCCTCGAGGTGGGTGCATGCTCCCCGTTTCCAGATGAGGACACCGGAGCTCAGAGGGAAAGCACTCAGGCTCGGGGCAAATCAGGGTCTCTCCGTTCCCACTGCTCTCTCTCCCTGGGTCACCCCCAAGGTCTGAGCTTGGTGATGTCATCTTGGGAGAAGGAGAAGATGGTCAGAGGAAGGCAGAGAAAGAGAGAAAAGACCACAGAGGAGGGCTGGGAGGCCGAGGAGGACAAGAGAGAGGAAGGAACACGCCCTGGGTGGCTCACAGCCCAGGTCTGTTCCGACTTGTACATGTCGGTTACATGTCTGTGACATGCACGTATCCACCGAACAATTGTTGACGGAGCACCTGCTATAGAGCAGACACTGTTCCAGGCTCGGGAAGGCTGATGAGCTGGCAGAAGTCTTTGCTCATTCCCAGGGGCAGACGTACACATTTCTCTGGGAACCCAAGTCTCGGACCGGAATGTGGGTGCGGGAGTCGAAGGAGCCGGCCCTTCGCGTGCCTGGGACCCTCTTCTGTTACAGGTCAGACATCAACTCCACCGAGCAAACTGAGATGGCTGGGGGCAGAGCCAGGTAAATGCAGCCCTCCGAGGAGGGGGGTTCCTCCCCGGGGCCTCAGCCGGAGCCACGGCCGCCCTGAGCTCCTGGCCGCCCGCCGCTGATGGATATCAGAAGCCCTTGGCGGGCTGGGCGGCTGGCTCTGGGACGCCTGTGAGATCAGCGTGCGGCATAAATCCGACAGCTCAGATTCTGGAATTGCATAAGCTTTTAAACAGATTGCCAGCATATCTTTTATTTTTATTGTGCTAGAAACACAAACGAAAACAGCAATGATTTGTCCCTCAATAAACAAAGGCAGTAAAAGAAAGGGGGAGAAAAATCACCATCCACTTTATATTCCCTGAGCCTACTTCTCGCCATGATATAGAGCAGGTTATAAAAAGCCCACTTAGAGGGGGCTGCATGTTCCTGCTGCTGTACTGAGCTAGAGAGGGGCAGCAGGAGGCCAGAAGGGGTCACCCGGCTCCCTCCCTGGCAGTGGCTGTACTCAGAGAAACCCTGGTTTGGATGAGAGACTGCTGCTTTCTGGCTGTGTGACCTTGAGTCAGTCACTTAACCTCTCTGAGCTGCAGCTCCCGCCCTGCGTGGGAAGAATGAAGTTAATAGAGGTACAGTTGCTTAGCTTAGTGTCTGGCACTTAGAGGACACTCAGTGAATTCAACAGTTATCATCTCTGCAGACAGTATCATTTTTAGCAACAAAATGAGGACCGTGACTCTCTGGCCAGACTCACTCACAGGGTTGGGGAGATACTCATAGGAGAGGGCAAAGGGGCAAGAGCTTTATAAACTGTAATGCTCTGTGCACACAGGAGGCCCGATTGTTTTTAAGTCAAGTGAAATGATTTTGTGTCTTGTTGTCAACCTTGGTCAGTTACACGGAGATTCTTTTTTTCTTCCCCAAGATTTTTATTTATTTATTTGAGAGAGAGAAAGAGAGAATGCACAAGCAGGAGGGAAGGGCAGAGGGAGAGGGAGAAGCAGGTTTCTGGCTGATCGGGGAGCCTGGGATCATGACCTGAGCTGAAGGCAGATGTTTAACTGACTGAGGCACCCAGGAGCCCCAACACTGAGATTCTTTACACACATATATCTTTATAGAATATATATTTATGACATATTTTAATTTAAAAAAAATTTTGGATGGGGCCCCTGGATGGTACAGTTGGTTAAGCATCCAACTCTTGATTTCGGCTCAGGTCATGATTTCAGGTTCGTGAGATCGAGTCCCGCATCAGGCTCCAAGCTCAGCATGGAGTTTGCTAAAGTTTCTCTCTTCCTCTGCCCCTTCCCCATGCTCCCTCTCTAAAATAAATAAATCTTGAAAAAAATTATTTTTTTGTGTCTCATGGTCTATTGAAAACCACCAGTGACAACTCTGCCTCTCCTGTGATTTATGTTTTTCTGTTGTCCTGTCTGTGCAACCATTTCTCTCTCACATACACACCTTTTCGTACTCTTTCCTGGCCTGGGAGCTCTTGGGCTACACTTAGATGACTAGATATCAAACTCTCTTCCGTTCTGTGAAAAAAGACTACATCATCAAATAAATTTGGGAAATGCCGAATTCAATAGATTTCTTTATTGCAGGGCTTCTAGGCAATGCAGCTAGGCTGACATGCATCCTGAGTCCTTAAGAGTTGTGGAATGCAGCGATTTCAAAATATATATGTCTATAGAACTTTCATCCCCTCTGTTGGCCACAGGAATGCACCTTTATGACTTCCAAACACACAGAGCAGAAATACCCAGGGGCCCAGCTGCTGCCTTTACACAGAGGCCATGCTTTCGTGGGGTCTGCCCCCAGCCAGTGATGGAATATGACGGGGGTACAAAGTCAGGCCCACTCCTGGGAGATGCAGGACAGGATCAACTTTGGCCTGAGGACACCAGGACAGCTTTTGCTAATACTTCCTTAGGTCTGGGATTCTTACACGCAATCCTTTTTCTCTCTCCATCATTTGGGGTCCAACTTGCATCATGATGGCTCACCAGCCTTCTCCAGCTTTCTTTCCATTTCCCTCACACGGGCATTTCCCCTAATAAAATCCTCCCATGCTTAATCCCGTCTTGGTGTTTGCTTCTTGGAGAACATGGACTAACACACCTCTTGAAAAGCACCTATTAACAACACAAGGAATGCAGGCACTAACAGCCAACACATCAAGGATATTCAAGACTGAAGGAAGGAGTTGGTCACCCCCTACTTTCTCCCTTTTTCCCTCCCTCCCTTCATCCATCCATCTGTCCATCCATCCATCCATGCAACCATCCATCCATCCTTCTATCCACATGTCCATGTATCCAACCATCCATCCAACCATCCCTCCCTCCCTCTATTCATCCATCCATGTATCCAACCATCCATCCATCCATCCATGTATCCAACCATCCATCCATCCATCCATGTATCTAACCATCCATCCACCCATCCATGTATCCAACCATCCGTCCATCTAACTATCCCTCTATCCATCCATCCATGTACCCATCCATCCACCCATCCATCCATGTCCATTCATCCACTGATCCACTCACTTATCCACCCACCCAACCCCCAAACCAGCCAGGCACGACAGTGGGATGTTGGACTAGCCATTGAAGTCGCCAACGGTAAAGTCACCAGCTCCTCAGGCTACCCTATCAGTCCCATGAAGGCCAAAATGAGATTGAGGAAGAAGCTCCATTTTCTCCCTGCTAGAGAGGGACTCTGTCATCTGAGTTGATTCTCATTCAGATGAGACAAAAATAAATCCTATGGCTGCACACATTTTCTTCATTGAGAACAATCTCATTTAAATCTTGGCATTGGGCCCAAAGATGTCTGCAAGAAGCACTTCTCCCAGCACATGTTCAGCCAGGCTGACAGCCCGGGAAGGATGCTGTTTCGAGAAGCGAGGCTGAAGGAGCGTGCAGGGAGTATCAGGCAGTCAAGGTTAATCCTGGGATGGGGGGAGGGGAGGCAAGTCACAGTTGCCAGGTGCCTGCTGATCTGGGTCTGTAACTTGCAGCACCTCATTTCACGCTCACGGCCACCTTTAGAAGACATAGGTCTAACTGTCATTTCCATTTTACAGATGAGGAGACTGCGGTGCAGAAAGGCAAAAGCAATCTGTCTGGAAGTTGAGCCTGGAGAAGGTCGAGTGAGGGTATAGGGTGGCGCAGGGATCTGGGTTAGGAGGCGGGGCTCCCGCACCCTCCCCAGGCAGGCTCCGATGCTGGGCCAGGGTGCTGCGGGTCGAAGCAGGCTCGCTCCACGCTGGAGGTCAGCGGCTTGCTACCCAGAGCTCAAAGCCTACACTTTCAAAAGGGAAACAGGATCCCTCTTGAGGATCTGTGTCTGTCTGAACACCTGGGGCATTAGGGATGAGGGTAAAACTCCAAGTATGTTGTAAAGCTGTTACAATCATGTTCTCTCCTGCAGAAGGAGGTAGTTTAAAGCACTGGCACATGAGAGCTCACGTGTCTGTGCCCCGTCGGCTGAGGGGCTGTAACGGCAAAGACAAGCCGAGGCTGGGGTTCTCATGGAGACTCCCCAGCACCTGGGGGCCCACCGGCGGGTTCCACAAACTCGAGACCTGCGAACGTGCCAACAACGTCACGGCGTCTGTGCAAAGATGAGGACTAGAAAGGGATGTGTCAGGGCAGTGCGATGGCAGGCAGTACCTCTTTAAAAACAAAAACAAAAACAAAAACAAAATCTTTACATTATAAAATGAAGACATTTAAATCCAGTGACAGGGAGTAGGTTTGCTAAAATCAACCCCACCTCTGGATCTTGGCCATGAAGTTCCTGTGTTGTGAACACCCCAGGCCTGTCTGCCAACGCCCTGCTCATCGTCAGGGCCCAGCGGAAAGGCCAGCCCCTCCAGCAAGTCCGATTTCATGTCTGATGGCAGCCACCATGGGATGGGAAGCTCTGGGAAGAGGGCCTTGTGCTCCTCCCCACGCCTGCAAAGCGACCGGTCTGTCCACCGCTTCCCTCTGCTGACTCCCTCCTTCCGTCCTTCAGGGCTTGGCTTCAATGTGGCCTCCTCCTGCCACCCACAGAAAGGCAATGGGTCCCTTATGATTCTTTTTCCCAACTTCTTGTTTCCTTCTTGGATCCCCCACCCTCAGCCCACACAGCACCCTGAGTCTAGTGTCCACGCCTACGCACCCAGGAGGTGTCGATTCGAACGGCATGACCGTTCTGGGAGAATCTCAGGACGCTTCCCGACTCCACAGTGGATGTGGTTTTGATAAACGTCGATGCTGACCACCGACTGAGACTAAGACGTGCCATCCAACAATATTGGGTGGGATGGGGAGGGGCAGGTTGGGAAAGGGGACCCAAGAGAGCTAAATGTTCACCCACCATCATAGGACATCAATAGATAATGTCCAAAATGGCTAAGCCAAGAAACAGCAATATAGAAACTATTTCAAAATATGGAGATGAGCGAAAGAAACAGCTCAAAGTGTGGGAAGTAGTTGGCTCTGGGGAGCTGGAACCAGGGGAGAGAGGGGTGGGCATGGGATTGGCATTTTCATTATAAGTCTTTTAATACTCTTTGATTTTTTAATTATGTGCATGTATTACTTTAATAAAAGTAAAAATTAAAAAAAAAAGAAAAGTGCAAAAGAAAAAAAAATCCCATTGCGAATTATACCACTTCTCTGATCCTTCCAAGTAACATGCCTTAAATGATAGCACGGCATCAAGGCAAACAGATTTCACACAGAAATGAGTAATGGAGGCATAATGTAAACAGATGTCAATTTTATACAGCACAATAATGACTTTTAGATATTAAGATTCTGGGGGAACGATTTTAGTAAATCATGCAGGGCAATGAGGCTCTCCCAGGGCTCCTACCTCACACAACAGAATCGAGGGGCCCTACCTAGGGCTCCCTCCCTCCTTGGTGTAAGGCAAGCCCTTCACTCCTCCCACTGTGCTGCCTTACTGAGGTCTGCTGCACCCTGAGTGTCTACCCTTGTTCCAGAAACAGATGGATCCACCAGAGAGAAAAGCAAAAACACAGACCAGGCCATTCATGCATGCTTTTAACAGTAGATGAATAAGCACTTACTATATACCAGGCATGGTTTAAAGGGATGGGTATAAAACAGTGAACCACGTGGACAAAAATCCCCATTTCTTTTTGGAACTTACATTCTAGCAGGGGTGAGGGGTGAGGTAGAGAATGAAAAAGATTAAAGAGAATGTTAAAGAGGACAACCTAAGTGAGATGGTGTTAAACACTACAGAGAAGGAGTGGGAGGGACAGGGAGTGCAGGGGGGACATGTCCATGAAGTCTGAAGTCCATTAGAGAATCTGGCCCGAGGTTGCCTGGCAAAGAGGACTGGCAAGTGCAAAAGCCCAGAGGCAGGAGCACAGCTGGTCTGGCCAAGGATGGGCAAGGAGGCTGGAGTGGCTAGAACAGGGCAGAAGGGGAGATCCACGGACAAGAGGTGAAAGAGGTAACTAGGCAGGTCCTGTTCACCGCCTGATGTGTTCATTCCCAAGGACGCCCTGCCCGTAAGTTGGTGAGGTGCTGCAAACATCAAAACCTGCCTTAAAGAATACCTGATCCCTAGCATTTTCTGATTTTGTGGTGCTGTCACTGAATGTAGAGTTGGGAGGGGGTGGGCACACCCAGCTCCAGCTCCAGATCCCCGTTGCCTGCAGGGGGCCCATGACCCTTTAATGCTGCTGAGATTTAAGAAGGACCTCCCACCCCCAGGGTCCATCATTTACATGCCTTGGAAAAGGCATGTCCTTTTCACATTTTGAGCTGTGTGCCTTAGAACACAACCGTTTTTGCTCCCCTTTCTAAGCGGGTTACCGGTAAAAGTGTACAGTGTCACACACTTGCCAAACTTCCTGCATCTCTAGCCCTCCCACTTACTCTGGACATTTATGATCTTCTTCTCCAGCTCTTGGCATGTTCGTTCTCAACATTCAGACTTTGGCTCAAATGCCCCTTCCTGAGTGTCCTTATGGTCACTCTCGTGCCTGTCCCCCTTACTCTCTTCACATTACCCTTGTTAATCTTCCTCCCAGCTCTCATCACTGAGTTAAATTACCTATGTACCTATGTACCTGCACACCTACCTACTCACCCCAACCTACCTACCTATCTTATCTATCTATCCATCCATCCATCCATCTGTCCGACCATGTGTCCATCTATCCATTTATCCATACCTTCTACTACAGGAGGCGACGGGCATCCTGGCATTGCTGTACACATTCCACATGCCTAGACAGTGTCTGGTGCATAGAAGGAATGCACTTAATAATTATGAATACATGGCCCTTCTGTCTGAGGCCTACAATAAATGATCCCCTGCGTGAATTTGGGGGATGTGTCCTGATCAAAGAATATTGAGACACATGGTGGACAAGAGACAAATTAGCAAGAGGCAGCCTTCAGGCTCAGTGACCAGGCAGGTGTGGCTCTTTCTGCCTGGATGAGGGTTGGATTTTCCAGCTCGAGGGCAGCCTATGGTCAAATGGCAAGCCCTATTTAATACCGCTCAGAGAATCACCCCCAGAGCCCTTCTCTCGCCCACTATGAATGGTGACAGCAATTTCAGCAGGCAGTTTGCAACATAATCGCTTCTCAGCATCAGGAAAGACTTCAATCTCAAGTTCACGTTTAAGAGAAATGTAATGTGCTTGCTAAATGTCTCTCCTCCCTTGCACCTGTATTCCCAGACAGGGGTTCTGGAAAGGGGGACAATAGGGCGCAAATGTTCAAAAAGCACAGAGCAGCTCTTGATTAGGGACAAAAGGCCAAAATGAGATGAGATTTGCTAGCAGTTCTGTGTGTGATTACATCCCCCACCCCAGACTTTCCAGTGCCTGGCCATATAATCATTTCAATAGTTATTATTTAAATAAAGGAAATAATTGACCTCAACAGAGGAGCGTACTCAAATTGGCAATCGCTGTGCAAACCCTCTCTCGGACTCCATTAAGAACCAGAGGGATTCTTAGTTGGAAGCAGCCAATGAGAACCACACAATGTGAGGGAAAGTCAGTTTTCTGCAATGCCAGGTGGTGAGGAGGGTCAGAAAAACTAATGGGCTGGGGGGTGGGTTTGGAAATCTAGCTTGGCATCTGGCTAGAGATCCTGGAGGAACCGATGAGGTACTCGCCAGGGCAGGAGGCAGGACAGAGACAATTTGGCTCCTCCTCCCTCGGAATTATTGCCACCCAGAGGAAATGAATGGATGCAGGCAGGCTGGCTTCCCTTTCCTGCCTGCTCTGCAACCATGTGAGAGAGAAACAGCCCTTAATATGCCTCTAAGACCCCATGTTCTATTGACTTTGTCTCTTCATTTCATAAACTGAGCCCCTACTCTCTGCTGGCCTCAAGGACACAGGGAGGAGTCAGAGAAAAACAGTCCCTCTATGGAAGATATCATAATCTAGTTGGGGAAAGAGAGACCAGTATCAGCATTAAAAATCACCAACAGGAAGAAAAAAAACACAACCTGATAGACAGGATTAGGAGCTCTACACCAAATACTGTCAGAACAGAGAGTCAGGGAAGGACATCTTGGTGAGATCTCAGTTAGGTCTTGATGGATGAATAGGAGTTTTTTGGTAATAAAAATCATATCAACTCACATTTATTAAGGAAAAGCTCACATTTATTAAGGACAAACTCTGAGTTTTCTGAGAACATTTCAGCTATTACTTAACTTTTAAAACAACACCTAGCATTAACTGAAAGCTTACTCCATTCTAGACACTGTTCTAAGCACCTACTACCCTCTTTTAATCTTCAGGATGATTCACTGAGCCTCCTTATCCCCAGAATGTAGACATCAACGTCAGGGAAAGTGGGAGATTTATCTAAATCTCTCAGCCAGCAGACCAATCCAATGGCTGTGGTCCTAACCACTACCCTCAAGGATTTCTTTTCTCCAAAATTCTTCTTCCATGCATTTGATGAAGAATATGGAAAAAATGCTCAGTTTTAGTGTCCTAAGGTTGCAGAATAGGACAGGTTTGGAAAACACTGGCAATCTGAGAGTTTTTCCCCAGGGGCTGACCCTGAAGGATGGAATTCCCACCACACCCCTGGTAGGAGTTGATCAAGGGTGATGTGGGCAGCTTGTCTATCTCTCTTTTCCATGAAGCCAGTGCAAACCCTGAGAAGGTTTAAGACTCAAACACTAAGCCTATATACAGTTGAGGAATGGGAACAAGAGGGGAGCCTGGGAAGGACGACTTTGGAATATAACTGAGCATGATCTTGTGAAGTCAAACACAAGAGGCCAAGTTATTGGCATTCTGGGTAACTGACCAGGACGGTGTGGTTCTTTCTCACAAGCTGAGCCTTGGACTCTCCAGTTCACCATATACCCCCAAACCCAGAAATGTCCCTTCCAGCTATAAACCCAAGAGATGTTCCAGAAGTCATGGATAAGAACATTCAAAGGAGTAATATTTATAGTTATCCTTCCCCACTCCAAACACACCATGATGCTCCATCATGGGTAGAATGGTTAAATAAACTGTCTTCCTTTCCCACAGAAGAATACTATAGAGCAGTGAGAATGAATAAACCACAACCACCTAAAATAACACAGATGCATTGTAGAAAGAGAATGCTGAGTAAAGAAAGCCAGCTACAAGAGCCTATGTAAAATATTTTTGTAAAATTTTTTTTTAAAGGAAGATTTTTTTTTATTATTAATTTTTTATTTTTTATAAACATATATTTTTATCCCCAGGGGTACAGGTCTGTGAATCGCCAGGTTTACACACTTCACAGCACTCACCAAAGCACATACCCTCCCCAATGTCCATAATCCCACCCACTTCTCCCAAACCCCCTCCCCCCAGCAACCCTCAGTTTGTTTTGTGAGATTAAGAGTCACTTATGGTTTGTCTCCCTCCCAATCCCATCTTGTTTCATTTATTCTTCTCTTTTTGTAAAATTTTTGAGAAAACTAAATAATCATTAGAGATCTATGAACATGCAATAAGACAAAAAAAAAAAAAACCCACAAAGAAATGATACAAACAACACTGAGGACAACACTGTGTGCTTAGCTCTGTTGAGCTTGAGATGGGGAAGAACCCACAGGTGGCCTCAGGAAGACTGATCACTGTCCAGTTCCTCAGTGGGATGGAGGTTCTGTGGGTGCCATTTATAAAAATTATACTTCAAAATGTTCAAATTCATTAATAAGGTCTTTTAACTGTATTAAATGTAACACAAGGAAGAATTTTAAAAGCGGTAATGCCTCAGGGCCTGGACTGACCACCTCCTGTTCTCCAGCTGAGGGTCCTGGCTCCCTGCCCCTCATGCACTGTAGGTTTCAGTTTTCCCCTCTCTCAGGAGCCTGCTGCCTGCAGGAAGCCCCCTTTCTGGCTGGTTCCTTTACACCTTAAAGCAGGTCTCTCGCTTGGGGGTGGGGGGCTGTTCAGTCAGCCTGGTGGATATATCTACCTAATGATATTCCCATTCCTCTCTTTCCAACCCCGTGGGCTTACCAGTAATACAAGTGACATTTTGGTTTCCATCTGTTGGCTCTTGTATTAGGTCACATTTGGTCATAGGTCAGCAGGGATAATTGGAGTATCATTTATTGGTTTCTTGAACCACCTTTTGCAAGGAGGAAGGTGACATGGGGGTTGCTGCCTGGGTTTTGGGGGTGGGGTGGAGAGGTCCTAGGCCATGTTTGAACCACAGGAGTCCTGGCCAAGGGCTGGGGGCAGGTGGAGGCAGGAGGTGAGGTCATGGGGACAAAAAGGTACTTTAAGCACTGTGTGGAAATGCTGTCTACAGCTGCCCATGGTGGCTCTTTTGTTCTTGAACTTACTCTGCAGTAATCAGAAACCTTCATGGTAAATTTTAATTAATTAATTATTCCAAATTTAGAGCTAGCTACAGCCACCATCACGTCTCCTTATTGAAGCCTTCAAGGCAACATCTATTGGCAGTGACTGTCGAGCAAAGAAGATTTCAAGATGGGTAGACCTTTCCTTCTCTCACACCCCTCCCTCCACCCCTGCCAGTGCTCCCTAGAACTCCCTCATCTCCATAAAGAGGAAGCGCTCTCAAACTTGTCTGCTTTGGGGATATCCCAGTCTAAGACAGCAGGTAGAGTGGACACCTGTTTTTCTGCCCAGCTTTCATGCCCCCTTCTCCCAGAAACCCTCTGTCACTCTCATCCTGTGGTCTGGTTGGCTGGGCTGACTCCAGCCCTGAAATACAAGGGTGGGCACTTCATTCAGGCATCCCACTGGCTACACGGAGTGTCTAGACCAGGGGTCGGCAAACTTTTTTGGTAAAGGGTCAGACAGTAGACATTTGGCTTCTGGCACAAAAGCAGCCTTAGACAAACAAATAAGCATGGCTTGGCCCCCATAAACCTTTACAGACACCGAAATATGAATTTTATGCAATTTTCACATGTCATGATACACTCTTCTTTTGATTTTTTTTCCAACCATTTAAAAGTGTAAAAAACATTCTTAGCTTGCAGGCCACGCGACAACAGATGGCAGGACTGATCTGGACCCTAGATCTATCAACAAAGCAGACCCAGTCAAAGACAGAGATTGTCAGTCACAGGGTATTTCCTGGAAAATTTGGGGGAAAGGCACCCTCTTTCTTTTGAAGCTACTGAACTGTAAGGATGTGTCTTGGACATTCTGCTTATGAGAGATTCTGCTTAAGAATGAAGCCAATGCAGAGGACAGCAGATCCCAGAGACAGAAAGACAGAGACAATGAGAGAGAGGGAGATAGAGAAGCAGAGAGAGAGAGAGAGAGAGAGAGAGAGAGATGGGGACATACAGAGACAGACAGAGAGGGAATATTAAGTACTGCTTGTATCATTCAAGCACCAGGATCCAGCCATAACTGAAGCCAAACTCTCTTGGATTTTCACTTTTGAGAGCTAAAAAATTACCTAATTTTTGCCTTGCCTATTTGAGTGGGGTTTCTGTCATTTGCAATCCAAGGAGTCTTGAATAACATAGTGGGGATTTCAGAGGAGGTCTTGCAGAGACGGTAAAAATGGAGGAAGTCTTGAGGGACAGGCAAAGGTGGTCTGTGCCTCTGCAAAGCTCTTGTCACGTCCCTGTCTCAGTTTCCCACTCAGTGGGCAAAATCCTCTGTTAGCTCAGAGTCCAGAGGGTGATCTATCCATATTGTTGTAAAACCTTGGAGGTAAGGCTCACTACTTCTTGTCAGACTGAGAGTGCTAACAAGCAGTGCTGTGTGGTGGACAGAATAAATCAATGCCGTCATGGTGGTACACCAGCTAGGCTGCTGAGAAACTGAATAGAATGCAATGCACAGAGCCTGTGTCCCCACATTATGTAACATAAGAAGACTTTAGCATTTTTATTAAAGACAGAATTAACCAATGACGTTGGCCGAGCTCTGCCAGGTGCAGAGGGAGGAGGGTGGGGAAGGGGGGTGTTCCCAATTTCCCTCAGGGGTAGTAGCAACAGCAGAAGAGAGAGCTGGAGCCAGGAATTATCCAGAGCACAAGAAGCACTTCTGACCACGTGGAGGAGGACTGAGCATCAGTGTCGATGTGGGGGAGCTTCTGGGAGTCATTGGGTCTGAGGGAAGGGGAGCAGGAGGGGGTACACCAGGGCAAGAGCTAGTCCAGACAGTGACAGGTGAAGCAAGAAGGCAGAAGGGGCTACCTGGCATTCAGTCTACTTGACTGCAGGGCTCTGTACCTCAATTTCTTCTTTCTCTCTCTGCTCACACTATAGGGCCCTGGGGTGGGCACTGACTCAGGCTCACCCATGAAAGCACAGCATCCGTTGGCCTCAAAAGTCAGCTGAGGGATGGCCAGGTTACCTAAGATGAGCTCTCCCTGGAACCTCTCCTAGATCTACTGCTCTTTCCTCTGGGGTCCAAGGTTCCCAGAAGACACATGTAGAGCTTCTGAGGATCATTTGCTATGATTCAGGCAGAGCCTGGATGAGAATGAAGATAACACAGTGAAGAAAGACTCTAGAAGAAGAGAGAGAGATTCATGATGACATCATTTGAACCTCTGGATCCAACTGTGCCTGAAGCCAACTATTCTTGAATTTTTTTTAGTAACATGCGCCAATAACTACCCTTTCTCATCTTTTTTTTTTTTTTTTTTAATTAAACATTCCTCCCACCTAACCAAAAGAGTTTGACTCTTGACTGGTAAAGACAGTCTGTGCTTCAGCAAAGCTCCTGTCACTCCCATCAATGCAAATGGTGGGTCTTACTTCCTCCTCCATGGAGACCATCATACATACTTTCCCTCTGCCTGCGGCACTCCTCTCCTCCTGCTTCCTCCTCATGCATCCACCTCCCCACCCCAACACACACACACACACAGAGAGAAAGAGAGAGAGAGAGAGAGAAACTCTTATCTTCTGTTTTTGGCTTAGAAGTCACTCTCCCAGAAAGTTTTCTGTGTTGTTCTCCATCTCTGTTACTCATTCCTAAATAATACTAGACTTCTTCTCATATCCTAGCACAATTCCTGGCATCCACTAGGCACTGATTAAATCTGTGTTGAATGAATAAATGAAGGAATGAGTGAGTGAATGAACAAAGGACAACAAAGTTATCCGTAGCTCCACTGTTGAAGGCCATTGTGGCTCAGAGGGAGTTGGGGCATTGTCCACTTGAGTATCTGTCATAGACACCATTCATTGTCTATCCAATTTCCAGGCTCTCCTTCTTTCTTGTTAACAGAAACCCTGCTTGTTCAGAGCAACAGCCTCAGCCCCAGAAGAAGGACCATGACTGGTCTAAGCCAACTGGGATCTCCTGTCCCCCACTCTCCCAGCTTCTATTTTGGCCAATGAGACATAAGTAGAAACCTCCTCTGGGCTCTTCTGATAAAAAAAGGACAAATGTCCTTGTAACCATCTCTTCTGCCTTCTTCCAGTCTTAAAGGAAAACATGGGCCTGGATCATCAGCAGCCATTCTGTGACCATGAAGTGACAAACCACCAGCCTCTTTAAGGAAAGAGGCTGGGTTCTCGATTCTACTGTTGAGATGCTGCACCAGGCCAGTTCTACCAACCACTGGATTTCTGATTTGGTGGAAAACAAACAGATCCTGAAATTTAAGCTACTTTTAGTCAGGGTTTCTGTAACCTTAAGCTGAAAGCATTTGTAATGGATGTGGCACCACTCTCTTTGGGGGTACTAGGGACTGCTACCCCCAACTAATAATTGTCAAGTTGGCAGCCCCAGAGTTCAGGACTCATTCTTTTTGGTTCTGAGAGTCTGCTTAGCAGAGGAATCAATCCCAGAGCTCATGTACCCCCTTCTCAGGCCAGGAAGGCTTTAATTACCCAGTGATTGTAGTAATTATTCCATCCAATTGATCTGTAATCACTATAATTCCTAAACATGGTTTCCCATTAATAATTTGCAATGTATTTATTGTTTATACTCAAATAAAAGAGGCTGATAGTTCGACTATCGAGATGGAACCCCCAGGGTCCTGGATACTTACACAGAGCAGTGGTACATGTTTTAACTATAATAATGTATGTCGTTTTCCCTTTTATAAACGGAAAGTGTTTGCTAATAGCAAACCCAGTAATTGCATTTCTGGCCTGAAAGTTCCCTGAACTATGACTAGGTAGCCCATTCTAGGGATGACATAGAGCGTTCAGCAATCGATTGTGGATGTCTACTGTGGGCAGGGGAGGGCCGAGGCATGGCATGTGTGCTGGCTCTGGCTTAAGCACGGCCCTTCTCTTTCTCACTTCATCATTTAATAATATTAACTCTTGGACAAGAAATGGATACAACTGGGGCACTTGGGTGGCTCAGTCAGTTAAGCAGCTGCCTTCGGCTTAGGCCATGATCCTGGGGTCCTGGGATCGAGCCCCACACGGGCTCTCTGCTCATTGGGGAACCTGCTTCTCCCTCTGCCTCTGTCCCTCCCCCTCTTGTGCTCTCTCTCTCTCTCTCTCTCTCTCTCTGACAAATAAATAAATATATATATTTTTTTAAAAGAAGTGGGCACAACCAACTTTTACACAAACAGAGGAGGAATAAAAGGAACCCCGGCCCATTTCCAGGGTTTCCCCTAAGAATGGGTAGAACCGAAGATGGGGGCTCCTGTTCTAGCTTAGGAAGGTCCTCCTAAAAAGAGTTGAAGGTTTATAAGTCCCATAAACAACAGATGCCTCAGGCCTGACTCCCAGAGCCTCTCCTTTTCCCAGGTAAGGAGAAAGGCCAAGGTGTGCAGAGCCTTACACGTATTATGTTATTTAGCCTTACAGCAATTCTAATCGGCTTGGTGGACCCCAAATCACACAGCCGCTGAGTCAGGACTTGAACCCCTTCTGGCCTGGCCCCACGTCTTTATTCTTTTCCTCGGGCCAACGTGTCCTCCGTGAGAATACGTGTGGTCACGTGAGCAGAGCAAAAGGCACCTGAAATATTTTTAACTCGGCTTCCCAGCCAGGCATCCCGATGGTAAGAGCAAACAAAACTGGGGTTCATCCTTCAACAGGGAGACGTTGGTGAAGTGGGAGTGCCAGGTTCTGTAGAGACCGAGAGGAAGAAGACCCCAGAGGAACGTACGATCTCGCTGGAGACTGGAGATGAACAACCCGACAAAACCACCCATGGGAGAGGGGGCGGCCAAGGTGGGTACCGAGGCCAGGAAGCACAGGGGAGGGGCGACGCTCCTGGAGAACAGGGCATCTCACCCCCAAGGAGCAGCAAGGGGGCTCTGCAGAGGTTTCTGGAAACGGTAACCAGGCTGTCAGAGAGGACTGGTAAAGGCAGTGCAGGCTGGGGGCAATTTCAGAAGCAGACGATGACTCACTCTATGTTTAACAGAAACTCTTTTTCACAATACAAAAATCCACTAAAATAAATCCATATGGCCAGCCTCGGAGCGCCTGACAATGAGGCAAGTTCCTGCCCATTATGAGCATCAACAGATAATTAGAACACGCCTGTCATCAGATGCTGGGAAATTTCCCCTTCTCTTCATTTATACCTTCTTTTGCAATCTGGGAATCGGAGAGGAACAGTCCTAGCATGGGGAAGCAGGAGGCCCCCCCGCAAAACACTTCCCTGTGGCTCCCCAAAGGCAGGGGACCAGGAGGCAGCGTGGACCTGCTTTTTTGCAGGACTTGAAACCGAGCCCAGGATCAGCCCCTTCCTTGCGGTGCGGCCTCGGGTGAGCTTTTGAACCTCTCAGATGTCAGGACCATCCCTTCAACTGTCTGATGATTCAAAGAGAAGAGCTAGAGACACTCGTGTGTCCTCCTGGAAGGCGCAGGGAGGAGAGACAGAGAAGTAAACCCCCTAGGATGAGGAAGAGGGGAGCTCTGTGGCCACAGAGGCCTGGGAGTGGAGAGGCAGGACAGGGAAGTCCTGCCTGGAGGGTCCAGGATGCTGAGGACAAGGTGCATAGGACAGATGAGCAGGGCTTGACGAGGAAATGAGGGGCAAGACAGCTTGGGGACTAAAGCACATGCGCTTTACAGATGTAGGACCTGTGTTCCAGTCCCTTCAGGGCCCCACTAGCTGTGTGCCCTCGGGCAAGTGACTTTGTCTCTTTGTGCCTCAGTTTGCCGGACGATAGGGTGATGACAATGTGGCCGGCTCATGGAGGTTTTAGTGAGGACGGTATGTTTAAGCACAAAGCACTGACGCCTGGACAGGGAGACCGTTCAATGACACATGGCAGCTTGGTGACATTTCTCATACACGCGCGTGTAAATACGGTCTAGAGACAGCACGGGATGATGGAGAAAGCATCATGGGGGGAGGGGAACCACAAGAAAGGAGCCATGATGACAACCGCTGGGACAAATGCAGGGACCTTCCTGGAGGAGGCGGCACGAGCTGGCTCAAGAAGGGAGCACCAGCCCTTGTCTTGGAGGGTCACAGAACATCCTGAGTGCACCTCACGGGCTGGACTGGTGCCGTCTGGCTTAGAGCCGCACGGCCTGCTACTCACGATCCAGGCCTTCGAGGTAACTTGAATCAAAAGGTAGTTCTGGCTTAAGCCAGAGACTTGAAGGGCCCCTGTTAGGGCTCAGGGAAGGTGGCAGGCAGACAGACCCAGGCTGCGGGCAAGGGGCGTGTGCCCTAAGCAGGCCCCGAGGGGCAGAGTGTGCGGGCCCGCCAGCGAACAGGGCGGTGAAGGCACAGTGTGACAGCGGTCAGACGCCAGGGCCTCGTCCCCACGGTCTTGCACTGAAGTCTGCATCTACGCAGCCCAGGAGAGGCGGACCCTGAGAAAGAAACCTGAAAAACCAAACCCTCTTGGTCCATAGCACCAACCAAGGAATTCACGCCCACCGAGAGTCAGGAAGCCGACACACACAACCAGAAACAAAGAGGCTGTGGAGACATATGCCAAAGCCCACAGAGACCCGGCAGGCATAACAGGAGGCGGCCCCAAGGCGGGACGAGGGGACAAGGGCCATGACCACAAGGGCAATGGCTGCGCAAGTATAAACAGCATTCTGGCGCCATTTCCGGGGACCGCCTCCGACCCCTTCTCTTGCTTCATCCCGACACCAGCTCGGGTGGCGTGTCCTGCCCTCCCGGAGGGCCGCTCGGAGCTGCTTGCACAACCGCTTTCTCGTCCACCCTGGGCTGCGTGTGCCCGACAAGCTCCCGAGGTCTCCGCCCCTAGACCTGCACGTTCATGCAATGCTAACGGCACATTTTTCTTAAATACGACGGTCGGGACCAACGTGCAGATGCTTTTATTGATCGTGTCCGCAGAGAAAGTGCGGGGAAGCGATCTCCAAGCTTCGCTGTGCCCACCCCTCCACCCACCGCCTCCCGGTCACCCTTCTCTCCCTCCAGCCTCCCTCCATCTCCCTGGGGTCACTCTCAAGAGGGAATCCACCCTTGTACCCCACCCCTGCCTGAACTAGACTTTGAAACATGGCTTCCTCGTCTGTCCGACCACCCGCCTTGTCGTGCCCACGTTCAGCGCTGAGCCTTCCCCAGGGGCTTCCTGGAGCACTCAGAATGAGTCCTCTCCACCGGCCCCGAGCCCAGCACCCTTGCTGATCCTGACTTCTGTCTTCCAGATGAGCTGCCCCTGCTCCCGGACTGTATGAACAATTGCTTCTCTATCTCTTCTGCTTTCTCCACATGATCCAACTAGCCTATTGGGAAGACAGTTCCACGTGTGGGATTGTCCCCACATTTCAGGACAAGACCTTCCTTGGCTGCTACCTTCTCAATGTCAATTGCTACCCCAGGCTGGTGACAACCCAAACGAGCCCCACCCTCCCCCCAATTCTAAAGCCCAAGTCCAAATCCTTCCTGCGGGGGTGCACACAATCTTTGTGTTTAGGTTCTCAAAGGTCCGTAGTCTCCACGGGTTCACGGGAGACACCACTGTGGCTCTTCACAGACCGACCCCCCAAGAACTTCCTTCCTCTGAAAATGGCCCCCTTCCCTCTCAGAGGTGGGCCTAAGCAGCGTTTGGCATGACTTCACCATGATGCCCTTGGTTGACCGGCCAGACGTTGTCATCTGACTGGAGCACGTTGCAGTGGCTTCTCTCTCCAAGGGGCTAGAATTTGGGGTTCGGAGCCTGGCCGTGTGCATCTGAGGACTTGAGAGGAGGCAGCGCTGTCTCCCCAGACAGTGCTCCCCTGCACCCCTTCCTCCTCATTAACAGAATGCCCACTTTGGTTCGGGAAGCCTGCTCTCTCCTTATGACCTTGGGGGAATCGCATTCATCCTGCCAGGCACTGAGTCAGAGAGGAGCATGTGGTCCAGTTACAGCCAGTGAAGCCTGGGGGAGGACTGGGCAGGCCCTGGGAAGCAGATACGAGAGGCACCTGGGGAGGAGCAGGGCCCTTCTCAGAGTCGCGCTGCCGGGTGGCAGCTGTCTTGAGACCGTGAAGGGAGCGCATTAATGACCAGGTTAGCTCCCGAGGTTGGCAGAGCAGAAAGATGGTAAAAGCCAGATGCCTAAACACAGCACAGAGCCTCTAAGTGAACCCACTGGAGCCGCCCTAATTCAGGACTTCTAGCTACGAGGGCAAGGACATTTTTCTTATCGTGTGGGCTGCTTCCTCCAGTTTTCTATTAACGTGAATAGACATTGGAACTAATGCACCAGGGCAAGGATGCATGGTCTTGGAGTCGGACAGCGAGGGAGGGGTGGCTTGGTTTCTGCACAGCTCCCTCATCTTGGGCTCCCACCCCTCCTGCAGCCCGAAGACCCACCTTCTCTTTGGAGTCTGTGAAGCCCAGTTCTTGCCAGCAAACCTTCCCCCATTGTTTCCGCATGCTGAGGCAGATTCTCTAGCTCAAAACCCAAAGAGTTTTGGCGAAGACATTTTCCCTTCATCTTCTCTCTCCTACGTTGCCTCCCCGGTCTCACATCCCCATGACGCTCCAGCCCACACGGCTAGCTGACGGCTGCTAAATCCACGGAGTGTCTGTCCGAAGCTTCCAACAACATCTCCACCTCTGAGGGTCACAGGTGAGGCTTCCCACCGTGCCACCCCGCTGGAACGAAAGCTTGTTGTCCTGGGCTGGGCCACCAGGGCTACGAACCAGAGGAAGCCAGAAGGGCCGGAGCAAGAGTCCATGGCTGCTGGAGTGCAAAATCCAAGAGCTCCAGGAGAAAATCATTATTTAAAAAAACAAACAGAGGCTAGTTTGCTTTAGTGGTAGCAAATTGTTTGAACAAACTAAACTGTAGACAGGGAGATGGTCAATATTTCATGACGGAAGAGGCGGCATGGTGCGCTGGGAAAGAACCACTTGCCTGGGGCTGAGAGGCCTGTTCAGGAGACGGGATGAGCCCCTCCCTTCCCCGGACCTCAATATTCCCATCTGCGAAATAGGAGATTCTACTGGGTGGCTGTTATTCTTCTGGGGCTGTCATAACAAAGCATCAGACTGGGTGGGTGGGTGGGGGCTTAGACAACCTAGAACAACTTCTCCCAGCCTGGAAGCTGAGAGTCCAAGATCAAAGTGTCCACGGGAGTGTTTTTTCCCAAGGCCTCTCTCCTTGGCATGTAGAGAGATGTCTTCTCTCTGGGTCCTCATGTGCTCTTCCTTCTGTGCCTATCTGTGTCCCAATCTCTTCTTCTTATAAAAATCACCAGGACACCAGTGATGTTGGATTAGGATCAACCCTGATGACCTTGTTTTACTTGATTACTTCTTCAAAGGCCCTCGCTCCAGAGACAGCACATTCTGAGGCACTGGGAACTGGCTGCAAGATAGGAATTTCAGGGGGACATGGCTCAGCCCATAACAGTGACCTCTAAGGATGCTTTCAAGCTATGAACCATCACTCATCAATGTTTCTTCCCGTCTCTACTGATTTGGTCCACGGGGCTTCCATTCTACAGGTGTCAAGACTCCGAATCAGAATGAGAATCTTGTTGCCCTGTTTTTATTCCTCACTTGCTTCCCTTTCTCCCAACTGTCCATCTCAGAAGAGACCACAGTCCTGCTGCATCCAGAACTCTCCATCCTCAATGGCATGATGCTGAAGCCTCCACTCATTCTGTGCTCATCTTGCCTCATCCCTTCCGTCTGTCCATCTCAGGCATGTCCCTCCCCTGCATTAGACCCCACCGCTCCTCTGCAAGAACTTTCTACTCCATTCAAACCAAACCACCATCATTTTCTAGACCTCCCCTCACCCCCACGCCCCACAGCTTCTCACCTCCATCCCTTGCTCAAGCTCAGAATGCCTCCCTTACTGCGGCCCTAATCCTCCTCCTGAAATCCTATCCTCCAAGATCCAGCTCACAGACCACAGCGCCCGTTGGCCAGGGATTGCCAACACAGTGTGGGCGAGAGTGGGAAACCCAACTTGATATTCATTCAGCTCATTCACATGCTCCAGCTTATCCCAGGCAGCTGTGCGGCCCAGGGCTGGGGTTTGCAGCTGTGAGAACAAACCCAGATCGTGGCGCTAATGGGAGCCACTGGAACACATCCCATTCACCATGACTGTTTCCAGGCTGGCGGACAGACACAGGCTCTCAGGTGCCATGCCAGATGATGTGGCACTTAGCACTGGCAGATGGCTCCAAGAGCAGAGCAATGACTTAGCTAAGTCACCCTCAAAAGCCCTGAACCCCGGGACCAATAGGAGATATCCATTCATTCATTCATGCATTCATTCATTCAAAGGAATTGGTTCACATGATTGTGGGGACTGACGAGTCTCCAATTTGCGGGATAGGCTGGAAATGCAGGCAGGTGTTAATGTTGCAGTCCTGGGTCTGAAGTCTAGGGCAGGTTAGCAGGCTAGAAACTCAGGCAGGAGTTCTATCGTACAATCATGAGGCAGAATTTCTTCCCCTTCTGAGAAACCTCAATTTTAAGTTTCATTTTTAAGGCCTTCACTGATGGGATGAGGTCCACCTGCTTTATCCAGGGTAATCTCCTTTACTCCGAGACACCTGACTATAGATATTAATCCCATCAACAAAATACCTTCACAGAAACATCTGGACTAGTGGTCAGCTGAACAGCTGGGCACCAGAGCAGAGCCAAGCTGACACAGAAATTCAACAATCACCAAGGGCTGGGTCTAGCTCTTCTTGGGGCCTTAGGATTTTGGCATTTTCTAGGTTCCCATCGGGTCCTCTTATAATGACCTCCCAATGATTCAAGATGAACTGAATGAGTTCTTTATATCACAACCACGTGTGCCCAGGTGCTGGCAAGATTTCTGTCTGCAGCTGGCAAGATACCTGTCCCTCCAGGTAAGAGAACACATGTCTACTTGTCTTGGGCCTTCTTCGTGCTGGGTATCTTCATCCTGCCTCCTTTCCCAGAGCACCAGGAGGCTGTCCTGGATGGACTGCATCAGTGCCCTGCCCCCCATCCCCTATCTCTGGCTTCCAGTTGGGTTTGGCCAATGAAAGACACCAGGAGTGAACTTGCTATGGACCAAATACTTGTATCCCCCCAAATTCATGTGTTGAAGGCCCAATCCCCAATGTGATGGTGTTAGGACCTTTGGGGGATGATGGGGCCCTTGTGAATGGGATTAGTGCCCTTATTAGAGGAGCCACGAGAGGGATGAGCCCTCTGCCATGTCAGGACACAGCAAGAAGGTAGCCATCTACAAGCCAGGAAGGAGGCTCTCACCAGACACCGAATCTACCAACGCCTAGATTGTGGGGACTTCCCAGCCTCCAGAACTGTGAGAATTAAGTGTTGGCTGTATAACCCACTCGGTCTATGGGATTTCTGTTTCTCTTCTGAAATCACCCAGTTTGACTGGGTCACCTGTTTTTGGCCATCTGACTAACACACTTTCACAGCCACACGGGACTGGCCACCTAGTGATTGAATGATATCAACTAAGTCAAAAGACACAGAATATTCAGCAGGCTAAGGAGAAACAACAACAACCAAAAAACCCAACATTTTCAGCTAAGGGGCCAAGTCTTAACTCCAAAATACATTGTGCAAACAGCCGTCAAGCAGTGATTAAGGTGGGGGACTCAGCGGCAGGTGGAAGGGAAGGATGACCCTGGAAATGTAAGGGTTAAGCCTCCAGAGCAGGATGGCCAGCACAGCCCACTTTGTGATTTTCTGCCAAAATATTTTAAATGAAACAGCTGTGTATGAGCAAAACTGCTGAGAATTGTTCCAGCTCCAAGCATGAATCTGAATCACTCATGTTCGGTATTTGATGGGCTGTGTAATTGCTCTAAACCCTATTATCTTCTCTAGCAGTTGTTGAAGTGTCATTAGGACACCTCAAATGAAAGGCTAAATTCTCCTATATATACAATTTTAATAATTACAGTCCTTTTTTTTTTTTCTCCCCCTATTTCGAAATGCAAAGCTCTGCTCAGAGAGGGAGGTGCCAGGACTGTGGGATTGCATCAGAGAATTCTGAAGCCAGCCTGGGATGTTATTCCATATCCTTTTTAACATTCTCTGGATTTTCCTGACCAATTAATCTTTTATGACTTTTATTTTCTACACCACGGAGAACAGAAGAGAGCAGGGTATGCCAGGTGACAGGACTAGCCACCATGTGCAAACATTCTTGAGCACCTACTATGTTATGTGCCAGTCACTGTGTTAGGCCCTGGGGATGTAAGAATGGGCCAACCTGAGGAAACCACTGTAATCTTTGTGCCACATCACACTATCTTGTAGTTTATGTCTCTGCTCTGCTACAGTAAGGGGCTTGTGAAATACAGTTGTGTCTTGACTCTCTTTGTATCCAAAGTTCACAGCCCAGTTCAATGAGCATTTGTTGAATGACTGAATGAGTGTTTCCAGAAGCACATAATGGGCAGGAACCCCTCTCTGTGCAGGGATGTGGCCACAAATGAGGTAGATGTAGTCCTTGTTTTCTTGGAGCACACAGTAGGGATACAGAGGCAAGATACGTTGCGTAAGTACATTATCAGCACACTGTATGTTACTGAAGAGAAAGTGCTGGGTATTCTGCCCTAAGCAGATCGGTCAAAATCAGTGCATAGGTCATCACCACTTTGCATTCACGGCATTGAGGGATGTGTTATGATGGTGTAGCAGTACCCATGGGCCATTGGATAGCTGTTGGAGCTGGGGCAAGTCATCTCTCTAAACCCCAGTTTCCTGTTTAGAAGATGAGAATGACACTATGTTACTCTCGAGGCACTGATGACAAGGTGTCTTCTTCTTCTTTTTTTTTAAAATTTATTTATTTGACAGAGATCACAAGTAGGCAGAGAGGCAGGCAGAGAGAGAGAGAGAGAGAGAGGGAAGCAGGGTTCCTGCTGAGCAGAGAGCCCGATGCGGGACTCGATCCCAGGACCCTGAGACCATGACCTGAGCCGAAGGCAGCGGCTCAACCCACTGAGCCATCCAGGTGCCCGACAAGGTGTCTTCTAAGATTGCTCTCTTGACCTCCACCCCCTGGTGTTAAAGACAGTGGGTACAATCTCCTTCCCTTGAATGTGGGCAGGACTTGCCACTAACTTTTAACAACTATTATATGATAAAGATGATGGGATGTCGCTCCTGCCATTAGATTATGATCAATCTATCATCTCTTACTGTATCTATATATTATCTACTTTCTATCATCTATTTATCTCTCTACATGTACATTTCTATCTAGCTCTATCATCTATCTGCATAGGTTGACCTACCGATACATCTCCCTACTCATCTACGTATGACTCTGCTTTGCTTATACACACAAGAGACTCTCCTTGCTTGCTCCATAAAGTCAGCCACCACACTGAGGAAGCCCAGTGGAAGCCCTGGCAAAAAACTGTGGGCAGCTTCTAGAACGGGAGGGTGGCTCCAGCTGATGGCCAGCAAATACCAGGGCCTCCGTTTACCCAGCCAGGAGGACACGAATCCCAACAACAACCTGAGGGGTTTGGAAAGCAGATGCTTCCACAGTCGAGCCTCCAGATGAGAACGCATCCCAGCCTCTGCCCTGAGTGCAACCTTGTGAGATCCTGGGCAGAGGACCCAGGCAAGGTGTGTCTGGGCTCCTGATTCCCGGGGACTGTGAAATAACGCATGTTGGGCTGAGTGAGGCAATTGGAGTGTAGGAATTTGTTATGTAGCAACAGATAACTGAGAGATGCCTGGCCCATGGGTTTTGAGAGTTGGAGGTGAAGGGAAGCCCAGGTGGACAGAGCAGTGAAGTCTCTCTGACTGTCTCTTGTCCCTCTAACCCCAAACCTTAACGGAAGTGGGCATCCCGAGAGCCTTGGGCCCACAGCAACATCAGCCTTACTAAGGTGCCTGGGTTTGGAATGAGAAACCTCACCCATGAATGCTTCCTGGGAGGATGGATACCCCAAGAGGTGTGCGCTCTGGGTTCCCGCATCTCAGGGCTGGCAGCTGCTCTGCTGGAGCCGAGAAGAGACATGGGAGAAATGGCAGGCTCCCCATTACCTGCCCAGAACCGGGACGACACTGCCAATCACAACGGGCTGTTAGCTTCCGCATCACGGCCTGCTGCAGGCACAGATGTGGGGCTGCGCAGAACTCCCCAGCTCCCGCCAGACAATGCGGGTGGCCGAGCACGGGCTCTGCCATCTGCTTGGAGGATGTACGCAATTGCCCAGGTTTACGGGCACAAAAGGGGAGATGGATGTCTGGTTTGTTTTACCTGATTTAATTTCAGCCCCACTACTGAACGGCTCTGATTCCTCCCGATTCGCTCGGCCCTGCCCAAATCTGTAATGATTAATATTGATTTTTCAGAGTCCCCAGTTCTCTGTTGCAGTGGAGGACACAAGACCTCCTGCAGAAAGTTTTTGGAAGACTATCATCAACATTATTATGCAGAATGCTACCGACAGATGGTCCTGCTCCAGAGGCAGGCCAACGGCTTGAATGCAGCATCTCATGGAACTCCCCCAGCACCCCGGGAGCTGGCGGCTCTGGATGACCCATGCTATGGTGAGTGATGGGGAGGCCGAATGGCTGGCCACGCCACCGCACGAAGTGCTTCAGATCGTGCTCAGCACCTGCAGGGACAAATTCCCCGACCTTCCCTCCGCTGACCCTGTTACTCACTATTGTGGTTTTTACCTTTGTCACGTGGCCAGCTTCCCAGGTGACCGATGCATCTCCTGCCCTGCGATCTTGCTGCCTCGGAGGTGTCTGAACGGGCTGCACCACTGGCAGCCCCTCCCCCCCAGATGGGAGTTGGAGAATGGCATTTGAGGTGCAGACCTCCTGGGCGGTGTGAAGCTCACCTAGCCATCCCCACCTTGCCCTGAAGGTGCTGCCTGCCAGGCTAAAGCCCTGCTTGGCGGCATTTCAGAAGCCCCAAGCTTCAGAGTCCCCGGAAGCCTCGATGTGCCCCGTGGGTCTGGGGCCAGGGGAGCTGATGGTCAGGCACCTGCTCTCTGCTCTGGAACAGGGCCAGGAGGGAGCCCTTCCAGGGTCCAAGAGCAAGTCTCTGCATGACCAGGTGGTTAGTCTCCTGTTTGCCCGGGGTCAGAGCACCAGGCTGGGACTGGGAACAGAGACCAGTAGAAGATGCAGCCTTCCACATGCCAGCATGCTCAACTGGCTTCTGTGGCCATGGGAAGTCCTTCACATGACATTCCAGGAATCTTTCTTTGGTGGGCACCGGGGTGAACGGTCTAATACTGATTTTCACCCAATAGCAAATGCGCTTCATGACAGCTGGTGATGCCCATTAATTGTTGACAGACAGCAATGTGTGGTATAATCAACTTGAGTCATGGTGAGGCCCTGGCCCCCAGCTCCGGGGGGTGGCGATCAGGCTGGTCCCCACAGGAGAGAACACCAGAAACTAAGCAGATCGCGCACTGTTTACTTGCAACGGTAGGAAGCGATCTTGGTTTCACCGGATGCCTGCTTGACATGGGACAACACTCTCCGCTCTGCATATTGGTTCTCCTCTAACTCCCAACATGACCCTGGAGCGAGGCATTAGTTCTATTCCCACTGTTCCATTTATCCATCACTCCTAAACATCACCCCAGAACTTAGCGACTTAAAATTACAACAGTCATCTCTCCTGCTCCCGAGTCTGCAGTCTGGGCACAGGGACAGCCTGTCTCTGCTCCACACAGCATCCAATGAGGCAACTCAAGAGGGGCTGGAAGACCCGCTTCCAAGATGGCCCCCTTGCATGGCTGTCAAGTAGACGCCGGCTGTCACCTGGAGTTGTCAGCCTCAGGCCTGATCTCCTCCCCATGTAGACTCCCCACGGGGTCGCGTGGGGCTGCCTGGGCTGTCTCCCTGTGGCTGAATTCCAAGAAGTCTGAACAGCATCTATAAGGCTTTGCAGGTGACCTAGCCTCAGAGGTCCCAGAGGGTAACATCTGCCACATTCTTTGGTCAACTCAAGTCATTAAGACTAATCCACATTCGGGGTGCCTAGGTAGCTCAGTTGTTAAGCGTCTGCCTTCGGCTCAGGTCATGATCCCGGGGTCCTGGGATCGAGCCCCGCGTCGGGCTCCTTGCTCAGCAGGAAGCCTGCTTCTCCCTCTCCCGCTCCCCCTGCTTGTGTTCCCTCTCTCTCGCTGTGTCTTCTCTCTGTCAAATAAATAAATAAAATCTTAAAAAAAAAGACTAATCCAGATTCAAAGGGAGGGGACTGGATCCCACCTTTCCTTCCACTCTGGGAGGAGTAATGAAGAGCAAAATGGTCATCTTTAATCCACTACACCCATTTTAAAGATGGGGACACTGAGGGTTCAGAGACATTTAGCATCCCCACAGGGATGAGCTGAAGGGTAGCAGAGATCCAAGTTGGAACCCAGCGCTGAATAAGCTCTGAACACAAGCTCCTTCTACTCTACCACATTGTGCTTCAGACCGGCAGCTAAAGTGAATGGTTGGTTGGTTTAGCTAATAGGGTGTGTCTTCAGAAATAGGCCCAGAAAGACCATTAAAAATAAGACCGTGTTTGGATTTTTTAAGACATATAGTCTTTCCCAATGCTTTTCCCAAGCATTCCATTTCTTTTCTGAGAGCCAAGCTTGGTCAAAGTTTTCAGAGGCTGACTTCTTTAGAGCACAAAAACCAGGCTTAGGCAATGAATATAATCAGGACTAGAAAAATAATTCCTGAATTTGTCTGCATCTTCCTTCACTCAAACATTCAAACATTCATTCAAACATTCTCGACCCACCACTCCTCCAGTGAAGACCAGTTGGAGGTATGCGGGTGCCCTGGGCACAGGGATACTGTATACGGTTGCTCAGGATGTGTACTGTACAAAGAGAACCATTAAGGGGTGAAAGGGGTTGAGTCTGTGCTCCTCTCTCCAAGCCGTGGCATGGTGTGGGACTGGGTCCATCTGGGGTCAGGGTGCCATTTCCTGTTTTGCTAAAGGTAGCCATGGAGGGTTAACCTGCCAGAAGAGACTAACATTGGGGCAAACTTCCAACCAGTGCTATGAAAATTATCTTGGGGAGAGGCTGAACATTTCAAGGGGAGGGTGGAGAAGGAGCATGTGACAGCTCATCTAACATCTCAAGCATTCTGTTCTGGCTAAAAATTTGTATAGTCTGTTCAGAAAGGCAAAAATCCTTCGGTTTTGGGACCACCTTCCAGAGTAGGCAACTCAGAGATCATATGTCCCTGGGGTATTTACATGCCCTTTAAAGGTCTTGTCCTTCTTGCTGTGTGACCTTGGGCTAAGTCTGTCACATCTCTGGGCTCGTAACCTCTCCTGGGAAAGAGGGATCATAATGATACGCATTTCATTAAATCTAAGACACTATTATTTATAAAAGGCACCAGAATTTTATGGATTACTAAGAAAACAAACCTGCCAATTCAGCTGATAGGATTTTGATTCTAAGATGTATCCTAATTTCAGAGATTAAAATGGAAACAAAATAGGTCTTAGAATTGATAGTATTTATTGAAATAGCTGGTTTCCCTATAGAATGTTGTGCAAAAGAAAAAGAAAAAGCGTAAACTCTCGGATACTAAAAATATTAATTCTTCTTCAATACACAAACTTCCAAGGACTTCATCTTAAAGACTAATGCACTTTTAGATCTTCCCAAGTCTTACATAATTGTTCTAATGTATTCCCGAAGTAGTTCAGAAAGCTGCAGTTTTTTTCAGCGCAGGAGTCTGAATTGCTTTTCTACATTTATAAAATTCCCACCCTCTTATGATTTATTCGTGTAGAATCAACTTGTGAGTTTTCCCTTGAATGGGATTCAAGATTTGGGGCTTGATTTATAGTTCAAATTGACTAACATTTGGAAACAATGAACTGTGTTGTCTAAACACATAAATACCACCAGGGAAAGCTGACGCGCTAATTACCGTAAGGGGAGGGGGTGGGGGAGGAAAACCGCCACCGAATCCTGTTCAGCCGCAGGGTTAGGGGACTCCGGCGCGGCGCGGCGGGGGAGGGGGCGGGGGTGAGGAGGAGGGCGACTCCTCGGGGCCACATTTCCCAGGCTGCTTTGAGGGAGGAAACGGGAAGAGAGGTTTGGATTGCGGTTTTGCTCTGGAAAGAAACAGAAATAGTTCGGAGGCCACCAAAGAGCAGTTGATCCGTCATTCTTCCAATCGGAAAACACACAAGCTCTTTGGGGCCTCGGGGGGCCGAAGTCCTCATGGGAGAAAGCCGGCCTTGGCATCTGTCAGGCGCCAGGACATGGGCTCTGACTTCTCCACCCTTTGACCCGTCCAACCCTGGCAGGCCGTCTCCTCCCCTGTCCCAATGCCAGAAGTGGCCCCTCCACGCCGCCCTGTGTCTGGGGCGGTGGAGTGGGGGGGGGGGGGGACAGGCAGCCTGGCGTCCCCAGAGAAGCCACAGCTTGGAATCAGACAGACCTGAGCTGACATCCTGCCTCCATCATTTGTCAGTAATTTGGTACTAGACTTCTCTGTGCCTCAGTTTCCTTATTTGTCAGGTGAAATGAGTTCACGCAGGGGAAGCGTCCATCCAAGTGTCCAGAACGGAGTGGATGCCCCTTAAGTGACTCCTGCCGGGAACCCCCTCCAGAACTCTCTGACTCATATTCAGCAAATATTTGCTGATCGCCCGCCCTCCCTCCCCGCACTGTGGGGCAGGCAGCGTTGAGCGTCGGGGACACTGTGACAAGGAAGACAGATCTAGTCTCTGCTCCCACAGCACTTAGAGTCCGGGGCTAGCAACAGATAATGAGCCAGGAAACAAACAAACCCAATAAGGTACACTCGGTGGGGGATAAGGGCTAGGGAGGGCACAATGCAAGACACGGGACAGTCAGGGAAGCCATCCGTGCCCACTCAGGTACCTCGGTCCCCCCAGGCCGTGATGCTTCAGCGCAGGGCTTCTCACCTGGGGGTGAGTCTACCCCCAGGCGACATTCGGCAATATCTAGTGACATTATGATTACGGGGCGGGGGTGGCTATGGCTTCTAGAAGGCGGAGGTCAGCAATGCTGCCAATATCCTATAGGGCATAGAACATCCCTCACCCCACAAAATACCCCAAAGAACGATTTGGTCCCAAATATCAATAGTGCTGAGATTGGGCACCCTGGTCTCGTCCAGTTCCCTCTGTTATGGTCTTCACGACACTTAGAGATGATGACCATGGCAATCCCTTCATGGAAGGGACCTGGAATGGGTGACAGGGGTGAGCCGGACACCCAGGCGCTGCTCTCTCCCATGGAAGCAGGCAGGCATGTGGCAACGCCCAGGGGCCACACGGCCCCAACCCTCCTGGCCTAGGTTATTCTGATAGAACTTATTCTGCTAACTGAAGATTAAAAAAAAAAAAAAAAAATCCAACAACCCAGGAATCTGGAGGTGGCTCTAGCCAGCTTTGGGGAAAACGGGTTCAGGAATGCTTGCACAGCAGTGCACTGGCATCCAAGAACAGACATCATCATGGTCCAGTAAGTGCACCCTCCTCCCCTGTCCCCCCCGCCCAACATCCCAAGTTTCTGGATTTACATATGGTTAAAGGAAAAGTTCAGAAGCAGGGAGAGATGCTGCCCCCAGTGGGAAGTGAGAGCTGGCCGGCTGACCGTGAGGGAAGATGAGCGTGTCACACACCCAGAGCAAGAAGGATTCAGGCACAAACATCTGGAGCCACGTGGACTCTGCGAGCGCTTCTGCATGACACAACACTGAGACACTGAGACACTCCAACAAGACGGCCCCATTACAGCCTCCCCACCAATACCTGCCCCCCGCCTTCCACGCCACCAGGACTCTGGGAGGAAAACGTCCATAGCCCTAAGACTGAAATCAGCCTCAGCCCTTTCATTTCTCTTTGCCAGTGATATGTCTAGGAAGGTCAGGGGACCCCTGTTCTCATCAATAAGATATCAGAAGGGTAAGTCAGCTTGGGAGCTTCTGGGACAGACTTTCCCCACTGACAAAGCAGAGGGCCACGTGACTTTTTTAGCCACAATTCTTTGTCCCTGTTTGGGAAAAAGGGCTTGCAACTAAGGACGTGATGCTTGGAACTGTGGCAGCCATTCTGTGACTGTGAGGCAAGTCTTCCCCAACATGCTGAGAGTGGAGGGAAGGAAACAGAAAGAATCTGTGCTGAGCCCTAAGCCAATTCAGCATCCCAGGAAGGCTCCCCACTGAGGGTAGAGCCCAATGCAGGGCTTAATCTCAGGACCCTGAGACCATGACCTGAGCCAAAATCAAGAGTCAGATGCTTAACCGACTTAGCCACCCGGGTGCCCTGCATTTCATTTCTTACATAACCAAAGGTCTTAAGTTTGCCGAATTGGCTTAGGGCTTAGATTCTATCCCCTACATGGACTAAGGGTTTCACATAACATCTCACTGAACTGCCGTAGCCCTACCATAGTGAGTCATGCATTTGTTACACCCACTTGATGATCAAGCAAAGTGCAGCTTGGAGATGTTAAGGCTAAACTCATCAGTCTCCTAGGAAGACGAGATGGGGATTCCGGGCCCCGGTGAATGATGAGAAGTTCAAGTGAGTGGCTGGCCCAGGCTCATCAGGTCTTACTGGGGCAGTGCTGTCAGAGGCATGGACCTCCGTGGCCTCCATCTATGACTGCTTGTCTCCTGCTGCTAAATTACCTCCCCCAACACCTTGGACATGTGCTTCTTCCCGATCCTGATCCTTACATCTCTGATGGGGTCACCGATGTGATTCTGTGGGGCTTCAGCTTTGGGCACACACGCCAGGCCTGCTCTGTCAAGGGAGCATCAGGCGTAGGCCATCTGGGACAGAAAGGGGCCTTTTTCTCAGAGGTAGCTAAGGTAGCGAACTGTAAGTCCTGAGCTGTCTCTGGCCGTGGTCCCACAGCCTCCTCTACGGGGAGAGAGGCCTGGTGCCTGGAAAAGCATGGGAAAGGAGAGGAAAGGAAGGAACAGCAGACAGAGATCTGCTGGCTTGAGCTCCTGGGATCCCTGAGCTCTGACCCATCTCTAGATCCCCAACTTCCTGAGCTAATAAATTCCCCCTTGGTATCTTTAAAAAATTGTTTTAATTTAAATTCAATTTAGGGGCACCTTGGTGGCTCAGTGGGTTAAAGCCTCTGCCTTCGGCTCGGGTCATGATCCCAGGGTCCTGGGATCGAGCCCCGCATCGGGCTCTCTACTCAGCAGGGAGCCTGCTTCCTCCTCTCTCTCTGCCTGCCTCTCTGCCTGCTTGTGATCTCTGCCTGTCAAATAAATAAATAAAATAAAATAAAATAAAATAAATTCAATTTAGTTAACACATAGTGTATTATTAGCCTCAGAGGTAGAGTTTAGTGATTCATCAGTCGTGTAGAACACCAGCGCTCATTCCATCACGGGCCCTCCTTCGGGCCCACCCCCAGTGATCCCCCACCACCTCCCTCCCAGCAACGCTCAGTGTGTTGTCTAGAGTTAAGAGTCTCTTACGGTTTGTCTCCCTCTCTGTTTTCATCTTGTTTTATTTTCCCTTCCCTTCCGTTGTGTTCATCTGTTTTATTTCTTAAATCCCACAAGCTAGTGCGCACGGACACTCGGTCACCGGCCCGGGGGATGATAGCCTTATGGCAGCGGCTCGTGTCAGTGATGTATCGGTCCATCTCTGGTGTGTAACAAACAGTCTCAGAATCTCCGGGGCTCACAGCGGCATTCATTCTTCCCGTTTGTGGATCAGCACATTTCTGAAGGTGTGGCTAGGCTCAGGCTGGCTTTTTCTCCAAGCTGAAGGTCGGGCTCGGGTTTGTTCCGGTGTCTTCCTTCTGGGGCTGAGAATAATGAGGCAGTTGCCTGGGCCAGGCACTTCTCACAGAGGATTATAGGAGCGTAAGAGGCCGAATGATGGTGTGGAAGCATTAAAAGCCCCTGTTTGCCGTGAGTCAGCTGACAGTCCGATGGCCAAAGCAAGTCCTATAGCGGAGTGGGAGAGAGGAAGGGGCCCCACCTACCCTAGTGGGAGGTGCTGAGAAGTGGGAGGCAGGGCCAGGTGGGTGCTGGGGAGAGAAGAATTAGCAGCCACAATCCAGTCTGCCACAGGTGGGCAGGAAGAGTGAGGGCTGGGGGCACAATGGCTCCTGAGACACTGGGACATCTGGCCACCCACTGATGGCAGTGAAGGTGTCCTGTCCCCCACATCCCCAAGGGCAGGGTCTATTAGAATCACAGCAGAGTCAGCAGAACCCCAACACTCAGAACTAAATCTTAAAAAAAAAAAAAAGAAATGAAATGCATTTATTATTTCAGCCTCTACTAGTTGGATATTCTGTTACAATAGTCCAAAACATCCTAAATAACACAGTTTCCTTTTGTAATAGTATCTCTCTGAAAAATATGCATCTCCAGAGGTTAACATTTTAAAAAGAGGTCATCTCTAAAAAGGACAAAGCACCCATTTTTTAAAAACCTCTTTAATCTGGAATGAAGTCCTCCGCCTCTGAGGGCTCCACAAGTACAAATGACTCTATTTAATTGCACGCAGAGTCATGTGGCCGATGACATAGCATCCCTGCGTTCACACAGCGGCCTAATGTTCACGATCTCCATCCACAGACACGGAATCCCAACACTGGAAACGGCACTTCGAGCCAATTTCCTCCGAGATCTCCTCCTACCTCCCGACGTCCTCTGAATTCATCTGTGGGGCCCAAGCAGTCCCACGTATAGATCTCTAGCTACAGGGGGGTCCTGACACCACGGGCCCAGCTTTCCCACCTGCAGGACCGGTCGGCCCAGGAGAATGAGGGTGGAGTGCTCGGCGGACTTCTGTTTTCCACACCCACCTAGGGATGCAAATGCTGAATCACACTCCCTGGATCCAGACCCAGCTCCGCCGCGTACCAGCCCAGTGGCCCTGGGCACGCCACAGAGTTCCATGAGCACCAGTGTCTTAGCCCATAGAATGGGGCTAATCATAGAAGCTGCTTTAAATGATGGGCATGGAGATTAAATCTTCCCTTTATGCCAACCCCTGCGGCTTGCTGTCACAAACTCAAAAAACAGAAGCGATTCAGACAGGGAGGGGAACCCAAGCATGTAAGACACAGAACCACAGCCCACACATTAGAAGCGCCGTGGAAGTATTTCCTCTTACGGCCTCAAAACTTCAAAAGCTGCTCCCCAGGAACACCTAAAGATGAGACAAGGACAGGAGTGGTCACGGGGGCGCCTGGGTGGCTCAGTGGGTTAAGCATCTGCCTTTGGCTCAGCTCATGATCTTGGAGTCCTGGGGTTGAGCCCCACTTTGGGGGGGGGTCTGGTCTTAGTGGGGAGTCTGCTTCTCCCTCTCCCTCTGCCGCTCCCCACTCACGCTCTCTCTCTGTCTCTCTCTCAAATAAATAAATAAATGAATATATATAAAAAAAAAAAAACGGTCGTGGCTAGTAGGGGGTGTGGGTTAGCATCTGTACAGATAGACAAATAATTAAATATGTCCAAAGTCCTTAACGACAGCACTGTCAAGAGGCCTCGTGTTTGCTTGAACGGCTGCTGTCGATGCAGTGACTAAAAGGGAAGGAAGGTCAGGCCCGACTCTCCGGGTCTTCCCTGCCATTTGCACGCATGTCCATCTTCTCCGAGGGCCGTCAGGTTGAGGAGGCCCAAATGAGAAGGGGTCCACAGGGGATGACCGGCTTCCAGCATAATTCAGTGTCCTGGCAGGAAGTGGGCCTGACAGCTGATGAAAACAAAATATAATTAAATGTCAGCAAGAGTGAACGTGGCAGGGCATCCGCTGACAGGCCAACTGGTCACCAAGACGCCCCTCCCATGGGATGCCTGTCACGTCCGGGTGCCCCTCTGGGGTGACTGACATGACCCGAAGGAACTGGCATCAAATGCTGAGACAAGTGTCTGCAGGGGTCTGGGGCACCTGGCGGGGGTGTGGTCACACCTTGAGGGGCTGCGGATTTGCCGGCCCAGACCAGAGGGCCTGCTGGAGTTCTTCCTGCCGTCTGGGGCCTGGGGAGAAGGAATGTCAGGGGCCGTGCCCTCGCGTCCGTCTTCCTGTCTGGTTTCCAGAACTGGAATACTGAGATGAGAGGTAATTTGCCTGTTCCTCCTAAGAGAGATTATTCCGAATGACAGCGACCATGCATGGAGTCCTTCCCACGCCGTAAATCTGTGCTAGTTGTTCTTCCGCTGCGTTATCCCGTAGTGGCAAAGATGGTCCATTTTGTCCCAGTATCCCTTCCCCCTTCGTGTGCAGTTGTGGAATGTTCCCTCCACCCTGCCTCCCTGAGCCCCAGCCCTCACCGATCTGGCTGGGCACACGGGACCCCAAAGACGTCACCTTCCCAGCTTCCTTTGTAGCTAAGCCCAGCTGCAGGGTACTTTCCAGTGGATGGTAAGTGACAGGTAGCGGCTGGGAACGTGCAGATCACACCTGTTTGGAGACTCTGTCTCTGCTTCCTCAGTGGGCTACAAAGGGGATGGAGTCAGCCTCACCCAAGGGGCAAGACCCCAGTACTGGGCAGAGCAACAAGGTCAAAGGAATCTGGGTCCTTAGTTAACCTCACGGGGGGCAGAGCTGCCAAGGACCACCCTCCTCTAGACTTTTAGGAAAGAGAAACATGCACTGGTAGCCTGTTTCCGTGCCTTTTCCCGGACTTCCTCACAGCACTTGAGCTGTACCCCGACGGACACATCTTCGATCTTCACAATGACCTTGTAAGACAGGTCTGACTTTCTCCCCATTTTATCAAGGGGGATCCCGAGGTTCAGAGAGGTTCAACAGCTTGCCCAAAGTCGCAGCTGCTGGAAATGGCAGAGCTGGGACCAGATTCCAAATGCTCTAACCAAAGCATATGGCCTTAGGTACTGCTTAGGTCTCTGCTTCCTTCAGCAGTGCCTGTGGTCATGGCTCTTGACCTCTGTCTGCACATTTTGAAAAGTTGGGACAAGGAACCTGATATGGTCTCTTCAAAGGGAAAGGAAGGGGGGGCTCCTTTTCCCCTGTAAAGCTGAGTGTTGGGGATTCTGGAGGGTCGGGGAGGTGACAAATAGGGGTGACAAGTTGACATCTGTTATATTTGCCTCCATGCCCCCATTCTGGTACCAGCACCCAGATTTTGTGTGGGAAGCCTCCCTTCCATTCTTGATTCTTGTGGTTCAGTCTGGTGGACCCCACTGGGTCCGAGTTAGGCCAGCGGACCCCCTCCCAGGCACTGGCATTCTGGTGGAGAGACACAAAGTCTTCCAGGGCCAGAGTTCATTCCTTCCCGCAGCAGATCCCCAAAGGACCATCCATGGGTCCCCGCTACCCGGACATCTGTGCTGCCCAGAGTCCTGACCCTTCTGAGCCTTCCCATCAGCTTTTCCTTTGAGGTGGAGAGCTCTGCCACATCCTTCTAAACGATTCTGTCTCTGCTCACACTTTTTCCAGGGCTGGTTTCTCTTCCTTGCAGAGACCCTGTGTGATAGAGCTGCTCTGAGCCAAGGGCAGAGGGGGATGGCAAAGACCACGTCCAAACAGGACCCTGAAGCCTCCAAGCAAGCCATCTGGGAGCCCTGGAGCTGGACTCAGCCCTGGACTCAGAGGCCAACATCACTAGGTCGGGGGCTGGCAGGTGCAGAAATGGGACAGGAGACAGGCAAGAGTCAGGAGAGAGGCACCAGGACTGACTGGGTGGGTGGGGGGAGCATTTATCTGGCTGGTTTCTGGGGTACAGGTGGGTTCAGATAAAAAGCTCCACGTTAATTGGGGGACAGGATCTCCCTGGGGCTCCATGTGTTCTGGCACGTGGACCAGGCCACAGAAAGAAGACCACTGAGGCTACTGTCTCCTGGAGCAGAGGGCAGCGTAGCAACGCCTGGCAGTCTCTCTCCAGCTCCTGGGAACCGCAGTCACAAAGCCCCCGAAGGCTTCTCTCCCCAGACAGAGCTGGATTCATGGGGCTCACTCGTGGCTCTGCTTCATCTCCATGGGGCATCATTCAGGAAGGACGGCCTGAGCCTCACGCACCTGGGGCAGGGCCTGGGCTCCAGCGACGAGGCGGTGCCGGCCTGGGCCCTTCCTGCTCAGCCGGCCTGGGGCCCCCTGGGGTTGAGAGCATGTGGGCAGCTTCGCAGCTCGCTCCCAGGTCATCTCTGCAGGGGCCTCTGATCCTCAGACGTTCTGATCCTGAGTATCAGGGCCACGCAGCCCATGGTCAGGTCCAGCGCTGGCCGGAAGGCGGGAATGCTCTTCCGTCCTGGATACAGCAGGGGACAGCAGCGAGCCATCATGGGTCCGAATCCTCCGTCCGCAAATCTCTGATGAGGTGATTTAGGACAATTTGGTTCACTTCTCTGAGCCTCAGTTTCCTCCTCTGGAAAATGAGGCCAACACAAGATTCCTTTCCAGGATACCGTGTGGGTAGAGGGAGATCTCCGATATGGCATTTGTTGTATACTTAGCCCTCAATACGTGGTAGCTAGTGGAACACAGTATTAAGCATAATAACACGAAAGTGTCTTACTTTTTCTTTTATTTATTTGAGAGAGAGAGAGAGAGATCACAAGTAGGCAGAGAGGCAGGCAGGAACCAGGCTCCCCACTGAGCAGGGAGTCCAACTCGGGGCTCAATCCCAGGACTCTGAGATCATGACCCGAGCCGAAGGCAGCGGCTTTAACCCACTGAGCCACCCAGGTGCCCCACGTGTCTGACTTTTCTTGTAATCACTTTCCCATACACAATCATAGTCTGTCTTCCTGACCACACCAGGAGGAACGTGGGTCAGACAACAGTGTTCCCATGTTAGCAGGGAGGAAATCAGGCCCCAAGAGGTCAGGTGGCTTTCCTGCATCCCCATGTGGGGGCAGAACCAGGATTTAAGTCAATGGTGTTCACTCCCGGTTCACTTCTTATTCCACTGAGCGCCAGTGAGAACCCTGCCCTCTGGAGAGAGTGGTGGTAAGAGTAACAGACACCCAGACTTGTGCTTACTGGGTGCAGGCCCCTCGTCCTACTAATTCTCTTATTTAGCCGTTGAAAGAAGCCACCTGTCAAAACAGAATCAATGTCTATGAAGAAGTCTTCAATGTGAACCCACAGAGTTCGAACTGTGAATGTCACCGGCGCTGAGACGCAGGGGAATGGAGGAGCCCTCTTCGTGGAAGCAGGTGTCTCTCCCTTGGGGTCGCTGACGTTGGGGTGGAGACTCCTTTGTGACGGGGAGCTGTCCTGGGCACTGCGGATGCTTAACAGCATCCCTGATCCCCAGGCACTAGAAGCCAGTCCCACACCCTGCCCCTCGCACACCAGTTAACCATGTTTGTCTCTAGATACTGCCTGGTGTCCCCCTGGGGGCTGAAAGTGCCTCCCCATTGAGAACCACTGCATGGAGACAGCGGAGGAGAGCTTCCTGGAAGAGATCATTTTGAAAAAGTGGGGTGTGGGGGCACGTGGGTGGCTCAGTGGGTAAAGCCTCTGCCTTTGGCTCTGGTCAAGATCCCAGGACCCGGGATCGAGTTCCGCATCGGGCTCTCTGCTCAGGAGGAAGCCTGCTTCCTCCTCTCTCTGTCTCTCTCTCTCTCTCTGCCTGCCTCTCTGCCTACTTGTGATCTCTGTCTGTCAAATAAATAAATAAAATCTTAAAAAATAAAAATAAAAATAGAATAAATAAAATAATAAGGGGGGTGTGACCAAGGGAAGTTCTGGAAGGGTCCAGAGAACCGCCCTTTCTTGTGCAGAGAAGGAGGGATTTAAGGGAGGCCTTACAGCAAGCCGTGTGGGTAAATTCATCAGTGGTGTGTGACAGACAGAGCAGGCTGTCAAAACCTTCCCGACGCAGCCCGGGAAGTGATAAATGGCTACCGTTTCGAGAGCCACATCCTCCTCCTGCTCCTCCTCCTCCTCTTGGGAAATGGAGATTTTATGCAGGATGGCCCATCCTAAATCACTCTTCCTTCTCTTTTGGTCCCAGAAGGGGTCAAGGGCTCAGCTGACTTGTGAGCTGTGCACGGGGTGGATGTCACCTACAACCTCGGGGGCACCTGGGTGTGTCACGCTCCTTGTGACACTGACAAGTAAGCTTGGCCTCAAACACACAGATGTGCTCCTGGTATTGACCCCTAGGGCAAAAAGTTCCCTGAGGAGCTGGTTGAGGTATCAGGGAAGCATCCCGAGACTGCACTGTTTGGAGTTCGTGGACCGGCTGTCAGAGTTCTAGAAAACCGGGTCTGCTTAACTGAGATGGTTAGAATGGTTCATCTCCTCACCATAGAGCTCGCCTTGTAGAAACGTCACCTACACTTCTTTTTTTGTGAATATATAATTTATATACCATAAAATTCACCTTCTAAAAGCATACAATTCTGTGTTTTTTTCGTATATTCACAAGGCTGTGCAATCCATCACCACTATCTAATTCCAGAATATCGTCCTCGCTCCAAGGAAATCCCCACCATGCACAGCCGCCGCCCACTTCCTCTCCCCCCAGGCCGTGCAACCACAGATCTGCCCACTGTCCGCATGGATATGTCCACACTGGACGTCTCAGAGGAATGGAGTCACACAACATGGTGTCTTTCGTGACTGCCATCTGACACTTAGCGTCCTGTTCAGGCTCCAGCCATGTTAGAGCTGGTCGGTGCTGTGTTCCTCTTTATGGCCGGGAAACAGTCCACTGTGAGGACAAACCACACTCTGTCCTTTCCTCAGCTGATGGACGCTCCACTTCTGGTCTCCTATGACCATTCACGTTCACGTACACACCTGTGTGGACATCGGTTTCCAGTTCTCCCGGATATATACCCAGGAGTGGAATCACTGGGTCACACATGCTCCTTGGTCCCAAGATCCCCAAAACCTCGGGACTTGACATACTAAGTCAGTCTTGAAGTATTTGCGGGCTGGAATTCCAGGCCACCCTACGTCCCTGCTGTCTTCGCATTGGCTCACGACAGAACTGCCATCCTGCGTGCGACACAGCAGGTCTTTCCGAAGCTATTCATACCCCAGCTGGAGTTCCCACGGCGCGTGTTCTGTGGGTGCCTACGTAGATATTCTGACAACGCCTCTGTAATTCACTATGAGAAACCTGTCAGGTACATAAAACTTCGCTATGGCCTTTGGGGACATCTGTGATCTAATACCGTTTCATCGGTGGCATGAACATGAGAAGACAATGCCACAGAGGGGAGCTCTGAGGTCTCCAAAGCTTCCTGTAAAATATTGCGTTTGATTCCAGAAATGATACCAAATGGTACATTACATTTTCTTATTTCATTAGAACCTACTTAAAAAAAAAAAATTTCTTCAGGGGCTTCCGGATGAAAGTCAAATCTGCTTGTTAATTACATCCTGAGCCCCACCCTCACGTGAGGAGTTTTGTTTTCTTGACATTGACTGGATCTGATTAAGTTAATGGTCTGGGAGATAATAGCATCCCCTCTTGGCAGAGCTGGCTCTGGCCAGGCCTATTTCTGATCATTTTAACAACTCGACTGGGTCCTCTAAAAATTAAATGGAAGTTAGCCTCGGACCTGGAGGTACTTTTTCGTTCACTTACCGCTGGACCACGTCGATGTTCTAAAGAGGATCAGGGTGTTTCTCCTTTTTGAATAATTTATCATAGCTAACGAAAGCTTTTTAAAAATTGGCTAACATGAAAGCGAACCAGTCATTCCCACAGGTGACTGCCATGAAGCCTTTCTGGGCAGAAGCGATGGAATCACCCATTTGGGCCTCGGCAGCCCCCAAGCAATTCGGCTAGCGGAGTTCACCTCACCCGGGAAAGTGTTCATGGCACAACTACTCTGAACACACAGTGCACGAATTAGATACAAAGTAGTATTAAGCACAGAGGACACAAAAGGTTATGCTACAATAACAATAAACCCCACCCACGTTGGAGGTTTCAAATAATGAACATTTGTTTCTAACAGTTCATCTGACCCTGAAACAGAAATTAGAGCCCATCCATTAAGACTACTGATTTTTGCACAGAGAAGGATGTTGACTGCCACACTTTGAAAAGCTGCTTGGATGCTACGCTACTTAATTATTATAAGCGAAGGACGTCATGAGACAGTGAGCTCTCTTTTAAAAGCACAGCAATGTAAAGATAGAACCGCGCTTTCTACCCCTCCTTTAGCTTTGGTGCCTTATCATAGGGTCGCGCGTGGAGGAGGTGATCAAACCGTGTAAAAGGCAGCAAAGCACAGACAGAGGTCACACTTAGAGGTTCGAATGCTGCTTCTAGCCCTCCCGAGCTGTGTGACTCAGACAGTCTTCTTAACCCCTCTGTGCTCCGTTTCCTCATCTATGAAATGGGAAAGGGGTGTATGTCGGTGTACAATAAAGAGCAACTGAATTACTGCCTGCCAAGCACCTAGAAGGGATCCTGACACATTGCAGGTCCTACATTATCAATCAATAAATAAATGAGAATTAGCATCTTTTGAGTGTTGATTTGGGAACTGAACTAAGGACTATTTTGTTGAATCCTCACAACAACTCAATGGTGCAGGGACAGTATGACAACTGTTTTGTAGATAAGGAAACCGAGGCTTGAGAGCTAACTTGCCTGGGGTCCGATAACTAGTCGAAGACGATCTGAGCCCAAGTCAAATCATGATTTGAACTCAGGTACTCCTGACTCCAGGGCGTACCTGACTCCAGGGCCGACACTCTGCCTCGAAGCTATGGAACCTGTATTTGCAGAAAAAATAAAAAAGTCTTAGTTGAGCAAGATGGTGCCCATCGCTCTTGATCTGATGCATCGTAAACTCCGCACTCTATCTTCATTCAGTCTGTTAACATTCTTGGTTCCAACATACTTTCTAATCCTTTCACAGCAACCCTTCTGTAGACTTCCGTCTCCGGGAACGGGTTCTAGGATCCACGGCACTGTTCTCTCCTTAGCGTTTCTTCGACAGAACAGAGTTTAAAAACAGCACCATCCCCCTCCTTTCTACCCCTGCTGTGTAAATCAGGTAGCTGTCCAGCGAGAAGTCCACACAGCTTCATTCACAGCTCCTGAAAGCCACGATGCCGTCTTTATGATCTTCTGCATACGGGGGACCAGAAGCTGCTAACTTAGGTCCTGCTTCTCCCTGCTGCAGTCGCGCCTTAGAGAAAAGGGCAGGTCGTGTGCTCTGTTCAAGCCTCTCTTTTCTTTCTGGGAGTTCTGTCTTTCTTAAGCTCGCTTCTTGGGGTGACAGAGGGTGCGACCGTTCATGTTAATGTCAAAGGCAGTTCTTTGAGGAAACACCCAATGGAGACACTTTCATGGGGCCATATTTGCTAATGGTGGTGGTGGGGGGGTGCTTATCCTCCAAAATAAGTCAACCTGTAGAGCCAAGATGAACTGGCACTTCTGGGCCCTTTTGCAATAGAAATGCACCCCCCAGAGCTCTCTGGCAGATTCTGGGCCGCCGGAAGAATTGTCAGTTGCCCTCGTCCTCATTAAACACCTGCAATGCCGGGCTCTGTTCTAGGGACCAGGAACCAGAGCTGCAGAGGACAGGGTTCCTACACCGATGGAGCTGCCGTCGGGTAGGCAGGCAGGGATGTGGTCGTCGTTGGCTGGGCTGCACGTAGGACAGGGATTCAGGCCTCATTAAGACATGGATCTTGAGTTTGAATAGCGGAGGGGGCCTGAACTCTGGCTGGGGAAAGCCAGGCATGGGGGAGGTGAAGGGGACTCGAGAGGACCACGCACAAGCCAAGGCCAACCTGGATTGAGGCTTATGTGTTTATGTGCAGGAATGCTACCCGCAGGTTTGTCCGTGGGACTGCCGAGCTCTGGGGGAGAGAAGGCCCCAGAACAGACGATGGCTAGAAAGGAGCTGAGCTGGCACTGCCAGTGAGAGAAAGAGACAGTGCAGGTGGGAACAGAGGAGATGTGGGGCCCCCAGAGAAGTGGATAGATTTCCTCCCATGAGAAGCTCCCCCCTAGTGGAGAAAGTAGGGGGAATCTTTCTTTAGACAGGTCATAAACAAGCAAGCAAACCAGCAAAACTCTAATATATAAGGTAGAAAGACATACAAGTAGGTTGCGTGGATGAAGAGCGGGGTGCCAGTGAAGAATTCCTATTTCAGATAAGGCTTTCTGAAAGCTGACATCCGAGCAGAGACCTGAGTGACAGAAGGATGAGGAGAGGCATACACAGCAGGTGCAAAGGCCCTGTGGGCGGAGAGCCCTGGGCATGTCACAGGAAAAGCAAGGAACCCAGCGGCCGGCACAGAATGAGCACGGGGATGAGTGCAGGAGATGCGGGCAGAGGAGTAGATGGGAAGCAGATCCCGTAGGGCAGGTGGAGGAAGAGAAGCTGGGCAAATTCAGGTTACATTTCGGAGGTTCTGGTGGATGCTAGAGAGGGTGCACTTTGAGGGTATCCCAAAGCCTGAACTTGAAAGTAAACTTCACCGCAGCGAGGGCGGCAGGTCTGTGATGGGAACAACGCCATCAGCGGTGTCAAGTTAGTGGCTTAAGTACTGACATCATGGAAACGTGACTGCTGCCGGCAGCCCTGCCCCGCTCCCTGATCCTGGAGAGAGCTGGTTGGTAAACCTTCAGCAGCACCCCACTGGCTCTGTCCATCTGGCAGAGGAGGCCACCGAGGTGCACGAGAGGAAAGTCCCACAGCCTCGGAGGGGCAGTGCTCCTCGTCCGCAGGTCCCCGCCTGCTGTCAGTTTGCTGATGACCCTGGTCGTGGACCCCAGGGACAGCTTACTGCAATTTCATTTTGGATGCCACGCCAGTTTGTAAGGATTCCAACATGTCTTTTGGTTCCTGTGTCTGCTTCAGATGAAAGCCTGACATTCCCAGTGGGCTTTCCATGAAGTAGGGGACCCCCTGCCCCCACAGCTGGCCCCTGAAGGCTCCAAGAGTGTACCTAGAGAACCTTGTTGGGAGCAGGCTCGGGGGCGGGGGGGGGGCACCTCCCGGCCAGGCGGCACCTTTGGGAGCCGGGAGAGGAAAGCAGGGAGCCAGAGGCTCAAGGTGAGATTCGGTAAATGCCACCAACATAATTGCGAGTGAACAAAAGGTCGGGGCCTGTGGTATTACTTTCGATTAAGCTGAGAAAACCAATCCAGATTTTTAATTTCCTTGGGTGGAGGCTGTGGGCTGTGCGGGTTCATGGGGCACTGATAGGGGAGGGGTCAGCCAAAGAGGAGCCAGGCTGCGGGGCTGCCCTGGGCTCCCTTGTACCCAAACATCTCACCAGCTTCCAATATAAACTGGGTCCTCTTTGGACCTGTTGTGAGCTGTAGAGGGTAAGAAAGGCTCCAGGCAGTTAGGAGGAAAGCAAAGATTTTCTGAGCACCTACTGGGTGCCATGCACTTTACGCCAACACACAGACACACCCATTGAATGCCCACGACGTCCAAGGATGGATACACTCACTAACCCCCACCCCTGTCCGTTTGTACAACCACATAAACAGTTACACAGAGAGGTTAAATCATTTGTTTGGGGTCACACAGCACACAGGTGGTATGGCTGGGGTGTGAACCCGGCTGATACGCTCCAGACCCCCACCCCCAATGACTAAACTGCTCAGGATGGGGTTGCACAGGTTAGCCACGAAGCAGCAGGAAGTGATCTGACCGTGGTACATTTTCTCGGAGTAAATTGAGAACTTGTGGTGGGTACTCGGGGCGCCTTCAGACCTTTTCCTCCTCAGTCCAACAAAGCCAGGTGACCCCCTCCCACCTCTGCCGCCGAGATGCCAACACCAAGGCCCCAGCATTTCTTGCTGGGGCCACCGCACTGGTCCCTGGAGGTCCCCACCTCCAGCCTCGCCACCTCCACCTCCCTGCAGAGAGGTCCCGTCTCCAACACACTCCTGCAGAAAGCCACCAAGAGCCACACTGCCTGGGCACAGCATGCAGGCCCAGCTGGCCTGACCCTCATGTCCCCCTGCCGCTTTCCCAGCAGAATCCACTGAACACATCCCCTGTGCACGGCCTCGAAGGCACACAGCTCTCCTTGCATCCATGCCTTTCCCTTGCCCAAATGCTGTTCCCTGTGCTTGGAGCACCTCAGCTCTGTTTTCTGCACCTGCTTGTTCCTCGTGATGCTAGTAAGCTTCCCCTCCTTTTGGAGACACGCTGACCTCCAGGTTGAGGTAAGAGACCCCCTGCATTCGCACTACATCTTGCAGGGGCGACAAAACTCCTCTACCTCAGTGTGGTCCCTGGTGTTCTTGTCTGCCTGCCTGCTGGGCTGCGGCCGTCTCTGGGGGCAGAGACACGCTCTTGTGCACTTCTGTTCTCTTAATGCCCAGCATAGTATCTGGCACACAGTAGGTGCTCAATAAATAACCACTGCATGAAGCAATGGCCCCCCTTTGAATTGTCTATCCCTTCAACCAGGTACTCAACCGACTACCTACATCCTAATGTCCTACATCCGACAGCCAAAGGCAGCCCTGGGCTGTGCCGGTGGGCGGGGGCGAGGACGGGTCTCCGAAGACGAGAATCAGCCAGAAGGAGCATGAAAGCGGCTGGAGCAGGTGTACTAAAGGACAGTCACAGTTTTGACAACCGCAGTCCCCACAGCACTGACAGCTCACACAGGCTAATGGGGCTATTCCTTCAGAAAAGTGAATGCCACCCCCAAGCCCAGGGACCATGGCAACAACAGTCACCTGCGGCCCGGGCGGTGGGCTCAGACGCGTGGCTGGGGGCAAAGCTGTGCACGTGCATAGAGATTAAAGGCTGGTGGCCTCTCCTGCTGTGGCACATCAGGCAAGCGTGGCCTGCAGGCCCGGGAACCGCTGTCCCCTGGTGGGACAGAGCAGGCCTCAGATGTTCCAGAATCTTGACCCATTCCTTGACCACCCACTGTGTTCTCCTTCTCCCTGGGGACTGAGCCCAAGCTGGTGTCCTTGGTGGAGTCTCAGGCATTTTCTCTGCAGTGTTGCTGGGTACTCTGTGGGCAGGTGGAGAGAGGTGAGGAGATGGGAGGCTTGCCCGGGGGACAGGGTGACATTCCTGGATCAGGTCCCCGCCAGCAGGGGTCCAGAAGTCACGGGAATGCTGGCAGGTGCAGCGTGTAGGCTCACTGGCCCCTGAGAGCCGCCGAGGGGCGTTTTCAAGCAGTAGCACAATGAGCTCACGGACAGGTTTGGGAAGCGCTAGCTGAGGAGGAGGCTCAGAGCGGCATTGGGGACAGAAGAAGGAGCAAGTCGAGTGATTTCTGATGTGTGCGTGTTACCCATGGAGCTTTCTGGCACGGCCCCCACCGCTTAGCTGGGGCTCGCAGCTGGCAGGAAGATGTCCCCACCCGCTTGTTCTCCCCGATGCTAAGTCAAGGTTCATGATGTGAGCTCCAGTTCCCGGGTAATGAAATCTTAATAAACCACGCCAGGAGAAAGGCTGTCCAAACCGATTAACGGTGATGGGACAGAGTTCAAAGACGAATTGCTTTTGATGATTTAGATACATTTCAAGGCCATACATCTCAAGAACCCAGTGAGGGGGCTGGGTTCTGTGTTAAGCGCATGGTGAGGAAGAGAGGAAGTCGGGGTGGGATAGAGTAGGCTGGGGTGCGCTCTGCCCTCTCCTGGGGGCCAGAGAGCCCTGACAACTCTGGGAATCCCGGTCCGGAAGGCCAGCTCCCAGCTCCCCGGGTTGGCGGCTGACACCCGTGACTTCCAAACAAGAGAACTGTCATACACTTAAAGTTAACAATGAGCCCTTTGCTTTTTAGGATGCTGTAAATGTTCTGGAATCAGAGAGTAGGGATAGTTGTAAAACCCTGTTAATATACCAAAAGCCACTGAATCACACACTTTAAAATGGCAAGCTTTATGGTATGTGAATTACATCACAATAAAAAAAGGTGGGAAAAGCCCCTTTTATTTTTTAAAGATTTTTATTTATTTATTTATTTATTTATTTGATAGATCACAAGTAGACAGAGAAGCAGGCGGAGAGAGAGAGGAGGAAGCAGGCTCCCCGATGCGAGACTCGATCCCAGGACCCTGGGATCATGACCTGAGCTGAAGGCAGAGGCTTTAACCCACTGAGCCACCCAGGCGCCCGAAAAAGCCCCTTTATTCCACATCTCATCCTGGGTCAGGAAACTCAAGGAACACAAAGGTGTGGTGACGGAGGTACCGGAGACCACATCCCACAAGGAACAGAAACAAATAAAAGACTCCTTTGAAAAACAGCGGGCAGGAGGCTCATCCTTTGGGTGCCGGGAGGACATTAAGCCAGGGGATAAACTTCAATTACACAGGCATATTCGCCGTATGCCAGCTACTGTCTAGACTTCACAGATTCCAGAAAGATGAAGAGACCAGGGCTGTAGCCCTCGGAGAAAGAATGGCAAATAAGACCAGAAAACAAATAACTCAGGCAGGAAGCATAACATATCATGAACAGTGAGAAGAGGCTCTGCGGGCTTATTTCTAAGCAGATTCACAGTGGTGGCGGGGGATGGGGGCGACATCCCAACTGGGACTGAGTCGAGGCATGGACCATGCAGCATTTGAGATGGATCTTGGAGGAGGGCGAGCATCCTGACAGGTGGAGAGGTTTTAGGTGGGAGCAGAGGCAGGAGCACAGGCAGAGGGGTTGGGATATCCAAGCTGCCTCAGTCTGCCTGCAAAGGAGGGTGTGTAGAAAGCGGTGGAGGAAGGTAGGTCTGGAAGCTGAGTTCCAGCTGCTGGGAGGGAGGTGGACTTGGGCTGTTTCAGGACCTCACCTGGGAGTGACTTGATCAGGTGTGTCCTTTCCTGCCTCAGGGGGAGGTCCAGGTTCTCAATTGTGAGGCAGGCACAGTTTGCTTGGGGGAACCTTCCTTGCAGCCCGATCCCCCAGATTCCTGGCATCCTCCTGCCCTCAAGGTGCTCAGCTTTGAGGGGCATGTCTCCCAGAAGACGCTCGGTGAGACTATTAGATGAGAGAATGAATGAATGGACTAACGAATGAACAAATGAATGAATGAATGCTCCGGGAAGGTCAGACCCTCCTCTTCACATCCAACCTGACCTGACCAGGGTCAGAACTTCAGGACTCTGTCAGGAAAGAGGCAGGGGAAGACACCACGGGAAATTCATGGTGACCCTTGGGGTGAGATGATGGTATCTGCGCAGTAGTCCCCTCACCCCTGGTTTTAGCTGCCTGTGGCCAGCCAGCCGCGGTCTGGAAGCAGGGGGTCCTCCTTCTAACGTAGCCCAGTGCCGCGTCACAAAGCCTACGCCTTTCACCCCGTGTCTCTCATCACGCAGGCACTCGCTTCCTCCAACGTCACAAGAAGAAGGGTGAGTACAGCACAAACAAGACACTCCGAGAGAGAGGCCACGTTCCCCTATGTTGGTCACAGTCTATTGTTACCACTGTCGCCATAATAATCTCTCCCCGTGTCTCAGTTCTAAATTAAACATAACCACACGTACGCGTGTAGAGGAAAAAGAATAGTATAGATAGGATCTGGCACCATCTGTGGCTTCAGGCACCCACTGGGAACCTTGGAACTGAAATCTCCTACAAGTAAGTGGGGGGACTCTAAGTTCTCTGTTGGAAATCTTACCCCGGGGGATTGCACGGGCAGCATCTCAGGCACTGGGCGTGCTGGTTCACGTGCCTGGGACCACACCCCTGCTCTTTTTGGGCTCGATCTGCCCACATGCTTAACCGTCTTAAAGATGATGCAGCTGCAGAAGGGAAGCCATCTCCAGCTCGGCAGGCGAGCCTTGGCAGGAGCAGACCCGTCGTGGCCAGGCTTCTGCGTCAGGTGCTTTCACACGGGGCCCTGGGTGTGCTCGGCGTTTACCGTGTCTCTGTGGATCTTTGATTCATGCAGACAGGTGCCCGCCACTCGAGCCTCATCACTCTCCCAGGCCGATGTATGGAGAAGGAGCATATGTCTGTGCAGCGTCAGTCTTCTGGGACAGAACCATTCCTCAAGGTTCTGGGAGCTGCCACCCCAATAATTCAATTTACGCATCCCGGCTTCTCCGGTGCGCTCCGTAGTATCCATGGTTAATGCAATTCATCTGGGCTCAAGATTTCTCTGGTGTCCCCCCCTCTCCTGCTGGGGTCCAGATCACCTTTTTTTTCACCTGTACATGTGTCTTTCAGCATGCTCCTGGGCAAGAAAACTGAGGCCAACCAGGAGCTGAGCTCGTGAGGTTGGAGGCCCCGGCAGGCATGTTAGCCCCATCTCTAGTTCATGGGTTTGGGGGTGGGACGGTGACAGGGAGGCGGGACGGGCTTCCTGGGCACGTGACCCATGCAGCTGAACAGGACCGTATGCGGAGAACGGCTCCGTGCTTGGCTTGAAATTCTTTTTTTTTAAGATTTTATTTATTTATTTGAAAGAGAGAGAGAACAAGTTGGGGGGAGGGGCAGAGGGAGAGGCAGACTCCTTGCTGAGCGGGGAGCCCCATGTGGGGCTCCATCCTGGGACCTAGGATCATGACCTGACCCAAAGGCAGATGCTTATCTGAATGAGCCAACCAAGCGCCCCACTCCTGTTTAACACACACACACACAGAGAAAAGTGTGTGTGTGTGTGTGTGCGCACGCGTACGCGCAGAAGTGGTGTTGGAGACAGGCAGAGGGAGAGACTCTTAAGCAGGCTCCACTCTCAGAACAGAGCCTGGTGCATGTCTCCATCTCACAACCCTGAGATCATGACTTGAGCCAAACCAAGGGTCAGATGCTCAACCGACTGAGCCACCCAGGCGCCCTGAAACTGTTAATACTTTTTGCATGAAATTTATATAGTGGGTCCTGCAGAGGGAGGCCCGGCTCTCACTGCTGACTTGCTTGGTTTTCTTCTGGGCCCACCGACGTGGTCCTACGTCTGGCTAATCTTTCAGAAATGCTGAATCACTGATAACGAAGCTTCTATACAATTGGTGCCCCTGGTGCTTTCCTGCTGTCCCGGTCAGGGCTCCCCATCTCTTCCCTGGGCTCCTGGGAGTTCCTGACAGCCTCCTTCCCTCCAGCCTTCTGAGTCACCGAGAACAATGCTGGTTAACAGGGCTGCTAGACTGTAGAGCTCTGGGGGGCCCGGTCATCTAGGACCCAGAGTGAAACGTCCCCCATGGTGGCCCTGGAGTCATGCAAGGGAGAGGCCCTACCAAGGAGCTATTAACCACAGAGCAGCCAATACTCATTGAGCTCATACTGTATTCCAGGCAGCAGAAGCAGGTATTTGTACTGTTGATTTTATTTATTTATTTGAAAGACAGAGAGCATGAGCGGAGAGAGGGGCAGAGGGCAAGGGAGCCGATGCAGGGCTCGATCCCAGGACCCTGAGAACATGACCTGAGCTGAAGGCGGAGGTTTTAACCCACTGAGCCACCCAGGTGCCCCTGGGTGACGCTCAAAGAGAATAAGCCTAACACATTGGGTAAGAGCAAGGATTCTGGAGGCAAGATCCCTGCTTCAAATGCCAGCTTGATTATAACCGGATCTTGACTCTGGCAAGTGATTCAACTTTACCGTGCCCTGGTTTTATACTTATAGTTTGGAATTAGTAAGACCAATACCTACTTCATCGACTTCCAAATCTAAGGATTAAAAGAGTCAATGCAAATAAAGTACTTAAAACATTCCTTAGCACAGCTGTGTACAATGTAAATGTTAATATGTACTGCCTCTTACTAATCTCGATATGTCCAAGGTTATGTGGGGAGAAAGTGGCCAAAACAGGAGCGGAATCCAAGGAATCCAAGCTCCGAGTCTGAGTTTAACCGCTGGGCTATCCTGCCTTCCCGAAAGAGAACCAAGACACGCCAGCCATGTTGAAAGACGTCCGCAAAGCATACCTAACTCCGTGTAAATCTAAAGACGGCAGAATCAAGACTCAGAAATTAATATAAAGCAGAAAAACCAGATTCAATGTGTTGACTCTTATCCCTAAATGTCTGCTGTTCGTTAGCTCAGAAAAGGGTAATTTTGCAGCACTTCTAATGGCACTTCACTGCTTACTAGAAAATTCACCATGGCATACTTCTGGAAGGTAACAATATTGTTACAATATGAGATGTCAGCACAACATCCTTCTATTAAATGTCTTGGAGGAGTGCAGGGGAGGGTGCCAGGGTCACCTGAGAATTACAGGGTGTGCAAATTGTTCAAGCACTGCTGTATACAAAGGTGTTTTTTTTTTTTTTTTCTCTTTATCCTGATTTAGTGAGTTGGGAAAGGGAGTGAGTGAGTGCATTTTAAAGACAGGCATCCGGTCATTTAGAAGCAGGGCAGTGGCGTTTCTCTGTAAATGGCAGATAAAATGAAATGCGCTTACAGTGGCTCCTTATGTGAGCTTAATTTTCTTGCAATCCATTCAGGGTACCAAATCACCATGCCTGGTTTGGCCCAGTGTGGGGTTTCAGCTCTATGTGCTCACAGAGAACATGTGACCGAGGGAATGTGGGCTCCAAATTACTTCCGATCTCAGCAAAGAACGAATCGCTCCAGTGCCATATGCAAAAATTCCAGGGCTGCTCCTCAAACTACGTACAGTGCCCTTGAAGCTAATGACAGCACTGCCCAGCTTGGAAAAGTATTAACTGCAGAGTTTCCAACGAGAGAGCCGGAATGGTTAATTCTCAATCCATACTGCAGATGCCCAAGATATAAACGACATCCGATTCAGAAAGTTCATCTGATTTACACCGCTGCTCAGATGGAGTTGGAGAGTCACGCTACTACGTAGGAGTTTCTTTGACTAAATAAGTGGTTTAATAATAAGAGTTATAGGGGTGCCTGTGTGGCTCAGCGGGTTAAGCCTCTGCCTTGGGCTCAGGTCATGATCTCAGGATCCTGGGATCGAGCCCCCACATCAGGCTCTCTGCTCAGCCAGGAGCCTGCTTGCCCCTCTCTCTGCCTGCCTCTGCCTACTTGTGATCTCTATCAAATAAATAAGATCTTAAAAACAATAAGAGTTATAACTGATAAGAATAATGGTAAGCTGATGGTAATAATGATAAGAATTCCCTTCTAGGGAATTACATACATAGGAGAACCTCCTGCGTACCAGGCATTTTGCTAAGCATACTAGGGGCAGGAACCTCATGCGATCCTTTCAAGGACTCTGCAGGATCATTATTGCTACTCTCATTTTGCAAAGGAGAAAGCAAGCTCAGAGATGTTGAGTAACTCTCGCACAGACACTGGGTGGTGGGGGCGCGGTGTCAGTCCTCCCAGAGCCCTTCACAGTGCCCTGTGCTATCTCATCTTTCCCTAACCCCAGCTGGGCAGCGAGGGGACATTGCCACCATGACCCCAATGGCAATAAAAAGGTAACGACTTTAAGAGCTAAGAGCTGAATGCATATTCACAACACTTCTACAAGACAGGTCTTGTTTTCATGTCCGGTTCAGAGCAGAGAAGGGGGAGGCTTAGAGAAGGCAAACGCTGTCAGGGCTACGGGAGCGGTGACTGTGAGGTCTGCAGGGGGTCAGATGGAGAAGAGATGAAAAGGTCATGACAAGGTCAGCGCAGGAAGGTCCCTGGAGATGGGTGCCACACAAAGCTCCTGCTGACGGGGTGCGGCAACTCTCTATAACGCCAGAAGAAGCGACCTTCCTGACCTGTCCTTTGAGAGCACAAGGTAAGACCTGGCAGCCATGCTGGGTCTTCACCACGCGATCATCAGGCCAGAGCTGATTGGATCCCCGGTGAACATCTGTCCCAAGTCAGCCAATGAGATTCTTTTTCTCAAGACCTGGCAGCCATGTTTATTTTTTCATGACAACACTCTAAGGCCAGAGTTGATTGGATCCCGGGTGAACATCTGACCCAGGCCATCCAATGAGATTCTTTCTCTCAAGAACTTGAACCGAGGAGGCACCGAGCCTGGCGCTTGCTGCGTGCTGAGTTTGGTCTACAGGAGAGTTTCCAAGGGAAGCGTGAAAATGTGCATTGTGAAGGTTCTCGAGGTGCCCTGCGCCCGACCCTAAACCACACCAGTATGTTTCCCTGCTGGCCCCAGACTCGGCCTCATGCCCCTGCACTTGCATTACCCTTCCCGCCAGGCCAGGTCCCTCATGCTTCCAGGCTTCCCTCTCTGCCAGGAAACATACCCGCTTGCCAGAAAATGCCAACGCCTCAGCCAGGGCTCAGCCCAGGCCCACCTCCTACAGGAAGCCCTCCCTGACTTCTTCAGGTAAGCCATGGTGCTTTCCCACGTATATTCAGGTTGACGGCAGAGGGATCATTTCTTCTTAGCATTTTTCTGTTTCCTTGGCTTGGCAGGCAGTTTTCACCTTGAGGACAAAGAGTGCGCCTTTTTCTATCTTACCTCCAGGGTCTCGCTCAAGACCTGGCACAAAGTTGAATTTTTGTTCAATAAATGCATGACCACAGGCATCCATGCCCGGGGTGCTGGTTTTGCGGATGGGATGTTCAGGAGCAGAAGTCTGACCACACTTGGCTTCTCAGGGTCACCTTGAAAAGGTCCGGTGGTCTTTATCAGCTCTGTGCACATGGGCTCTGCCTCTTTGCAGCAGCTCCCTCTGAGGAAGGAACCTTAGCTGGTGAGATTTCCCTGCCTACTCTGCCCGGCTTTGGGCTCCATTATTAGGATGAATTCCTGCATGACCTTTAAGATTAAAACTAAATGTTCTGATCTCTCCCCAGACAGGTATTAGGTGCTGGAAATGGCATTTTGCAGAGACTATATTCAGTAGCAAACTCCAAATATCAGCCCCATCACACTCTGACATGTTCTAGCCAATCTGAGCTGGGGCTTCGCTGAGCGCTTCAAGGCCGGCCATTCGAAGGGCAGCAATTTTCTCTTTTTCATGCTGGCTCCAGTGCGTAACCCTCTTGAGTCCTTTGAGAAGTTACCATCAAGGGAAATGAGACCAGCGTCCTTGGTGTTGCCTCTCTCTGCTGGGGCTGCCGGAGGGAACAGGGTTATCGGCAAATAATTTTAGTATATGTGCTGCCGAAGCGAGCACGGTTATCGGCAAACAAAGTTTCGCAGGGCCGTCAGGAAAAATTAGCCCCTCGGAAGATGCAACCAGGCCTTCTGCCATTATCTGTAATGAAAACATTTGCCTCGAGGTTGGGGGGATGCCTCCACTCTGGGATTCCTCCAGCAACTCAGGGAAACCACAAATGGCCTTAATCAGAAAACACACTAAGAGTTCCTAAATTTGGACTCCTTTGATTAAAAGAAAAACCTAATGAGATCGTTTCCATAGAAACCTAGGTATATTTATTATTGCTTTTATAAGTCTCTTCAGTTACTCAAATGAGGGGACACACTTTCACCGGCGCCCGCGTTCACATGGGAGGCATATCTCATTGAGGAGCTCAGAACCGTGAATAACCAAAAATTCACTTAATAAGGTAAATATATTTGCCTAAAGAGGTTGACATCTCATTCTGAGCGTTGTAAACAACCTCTGGTCCAACTAATAATAATAATTTGATGCTAATGACAGCAAACATATAGAAAACCTTCTTCATAGGTGCTAGGCATTTTGTGACCTTTTACGTCCATTTTACAGGTGAGGACACTGAGGCTCAGGGAGGGGAAGGAACCTGCCTGGAAGCAGATCTAGAAGTTTCAGAGCTGTGACTGGAAGACACAGGACACTGCACAGCTCTGGGAGATCAGCCCTCAGGGAAACTAACAACTATTGAAGATTTTTATTCCTGGGGGTTAAATTCATATTAATTTAAGAAATAACAATAGCTTACATTTATCGAGTGCGTTTGTGTGCTCCCCATCATGCTAAGCGTTTTCCTTGCATTGTTTTCTCATTGATTCTCAGAACGCACTCTGAGGGGGCGCTCTTTTACTTGTGGTCTACACACAGGAAAGTGAGGCTCCAAAAGACTGTCGCTCCCACTCTTGCTGGGTTTTAAAGGTACGGATGGTCCCCGGGGTGGGCTGGGGGTACTGAATAGTCTTGTCATTCCCATCCAGTCTTGAATTTGTCTGAAGGCGGACAAGCCCACCTCCCATTCGCACTCCCCAGTCTTCAGCTTCTCCACCTGCTATTACAAAGTAGGCCACGTTACAGCCGCCCAGTCGTCTGCCTTCAGATCCCACTTTTGTAAAAGCTGCATAGGTGCTGATGCTCGGAGTTGTAAATATTCTCTTCTGAAGCGGACCCCTTGCTTAGAAAACGCAATGACTCATTTTAGCATCCGGTTGTCAAAAAGAAGTTTTAAAATGGGAAAATATGGTTTCTTTGCACTTGACACTGAGGTTTTCTGCCTTTTCACGCAGGTTATTTACTCTCGGGCTTCTTGAGTACCACGCCACCCTCCAACCCCCTCAGCGCTCTCTGGCCCCAGGCACATAGGAGGTGGCTTGCTCTTCCAGAAACACCAGACCCTCTGAGCGTCTCCTCCTCTCCATTTCTAAAGGTTTTTTTGGTTTTTTTTTTAAGATTTTATTTATTTATCTGACAGACAGAGATCACAAGTAGACAGAGAGGCAGACAGAGAGAGAGGAGGAAGCAGGATCCCTGCTGAGCAGAAAGCCTGATGCGGGGCTCGATCCCAGGACCCCAGGACCCCAGGACCATGACCTGAGTCAAAGGCAGAGGCTTTAACCCTCTGAGCCACCCAGATACCCCCTCCTCTCCATTTCTAAGTCAAAATAAAGAATGCTTTTGATAAAGTTTTACCAATTTCTACCCTAATCAATAGCAGAGTTCAGGGCTCAGTCCATTCCTGGCTGGTGACCATTCATCAGTATCCTTAGAATAGAAGGAAAACCAGGCACAATAATCACCTGCGTGCTCCCAGCATGTCAGGCCCTAAATACTATGCATTTTAAAACTTCATTTTGCTTATGTGTCCTTAGTATCTAGAAGAGTACTCTGTTTTGATTGTGATGTGCCCATGTGCCATGGAAGAGCTAAGACGTTTATTTGTAGTATCTTGCTTAAATTCTCACACCAACCCTTTGGGGCAGGTTCTAATGACTATCCCCCTTTGACAGATGAGAAACCTGAGGCTATCACCAACTGGGTGGCCTGCCAAGGTCATGCAGGCAGCGTATGAGCGAGTGAGAAGAGGCTGGTTCCCTTAATGGGTAGTTTTCAAATTAGCAAAGGAATAAATGGAGCCACCAACTAGCACTCCCTTGGGTTCCAGAAGGAAGGAGAACACCGTACCTCTCCAGACAGAAGGGGTATCGTTGGTTAGAGATCCATGCTAGGAACAGAACAAAGCTGGGTGTTGACAGAGATGGGAGGCTGGGAGGGACCTGTTGGCCAGAGGAGGCCTCTGAGATGTGACATCTGAGCAGAAACCTGAAGGACAAGACAGAGGGCCAGAGGTGCCAAGAGCAAAGAATGGCAAAGGCAGACGCAATATTAAGTTCAAAAGCCCTAAAGGGAGAACATGTTTAGCTCAGAAGAAAAAAAAAATGTTTGGCTCTGATGCGCCAAATCCTTTCCATCTCTAAATCTGCCCCTTTAGACATCTGCAATGTGTGGCATAATATCAGGGGCCACCTTGTGGGTTTATTGGGGGGGGATTAATGAGAGAAAGCCTGTTAAGCTCTTAGCAGTGAGCCTGACACAAACTAAATGTTACCTGTTATCGCGAAGTTATCATTAACCCCAGGTACACGGCAATTAGCATTAGCAAAAGGGGGGGAGCTCATTTATGCCCATCGCCAGCATTGTGGCGTCTCTTAACGATGAGCAAACTTCCTGCACTATGTCTGCTTGTCACTTCGCTTTGGGAGGTCACTGGTAACCTGGCTGCCAAAAAAGGGAAGCCAAATGAATTCTCTGTTGAATAATCGGGTTGTTTAGAATACATAGCGCCTCGATCCCAGGGAAAAATAACAAAACCAAACCCTTCCCAGGAACGGTGCAGAGAAGAGAGCCCCGTCAAAAGGAAATTAACAAAGTGCACAGCAGATAATCAATAGTAATCAGCCCAGGAAATCAAAAAGAAAGCAATTGCCCTGCAGACCTACATCTTGTTTGTTCAATATTTCCGTGAGGTCAGAAGCCAACGCCAATCCATTATGATTCTTAAATTCAGAGTAAATATATTCATGAGCTTCCCCGCAGCAAAGGGTAGACCGGTTTGTCATCCAAGACAGTAGCACATGCAAAGGGCTGGGAAGCTCTGGAGAGCCCCTGATGCTACCCTCCAATTACCACGGACTGGGAACCTGAAGGCACCAGGAAAACCCCAAAGGGAAGCCAGTGGAGCCCACCCTTCTTCCTAGCAGTGGGAGGCACCAGACAGTGATAAACTCTGCGGTCTGAAAAGAGGCTAATTGGGAAACTGGATGTGGTGGGTTGTGTTTCCAAAGACGCCAGCAGTAAAATTTCCCATCTCACATGTTCTCTTGTGGTGTGGCCCTCTTGAGAGGTGAAAACTAGTTCCCATGACCTTGGATCTAATGTCCTTGTCATTGGTTTGGCCGGTAGAACCCAAGAGATAGGATGCTAGCAAACCCCTGAGTTTGGGTCTTAAGAGATTTGCAAGTTTCCTCTTTGTACTGCAACATTCATTCTTGGAACTTGCCACCACAGCAAAGGAGCCCAAGCTAGTCACATGATGGAAGGCATGTGGAGAGGTGCGGTGGGGGGTGGGGAGGTCTTAGACTCCCAGGTACCAGACACATGAGTGAAGTCACCTTGGGGATTTTAGTCTAGCTGCCATCTAAATACAGCCTCGTAACAGATCCCAAAACCTCATGCAAAGCCAAACCCCCCAGCCCAGTTGAGCCCCAATCCCCAACCCACAGAACTATGAGCAAATGACATGATGGTTATCTAAAACCATGAAGCTCTGGGCTGTTTGACATGCACCAAAAGGAGAACCAAACACCGGATACTGACGCCTAGGATGTGTGTGCCTTGAGGGCAGTTTCAGGACCTTACGCAGATGAGGGGTGTGACAAAAAGGGAAAGGTGGCTTTGGGATTGACCTTCTGCCCCCAGAAGCCCATTTAAGAGCACATCTCTTCTTCACAAGTTCCCATGGGCTCAAGGTGGCCGGGAAGTGAAGGGAGCAGCCTGCAGCTGGGTGGAATCCAACGGTCACTCCCATGGGGCTTAGCTTAGCTTGGCCAAAGGTTTCTGAGCAAATCTGGAAGTTCCGCTGCGGAGTGGAGAAAAGCATCGGCCATGTTCACAAGTATCTGGCAGGTGCTGTCCGGGGTAGGCTGGCTCAGCAGAGTGCAGCACAGAATCCGGCCCCAAAGGAGCTCACCTGCTGTGGGATAGGGAGCAGGGGAGGGAACGGGGTCCATCAACAGACAGGACCACTGCAGCTCCAGGAAAGTGCCCCGAGGGTAACAGAGGGTCATGTGACTGCAGTGCCTGGAAGGGGCTGCCTCAGCCAAGGTGCAGGGAAAGCCCCTCTGGGGTAGTTGAACCAAGACCCAAAGGACAGGTGAGGAGGCAGAGAGGTGAGAGTCCCAGAAGGAGGAGCGATCACCAAGCCCTAGACCATGCACGGCCAGTTCGAGGGGCAGAAGGCAGGCTGGAAGGAAGGAATGAAGTAGAGGAAGGAGGCAGGTGTGACGAGGCCAGCGAAGTAGGGAGGCACAGAGCATGTCACATGAACCAAGTCCCAGAACGGAGCGCAAGGGCACTCCTGGCAGCAATGAGGGGAGAGGGGAGAGGGGACTGTGGCCTCAGGGGGTTTATACTCAAGAGTCTGGGCCAGCTGGACCCAGGTTCAAATCCAGACACTCTCTTAGCTGTGAGACCAGGGGCACTGTTCAGACACTGTTTCATCATCGAATGAAAACCGTAAGGAAAATAAATGTCTCCTTCAAAGAGTTCTTCGGAAGAGTAAGTGAGATACGATGATGGGCTTCTTAGCAGACGGCCTGCCGTGTCGGGGATACGCAATGACTGGCGGCCGCTAGCTTCTCCTGGACAGCGATCAGAGGGTGAGCTAGGCAGGAAGCGAAGGCATTCAAAGCAGACGTGGTCTCGTGCTGACACAGAGCGCTGCGTCGGGCTGAGTCCAACAGCTGGGGCAGTGGCGACAGATCCCGGGGGGTCTGGGTTTTTGGACACATCGGTCTGCGCCATCATGAGACGCACCAGGGATCCCCCACCCCCTGCCTCTCTTCAGTCCTGCGGGCTGAGAAGGGCCGGCTGGGACAGGGGTGTGGCTGCCACCCAGAACAAGGCCCGCCTGGGGGCTTCATGGGAAGAGCCCGGGTGTTCTCAGCCGCGAGGCAGGTGCCAGCAAGGACTTCGGTGTGAGGACTTGACCCCATGACTTGGTCCACCTCAGAAGGACCCTCCCCGCTCCAGGAGCATTTCCTCCGTGGTCCTGGTCTCAGGATACTTGAGCTTTATCTAAGTATCCGGCCGTATCTTATGGGCATAAGAACTCATAACTGAGCATTTCTCCCTGTTCCCAGTGGAGGCCGCGGGCCCAGGGCTGGAACGAGTAGCCTCCCTCTGACAAGAGGCTTATGTCCTCTCCCCCTTGGCTCCGCCTTCTCCTGCAGGCTCTTTCCCTCTCTTCCCCCTCAGGGCCGTGCGAGCTCAGTGTTCACGCTCTGCCTTCCCTTCAGTCCATATCACGTGGGGTGCACGGCAAGGCCAGGCTGACTATGATTGTGACCGTGGGCCCCGCGCTCTTGACCGTGGGCATGCTTATTGACCTTCCTCGGCCACCTGAGAAGGGGCCCCCCAGGAGGCTGACATGAGAGCACACCCATAAAACCCTTCACGCCGCCTGGAAGGCATTAGTCGAGATGCGCTGCTCTCAAAGCCGGGTCTGCCACGCTGTCTGGAAACACGGATGTAGGGTATGAGGGACTCTGATGCTGGCGGAAGTTGAACATGGTGGGAGGTAGCAGCTCTTTGGTCCCCACTCTCGTTGTCTGTGAAATGGGTCACCCCTGCTTGCCCGTGCTGGATGGAGGCTGTTGTGGGTCAAATAAGCTGCTCTATGTGTCGAGGCCGGTCTGGAGCCTCCCTGGAGCCTCCTCGGTGCCCCAGGGCATCTGTAAGGTGCTTTCTCAAAGGCCTGCGTCCGCCTGAATGGGAAGGTCCATGAGGGCAGGCATGTGTCTGCTTTTGATCCACGGGGCATTCAGGGGGCGCTCCATAAATGCTGTAATGTGAAGAGAGAGGGATGCAGCGCGGGCGGCACCAGGTAGCCTCCCAGAGACAGAGCATGCCCTGGGACCCCGGGCAGCCGGTCATGATGTGCAGATCGCAGACGGGATCGAGAAGTCGGAGAACCGAGAAACAGCACAACACAGCAGGCTGAGGGCTGCGTCGTGTGGGAGGTGCCGGCCGAGGGACAGCGCAGGACCGTGTGCTGAGTTTCCACGCATGCAGGGCCCTGGGCGGGGGCTGCACATGCCTGTCTTCTGTATCCTCCCCACGAGCCTGCTGGTGCCATGATCCCATACCCCAGAAGAGACAACTGAGGCTCAGAGGGCCTCTGGCGCCGAGAACCACTTTCTCCCCTGTGTTTCCTTCACGCCTGCCTCAGGACATCGGGTCGGAAAGATGGTGGTTGTTGGAGGTGGCTGGGCGGGCTGCGGCTTCCAGGGAAGGCTGTGTGAATTCGAGGAAGCAGCCACGGATGTTCCCAGGCCAGGGAGCCCCGTCAGCGGCTCTGGGAAGCTAAATGATGCCAACGGGAAGCCCACTGCTCAGAAGCCCCGGCCACGGTGACTCGCGGGATCCGGAGACAGAAGAGAAGGCGGGGGGCGGGGAGGAACACAGCTGGGGGCGCCTCCCTCACCGCAGCTCCCCCAGACCCCGCAGAGTCAATGTCAGCTTTTCCTTTTCCCAGATGTGGAAGCTGAGGCTTGGGAGACCAGACCGTGTTGGGCCCCGGCGGCGGCAGCGGCGGCGGCGGCGGAGCCAGGACGGGCATCGCTCTCCCGAAGGGGTTTCTGTTTTAAGTCCTTGCTCTCTCCCTGTGGGGAGGACGGCTCTGGTGAGACACATTCCAAGTCATGGCATGTCCGGGGTGACCCCCCCCCCCACCAAGGCACTGGGGACATGTGTGTCCTGAGAAGGATGAGCAGGCAGGGCAGGTGCCTCTAATCTCTTCGAGCTTCTTCTACACTCTCGAAGCAGCGACCTCCCCCGTCTGATTGGCTGCTCGTCCGGGACCTGGACCACCGGCCAGACCCTCTGGGGTGCGTCCCCACAAGGCCCCAGGTGAAGAGGCTGCCTGTGGAAGTCCTGCCCTCTTGGTCGAGGGGAGACATGGCCAGACAGTCCGCTCAGTGGTGCAGAATCTGCTTGGGCCCCCCACACCCAGGCACCGAAAACCCCAGAGTGCAGAAGGCTGACTGGGTAGGCCCCAGATGGAAATGTCAGGGGGCAACGTACAGCTTTCTCCTTCTGGGTAGAGACGTCTCTGAGGTTGAGAAATGGGGCCCCAAATCAATTCTGAAGAGCAAATCATGGTTAGAAATACCAGGTCCGTCAGGAGGCGGTCTCAAGCCCACTCTAGACGCCCCCAAAATACGGCAGAGGTTTCCCGGGCCCCCCGCCATGGTCGGAATCGCAAGCTGCTCGTGGCCCTCGAAGAGACAAAACGGCCTGACAGATCAGCGCTGTGGGCCTGTCCTCGCCCAGCCTGCAGATTGTTATCGCCAGCTTGCTTCTGCACAGAGCACCCAGGAGGGGTCATTTTTATTTGTTTGGGTTTAATCCGGAGTCATCTCTCTCTCTCTTTTAATGCATTAGGTGAAATATATTTATCAAGGCGAGCATCCCGGAGGAGTCTTTTGCAAAATGCAAATCGGGCCATGTCACTTTCCTGCCTTGTAACTTCCAGCGGCTGCTCGGCATACTTGGCACGAAGCCCAAAGCCCTTTGGAGCCTCAGAAGCTGTGTGGGCCGTGACACCTGGTGGCCCTCTGTGCCCCCCCGCCACGCACCCCTGCTGCGGTTCTGCAAACACTCCACCTGTCCGTCCCCGCCGTGAAGGTCTTCTCACCTGCAGCCCAGGATCTTTGCAGAACTGGCTTCTCCTTGTCATTGGGGTCTCAGCTCCGAGGTCACCTGCTTCTCAGGGGGCACGTCTCAAGCCCCCCTCGCCCTCCCCTCACGTCACCTGTTACATTCCTGGCGCAAACTCACTATGGCATGTGTGAAATGATCTCGTTTGTTTCTTTGACGGCGTATCCATCATTGTCTCTGCTGTCACTGGGGGCTGAATCATGTCCCCCTGCGAAAGATATGCTGAAGTCCCAACTCCCAGTAATTGTGGAGGTGACCTTAGCTGGAGCCACCAGACCATTTTCCGAGCTAGCCACGCCATTTTCCGTCCCCACCAGCAAGGTGCAAGGCTTCCAGTCTCTCCACAGCCTCAACCACACAGCCGTCTTCTGGTTCAAGCGGTCCTAATGGGTGGGAAATGGAACTCACGGGGGTTGGGATGCGTTCTAATGCCGAGGGCCGTGGGGGCTCAATCCTGAACACTTTCCCTGCCTCTTTGGGTCACCGTTCTAGATTCTTATTCCCTGGCCCAAAGGGACTCCCTCGTTGAGAAAAAAAGTGTCAAATGCAGGATAAGAAGTATTCGAGGACCCAGAGAAAGACTGACTTGGGCTGCCAGAAGCAGATCCTGGCCTTGCTGCCTTGACCAGATGAGATATTTTTGTCATCTCAGAAAGAACAATGCTGCCTTCCTTCTCTCGCTCCTTAGCCATCTCAGAGAGGCCGTCTGCTTCTGTGGCATTTTTGTGTTGCATGATTTTATTATTATTTTTTTTGAATTTGTTTTCAAGGATGATTTTATATCTTTGGTCTCACTTGTCCTCAGATCATTCTTCTAAAGGAGTTTGGGTTAGTAGTTCTATCCCTTTATTAGGCTTAAAAAAAAAAGGTCTGTCTTCCCTGGGGTACCCCCTCTCTACAGTAGCCATACAGTTGCTCATGTTGCCAACTATCGTAGGGTGGTCATTCTTGGCAGGGTGTTAGCTCTCCCTGCTCCCTGCGAGGACAGCAGGAAGGGTGAGGCTATGTGTGTGAGTGCCCAGGATTTGGGAATTTCCAGTCATTTGTAACCTCAGTTTGGACAGACCTGATATGAGGTCTGGCCGGGTTCCTGACTCCCCTTTCCCTAACTCCTCAAAGCATCCTAGGTGTCAAAGTTAATTCCTGCTTCTGTCTGGGGGTGGGCTGAGGGGCTGTTTCCAGTTAGCAATTTCTGAAAGAGTGAAAGATGCATGCTTCTCTCTCAGAAAGCCTGGGAGCCTGGTTCTCTGTAAGATCTAACTACTTTGAAAATTCCTCTTCCTAATTTTGGCCACTTTTGATCTGATGATAACAGAGAATTACCACAGGGCCTGCAGAGATGTTTTGCTAGTGTCTTTGTTAAACTGCAGACTAAATCTGGCCCTTCCCCCAACCCTCACTCCCAGGGTTGCAGAGCTCTAGGGAAGTCATTCACACTATAGTCTAAGTGAGGACGCCTCAGAGAGTTGTGTACCCATTAGTGTTCCCAATCCCAGCAAATGGTACCATCTCCTTAAAACCTCCAGTTTTTCAAGGAGGTCACCTTTTTTCAACTCCCACACCCAATTTACCTGTTAAATATGTCACATACCCTGGCATTATCCGTATCTCTGATTGGACCTCGTCAAATCAGTTCTCCATACTTTAGCTAGAAAGAACTTTTAGGATGCAAATAATCATGCCTCTTTACTTGAAACAAAACAAAACAAAAACTAAATGCTTTCATATATTTTAAAAAATTTTAATGGGAGAAAATTCGTTTGCAATGAATGTATCTAATTTTCAGAAAGCAGCCTGGGCTTCTTTATATTCTGAAGTTTTATGGTTGTTGTTTTTTTTTTTTAAGATTTTATTTATTTATTTGACAGACAGAGATCACAAGCAGGCAGAGAGGCAGGCAGAGAGAGAAGGAAGCAGGCTCCCTGCCAAGCAAAGAGCCCGACACGGGGTTTGATCCCAGGACCTGGGATCATGACCTGAGCCGAAGGCAGAGGCTTTAACCCACTGAGCCACCCAGGTGCCCCTGAAGTTTTATGTTTTAATATATTTTACATTTTTTATTAAGTTTTACTTTATTTTTTTTTATTTTTTAAGTTTTTTAATTCCAGTATAGTTAACATACAGTGTTACGTTAGTTTCAGGTGTTCAATGTAGTGATTCAGCAGTTCTGTACATGACTCAGCGCTCAGCATGATACATGTACTCATCGATCCTCATTCACTATTTTACCCCCCAGCTCCCCACAATTGTGCCCTATTCCTGGTTAAGCCCTTCGGTTGCTTCCTCTCAGCCTTAGGCTGAATCAGAACTCCCACCACAGCCCACTGCATGGTCCGGCCCAGGCCATCAATCCCTCTCCAGCTTTACCCACCTGACCCTGTCCCACGGTCTCTTTCATCTAGCCACCCTGGACTTTCCTTGGTGCTGCTGGCTCCCTCTGCCACAGGACCTTTGCACATCCCACTCCCTGTCTCCCACTTGCACAGTTCTCTTGAGAGCGTCCCTGTTTCTTGGCTCTCAGCTGACCCATCACCTCCTCAAAGGGACCTTCTCTGACCACCGAGCTGAGTTCCGCACACTCCTCACTTCTGAACCTATAGCTTCCTCCCCCACTTGCACACTTGGAGTTACTGCTTCATCTACATATCCCACCGGCCTGGTAGCAATGAGCAAGTCAGCAACCCCTGGAATCCCATTTCTGGCCCACAGCCGAGGGCCAACCCATATTTGCCGAACGGAGAGGAACAAATGAAGGCCCAGCTTTTATTTCGTTCACTGAAATACGAATTAAGCACCAATTATCAGTTAAGACATTATGCCGGGGACCTGCGAGGGTAAAAATCTGACCAAGATTTGGTTTCCATGCTCAGGGGACTTTTCCAAACCTCCTGAGGTCAACAACCTGGTTCTAGGGTTCAGATGGGGGTGATATTGGCGATCTCAGCCCAAGCAAAAGCCAAGTGCACTAGCGTGTCCCGCTCACAAGGGCTGAGGACTATTGATGACAGACCAGACTCAAAGTTGCTTTGTTTCCTGTGGCAGGTGAACAGGCTGATGAGGCACAGCCCGAGGGCTGGGTCCAGATAGGCTCTATCAGAGAAGTGACTGCCCGTGGGCCACATTCAACCTTACATGGTGGCACTTTGCGGGGAACATCTCGGATGTGTTTGCCAATGACTGCAAAATCGAGGGGTTTCATGATACCCCAAATCTCTAGCTTGTCTTGAAAAAGCAAACCATTTGGCCACACCGGGTCTGCAGCCCCACGGGTTTGCAACTAGCTGGAGCTGAGTGGAAACTTCTTCCCTTGGATGGAGCCAGGTCTGGCCCTGTATTCGCCACTCCCATCCAGCTTTGCTGGTCTCCATCCCCTGCCAGGCATCTGTGGGCACTGGAGTTGGCATTCCATGCTCTTCTCGGATTACAGTAAGTCAGTAAGAAATGGAGGCTACCCTTGAGGATCCCATAATGAAACCTCACACTGTGTCCCTCACTCTGGGTGGGTCACATGAAAAACTTGGAGCACAGGGAGACCTTGGAGAGGGAAGGCCACTTGAAGTCCTATGTTTGTACTTGGTGTGTTCTGCATTTTACTGCAGGAACCCAGTTTCGGGAAACTCTTTGACACTCTGACAGTGCTTCAAGCTTAAGGTCTTGCCATGAAATCCCCAAGCCTCTGTTTCCGCAGGCATAAAATGGGGTGATTCCCCTTCGTACACAACATGGCAGAGCTATTGCAAAAATTATACTGATCTTGAACATACGGCGTCCAGCTCAGAAGTGTTGCGTAGAGGTCAGTCTCATTAGTATCTCCATAAACTCATGGACAATGAATGATTATGTCTCAAAATAGCAGTTTACATTGAATCTTGTACCCAGATCTTTTTTCTGTGTTTAGTGTTTTTCTTTCTGATTATAATAGGAATCTATGCCCCTGACAAAAATGCTCAAAGAAATTCATACCACAGTGAAAGTGGATTCTTAGACTTTCTAATTGTCTTTGCTCTCCAATCATGAAAAAATATTGACATCTTTTTTTTTAAAGATTTTATTTATTTATTTGATAGACAGAGATCACAAATAGGCAGGCAGAGAGAGAGGAGGAAGCAGGCTGCCCGCTGATCAGAGAGGCCAACGTGGGGCTCGATCCCAGGACCCTGAGATCATGACCTGAGCCGAAGGCAGAGGCTTTAACCCACTGAGCCATCAGGTGCCCCAAAAATATTGACATCTTGATGGTAATGTCCTCCTGCATTAGAACCAAACCAAGGCTAATGTCTAGAGCTCATCCCTTTCTGCCGGAACCTTACCCTTTGGTTGAATGAAAGGCTTGGGAAGGAAAATGAAGCTTTACAGCTGCCGTAGTCGTATTCTCCAGAATGAAAGTGACATTTATTTCCCCCTGGGCCGTCACTCCAGCACTGCGGTCCACACCCTGGCAGTTCAATTAAAATCCCAGAGTCCTGGCCCAGGAGGTCCTGTTGGCAGATGGTCACGCTGAGACATCGAGTTGCTGAGGCTCTTTCGAGTGGCTGCTCTGGTACCCTGGCATGCGCTGAGCGCCCCGTGGTCCTGGGCCGTGTGGACCTGTGGAGAGGACCCCCGCCCAGAACAGGAGCATGTGGTCGGTTTCCTGGCTGGGTCTGGCTGCCCTGGGACACTCTTCCAAGCTGCTTTCCCAGGAAGGACCAGCTTCCCGCTCCAGGTCTTTGAGGCTCTTGGGATCTTTTGGCCCAGCCCTGGGTCCAGATGCTAAGAACGGAGTTCTTGCCATGGGGAGGGCCCCAGGGCCTCAGGCTCTGTCGATCATTGAAACACAATCTCCAGGGACACAATGGCCTGGCGCTTTCTGCAGGATTCAAAGTGATCTCTTCTAAGCTTCTATGGGTTTCAGCCTTATAGACAGGGCTGTCGGGATGTATGGTTCCCCCACAAGCGGTTTGCATCATGGTCCCTAGACCTTTTTCTATTTCTCTATGACGGCAGCAACAGCTAGAATAATAGCCAGAGTTTACTGAGCGCTTCTAGTGTGTGAGCACAGGTGGAATGGGCACACACAGGTATCGTCTCGTCTAAACCTCGCCATGGATCTTGGAGGAACTGTCCCCAGTTTCCAGACAAAGAGACTGAGGTTCAGAGTGGTTAACCCCAGGAATGTGCCACCCACTGTGCTATGTGGCCTCCTATCCTTGGGCATTGCTGATGCCTCTGGACCATGAGCTCCAGGAGGTGGAGAGCTGGCCCTTGGCATTTCTATCTTTCCTGGTAACTGCCCAGTATACACAGGGTGCTGGGGAGGAGTGCTGAAACAGACCAGAACTACTTGCTCCAGCTCCCCCCCGGGTCTCTGTGTGTCCCAGGGCACCAGGCAGCGTGCTTGTATGATGGGGTCTATAACATACTAGGATGGTGCCATGCTTCCCTTCCTCCCTCCTCCTCTTCCTTCTTCTTCTTTTTTTTTTTTTTTCCTGTCTTTTCTTCTTTTTTTTGTCTATATTTCCCTGAGACCGTGAGCTTCTCAAAGCCCTTCCCTGGTCTTTCCATCCTCTATTTTGAGTGCCTGACACTAGCGGGGAAAGGACAGCTAGACATCTCATGTCACACGCAGTGGCCTGCTGGAGCCGCTTTGGGGAGGTCAGTGGGACCTCAGACGACCGAACAAGAAGGACACCTCCGAAATAGCAGTGGCTACCGAGGTCGTACAAGTCCAGAGAATGCCAGTCCTGTGACCTTTGTCTTGTCAGTGGTGCCCCCAGAGGGAGGCCGTGCTGTGGCCCTGAATGCCAGAGCATGGAGAACAGCCCCTCTATAATGGGGGACCCACTCTGCCCTTCCCTGCGAGCCCCACCCAGCCCCTAGCCTCGCCTTCTTCCTGTTGGTGCTGGGTGCCCCCCAGGGAACAGGGTGGCGAGAGCTGAGCTGGCCAGGAAGGGGTCTAGAGAACAACCATTCTTGGTCAAAGGTCTGCAGAAAAGGAAGGTTGCGGGGATGGCACCCCAGCCCACTAAGACCATTGGGAGGGTCTCATCCTGGGAGCCTCAGGAGACCCAGGAGCTGAATGGGCAAGGATGAGCATGTCTGAAGGCAGGGGGATACTTCATAAGCTCATTTCTTCAACAAAGCTTTGTTCCCTGGCTCCAAGTGCCGGGGGCTATTTCACATGCTGGGGATACAGGCATGACCAGACAAATGAGGTCTTGCCTGTCAAGGAGGTTGCGAATCTGAGAGAGGACCCAAGGTCATAGTGGTGCCCCCCACCTTTTAAAGATTTTATTTATTTATTTGAGAGTGAGAGAGAGGGAGAGAGCACGAGCAGAGGGGAATGGCAAGATGGAGAGGGAGAGGAGAAGCAGACTCCCCACCGAGCAGGGTGCCCCATGTGGGGCTCGATCCTATGACCCTGGGATCAGGAACCGAGCCAAAGGCAAATGCTTAACCGCCTGAGCCACCCAGGCGCTCCTATGGCAGTGCTCTTTTAAAACCACTTCCGTCTGCTTTAGTGGGACCAGTACTTACTTCCATTCATGCTCAGCACAAAGGTCATTCACTCCAACTCAAGCAAAAGTGGGTTCTGTTCACCAGCAAATCCAGGAATGTTATGTTTCTTACGGGAGGAAAGGGGCACGAGACATGGGATGGAATCAGAGAATCTTCAGGAAGCCTCTGACTGTCCGTTCTGGTGGGGGGTGGGCGGGTAGTGACGCATTTGGGAGGGTAAAAGCTCATCCCAGCTGCCCCCAGTGCAAGGAGAGGGAAGAGTAACTTGTTTAGTCTCGTGGCCTACGGAAACACAGTCTCTGGACCGGAGAGCAGGCCACTCGTTGCTCACGGGGCATGTGCGCCGCCTGGGTATTCCCTGCCCGTTCCACGTGGGGTGACGACATGCGGACCACACGGCAGCTGTGTGCGCAGCGGATGCATCCCAGGAGAGAGAGGAACCCCCAGATTATGAGCCTCGGAGCTTAGAAGGCAGCTAGGATCTCTGTCCCTTCTCCCCTCTGGGGAGAGACTGGGAGAGAAACTCCAACGGAAACCCACGCTCTCTGGAAAGAGGAAGGGTAAGTCCCTTGGTTTTTATTGTCCTTGGAAAGTAAGCGCACGTCTCTAGGGGAAAGAAGTCTTTTGATCCCTCCAGAGCAAAACCCAATCTCTGACTTCCAAGCCATGTTTGCTACTCAGCCATCCTCTGATTCAGCTCGCGGGGAGAAAGCCTGGACCATGCTGCCGCAACACTCGTGGCCCGGCAGAGTCATCCCTGGAGTGCTCCTAAACACCAGGGGCTGTTCTGAGCACCCCACATGCGCACAAACGTATTGCCCCCCGCCCACCGCAGCGTCACGACATCCCATGAAGCAGGTGCTACTCTTCCGCCCATCTTACAGATGGGGGAACTGAGGCTGAGAGGATTTCACAAACCTCATCCACAGCCACACCATCAGGGACTCGGGCTTTGAACCCAGATGGTTGGACTCCAGAGGCCTTGCCCGTCTCAATGGCACTGGCACCTCTGTGGCCGCTGGCTGGTTTCGGGCTCGGGCTGGGAAGCCACATCGGCTACCACATGGGAGCAGGACCTCGGGATAGAGCGTGTGCTGATGACAGTCTCCAGTTCTGGACCCTTGGGAAAATGCCATTGCTTTTCTGATCTTTGTGCACGATGCGTCAGAGCTGCTCTCTCTGTGGGGCTTTTTTCAAAAAAAGAAAATTAAGGGTCTAAAATAAGCTTTCTCTAAAACCATTCTGTGGCGTTGTCTGCGACGAACCCATCAACAGGCAGATTGGGCTGTTGGCAACCTCCACCTTCTGACGGCCTTCATCGGCTGGCCGGGGTTTCTAAACAATGATATGATCCCCAGTCTCGGCGGGTGGAGGCCCCTGCCCCCACTGGCAACCACAGAGGGTACGAGTGAAGAAGAGAACTTGGGGGGGATTTGGCCTGGGTTAGAAGAGCTTCCGACCCCACCGTCTGTCCTCACCTGAGGGTCACCTGCGTCACCCTCTTTCTCGGCTTCTGCATCTGCAGAAGGGGGTGCGTGCAGTCCCCGCCTCCCGGGGCGGCTGGCGGGGTGTAAATTGCCCAGTTCCAGGCACCCGGACATGCGAGGCACGAGGTTTATATTACAGTTCCTGGGGTCCGCCCACACAGAAAAAGGTACTGTGAGCCCCTTCGTTCGCTGTCCTTGGAGATAAATGGGTACAGCCCGCAGAGGATGAAGGGGGTTACTGGTCTGCAAGTGAATCGGCCACAAGACTGTAAGCGTGTGGCTTGAGGGTTGGGGGAAATACCCTCAACTTCCATCGAGGTGGCCTGGGTGTAATCTCCAGTAAACAGGACCGGTACAGCAGGTAACGGTGTAAGGGCAGACACTGCACTGCACCCAGCAACGGGGGAGGGCAGGAGCCGGGGTACCTCCCTGCAGCCAACATGATGTCTGGGGGCTGGATCCTCCCAGGACTGCTGGCCGGGCCTGGTAGTTGCAGCTCAGCGACCGCAGGTGGCGAGGGGGCCCACTAGTGCCCCTCGTCCGGGGGCTTCCTTCTGAACCCCGACTGATTTTCCCATGTAGATTTTCCTGCAGCTCAGACTGGCAGCTCCAGGATTAGGATCACTCCCGGGTTCCGTAAAAGTGAGGGCTGTGACCTAGGGATGAAGCTCTGGGCCTCAGTTTCTGCATCAGTAAAGTGGGGGTAGGAAGAGGCTGTATTTAGCAGGATCTGGAGTTGAACTACACCGCCCACTGGCACGTGCCCCGCCCTTACCTCTTCCCTGGCTCCCTCTAGGGTTTGGGGGCTGCCTTTTGCAAATATTGGCAGCTCTGCCAGAGGCTCTTCCTGGCCTCTGGAGCAGGCTGAAGTCAGTGCCTAGGACAAGCGGGAGCCCAAATGGTCTTACCCTTCCGTGCACCTGTGGGCTGGCTCCCAGCCGCCAGGATCCGCATCCCTTTGCCTGAGGGTCTCTGCTCAGGCAGCCCTGGAGCTCGGAAGACCCCAGGTCTCTCAGTCCTCGTCTTGGGAGGCTCAGAGGCATGTGTCCTACACCACTTCTAGAACCCTCCAGCAGGCCTGGGCTCCAGGTCCCTGCAGGGGCTACCTTGCTCACGTGTGTGCCTGGATGGGTTTCCTCTCCTCCCTGGCTCACTAACCTTTGCCCTTACTGGAGTTTCATGGGAATCACCTCTTCCCCCAATTTTTATACCTTGTCTCAGGGTCTGTTTCTGCAGGCGCCTGAGCTAAGATATCGCATGAACAGCATTGGCTAGATGACAGGGGCTGCTGGCGATGGTGGCAGCTTGCTCAGCTTAGCGTGCCAGTCGCTTGCCACGGGAGCATCATGGACCCATGGCTCCAGCCACCACCTCTGTGCAGATTCCTGGTACAGCTGTTCTGGGTTGTTCTGGCCAGCGGTCCTTGTGCACCCTGATCCTGCCGAGTGCAGAACTCCCCAGCAGCCTGGAGCTGGCCTGGGGTCTGAGGTTCTTCCAACCCCACTGCCCTTCCTCCCCTTCACAGATGTCAACCCCACAGTGCGGTCTGAAGGCTCTCCTGGCTCCTGCTTCCCCTTCTTATCCTCCACAGTTTCCCTAGTAACTCCCCTGCAGAGCTGGTTCCCCTGTAGCGGCTTCTCCAGTGAGCGACATCAACACAGTTAGAGCGCCCAACAGCTCTGGGCCTGGAGGACAAGAGCCCTATCCCAGACTGGTGCTACACCGGTCCCAGAACAAGACAACTCCAGAGACCCTGGCTGCAGGGCCCCCGGTCGTCCTGGTGGTGACTCTTCCCTCTCAGCAGGATCTCAGGGCCAGATGAGAGCTCCTTCCACGTTATCTACAGCAGTGACTTGCAGCAGGGGGTGGTTACTTTTGCTCCAGGGAGATGCCTGGCAAAGTCTAGAGCCATTTTTGATCATCAGGCTGGGGAGGGGGAGGATGCTACCAGCATCCGTGGGCAGACACCAGAGATGCTGGTAAACATCCTAGCATGCACAGGACGGCCCCACTGCAAAGAACGATCGAGTCAGCAGGGCCAAAGTTGAGAGACCCTGCTGTACTGGGGAGGGGACAAGCCTGGAGCTCAGACTCAAACCTAAAGAAAAAAAAAAAAATCAATCAATTTAGAGCCAGACAGATACGGGTTCTAACCCCAGTTCTGCTGCTCACGATGGCCCTGGGCAGCCCATGACTTTTCTGAGTCTTGTTTTTCTTACCTATAAAATCAGGGTAATCGTATCTAGCACACAGGATGGCAGTGAGGATTAAGGACCCCATCGAGCAGGTACAGGGTTTTACCGGACAGGAAAGAGGGATCCTTCCCATCCCCCGCTCTGATGGCCCCATGCAGCCTGGAGCCAGGAGCACATCTGGGCTGGTCCAGCACGGAGACCATCCAAGGCAGGTTATGACTCCTTTCCTACCAGCAGCTGTCCTGCACTCACTCCATCCCCTCCCTTAAACTTTTCATTTATCCATCCCTGCATTCAACTAATATTTATTGAGCATCTATTTTGGGCTCTGGGCATTTGGGACACAGCAGCCATTAAGACTAGCAAAAGTCTCTGCTCTACCTAGCTCCCCGATTCTATCAGGGGCAGTGGATCACACAGGAATATAATTAATAGTATGTAAGTCATATATCATGTTAGGAGGTTGGGGAAAGAAAGAACAGGGGAGGGCTACCAGGAGAGAGTGTGTGTGTGTGTGTGTGTGTGTGTGCGCGCGCGCGCAGGTGAGCACACTTTGCAATTTCAAACAGAATGGTTGGGGGAGACCTGATTGAGAAGGGGATCCTAGACCTGAAGGAGGCAGGATTCAGCTGTGGGGCACCTGGAAGAGGGGTGCTTGGGCCCAGTCAAAGCCCCAAAGCCTCAGACATGCAGATTCCTACCTTCTTGCAAGTCCTTCTGAGGACGCCCACCTGCCGGCTGGTTGCAGAAACCAATATTCCACCGCAGCAGAATTAAACACGTGCCTGAATCTTAAACAAGTATCAATATCCCCCACCCCCAGCTACCAGGCACAGAGTCATAACTGGGGCTAAAAAAACCACCATTCGATCAGCTCACTGTTCCGACGGGAAAAGGCTGTTGTCCATTGGCGCGTGTTCATCTGGCCGAGTCCTGCCTCGAGTAATTATAGACAATTAAAGAGGCGCCCAGTGCTCATTACAATTGAAATCAGGCCCCTGACGAGCAATGCCACTGCATTTAAGTCCAAGGGGGAGGAGGCTGCTGTGACTGCGCAACCCGGGCCCGTTCAGTGAGGCATCTGGCACAGGACCGACGCCAGCTAGCCGGGGACCAGCTTCCCCTTGAGGAGCTTGGCCGGTCAAAACCACGGGTGAATAGGACTCTGTAGTGCGTTTGGACCAGTCAAAGGTCCACATCTACAACCCAAATCTTGAGCACAGACTAGAGTCTGGTCTTGGGGCCACCACAGATGGACACCGCTTCCTCACCCTCGTGCTATAGGGTGTGTTTGGGACATACACAAATTCAGTACCAAGGATACTGCCCCATCCCTGTTTTTAATGGTATTTCTTTTTTTTTTTTTTAAAGATTTTATTTATTTATTTGACAGAGAGAGATATCACAAGTAGGTAGAGAGGCAGGCATAGAGAGAGAGGAGGAAGCAGGCTCCCTGCTGAGCAGAGAGCCCGATGTGGGGCTCGATCCCAGGACCGTGGGATCATGACCTGAGCCAAAGGCAGAGGCTTTAACCCACTGAGCCACCCAGGGGCTCCTTTAATGGTATTTCTTGAACACTGTTGGTTTTACTGGGGTGACTGCTGTATTGGCAACAGTAACTAATGATAATAGTAGCCATGGAGAGGCCTCTTAGGGCCAAGGCATGGCATGAAGGCAAGGAGGAGTCCACTGAAAACTCACCCGCTGACCGGTCCGGCAGAGTTCTGGTGAATGAAGCATTGCAGAGAATGGACGTGATACTCAGTAATCTGGTAGATTTCTGTTGGTGTAGTAATATGTGTGTAGGTGTGTGTTTAAAGGCCTTCCTTGCCTTCTGTTCATTAGTGTTACATAAATACAGATGAAATGAAAGTATAAATAAATAAAATAAAATAAGAAGATATTGGGGTGCCTGGGTGGCTCAGTCAGTTAAGCGCCTGACTCTTGATTTTGGTTCAAGTCATGCTGTCAGGGTTGGAAGATTGAGCCCCGTGTTGGGCTCTGACCTGGGTGTAGAGCCTGCTTGGTCGGGATTCTTTCTCTCTCTCTCTCCTCTGCCCTCCCCCTCGCATGTGTGAACGCTCTCTCTCTCTCTAAAATAAAATAAAATAATCATTGTAGAAATGGCATCTGATGACCACTTAGAAGTTCACAGAAGACCTGTTACAAATAAATTTCAAGGCACTCACTATGTAATCTTCTCAGTAACCTGGAGAGGTAGGTCTCTCATTGCTATCTGTGCTGCATAAAATCCAAGTTCTCAGAGCTGAGGTGGGGGCCTGCCTCCATCTGGCCCATGGTGGCCTTGGTGACCTGTCCCTGGGGTGTGAACCCCTGTCTGAATGTATTTCCTCATCTCCCTTCCTGATGCCCACCATGCCAGCAAGGTCCCTTCACTTCCCACCTGGAGCTCTAGAGCCATCTCCTACCTGGGCTCCTGGCTACCAGTCCTCCTCCCTCATGCCATCCTCCCCAAGACCCCCATGGAGCATCGGCCAGGCTCCTCCCCAACGTACAACTCTCCCATGCTCCCTGGCCAGGATAAAGCTCCCATTCGCCAGCATGGCATTCAAGACCCTCCATCACCTAATGGCAGCACCACCTTGGACCACCTCTTGAAGCCCCCTTGGCCTCCTAACAATGCTTGCTGGCTGGGAACCACTGCTCTTCAGTATTAAGTAATAAAAAAGAGCCACTGTCACTTTGGGGGTCACAATCATCATGATGAGACAGCTGGCTTCTCCAGGCACATGTCCTGGGCTTTGCCACTCAACACATCAGATGTCTTGGCACCAAAGAGCCCAGAAAAGAAGAGTCTCATCTTATGGTACGATGAAATCACAAAAGGGAGATGTCTGATGGGGCAATTAGGTGCATGTATCAGGTGTATCACAATTTCTGCTTCCTTTCCAAAGCTGAGTAGGGGAAAAAAAAAACCCTGCTACCCAGATGTTAAGTAACTCCTAAATCCCTCTTTAATTAACTGGGTAATCTCAAAGTCATGTTCAGAGAACGCATTCCTCTTGGTGTTTTTAGCCTTGAAAATGGAGGTCTGCAGTCCTGGGCTCAGGACCGAGAAAAGAAAAGTGAGGATTTGCTCAGACAAATCCTCCGATGAGATGTTCCATTTAGCGGGATAATTGACAGAGAAAGAGGAAGAGAGGAAGTTGGTTGGGAGTTTTGTAGGTTTGCCTTGCAACCAACATAACCAGCTGCAATTCCAGCGCCCTTCAGCCTTGGCAAACTTCTTCCAGGGGGAGTCAGGGTGTCCTGGAGACTACTGCTCCAACCAATCTTTTCTGAGCACCTACGGAATGGAATGCCAGACTTTGTGCTCTGGCCTGAAGATGCTGCAGGAAGCAATCCGATAATGTAGAGCCTTGCCTCCCCGACAGACAGACACCAATCAGGTGACGGGGACTAAATGAAGCACTGAGATTGTGCAGAACCCTGGGAATGGAGCGGGGAGGCCTACTGAGAGCTGCAGGCATGTGAACACCGCTCCGAGGAGGGGACACTCGAGCAGGCTTGAATGATAGGCAGGAGCCAGGTCTGCAGGAGGCTTCCAGAAGAGGGTCCCAGACCCAGAAAGGGGGCCAGTTGCACAGAGTCAGGAGTGTGCTGGGATTCTCCAGGAGGCCAGTGTGGCAGGAGCAAAATGAAGAGGAGGACAGTGGATCAAGGTGAGGCCCACGGCTGGCAAGGAAGGCAGACTCCCATACCATTTAGCTGTCTTGTAGACTAGGGGCCAGCAACCATAGCCTAGGGGCCAAATCTGTTTTTCGAACAAAGTTTTATGGAAAGCAGCCATGTCCACTGGTTGACATATTGTCTGTGGCTGTTTTGGTGACACACGGAAGTGTCACGTAGTTGAAACTGAGACCATATGGTCCACAAAGGCTAAAATATTTACAGTGTAGCCTTTTGTAGCATAAGTTTGCCAACCCCCATTACAGGTCATGATGGGAAATTTGGATTTCATCCTGTATGCAATGAAGTAGCCGCTAAACGGTCTTACACATTTGATCGGTCTGTTTTAAAAGGCCATTCTGGCTGCTGTGTGGAGGGGAACTGGGAAGGGGTGGGAGCAACCAGGGAGAGGGGTGAGGGCATGTTTGGATTCCACCCCCCACACACCGTTCCAACCACCACGTTCAGACCCTGGCAGTGTGAGCTGAATTCCCGCTGTGCGTTGGTCACTGCGGAAAGTGCTTCCAGAGACCTTCTTTCATCACAACGTTACAAGAGATAATGTCTTTCGAACACTTAACTCCATGCCTGGCACACCAAAACACTGAAGAGAAGTTCATAAAAATAGTTTGTAAAAAAAATCAGCATGAATGATCAGTCTGCTAATAGGTAGGATTCTTTCTTTTTTTTTTTTAATTGATTTTTTTCTTTTCTTTTTAATTTAATTTAATTTCTTCCGTGTTTAAGGTAGGATTCTTTAGAAACGGCCTGGGTGATCAGGATTAGGACACAAACGAGATATGAACGAGGTCTTCCAGGAGGCGAGGGGAAGAGGATCCGGGGAGGAGAGGAAGGTGAGGGCTGATTTCGAGGAAGTGACAGGGGAGACGAGGTAGGGAGAGAGAGGTCGCGCAGGAGGTTATGTAACCAGACTCACAGAAATCCCTCCCCACCCCCCCCATAAAGAAATATACATGATATTTATAAGAACACCTTGTTTGTTGCATTATAGTTACAACCTGTGTTCTAATATAGACATGATATTCACAAATCTACCATGATATTGACAAGAAATTTACCACCTTCCCTGGTCAGTGTCCTATAAAAGACCAACCATAAAAGCCCTCAGTGGCAACCCACCCTGGACTCCTCTCACTCTGGAGGGCTCCTTTTCTTCCTTTTCTGTTCCTACCTTCATTTCATAAACTTCTACCTCACCCTTTTGTCCATGAGACTCGGTTTTCAAATCCATGGGACAAGAATCCTGCAACTTCAACTATTTTGGGCAAAGGTGCTCCTGGGGGAGCCTCAGTCTGAAACCACAGGGGGCTCTGTCATGTAAGCGGGGCTTCCATACTCCCACACTGGTCAGTCACTTGCTGGCGGCTGCCCGGATGGACATCAATTCCCAGGCACTCCCAGCTTTGAGTGTGTGTGGGCAAAGTGCCTCCAGAGGCCAATGGTACCTGTCTCAGGTACAAGGCGTGGATGCAAAAGGACACCGAAGGAGGCAGGGGTGGTGCAGAGAAAAGACTGAAAGGGGGCATTGTCTGCTACACAAACCCACCGTCCAGATGAGAAGACCGAGGCTCACATACTGAGGTTCACTGACTTGCTCTCCAGGGGCAGCCAGGATTCCAATCCCATCCTGACTCCCAAATCCCTTTGTCTGCTTTCTTTCCTAGTAAGCCCCTCCTCCTTCCTCTGCACGGTGGTCATGAAAAATTCAAGCCCTCTGATGTAGAAATTTCCCACTGCCTGAAACAATCCTGCAGGTATGCTGGCCACACTCCTGCAGATTGTCTTTTAATGCCTATAATTGCTTAATCAAAAACAAATGATGGTCATAAAAATTGGGAGTGTTCAGTGTCCTCCGAATAGCCAAGGAAGGTTATCAAAATACCAAAGTTCGGGCAAATGGGACTTCCTTTATGGAGTGTCTCTAGCAGCAGACTGTAAAACAGTCCTCTCCAAGAGGGGGTGGGAGATAAAGAATTTCTTCTTCCAGCGGTAATAAATCAAACAACACTCCGTGGACAGTGGAAATTGATTTTTCTCACTCTGCACACGGCCACGGCACTACCAAAGCCACAAAGCGATGCTCCTGCAGTGACAAGCTTCAACTTGACCACATCAATTACCAAAATAAGGAATGTCAGGGCGATGGGATGCAGACTCTCGCTGCCACCAGGGCTGCCCTACATATGCCCCCTCCCCCCCAGCTTCTATTTAAAGTCTAACAAGACTCAACCAGACCAAAGCCAAAGTTAATCTCCAAGAGGATTCTGCCTCCCTTCCTAAAGTTCCCTTCAGCTGTTCAGGGAATCCTACCTTAGCCCCAGGACTAATTCCTGGTCCAGGGGAACTGGTCAAATTCAAGTCTTTGTGGACCTTGCCCCTGTACAGCCCCCCCCCCCCAAAAACTTGCTTTCATGCTTTCACTATTACTTTCTCTTTCCTTTATTTCTAGATTCAGATGACCCTGTTTGAGAAGGGCTGCTTCCCAGAAAAATAACAATGCAAGGTCATGGTCAGAGAGGCAGAACTGATCTCAATGCCCAGTCTCTCCGGAAGTTCAAACTCCTCCCACCGTTTCCCAGCCCACCCCAAGAAAGCAGGCGCCAGTGTCTTGAGCGTTGTCCTCCATAACAAAGATCTGAAGTTCGTTTTCAGCTTCTGCCTATGTAACAGTGGCTAACATGCCACTGGCCAGAGCCAGTGACATGGTTGGGTCTAAAGTCAAGGGGGTAGTGGAGACAGTCAGGGAGGGGAGACTTGGGACAGCAATTCAGCTACCAAATATTCCAGCAACGCAAAGGGATACTGTTGTACAACCACCCTTCCTCCCTTGCTCTTTAAACAGAAGGTCAGTCATGGTGACAGGACTTATATGGACAGTTAGACTGGTCAACGCTAAAATGTGAGTTCCTCATCCAAATGTAAGATGTATAGGGTGCTCCCAAGAGATGACATCAGAAAGGACCCCTGAGCCCATAGGACAAATTCTGATTCCTTCATAGGGCATCTGAGTGATATGGGACAATTGTAAAGTGTCATGTTAGGGGGCACCTGGGTGGCACAGTCAGTTAAACAGCAGACCCGATTTCGGCTCAGGTCATGGTCTCAGGGGTGTACTAAGTGGTGGAGCCTGCTTGAGATTCTCTTCCTCTCCCTCTGCCCCTCCTTCCTCGCACTCTCTCTCTCAAAAATGGGGTGCCTGGGTGGCTCAGTTGTTGTGTCTGCCTCTGGCTCAGGTCATAATCCCAGAGTCCTGGGATCGAGCCCCAGCACTGGGCTCTCTGTTGGGGGGGGAGCCTGCTTTTCCTTCTCCTTACTTGTAGTCTCTCTCACGCTCTCTCATATAAATAAAATCCTTAAAAAAAAAAAAAGCTAAAAATAAAAAATAAAATTAAACAACAACAACAAAGTGTCATCTTAGTCAAATCGGTTCCCTAAAAAGCCATGGTTTGCTTCCTACACTGTCCTCCATGTAATGAAACGTCTAACAGCATCTGCTACTTGTGTAACACTTCACTATGTACTTCCCATACACTTTATCTCTTTTTCTCCCCCCATAAAACTCTGGGAGGAGGTTGCTATTGCCACTATTTTGCTGATGGGGAAACAAGCTCAGAGAAGTCGGCTAATTTGCCCAAGGTCACAGAGCAGGTATGTGGCAGAGCAGCGGCTCAGGCGCAGGGTTCAGATCATAATTCCTTTGAGCTTTCCCATAAATTCCACGCCTTTCTCTGGCCTCAGTAGCCAGCTCCAGCTTTCTTCTGGCCTCAGAAGTGGGACACTGCAGAGAAAGCAGGAGCAGACAGGTGCCGGCTGAACTGTGGGCTGTGGTAATGCATAATTCCGTGTCCCATATAACTTCGGAGTACAGTCTGTGAACACCGGAAAAAACCCAAAACCCACGTATTGTAACTATTAATGTCCTCTGGACACTTGGTGATGCTTAAGGCATGAAGTCCCCGAGAGGAGCCTCGCTGGCCTTGAAATCCTTGCTCTGGAAACTCCTGAGCCTCTGGAGGGAGATTCTAAAGTGAGTTTCACAGCCCTTTGACAGATAAGCCAGGTCAATTTCTCCCTCTTGCCACAGAATATCCCAAACCTCACAGATTAAAGGTAAAAGGACATTTAACCAAAATGTCTGCAAAATGACAAGCTGTCCTTCACCCCTCTGCTGGCAGAAATACAAAAGGTTTTGTTCTGTTCGGTATTTTTTTTTTCTCTTTTCAGTATTGAAATGTGGCCAAGCCAGTTCTGATAAAGAGATTAATTGTTCTTCGTTCAGCAAACTGCTTAGTAAGAAGACATTCAAAACCCATGATTTGCCCCTCATTCTATTCGCGATGTGTGGACTGGGGCAGGTAGAAGAGGCCCAGTGGGGCTGATGTGGTTTCATTTCAGAGCCTGGTGGCGTCCCCACTGCCTTGTGTCACCGCACCCCTGAGGACAGGGGTTCGGCTCCCACTGCCAGAGCACGGCTGACTTTACCGCAGCGTATCTTACCAAGAAATGAATGGATGAGGAAAGCACTACTGGGGACAGATGCTGGTCTGTTACCAGGAGGGTTATTTCCAGAACCTCACCCCCAAATATGCTGTATCGATAATCACACCGGCCAGGATCCCCCCGGATCAGGCTGAGGGCACTGCTGAAGGCGGGTCAGCAGGGGAACAGGGCTGGTTTCTGCGGTTCCTGCAGCTCGCCTGCTTGGCTCATTGTGGGGAAGAGGCAGGCCGAGGGAGGCCAAGGCTGGCCGAAGACCGAGAAAGAGCCTCTGATGGGTGTCTGCTCAGATGCAGAGGACCACGGGCTCTCGATCAGAAAGGCCCAGGTTCTAATCCTGCCTCCGACCCGAGGCCAGCCGAATTCCGTCACCTTTTCCTTTCCACCTTGTGCCTTTATGAAGGTTTGTGATGAGGTTGAGTATCTGTGCCTTAGTCAGTTCAGACCGCTGCCATAAATAACAAATCGCCCGATACTGGTCATTGTAAACAACAGACATTTAGTCCTCCCAGTCTCGGAGGCGGCAAGTCTGAGATCAGAGCGTGAGCACACGGTTGGGTTCTGGTGAGAGCCCTCTTCCTGGTTTGCTCACGTGGCGGAGAGAGAGGAGAGGGATGGGGGTGGGGGTGGGGGGCATGTGCTCAGGTCCCTTCATCCCCTTAGAAGGGCACCGATCCCATCATGGGGGTTCCCATGGCCTCATCTAAACCCAATTACCTCCCAAAGGCCCCACCTCCAAACACTGTCATAGTGGACAGTGCAGCTTCCATATACGGATTTGGGGGTGGGGTGGGGGTGGGCACCAGTGTTCCAACAGCAGCATCAGGGACCAGCAGAAAGCAGGGGGCTCCGAGCCTGGCAGAGACAAAGGTTCCTCCTGAAGTGTCTGTTCAGGCTCTCTCTCCCCCACAGCGGACATGGCCTCCCAAGTTCAGGGGGGAGTCCTTGGTACAATTCTAAAGATAGGTCACTGTGCAGCCAACTTCCTCTCCAGCCAGTGGGGTGTCTGGAAGCCTTTGAGGCCTTTGCTCCAGCCATGAAGTGGCTTTGTGTGCCCGCTAATTCTCTAGGTTTCTCCTAAGTGGGTGAACGCCACAGAACATTCACCCCACTCAGCCAGTGCTTTCCTCCTTGCTCTTAATTGGAAGCTAAATGCCACTCGAGTGGTCATTAAAGCCTCATTCCAAGGCGGACCCTGCGGAGCAGGGGCACAAGGGGTGTCCAGGCCAGGAAGGGGCTGCCCTTCACGCCGAGCCCCTGCAAGGGGCAAATGGGCGGCAAACCTCAGCAATTATGCAAATCTGGAGTTGGCTTCTCATTTCCTCTCCTACGACTTTGGGGAATCTGCTGAAAAGTCCCTCTTAATGAGTGGTAGTTCCTTCCGGAAAGCATAACTTCCCAGGAGCGTTCTTTTCTCCTTCCTTAAAAAAAATTTTTTTTTATAATCACCTATATTAGTACAATTTGATTTGTCTGTATTTATATTTTTTACAGAAAAGCTTTCAAAATTTTTTCTCACCCGGGAGTTGGGGTTGCATCTGTTGCTATCAAAATCCTCTGGGTGGAGAGGTGAGGAGGTGCTGGGTTAGGGGGAGATGAAAGGGACTTCAAAGGAAGCACAGAAATAGCCTTTTGCAAGCCCAGATTCAGTTCATTTTCTCAACCTGGGAAATCGATGTCGTTCCCCTTTTATAAAGGGCAGACTGAAGCAGAAGTTCAGAGAGGTTAAGTAACCTGTATGAGGTCACACAGCAGAGCGAGGAATTGAAAGAGCATCTCCCAGGCTCTGGAGCCCGTTTCCTTCTCCCCGGCCACAGCTTTCCCTCCCTCTTCTTGCACGAGAACATGTTTGCCCACATGCCAAGAAGTGTGAGCTGCAACCATAGACTTTAGCCACCAACATGAACTTGATTTTAAAAGTCTGGGTTTGTAGATTTGATTTGGAAACCTGCTCAATTCGCAAGGTTCAAGATACTGTGTTTTAGACCTAATTATGCCGAACATAAGCTCTCCGCTGTCCTCCCCGTATTCCACTCATGAGCCCACATCTGGGGTCCTACGCCAACTCTTGCCAGTGGCTGGAGCCCACTTCCGTCCGCCTTCTGAGTTCCCAGCACCTGCACCAGTTCAGCGCAGACTGGTTCGAGGACAGCCCCTGAGTCTCCGTAGAGTCCTGGCCAAGTGTCCGTGGAGGGAGCCCCCGGTCACCCACACTCCAGCCCCCCGCCCCCCCGCCGCCCCTTCCCTCACTCCTGCCTGGCTGGTAAAGTTTGAGAGAAGGAAAAGGGCCTGCGACCTGCCCAGGGCCCCCCACCCCTGCCCCCAGGACATATGCATTCTGGTCTGTTCTCTGCCAGAGGTGAGCACTGGGCAAGACCGGGTTTCTGCAGGTGGAATACTGAGGCCTGTGGTCCTTCCGCCCTGCCTGCCCCTGGGGCCCCTGAGAGGGAGAACTGGCCAACACCCAGGTCTCATTTCCCCGTCAGCTCTGTTGGGAGCACCTGTGATCTCCATTCTTTCTCCCGTGTCTTTAATTCTCAGTGAAAATGAAACTGAGGATGGAAAGAAAAGGGTCCTTTCCATACAAAACCCCACAAGTACCACCTCGTTTTACTTGTGATCGTTTCCTGTGTATGAGCCTAGGCCCCCTGAATAAACAGGAGGCACTCAACGCACGTTTGCTGAAAGCGTGAGCGGACTCCTTGAAGGAGCGCTTCCTGGCACGCTTCCGGGCCCCCCCGGTCATGGACACTCTCTGTAAACTCTAGGCAACTGACATCAACCCAGGTTTGCTGCCCCCTGAGCTGTGGCCACACATTAAAAGTACTGATATCACTAACACACTCCATTTGGCAACATCTTCTCTAAAGTGCGTTGTGATAAAGTGATCCTTTGTGGACCACCCTCTCTGGTTAACTCTGAGTCGTCCAAATGCACAGCTAAGCTACAATAAAACTCTGATGAGGACGTGTCCCCAAAGGTAGCCACTGCTTGTTCTGTCACGCTTGGGGAAACAGCGGTGTAGGGTAGAAAGACAGCGGGACTGGTCGTGGAGGGAGCCAAACACCAGCTTGGGCTTTGCTCCTCACCGAGACAAGTCAGCTCTCTCTGGGCCTGATTCCCTCCTCACAAAGGTGGGAGCAGCATTAAATGGATCAGGGAAAGCATACAGGTATCATCCCATAAACCTATCCCAAAGGCTCGGCAGTCGCTGCCTGTGATGATGGATCAAGAAAGAGCCTAGGCCTATCTGGGTTCCTCAGGAAGAAAGGAGCTGTGATCCATTAGTAATGTCTGCCATGGAAACAAGCATGAGGAATGGTGTTCTGTGTGTCAGACCTTTGCCATCCCAGGGCCAGATGAGTTCGTTGATGCCTGGATTCAGGGGGGAGCAGCAGCGTAGCCCCGAAAGAAAGAGCATATGCTCTAGCATCCACTGTCTTACTCAAGTGCCCGCCCTTGGTGTGTGACCTCGGGCAAGCCTCTTACCTTCTCCATGTCTCAGTATTCTCTGCAACGAAAGGGAGACTGTAACATCCCGCTTTGCCGGGATGTAAGGAGGATTGGATGAGAGCACCTGCATGCTGTGAATAGTGCCTAGCATGAGAATGTGCTACATCTGAGCCAGACAGAAGCTCGACGCAGTGAGGAATGAAGGTGTGAATTCAGTGATGATGGACCCAAGCGCTGCCATGTCTCTAACAACGCAGATGGGAGAAGTAGGTTTCAGAATGGCACTGAGGCACAGGTTACATCCATGAGCACACGCTCTGTCTACATGTGTACGTAGTATCTCTGTGTGACTAGGGGAATGCCCATCAAAATGTTAAGGGTGATCGCGTCCGGGTGGTAGAATTGAGGGTTAACTTGGAGTTAGCCTGTATCATTTCTCCTTAGCAATAAAGCGATCTTTAAAGATGGAAACACACAGACAAACACAAAAGCCTCACATGTCCCGTCTCCTCTAGAAGGAGAGAGGCCAGAGTCTGGATTGTATTATAAATGATCTCCCCACGTGACACCCAAGACCTGATTGTGATCAGGCTCTTCCCACGTTTAGCTGGGAACAAAAATACCGCCTCGGGAGTTAAGCTGGTCCTGTCCACTGACCCATCAGAAACTGTGGCTTATGTTCAGCAACAGCCTCATGATGCGAGAACGCTCCTGGCAAGCTCTCTGAAATCATGTATTTTCCAAAGTACAGACACTCCGCCAGCTGTCCGGGCAGGCAGCACCGCTCAAATGTAAGCCATTTTCGGTAGACGAGAGCAGGTTTAAAGTCATCCCTCAATACAAGAGTAATTAACAAGTCTTTGAATTAATCAAATTTTCCCAGGCCTTGAGCTCCTCAAGGCCCTGCAAAGGTAATGGAAGGAAAACGGGGTGAAGGCTTTTTTAAAAAAGAATCCTTGTCATGTACAGAATTGAAGACCCAGCTGCTTTTAAGATAGAAAGACTAGGAATTTGGAAAAAAAAAAAAAAAAAAAAAAAAAAAAACAGATGCCAAGTTACAAGCTTTCCCAGGTACCTGGGCTTGCTCTGATGGAAGCCTCAGTGTTCATGTCTAGAATTTGGAGCAAGTTACCTTGTGAGGTCAGGTAAACAGGTGGCCCTGCAAGATGGGTGACACATTTAGCCTTCTGTGCTGTGAATGCAGGGGCTGTGACTGCTTTCCTTTCACAGGACCCTGGACGCCAAGCTCCAGGCAGAGGAGTGCAAGTCTGGGGCTACAGCCCATGAGTAGCATCTTGAAATTGTTCAAAGCATTTGCAAGGACTTCATTGGGAAAAAAAATAAATAAAAAAGCCTTCTAGGGAGCACGCCTGACTCAGCCAGTGGAGGCAGTGACTCTTGATCTCGGGGTTTTTCTTTATTCAACAGACAGAGATCACAAGTAGGCAGAGAGGCAAGCAGAAAGAGAGGGGGAAGCAGGCTCCCTGCTGTGCAGAGAGCCCAATGTGGGGCTCGATTCCGGGACCCTGAGATCATACCTAGGCTGAAGGCAGAGGCTTAGCCTACTGAACCACCCAGGTGCCCCTAAAAAAACCCCTCCTATTATGAAATAATGATACACACAAAATTTCAAAACCAATACAGAGGTTCCCTGTATCTGTAATAAAACTTCACCCAATAATGGCATCCCCATAACCACAGTATGATAGCGAAACCAGGAAGCCGACATTGGCGCCATGTCTCAGATTTTACCAGTTTAAAAATACATATATACTATTTACTATTTAATTAATTATAAAATAGTTTCATTACTAAATAACTCAATTAGTTATATTATTAATTATTTAGTATTAATTATATAAAATAATATATACTATATTATATATTTTATTAAATTATTAAATATCAGTATATATATATTAAAATATATTTGAGAGAGAGAGAAGAGACAGTGAGTGAGCATGAGCAGGGGCAGAAGGAGAGGGAGAGAGAGAAGCTTAAGCAGACTCCATGCCCAGTGTGGAGCCTGAAACTGGGCTCAATCTGACGACTCGGAGATCATGATTTGAGCTGACATCAAGAGTCGGACGCCCAACTGACTGAACCACCCAGGTGATCTGGATTTTATCGGCTTTTATGTCTACCTTTTTTTGGTGTGGGTTGGTGGGGTATATCTTTGTTCTATGGTATACCATTACATGTATAGTCCTTTTTAAATGATTTTATTTATTTATTCGATAGAAAGAGACAGCAAGAGAGGGAACACAAGCAGGGAGAGTGGGAGAGGGAGAAGCAGGCTTCCCGCTGAGCAGGAGCCCGATGCAGGTCTCGATCCCAGGATGCTGGGATCATGACCTGAGCTGAAGGCAGATGCCCAATGACTGAGCCTCCCAGGAGTCCCTGTATAGCCCTTTAGAACCAGCCCAGGACAGCAATGTCCAGAGCAGGCAGGAAGTGGAGAGGCTGGAGAATGCCTATCAGCCCCCAGCTGGAAGAGTGAGCTGGTGCTGTCTGTGGGGCAGAAGGGTCCATCCCCAAAAAAATCAACCTTAGGGGCAATACTCGCCTTTCCCCACTGGGCCAACTGTGGTGCCCCCTCCCCCTGCAGCCTGCTCTCCTCCCTGAACCACAGGCAGAGCTTGGAGAGGCTGACTGCACCAGCAGTATCTGTCACTTTCCCTTCTGACTAATTCCCAGATTTGTATTTGCCTCCTCATGCCAAGCTGAAGCCCTCTCCTGGAGGAGGTTTAAGAGTGACTTGAGAGTCCTTCTTACTCCACGGAGGGTGTCCTGCCGTACCTGGCCTAGTGAAAACATTCAGTGGCTATAACGGATTGGACACTTAAAAAAGAAATCCTCGCATGTCTGCTCATGTTTGCGGTGGTGTAGGAGAAAAGTTTATTAATGGAATGGGGATTTCCACTTAGAACATCAAGTAGGTTTCAACTCATGAACCCACTGCAGCTGATTGTTGGTTGTTGCCTGTAGCACTGTGTTGAGAAGGATTCTGAGGGGGAGGTTGGTCTCCATGCGTAGGAGTTCTGGGATCAATTAGTAATGTCTGCCATGGACAGTGAAGGCATGCATACCCTAGCTATCATTCTTTTTTTTTTTTTTTTTTAAGATTTCATTTATTTATTTTGAGAGAGAGTGAGTGTGAGAGAGAGATAACCTGAGTGAGCACGAGTTGGGGGCAGAGGAAGAGGGAGAAGCATATTCCCTGCAGGCAGCACGATGTGGGGCTCAATCCCAGGACCCTGAGATTGTGACCTGAGCTGAAGGCAGACGCTTAACCCACTGAGCCACCCAGGCACCCCTGTCATTCTTGATAGAGTCTGTTAACAGCGGGACACCAAGGCCCAAAGACTGGGCACTTTCTGTTTCAAACAGAAAACGAGTTGGAGCCAAGACTAGAACATGTATCTTTTGACTAGTTCACGTTCAGGAGACCATTATTGTGTTTGAAAAGCTTTCTTCTCACAAGCTATGGCTCAACCAACTGAGGCTGGATATCATCACGATCCTCTGATCTAAGTATAAATATCTGCTTGTCCAGGGGCACTGGAGGTCAGCATCAGCAATCCTGGGAATGACAACATGATGTAGTCCTACAGAGCAAATCACCGTGTGCCAAGCCTGTGCCGAGAGCTCCACATGCATCAATCGGCTCCATTAGCTTACATGATGCCCTTTGAAACATAAACAATCAGCACCACTTCATAAGAAAAGAAGTTGAGACTTAACCAAACTAAGGTAAGTTAATAGATATGGGACATTTCCTATATGCCAGCCATGGTGACAGGTGACTTACAGGCATTCCCTCATGGCATCTTCTAAAAACTACAGGAAGCTGATTAAATATCCTCATTTTATAGACGAGGTAACTGAGGAACAGAGAGGTTTAAAAAAAGAGATGTGTATAACTTTCCTCCACCCCTGCACCCCTAGCAAAAAGAGATCAACTTGCCCAAAGTCTTAGAACCGGTAAGTTGCTGGACCCAGGTCTGTGGACTCCCAACCATATGACGTCCATTCTATTTCTAGCTTTCCCCAGGGGGAGGCTCATTCCTGAGCTGAGTTCCTCCCACATTCCTGTGAACTGAAAACTGTCAGAGAGAATGAGATTAGTGGGGGGTTTTTTTGTTTGTTTGTTTTGTTTTTTTGCCCACGTAGGTTCCTTTAGAATCATTTTTTTAAAAAGATGATGTTGTGGGAGAAAACCTAGCAGAAACTGAAGAAATCTGCCTTTCTGGTTGAGAAGAACTGGGTGGAACCTGATAAACCGTGTCCAAGTCACAACAAAGGAACCAAAGGATGGGACGTTTTCCAAGCTGGCTTTTGATGACCGAAAGCTTAGCTTCTCAAAGGCACCTGTCTGGTCATCTTGCCACCGTGTTATTCAAGAAGGGGGAAAGAACAAAAGTTGAAATCTTTGAAAATCAGGAACATGATCCAGCCGAAAACCTAGAGGAGTGCACTCAAATCGAAGAAGCTGTTGCTTGAGCAAACATGAACCTAATACTGCTTCGTGTCCATGAGGATGGTCATCACCACAAAGACAGAATGTACCAAGGGTGATGAAGATGTGGAAAAATCAGAATCTTGGTGCACTGCCAGTGGGAGTTTATTTTTTATTTATTTATTTATATTTTTGTTTTGTGTTATTATTTTGTTTTGTTTTTATTGTGGAGTTTAAAATGGAAAACAGTGTGGCAGTTCCTCCAAAAGTTAACCACAGAGTTACCATATTATCCAGCAATTCTGCTAATCAGGACAGACCCCCAAAGAACTGAAAGCTGGGATCCACGCAGATGCCACACGGACACCAACCTTCATAACAGCGGATTCACAGTAGCCAAAAGCTGAAAACAAACCAAATGCCCATCAACATGTAAAGAGATAACCCAAATGTGGTATATAAACACAACAAAATATTGTTCAGTCTTAAAAATCGAGGACATGCTGACACGTGCTGCAACACGGTGTGAAGCTTGAGGATGTTCTGCTGAGAGGACAAAGCCAGTCATGAAAGGACAAATATTGTATGATTCTTTTTGTATGAGGTATGCAGAGCAGGCACACTCAACAGAGGCAGAAAGGAGAAGAGGCCACCTCAGGGATTGAGGGCACGTGGGAATGGGAGTTATTGTTGAATGGGTGCAAAGCTTCTGTTTGGAAAAATGAGAAAGTTCTGGACATGGATGGTCGTGTTAGTTGTGCAACACCATGGAGCTACTTAAAGTCACTGAATTATATGCTTCAAAATGGTTAAAAGGGTGAATTGTAGGTTATATATATTTTAATACACACACACACACACACACACACAGTTGTAGCCGCTAAATCTTGAAAGGACCGCTTTGACCTCAGGTGCTGAGAAATACCTACTGGGGCCCCACCTGCCACCCAGTCATCTGACTCTCAAAGATGCCCATGAGCTACTTGCCTCACTACCCCCTACTCTGCCCTACCACCTTCCATTTCAGCTTCCCACCTCCATCTTCTACCTGGAATGCGCCCCCCACGCCCACTTTGGCTTTTCAATGTCCTCCTGAGGCTTCTAGTGCCACCTCTCCTGAGAAGCCTTCCTGGGTCACCTTGCCTACTGGAAAGTCTGAGCCTTCCCTGATCTCCTTAAGCCTGTTGTCTGCTTCTTGGTGTTTGCAATTATTTGTCTCCACGTGGTGTCTTCATCAACACATCAGGAGTAGAGGTTGAGTCTTTCCTGTCTCAGTCCTTCCATAACCCTTGCTCGAGGGCCTGGCATCCTCTTGGATGTCTCAGAACATCTCAATAAAATGTTCCAAAGGTCAACATAGGACTCTTCTGTCCTCTCCACTCCAGGAATCCCACCCACGTCTTCAAAGATAGATGATTCACATAGTGTGAGAAGCAAGAGAAAATCACCTCTTCAATATGCTGTGTTCACTTCCTTCAGGTATGTACCCAGGGTTGGGATTGGTGGGTTAAGCGGCCATTGGATTTTTAACTTATTGAGGAACCGCCATATTGTTTTCCTTAGTGGCTGTTCCAGTTCCCACTCCCACTACGAGTTACCTTTTCTCTACATCCTTGCCGACATTTGTTAAATCTTGCCTTTTAAGAACAGCCTTCCTGCCAGGTGTGAGGTATTACTCATTGTGGTTTTGATTTGCATTTCCCTGAAGACTGGTGATGTTAAGCCGCTATTGGCCATTTGTATGTCTTCTTTGGAAAAATGTCTATTCCATTCTTTAGCCCAGTTTAAGCTGGAGTGTTTACTTTTTTGCTACTGAGTATCCAGTATCTTGAAGATATAGCTTCATACCAGTGTTCACTGCAGCATTATTCATGGTACCCAAGATATGGTCACAACCTAACTGTGCCTCCAAGGATGAATGGATGAAGAGGATGTCTCAGACACACACACACACACACACACACTAACACACACACACACAGGAATATCATTCAGCCACACGGAAGAGGGAAATCCTGCCACTTGCCCTAACATGGATGGATCAAAAGGGCCTTACGCCAAGTGAAATAAGCTAGACAGAGAAAGACAAACACTCAAATACCGTTTGGCATCGCTTTTATGTGGAATCTAAAAAAAGAAGAGCCAAATTCATAGAAATAGAGATTAGAATGGTGGTTGCCAAGAGCTGAGAGGAGGGAGGAATGTAGGTCCAAGGATCCAGATTTCCAGTTATAAGAAGAGTAAGTTCTGGGGCGCCTGGGTGGCTCAGTCGGTTAAGCGTCTGCTTTCGGCTCAGGTCATGATCCCAGGGTCCTGGGATGGAGCCCTACATCAGTCTCCCTGCTTGGCGGGGAGTCTTCTTCTCCCTCTGCCCTTCCCACTCTCTCTCTCTCTCTCTGTCAAATAAAAAAAAAAAAAAATCTTAAAAAAAATAGAAGAGTAAGTTCTGAGAAATTGATGCATAGTGTGGGGACCACAGTCAGTAATAGATGGTGTTAAAGACTTGGAATTTGCTGGGAGTAGATCTTAGGTGTTCTCACGGTACATGTGCACGCACTTGCGCGCACACACACACATACACACACACACAGAATTAACTATGTGAAGGAACTGATGTGTTCATGACTTGATCTTGGCCATCAATCCACAGTGTACAAGTATATCAACCATCACACTATGCACTTCAAATATATACATCTGTCAATTATTCCTTAGTAAAGTTCAAAAAAGTATTTTAAAAAGAAAATATCTATCCTTATATCCTATATTCTTATTGACCTTCAGATTAGAGATGATGTGTCATTCATTAGCCCCAAAGAACCTGTCCTCGTATCTGTACATAGGTCCGTCAAGGACTTGGGGGGATGACTTTGAACTTGTGAACCTAGTTTGGGGTCTACGCAACATAGCATTTTACAGCCAAACCAGGGAGAGCTCATGACGAATCCTATTGTACCTCCAATGAGATTCTTCCTTCAGAGGCAACTTCGGCCATATTTTATTTCTGCTGGGATATCGGCTCCACAACGGCCGAGACTGCCGACTTGCCCAGGGTATCTCCCTCAGTTGCCCACGCCCGCAGAGGGCTTTGCCGGAGTAGACTCTTGGAAACCCTCCCATGACATACGAAAACGGTTTGTCCCCAACCAGAAGCCAAAGTGGGCTACATGGGGATGACAGCCACAGAAGCCAAGAAAATAGTGTCTAAGTCAGCATTTGTCTGAAGCTCTGGGGGAGGTGTCACTGATCTTGTCACCAGTGGTAAGAACTCCAGGGACGATGGAGACCTCCCTCTCTGCTCTTCCACTCTGCGGAAGCCCTGGGCTCCCCATCCAACCTAACAACATGGGAGAAACAAGCCCATGGCCCTGAGAAATGTAGGATCCCCAGGGCTGAGCGTTTTGCCACCTTGAACAGTCACTCAAAGGTGAGATTTTAAAAGCCTCCTTTCAGTTTTATTATGACTCTTAGTAACTGGTAATTAGAGTGTTGTCGAAGCAGTGATCACCCCCCCCTCACCGCTCAGGGTGCTAATTACTCTTGGCTTTGCTACCAGTGGTGAGGGGGGAAGCCCCACTCTTGTTCTGGGTTTTTTTTTTTATTTACCTTCCTGCACTATTATTCCTATCTGTTTTGAGCTGTTTATCATTAGGGAACAGCTGCAGAGAAGCTCTTTTGTTAAGGGAAGAATGGGGTTTTCCTATTTCATGAATGATACGCGTCCATTCAGCTCCCGGCACTGGGTGTTCTTGGGTCCACACGGCACTGGCCACAACAGGATCTGTCTGGGTTTCTGGCCAAAGCTTCTGGTTAGATGACAAGAGGCATTCGATCGTCCCATGACCTTCTTTCATCTGTGTCACCTCCCGAGACTTGAACTACAGGTTAGTCCACCATCGTAGCATAACGCGACCCATGGGTTAGAAGGCATGGGGGCCAGAAGCACAGCTCATCACCAGACCCCCCACCAGACGGGAAGTTGGTGCTCCCAGTTAGGCCCGTGGCTACTGCTGGGGACAGGCAGTGACAGAGAGGGGCTGTGGGGGCTTCTGGGTACTGGTGAGGCTCTGCTGCCAGATTTCAGAACTGCTTGTGTGCGGTGGCCACTGTGAAAAAATCCTGCCGGTTGAGGCCAAAGATTCGCATGTTATGGGGTTGGGATGTAGACTGTATGAGATAATACCAAATGGAGCACTTGGCCAGGGCCTAGGGGCCACATACTCTGTGCTGGTGGCCTTCACACTCCTACCGATGTCATTAATGTGTGGAAATGGCCAGTGCAACATGGGTCGGATGTAAGGAAGAGTTCAGGGCCATGACGATGCTTATGGGTAGCAGCTCCCTCCTTCTGACCACAGGGGTGGAGATTATCAGCTCCTAGGCAGGAAGAAGCCCTATCAGCTTCTGATTTTATAGAAGCTGGTTTTATAGGTGAGGAAACTAAGGTCCAGAGAGCAGAAGCGACTTGCTTGAGCTCACACAGCAGAACAAGAAGTGTTGGCCCATAAATCTTACATGACAACCTGTCCATCTTCAGCAGGCGCCTGGAACTGCTCCAGTAACACACATCACTCACGGCGGGCGGGGGGGGCGGGGGGGACCCAGGCCCTGGGGGAGGTGTCTGGTCAACTCATTTGCTTCTCTTGATAACTCTGCACAGTGACCAGGAGAGGTTTGGGGACGCCCAGCTTGCATTTTTCACTCTTTATAATACCAGGACTTTGATTCCGCTTCAGGGAACCACCCTGACCCTTTTGTCAGTGCCTGTGGTTGTGTTAAGACTGACCAGCCCTGGGCCCCAGGTTGGGCACTGATCCCAGCCAGATAATCAGCATCTCCCAACATCTTGGCCAATAGGGACCTGAGATTGACCCTAGGACTCTTGTTCGAGCCCCTGAGAAAGTGCTAAAGGCTAAAAGAGTTCTAGAAAGCCAGGAGCAGCAGAAGGCAGGACTCCAGAAGACAGTCTGCCTAAAACCAAAGCCAGCATGGGGATTAGCCAAACCGGGGTTTGAGAACAGACCGTTGTCCTGATGCTAGAGCCTTCCTGATGCTGGCGACAACCTGTGACTTCCCAGGTCTGGAAACCAAAGAAGTTCTCCTTCTGTTTTATTTTGCTTAAGCAAGCTTAGAAAGTATGGGGGCTGCTATCAAAGAAGTCCTCATTCTCACCACAGCAATGGCCCATTATTACCTCTGAGTGTACCTCCTGTGCAGTAGCACAGACCTGTGACCATGACCCCTAAGCTCCTTCTCTTATCCCAGGCTCCTCTGAGTCCCTGCCTGAGATATATTGCCCACCTCCCCCGCCCAAACACGTTTCAATCCAGCTTGCTCTGGCTCCTCCCACATTTCGGGTTCCACCAAAACAAAGATCTCAAAGGCAGCACGTGTCACATGTCCATGCACGGAGTGAAGGCAGGAGCCTCTGCTGTGTCAGGCTCGGTGTTAGGTGCTGGGTGCCATTACAACGAGGGTGAACCCCTGGCTCTGAGCTATAGGCAGGCGTGACACCTGCTGAACACCGGTGACTCCCGGGGTCGAGCGTGGCTTTTTTGTCATCTTGGCATCCCTGGCACCTGTCCCCGGGGCTGCCCGCAGGAGGGGGTCAGCAGATGATTTCCGAACCGCGTTCAGTGGCTAAGATAAAAAGTAACAATGTAATTCAAAAGCAAAAGAATTCACATCTCACCAGATGGGTTGATTCAACGAAATGGCATATGGACTGACACTTCATGGTTGGGGGAGGCAGAGATAGAAAGATTCATCAGGGACAGCAAAGCAAGCGAGAAAAAGTACAGGGAGAGACATCTCCAGGCTTATCATTCTAGAACTGGAACAAAGGGGAATGAAATTGGTTCTTGGCTGGTGGATTGATGGGCTTATTGTTTTTTTTTTTTTTTCTATCACTTGTCCTTTTATTCATCCAATCATGTATGTGTGAATGCACTAGTTAATACCAGAAATATTTATCTGGGGCCCTGAGCGATCCCTGGCACCGAGCGCTTGCTCAATGAATGAATGAGCTTCTATTTTGTGCCTGCGAGGATGTTAAGCTGAAGGAACATGCTAGTGAATAAAATGGGACATGGGCACGGCCCTTGCCATCCCCCAACCTATAATCTAGCAGCTTGCCCACAAATACTCATTTATCCAGCACCTACAGTGTGCCGGGAATAGGGGTCGGGGAGGACCTTTCTCATGGATTTGTCCTTTGATTTACTCAGCTCACTGACACTTGGAGGGGTTGCTGCCTGCCCCGGGTTCTTTCCGAGGGTGAGGAACCTTTGACTGATCGTGGATTTTTTTTTCTTACATAGTTAACTTGATCATGAAGAAGGTGAGTGTGCCTTCCTACAGGAAAGATTCTTTAAAAAAAAAAAAAATCACAGTAGATAAGCAATATCAAATTAATTCACAGAAAGGCAATATTTGGGTTCTGGCTCAAAGAGCAAGATTTAAATGCATTACAGGACCACTCGTCAGTTTCTCATAGAACATGCCACCAAGCTGAAATTTTATCAAGGTTTACTTTTGTTTAATTTGCCTTGAAAGAGTTTTTTGAATCAGAGGGCCATTCTGGAAAGCCAGTCTCTGAGCAAAGAATGAAAACCTATGGGCCACAAAGCAGAGCAGATTCTAAAACCCTGGAGGGCACTTCTCTGGGCCCCCTCCAGGGTAGTCAACATCAGCATCACTGAAGAGGAAACAAAACCCATAGTTTCAGAAGGAAAGCCCTCCCCAAACTCCCCTGACCCTTTCACCACGTGGATTGTTGCTGCCAGTCCTGTGAACCCCGTGGGAAGTGCTATTGTATCTTCCCTTCCAGGAGATCCAAGAGGGGCCAGAACTGTTAGAAACTTACAAGGCAGCAAACTCAAGAAAACACTGTAGGTTTCCAAATGCCCAAGGGATATACCTCGGCCGAGGGAACCCAAGTGATTCGTGCTACCAGCCGATGCTTCTTCCTACTTCCTACTTCCTTCCATCTGACATTAATTAAGCACTCATGTGCTTCAGACATCCTACTGGTGCTAGGGGGGTGGAGATGACCAAGAGAGGATTCTCATCCTGGACTAGCTTGCTGGGGGAGAAAGGCAAAGCCATCTGTCCATCCATCCATCCATCCATCCATCTAAAAATCAAGCACTGGTGGGCCCTGGACAGTCAGGATGGATAAACCGCCAGCTCCAGCATCCAGGACAAGTGTTTTGCGACTACACAGGACCTCCATTGGGCCATAATGAAGGAGCCGAGAGGCATGATTCTGTCCCAGCATCTGGGGTGTGCGTACCCCTCAAAGAAGAATTTCCCAATACTAAGATCATTGTCCACAGAGCTCCCTCTCACTCCCCTCCACACAGAGGGCAGGATCCCCATGTCCACCCACACGTGGCGGGCAAGTGTCGGTCACTCCCCAGGAAGTGACAAAGGTACACTCCCACACGCTCTGAAGAGTCTAGCAAAGGTGGAATCTTTCATTCTTCTGGGAGCTGGCAGGAAGGGGAGCTAAGGGAATTCCAAGCAAAGGAAGGAGAACAAGCAATGAATGGCGAGGAACAGCCTCGCATGGGGCTTAGAGTCACAGCCCCGTAAGATGTCGTGGGCGAGTACCAGCTGCCAGAGCAGGGAGGTCCACAGAGCCCAGGCCAAGCCACCGAGGGCTTGGAAGAAGTAGAGTGGGGTGATCAGATTCCTATTTTTTTCGGGCACAGGGCAGGAGGCATTCGGGGTCGGGGAGACATTTGCGGACACTTGTAACCATCGAGAGGAGAGAAGTGAATGTGTGCACTTGGGGAAGAGAGTCAAGGAGGAGAAGGGACTGGGGGAGTAAGTGAAGGGTCTGCGTGCGACCAGATGTGGGGGGACAGATACTCCAAACCCTCCCTCCCCCCAATCATCACCTGTGCATCAGGCTAAAGGCTTCTCGCCTGGGAATATGGTCTGTGCATGTGGAATCATAGCTCTCCGCACAGCACAGTGTCTCTGGTGCTATTATTCACCACCCCATTGGTTAGTTCTCGGAGCTGCAAGGATTTTGGAAGCCAGAGCTCCCTGGAGAGGGACCAATTTGCCTCCTGGGGGCTGCTGGGTATTCAGCACAGCTCCAGCATGCCCAGCTTGGTTCTGATAGACAACAATGCAGTTCTGCAAGGCAGATGGTCCCTGCTCACTGCAGGCGTGTTTAGGTGCTTCCTTTAGGAAAAGGCTGTTTTTTCCCCCACTTTCCCTGTGCGGCAAACCACCCAATATACCAGCATCCTACTCCCCCCCCCCCTTGACCCTAGGGGCTCAGGGTCACACTTCCTACAGCAGGAGTCCACAGTCTCACCCCAAACTCTGAGAAGAAGACTCCTCCTGCTTGTAAAACCCCAAAGCAGATGCAAGCCCCCCTTTCAGTGTGCAAAGGAATCCCTCTTGGGGAGGCAGGGAGAGAGGTCAACTTTCTGTGATTCCGAGGCTAAGTAAGGACTCTGATATTTCTGCTCCTTTGAAAGCCCTGTGCCTTTGGCTCAGCCAGTTTGGCCCCTTAGTCCATTTAACTTGATTTGAATGTCAGAAAGTGGAAAAAGAAGGGGAGTTGTAGGAAGATGCTGGAAGGTCTTTGAAGCATCCTAAGGCGAGAAACAGCATGCCCTACTTCCTGAGCCAGGTCTGAGAAGTGTCCCTTAGTTTCCCGTCTCTCCAAAGAGGAGGGAACACTCCGGATTTTGGAAGCATTCTGAGAACTCAAGGGTTTCTCGAGGTGTTCTGTTACCAAAGGAGCACGAGAACATTCTCCCAGAGGGACAATGCCCCCTGTCTCTCGCTTTCACTTCCAACACCAGCACCTAATAAGGTTAACCCAGAACAGTGATGGACAGAGGACATCCTTTCAAATATCTCCTCACTTGGCACCATCCTGGACTTAAATTTGTCCCAACAATTGAAACTATTTCTTACTTAGATCTGCATTTCCAGCATAGCAAAGAACCTAGCTTTTGAGCTCAGACCGACGTAGTTTTGAACCCAGATTCTGCCCTCTCCTTGCTGTGTGACTTTTGGCAATTTGCTTAACCTCTCTGGGGTGTAGTTTCTTTCTCTGTAAAACGTGGATCATCAGATCATCACTCCCCTTTTTTTTTTTTTTTTTAAAGATTTATTTGAGAGAGAGACAGTGAGAGAGAGCATGAGCGAGGAGAAGGTCAGAGGGAGAAGCAGACTCCCTGTGGAGCTGGGAGCCAGTTGTGGGACTCGATCCCAGGACTCCGGGATCATGACCTGAGCTGAAGGCAGTCGTCCAAACAACTGAGCCACCCAGGCGCCCCACTCCCTCTTTTTTTAATGAATGAAATTCAGTATGTAGGCCTCTCGGAGAGCAGAATGAGTTCTCATTTATAAAGCACATAAGTCCCTGGGGTTTCAGTAAATGCCCTGAAAATCACCTGCCCCACCTTCCTTCTCTTCTCCTGAAGCTCATTAAGAGGTGCGTAATGCCTGAGCTGAATCCACACCAGTGATCAGGAAGCCAGGGCGAAGTCTCCTTCCCGCCCTGAATAAGCAGCCACAGGTTTATGATATATTTGTTGATTAATTGGACACTTGGAGACAATTCCATTTCAATTACCTTATTGGCATGACAAGATATACAAAGGCTGCCAATGTCAATACATTAAGACTGAGCGTACTGGGGCGGCAGCCAGGGTTCATGGCAGCGTTGTGCCATCCATGCCACGGCCCAGGCAGCCTGGAAAGCATTTCATCATGATCGCTTCCTCCCCTCTGCTCCTGGAGAGAGAAGGTTCCCATGCACGATGGACAAGCCAGGTTGAAACTGGGTTTAGGAACCCCGCTCTCTCCCTGTCTTGCCCAGGGTTCTCTCACAGAGATCCAAGGGGGGCCAGCCAAGGGGAAAGTGCTCCTTTTATCACACTGGGCTGGGACCCACAGGAGAGAAGGCCGTAGCCCCTGCTGCTCTGATGTCAAGGACCAGAAGTCATGCTGGAACCCAGGATGGGAGGTAGTATTCTAAGATTTCAACCCCTGGTGGACATGTCTTAGGTAATCTACTCCCCTTGAGTGCAAGCAGAACCTGTGAATGGGATGGCATTTTACTAACCACGGATGCTAGCAGGCATTGACTTATTAAAGGGGAGTGTCCGGGTGGGCCAGACCTCATCAGGTGAACCCTGAAAAGGGTCTGGGCCTTTCCTAAGCATTTAGAAGCCGGAGAGAGGCGCTACGGGACTGAGGAGGGAGCAGGGTGGGGTGGGCGGGGGGCACTGGCAGGGAACTGTGGGTCACATCCAGGAGCCGGGAGCAGCGCCTGGCAGAAAGTCATTAAGAGAACAGGAGCCTCAGCCCTACAGCGGCAAAGAATCGAATTCTGCCAATAACTCCTTGAGCTCAAAGAAGGAGCACGAGAAGTTCCAGAAAGAAGTTCCACAGAGCTCAGTGAACAGGTGATTTCAACCTCATGGGACCCAGAGCAGAGAACCCAGGTCAGCCGTGCTCGGACTTCTTGCCTTCGGAGGCTGTAAGATAGCGTCTGTCATTTTAAGCCACTAAGTTCATGACAGTTTGTCATTGCAGCCACAGTATGCAAGGGAACTTCACAGCTGCTTCCCTCGCCCCTCTCCGCTGAGGGCCCTGCGGTTTCTGGGTCGGCTTCTCCCTGCATATCTGCATTGTTGTTCTTTTCCTAGACACTGGATCTCTTTACTCCTCTGCAGTCCGGAAGGGGCCAGCCTCCTACCTTCCGAATGGGCTCACTCATTCAAACAATACCTGCCCAGGGGCAACTATGTGCCAAGGCTTGTTCTCAATTCCAGCTGCAAGCTTTCTTCGAAATCCAGTTCCAAAGTCTGAGAGGGAGTCTGCTTGTCTCAGTTTGATTCGTTGTGCAACGGCCAGGGTGAATAGCAAGGTCACGGGGAGCCACGCATGGCTGCCGTGGCCTCGCCTGGGGATGAGGCAGTAACTCTGGAAGGATGGGGTCATCGAGGGTGGAGGATTCCCCGAAGGGGCTTCTAGAGCAACAAGGAGCAAACATTTTCTTTTTTAAATATTTTATTTATTTATTTGAGAGAGAGCGAGTGAGAGAGAGCATGAGAGGGGAGAAGGTCAGAGGGAGAAGCAGACTCCCTTGTTGCTGGGAGCCCGATGTGGGACTCGATCCCGGGACTCAGGGATCATGACCTGAGTGACTACTTAATCAACTGAGCCACCCAGGTGCCCTGGGCAGACATTTTGTATTAAGGGTACACACAGCTCTAAATGTTTGAGGCTCTAAGGGCCATAAGCTCTCCATCTAATTCCTTAGCTCTGCCATTGTAGAGCCAAAGCAGCCTTGGACAATATGTAAACAAACAAGATGGCTGTGTGCCAATAAAACTTTATTTACAGAAGCAGGCCGTGGGCCGCAGTTTGTTGACCTCTATTTTAGAGTTGTGGTGAAAGAGAAGTTCTTCCTTTGAGAGCACCTGGTTTCTATGCACCAGGAGGCAGGAACCCGAGAGGCAGAGGTGACTGCTTGGTGAAGCCCTGAGCCACTTCGTTAACTTCCTATTCCTTCTGTCCTGAGTCACCATAAATGTGGATGCTTTGAATGACACAAACGTTTATATTCCAGATCTGTAGATCAGATGTCAGAATGGGTCCCGTGGGCTAAAATCCAAAGTGTCCACAGAGTTGGGTTCCTTTTGAGGGCTCCAGGGGAATATCTGTTTCTTTGCTTTTTCTAGCTTCTAGAAGCTGCCTGATCGCTTGGCTGGAGGTCCAATCCTCCATCTTCAAAGGGCGTCATCCCAACCTCTGCTTCTCTTCCCTGACACTGATCTTCCAGTCTCCCTCTTGGAAGGGACTCCCGTGATGTCATCGGGCGCACATGGACAATCTAGACTCCTCTTCCCATCACACCTCTGCCGAGTCTGTTTTGCCAGGCAAGTAACCTCTCGAGAAGCTCCAGGATTAGGAGACATGGGCCACTTTGCAGGTGGCATTATTCTGTCTCCCCTCCCAGGGGCTACCTGTAGGGCTGCTAGAATCTGTTCTCAATGCAGTGGCCACACGGAGCCTCTCATAATCTAATGAGATCACCTTAGCCCCCTGCCCAGCCCTCTGGGGATTCAGCTCACTCAGAGCCCGCGTCCTCACCACGGCCTATGAACAGTAAAGAGATCATTATTTCACTGCTCAGATAGGGAACTTCTCAGAGTAAATGGGAAACCCTGAATCACCGTGCTGGTATTCTGACCTTTGGCTAATGTTGTCCCGGACAAGCTGGACAGACCTTTACCAGGTCGTGCTTCCCATCCTCTCTCGGACCGCACGTCATGTTTCTGCCTGATCGCCCCTCTACCACCCACCTCCTTGCATGCTGGGGTGCCCTGAGGTCTCAGATTTTCTGTGCTTTACTGCCAATATCCTCACGGACCCCTCACCCCCTTCAAGTCTCTGCCTAAATGTCCCGTCCTCCGTGATGCTCTCCCGGAACGCCCAGTTTCAAGTTCCGACATTTGCTCCCACCATCCTTCCGGCCTGCGGTATTCCCTCCATGGGATAGTTACGACCTTCGCGTCTCTGTGCCCATAAATGTGTTTCGTGTACTCACAACCGTCTTTATCTGCTGTATTCCTGATCACCTCCATCATAGGCTCTTGGAAGTCAAGGATTGGGGTCTGCCTTGTTCTCTACATTTTCAGCACCAAGAACAGCAGCTGGCACACACGGTGGGCGTCCAAGAAATATTTGCTGAATGAAGGAATGAATGAATGAAACGGGACTATGGCCATGTCTCCTCAAATTCCGTACCTAACTCTGCTCGGGAAATTGCATTTCAGACCATGTAAATGAACGTGCTGATGCTTCTCCTTTGATCATCCGGAGCTGAACAACTCACTGCCTTATCCTCCCCGTATAAAAAGGAACGCTCCAGAGCCAGTGTTTCTCAAAAGGTAGACAGGGGGCCACCTGCACCAATATCCCTTGGGGACCTTGTTAAAAATATGTGCCCAAGGGGTGCCTGGGTGTCTCAGTGGGTTAAAGCCTCTATCTTCAGTTTGGGTCATGATCTCAGGGTCCTGGGATCCAGACACGCATCGGGCTCTCTGCTCAGCAGGGAGCCTGCTTCCTCCTTTCTCTCTGCCTGCCTCTCTGCCTACTTGTGATCTCTGTCTGTCAAATAAATAAATAAAATCTTAAAAAAAAAATGTGCCCAAGTTGGGGCACCTGGATGGCTCAGCCCGCTAAGCATCTGATTCTTAATTTTGGCCCAGGTCATGATCTCCGGCTCACAAGATCGAGTCCTCTGTCGGGCTCTGCACTCCACAGGGAGTCTCTGTTGGAGACTGTCTCCCTCTGCCCCTCCCCTCACTCACATTCACTAAATAAGTAAATCAATAAAATCTTAAAAAATATATATATATGGGCTCAAGTCTTTCCCCAGTTCTATGGCCCGGGGCCCAGAAATCTACAGTTTTAATTTTGCCTAAGTGCTCCCTACCCCATTTTTAGGCACACGGAAGTCTGAGAAGCCGCAGCCGCCCGGGATTCACAGGAAACACACCCCCACCACCCCGGTCCATCTGTCCCGAGCCCGTGCACAGTTTCTGGCTGGACGCTGGCCTCATCTATCCTCTGGCAGTAATAAAGCCAAGGACAGCTGCCTGCCAATGAGCAGATGGGCCTGGGATTCCCGCCGGTCCTTCACATCTCCAGACTGCGCTTCTGCCGGACGGCCCACCGCTTTTTTTTTTTTTTTTCTTCTTCTTCTTCTTCTGAGCTATTTCACCTACCTGCCCATTTTCCCCCAAAGGCTTTTATTCTTCGAAGGCCACAGGTTGTGACCGTCGCCAGCCTCAAGCTCAGGCTCAGGGACAAAGCTTACAGATCCCAATGTCCCCCGGGACAGGAATTGGTTATTTCACAGCGAGCCCCTTTTACAATTTATAAAATCCAGAGCGAGAAAAGGAGCTTGTTCTTAAAAATCGCTGGCGTTTCTCCTTTCTGGGGGCAAGAGTGGCTATTACCCAGTGTGTTGCTTCGGAAATCTGGGAACAGGTGGCGAGGATAATAGAGAACGTCTGATAAGTAGCTTGTACGTCTCCCGCTGCTTCTCCCTGCAGCAGCCGTCTGATGTTTGGGTATTTGGATCTCGATCTGGGGACTGCCATGTGAAAATGGGTCATTAGGTGTGCTGGGGTTTGGCAAGCTATCTCAGAGCCCGGCTGCTTGGAAACCACCTACGACCTGAGCCTCGGGGGACGGTAGGTGGCCTCGGGGTACAGCCCCACTACCCCAGGCAGGCAAACGCCAGTGTGGGACTGGTCGGAAAAGAAGGAGATTCTATTCCTTTCCTGTGTTCCCTTCAAAAATAAAGGCCTCTCTGGAAAGGAGCATCTCCACACAAACACACCTGCCGCCTTCTTGATGTTTTAGGCTTTGGGAACTGTCTGGTCTGTCTGGAGATGGGAGAACCAAGCCAAACCACAAGGAGTTGTGGATAGAAAGAGGAGGAGGAAGCCGTGGTGCATCTAACATCAGACAGTGAGATGCTCGGGACACATAGGCAGGCCAGGTCTCCTGGAACAAGAGCGGGCGGGAATGCTCTAGAAGCCTCAGGATACACACAAGATCTGCCACTGGTGGCTGGCCACGGCCCAGGTGTGTCCTCCAAACTTCACATGCCCCACCACACCTAATGCAACAAGATGGGCTTTTGCTATTCAAAGTGCAGACCCTGGACCAGCTGCATCAGCACTGCTGCTGACCATGATTTGAAAGTGTCCCCTCTGGAGAGGGAACCCTTGAGCCTTCAAGGGGCAGGTACACAGATGAAGGGCGTTCTGGGCAGAGGGCACAGCCTGAGCCAGCACAAGAAACAGAGGGCAGTCAGGACCATATGGGGCTTGGGCTGTCAAGTGAGTAAAGGGAAGGTTCCTTCTAGAGCAGCGGGCAGGGGCTCGACCCCCAGTGAGGCTGGGAAACAGAGCTAAGGCTAGCATTCCCTTTGAGAACCCCACTGGAACATCAAACAGGCCCTGGGAAATCATAGCGCCTCCTAACTTTGGAGAAGTTCTCCTTTTGTGGAACCTTCCAGAATTTCTGTGCATTCCTGCGAGAAGGGCCATGTGGACCTCTCACAAGGAGCATCTACTTGACTGCAGAGGCTCCCAGGTCCCCACCCTGTTGCACGAGACCACTTCCCGTCACTCATCGACCTGCTGGAAAGGTGCTGCAGGGCCGAAGCTGCCGTCATATCCGAAAATCAATGCGACATGGGGTGCAGAAGGGGAAAACAACCTCTCCGGTTCCATTTTATTGGGTTAAAACTCAGGGCTGTATACAGGTATCCCCTACTTTCCAAAAGTCCCCTTTGGGCCACTTCGCTTTTACAAAATACCTACATCAGTGCAGTGAAGTCTTTATTGGTAACAGTGAAAATCCTCTTCGGATTTCTTTCCACCAACAAAAGCGGGTGGGAACCCAGATCTTCTGTAAAAGCCACATGGCCTAACCAGAGCTTCCAGAGAGCAGGGATGGGGGTGGGGATTGCTCTTCGCTTTATCCCATTTCAGCTTCCGAAGGGTTTCAGAGGAACGCTCTGCTTTTGGATAGCGGGGCACAGCCGTGTTTGAAATACCGTTTTCTCTCCATTCGCTAAGTTTCTCTGGGACACCTCCCCTCTTGCTTTCATCTTAGCTCCAAGCACAGGTTGCCTGGAATGCGCGGATGCCCGGAATGTGCACAGCTGCCAGGAACGTGCACAGACTGCCCGGAACGCGCACAGACTGCCCGGAACGCGCACAGACTGCCTGGAACGCGCACAGCTGGCCAGAACACGCACAGACTGCCCGAATGCGCACAGCTGCCCGGAACGCGCACAGACTGGCCAGAACGCGCACAGACTGCCCGGAAGGCAAACATGCCCAGAAGCGCACAGATGCCCGGCAGGCGCACAAACCATTCCCAAGCGGTTCACTCGAATGGCTCAGGCCCAGTGCCAGGGGAGGCAAGTCCCTCTGGGGGCTAAAGTCAGAGCTGATGAATCTGCAGCAAAGGACCCCAAGAAACATTCAGAAGAACAAAGGTTTTAAAACCCAGCCACTTGTCTTCTCAGAAAGTGGTTTCTCAAGCTGTCTGGAGCTTCATTTCTGAGGAGAGGGCTCTACTTGGATTCTCCAATCTCATGCAGGAGCTCTTCCACTTGTTCACTGAACACAGGGCGAGGAAAGAAGGTGTGCTTCCATTTCTCTGCACATTCAGAAAGTATTTGCAAGAACATCTAATTTGCAAAGGATACTGGGAAGCCCCTGGGTGTGCCTTAGGGCAGAAGTTGCCAGATTTTTTTCAGTTCATGGCACTCTTAGAGTCCCTATAATTTTTTCATGGCACCTAGAAGGCTAAAAGAAATCCTTAAAAGTTTTATTTTTTTTTTTTTAAATTAAGCAATTAGGGCCAAAACCTTCATAGGTATTTATGGTCTAACAACTTCATAGCCAGTTGAAAAGAAAATTCACCTAGACTGAAAGGAAAAGCAACAGTTTTATATCGTTCTTAAATGCTCACAAGTGTACACGTGACATGTGTATGCCTGTGGGGGTATTGTACAGCTCCTCCAACCTTGAACTCCAACTGCACAGGACCACCCTCATTTCCTGTAACGTGCTGATTTTGTTGGTATTTGCTTCTGAGATCAAAGGAACTGCCCAAATCCCAGCTTCACAAAGAAATGATGTCATCAAAAGGAATGTAGCAAAATCTACTGTTGAAACAGTGATTTACCTCAAGCTAGTACTTTACTCAGGGTCTGACAGATGTTGCTATGTTTTTTTTGCAAACCAAAAATACCCCCACAGCACCCCCAGTGACTTCACTGGGGCACCCCAGGGTACCTCGGTGCACAGTATGGGAACCATGGCCATGAAGCCTGCCAGTTAAGGATCACATACCCTGTGCTTTGCGTACAGGCTCTCAGTGAATGCCCATTACCACCTCAAGAAATACGTTCCATTATCCTCCCTTTTACAGATGAGGATGCCCAACAAAGTCAAGGTACGTGCCCAACATCAGTAGGCACAGCTGGGACTCCTACTTGGAGGTCCCTTGAAGCCAGAGCTCTGGCTCCTCACCTCTCTACCCCCAGCACAGTTCAAGACCTGGGTTGGAGTCTAGACTGGACGACTCACCAGCTGTGAGTCTTTTTTGCAAGTTTGTCAGCCTCTCTGGTCCTTGAATTCACACCTGCTCTTTGTATACCTTGGGCAGCTACTTTGCAAATGGAAGGTTTTTAAGACAAGGAATAAAGGATGTATGGAGAAGGCTCGGCACTAACCCAGAAGCAAAACCTCCTAAGATGGGAAAGGGAGAGTGGGGGGAGAGAGAGAGAGAGGCAGGAGGAGGAAGACCATGCCAAGGGCAGGCCTTGGAGCAAGACTTCCAGGACCACAGAGAAGGCACAGCCCCCAGGACTGGACATCCCTGGCCGACGGCACAGTCTGGCTCGGGCATTCTGACCACTGGCCTGCAGCTGACAATGCATGTTTTTTAATAACCGAGTTCAAAATGGATGGGAAAATGGGTACGCCTGATGAAAGCTTTTAGTCATAATTGCTCAAAAATAATAATAATAAAAATCCACCAGCCTCTTTAATTACTAGGCAGTGTTTCTTCTCTTTTCATTAGGCATTTCTATTTGCTCATGATGGTATTGTAAAGTGTTTATCTATGCCAACGATGCAGTTCCCCAGAGCCCTATTTTGTCAAAGGGGCTGTAAGGGAAATTGTTAAGAAATACATTTCCCATGCAATTCTACATCATAAGGGCAAGTGAACAGCACAAGAGCAAGGGCCTTCTCCCCGGCCAAGAGGGAGGTCACTTGCTGGGGTCTTGGAATTCACCAGGCCTGAGTACCGTGCTGCCCGTTCTGCCCATGCTGGCATCTGAGAGCCCCTGGCCCACGTGGAAGAGACCACCATCTTGGAGTGGGATGAACACCAGATTCAGAATGCCTGTGTCCCAGTCCCAGCCCCGCCACTACTGGCAGATCAGGTGGGAACAATCTCCCTGGGGCCTGAGACAGCATCAGACCCACGGGGCTGAGTTCTCAGGGAGAGATGTTGGGTACATGCCTGGGCGTACCTAAGGACTTCCCCTTCTGGATGCTTTCTTTATGGCTAGAGTTTTACAGAATTCAGGCATGCGAGTCAGTGGCCAGAGTGTACATTTTGGCTTCAGACTTCCTGGGTTTGAGTCCTAGTTCTACCCTTTCCTAGCTATGTGACCTAAAGCAGGTCTCAGGAAGCTGTCTGCCTCTGCTTTCCCATTGGAAAAATGCGGATTATAAGAGTGCGTGTCCCGGGGTGATTATAAGGATTACCTGAGTTCAAACATGGGAAGGATACACGGGAAAAACTCCTACATCAACAAATGCATGCAAGGTTTCTTGATAAATTGGGACCATTTATGACGGGGGTCAGCAAACTTTTGCTATAAAGGGCCACACAGTAAATAGTTGGGGCTTTCTTTGCAACCACACACCCCCTCTGTCTCAAGGGTTCTGACAAAACACACGAGTGTGGATGTGTTCCAACACAGCTTTATTTATGGATGCTGCAGTGTGATGTTCACGTATCATGAAATATTCAGTAATTTTTCCTCCCCCCCCCTTTTTTTTTTGCCTTTTATTATTTTTTTCCAAGGAATATTTGTGATCAGTTAGTCCTGATTCAAAATCCCAGGTTAGGGATCGCCCTGTGCCCAGGTCCCCCTTCCGCATCTTGGGGCAGACGGAGGGCAGAGCAGAGGTAGGGTGGAACCAGTTCAGATTATCCCAGAAACGTGCCATCTGCCTGGTGGTCATCCACGTGGACAGCCAGGAAATTCAGCCCGCAGTTCCTGGTCCGGGTCTGGTAGGGAAAGCAGCCATCCAAGGGGTGGCCCCGTAGTTCTTGACTTTGGATGTTCTGCCTCGATGTGGACTGATGCAGCAGCTCAGTGCTGTGGGGCTCATTGCTTCTGACGCTCTTCGTGCAGCCTGGCCCGGCCTGGCCTCTACTTATGACACGCACCCATGGAAGGGTGATGGTGGACAGCGCCTCCCCACCCTGCTCACCCACCGATGGCTTAGGAAGGAACACAAAGGCTGAGGGAGGTGCAGGGGATCCTGGGGGCAGGACACACGTCTGCTGAGATGCTGGGAACACATCTCCTGGGGACACTCCTTCCCGAAACAGAGCAGGGATCCCCTGGTGACGAGAGCCTCCACCCACCTGCACGGACCCCATATGTGCTCTGGTTTCCCCGGTTATTTTGCAGGGTGTACATCTGCTTCTCCCAAGCACCAGCTGTCTGTGCCCAGCTGGGAGCTGCTTCCTCAGCGAGAGCCCAGGCGTGTTCGCCACAAGGGCTTGTCACAGTCTTTCCAGTCCCCGTGGGTAGCCTCACCCGGGAACCAAACATTTAGGAGCCTCACTCACAAATCCAATGGCAGGTGAGGTGACACTGCCATTCAGAATGTCCCCTGGCCCTGCCCCACCTGTTTGAATGTGTGGACAGTCACCAACCACGGAGAGTTCTAGAGCAGAACTGGCACCAAACAAGGACAGAGCCTGGTGCAGCCTAGATGCTCCATGAGGGTATCCTCACGAGCCTGTCCAGTTTCCCCGTCTGAGAGCAGGTAATACCAAGGGCCTTGCTGCTCCGAGAGTGATCCAGGATCAGCTCGGTCAGCATCACGGGGAGACTGTCAGAAGTGAGGATTCTCAGCCCCCCTGCCTTGCTGAGTCAGAATCTGCTTTAAGACAAAATTCCCATGTGGTCTGTATGCCCAGTCCAGTGTGGGAAGTGCTGAATGAAGGGGAAGGCAGCCACAGAAGGCAGCCCACAGAAAACTGGGGCCGGAATCTCGGCTTAGTAACTTAGTAACAGGGTGACGAATGTGACTCACCTCCCTGTGCCCTCTGAGCCTCAGTCTCCTCATCTGTAAGATGGGAACAATGACAGCATGGCTGTTAAGGCTTAATTCATCCCTGTACCAGATACCTGGGTGCCTGGTACCTGGGTACCATGTGCCAGGAGCCATGAGAGCCACTGGAGATAGAATAGGAAGAAAGGACAAGACAGTCCCTGTCCCTACCCTCATGGAATTTAGGGTTGTTTAGGGGGTGTACGAACTCATGACACAGACTGATGTGAGATCACATTTGTGGCAGAGAAGAAGCTGTGGAGGAGGGGTGCAGAAGGTCACCCCCAGGAGATGGGAGCCCCGATAAAATGGTGTCTGTATTGTCACATAAAGAAGAGCAGGCAAAGGTGAGTAAGGCAGAAGAATGTTCCAGACTGGGGAATATATGGGAACTGGGAGTGCCTGGCACACAGTATATGCCCAGCAAGCAAGGGACAGAGTGTGTATTAGTCACTTACAGCTGTGTAACAAATAACCCCCAAACTGCTCTGTATTCAGAGTTTAAAATCTGGCATACAGCTACCTCCTCTCCTTTGGGAAATTAAATTTCAAGTTCATTGAAGGAGGATGCTCTGTTTGTAATTATTTTGGGGGGGTGGAGGGGGTAACCATCTCCCATGTGCCTTGTGCTAACAGGAACTCGAGCTGTTCTGTATCCTCGGGCCTTCAGATCATTTTCTCGCTGCTCACTAACACTGGGATGCTGGGGGAGTGGTGGCCACAACAGCACCGGCTTCTACCCAACTTGACAGGGGGAAGTGCACCGGTACAAAGCCAACGGAAGAAGGACAGGAGGGAGTTTGTGAAGTAGTAACTGAAAAACTAGACAGACCAGGGAAGAATTAGAAGCAGAAAGCCCCATTCTGCTACAGCCCAGCCAAGCGAAAGGGATGGCACCCAGGAAGGATGACAGGGAAATCTAAAAGACATGCATCGGAAGCAAATCAGTTTTAACGGAACATTTCAGTTCTGGAGAAAAATGGGAACACCACGCAGAAAAGCAGCTCAGGCACTAAATTTGTGGAAGCGTCATACAGGCACAAAACGGGGAAGAAGGAACCAGAAAGGCAATTGGTTTAATTTTTTTAGATGAATTGTGAGGAGTCTACAATGTGACTCATTCGGGGACCCGGAGGCATCTAAGCTATACTGAGTAATCTCCTTAGGTTGGTAATTATTGTTTGCCTTCACGGAATTAAGGCCACAAAAAGGTGGTTTAGAGAAAGTCTCACTGAGCTGGGGGACCATAATCCTGCCTTTCCCACAGCACATCTGGAGTCAGGCTGGGATACTAGGGTTTCCATGTGGAGTACAAGAAGGAAAAAACCCACAAAACCTTCCTTTCATCCCTTGCTTTGTGGCTGATTCACTGCCAATTCCAAAGAATTCACTTTTCTCCCCATTTTTATTTTAATTCAAAAATTGGTTGGAGGATGTAAAAAGTACATCAAAGAACAAACAAAATAAGAGAGCCTCTTCTCACCGCCCAGAATTACCCGCTGTTGTCTTCTTGCCCTGTGTACTTTCTTTGTTCATGGTTTTCATTTTAAGAAAAATCACACCTTTTTTTGTAATGACGAAACATATTCCTTTGAAAGAAATCGACGAATGCAGAACACGGCCAAGACAAAAACAGAGAAGATTATCCCCAATTTGCGCATGTTTGGTAGATGTCATTGCAAAGAACTCTCCATGTTCCTCTGTGTGTAGAAACCTCATGAGGGCGGGGGATTTGTCTGTTTCTGTCCCCTCTGGATTCCCAGGGACTCGGACAGTGTTGGCAAATTGGAGGTGCCCAGTACAATATCTGTTGAAAGATGGGCTGAATGACAGACGGTCTGGATCAGTCATAGCAACGTGATAGGGTCGTGGGCCACATTCGGCAGTTGGTTTGACGCATCACTTCCCCTCCATCTATTACCCCCCCCCCAATGCTCACCCTTGGGGGCAATCTGGTCCCAGGCGGAAAAGTAGAGACAGGCATGGAGGAGGGAGAGAGAGAAAGCTGAGGGTGACAGACGGACAACTTGTGACCTGCCCTCTGCACCAGGCAGTAGTCTGAATGTCCCAGTGCTCCCGGTCCTTTCCCTGACATGGCATATGGACACAGACTATTATTTGTACAGCTCACTGGCGTCAAACTGATGAGGCTCCTTGAGGCCACGACAGTCAGCAGGCGCTGGCCACTGCTGCCCGTGAGGACATGGATATCATGGCGCACGTGCAACCCCTCTATGGCCCTCTGTCGTGGCTGGGACGCTCGGATGGATGCGTCTGAGACAGGGCTTAGATGAGGGTGCAAAAGGTCGCTCTGGGGAGGGTGCGGGACAAAGAGTGGGTAGGAGTCCTGCAAGTCAGGACTAGGATCTCGCTGCAATAACTCAACGTCAGAGGACCCAGCCCTTGGCAGCCACAGGGCAGTAGAGTCCGGAGGAGGAAAGCAGATGTGAAAATGATGCCTGGGATTTGCTTCAACCTCACATGGGACTAGCGGCCAGGGAAGGGGATGGATCCTGGTTTGGATGCGGAAGGACTATGGGTATGTAAGCATTGTACTTTGGTGTCCCATCGCTCTGCGTGTCGAAAATCCCCCTTGGTCAGAAGATAGACAGAGAGACACAATGTCAAAAAAAAAAAAAAAAGCAAAGTAACTGTCACTACACGTTTTTCTTTTTTATTATATAATAAAGGACATGCTCATGGGGAAGAGCATTTCAGCAATCCAGGAGTACAGGTTGTAAAAAGTATCCGTTACCGCTTCCCCTGAGAGCTTGCGCGCATGCACGTGTGCACATACACACACACACACTTCTCCCCATTCCCTAGAGGCCTCCGGGGCACATCCTTCTAATTGTTTTTCTGTAAAGTACAAATATCTCTCAGGATGTAAAAAGTTAACACGTTTCTCTGGGTATTAAAAGCAAAACAAAACAAGGTTACAATGAATGAACATTTCTTCTCCTCTGATCAAACAAATGGGACTGTGAATAATGTTCTTCTTCCTGGTTTTAAACTGTAGCTTTTATGTTAATTAGAGAGACTATTATAACCACTTCATGACCCGAGAATGCTACAATGTTGAAGATTTGCGAAGCACCTAATTTCTTTCAATAACAAGATCATGCCTATTCTATAGTGGGTATATAATTTAATTTTACATAAATGGATCATCCCGGACACAAAGGCATGGCAATTTGTTTATTAAAAAAAAAAAAAAAGCAACAAAAGCCGTCAAAAAACTGTTTCCCGGTCATCTCTCTATGTCCACGTGGCTCAGTCTTCACCATCTCTAACAACCCCACATACTCCTCAGTATGGGTAGAGACTACTGTTTATTTACCCAGTGCGACCCACTGATGATTTGATAGACAATTAGGATTTCAATTTACTCTTACAATAAACACTGCAGCAGTGGGCGGTCTTGTCTATGGATCTCTGCAAAACCTGCCTAGTATTTCTGAAACCTCGGAAATGTGTTGAAAATCTGAGCAGACATCACCAAAGTGCCTTTTGAAAAGACTGTGCTGATTGTCACTCCTGCTGTCAGAATAGCAATGTTAACTTGGAGGCAAATACCCAAATACACCTGGATGTCCGTGATAGACAAGGCTTGTTCCTGTCTGGCCCAGTCACACCTCTGTAGGGCTTTGCAATTCCCCATTAGCGGGGCGATCAAAATCACTGGCCGGTCCCCGTTTCCCAGGAAAACTGAACAGCGCTCTGTGCAAGCAGCTCAAATAAAGGACGGGGCCAACCAGGATGGTGAAGGTCACAGGGAAATGCGTCCGAGGGTCCCCCAAAGTTATTGACCCCAGAGGCAGTGGAGAAATTCCTTCGAAAGGGACGATGAGGCAGCAAGAGAAAGCAGGCAGCCTCCTGATACAGGCAGGGTGTAAAAATGATAAGAAAAGCAAAGATGAGAAATGGAAAAGAAGATTGCACGGAAAGTTAGGCCACGGGAAATGTGGCCAAGAACGCGAGGCAGGAAAGGTCAGCAAAGGGAGATGATCTTGTCAGGGCGAGGGAGCAAAAGTAATTTACTGTGTGGGCAGGTAGATGCCCTGAATTAGATGTATTCCTGGCTGGTTCCAGAAGGAGACAAGAAACTTTGGGGGCAAGAAAGAGAAACATGGAAAGGAATCAGAGTCACCGTGGCATCGGACAACGAAGGCAGATACAATGAGGCCTTTGGAGGCATTCGGCGTCCAGCTGGGAGTTCTGAGGACGGCTCAGACCGAAATAACGGGGCTGCTGATTCTTGCACCATTGACCACAGAGGTTTCAGGAGCAAAGAAAGGGAAAGGCAGCCCTTTCTTCTCGACAAGTTACAGCTGCAGTAGGTAGGGGCTAAGGAGGCCATGTCACAAAAGGTGCCATTTTCCAGTGGACCCGGTTCCAGAAGAACCGGAATACAGACGCTGGGTTCTACTGTACCACTCACTGGCTGGGGGGCTTGAGACATGCCCCTTAAGTTCCCCAAGCTTTGGCTGCCTCAATGACCCACGGTGGGGGAGGCAGCCTCTTAACTCCTGCTCTCACTCACTCCACTCCAGTCCCTCTGATTTCCCTGTTGCTTCTCAAACATGCCTCAGGGCCTTTGCACTGGCCATTCTCTCTGCCTGGAATGCCCGTTGCAGCACCTGCACGCTCTCTTCCCTCTCTCATCTTTGTTCATGTCACCTTCTCAAAGAGGCCCACTCTGACCACTCACTGTCCTTAAAATTGTACCTTCCATCTCCTTCCGTGCTTTTTCTCCACAGTGCTTATCACCTTCTAACAGACCACGGAAGTTAATCTACTTGTTTTATTGCCTGAGTTCTCCCCCCGGAATCTAAGTCCCCAAGGGCACAGGGTGTACACCTGCTTTATTCCTTCCCTGCCGTATCATCAACATCATGCACAGGTTGCCTGGCACCTGTGTGCCCGTGACGTGTACTTACTGACTAAGGTAACGAATGGCTCCATAAATTCATCATCTTTACCATCATCATCGTCGGAATCTATTTCATTAATTCAACCAAAATGTACCCATCACCTATTCTATTGTCTGCGAGACCCAATCCCCGAGACCAGCGAGCAGACAGACGTGTCAGGGCATGTGTGCCAAGTTGAGAGTGGATTAGTCGGGGACCGTCCCAGGTTCTTGGAAGCCGAGGCCACACTCCTGAAGATGCAGAGGATCCTGGGTCTAAACACAAAGCAGTCCGTGAAGTTGAAAAATGCTGGCCTCAAACTTGCTGTCTTCTCTTTCCGTGCTCTGTGGACCACGCCCTCCTAGCAAGGGCACGTGGCGCATCCTCTTGCCTCCGTCACAACCCCCAAGGACCCAGGGCTCCTCTTGGTCATCCGATAAAGGAAGAGAGGAACGGTGGAGGCTCAGAGACTCAGGGGTCGGTTGCCTCCTCCATGGCTCCTGGAGTGCAGTCATCCGGAAGGCCAAGGACCTCACCGTGTCAGGTCTTCCCATATCTGCATCTTGTGCTAAACTCCCACGGCTTGAAAACCAAGTGACAGGAGATCCCAAATATTTAACAGTCGGCTTAGAGACAGCACCACAAGCACACGCAGTGTAAGGGATAGATGAAAAGGGAGAATCACATATAATTCAGAGAAAATTATTCTTGCAAGAGCCCAAATTTGTGGAAATTGGCAGCAATTCTCCTCTTTTTATTACAAAAAAAAAAAAAAAGATATTGTGAAATACCGAAACCGTCCAGGAAAGAAAAGTCCCTGCAAAGATACCAGCGTGCTGGGTTGGGGGAAATATTAGGTGTGTACTATTTGAAAAACAGATGATCCCAGGGCTGTGCAGAATGCTGAGTGACCGGAGGGCACGCCGCCTCGCCCTGTTTAAACGCTCTGCAAAGGGGGACAGCATCCACCAGTGGGCACTTAAGGGAAATGACCGACATTATCCTTACGGAGAAACAGAATCAACCATTAGGAGTGGTGATGTGAGCCGCTGGGAACAAAGAGCATAAAACACAACAAAAATGCAATGGACACGAAGCTGACTTCCTGGCGTATTTGCGTCTTTGTGCTCAGCTCGAGGGTGGTGACCAGCCGCTGAGGCCACTGGTCTTGGCACTGTTCCCTGAGTCCCTACTGGTGGTGGGGCCAGGCTCAGTGGAGGGACCCCCTGTCCCCATCTCAATGGCTGCAACCCCAGCCTCTGACCCGATGGACGAAGAGGCCCAGTTTGTTCTCATAATCAGAACCGAGGCACGGGCTGAGAACAGTAAGCAGAGCCACAGCACACGGCATGCCTTCTGGGGGAGGGACGGGTGTGCACAGAGCACAGGCATCCCCTTTGGATTCAAGAGGCTTGGCTGGCCCCTTGTTGGGCCAAGTTCAGCTGTCTGGTCCAGAACAAACTCCCACTCTGGGCCTCAGTTTCCGCCTCCATGTTAACCCTGCAGGGGGGCTGTGAGGGCCAGCAGAGTGGGCTGCTTTGTACCCCCACCCCACCCAAATTCATGTCCAACCAGAACCGCAGAACACCGCTTAAAATAAGAATCTTAGCAAAATGACGGTAAACAAAGTCACGGTCAAGATAGAGATGAGATCATGCTGGACTAGGGTGGGCCCCCAGTCCAAGACAGTGTCCTTATAAGAGACAGGAAAAGAGACCCAGAGACACAGGAGGAGGGCCCTGTGAGACAACAGTGACACGGCTGAGGCCAAGGGGCACCGGGAGTCACAGAAGGCGGAGGCAGCCAGGAAGGACCCACCCTGGAGCCTGTGGAGGGAGCCCGGCCGTGCCGACACCTTGATTTCAGATTTCTGGCTTCCAAACCAGGAGAGAATAAATGTCTGCGGCTGTGGACCACCCAGTTGGTGGCAATTTGTCCCAGCAGCCCTAGGAAATGAAATACAGCCGCTTCAAAACCACCTGGGATCTCACGCAGCGCTGCCTGCCCTCGTGCCTCGCCCTCCCCTCCCCACGCCCAGGGCCGGCCACGTTCCACGTCCACCTCCGGGTCCCCCTTCACGGTCTGCTGCGCGCCGACCCAGCAGGCCACACGGGCCCCTCCTGCCCCCTGGAGCCAGGCCCGCGCCCATCTTGCTCCCACCCGTCTTCTCTGTCCCCACTGCATTGATACTCCCTCCGAGGAGGTCCCCAGCCCCGACCAGTACCATCCACCATGCACGGCGGATTCTCCTTCATTGCCTTTCGGCCACTTCTCTCAGAGCTGTCATCTCTGTACGTGTTCTCAAACTCTCTCTGGCTAAGATGTACAGTCCCTGAAGACAGAGAGGTGCCTTTTTTATTTAATGCCACAGCCCCTGCACCTTGGTCGGGAAAGTTTTTTGTTGAATGAATGAATGAATGAATGAATGCATAAAGGGATGGACAAGAGCATCTTGCGCTCAGAGTCCATCTCCAGTGAGCTGGGGGGGTGCGGTGGCTACCGGCCGATGACGCCGTGTGGCGCCAGGTGTCGCCCCCATGATAGAGACGCACCCCGCACCTGCGGGAGAGAGGGCTCCCCGCCATCAAGAAAAGTGTTCTCCCTCCTGGAGCCCAGGCCTTCGCACCGGGTCTCCGAGGGTGGGGCCGGCGGGGAAAGCATTCCAGAGAGAGAGAGTGGCTCCAGGGACGGCAGGGCACAGCACGAGGACAGAAAGCCTAAGACCTGTAAGGAGCTGCGGTGAGCACACGTCCCCCCCAGTGGCAGAATCTCTTCTTCCGGAAAGCAGGCACGAAGTGTCCCCAGGTGCCATGGATTTAATAAACCAAACAAGACAGAAGCTTGACAGAACCGGACAGAGCCATGCGTGGGGCTGGGGCAGGGGTGCAGGGGTTGCCTTCAGTCCCGTCCCTGGAAGCCGGAAGCCTCGTGCAGACCAGCGCCGCAGGGCAGGACCTGCCTTAGCCCTGGGTGGCACAGAAGTCTGGGCAGGAGGCTGCAGGCCCAGCCCCCAAATGCCAGCCTCCAGGAAGGGCTGACAGAGGCCCGGAGCAGCCCGCTCTGATGGCAAACACGAGCAGCCCGCTTTGATGGCTCAGAGGCGCGCTCGCGGAGAGCTCCTCCGGCAGCAGAACCCGGGACGGATGGAGGCGGCGGCGGCTACAGACGGGGAGGTTCTTACGGCCGGGGTCCAAGGGAAGGATGACCAGGGCCTGACTGCTGGGTGGAGCGGGAACGGAAAAGAACAGAGAGATGTGAAAAAAGATCGGAAAGAGAAAAAGAATATGCTTCAGTGACAGCATGTCCTCCGGCGAGGGAGGGGAACGCGGCGCCGCCTGACCGAGATCCGTCTAGAGAAATCCGCTCCGTTCATTTGAACGTGTCTTGACCACGAGCTCCACACTTGCTTTGGGAACAGAGAATACTGGGTGGGGAGTTAAGGAGCCCCTCCCTGTCCACACACACACGCACACACGTGTGCATAAACACACGCACACATTTTCCCTGGGCTCAAAGAAAGCTAGTGACTGTCGGCATATAGAAGCTAGTGTCCTACTTCAGTGAACCCAGGGCTCTGCTCTTAAAACATTCATGATGGAGAAATCCCAGACTTTCAGTGACTCAAAGGAAATGCCACTTCCTTTTATTTGCTAACCACAGCTTGATTAAAGACCTTCCAGTGAGCCTCTCCTTCCAGAACTTAGAGCACACTCCAGCCTCTGGCGAGAGGGAGGGGTGTGCTTACGGGTTCAAGAATGAGAAAAGGAGAAGCCGGGACCTTCTCAGGCACCGTGGCCTTGGTCTCTGTCATGAAGAACTGGAGATTTTATTTATTTATTTGACAGAGAGAGCACAAGCAGGGGGAGCTGTGGGAGGGGAAAGCAGGCTCCCTGATGAGCAGGGAGCTCCATGCAGGGCTCCATCCCAGCACCCCGGGATCACGCTTTGAGCCGAAGGCAGATGCTTAACCGACGGAGCCACCCAAGTGACCCAGAATTGGCGAGTTTAAAATGAGCTAAAACTTCATTCTTCAGAAAGGCCTTTTAACTGACTCAAAAGACAAAAGACAATGAAGCTGCAGAGCCTTTCAGAGGAAAGGACAACCATCAACCTGCAGTGGGCCCTGCCGGGGGACAGGTCCCGGGAGGAAAACGTGCTCTCAAGGTGGGAAATGTCCATTACGGAATCACCTGCCAAGCCCCACTCACCGAGCTGCACATGCACCCCAGGTCCTGCGAGAGCCCCGGCTCAGACGAGGCCCCTTCCGGGGACCCTGCAGGGGCAGCTCGCTTCCGACAGCTCCACCCAGGATGCAAGATCGGCTTCATTCTCAGACAGGGTCCTCCTTGGATGCCAAGTGTCGCCTCATCTTGTAAATTTGGCCATCCCCCTCAGAAGGTAAAGCGTGAGCGGCCATGTCCCTCCCATCATACTGGGAGCTCTCAGAGGCTGGGACAGGGTTCCCCGTGACACAGGGCGGGCTGGTGGAGACTGACAGCCGGACCCCCTAGGTCTGTGAACTTGTCCAGCTACCATTCTGGTGCTGCCGGCTAGCTCCTGGCAAAGCCAGAATCGCCCGGGGTGCAGCATGTCCCCCTGCAAGGCAAGAAGGCCAAGGCCCTCCAGGGACCGAGCGGCAGGGAGCCCGTGCTGTCCGAGGCCGGAGCTCTCTGCACAAATGCTGCTAGATGAGCTGCCCCCACGGGGGGGAACTTTCGGCTGTGCCATTCACCTCGGGGCTGCCATTCCTCAGAGGGAAACAGAGGAGCCGCTGAGATGGTGGGCTGTGTGGACCTGCCACGGAGCTCAGCGCGGGAGGGGCACTTTGGGACTCGGTGATCATTCTCGAGGCTGTCCATGTTTTACTCATCCCCGGATCTCCAGTCATGGGCTGTCACCAGTTCTCGAGAGGGGTTCAAGAGGCACAGCCCGAAGAAAAGGTGAGCGGATGGACTTGACCAACACATTTGTAAAGGAAGAAACGGCTCGAAGGCTGGGGAGTGGTTTCCCACTTCGCTTCCCGAACCGCTTCTCCTTTCTCACCGCCTCTGCCCCGGCAGCACGTTTCCCGCCAGCCACCCGTGGGTCCGACGTTTGCACCCATGTTTTTATGGCGGAAGCACACACCCTTGGTTTCTGGAAAGCACGCAAAGCAATAGTTTGATAAATGTGACCCAAACCCTATTGTTTTATGGTGCAACATTACAAACGGGCCCTGTTTCTGTTCCCAACCCACTAAAGAAGGAACAGTCGTTTCTTCAACAGGTGTCGTAGTGTCACATGCACTGACGTGCAGGCGTGACCGCGCGCTCTGTGCATAAGCAGGCCGGCCACGCGCAAAAACAAGGCCCACGGCCCCCACTTCTGTGTTTAGTTCAGGGTGAGGGGGGCAACATGTGGAGATCTGCATGGTGTCGCGGGAGTCTCTTGATTCACTCGAGTTCCGGTTCCGGCTCTCACAAGCTGCATGACCGTGGGCACTCACTTGAACTCTCCGAGCCTCAGTTTCCAACATCTGACAAGGACCCGGCTCCAGCTCGAGTCCCGCAACTTCCTGTGCTCCCACCCCGCACATCACTGCAGCTGCAACGTCCAGAGGCATTTCAGACCTCAGCAGTATCCCATGTTCCAGTCTTAGCGCAGTGCTCCTCCCACCTCTTCTGGCGACTTCCACTTCACTTCCTCTGGGAAGCCTTCTCTAGCACCCTCAAGCTGGGTGGGGTCACCACTCTGCTCCTCTTACACCCTGCTCTCACATGCCCCTACGTCTGTGGCAGGCAGCGTTCTAGAAGGGCCAGCAGGATCCGCCCCCACACTTCTAGTGTATACAGTGGAGCACTCGCAGCTCAGGAGTGTAAGTGGAACTTAGGAAAGGCATTTCACTCCTGGGACTGGATTACATTAGATGAAGGGAATTTGCAGCTGTGATTAAGGTCTCTGTTCATTAACTCTGAATCCATCAAGAGAAAGAACATCATGGATGGGCCTGGCCTAATCAGGAGAGCTCTTTACACTGGCTTGTGGATGCCAGAGACAAGAAACAGTGGTATGGGCCTCCTGTTGGCCTTAAAGCGGCACAGTGCCATGCTACAGAGGGCTACATGTCAGCAAATGACAAGTGACCTCTAGGAGCTCAAGCCTTGGCCCTCTAACCGCAGGAGGTGAATTCTTCCAGCAACCACATGAGCTTGCAAGAGGAAGCTGAGCTCTGGATGAGAACACGGCCCGGCCAGCATCTTGATTCAGACCTTGAGCATACATGTCAGTTCAGCCATGCCTGGATTCCTGATCTGCAGAGACTGTGAGATAATGAATGAGGGTTGTAGCTACCATGTGGGAATTTGTAATGGAGCAGTAGACAGCTCGCACACCCTCTGAGCTCCACATCATGCCCACGGAGGGTAGAAACTATGTCTTATTCAACCTGTCCTAACAAAGGGCACACAGTGAAATGAATGGATGGATGGGTGAGTGAATGCTGATCAGTACGTTAGAAAGGCAATACAGTGAGGTTGTCAGGTTCACAGATTCTAAAGTCAAATAACCCGGCTCTGTTGCTTTTTAGCTGTGTGACCTCAGGCAAGCTGCTTGACTTCTCTGGGCCTTGGTTTCCTAATCTGTAAAATGGGGATGATAATGGTACTTACGTTATAGGGTTGCTATGAGGGAGGATAAAGTGCTACTTAGGTAAAGCACCCATATAGTGCCTATTTTGAGCCACGAGTCGTAAGAATTTGGTGTTACTATTATTTTATGGGGGACAGGAAGGAGAGCTGACAGGGGCAAGCAGTGAGCACAGCCGCAGTGTGTTAAAAGGACAGAGGACAGGACTGGAAGACGGGTGGCCCAGGTTCATTGCTCAGCGATATCATCGGACCACGGGAAAGCCAACGTCTGGAAGTCTCAGTAGTCTCATTTCCAAGACAGGGGTGATGATCTTGCCCTGCCTGTCCTGGTTGGGAGAGTCTCACAGGAGAAGGACCCCGAATGCACTTTGCAAACTGTGCAATGCTGTGCGCGTGTAAGCTACTGGAAAAGGCAGAGGATGGAAGGAGACAGAGGTCGGGGGAGAAGGGACGTCTGTTGGCAAAGCAGAGGAGGTGACAAAGGCAGCACCTGGAGAAGAAAATGTGTGGCAGAGTCCCCAGGATCACAGCTTGGGGACTATGGATATAAGTCAACCGGCTAGAAAGTGTGTCGAGTTTGCTCTAAAACGGGAAGGACTTAAGGTGAGGACAGTCCTTGGCGTATCGTGCACATTTGTTGCTGTTGTGGTTTTATTTAAGATTTATTGACTTATTTTGGAGAGAGAGAGTTCGAGCAGGGAGGCGGAGGGACCGAGGGAGAGAGGGAATCCCATACAGACATCCTGAGTGAGTGCAGAGCCTGACTTGGGACTCGGACGCATGACCTTGAGATTGTGACTGGAGCAGAAATCAAGAGTCCAGTGCTTACCTGGTTAAGCCACACAGGGACGCCTATATCATGTGCATTCAGTGGGTGTTTTAAGAATTAAAACGTTGAAAAGGACCAGGAAAGACAAATTTCCAGCTGAAGGGGCCAGGCCATTCGTAAAGTCCGGGTCGCCGAACCCCGTTTTCCTCGAAACTTCCTTTAGACTCACAATCGCAGTTGGAGAAGCAGGTGCGTCTTAGTCTGGATGTCTTGCACTTGCTTATTGTGAGGAGGAAAAAGCACAAGAGGAAATGCATGTTTCCTCATTCGAACCTGTCCTCAAATCAAAGCACCATCGAAGACTAAATCTAGAAGAGACAGTGAGAATCCCCTCCCCCCAACTGTTCTTCCAGGTGAGGAAAATGAGGGCCAGAGAAGTCTCGGGACTGTTACCCACTGTCCTACATACCACCTAATAGCTGCTCTACCCATCGTGTTCCACACTAACGGGATGATGGAGAAGCAGCCAGGGGAGATCCTGGGCCACAGCAGGTTCTCAGCTGCTCATCCGTTCCCCACACTGTTTCAGAGGGACCAAGACCTCCCTTCATCCAGTAAACATTCTCTAAGCAATGGCTCCCTACCAAACACTTGGGGGCCAGGGCGGCTCAGGACAAGACTCATCAGCCACCGGTGTTCCGGTGGAGAATTAAGCTTTGGAGCCAGATTGCACGGCTCAAACTCCAGCAACCCGAGCTGTGCAACCTTCCATGGCCGCTTCCCATGCCTCAGTTTCTGCATCTGTGATATGGGATCATCAAGGAACCCATGCCGGAAGATTTGTCAGGAATAAATGATGAGCTGCGTGCCCAGGGTTAACACAGAGCCGGAAGGACCCAGATGCTCGCGGCTCTTACTGCTATTCCTCAAGGAGCCTCTTGGGGGCAGGGCACAGCATTCTCCCTCAGGGTGGAACCAACTCGCACAGGAGGAGCAAACTCTCTTCTGTGTCCATTGAGTGGCCCCGTGCATGGCTTCAACCCTGTCTTTCTTCCCAAGAGTGCGAGAAGCACGACCTGTGCTCACCTCTCTCTTCCTCAGCAGCTGTTCTCCTACACAGCGCTTTCCTCAAGGACCTTTAAGACCTGCGTGAGTGGCTCAGGAGAGGAGAGAAATTATCAGAAGTGAGAGGAAAGAGCGCGCGGTGGCAGAGCGCAGAGGTGTCCGTGGTCCCCACAAAGGCGCCTCACTGGGCTGTGTGCCTTCATTATGCTGCACACACAACGAGAGGTTTCTGGAGGGCAGACCAGGTGGCCGTGCTCCCAGGCCGGCTGCCTCAGAAATTTTTTCCTTCTTTTGAATTCTTTTAAAGCTGCCTCTCCAACACTGCCAGCGAGGAGTTCCACACAGAGCCAATTACCCTGCTAGCGCAGAACAAGGGTCCTTTAACACTCTTCACCTGTTCTGAAAAGGCGCCGTCGGAGGCCTCTTGAGAAGGCATCTGTCCGGGGAGCGTCCAAGCAAGGGCAGCGGCGACACAGGCTTGGAAGCTGGACTGCGGGGTGGGAACTAAATGTAACTGGTGTGAGGGGGACCGGACTGCACAGAGCCGCACCCCAAGCCCCACGCAGCCTCCACCAGTCAGTCCCATGGGATAGGACTAAGTTACATGAGTAGGAAAGGAAGAAAGCCCGACAGATCCAACAGAACTTACCCCATAGGACTGTCCGCAAATGAGCATTGTTCCCAACCTTGGCACCATCAGTATTTGGGACCAGACAATCCTTTGTTGCGGGGCTGTCCTGTGCCCCCCTTTGGATGGTTTTGCAGTGTCCCTGGACTCTGGCCCCTAGATGCTTGTAGCAGCCTCCCCTTCCTTTCTGATGACCAAAAGTGTCTCCGGACACTGCCAGATGTCCCCGGGGGACAAAATCAGCCCTAGCGGAGAGCTCCTGAGTTAGCAGGAAGCACAGGGCCAGCTCCATAGATGACAGTGATGAGCAGGTGCTTTTAAAAAACGTGAGATCATTAGGGGCAAGGTCTGTTCTGGGAGATGGCAAAATGCCCCCAGTTCTTCGCCCCAGGCTTGGCCATGTGACTTGCTTTGGCCAATGGGATGCTAACAAACACAGAACAGGCAGATGCTTAAAAAGCACTTGTCCCCTCTGTCCTCTCCGCTACTGCATGAGAATCAGCCCGAGGCCGCCCATTGAAAGAGGGGACACATGGAGCAGGGACCAGGGACCAGGGGCCCTGTCACCCCCCCCCCCGCAGAGAGTCAGATGACCCGCCAGCCTGGAGCATGCTCAGTGAACATCAGAGCCGTCTAGCTGGCCAGCCAAGACATGTGAGCAAAATGCACTTGTAATTATTTATGTTTTATGCCCGTGTTACACAGCACTCGCAGCGTATCAAAAACGAACAGGTACAGGAGCGTGGCGGAGGGCATCATCTTGTCTCACACGCAGACAAGCTGAGAGTCCTGGCATCAGCAGGGTTGGGAGCACCCGTTTTGCTTTCCACTGTGCTGTAGGAGGGAGCACGGGGAGAAGGGGAGGGTGGGGAGGATGCATTCGTCCTGGAGCAGCTCCAGGCTAACTCTTAGCTATGGACTGCACTAGGGGAATGTTCCAGCCTGTTGATGTCTGGGCTGTTTCTGCCCTCACCTTCTGACTTTCATCTTTCCTTTCCTCACTGAGCCCCGACCTTGGTTCTTGGGGTAAGAACAGATGCCTGAGCAACGGTACTGTGGTCAGTGAGAACCTGGAGTGCCCAGTCATGCAAAAAAGTGCAGCTTCCAGGGCACGGCTCTCAGGCAGGTCCCGGGGTCCCTCAGAACCGGAATGATGGCAGAATGTGCTACTTCCCAGAGTCCGGTTTTCCCTCCCATGGGACAGGGCTTTTCAGAAGGCATCCAAAACATCTCTGATGAGGATAGTGTGGGCTCAGCATGGCTGGCACCACCTGAACCAACACAGCATCTCAGAGACCTGCGGTGTAGACCAAAAATGGAGGCAAGAACTGTTGAAACCTATAGATCAGCCTTGGGACAGTTCCTTTTCTGATCACTCCCCTGGGTACAGCCAATGAATCAACAAGTCCTGTGGGATCTTCTCTAAAATGACATTAGAACCTACTCTCTCCATGGCACTGCCAGCACCCAGGGCCAAGCTATCAACACTTGGCACAAAGATGACTCAAGGTCCCCCAACATGTGTCCCCATGCCTACTCCTTCCCCTCCGGTCTCTTCTCTATACTTCAGCCGAGGTCATCTTTTAAAGGACAATTGGATAACTCCGTTCCCAGCCTCCAATCCTTCCACGGCTTATATTAACTTTTGGGTTTAAACTCAAACCCAGAGTCTGGCTTTATGCCCTTTCTCACCTCACCCCATATTCTCCTTCCCTTTGCTCACAGAGCTCTAGCACCCTGGCTTCTTTTGACCATAAACTTCCTACATCCTGCTCCTTCGAGACCCGGAATGCTGCTCGAGTGCCCTGTGCCTTCACAGAGGTATCATACGTCTAAGTCACACACGCTCCTGTATCAGTTAGCAACTGCTGCGTAACAAATGGTTTCAAGACTACAGACTCAAAGCAACATTGACCGTCTCGGTTTCCAGGTGTCAGGATTCCTGGGTCCTGCGAGCTTCCATCTCGGGATTTTCTGCACATTACAAGGTCTCAGCTGTGGCTGCTGCAGGCACCTCCAGGCTCAAGGCAGGAAGGACCTGCTTCCCAGCTCACCCCTGTGGCTGCTCTGGTTGCTGGCAGCATTTAGTTCCCTGTGAACTGGTGGGCTGGGGCTCCCGGTTTCAGCCTGGCTGTTAATCCGGGATGCCCCCAGTTCCTTGCCATGTGGACTTCTCCATTGCTTACAACCTGGTCGGTTGTTTCCTCAAAGTGAGACGGGAGAGTGCCAGCAGGTTGGCAGGGGCAGTCATGTGTAACCTCATCCTGGAAGGGACATCCCATTACCTTCGCCATGTTCTATGGGTTAGAAGCAAGTGGCAGTTCCTTCTGCCCAAGGGCAGGAACACCAGGGCACAAGGTTGATGGGAATCCATTTTAGAAGCTGCCTGCAATACCTCCCTTCTTCCAGAAGAAATCAACCCTGACGCCCAAACCCAGACAGGGCTCCCAGTTATGTCTTTATCCCCTTGATAATTATTTATCCAAGGTCTACCACAGGCTTGACACTGTTCTCAGCCCTGGGCACCCAGAAGAACACACAGCAGACTAAGGCTCTGGCCTCACGGGACTTTCATCCCACTTGGGGACAACAGACAATGGACAAATAAACATAAAGAATGCCGCACGTGGATAACTTCGGAAGGAAAAACAAAGCAAGGAAAGGGCGACAGGGAGGGCTGGGCAGCTACAACAGGACCCTCCTCTGCAGGGCCCTAAGGAAAATGAGGATCAGTTCATGACAATACCAGGGAAGGGTGTTTCTGGTAGAACAGCCAGTGCAAAGGCCCTGAGGTGGAAGCAACCTGGGGTATGCAGGAAGTAGCCAAGAGGAGGTAGTACGGTTAAGCTCTAGCACAGGGGTTGAGAGGGAGGAAGAGAAGGAGGAGGTGAGATGGGCTATGCATGGTCGGAATCGAACCTCTTTCCTGAGCTCAGCGGGGCTTCTGGGCACTGTGAGCACAGCAGTAACACGATCTAATTTGTAGCTTCCAAGATCCCTCTGGCTGCCTGGAGCAGGAGCTGGGAGACCGGATTAGAGACAATGGTGGCTGGGCCCAGCGTGGCAGCCGTGGAGGTGGGGAGTAGTGGGTACGCTGGGAACACACTCTCAAACACGCCCTTCCCTTGAGAGGTACTTATGGCCGTTGTAAATGCGCAGCTAATGGTGTGACAGGTCATTGTTTATCATCTGTTTCTCTCTGGAGTATGAATTCTGCAAGGGTAGAGGCTGCATCGGGCACGCACTCTGTCTTGAGAGCCCGAGACGTAGTAAGAATTGATGGCGGGAATTAGATTACCGCGTACGACCCGTGATCTCTGACACAACAGCTCTGTGTGGGCGGCAGAGGCGGCACGGGGAGTGGGGCGAAGTCTGGAAGCTTCCCTTGGATCGAATCCTTCTTCCTGCTCTGTCTGTTCTTCCTTGGGTGAGTGTCTAAACCTCTCTGAGCCCTGTCTTCCTCATCTGTACATGGCAGAGCAGAAGACCTGGCTCGCTCAGAAAGGTTAGTAAGCGATGGCGTGTGACAGTAACTAGCCCTTGGCAGACCCTGACACACAGGAGCTCATCTCTCTGCTCCTCTTCTGCCTCATCTGCCTCCCCGCTCTCAGAAGGGAAGGACCAGAACAGCATGGGTTTCTACCTCAACCCTGCCCCCTCTTTGTACTTGTGTTCTAGAAGCAGTGGCCTCCCAGATAGCGGCTGGTGGGAGATAATCCCCTTCTTGTGGGAAAGACCCGTTCTCAAGTCCTCTCTCTGTGGAGCCAACTGAGTGGCTTTCCGTGGTGGACCCTTTGGGGCAGCTGTGGCTTCCTCAAGAGCACTGGGCCCTTCTTGGGAGATATTTGGGCCCCCCACCGCATCCCAGGGGGTGCTTCTAGACCCTGGCAGGTTTCTAGAAGGGCTGCCAGGGCTGTCCCACTGGACTCTTCAGTCTGGGTTTGTCATCGTTCCTGACTCGAGAGTTCGCGAAGGCTTCCTTCTGCCCTCCTTCCTCTGTCTGCCCCCCCGCATTCTCCCGCTTCGACCCTCCCTCCCTGATGCCTCAGACATGGAAGGAGCAGAACTGGAAAGACACACATCTTGCACTTTCTGAATATGGTCTTTTGTTCCAGAATTTAAGACAAGCATTTGGAGGGGGACCCGTGTAGATGTGAGTTGCAGCTCCCCATTCATGGGCGTGTGGCCCCCCAGGAAGGTCACGTGGCCACTGTGCACCTGCTTCCTCATCTATGCAAAATCAAGAGAGTGATGGCGCCTCGCCTCCTTGGGGGCTTGGGAGGCTATGATGAGAAGGAGGATGTGTGTCCCCTGCCACAGTGCCTGTCACCTACTAAGCACTCCACAAAAAAAAAAAAAAAAGGTGTCAGTCCTCATCATCTGTATCGATGATCATCCCCACCATCACCAACAGGTTCTACGTGCCTCCTATGAGCCAAGCCAGAGGCTCCAGATACAGAAAAAATTAAACACAGTCCTGGCAACGGAGACCCTCATGGGCTGGTTTATCTCCAAGCTCAACATTATCTCTAAACTCCAGGACCTGGTGAGGGCAAACAAAATGACTTAAACAAACAGAGCAACAAACCAAGCGATAGTCTAAGACAGACAACACTGCAAGACAGAAAAAAAAAAAATCCTTCTCGGAATGACTGTATTGGCCACCACCAAGTGAATTCTCCTTAGGCACAGAAAGGAAAGCTCGACGTGAGCCTGGCCACTGTGGATCGGACGGTGCCCATCACGGATCTGGGGCCGGAGCCACCCACGTGCCCATGCGTGAGCAGAGCTCTGGACCCCCTTCCATGCAGAAGCGTCCTCAACTCCTTGAGGATCTTTCAAGAGACCTTTATGTGGCTCTGCACCGAAACGGTGGAAAACCCTCCAATGCCCACCTTACACGGTTGTTAACCAGACACTCAGCACATTTAGGCAGAAAAGACAGGTCCCTGGGAATTATTTATGAAAATAACAGGTTATCCTATCCCCCTCGTGGCAATTGAAGGAAAGATGTTTTCTGTGCTTTGATCAAATGAGCAGGGACCCAAGATCATGCTCTGAGACTGAAACAGAATCGGCAAAGCAGGCTGACACTTCTGCTAATTATCTCCGCGGTCCCTCTGTAGAGCGGCAGAGTCCAAAGTCCTAGCTCTGTAAGCACATCCCTGGGCGCCCAGGCAGATGTGGGCACTCTGGGCGAGCACTGGGTTTTCTCGCTGATAGGAAGGCAGAGCCATGGCTTTGTGTGGTGGGGGGAGGGGGGCAGGGGACGAAAAGGCTCCAAATAGGCAATCAAGCCTTTCTGGATGCACTGCTCAGGTGCCACAACTGGGAAGGAGCAAGTCCGAAAGCCCGTGCCGGTGAGGGGAAAGCAAATGGCACACTGGCGCGATCTGGAAACTGCCCGGACCTGGGGTTTCCAAAGGCACACTTAGCACCCTGACTTCATTTCCTGAAATCCTGGCATGGTGGCTCATGCAGCAAGCTCCGTGAAAGAGGGCCTCTGTCTTATTTTTCTCCACACCTGTGGTGCCCGGGGCCGCTGCTTGGCACGTGGGGCTCACAAGGGCCGGGTGGACCGTCCTTAACGAAGGAGGAACGCCCACGGACAAAACCTGCAGACATAAAACCTTCATGGACTTCAAACACCACTCAAAACTTGGGTGTAGGTGAATCCGAAGCCTGCCGTCTAGGTTTCTTGATAATTATACGACAAACAATAAGAAGAGAAGAGGGAGGCTGGGGACAAACTCTTAGTTCGCAAAACATTTCCGATGGCACTTGGTGACTCTGGGACCCTCGAGAAGTCCCTGTGCTCTTCCACAGCCGTAAGGGGTGAGCGGAGGAGTCAGGTTTGGGAAGGAAAGGAGACACTAGACCTCAAAGGAAGAGCCGCGCCACCATCAAATGGGAATGGAGGATTCTGGAAAAGAGACCCGCCGTGACCCGGAAGCCGAGGGGATGGCCTGGCGTTATTCTCAGGATGGGCGGGGTGGGGGGGTTCTCGACACTCTGGAAGGCAATACCTCGTCTTCCGCTATTATTTCAACATTCATCTTCTGGCCAGTCACCGGGCGCCTGGTTGGAGCAGAAGTGTTCTGCTGTATATCCCTTTGCATATTTATGTTCTCCGAGTGCCGGGTCCTAACCTGGTCCCTTGAAGCCAGGCTGTCCTCTCTTACCCATGGGAAGCTGGGGCCTGGGCCTCCTGCTCTACCTGACAGGAACAACCTCTACCATCACAGGTAACAATGTCAGTTGTCATAGGAACACACTTCACACACCGGTCCTGGCGTGGTGACACCCACATGTCACCTGGTTCTTGCACGCCGGGACGCACAGGCGGGGAGGCTGGATTTTAGAAAGCTCCGTGCCAGCTGCATCTTTGGAAGCCACCAGGGTACAAGGACATGGCACCAGAAAGAGGTCAGCAGGGAGGGCTTCGTCCAAACAGGGATCTGATGGCTCCGTGCATGGCTCCAGCCCCGACTGGCGGAGAGACACAGTCTGTGGTCCCGCGGGGAGCACCAGAAAGGGAGCCACTCTGACCCTGCTCTCCTCCTCCCTCTGAGCTCTTGCCGGGACTCCCCATGGGTTGAGGCCACTGGTGCCGTCTGTGCAGGTGTCCTGTCACGGCAGAGAGCAGGGCACAAGGGTTGAAAATGTCCCACAGGAGTACACGGAATACATTTCTAGAGGGATATAGAAACTTTGAACTTAAAGAAAAGCTCAGGCTGTCATGGATGTAGGGTCCGTCCTGGAACACAAGAGGCCTTTGGTCTGTCACAGAGGATGACCTGCTGGGTTAGCTACTATAGCCAAGGCCGCTGACTTCCTATAAGGTATAGGTCAAGTCACTTCCCATGGCCCCATGGACAGAGGATACACCCCTTGCTTTTGCGGAGAACAGAGTCATGTTTTTCGTGGTAGGTTTCGTGGCGGTGCTGGGCTCTGGTGACACCAATGGCGCACCATGCTGGCCTGGCTCACGTTGTCCCTTCCAAAGATGCTAAGTTCACCATCGTGGTAGGAGGGAAGCCCTAGAACTCTGTTCACAAGACCCTGTGCTATGGAGTCATGAGGATCTTTATGGCAGTTTGGTGTCGAAATCCGCTTGGATGGGGAGCGCCTGTTCTTGACATTTCCTTCCGTAAGGGTCATCAGTTGGTATAACCCTCTAGGCCTTTCCCACTTTTGTCCCTCGACCCCAGGGAGACGGGATGACTTATCTGATGGGTAAGTCTAGAAGGAGAAACCGGGTAAGCACAGCCCAGCCGCTCCCTTCTCTCCCTCCTCTTTTGAGGGTGAACTGCCTTCTCCCTCCTCTAAGATCCGACGCGGGGTGAGTGCGTCTGTCTGAATCCTGGCTTAGGTATGAGGACGCCCAGTTGGCCCTCACACAGAAGCCACTTTCTCCTTATCTTCCTCTTCCCTGGACAATAGGTCAACCTCTCCTGGCCCAACTTCCTCCACGATGGAAGCCGTGTAAGGAGCCTCTAGTTTTCAGGCGCAGCCCTCAACCCAACGTACAGCTGGGGTCAGACTCTCGCTCTACTGTTTACGTGCTGCGTGACCTTGGGAAAATGTCTTCGTGTCTGAAAGCCTCAGTCTCCTCATCTCTAAAATGGGTGTGGGAATGGTCCCCACCTGGCCGGATGGTTATTAAATAGGATTGTCTGCTTAGCAGTCAGGGTCTAGCAACAGTAACCAAAATATTGCCCCTGAATTTTGAAATGGGGTGGGGCGGAGGGAAAGGGGATGAAGGATAGATTTGGGGTGTAAGTTCCCGTTTTTCTCATTCTCGGGTGGAGAAATAATGGACGAGTACATGAGGCTGCTCCTGGGGGGAGGGTAGAGACCAAAAGTTCATGTGAAACACCTCAGCAGAGCCCATTGGTAAAGGCCCTTATATATATATATTTTTAAAGATTATTTATTTATTTGACAGACAGAGATCACAAGTAGTCCAAGAGGCAGGCAGAGAGCGGGAGGTGGGGGGAACAGGCTCCCCGCGGAGCAGAGAGCCCGATGCGGGGCTCGATCCCCGAACCCTGAGATCATGACCCGAGCGGAAGGCAGAGGCTTTAACCCGCTGATCCACCCAGGTGCCCCATAATGAAAACACTTTGTTGTCTGTGGACCCTCTAAAAACAAAAAGTACCAGTGACTGAAGACTGGGAATTAGGAGGTGGGGCCTCCCTTAGACACACGTTCCTTATTCTGGCCCTCGGAGAGAAACAGATCAGGGGTTTGGGGTGGGGTTTCTTGGGGAGTCTGTGAGTCCCTACACCTGTGTGCCCATTTTGCGTGTTTTTATCTTGTTTGGTGGAGGACAGACCATCTATACCTCTGGCACTTGATTCCTGACCTCTTAGAGTCACAAACCCCTAAATGTCCCCTGAGAATGTGAAGGAAGCTGCCGGCTCTCTTCGTAGAACACACACACACGCTATTTTGCAGACCATTTCAGAGCATTCCGGAAACCCGTTAGCCCATCTCCGTTTTCAAAGTTCAGCACCCCCAGCGAAAGGTTTGCTCCCTTAACCTACAGAGCTGCCCCTGGGGCTTTTAAAAACACCAAACTTAGGACCCACAGAGAAATGTGGAGTCAACAGGACAGCGCCCCTCTCCTTCCCAGTCGTCCCCCTTCTCAGTCTTGGACTTGGAGCGCCGGCCACGCATAACAGGCAGCAGGTGCATCTGTTCACGCGGGAAGGCCGACCGGAGGCAAGGATGTGCTTCAGGTGTCCAAGAGCAGAGTAAGGGGCCTGCGGTCGGGCGAGGACGGGGGAGGCCCACACGGGGCACCCCCCACAGCTGGGACACAGGGGGGCGACGACAGAGTCGGGGTGAGGTGGAGGGAAAGCGTGGCAGAGGACAACAGAGCCAGTGTGAGACGGGTCACGGGGAGGGCGAGGGGGCCACTTTCTTCGTACGGCCTCCCTCGTCTTGAGTGTGAAATCCTGGTGGAAGGTGCCGGAAAGACACTTCTCTGCTTTTTAAAAATTATCCTAATGAGACATGTTTTAAACTTTATCCCGGTGCCCCGCGGTCATGGGGGGCACCGCTTTTGAGAAGTCCAATAAATAAATAAGCAGCCTTCATTGAAATCTTCTCTGGCTTGTTCCTTTGAACAAGGCTTCCCTTTGAAGCCGGCTCCTGGGGCCCCAGCCCCCCTGTGCGTGCGGAGGCTTCCTGGGGAGATTCCACGGGAATCGTCCGGGAGGCTCACCGGCGTGAATTCGGACACGCTGGATCCGCTGCTTGGAGGGGCTTCTTCTCTGCGAAGAGCTGCTTATTGTTCATCCCCTTCCTGCTGGTTCCCTCCTGGCCCTGTGACCAAGACTGTTAAGACGGAGCGTCGACAGCAGCCCGGAAGCCGCCTCGCTCGGAGTCTCCTCTGCTTTCTTGCTGCCTCCGGCAAGTTGCACGGCTGCTTTTTTGTTTAGTACGAGCAGACGCACACGCTCAGCTTCCGCCCCGGTGACATCTGCGAGCGGAGGATGGGCGTGTGGACACATCTGTCACGACCATATTTTTTTTTTCCGGTTGAAATCGTCGGTCCTCTTCAATAGTAAACCCAGGCCTCCGTCAGACACCGGGGCAGGAAGGAAACGGATCTCGCACCATTTTATCGGTCAGGTTGGAGCCAATTTTCAAGAAGGACTCGGGCAAGCACACTCCTTGCAGTCGCCATGGTGCTAGGTTACTGCTGGTGGCCCTGGTCAGTGGCATCGGGAGCAGCGCCACACCCCGTACGCAGCCACTAAAATGGCAGCTACGTTCAAAGACTTTCATGGCCCTAATTCCTTCCTAAGGTGCACCAGGCCCTCTGTGACCTGGCCTCCTCCCGGCATGACCCTCCTACCCCTTGCTCATGAAGGCCAGGCTGCACTGACCTCCTTTCTGTTCTTTGAACCCAAGTTATTGTGTTAAGAAAAAAAAAAAAAAGCCTCAGGGCCTTTGCACGTGCTCTTTCTCCTGCCTTTACTGCTCTTTCTCCAGGTCTTTGCATGGCTCACATGAATGAGTGCTGTGGGACTCACACCAGCTCACAAGACTTCAATGTGCCCATCTCTTCCCATGATGTCAGGTTGATGGCCTGAAACTGGCCATGGTGGGAACGATTACACTAGGAAATTGGTAACCTCTACAAATCAGGCTTCCTTCCTTCCTGCCTTCCCTTCCCTCCCCCCCCTCCGCCTTCCTGCCTTTTCTCCGGGCGGGTTGTTAAGTATTAATCAGCATGCCACTGGTTGGGTCCTCCTTGTCATTCTGCGTTTGGCTCCTGTGGGACTTCAAGAAGTCCTTGCAGTGTCCACGAGCCTTCCTGTCCATCCTCCGTCTCCCTCACGCTGCCTGTTTTTATTGTTGTCGGGAGTGTTTATGACCCACGGCTAGGTTATTTACTGGCTGCTAAGTTTTTGGCTGGGTTCCGCTTCCCCGCCGTGGGCTCTGGAGAGCAGCGCGCCGGCCTGTTTCCGCTCTCCACTGTCTTCCCCTGGCCTCGCACGGGGCCAGGCACCGGGTTCCGATGTGCAGTTGCTGAGATGCACACAGGCGTGCCAATAAGCTCTTTCAAGCCTCCAGCTGATTGGGAAGGGCCCGGGAGGGACAACGGCTCCTCCCTGGGAAAAGGGAATCCTTTCCGGCAACGGGGCCCCGAATGTTCCAGGTCCTTGTGGGCCCTGCCTGAGATGCGAGATCATCCTTGAGTCTGGAGCTCACCAGCGAGGACGTCCCACGGGGCAGCCGGGGTGTCATCTCCTGCCGTCCACTGGGGATTCCACAAGCCTGGACCTCAGCCAGGGAATTCCCCGGGAGCTGGGGTTTCACTTCTGTCCCGGCCAGGGACATCCAAGCACCATGTGCTGGGGCTTTCTTTCCAGGCACCGGCCCACAGCTGGATGATGGAAGAGCCGAGATAAACGGGCTTCTCTTCTGCAGCTCTAGTCACTGCACCAGCCGAGCCCTTATGTCCTTGTCACCCAAGTACACTCGCCCATTTTCTTCTCCTCAAGGAGGACTCCCAGGGAGACAAACAGGCTTGTTTCCTATTTCCTGCCGGGACTGAAGTTTGCCAGCTCTGGGTGTTGGAACATTCTTTGCATTGTAATCCAGCAAACTCTGCCCACGCTCTTTGGCCAGGCCCCACGCCGCGCCCGGGAGCAGGGACATGCAACAGGTTGCTGCTGGCCCCAGGAGGTGACGTTTAGCCACAGGGGTAGAAAGATAAAGGATTCTGGCGTGGGTCAGGTCGGGCAGGGGCTACCACCAACAGAGGTTCTCCCGAGTACTAGAGAAGTCCAGAGAGGGAGCCCTGGATGCCTTGTGGAGGAGACAGAACCGGAGCCTGGCCCTGGAGCTCGAGGAAGGCCCATGTTGGTGGAGTAGCAGATTATGGCCATAAGCCATGGGCGGGTCTCGGCACAGCAGGCTGTCTGCCCCAAAGGGCAGCTTCCCAGCAGCCGCGTGACTCCCGGCTAAGGGCCAGATGGGATGGTGGTGGTCTCAGCAGATGCCTGGGTGCACAGATGACATCGGGGGCAGAAACTCTGTCACTACCGCCACCCCATCCCAGGGCATTGTAAACACCTCCCCACCCAGCCCAACTGACTGACGGGCACACCTCCCCGCCCCCACTCTGGCTAGAGTGGGGCTCAAAGCTGAAATGGAAGCTGATGCGCTATTGGAAAATCTTTAAAATGTGTACAAGGAATGTAACCAATTTTGCTGATGGAAATTCACAGATCTCAAAAGCTACAGCCCGCAGAGTCTCAGCAGCAGCCCCTGGGGGACGATGCTGGAGAAGCAGACAGAGGCAAGCCTCACGAACGCCGCCAAGGTCTGGCTAGTCTTGCCCTGTACTCCAGAGAAGGGGACCAGGATTTTCTGCCACCTCCACGTCACTGACCCCCCCATTTCTCCTTCTCCTGGCTCCACGCTCTGGACAGCAGCCTCTCCGCCGGGTCCTTCGGCGAGAACCACAGCAGAATGGGGTGGGAGGGAACAGAGGCGGCGGGGGGCGGGCAGTCAGTGGCCCGGGTTGGACGGCACCATCCTGGGGCAGCATCGCTGGGCCTCCAAGACCACGGTCTCAACCTAGGAAAACCTCACGTTTCAGACTTTCGCAGGGGGCTTCTCTCGATCAGAAGAAGGGCTTTGTCTCTGAGCCTTTTACACCGTACCCTCCCAGGGGGCTGAAGTGTTGGATGGATCGGGGGCTGGGGGACGCCCAGGGAGGGGGTTTGGTCACGTGAACCTGCCGTGTTAGGAGCTGCTGCCCACTGCGGATGTACCCTAAAATGACCAGAAAGCTGTGAGGAAGGGCTATAAATCATGCAGAAAACAGGCTTCCAAAATAAAGCCTTCAACATGCCGTATTCACTCTCCAAGGGAACAGAGACGATTAAAAGTAAAAAGGGAAATGGGTTATGTTTCCGGATGTAGCAGAGCTGTGTACCGTTATGAAAAGGAGGTGATTATGTCCTCACCATAACTGTAGCCAACACGGATGGATCCAGATGATCAGCTCGGACTGACAGTGTGAACTCAAGGACAGCCTGGCTGCCGGCAGCTGCAACCTCTGGGCTCCTTCCCCCTGTTTTCTAGCCTGTTCTGTCTCTCCTGCTGATTTGGGGGTGGGGGGGTTACTGCTCCTTCTGGTTGGACCCCCTGAATCCCTAAGCAGTGGTTCTGAGTCTGGCCCCTGGACCAGCAGCTTAAGTCTCACCAAGGAGCTTGTTAGAGACGCAGACTTTCAGCCCCATCCCAGACCTACTAAACCTGACCACCCGGGTTTTGTGAAACTTTCCAGATGATTCTGAAGCAAGCTCAGGTTTGAGAACCACCGGCCTGTGGTTTATATGCTCCTGCCGTAAAGAGTAGTACCGCCCAGACAGTAGGCAGGAGGCACTGCTGTGTTGCCCAAACTCCTCCCTTGCCTACTCTGTGCAAGCTACCCTCCTGCCTGTCTCCTTCGCATGGCCCGAGAGGACCCACGACCTGGGTTGACCATGCCGCTCCCTGCTTACCCCCTCTAGGCTCAGCCGTATGAACCTGCTTAGACCATAGTTTCCCACCTTCTTGCCAGACTCAGGCCGTCTTCTGTCTGGAATGCTTGTACGTTGTCTCTGATGGCCTCCCGGGCTGGTGACCCCACGACCCACCTCTGCAAACCTTTCATCAGGCTGTATAATAATTCCCTGCTTAGAACTGTGAGCTCCCAGGAGATCAATGCAGCTTTATTCACATCCCACCAGCTCTCACGAGCACAGAGCTTGGCACACACGGGAGTGCTCACCGATTCTTCTAGAATGAACAAAGGGCCCCCATACAGATCCTAGGAGGAGGGGAGGGGAATGACCCTCAGACCCTTGTGCGGTCTCAGCTCACGTGGCGGGAGCAAGCTCAGTATGAATGGCCATTTAAAAATACTGTGCATGCAAAATTAATTTAATAGCTAAAGGAAAACTGAATTATGTATAACATGTTGTGTATTAACACATCTCTTGGAGGGTTTCTTACAGTATTCATCAAAACAAGCAAGATTTATAAACACATTTTCAGGATCACACTTCTTGCATACGTTGAGATACACGGGTGTCAGCTGTGGAGGAGAGTTACAGCACCCCTAAAAGCTATGATCTTTGGGGGTGAGTGGTGCATAAGAAGTGGAGAGAGGCCAGGGAAGGAGGTGACATTCCAGAGTCATCTGGGCCCCCTGTTCCCTGCATCCCCCTCCCGTAATTCCTTCAACCTCTGGGCAGAGGGCAGCCGCTGGGGAAGTGTCCTTCCTGCCTACAGTCCAGAAGTATCGGGTTCCACCCCTTAGTAACTCACTGGATAGCTAGAAAGCGGCATGAGAAGGCGAACCCTGTAGATCCCGGAGGCCAGCTGGAGCTGTCCCCAGGACCATGTCACAACAGACTCAAATCATCAGATCTTTCAGGGTCTGGGAGTGGTCACTCGCTTATCTGGTTGTTCAATGATGAGGAAAGCAATACGGTAAGTTCATTGTGGTAGAAAGCGCTAGAAATAGGTACAAGACACACTCCTTGTCTACAAGGACCTTCTCATCAAAGCAGAAAGAAGACAGGGATCCAATGAAGCCCAGACTCGGCAGACTGTGAACACTCACGGGAGTGGTAAGCCCTCAGACAGGTTTACCCTGACCTCCAAGAGGAGGCAAATTTTGCTGCAATATATTCCCTTTGCCCCTAGTGCTTGCCCTTGATAACATAATTTACAACAGAAATCGATGACAAACCCAACAATTACCGACTGCTTCCGAAGCATGTTATTTGCAATGATGTATTTAGACCTTCCAGTGATCCTGTAAGTTAAGTACTGCTACTAGCCCCATTCTAGATGTGGGAACCAAGTCTCAAGGAGAAGTGACTTCCTCCCAGCTCTACTGCCTATGAGCCGTCAAGGCAGGCTACAGAGCCTAGATGACGGGTCTCCAAATCCCACCCCCTTAACATTCCCAGCTTCCTCTGGCCAACGACCATCCCATTCCCAGATGGCCAGCTGATAACGCACGGACATCCCCCTGCTGTGTTCATCTGTGTATCCGTGGCACCGAGCACACGACACTTGGGATGTCTGATAAATGAATAAGCAAATGAATGGGCACTGGAGCTGGGGAGATGGGCACGGGAAGGGTGAGAACACGGACAGAGCCGCAGTTGGAATTCTGGGCTCTTGGGCGTGCCTGACCACTTCCTCTCCCATTCTCTTTTCCAGATGTGCTGTTTCGTTTTCCTTTTCTCAACATTCCAGTAAAGGGCACCAGACCACCTGACCCCTTGCTTGGTCCGTGACAGATGGGCAAGCAGAGGCAGCTGGGAGCTACCCGAGTTTATCTCAGAGCTGGAGAGGTGGAGGGGGTCAGCCAGCACGCTGAAGCCAACTGTCGTCTTAAAGGCGCAGAGCTGGGCAGAGTTCTGCAGCTCGGCACAACTGAGGTCCTGCTTTTGGAGGGCGACTGATAAACAATGACCCCCTAGCTGAACAGGGCTGAAATATGATGCTAGTCAAAGGGAACGTCAAAAGGATTAATAGCCCATCTCTTCCTAGCCTGGTGCTAGAGTCCTGCTACTGTCTCAAGTTAAAATCACGCTGAGCTTGCACGCTGCATTCTAAATGTTCTCCGTTACATGCAGACCATCACCATCATGGCGTGCGGCAGGCTCTCGGGGCCCCTCTGTGCATTAGCACAATTCTTCAGTTTTAATGGGGACCCACCCGGGGGCCTGGATGGCAGGCACACAGCTCAATACGCTCCATCCAGAAATAAATGCCAGGTCCCTTTCCTGGAACATATTTCCTGGACGGATCCTCAAACACTCAAGAAAAGAAGGATGCCACCAAAAATAAGGTGACCATTGTGGACTCTGCTGAACACCAAGGGACACCCATGGCTGAACTGACTCCTGCCATACACCGCCCCCCCCCGCATACAAACAGATTCGTGGGGGGTGGGGAGAGGGAGAGTCAAGGGACAGGGGATGGAGCAATTCAATAAAGAAAATCTAAGCTCTGCTGGCAGTGAATCTGCTTTGCTGCCGGAGGGCAGGTGAAAATAATACAGGACAACAAACACAACACCCGTGGATCCAAGAGTTTCACTATCCAACATGGGGATATTCCTTTGGGAGTGCTAGTTCTCCCACGCAGATGGGACCCAGAGACGAGGATTCTCCATGTGGTCTACAGCAGAGCAGTGAGCATTCCCGACTTTTAGAAGGAGGGAGGTGTGGCTTCCTTGACGTCAAGATTGGATGAAGTCGGCCATCCTTCCCTTACCACCCCAGTGGCCAGGAGGAGCAACTTCCTCTCTTGCACAGATGGTGTTTTTCCCCCTCTGCTTTACTGAGGTATGATTGGCAAGCGAAGATTACAGATATTTAAGGTCTACAAAAGGATGTTTTGATATACATATACATTGTGAAATAATTACTACAATCAAGCTACTTAACATATCCTTCACTGTAGAGAGTTCCCTCTCTGAGTGTGGTGAGAACGCTTGAGATCTACTCTCTTGGCAAATTCCCAGAATGCGCTACATGATGATTATCATTATTTTTAAGTAGGCTCCACGCCCAGTGTGGAGCCCAACATGGGACTTGAACTCATGACCCTGAGATCAAGACCTGAGCTGAGATCAAGAGTCAGACGCTTCACCCACTGAGCCACCCAGGCGCCTCCAAGAGATTATTATTAACTATAGTCACAGTGTTGTACTGGTTATCTCCAGAATGTGTTCATCTTATAGCTGAAAGTACGTACTGTTTCCCCAGCATCTCTGCATTTCCCGTGCCCCCAGCCCCTGGAAATTGCTACTCTACTCTCTGTGACTTTGAGTTCAGTTTTGTTTTCGTGGGGTTTTTTTTTTTTTTTTCCTCCAGATTTCATATATGAGTGCTACCATAGGGCATTTGACTTTTTCTGTCTGGCTTATTTCACTTAGCATAATGTCTTCTAGGTTCACTCATCCATGTTGTTGCCAATGGCAGGGTTTCCTTTTTTAAGGCTGAATTTTGTGTGTGTGTGTGTGTGTGTGTGTGTGTGCTGGAACACATGGTAGTTCTATTTTTAATTTTTGAGGAACCTCCATTCTGTTTTCCAGGGCGGCTGCACCAGTTTGCATTCCCTCCAACTGTGCACGAGGGTCCCTTTTCTCCACATGCTCGCCCACACTGGTTACTTCTTGTCTTTTCGATTCCAGCCATTCTGACAGGTGTGGGGTGAGAGTTCCCTGGGGTTCTGACTTGCATTTCCCAGCTGATGAGTGATGTTGAGCGTCTTCTCCTGTATCTCTGGCCATTTGGATGCCTTCTTCGGAAAGAATGTCTATTCAAGTCCTTTGCCCATTTTTTGATCAGGTGTTTTTATGTTTTGCTATTGAGTCATAGGAGTTGCATCTTTTAGGTGTTAGTCCCTTATCAGATATGTGGTTTGCAAACATTTTCCCCCTTCTGCAGGTTCCCTTTTCATTTTGTTGACGGTTTCTTTTGCTCTGTAGAAACTTTTTCGTTTGATACAGTCCCACTTGTGGATTTTTGCTTTTGCTGCCTGGGTTTCAGCTGTTAAACCCAAAAAAAACATTGCCAAGACCAATGTCAAGGGGTTTCCCCTCATGCTTTCTTCTACAGGCTATTTTATTAAGAGAGGCAAATAGGAAGCAGGGGATAATAAGGTAGATAGTTCTCATGTCCTAGTCAAGTGGTAAAACCAAACCAGTTTGAGGACCATTGTCCTTTGGGGAAGAGAGACATTATCATTCCCAACTAACCTCTCAAATCAACATGGAGTTTTCACACACCAAAGTCAAAGTCAAGGGTAGTTACTTAGTGATCTACATAGAGACATATTTCCATTCCCTTCAAAGATGGCCCTTGATAAGAACACACCGATGTCAACACTTGAATAAAGAACTGACAGTTGTACATGAACATCTGTGATGGGTTCCATTCCTTACTCAGGTGGTCTGGATCTGGTGTGTGCTCTCCATAAAGAGAATAAACAGTTATGCTTAAAGAGCATGAGAGTAAAATCCCATAGACCCAGAGTTAATTTCTGTTAATATTTTACTTATTCTTTCATACATGCATGGAAAGACATCTGAAACAGGAGTATGTAGACATAGTATAAATGTCTATTTATAGGCATAGGTATATATTTATGCATATGTGTGTGTATATCTACTACTGATACATACTTTGTGTGTATGTATATACTATATACATACATAAATATATGCAAAAAACTACAAATAAACATATATGTATATGTGTTACATGTGTATATCAGCACAGATCACGTGCATGTCTGTGTAAACACACCCATATAAGGGACCACAGTATATACTGCTTATATCTTGCTTGGTTTGCTTATTAATCCATTGTGAGCACATTTAAAATGAACTGGTCACATATTCCTGAGACACCTAGACCTAAAGTGTAAAATCAGGGCTGCTTTTTATCCCCCACCGAAAACGTGAAGGCACCGAGCTATCCATCAAAAGTCAAAAATTCCCAGAGCTCTAAAAAATTTATCATTCAGTTAAATATCTAAGTCAGCTCTTGTTCCGTCAGTGCAGTAATCCCCAGTCATGCCTAAAAATTATATATATTTGCCTTTAATTGCCACATCATTATCCCTATACACCTGAGATATAAATGTAAATTCAATATTAGCTATTAAAATATGCATTTGTTTTCTAAATGGCCTTATCCAGCAAATGACTCTGCAAAATTAGGAAGAATAATAATAGATCAGGAGTGAGGAATAATAACCAGGTATCCCAGCATCTCTGTAAATCACCACGTACGCCCTGTGTGTGTTGTGGGGCGGGTGGGGGGGGAGTGTAATTATACAAAAATAAGATAAACCACCGTGCGGCCTCTGGGGTCTGCCTTCTTGAATGAATTATGGATATTAGAGGCCTATCTAAGGCAAAGTTATTAAGGACTTTTATGGCCGGTGTGCAATTGTAGTCTCAGTAAAAGAATCCTGGCCTGCTAAGAAAGGGCTCTGGGCTGGTTTTAGAAGTATTCCTTTCTGGTGGACGGCTCTGGCCAAAACCAGAGCATGACCTTCCTCTCCCTGACTTAAAAGAACTGGAACAGAGGAGCATGAAGGAAACCCTCTGACACCTCCAGGGGCTGCTGTCACCCCCAGTCAGTCAGCCAAGTCAGGGATGACCCTAGGGACGAGGCGGGGGTTGTCATGACGTTCCATTTCAGGCCGGCCTTGCAGAATTCCCAGCTCGGTCTTCGGCACGAATACATAAATGTGGTGTATCCCCTCCTTTCCCGACGTCTACTTTGGCTTCGTGGCCCCCTTAAGTCCAAGTACAAACATCAGACGGCCATCTCGGGTTCACGGTCCTGTAGGACTGTGTGGAGTACATGTTTATAGTGCTTTGGATATTGCAAACACCCGAGAAAGAGAAGACAAGGAGAAAACCCCAGCAGGCCCACAGATGCATAATTCATGACCAGGGCCATGCCGAGCGTGACAAGCCTCCTGGATGAAATGTGCAGCCCGTCTTCATTCGTTCATAGAGGGCAGCCATTCAGCCTATGGTAGAAAGTGATGGTGTCAACGCAGCAGGTTGCTTTGGCCCGAAAGGGAGGTTTCTGCTACCAGAGAGCAGGGTCTCTCCAGAATCCCATTCAACGCTGAAAACGCACTTTGTCAGCACACGGGAGGCTCGGAAGGAGAAACCTCCCCCATCCAGCGAGCTGGTTTCCCAGAGAGAAACCAGAAGCCCCGCAGGCCCTTGGAGGCCCATTTCACTCCGTTCAAGGAGAATAACCCTGTGAAATAATGTTCTTTTGCTCGGTGACACACGTGCCCGGCTTTGCATGCAGCCTTTGTTCTGCACCAACCAGTGTTGACGGGTCCCCTGCTATCTGAGGGTCTCCCCAGGCCCTCTGCCCCCAGAACAAGCTGTCCCCCCCCATGAACCAAAGCTTTGGCACATCCCTGCAGGGGTCTGATCGGTCCTGAAGGACTGGGCTCTTCTGGATACGCAGCTCCTTGCCATCTGCTAAGACGAACTCTGGGCTCCGGGCTGCGGGGAGGGCTCTGCACCTGCTCACTTTCCTTTGTGGCCACTTTAGGTTTTCGCTGGGAAGACAACTCCCAGTCCTTCCAGCAGGGTCACCGGGGTCCTGCTGAGGAGGCATCCAGGCTGAGCTGCCCCCTCGCATCTGACTTATCAACTGTCTAAAATCCCCGGTGGCCTCACATGCAGACACTCCCGTGGCAAACACTGGTCGGGCTACAAAGCGTTTCCACACGGTCACTACCTCCGGCAGGCAGCGCCGCCCCAAACCTCAGCCCGGAGGCCAGCTCAGGGAAGAGGCCTGCTCTACCATCGGAAGTGAGTGGGGAGCGGGGGCGGGTGTCACTGCTTTAAGTGGCCGTCATTTGGATGTGGGTCACTTGCAAAACCAGGTGCTGGGCAGGTCTCCGTTTGTAAGTTTCACAAACTCTGCCACACAAAACTCAGAACGGTTTCACCTCTAAACTCTTGCCTTTCTTTTTGAAGAAAACAGTCATCTTGTCCAAGTTCATAATATCAGATGTGAAACGAAATCCGTGCACTGCCCGTGCAGCTCTGCACACGGGAGATCGAGGAACAGCATCCATGAACTGAGAAGAGATGAACTCTGGAACCGTCGGTGCCCTTGGTGAGGTGCCCACCCCTGCCCTGTCCCCGCCGAACCTGGCCCGCCCCACCCCGCGCATGCGTACAACTGTGGGCAACCCAGTTGAGCTTCCTGCTTTTCGCTAAAATTCCTCCACACGAAATCAAAGCATTGCACGGAACGGCCAGTCCCGCTGCCACAGGATTTTCTACTTGCTCGTGCCATGTTGTACTTATTGGCTTCCCCATCGATTTCACCACTAGATGTTAGAACCTTCTATTCCCCTGGTGTCTGCCCAGGGACACAGGCTGCCTGGCATGTGATGGGTGTCCCCGCAGCCCTTCCATAGTTCTGTATGGCAGCTGTCCCGTGCCGGGCACGGAGGGACACAGGGGTGAAGAGGACAGACACAGCCTCTGAAAGGACCCGAGAGTCCATCTTATTTGACATTTTCTTTTAATAAACGAGGCAACAGGCCAAGGAGGGAAAGCACCCAGCAGCCCGCAGCTGGAAGGAACCCCAGCCCAGCGCTTCTCCTCCCTTGCCCAACAGGCCAGGACAGGAGCTGGCAAATGGCAGCATGTCCACGAGCCTATCTCTTTGGTGCCAGAGGCGGGGTCTGAAGAGGATAAAAGCAGGGACAGGAACAGCAAAGGATCCGGGGGAAGAGACGTGCTGGGGCTGTGGTTAGAGCCAGATGGGGGGCTGGTCTAACTCAACAGCAGTGGCGGGAGGTCAAGTCCCTGGCCACCCGCAACCCCCTCAGTCCCCACAATGGGGGCGCTCCAGGACTCCAGCACAAGTCACTGGCAAGGGGCCAGTGTGCATGCTTTGGTCTTCATGCTGGAAATGAAGAGAATAATTCTTGCCTCTTGGGTTTGCATAATTAAAACTGAAGAGCAGAATTTGCCTATCAACTTAAGCCCCATGAAAATGCATAGAACACTCTTAAAATACGACTCATTATTACACAGATAAATCACCCAGGGCTCCTGCCTCCTCCACGCTGCCGATTTCCCCGACACACAAGGCAGGTACAACCAGCGTTCCAGGGTCAAATCCCAGCCCCCTGGCAAGATCCAGAGGCCCCCGTGGTGGGACTTTGTCTCACTCTCTAGACCGCTCTCCTCCTGCTTCTCTCCTCCATCCTGGCCTCAGCAAACTCCCTGAAGCTCTTCTAAGGTGCCATTTTGTGTTTCATCTTTTGCTTGGGCTCAGGCCACCTACAGCACCGGTTTCACCTTTTTCTCTTTGGCTAATCCGTGCTCACCCTTCCCAACTCAGCTCAGGCAGCCTCCACTCCAGGTACATGTTCATCGGCCTGAACCCCACCCTCAGAGCTGGAAAGGCTGTCCACCCCCTCGGCCCTTCTACTACCCTCTATTTACCTCCCTCGTGGTGCTTACCAGGTGCCTGCTGACTCGCCTCCCTTCTCCAGTAAAGGGTTATGCCTGGGTTTTAAGACAGCAGGGCCCGGTGCCCAACCACTGAGGCCTGCAATACAGGCGAACTGAACATGCCTTCTTCAACCCAGCTTCATAGATGGCTGCCATTTTGACACTTGAAGGAATTTTACACCAGCCAGCTTGTCGACTGAGACGTCCTCTAAAAACAAGCAAATAAAGCCCTGGTAAAAGGAAGGAAGGCTACTTTGGATGCTGGTAAGCACAGTGTAAGTTGAGCAATCTTCCGTTGAGAAGGGAGCCAGAGCTGTCTTCTAAGAGCTGAACGCCAGCCATTCCCCCATTAGTCCCCTGACGGGTCTCCAGACACCGCTTATGGAGCTAGAACTCTTGGGGGTGAGCTCTCTCTCCTAGCCACCTCTGCAGGAAGTTCCATATAAAATGGAAGAAGACACCAGCCAGACCAAGGGGTGTTAACAGCTTGGTTAGTAAGTTCTGCTTCAGTGGAAACAGAAGTCATTAGCCTCGTCTCGGGCACTCGGGAACAACATGGAAGCCTCAGGCCCTGCATCCCCCCATGTGAGGTATTTAACGGATGTCTGATTCCTGTTGCTGTGAAAACCTCAAACCTGGAGGGCCCTGAGGGTTAAGGCCAGTGTCAGAGCCTTTCCTCTGGACCTCCCTCTATTCTCTGATATCGGGCAAAGCAGAGAGAGATTGCCCAGAATTCCTGCTGGTCATCTCTGCTGGAATGTAAAGGGCCGGGCTGACTTTGCTACAAATTTTCAGGTGATCCCACAGTCTATAAGAAGTGGTAGTTGGGGCGCCTGGGTGGCTCAGTGGGTTAAAGCCTCTGCCTTCAGCTCGGGTCATGGTCCCAGGGTCCTGGGATCGAGCCCCACATCAGGCTCTCTGCTCAGCGGGGAGCCTGTTTCCTCCTCTCTCTCTCTCTGCCTACCTGTGATCTCTATCTGTCAAATAAATAAAAAAAAAATCTTTAAAAAAAGCTAACATTCTCTTACCACATTATAATTTCCAAAAAAAAAAAAAAAAAAAAAAAAGAAGTGGTAGTTCATTCATGTCAAAAAAAAAGTAAGAAAGAAAAGGCGGGGTATATAGATAGCATTTCCCTTTTTTAACAGGAAGGAAACTCCCAGACTGGGGAGAAAAACTACATATATTGGCCTGGAGTCCCTTCCAGCAACACGGGATGGTGTCAGCTCCTAGAAGGTGGTTCAGACCAGAGTGGGCATGCTTAGACCTCCTGGCATGGCTTCCAAGAATGGCAGACTGGGGCTGATGGGAGCTCGTGTAGGACCACAAGGGAGATGCTCTCATTCAAGTTCTGCCACTTACTAACTGCAGAACCTTGGGGAATTCACTTAACTGCTTTGGGTTTCTTCAGTACAATGGGTTGGGTTTTACTGGGTTGGGTTATTGTTTTGGGTTTCTTCAATACAGTGGGTTGGGTTTATTCCATACAATGGCTCATGGTATTACTAAAATTGAATACACACACACACACACACCACACAATTCATCATCTGTGACTTCCAGCTTGAGTTTCTTTCAAAGGAGAAATGACTACCCCTGCTGGAATTTTGTGGTTCTTCCTCCCCTGCCATCATCCTCCACATCTGTTATGACATATCTAATTGAGCTGCATTTTTTAAAATCAAATTTATTCCTATCAAGTCTTCACCTTAGTGTCATTAATTAACCATACGTTTAACATTCAACTTCATTTCATTCAATGACTATGCAGCCAGCATACAGGTTTGGGAACAAGTGCAAGGGACTCTAAGCAAATGAATGGCCTGACCACTCGGAGCAGAGGTGCCCGGGCATGGTGATGGGTGGTGACGGGTGGACTGCTGACCGTGAGTATTAAAAGGCCCTGGATTGGGGCGCCTGGGTGGCTCACTGGGTTAAAGCCTCTGCCTTCAGCTCAGGTCATGATCCCAGGTTCCTGGGATCGAGTTTCACGTCGGGCTCTCTGCTCAGCAGGGAGCCTGCTTCCTCCTCTCTCTCTCTCTGCCTCTATGCCTACTTGTGATCTTTGTCAAATAAATAAAATACTAAAAAAACCCCACATTCCTATCAATTTAAAAAATAAAAATAAAAATAAAATAAAAGGCCCTAGATCTCTGTGGAAGACACTGTGGGTCCTCTGCCCATATACCCTTGCCCCTAGCATGTGGCTACACATTGGCCCGACTTCCAACAGCCAATGCCTTCATTTCTTTGCCTTCTCTTACTGCTGGAGCTCACTGTGCCACCTGTACAGCTGCAGACCAGGGGTGCCACAAAACTAGGGCAATTCTCATGCCAATAACTGATGCGAACTGGTGTATAAATACCCCAGCTCCCTCGCCTGCAAGGCTGGTTAACTTTGAGGCATGTTCTACATGGGCCCCCCAAGTGTCCCCAATGGGATTAAGCTCTAGTCTGCTATGGTGGTAACTGGCTTGGAGTTTCCATGTTCCTTTTACCTCTTAGATAAACTATATGCTCTTGGATCCTTGATTCCGTTTGCTTTAGGAGAAACCCAAACTAAGATGGTATTTGATACTAAGTTCTACTCTGGGAATGGAGAACACAGGTCAATATGTCACTTTACTTACATATAATCCCAATCTCCCCAAAATGGCGTCATCCTAATCCCTGGAACCTATGCATATGCTACTTCACATGGTAAGAGGGACTCTGCAGATATGATCAAATTAAAGATCTTGAAGTGGGAAGGTTACCCTGGATGATTTGGATGTCATTGCAAGAGTCCCTCTAAGAGGAGGAAGGAAAGTCAGAGTGAGAAGAAGGCCACACGACAACAGAAGCCATGAGAAACAGAGTTGGAAAAGGAAGATGCTACCGTTGGCTTTAAAGATGAAGGAAGGGGCCATGAGCCAAGGCATCCCCTGAAAGCTGGCAAAGAAAAGGAAAGAGATTCTCCCCTGGAGCCTCTAGGAGGAATCAGTTCTGCTTACACCATGATTTTAGCCCCACTGGGTGCATTTTGGACTTCCGGTCTCCAGACCTCTAAGAGAATAAATCTGGGTTGTTCTAAGTCTACTGAATTTTAGTGGACACAATTTATCCCCATTTGGCAGATGGGAAAACTGTCACTCGGGTGGAACAGCTTGCCTCTGAGGTCAAAGAGCTGGTAAGTGACATAGTTAGGATCCGACTCAGTCTGCCCAACCTTAACAACTAATTCTCCTCCACCCACAACCTCAAGATTGATTCTAAGAGGCCAACTTGCAGAGCCACCACCCTGGGGTTGGTTTTCCTGGGTCTACAATGTCATTTAAAGGCTCAACAAAAAAAGAAACATGTCAACTCTTACAAAGACAACAGGAGAAGTTCACAGGTGCTTCATACGGGGCCAGAACCTACCTTGGGATCTATGTAATGAAACCTGCTAAGATGAAGCCCAAGAAAGATTCACTGATTCTATTCTAGAGTGAAGCGGGATAGCCAGGACATCAGACAGAACACAACTCTTACCCTGTTTCAGAAGAAAGACAAATGCTCCAGTGAACAAGAAAAATGAGATTGCTACTTAATTGTTACTCAATAATTACTATGTATCTTATGGACTTCCTACTATGTGCCAGGCATCGCTAGATGAGGATCTGAGGAATAATAAACAATAAACAGTAACTGCCTTGGGGTACCTGGGTGGCTCAGTGGGTTAAAGCCTCTGCCTTTGACTCAGGTCATGATCTCAGGGTCCTGGGATTGAGCCCCGCATCGGGCTCTCTGCTCAGCGGGAAGCCTGCTTCCTCCTCTCTCTCTCTGCCTGCCTCTCTTTGTGATCTCTGTCTGTCAAATAAACAAAATCTTAAAAAACAACAACAACAACAACCAGTAACTGCCTTAGCAATGTAGAGGATGGTAGGAGGTGACACACACACACACACACACACACACAGCAAAAACTACGATACGGGGCACCTGGGTGGTTCAGTGGGTTAAGCCTCTGCCTTCAGCTCAGGTCATGATCCTGGGGTCCTGGGATCGAGCCCCGCATTGGGCTCTCTGCTTGGCAGGAAGCCTGCTTTCCTCCTCTCTCTCTGCTTGCCTCTCTGCCTACTTGTAGACTCTCTCCCTCTGTCAAATAAATAAATAAAATCTTAAAAAAAAAAAAAAAACTACGATACAACAGGATTTGTGCTCTATTTCTCAATCGGCCTGGGAGCCTTGCCTGAGCACCTACTATGTGCCAGATGGTAAGCTGGAGCTTAGAGAAGATAAGACAATCCCTACTATAAAGGACCTAGTAGTCTGGTAAGGTTAATAAACTGCTAACGAACAAGTGGTATTCATTCTTCCTCCATTTCTTTAGCAAATGTTAGGGAATACATTGTGCATGTCCTGTGTCCTGGATGCTACAGCAATGGAAATAATTGGGAAACTGAAGGTTGAATGGACAGAGTGCTCAGTGCCCCTTGAAGGGTCTAGTAAAGTCTAAAGGTAACTCAATCTGAGGTCTAGAGGCTGAGGAGCATCCCCCGGCAAAGAACAGGAAAGAAGTCTTTAAACTACATCTCTGCATTAATATGCCACGAATACAGTTTGTGTGTTTGACCTACACATCTTCTTCGGGACGGACCATGACTGCCTAATGTAGGTGACAGAGTTTTAACTGTAGCCTTTACTATTTCTTTGCACTCCTGGAGCAACTCAGTGCCCAGGCAATTAAACCCACCCGTGGCTCTCAGTTCATTCCCACCACGGAGACACATGGCAGCTCCCAGCGCTGCGAGGGCGCTGCGGTCCGAGCCAATACGGCTTTCAGGTCGCATTTCCCATCCCATCACGCATTCAGCAGGCGCTTCCTCTCAGATCTGATAGGAAACTTGCAGGATGTCAGATATGACAAATAGGGTTTTAAAACAGCCAAGGGAAATATAAACAAAGAGATCTGCTTTTAGACTCTGGTATGAACAATTTCGGGAGAAAGAAGTGGAGCGGGGATTTTAATGGACTCACTGGGAAACTGGGTCAAATGAGAGAGAGTAGGTGCTGATTGGTGGCAGGTGGGCCGCTGCACTCGTGATCCCTCCCATTTTTTTTACAGGAAGAACAACAGGGGAAATCTACCTTGTGTGGACTTATCTGCATTTTGGGATCTCCTGGATCTAGGATATCGTGAGTACTGACGCAGCCAAACGTTTCCTGGATGAGTAAGGGAAGAATGTATAGAGTTTCTGGGTCGGGTCATTATATGTTCTTTTTAACACTCTTTTTATTAAATGGAATTTTTTTCTCCATTAAAATATATTAGAACAAGATGTGGCCTATACACAAGACAGAATACTATTCAGCTTTAAAAAGGAAGGATATTCTGACACATGCTATGGCTTGGATGGACGCTGAACACGTTTCTCTAAGTGACATAAGCCAGCCCCAGAAAGGACAAATACTATAGGATTCCACTAATACAAAGTACTTAGAGCAGTCACACTCCTAGAAACGGAGAGCAGCATGGTGGTTACTAGGGGCTGGAGGAGGGGAATGGGGAGTTTGATGGGGACAGACTTTCAGTTTTGCAAGAAGGAAAAGACTTCAGGAGATGGGTGGTGGTGATGGTTGCAAAATGGTGAGAACGAACTTTATGCCACAGAACTGTATGCTTAAGCACTCTAATTTGGTAAATTTCATGCTATGTATATCTTCCTACCATGAAAACAATGTAACCATTACTGAGCAGGATTTGGGAGCTGAAACACAGTCTGGGGTTTGGGGGCTGAAGGGATCGGATCCCAGTCATGAGCTGGTCAGTCTAGAGTTTCTACAACGTCAGAGCTGTGATGAGTCAGGCAGGGGCAAACCCAGCCCCGCATATTTATCCCGGAGAAATGGAAACAGAATTCTATAAAAGACTTGCATACCGATGCCCACAGTCGCTCTCTTTACAGTGGTCTAAAACTGGAAACAATCCAAGAGTCCATCGACAGAACAGATAAACTAATTGTGGTATATCTGTACAATTTAGTCATCCTCGGTCATAAAATGAATGAATACTGAAACACAACAACTGGGATGAGTCTCAAGGGCATTTTTCTGGGTAGAGGCAGCCAAGTATAAAGGCATACGTACGGTGGGATCCGTTTTTATGAATGACAAAACTTGTCCATACTGATAGAACTCTGAACAGTGGTTTGATGGGGGGCAGGGGAGAGGGCAGGATGGGGAAGGGGCACAAAGGAATTTTCCAGGGTGACAGAAATATTTGCTATCTCTACAGATGTACGGATGACATGACCGTGTGCGCTTGTCAAAACTCATCAAACCGTACACCTAAGATCTGTGCCTTTCACTGTGTGTGAGTTACCTCATAGTTTTTAAGCAAGGAAATTTTACAAAGAGTCACACGGGCAGCTTATCAAGAATAGCATCCCCCAGAGCTGCTGGCTGACCAGGCCTGCAGTGGGAGCCTCGCGTCTGCAAGCTTCAAATCCCCACACCTGAGTCAGCCAGCCCACTCCCTCCTGCCATGTGGGTCCTGAGGCAGGAATGCCTTCCCACAGCCCCTTCTCCCTGCATCCTGAGCCCCAAAGGAAGCAGGTGGTGCCGCCCGGACCTCAGCTTAGAGAGCACAAGTCACTTCTCAAGAGTGCTGGGTGGTACCAGACCAAGTCCTTTCTTATGCAGAGGCCACAAACAAGGTCCTTAGAAGTGCAGACTGTGGGGCTTGACTGCCTGGGTTCGAATTCCAACTCCTCTCTGACTAGCTAAGGAAACCAGGGCAAGTTCCTAGGCTTCAGGTTTCTCATGTTAACCCTTTCAGGGTTAGCAAATTCCTCAAGACAGCAAACACCTGCCAGCCTGACCTTGACACACACCAACCACTCTAGAGCCCACAGCCCCAACCAGCTCCTTTACCAAACCCTAACAGAGCGAGTCAGTACTTCTCCCGTCCTAAACTGCCCCAGGGTCACACATCGGACAACCAGGAACCACTTGGACAGCCCAGCGCCCACCCAAATATTTCAACACACATATATATATATATACATGTATTTTTCTGTCCCCACTAGCAGCTTTTTGATCGATTGGTGCAGACCTTGAAACTATTTTGCACCTGGTAGGGCATGTCCTGGTTCCCCTTCACAGATGGGAGCTGGCTCATGGGATTCCCCATTAGTGATTCTTGCGAGGGGTCTCCTCACATGTGAGTTAACTGCAAAGTTGAACCTCAGCCCTTCCTGCAGCGAACCCTGAAGAAACTCCCCTAGGCTTTGGGATGGTGGGTGCCTGTCATCACTGTGGCCTGGGAAAGGGTCCCGGAGGTATCTCAGAATCTGTCATCAACTCTTGGAGTTCTTGGATTCCATTCCTAAGCTCCTGAGCCAGAGACACTGGCTGATGGTCTCAGGGGTGAGCAACGCATGAGCCAGCGATGGCTCCGGCTTGGAAGTTCACTTAGATTGACGATGGACATGCATCCGCCTTGCCAATGGGAGTCTTTGGTACCACCCTTTAGGTTCCAAGAACTATTTTAACAGTGGCCAAGTCTCAAAAAAATAAGACAGAAGTCCTGAACCCAAGAGACAGCAGCATACAGTTGAGGAAAGGGCCGAGGCCTTGGGGTCAGACAGATCTGGGCTTGGGTCCCAGTCCGGCCTCTCGGCAGCCCTATGACCTTGCTCCTATGACTTAAGTTCTCTGATTCTCCGCCTTCTTTACACAATAAAGATGGTAAGGTCCCGTATGTGAAGCAAGACATGCAAAGCTCTTGACATGGTACCAGGCATACAGCAGGCACTAAATAAAGGTTGATGTGTGAAGATGCTGTCAGTGAGGACAGTCCAGCTGTATACATCTGACAGCTTCCTCAGTCCTCTCCTCATACACCGTAAGTAGGGGTGTTTATTTTATTATCAAGATCTAATTCATAGCAAAAAGTTCACCCCTTTCAGGTTTGTTTTCAGTGGTTTTCAGTACATTCACGAAGTTGTGCAACCATGGTCACTACCTAATTTTCATCAGCCCCCAAAGAAATCCTAGCCCTATTAGCAGTCACTCCACATTCTTCCCTCCTTCCAGCGCCTGGCAATCATGGATCTATTCTCTGTGTCTACTGATTTGGTATTTTACAAGAATGGACTCACAATACGTAGCCTTTTGGGTCTGGGTTTTTTCACTTGGCACAACGTTTTCAAGGTCCACTCATGTCATAGCCTGTATTATTCCTTTTTATTGCCAGATAATATTCCATTGTAGGGATATACGACTTTTTGTCCCTTAACCCACTGATGGGGACATTTGGGTTGTCTCTACCTTCTCATTCCCGTCCATTATATCCCTGGACCCTCCCAACCTTTCCTACAGGAGGGCAGAACGGGTATTATCTTGTCCATGGCAGAGGTGGGAACAAAGGCTCGGGGAGGGGAAGTGACCTCTTGAAGGTCACCGAGCTGGCTGCATCCTCGCTAGGGATCAAGGCCAATCCTCCGGACCGCGCTCAGTCTGTGTCGCAGAGCGAGACAAGAAGGACAAGTGCTTTGCGTTCATCGAAGGAATCCTACGGCACATTAAGATCATTTCAGCTTGGCCTTGTGGGCAGAGGAATGAACATAATTAAAGATCATCTTGCTCTGTAACCCCAGCAGGGGAGTCAACAGCCGATTCCAGATGGACTGGTGCCAGATTCTAAGAAGCGAAGACAGCTCATTCTCACTAACTGGAAAACCCAGGAAAAATCCAGTCTCCCATTTGGGCTTTGCCCGGCGGCTCTCAGGTTGTGTGGGCTGGTCACCCTCCCTCCGCCCTTTCCGACGTGTCCCGACAGATTCCCCTTGGCCTTCTCTGCCTTCTTTGCCCCTTTGGGCTCTCTTGTGCTCAGACCTGGCGGGGCTGACCGTACACCTGGCAGAGGCCAACAGGACAGCCAGCTGCCATCAGAGACAAAGATGGAGCTAATCCCCAGGGCAAGAAGGGACTGGTCTCTATCGCAGACAGGCCCAGAAATTCCTCTGTACACAACTCCAGCTACTCGCAGAAAGCTCTGTGTTCATGTGCCATGAACAATTACCGAGTGCATAGTTATACTCAATACTCATTTGCCCAAGTATTTAGTCTGCGCCTACTGTGTGCCGGGCCTGGAAGCCCCAGAGGAAAACAGTCAGAAGAAAACAGGGTGCGTCTCTGCGATTCAAATTCTCATGAGGGAGACAGAGAAGAGGGAGAAACAAAGACAATGAGAAAAGATGGAAATGAGGGTGCAGGGCGCAGAGTCGGGCCGCCCCGCCGGACCCGGTGCCCCACGCTGCCCCAGGCGCTGGGGGTACAGGCACGGAAGGCACAAGGTAGAAGGGCCGGTGCTGCCGGAAGAGCAGCTGAAGCGGGAGGGGCAGGTGTGTGGGGGACACCCTGCCTGCCGCACCAAGACCATATGGCCATGCACCACCACCTCCCCGGTCATCTCCTACCACATGTCCAGGGGTCACCCTAAGGGCCCCTCGTGCTGCTGAGCATCTGTGACTGCCTCTGAGGATGGGACTCGTGTGACAGCTGCTCCTCCCGCGGCAGGTCACGGGGAGACAGGTCTTGCAGAGCGAACGGCCGGCGATGGGCTGCAGCCTTTGCTCCCAGCAGCCACGGCATCCCCAGAGGAGGAAGGAGCGGCATCCGGCTGTCCTAACGGGTGCACACAACAGTAGAGTCAAGTCGCATGGTCCAAATAACCGACACCATGGGACTGGGCCCAGGGCCAGGGCAGGGCACCTGGAAGGGAGGGAACTTGGATGCCTTGATGAGAAAGTCTCATTGAGAACACCTGCAGGCAAAGTCATTTTCCCACGGATTGTGTTTTCAGACCAAACCTCAGTCTACTCTAGCTAAGGGCCCCCTCGCGCTGCCACAGAAACTCGGACAGCATCATCCCAGGGTGAGCCAAGGAGCAATGGATGAGACATCTGCCTCCAAGGGTGGAAATTATCAAGGGAGAGGAGGGGTGTAAGCCTGGCAGCACCCCTTCCTTCCCAAGTCCAGGGTGAGCCCTGCTTTTGGCCATGAGTCCACTAAAAGTATCACATCCATGCACTGAGCTGACTCAGTCCCATGGGTACCACAGCCGCATTTAAGAGAGAATACAGCTTTGCAGGGAAGGTCTCCTTGGCCTTCAACACGGTTCACTTCCAGTTCTACCGTTCCCCTCAATGCCTCCAAATGTAGATACACAGATCTGCTGGAGAAGCCTGTGACATAAGACTGGAGATGTGAACTGCGGAACTCGAGGCTCATCTCAGCAGGTGACCACCTGTCTACCTCCCCACCCCACTGCTAAGATTTATTTATTTATTTGAGAGAGAGAGAGAAAAAGAGATGGCACTGGGGAGGGGCAGAGGGAAGCGAGAGAATCTCAAGCAGACTCCTTGCTGAGCACAGAGCACAATGCGGGGCTCGATCTCACAAGCCTGAGATCATGACCTGAGCTGACATCAGGAATCGGATGCTTAACCAACAGACCCCCACCCCTACCCCAAGTGCCGCGACCATCTGTCTACCTCTGAGCAGGTTTCTGCTTGTCCCTGGGGCTCTGTTTCCCCATCCAAGGATAAGGATTAGATGGATGGTTCTGGAATTTCCGTGTGCACCAGGAGGCCCTGAGAAGCTGGTTGAAACTCACATCCACTGGACATCAGGCCAGAGTCAGACAGTAGGTCTGTGGATGGGGCCAGGCCATTTGCAATCTAATCAAGGCCCAGCAGTGAATCAGATCCAGGAGGACTGAGGACCACACTTTACCGATTCTGGACTCCATGACCCATAAGGGCCCTTTCAAGATTCTGAACACTGAAGGTATGAGGGCTCCTCAGTCTGGTAAGAGGAAGCTCAAGGAGGAGATGGGGAGGAGAGAACCTGCCCCCACCCCCAAACTCAGGAAAGATTTGGTAGGAAGATGTTGATTTGCAGCGATTCCTGGCAAGTTTTACTTGCAGACTCTCTGGCACCTTCTTTGCTTCCTTGGCCCAGGCAGAGCCATGAGGAGTGGATACAGTGTATCTCGCGTGCCTCCCTTCTCTGGCTGCCTCTCCCACCTGACACTTGGGGGCTGGGCCTCATAATCTGGAAAGATCGGGCCTCCCCACTGTCCTGGATTTCAGGTATCCTTTAAACACACTGCTTTCCTGCCACATCTGCTTTTGTTGAATGCATCGTTAGTTCCTGTATCAGAGTAATCCAATCACCCCGAGCTTGTGATCAGGGCTTCTGGGAAGGAGCGCCTGGCCAGTCTGAAACCACCACCCGGCAGGTCCGAGGAGCTTTTCTGAGGGTCATAGGCACAGCTCTGTGTCTTTCTGGGGGCTGCCAGCCCCCTGCAGAACCTATCTTCAGCCAAGGACTGGAAACAGGGCATGTCACTTAGCTTACTGCTGCCTCTGATGGGCCATAAGGGACAGGGAAGATCCTTTGACAGTTCTCCCTCTCTTACAGTCTGAAACCTTTAGCTCTCGGTGATTTAAAAAAAAAAAAAATTAAGGTAAGACCTTGCATAGGCTATTAGGCACCTGTCATTCCTTTGGGTCACCCTCCACTGTGAACACTTTTTCTCTGTTTTGAGAGTTCCCTACCTCGGAGTCCACATCTTTTCAAAATGCAAAGCAAGACATTTTCTTTCTCAGCCTCCTTTGCATGTCACCTGGGCTCCCAGCATCAGATTACGCCACAGCCAGACTCAAGCCTGTGGCTGACAGAAACAGGAACAGGATCGGCAGATCTCAGTCAAGGGCGCAGCCACTACATCCAGTTTGTGGAGATGGCCACCACCACACCTTAGAGGGGACAGTTGGTGCCCAACCTCAGGGCTGCTGCACCCGCTCTGTGTCCAGGCTGCCTAGGCATCTCCATAAAGCAATTCTGGGATGAGGAGCCTACCCTATGGCTGCCTTGAGCCTGGCTGCCTGAGCTCCTGGGGCCTCTGTGAGCCCCCTGGATCACCTCTGTCTGCTTAACATGGCCAGAGAGCAAATTCTGTTGTCTGCAACAACGTACCTGGATACAGGTGACACACTGATGCAGACAGGAAAGGGAGAAGCGATTCTTTGGGTAGGACCTAAGACAAATGAGCTTTCCCAGATCCCCTCCCTGGGAGCTCATCAAGAAAGAGGAGACACTTATGGAATTGGCCTGTCGAAAGGGAGGGCTTGGGCCAACATCAGGTTCACAGGCTCCTCCTCCTCTTGCGGGAACAATGACCTGTCTGCAGTACAGCCCAGCTAAGACTATCGGGCAGAGAACATGAGAGAGAAAACCTGTTTTTCTTTTTTTCTTCTTCTTCTTCTTCTTAATCTACTACTCATTTTGGAGGAAATGAGCCAAAATAAGTGAACCATGAAGGAAAGCTGTGGCATGGGGTGGGCTTTTGTTCCAGAACCAGTGGAGGGAATGCAAATGAACTCAGAGCTGTCCTTCCCATTGTGGTCCTTGACCTCTTTGACGTCACATTCGTTAGGCAAGTTCTGCCAGCTCCGTCTCTATCAATAAGCCCATGGGGATGACGTGTCTCCCCGGAGAGAAAAAGGACAAATTCTCAGGCAAGGATGTTCACTTCTAGGCTCTAAAGTAATGAAAGTCCAGCAATAATTAGAAAGTGTTTTTGTAATAGTCTCCTCTCTGAAGAGAGGAACACAAAGGTGCTCGGAGACTCACGCTAATGGGAAAATGGGATGTTCTGAAAAGAGCTGCTTTGAATCCGTGCTCCCCAGCCAGCTCCCTGTCGATCACAGACACACAAATTAAGGGTCTGATTTTCCAATTTTCAGAAAATACAGGGCAAGAACTTTCTGGATGGAAATGAGGTTGAAAAAGAAAAAAAGAGAAGGCAGAGAATTAAGAGGAGATATAGACATTTATTTTCCTTTTCTCGGTTCTATTATATCTATAGATATTCCCACTCAAGCATCATGCAATTAGGATGTTCCCCCCAAAAGTATGGGCTCTCTGCCCATTGGGGAAAACTCTACTGCCCTTCCCTGAATGTCCAAAAGGCAAGATCAGTAGATGGTGGGCATATCTCATAGGCGGACCATGAATAAACCAAATATGTACCCTGGAAACTGGTGCAAAGGAAGTCTTTACTACACATTTTATGAATGAGTGAGTGACAGGATGAGAAAAATGGTTCCCCGTTCCCGTAGCCTATAGCCCAGCAACCAGGTCCTTTCTGTTTCCCCAAAGACCTTGATATCTACTCATTCATGTAATACCTATTTATTGAGCACCTACCATGGGCCCGGCACTGTTCTCGGTGCTGCGGACAACAAAGTGAACCAAACAGACAGAAGTCTCTGCCCTTCTGGATCCTACATTCTAGCAGGGGAAGCATATTATCAACAAGATACACAGAAGTAAAACTATGCTAGGTTGCGGCAGGTGCTACAGAGAAAGAATAAAAGGGAGGAGAGGGACAGGAGGTGGCGGGGAAGGACTGCAACCTCACTGTGCCTGAAAGGAGCTTCATATTAGACACTAGGTCCAATTGAAGTGCTCCCTCCTCCTGAAGTCTCTGCTAGCCATCCTGGCCCATTTGTCAACGGTTAGCCAACTTCTCAGTGACTGCGCTACCCAAGATTTCTCAGTGTCCACACTGTTGACATTCTGGGCTGGACCATTCTTAGCTGTGGGGGTGTCCTGTGCCTTGTTGATGTTTGGCATCACTCCTGGCCTCTACCCACGCCATACCAGAAGTCCTTAAACTTTTCCAGCTGTGACAACTAGAAATATCTCTGGTCATTGCTAATGTCCCCCGAGGGGTAAAATCACTGTGGTTGAGAACCAACATTCTACCCCTCACTATTCATTTTTTTAAAAAGATTTCATTTATTTATTTGACAGAGAAAGAGTTGGAGAAAACACAAGCGGGGGTGGGGTGGCAGCCAGAGGGAGAGGGAGAAGCAGGCTAACCCCTGAGCAGGGAGCCCAATGCAATTGGGGGTTTGATCGTAGGACCCTGGGATTAGGACCTGACCCAAAGGCAGATGCTTAACCAAGTGAGCCAACCAGGCGCCCCTACCTCTCGCTATTCGAAGGATGTCCATGGACTGGCAGTGTGGGCATTGCCTGAGAATGGTCTAGACGTGCAGAATCTCATGTGTTATGATCAGACCTGCTTAATCGCCATCAGTATTTTAACAAGATCCTGGGGCGACTCAGAAGCACATTAAATATGAGGGGGGCAGCGGTCTACATCACTCCTTTGACCCTTACAGCAGTGAGTCTCAAACCTGGTGTCTGTCAGAACCCTCTGGAAGGCTTGCTACAAAGCAGGGATGCCCAGAGCTCTCCTGGATCGACAGAAGCAGAATCTGGGGGCCCTGGGGGCATGGAGTCAGGGCTTCTGAGGTTTTGACCAACTACCCTGGCAACTGATGCACACTGACCCTCAAGAATCATTGCTTCAGACCAGTGGTTCTCAAAGTAGGGTCCCCAGACCAGCAGCACCAGCAGCATCTTGATGGCCTATTAGAAGTGCGAACTGTGAGGCCCCACCTCCGCCCCACTGAGGCATAGATTCCAGTGTGGGGACCAGAAACCTATTTTACCAAGGCTTCCCGGGGATTGTGAGGCTTGCTTGAGTTTGAGAACCACTGTGTTCGACGAGGGGGAATATAAACACAATTGCCCTCTGGGCTGGGTGTGTGTGTGTATGGAGCTAATGAGGATGAAGTATCTTGAGAGGACGCGCAGTGCACCTGTGTGTGAGCTGCTGCATGGTACGTTTGGACAAAAAGCAAGAAAGAAGGAAAGAAGGAAAGGAAGAAAGAGAGAGAGAAGGAAGGAAGGAAGGAAGAAGAAAACTCGCTAGCCAAATAAAACACCTCTGTAGACCAAATCAGCTAGGGGCCACCACTCTGCCATCCCACACAAGACAGCCCATTTCTACCGTTGTTCTCTTTCTAAGAAAACCGGGATGCCTCTGGGGCGCCTGGGTGGCTCCGTGGGTTAAAGCCTCTGCCTTCGGCTCAGGTCATGGTCCCTGGATCCTGGGATGGAGCCTCTCATCGGGCTCTCTGCTCAGCGGGGAGCCTGCTTCCCCCCACCTCTGCCTGCCTCTCTGCCTGCTTGTGATCTCTGTCTGTCAAATAAATAAATAAAATCTTTAAAAAGAAAGAAAACCAGGATGCCTTCTCAAGGGAGCAGTGATCTCGAGGACAGAGGTCTACTTCTTGGTAACCCGTAATAAGCTGGTGATACCCAGGAAGCGCCCGTTGGATTCTGATGGACGCTCATCGCACCAACCTGCTTCAAAGCAGATGTACCAAGGAAAGTTTCGGCTAAGAGAGGTTTGGATGTGGAGGGCCAGGTTCTCAGGGCAAGGGCTGCACGAGAGCTGGGTGTCTCAACCTTAGCTCTGTGGACAGTTGTGGCCAGGTAGGTCTTTGTCATGGCGTGGGAGTTGGGGGCGGGGCTGGCTTGTTCCCCGCAGGACACTTAGCGAGTAGCACCCCATCCAGCCCAAACTGTTCCCAGGCACTGTCAAATGCCCTCTGGGGGCAAACTGTGTCTGTTTGAGAACCACTGAATAAGGAAACGGGAAAGGACAAAAACTAGAGAATCATCCCCCTTGGTCCAAGTCTGTGACAAATGTTCTCTGTTGGTGGTGGTGGTGGGGGGGTCTCCAGGGTCTCTGCATGGCTTTTATTCCATGCACTGCCTTGGGAGGAGAGAACTCCAAACCCGCACTCCTTTTAAATACATAACAGATCACAGTTACAAACTGATGTCAAGCATGTGAGCTACAGCAGGCTTCATGTCACTGCATGCACCTGTTCTATTATTTATTTTTAAATAATAAGAGCCTTAAGATGCAGGTTGCGGGAGGGGAGATCACATTCACCATCTGAGTTCCTGCAACAGATTCTCCCCTTACCTAGGCCTGGGTAAGAAGCTGCTGATAGATTTTGTTTTTAAAGCAGCATCAACATCCTGCAGGGGAGGGGTGGGGCACAGAGGCCGAGAGCAAGGGAGGGACGGAAGGAGGGGACACAGGAAGACCATCTCCTTCCTCGGTGTGCTCTTCCGGAGAGGAAGTGGCCCAGCTCTCTCCTGAATCTGGAGAAATGGTCCTCCCCTGGAGCCAAGGAGACCCTTGGAGGGTGCTCTAAGAGCTCAGGCCTCAGCTTCCCCATTTGAGATGCGAGGCCAAAAATCCTCCTGCCACTTCATACGGGTCCTTGTGAGGTCACGTGAGCACGTGAGCATGAGTGTGTGACACAGAGCGTGAGCACCAGGTGAGACAAGACAGCCCATCTCCGTGTCAGAGAAGGGCTGGCCTTCCAGACTCTCTGGGGGCCCTTATGGTTCAGCTGAAGGGGGCCTGAGTCTAACCATGAGCATCTTGCATAGCCTGAGGTCAGTGGCACAGGAGCAGCCTCCCCACCACCTTGCTGTCCCACATCCATCAGCTCCTGGGTCTCTCCTGTGCCCCTGTCCTGCTGATTCAAGAAAACAAAGCATAATGGTACCCTGGAGGCTATGGGCAGAGCAGCCCGGGGAGCCAGTGGGTTTCCTCCAAATGCACACAGAGATTTCCAGAGTCCCTGAGGATGTCTCCAGACAAACTTAAGGGCAAAAACCTGCCTTTCTTCTCTTTAAAATGCTGAGACTTGGAACCAGGGCTGCGAACAGCAAAGACATTGCATCTAATGTGCTCGGAGAAGGGGTCCATCCTGTGTCGGGGAGCTAAGACGGAGGACGGCCTCCATGCCCCGGGGATGTGTGAGGAGCCCCTAAAACAGGACTTGGTGCTCCCCAGACACAACTGAAAGTTTTTATTAAAGATTCTTCTACTTGTAAGAAAGGAAATCACATAGCAAGTTCCCGAGTTTCCTGGAGACCTGATTTCCCCCCATTTTTCTTCTTAACTGAAGAATGTATTTAGAGGTTCAGGGAGGTCTCTGTGGAGCCGTACAATCCTGGCCTTTTAAAGCAACATCAGAATCAGTGGTCTTTCCCCCACTCTGAATCCTCTCATGGGAATGCTGACCCATCAGGGTCCATCCCGCACTGGAGCTTAAGGGATTTCTAGTTTCAAAAGGAAGACGAATGAGATGGATTTGAAGGTGTTAAGGGTGGGGAGTCAGGGTTTTTGTTCTGGTTTGGCTCCAAGGAACAACGTGATCACTACAGTTGTATAGAATAGCATCTAATCTGAAACTGAGATCTATGTTCATTTATTTTTTCTTTCTTCTTCTTCTTCTTTTTTTTTTTTTTTTTTTTTTGAGACCTCATCTACATATAACAGGGGAAGTAGGCTGCAGACAGCGGTTATCTGGACCAACTCAACAAAGCTGTGTTTTGAAGATTTCCAGTGAGAATCCTTCCACATGGCAGTCGCCGTGGTTCCCACCGGGACACCCCTTCCCATTTTCGCTGTTTGTTCCAGAATAATTACAACCTGAAGAGAAATCTGCCTGAGGTGAAAGTCAGGTGTTCGGTTCAGATAAAATACAGCCAGTCTGCCTGGAAAAGCAAAATGCATTCAGCAAGCCTGTGTTGTGGAAGAATTCTGACCCTCAAACACATCAGGAGAGGTGCACACTCAAGACAAGGGCAGAATCCTCTAGTGTTCTTGCTGAAACCGTCATCCCGCCAACTTCTGGGTGCTCAGGGAGGTGGGGCAAACAGATCAGCGGCTGAATGGCTCCCCGGCGTAAGCTCATCTACAAGTCTCCTCATCGGGGCGATTCAGACCCTTAGGAAGGACCCGGTTGTCAAGGAGAGCTTTGCACCCCAAGCGCTCCGGGGATGCTGGCAGACTACTCCAGCACCGGAGAAAGAAAGGGGCTTGTCTTGCCTTACCTTGTGCTCATCCATCACGTGGGGATCGCAGCTGGGAATGTGGGTAGTCACCGGAGGGGCTGTTGAAGTAATTGATGGCAGTGTCCTGCCCCCCACCCCCAAATTCAAGTCTACCTGGAGTCTCAGAATATGAACCTTATTTGGAAAAGGGTCTTCGTAGATCTGAGTACTGACGAATCCAGAGACGAACTCTTCTTGGATTTAGGGCATGCCTTAAATTCACTAACGGTGTCCTCCTGAGCAGAGGAGAGGACCCAGACAGACACAGGAGAGGAGGAGGTGATGAGACGAGACACATTTGTGGGAGATCAGAGGGACGATGCCAGAGGCTCCTGGAGAAAGAAGAGGCAAGGAAGCCTCCTCCCCGAGAGCCTCCAGAGGGCACGTGCCTTGATTTTATCCCTCTACCCTCTACGATAACAAAAGAATATGTTTTTGTTGTTTTAAGCCACCAGTTTGTGGCAATTTGTGATGGCAGCCCTAGGAAACGAATACACTCTCTTCATTAGTATAGATAGTAGACTACTATAATATCTTAATTACGTGCCACTCCCCCAATTCTGAATCTCCAGGTCTCCCTGCAAACCCTTTCCTTCCTGTTGCCTCCAAATTGCCAAGGAAACAGGAAACCTTTGGCCCCCAGTGGTGGGGAGTGAGGAGCTGCCGCTCACCCAGATGAGGCGGCCGTGTCTCAAGAAACGACTAGAATACAAAGAGCGAAGATGGTAACAGTTGATGAGAATTCAGCGCTTGACAATGGGTCAGCGTGCACCCGACAAGGGCTTTTTCAGGCTGACTCCTTGGGAGGTAAGGCCGATCATCAACAATGTTTTCACACAAGGGGAACCATGCGGCAGAGGTTAAGTTCCCTGAGCGAGCAGAGCGGGCTTGGATTCCAGGCCCCCAGTGTCTGTGTCCTCAACCACCTTCCGGCCAACATCCTGTCTCTCTTCTGCCTCTCCCTCCTTCCCGGAGCCCTAACAAGCACCCGAGGGTTGACTCTCGTGACCTCGGGCTTCTCAACGGAAAATATAAAGGTAGAGCACTTAAATAATTGATTTTGATGGAAACAAAACCCCTGCAAACTTATTCATCAATTAGCACAGCAGATGAATGTCATTCTTTCGATGCCGAAGTATTCCATGAGAGGAAAAGGTGATCAGTGATAACACATATCCAGTGCAAGGATCAAGGTTTTTTGTTTGTTTTGTTTCGTTTTGTTTTTGTTTTTAAAGGCAGCTACTGGGCATTCTTGGGGACTGCTCAAGGTAACCGAGTGACAGGTTTGCTTAATTGGCTCAGCTCTCCTGTTCACTGGAATGCTGCATTGTCCTGTTCCTGGGAGAGGCTGTTGGCAGGATGAGGCTGGTCTCCGCCTCTGGTCATGGTGTCTCTGGGGACAAGACCAGTTTGTGGGGGGCAGGGCTGGAAACAGGGACACACGGGCAGCTCCAAATGCCTTGCTGAGGATACAAAGCCGGTCTTGTTCCTCGGGGGAGGGATTGTTGGTGCGGACAGTTCTCAAACACGGGGCATCAGTATTAGTCGGAGAAGTAAAGACTATCACATCAAGGAAAACAGAAACAGATGTACACAGACTTCCCGAAGAATCAGAATACTCATTATTTTGAGGGGGAGCTGCTACCAACAGCGCCTGGGACCTTGTGAGCAAACTGACCCCTTCTTCCTCTAACATTCGGTTCTGAAGACGACACTCCAGGAGCGGACTGAGACGTGCCCAGATGGGAGTTGTAAGCTTCAGGGACGTGTGGCTGCCCATTCCTCAAGGCGGACCAACACTGAACCTCCAGGCCTGCGGTGTCAGCAGCCCGCTGACCCACCACGGCGGATCCCCCACGTGTCTCGTCTGGACTTGAACCTGTAACAGGTAACTAGTAACTGGGCAATCAAAGTCTGAAGGAGATGGCCGCTGTCCAGTCCCCTGGGAACAGGCCTCTTCTGAAGCCTGCCACTGAGAGGTGGGGATGATGAAGCTGGTGCACTTGGCCTTTCCCCTGGGAGCCTTCTCTTCTCTTCTTACCCAGGGCACAGAGAGACACTTCGTAAATCCCTACAAGAGCGATCTGATTACAGACACACTCCACGGACGAAGAAACGGAGGTAAAGGCTAGTCCTCGGGATCACCCGGCTAGCAGTGGTGAAGCTGTGCTTCTCCCTCCGGCCCCTCTGACCTCAGCAGCCGTGCCCTGAAGGTGTCCGCAGACTGTGGCCCATTACTTGTTTTTGTAAATAAAGTTTTATTGGCACACAGCCAAAGCCATTCCTTTATGTATAGTCTACAACTGCCTTCCTGTTAAAATGACAGTTAAATAGTTGCCACGGACACTGAATGGTCCATAAAGCCCAAGATGTTTCCTACCTAGACCTGTACAGAAAGTTCGCTGGCCCCTGCTCACCATCATAACGGCGTTCAACTGAAGAAAGAGGCAGGGACCTCGGCAGACAGAGCAGGGGTGGCTGAAGCAAGTGGAGAAGGCTAAAGAGCCCTTGTGGATGGAATTGCCGGGGACCAGGCCCATCCTCATATACTTTACTCACCATCTCTGACCTCCAGCATTAGGAGGCACCTTGCCTGGCCAGCAGTAATTTAAGCAGTGACTACAGCTCTCGTACTGGGTGGCTGCAGGTGGGGAGCAGGGCTGGCTATTAAACACAAGTTTTCCAACAGATCTGTCTTCTGCATTTCAAGTGCCCAAGCACCTAATCGGTAGCTCGACTGGGGCAGGGCAGGGCAGGGCTCGGCCGCTGGCAGACCTGGGTTTGAGTCCCAGCTTTCCGGCTCATCAGCTGCGTGACTCCGGGAAACTTACAAACACCCCCATGCTTTTCACATCTGAAAATGGGCATGTGTGACTCTAAGGTGTATCTGACTCAGACACTAGAGAAAACGCACGGGAAGTGTTCAGCACACGGCCTGGCACAGAGGGAGGCGTGGGTAAGCGTGAGGACTCCCCTTTTCCCTAAGCCCCCCAACCTCCCCCCATCGCAGGGGTCCGCCGCACAATGGTGCGGGGGAGAAGGAGGCATCTGTGCTCAGCCCCCGGTGACTGGGGTGGCTCAGCAGAGCTCCGGCTTCCAGGCTTTCTCCTTGCCTGGTCCCAGCCCCATTCAAGCAGGCGCTAATCGCATTATCAGGATTATCTCCCTGTGGTCGCAGAGCGGCTGCCCTGGGACTCGGGCTTAATTCCGTTTTAATAACAGGTTCTTAAACACATTTGAAAACAAAATTATGATGCCCTTTCATCCTTTCAGTTGGGGGAAAAAAGCCTTCCTAATGTACAGTAATGTGTTGGGTTTTGTGTTGTCTATTGTTTTGCTGTTTGGATTTTTTGTTTGTTTGTTTGTTTAAGAATGTGTATTGTTTAGGAGATTGCTGGGGGCAGGGATTCCAGGCTTTTTCCGTTTCTCGGAATGATTTCCCCGGCAACAAAGGAAACAGCCAGTCTTCCCAGATGCCAGGACCTGCCTTATTTGAAAATTGCCTTGTTGTAGGGCCAATAGGGATCATGATTTCTAAAAGCAGCAAACTCGCTTTAAGATGACATATCCAGTTCAGGGACAGGCTTGGAATGCTTTGTGCATCTTGTACGGATGGAAAACATAACATTTTACTTTCTCAGGCAGGACTAAGGTGGTGGTTGATTTTCTAGAGGTTTCCATTGATTATAAAGGATACAATAGATAGTGCTGCCTGTGGGAAATAGGAACAAAATAGGGACTCATGGGGCTTAAAGGGGAGTGGAGAGGCTAGGTACCTGATGACTTTAATTCCTTTATTTTTCAACGCTTTCCCCCCTTATTAGGCATTACCACCGCCACTCCCCCTCACCCCGGGAAGGGGGGGGACCCACTGTGTCCTAGATTGCATCAAGGTTAAATGACATCTCTTCTTGGTGATCTATGGAACAACCTCTAACTCCACCATTAGTAATACATTCCTTTGACTAGATTTTGCCTTTTCCTAGCAGCCTCCTGTGAAACATGAATATCATCAAGACAGGTAAAAGTAAAATCTCTTGCCAGTCTCTCAAGACTCCTGTGTGAATTAGGATAACCCCAGGATTACCAGGGGGTTACCTGGAGCGCCCTGAGATAGTATGGAATACACGGACCTGGCAGAAGGGGGTGTGCTGTAGGAGAAGGAATGTGGGGACACGGTGGCCTAAGCAACTCATTTGTGGGCAACCTTCCACGGCAGAGATTCTAGACCTGATTCTAAACCTTAGGAAGCCAAAGTCTCTGACCCAATGTGCAAAATGTCATTAGATTTGTATTTTTCTCAAGTCTACAGTTTCTATCAAACTCTCAAAGAACTCTGAGCTACAAAGATGATAAATCACAAGAACTGACATTTACTGAAGTTGTTCCAGGTGCCGGACACGGTACTTTCTTTCCATCGGTTCTGCTGCTCCTCCCCCCCGTAATGAGCCAAGTCATCGCTTTGCTCCCTTTGCACAGATGGGAGAAACGGAGGTTCAGACTTGGTCAAGACTAGAGAATGATGATGGTAAAAACGTCAGCTCACATTTATTTATTTACTTACTATGCACTGGGGCCATATTTAAATATTATCTCACAGGCTCGTCCGTGAAGCACGGAGAATTTTAAAAACTCACCCGCGGCCAACAGAGCTGAGAAGCGGCAGCTTCCACTCCAGCCCTCTCTGGAGTTTGCAGGTACCTGGATCTCACTCTTGAGCTCTGCTTCTGAAATTCCTCCTTCGGGGCCCCCCGCAGTCCGCTCCCACCCAGTTTCACACGGGTCTCCAAAAAATCCTCCTGGGGCAGGTGCTTTGCCCTAGGATGCTGACTTTTAAGGTCCCCAGAATCAGGAAGAAGAAGGGAAAGCAGTCCAGGAGCTGGGGAGCTGCCAGGACAGAGGATGGAGGGAGCCTCATGGGCTTGGCTAGGGCCTGAGGACACAGCACCAGACCGTTCTAGAGGCTGTTTCATGGGTCCCGAGACTCAGCCTGTGAGCCATGATCTCCAATGTGAGGACCTAACAAACCCCATCCTCTTGGAGTACCTGTGGGGAGAGGTACTTCCTAAAGTTTGCGCTGGGGGTACAGCATAGGGTAAACTGCTGCCTTCGGCTTTTCACCGGACAGAGTCACTCTAGCAGCTAGAGGAAATCTCTTGGAGCTCAGTTTCCCTCACCTGTAAGCTGGTAAGAGCAGCACTGCTTTGCGTTGTTTTGAGAGTGCAAGGAGGGACGGAGATTAAGCGGCCCGTCTGTGAGTGGTACATCTTGGGTGACAACAGTGGGTATTACCATTCAGAGGTCCCCTGCGCTCTCTCTGTGTGGCATTTCCAGCCACCATCACCCTCTGAGCTGGGTGGACCAGCGGGCCGGATTCCCTGACCCCGAGGGTTTCCCCAGGATGAACGTCAGTGCTCCTACCACGAAAGTCTCAGGCCAAGTGGGATGGGTTGGTCCCGCTGCTCTGAGCAGGGAGAGCTCCCTCCCAGCCTGGAGACCGTGGGGGGCTTGCTCCCCGCTCCCAGGCCCTTACCAGCCTGCAGGCCTAGGGAGCTGAAAGATTCAGAAATGAACAGAAAGGTAAGGGGCTTTCCCTTTCTGCAAAACAGCTCCATATCAGAGCCACGGAAATGTCCGTTTCCCCATCAAGTGGAGAAGCAAACCGTTCTTGTCTCTCTCTGTCCCGGCAGCTGAGCCTGCTGGTAATGGAGAGGAATCCAAGCACTCACCCGAGGAGGCGTTTCAAGCGTCCAGTGATTTAAGCCACCTCTGTTAAGCTCAAACAAACAAAAACCTATAAAGAGGGATCCCACTAATTCACTCTAATGACCAGGAGACCCATCTAAATACACTACATTATCCAGGGGATGAGAAAAATAATTAAAAAACCAAAGAGCTGGGAGCCTTATAAATTCACTTTACTGAGCCTGCCAAGTACTTGCCCACAAGTTCCACTGTAACTCAGGGCCCGGAGTCCTTGGTTATGCTCCGCCGTGGATGGGCGAGCCCCAGGCAGAGAACCCAGAAGGAGCCGCACAGGCGTCCCTAAGTGTCCCCGGCCTCCCCCTGCTCTGCTTTCTCTGCTGCAGGGAGGAACCAGAGGTAAGAAGGTAGCGAGTGGACATCTTCGCCAGAGCCCAGACAAGTGGTTCTCAAAGTGTGGCCACTGGGCCAGCAGCAGCAGCAACGGCACCCAGGACCCTGTAAGGAAAGCAAATTCTTGTGCCCCCAGACTGATGCCTGGGGAAACTCTGGCCCAGGGACCCAGCAGTCTCTTTTAACAGGCCCTCTGGGGGGTTCTCAGGCTCAAGTTTGAGACCCATCTGCCTGGATCAGTTAACCTTGATCTTGGCTTGACCTTGGCTCTGCCAAGGTAACAGCCGCTGCTCTCATTGTAGACTCTATCACAGACCTAGGTGGAGGGCGGCCTCCCTGGCCCTGGGGACACACAGCAGCACAGGAGGCCCCGGAGCGCAGGGTCTGTTCCTCCAGGCCCTTCCCAGCTGGCAGGCGGGCCAGTGTGTGCCTGTGGGAGCTACCGGCATGCTCAGTCTCTCAAGGCGCTTCTGTACACGCTAACCAAGGAGGTGACCTAGGCCTTGACGGGACAAACTCCACAGGCCCCAGAAGCAGCAGAGAGCCACAGAATGGCCTCTGTCCAGGGGAGGGGGTACCTGGTGCCTATCCTGAGAGGGGACCAGGTGCCTATCCTGGGGTGGTGGGCAAAGGGGGAATGGACACTGAGAGATGCCTTTTCTCGGCTCCTTCTGGGCTCTCTGCCTAGGGCTGATGCAGGTACTAAGAGGCCACAGCAAAGAACTCACGGCACTGACTTAGGCTGCAGCTCGCTGGGCAAGTCCTCCGTGGGCCGTGTCTGGAAGCATTTGGGTTGGCACACCAAGGGATGAGGGTGATGTTATTGGCCTCTATGGGGAGAGGCCAGGGATGCTGCTAAAAATCCTACAGTGCACAGGAGAGCCCCAGAGCAAAGATCAGCCCAGCTCCAAATGTTTATCACCCGAAGGGCAAGACAGACAGACTTAGGTGAGGTATTCACGCTTGACCAGTGTTTCCTGAGCATCTACTGTCTCCCAGGCACCATATTGGTTATCAGAAGCCTTCATCCATTTAATCCTGAAAGCGGATGTCAAAACTCCATGGGATGCAGCCCACAAATGTGTTGTTGGCCTAATAGCGGGGTGTTTTGTTATATGGATTTTTTTAAAAATAAACATTGAATTCGTTGTTAACATTTGAAACTGAGAAGACATCCTAGAAAGTTTACATTCCTAACTTTTCCTGAAAAATCGAAAGGATCTGGCCCCTCTGGGCCTGCATTCTTAGACGGACAGTTGACTGGAGCCACCTGCCTATTTTAGCTGCTCTGAGGCTCACCACAGTCCCCGACACTCCCCAGGGAGCTGTATCAGCTGCCAGTTGTCACTGTTCTTGTCACCTCACCTGGCACCTGCAGGTGGAGAAACTTGTTACCTCTGCCTCAGAGCTTCACCTACATTCAAGGTTCCAACCTCTGCCCCTACACTGATAAGTCTCACACATGCATCTGTGACCCTTTTGTTCATTCAACATCTTTCCCCCTATTTCCAGTTACCACTAGACCTTTCCAGAAAAGAATCTTCTTGTAAAGCCATGAATGGACTCATTGCTGAGCTTCCAAGGGAGGTTATGTGGGGAGAAATGATGGGAACACCCATGACCTCATCAGTAGCATCAACACAGTTTCCATGTTTACTTGTCAATTTCCCCGGTAAGACTGTGAATTCCATGTGGCCTGGTACCCTGTTAGCTATCTGTAAGTCGGCAGAATTTCTCAACCCTGGCATTATTATGTTCGGGCCAGATAATTCTCTGTGGCTGGGGGTTGTTCCATGCACCATGAATGGTCAGCAGCATCCTTGAGTTCTACGCACTAGATGCCTGTGGCACCTCCTCATTTCCCAGTGTGACAACTAAAAATGTATCCAGACATTGACCCAGAAAGGCAAAATTGCCCCCACTTAAAAATCACTAAACTGATGCCTGACCTGGAGCATAGACAGCAATGATGTCTATGATGTTTCCTGGATGGATGGATGGATGGATGGACAGATACTTGGATGGGTGGGTGGATGGGTGGATGGATGAGTGAATGAATGAATGAATGGGTGGGTTGGAATGGATGGACAGGTGAGTGAATGGATGGTTGGGTAGGTAGAAGGATGGATGGATGGATGGATGGATGGATAGTGGGTGGGTGGATGGATGGATGGACCAAAAAATAAATATATGATAGCAAGACTAAGGAGCAGGTAGAAGAAGGTAGAAAAACTCAAGGCACAACCAGATGAAACATAACAAAGAGTGAAGCTAATACAATAGCTCCAAAATGCAATTTTAAACGAGAGTAAATTGGGCTGAAATGCCCAATTTCAACAACTTCTCAGGGCTGCTACTAGTTATTTGAAGTACAGAACCCTTGGAATAGATAAAACAGGGTCAAAATTACACGGTCAGGGTAAGTCCTTGCACACATAAAGCTGCAGCTCCCCATACAGAATTTTTCTACTGTTTAGTATATTTTACTTTTGATGTGGTCCTTCATTCCAGGACCAAAATGTCTCGTTCTGTAGGAATTAATTTAAAGCAAATGATGGCAAAGTTCAAGAAATGATTTTCCTCTTACAGGGACTATTTCCATCTCGGAAGCATCTCTTGGGATCACCAGCATCATCCAAGCTACCCCTGTTCTAGACAAAGACGTGGAAAAGGTGAGTAGGGGGCTCCGGATTCAGGCTGTCATGGGCCTTTTGATCAGGACCGAGTAGGACACATCACCCAACCATCAAACATCATGAGCTACATTATGAATAGTCTTTTTCTCCTAATGCTGGAGTTCAAATGGTTCATTTAGACCCTACAATTATCCTCTTGGGAAAAAAAGCCCCAATCAAAATTTTGGGAAATAAATCCAATCAAGTGAATGTTGTTCTTTTCAATGATGCTTTCACAGAATAACACTCATCAAGATTGAGTTAATGGTTTGGGGCTAGCTGATTCTTGCCTGTTGGTAGAAGCATTCTTAATTCTAGAGGTTGGAGGGGAGATGAATTCTGCCCTTCGGGAGTCACACAAGGCCCCCCACCATCCACCATCTGTTTGATAGAAAAGGTTAGGAGGAGAGAGGCTGATTTCTCACTTAACCATGCACTGACCCTCTGGTCCCCACTCATTAACAGGGAAGACAACAATGCAAGTTAAAGAGAACCTCCTCAGTCATTGCCAAGAAACTGACAAGATGCTCAGGGGTACAGAGAGCTCCCCCACAATCAGAAATAAAGGCAGGCTAGGTCTTCCTGCCACTAAAGCAAGTCCAAATATTTCTTCCAAACAATGCAGCTAGTGAGAACAATCGACAATAGCTTCTTTCCCAAAGTTCACAAAGCCCAACACGGCCAGTTGTCCACGAGAGGAGGAACACCAGGAAAGGTTTCAGCTCTAATTATGGTCATGCCTAATTTGGTCACTTAAAGAGCAAACGGTTTTAACGATGCTCTTGGTTTTAAAATGTGTTGAGTGGCCTTTCTCTGAATTAGAAATTCAGGTAGTTTTAGGAAAATCACCTGACCTGCAGCCCGCTATGCACAGGTAGCATTTGGAGACTGAAGGTTTGACCGGTCCTCTCCCTGATTCCCTGAACCACTTGTTCCTGATCTGGTGAGCCATGGGCAGGCACCAAAAGAGGAGAGGGGGTCCTTGGTGTGGTTTATGTGGTCCCAACACTCACTCAGGCACCAAACAGTCCTTCTGCGTGGCCACAGAATTTTCAACTGTATGAAGACACTGCTGATTAATAAAGTACAAATTTATTTTAAACATGACTGAATTCACAGTCTCTGTGTTATCAGTCAAAAGATGTTCGAGGTAGAGCTAGGTCTCAGGGGATGGGAAGCGTTTTGACTTTGAGTTGGTTTTCATATACAATGATAAGGAAGAATTTGTTGACTTTTGGTCCCATTGTAATTCTTTAATACACAATTGATTTAATGTTTCCTTGTACTTTTTTTAAAAAAAGATTTTATTTATTTATTTGACAGAGATCATAAGCAGGCAGAGAGGCAGGCAGAGAGAGAGGGGGGAACAGGTTCCCTGCTGAGGAGAGAGCCCGATGCGGCGATTGATCCCAGGATCCTGGGATCATGACCTGAGCCGAAGGCAGAGGCTTAACCCACTGAGTTGCCCCTCCTTGTACTTTTTAGTATGTATTTGGTGTAATGTTATATGACCGTGGACATCTCACAAAACCTGTTGTTTTACTCTGTTCCCCACCCCCCCAGTAATTTCTGTCTTCATCACTTACTTGTCAAGTGACCCTGGAAAAGTCATTAAACCTTTCTAGACTTCAGCTTTCTTATCAATAAAATAGAGGTGACAGCACCTAGCCTCCCCTGATAGTTGAGAGGATTAGGCAGCATAAGCTTTAGGTACCTAGCTCTGTGCTGGGCACACAGTGGGTTTTCCTGCAAACGGCATCCCCCTTATGTTTATCCTTTTTTCTTTAATGTCATTGCACCAACTCCCAATCCCTTAAAATGTGTAAATGAAAAGCAATCAGACACGAAATGTTTTTGGATTTCAAGGGATCATGATGATTATTAGAATCAAATCAGGTCGGAGTGGGATTTCTCGCCTTTCTATCTCAGCTCATCTTTGTTCATGCTGTATCTTTTATTTTCCTAAATCTGAGCTAAAAGCCACCCACTGAGAAGCATTCCTAATTAACAGGCTTCATTAGTCGCCTTTAGGATTGGTCTGTGTTAAAGCAGCTACTTATTAGGATAGTGTTTCTGCAATGTGCCAGCAGGCAGACCTAAAGACTTTCCTTGGGCTTCACGTGTTTATAAACATACTTCATCCCAGTAATAGGCAAAATGTGAACCTGGCTTATGGCAATGGACTAATCAGGCTCTGGGACAGAATGCAAACCACTTCCTCAAGATCAAGGACTTTACAGAACACTATTTTGGTTTAAATCCCAGCTCTGCCAGTTACTTACTTGCTGTGTGACCTTGGACAAATAATTTAAACTCCCTGTACTTCAGTTCCCCATCTATAAAGTTGGGAAAACAGCAGTGCCTTCTTCCACTCTTAAATGTACAGAATTTAAGGCTGGGTGTGGCATAAAGTAAGTGCCCTATCAGTGGTCTGAAGATTAGGTCTTCTGGAAGGATATAAATCAGAGATTGGGGAGCTCCTTGTCCAACAGCCTTGGGAACAGGACAAACCTTTATCTGGCTGAAGAACTCAGGGAGAGACCACCATCAGAGAAATAATGTTTGCCTGCTCCAGCGTTAACTGATCTCTGTGCTCAGACCCAATGGCTAACAAACTGGGGCATACTTCACTGTTCCCAGTGGTTTGGGAAACCGTCCTGGAAAATTTAAATGTGTGGACAGAATGGATGTCTGCATTCAAATTTCTTTGCCGCCAACCTAAAAGAACTGAATGCAGCAAGCTGCCTATTTTTAATGTGATGAGATGAACAGAGCTGTCTAACTCAGGACAAAATGGCCTCATGTCCAAAAGACTCAAGTGACTTTAGCCATTTGTAACTCACCCAGGGGCCAGACCAGCTCCTGGTGGGACAGGACCTAAGGCAAGCACTTTATATGAGCAAACGCTATTATTTTTCCACTTGTACAACAATGACTCCCATCCCTTCTGTCCTGTAAATATCCACGGAAGGAAAAACTCTCCAAATTGAGGGTTCTGTCCTCGTGTTTAAAGGTGGATTGGGAATTACATCTTTGCAGGGGTCAGATCCTGCACCTCCTTCTTAGAACTCCAAGGGCAACGTCCAGCCTGGTCTTTCTGCAATTCTAGTCTCCCCTCCAAAAACCTCATCCAAGATGCATTCTGGTGGTGGGTGGCAGGGCAAGCTGGTTTCTCTTGGGATCAACTAAGAGCTAACCCCTGGCCACTAGGGAAGTTAAATGAACCCACAGGTATCTACCAAAGAATCCAAGCTCACTAAGTGTCATTACTAAACTGTCTTTATGTTTCTCATTTAGTCTCCAAATAAGATTTCCTTGAAACATGTTTTCCATTATAAATTAGTAATAGCACATTCCCAGCATGAAAAGCTTAAAAAATACAAGAAAGTTGATGGAAAGAAAATGACCTCTAGTCCCAAACCCAGAGTAAACTCCTGTCAATATTTTGCTGTATTTCCTTCTAGCCTATTTTTCGAGGCATAATTTACTCTCCCCCAAGATTTAGTGAGATATAATGTTGCGAGATATAATACATATAGTGTAATACATTGTATTCGTTTCAGGTATATAACATAACTAGTTGATATATGTATATATTGCAATATGATCACTGCAGTGTTTAGTGAACATCCATCACCTTCCACAGTTACAATTTTTGTTCTTGTGATGAAGGCTTTAAGATCTAACCTCTTAGCAACTTTGAAATATACAATACGCTATTGTTAACCATAGGAGCCATGCTGTCCATGACATCCCCAGAATCTTCTTATCTTATAACCAAGAGTATATACCGTCTGACCACCTTCACCTTTTTCCCTTGGGGACCCCCTGTTTCTGACAACCATCACTCTGTTCAGTTTTGGTATTTTTAGATTCCTCAAATACGTGAGATCATGCGTATCTGCTATCTCCTTCTGACTTATTTCACTTAGCATAATGCCCTCAAGATCCATCTCTGTAGTCACAAATAGATCTCCTTCTTTTGCATGGCTGAATAAAATTCCACTGCAAATAAATACCACCTTTCCTTTATCCATTCACCCATCCACTGATGCTTGTGCTGTTTCCATGTCTCAGTTGTACTGAATAATGCTACAATGTACACGGGAGTGCAGATACCTCTTCAAGAGAGTGACTTTGTTTCCTTCAGATATATGCCCAGCAGGGGAATTGCTGGATCGTAGGGTATTTCTATTTCTAATTTTTTGAAGCATCTCCATACTGTTTCCAAGTTCTTGGTTGTGATCTTTACAAAAATGTGGTCATTCTGTCCATGAACTTCATACCCGCTCTCATCACGGGGACTTCCTGCCTGTCCGTGTTCTCTGTGCTGCTGTGGTTCGGGCCACAGTGCAACTATTCTCATGGAAAAGCTCCATCCTGATTTAGAGCAGTGAAGGGGAGAAGGAACCCATTCTCTTCTTGGGTGGAGAGTTGGGGCAGCAGAGGACAGCAAGAGGCCAGCTGGGAAGAAATGACCCATGAAGACCAGGAGGAGGTAGGACACCAATGGAGGTTGAGGGTGGCAGTTATGACAACAATGAACTTCCTCCCCTGCTCCCCCAAAGGGAGCCCGTAGAGTTGACCTTCAGAGGACAACTCTTGGTGCAACTCAACTCTTGGGGTGGGGGAGAAGTCACACCCAGGGCAGACATAGCCTGCGGGCCCCTTCTTTTCCATCTGAATTTACTGCAGCGTTTATAAATCAGGAAGGATCGAACAAAGGCTTGGGTTTGTAGCCCCCCCTTGAGAACACATAAGATTTGACACTACCAGGCCAATTCCCACATGACAACGACTCCATAGAAGTGAGAAAGCACTTTAGTCTTTAGACCCAGCATGCTCTCTCTAACTGGGACCTTGTGGTTTCCACCCAGCTTGTTCCATTAGTGACTTGCCAGCCCAAGGTCAGCGAGCACTGGCGTGTGTCACCCTGTGTCCTAAAGTTAACTCTGATTCTCTCATCTTTCCTGATTGTAAGATAGCTCAGTAAATGCCACTGCTGGTCCCTAAGTTAAAGATGGAAGTGGACCAGTCCTTTTCCAGCTCAATCTCCTAAGCCACCTTTGGAATAAGTAAAGCCCTTTTAAAAGAAATACTCAAATGATTCCATGATCTTTATCCTGGCTGGGGAGTGTATGAAACAGGAAATGAGGCAGGGCAGCAAAGGTGGTCTGGCATGATGGAAGGCATGTGGGCTTGGCTTTCTTTTCATTACTTTTACATAATTTTGCAATTGGCCGCGGGCTGTTTTGATCATTATTTTTTCACGCAACAGGAAAAACTGTGCCCCGGGGTATAATTATTAAAATATGTTACTCTTCTATATTTAAATAGTGAAATGGCTTTCCTGAGCTTTAAAATGAGCCAAGGGAAATACCTATGGCTTAAGATGTAACTAAAACGTAGGCTTCACACTCCACCACTCGGCACTGATCACTGCCCAGGACTCCGTCTTCCTCTGCCAGGTAATGGATATGGGGACAAAGTGGGGGTGACAAGGGTATGGAGAGAGGGTTCAGGGAAGGCAGGGACCTGTGGTGGACAGCTGCCCCAGACTGCAAGAAGTGAAGTCAGCAGACAGCCTCACACACCCCGGGGTCCTGTCCTCAGGGGTATCCCACTACACCTTGAAAGTTCTCCGGTACCTGTTGCAGAACCGGGAATGGAGACACAGTGCAGTAACAGGGTCTCTGAGAAAAGGAACAACCAACAGGAGGTTGTTTTAAGTAACGGAAACACACTCAGACACTCAGGAGTTTTCAACCAGGGGCAACTGTGTGCCCCCACGGATATTCAACGCCGTCCGGAGACATTTTGGTGTCACAGTGGGGATGGGGGACACTACTTGGCATCTCGAGGGCAGATGCCAGGGATGCTGTAAATATCCTTCCGTGCACACGGATCAGCCTGTCCGACAGAAGAATTATCTGGCTCTAAATGGCAAAACACTAGGATTTGAGAAACCCTATCCTACGCCAATGCAGGGAATGTGCTAGAAGGTGAGGCACAGGTAGGCAGATTGCCACTGACCACCACCCCCCTCCAACCCATACCTCCCGTCCACAAGAGTAATAACATTGTTTATAATAAAATTGACTTGGGGGGGGGCTGTGGAATTCTAGAATGTCACCAGCACCATAATCAGGACACATGACAGTTACATCACCCCCCAAAACTCCCTTAAGACTCTTCCTTTGTAGTGGAACCCTCCCCAGTCCCAACTTGTGGTTACCAGGAATCTACCCTCAGTCTCTAGCTGTGTCTTCTGGAGGATATCCTATAAATGGAACTTGACAGTAGGCGGGTCTGTTCCCTTCCACTCAGTGTAATGCCTTGGAGATCTGCCCGAGTCCTTTCCTCTATCAGTCATTCATTCCTTTGGACGACCGAGCGGTTCTCCATTGTATGGCTGTACCACCATCTGTTTGCCCATTCATCTGTAGAGGGGTATTTGGGTGGCTTCCTCTATGGGGCTATGATGAGAGCTGCCAGAAACAATCGTGTGCAGGTTTCCATGCAGACATAAGCCTCTGTTTCTCTAGAATAAATACCCAGGGGTGCGACTGTTGGGTTATAGAGGAGCTACAGGCTTGAGAAATTGCTTTCCAGACTGGACGCACCATCTTACACTCTCCTAAGAGGGCCAGTTGCTGTCCAGACTTGCTGGCGTATTGGTCTGGTCCACCTCTTTGAGGTCCGCTATTCTACCAGGTGTGGAGTGGAGTCTCACAGTGCTTTGAGTTTGCATTTCCTGCACAGCTAACAAGGTAGGACGTCGTTTTGTGGGCTTCCCAGCCATCTCTCCATTCTCTTGGACAAAGTGTCCATTCAAACCTTTGCCATAAAAAAATAAATGGGTTTTCTTTAGGGTGGCTCAGTCCGTTGGGCGTCCGACTCTTGGTTTCAACTCAGGTCATGATCTCAGGGTGGTGAGATTTAGTTCCAAGTTGGGTTCCATGCTCAGCAGGGAGTCGGCTAGAGGTTCTCTCTCCCTCTACCCCTCTGCCTCCTCTATGCTCACGTGCACCCTCTTTCTTTCTCAAATAAATAAACAAATCTTTAAAAAAAAATTAAGGGGCACCTGGGTGGCTCAGTGGGTTAAGCCTCTGCCTTCGGCTCAGGTCATGATCTCAAGGTCCTGGGATCGAGCCCTGAATTGGGCTCTCTGCTCAGCAGGGAGCCTGCTTCCCGCCCCCCCACCTGCCTCTCTTCCTGCTTGTGATCTCCCTCTCTCTCTCTCTCTCTCTCTCTCCAGCAAATTAATAAATAAAAAAATCTTTAAAAAAATAAAATAAAAAATAGAAAAAATTAAAAATGGGTGATTTTCTTACTGCTGAGTTTTGAAGATTCAGGTATACCCAGGGTATAAGTCCTCGGTGTGACCACAACTCTTTGTTTCAGTCTGTAGCTTGTTGCTTCATTCTCCTCATCAGTGTCTCTCACAATGGAAATGGTTTTAATTTTGATAACATCCAATTTACCAATTTTGTCGTTTATGGACTATGCTTTTGCTGTCACATCCAAGTCCAGTGGCTCATGGCCACACCCAACTTTGCTTGTCAATGAGGTGGCCATGTGACCAAGTTCTGGTCAACAGAATGTGAATGAAGGGACATGTTCCAGAAACCCTCCCTAAATGTCTGTGGTCACACTTGGTCTGCTCCTTCCTCTCACCTCTCCTGGAGCACCATCTTGGATCTCAAGTTTGGGGACCACAGTGCAGGGATGGGACAGTGAGAAACTGAAAGACATCAGATGCTTGAGTCCTTTGAGGAGTGGAGCCCTCACACTGGTCCTGGATTGCTCACATCTCACTTTCATGGGAAAAAATAATAATGTTCCTTTTTATCCGGGCTACTGTTATTTCAGATTTTCTGCTGTCATTGGCCAAATCTAGACTGGCCAGGTACAGCAAGACAGAGGGGGATGTCACACAACTGACTCACCTAAGTGTGGGTTGTGTGGAGCTACAGTGGTCATCTGGAGTTTTTAACCTGCCCATTATACCTACTTATTTTGGTATGTTAGTATTAATTATCTGTGTATTCTTCCTGCTTCTGGTTTCACCACTGCAAATCATGTGGTTTAAGATAGACTGACTCTACTTCTTAGTGCCACGCTCCAAGCCTGGCCAATCAGATTCATAGTGGAACTGATTCAGTGATGGGCAAATGACTCAGGACTTCTGCAGCAACCACTAGGAATAAGGTCTTGTGAGTCATCTGGGGACTATGAGTTCACAGTCCTCCGTGGGCCAATCTGCCACTAAAGAGAGAGCCTTCTTGAGAGTACAGTCAGATCAAAGAAAAGAACAGCCAAAGTGATGGATGAAAATGCACTGATTAAAGCACCAAGACTCAGAGCAGGGGCCTGGGAGCTCAGTAAGCCTTTCTAAGCAAAGAGGCATTTAGTCTGTGACCTGAAGCAAGAATAAGAGGAATATGGTAAAGGGGATAGAGGTGAAGATAAGGAGGATGAGAGTAAGGAGTTACCAGGCAGAGCCAACAGCATGTGCAAAGGCCCGGGGGCAGCATGACCACATCAGAGCACAGGCTGCTGACTTTCTGTTTGGGCTGAGCTTTGTAGCAAGAGGGTAGGAACCTTACCAAATTACAGCTCTCGCAGTTCTTGCCAAATAAACTGCAAAGCACCAGATGCACACTTCCGGAAAGTATCAAGACAAGAAGTTACTAATTACCCAGGGAGATGCTATGTAAACCCAGCAGAGAAACCAAGTGTCTCAGGGTGCCTGGTTGGGGGGACTCAGTTGGTGAAGCACCTGACTCTTGGTTTTGGCTCAGGTCATGATCTCAGGGCATGATCTCAACCCCCACATCAGGCTCTGCACTCAATGTGGCATCTGCTTGAGATTCTCTCTCCCTCTGCCCCTCCCACTTGTGCTCTCTCTAAAATAAACAAAAATCTTAAAAAGAAAAGAAATCAGGTGTCTGTGCCATGCCTACCCCTGGGATTGCCTACACTTAGAGAGTGTTCGGTCAGCACACATTGTTCTGGACCCCTTGCCCCGGCACCTGTGCCAGCAGGAGAGGCCATGGGCACTGAAGAGCCCTTTAATAGAATGATAAAAGTCCCAACCGTTGCCTCCCCAACAGAAACAGGACAGAGTCTTATTCGACCTGCATGGAAACACCCGGCACTGAAGCACACCCCAGCAGGTCCCAGACGGTGGAAACCTGGACATACAAATTAGGCAGCTCATTAGACCATAATTTTATCAAGCAGCATCTAATACAGTGAGTAATTTGGGGCTTTATTATCTAACATATAAAGAGGTATTTTTAAACTTAGCTGAACGGCAGATTGGGTTTTTAAAAATATTACTGTTTCAGGTCAGGCCCAACAGACTGAGAGCATATCTCCAATCACCTTTCATTCCTGGCTTTCCAGGTTCCAGGCAATGCCTGTGGCTCCTCCCTCCACCTCCACCGGAGGTGGTTAGCAACCACACAAGTTACAGAAAGAAGTCCCCACCTTCTCTCTGCCCTCCAGGGGACAGAGGCACGGGGGTGGGCAGGGAATTACAAGTCCCAGAAGCCCAGTAAGCTTCTACAAAGCAGATCTATGGAATGGGACAGCCCTGGGAATGTGAGCCTCGCCTCCCTGCCCTAAACAAATCTAAACAAATCATGGGAGTTGGGGCTGAGTATCTAGCAACCATAGGGACTGACTGACTCCTGTTCCTCGACGGGCCTCCCTTCCATGCTGCATATGGGATCAGCACAGAAGAAATAAGCCAGACTCGCAATAAGGCTCAGGGGTTTGCAGACTCCTGGCAAGAGCAGAGATCAGGGAGAAAGCCTCTCTGCTCCTTGTCTGGGCCATTTAAGATTTGTTCACCCCAAAACAGCCTCTACTCCACAGGGCCTTTATACCATCCCAAATAGGCCCATAGCCATGGTTCCCAACGCCCCCTACGGGGACAATTTCCAGACATCGGGCTCCAGGGGGGACATTTGACCACTAAAAGTGTTGATGGTCAACATTAATTTTTAATGTTTCAGAAAACCATTAAGCTAGTTTGTATTATGCATCACATTTTTACAGCTGGTCATTTCATTTCTAGCTTGGAAACTGGCTGGAGGAATCTCAGTGGGGATATTTACTAGTTTCCCCGCCCGAGTCAAGGCTTAAAGGAGAGGCCCAAGCAGGAGTCTCCTTGTCTTGCTCCATGGTGTGTCTGCAGGAGCCCCCTGGGAGATCACGGCCCTGACTGAGTGCCATAGCCTATGGGATCCCTGAGATGGTGTCTGTTCCCTCCTTCTAGGCAGAGGGGCCACACAGAGGACAGCCTGGAGAAAAGCCAAGAGGTGCGCTTCTTGGACAGCAGCCCTACGTGACACTGGGCAGGGAGCCAGGAGAGGCTCCGAGGAAGACAGGAAGATCCACTCAAGGGCCTTGGCTGAGAAGTAACAAGAAGACTGAGCTCCAGCTGACAGTGAACTGGGAGGAATGCGGTGGGGAGGGGTGGGGGGGCGGGGGCTTGCGGAGTACGGAAGGCAGGAAGCAGGGCGGCCCATGGGGACATTGACTGCCTACACAGATGACAGACAATGGCAGCCTGAACGGGGTGAGTGGCCGCACGGATGGAGAAGTAGAAGGACCCAAGACCTATTCAAGAGCGACATTCGACCCTGTCTTTGGAGAGTAGACCCGTCTCCCTGTGGACTCTCCGCAAACACACAATGGTTTTCTACTATGGGCAGAGCCTCACCCTTGCACATCTCAACGGGATAGCCAACCTTAACACAACCACATGCACGTGCACACACACTGAGTGAGTGAAAGAGTGTCCCTCCAAACTTCATGGCCATCAGGAACCTCAGAATGTGACCTTATTTTGAAATAGTGTCTTTGCAGATACAATCAGTTAAGATGACAGCCCGAAATCTAAAATGACTGGCACCCTTTGAAGAGGAGAAACAGACCCACAGAGACACAGACACACAGTGAGGGCACCACATGGAAATAAAGGCAGGGACAGCACCTCCAAGCTGTGGACCCCGGGACTGCAAGCGGCTACCCGCAGCCTGGAGACGGGCCTGGGACACAGTCTCCCTCAAAGCCTCCAGAGCTGAGAAAGAATACCTTTCTATTCTTTTAAGCCTCCCCGTTTGTAAGGCTTTGTTACAGTGGCCCTTGAAACTAATACACTGCACACAGACACGTGTTCATAGAGACACACACATACACACCTTTTCCTATATACACACTCACACACATTTATACACGATTGGTTCTCAACCCTGGCTCCCCACGCAATCACCTGAGGGATTAAAAAAAAAAAAAAAATGACACCATGCCCAGGCCCCATCCAGGGGGAATTAAACCAGAATCTTATCAGGTGGAACCCAGGTGTGATCATTTACAGAAGTCCCCGGGGTCTCTCCACGGAGAGCCAGCCTGGAGAACCACCGTTCCGAGAGGTATCTGAGGAGGGCGGCCGCCAGAAACACAGGTTCTGGTCAAGCCACCTACGTCTCCACCACCTACCGCTTTGTGACCTTGGCACATCCTGTGACATTCATGAGCCTCAGCTGCTCTCCTCTGGGGACTAGGGATCAGTGATCACACCTGCCCACGGGGACTGAGGCAGCACTGAGGCGAATGAATGCAAGCCAAGAGGTTAGCTTCCTCCCTGGCATGTGGCAGGTGCTCAGTAAGTGTGCCAGCTCATGCTGGGACAGTCCTTTGCATATAATTACGTCAGTGGTGACGTGTGACCCCGCCCACCCCCACTGCCAGCCCCTCTCCCGCTTTCTGATGCGCTCTACCCTGGTCATTCTGGTTCTGTTTTCACTGCACATCTCCTGTGACACAACCTAGGCCATGGGGGTGGGGGCTGTGGGGGTTCCCATCACAGAGAGACACAGAGTCAACTCCCAAAGAAAGTCAGAGTCGGCTAATAAGAAAGTCAGGACAGGACGGGCTCTCCAGGCAGCCCACATAACGCGTCCCCGGTGTCCAGCCTGTCCAGAGGGTCCCCTTTGAAATCAGAGCTCTCTGTGTTTTGCCTTCCTGTGAAATGTCTGAACTTGAGGTCAGATTTCCCCACGAGCACATCAGTGTGCATTTAGGGTTGGGGGGGGGGTGCTGGGAGGGAGGAAGCGATGTACAGCTTCTGCTTTCTCCCCTATCCGTGTCCTGCCATCCTGTCTCTCCCCTCCTGAGGAGGGTGGCATCTTGCCAATCAGTGTCATCTGAAAATGAAATTGTTTAGATTCTCTTCGTCTGAGCCAAGCTGCAGAGCGCGTGTCCAGGCTTCTGCCAGGACAGGGACTGCGACGAGCAGCTTCGGAGTGAGCATGTCTCCCTCTGTGGTGAAGACACGGCATTCTTGGACTCGGGCTGCCCCGCTCTGTCACCTGGGATCAACACCTGTGCCTCTGTTTCCCCATACGAGGGCCCCTGGTTCATGAGTGCCCCAAATGACCTCATGCAGGAAGCATCAGAAATGGGGACCAGAGTCTTGGGGTCCAGGGTCCTGGGGTCCAGGCCATGCCAACACCCTCCCCGCTTGCACTCCATGGCCACTGTTTGCTTTCCTCTTTCCTTTGGAAGAGAACTGAGGTTAATTTTGAAGAGTGTGGGGGATGCAGAGAGTATATTTCGACCCTTTACCTACCTGACAGCCGTGATTTTCAGTATGCCAACAAGCCTCAAAGTAAACAGGATTGGGAATCGGAGAAAATGACAGATCAAGGGGATGAGACGAATCAACACGTGGAGAAACAGTACATCGTCTGTGACATCATCTAATTCCGGGTCTCGCAATCTTGGACTATTGACATTTGGGGCCAGGGTCCGTCCTATGCATTTAGGGGTTTCAGGAGCATCCTGGCCCATCCCACTAGATACCAGCAAACCTCCCTGCACCAGTTGTGACACTGAAAACGTCTCCAGACGTTGCCAAATCGCCCTGGTTGAGAATCACTGGTCTGATGATCTCACATCAAGCTACAATACAGGCAGAACCCATAAGTATGAACGGAATTACGTTTTCTGAAATCCCCACAGAGAACACGGACAAAGACACAGGAGTGTTCGAGGAGGCCTAAGAGACACCCCATCACTGACAACAGAGGCAGCAGCAGAGGGTGTAGGAACAGCAGCAGAAGGAAGCCTGACTGAGCGCTGGCTGGGTGCCATATCGTTCCCACACGGCTGCACAGGGGAACCCCGTTGGGGCAGTTAGGGACTGGCCCCAAGCCCCAACGTTAGGACATGGTGCAGGATTTCTAGATGTCGGGGTTGTGTGCTTAACTAATCTATTATCTCATCTCCCCCAATTAACAGTTGCAACAACGGAAGCTAATGTTTACTGAACACTTAGCATGAGCCAATCCAAACAACTTGATATTCACCCCATCCCCCTCATCACCCTTCCCTTAATACCTGTGGGGTGGGTGCCGTACTTGTCCCCCCACCACGTGACACATGCAGGCAGGGGGACTCGTCCAAAGTCACTCGGCTACGACAAGACAAAGCCAAGTTCTACCCTGAGCAGCTGGACTTCACAGTCATTTCTGAACCACTTGCCTTCTAAATGCTGTTTGTTTGTTTGTTTGTTTTGTTTTTTTGTTTTTTAATGTGCACCAATAAGCAACGGCAAACTTGCAAATGAACCCATCTCTTGAGTGGACTCCTGTTAAGGAAGAGGTGTTGGCTGACCACAGGAGAAGAAAAATGGGCTGGAAACATTACGCACATTACAGCCCTAGAACTTGTCTTTCCTTGCCAGCACTGGGTGACCTTTAGGAGCCCCTCCAAAGCCCGGAGTCGGCTGGCCAGAGAGCCCTGGCCTGCGCTGCTGGACTGGCCATTCCTTATAAAAGGCAACTTAACTAACAAAGCCAGCCTGTGCTGGGCTCCACAAACAGGACGTACCTTTGAATGGGGGGGTGGTGCGGTGGGAAGCAAGCTGAGCTGTCTAGATCCACAGCCCCAAAAGCAGGCAGAGCTCCCCCAACAGCCCCCAAGAGCCGGGTCCCTGTCCACCCTCACCTTGCCATCTTATTGCTATGACATCGAATGACCAGGGACTGGAAGACATCATTATAGGCTTTATTTACGGGGCTGTGGCTTCCTGCAATAACACAGAACAGCACCTAAGTATCCAACCTCCTGCTAATGGATACAGATTCTCCACCTATAAAATGTTACAAAGTAGAAAATCTTAAGAGGAAAAAAAAAGCCTTAGTGACTGTTCATCTTTTTTCAGCCAGACTTTATAAAAAATGGAGTTGGGAGGTAGAGGATACACTCCCCAGTTCACTGGGAGGGAACAGATCAAGTGTGAGCCCAGTGTGAGCCCAGGATGCTGCACATGGGCCCCTGCTGGTGTACGCAGCACCCACTGCCTTCCGGATGCACTCGCGTTAGCTCCTCGTGACGTTAATAGGAACCTGGCCTGAGAAGAGAGGGAAAAGAATGGGTCCCCTCTGCAAACCCCGCCTTTACCACGGGCCCCAGTCTCATAGCCTCAGACGCACCCGAAGAACCCTCAGAGCGTGAGAAAAGCAGGCACGACGACACGGACCTCTGAACAGCTCATGATTTTGTGAGGCTCCAGGGTAAGCGATCGAAGTATTTTTCTTACCACTACAAATAATCTTTTGGTGGTGGTTGTTTTTAAAAACAGCACAGTAGGGACGCCTGGGTGGCTCAGTTGGTTAAGCAGCTGCCTTCAGTTCAGGTCATCATCCCAGCGTCATGGGATCGAGTCCCACATCGGGCTCCTTGCTCCGCAGGGAGCCTGCTTCTCCCTCTGACTCTGCCTGCCACTCTGTCTGCCTGCGCTCGCTCTCGCTCGCTCTCTCTCTCTGACAAATAAATAAATAAAATCTTAAAAAAAACAAAATAAAATAAAATAGAAACAGTACAGTAAAAGCAGACCAGTTTCACAAGCTCTTTTTTCATAATCATGTCCTGAAGGCATGGGAGGAACCTAACGTATCCTCTGAATCTTCAGAGAGAGCAGGAGTCACCTTCTGTGCTCTGAGAGCAGAGGGCTGTGTGCTACTGTAGCGCTTTTGACAGTGGATACATGTATTTCCTATTGCTGCTCTAACAAATTACAGCAAACTCTGTGGCTTACACACACACACACACACACACACACACACACACACACATTATCTTGCAATTCTGGAGGTCCGAAGTCCACCAATGCACCTGCCAGGGCTAACATCAAGGTGTTGCAAGGCTGCTTTCTTCTGGAGGCCCCAGGAGAGAATCCACTTCCTGGATTCTGGGTGCTGGCAGTACCCACATTCCTTGGCCTGTGGTCCCTTCCAGCAACGGTATCTCTCTGCCCTGTTCCCAACAACATACCTCCTTCTCTGATTCTCTTGCCCTCCTTAGAAGGACTCTCGTGGTGACGCTGGGTCCACCCACACGATGCATGATAATCTCCTCACCTCACATCTGCAAAGGTCCTCATCCCCCAAACCTCCCTGCCATGGGAGGTTTGGGGGATGAGGACGTGGACATTGCTGGGGAGTCGTGATCCTGCCTACACAGTGTCTCCTACCCGGGAGATACGATCATGTGAAGAGGAATCTCACCCTCCCTCCCAAACAGGGGACTATCTGCTATTATAAAAAAGTGAGTATCCTGAGATACTCTCTCCAGTCCAGTACTGGTGATGAATTCGTTCAGGTCCGGCCACACACCACACCGGGCTCAGCAAAGGTGGTCCAGGTCAGGAATGCAGATGAAGCCCGTGAGACGAAGCCAAACAAGGATTCTTCACAGGGTCTGCACTTGGGGGGGTCTTGGCATCTTTTTTTTGGCCCCGGCTGAGAGCGATGCAAGATCACGTGGGTGGGGGGAGATGATTACCTTCACCTTCAAGGGGGTGGGACAATGAGCAGACCTGAAATGAGCAAACCTAACCGATAATAAAATAAAATAAAATAAAATAAAATAAAATAAAATAAAACAAAATAATAAAAGCCTCAAAGGGAGGATTCTCCTGCTGGGGGCTTGTTCAACTTTCTCAGAACACTCTGGAACTTCCGCCATTAATCTTTAGGCCACTGACTTCTCAACACAGACAATTCTTCATTATGTGTATGTTGCAAATCTCGCTTTGCCATGGAAACATTTTCTGATGTAGATAATACTTCCCCAATAGAAGGATTCTTCTATTTATAAAGGCATTACATTGAATTCCCTTAAAAAGAAACCACTAGAGAGATGCTACGCTTCATAAAAGTTTGTTTTAAAATTTTAAAAATGAGGTACCCCCCCTCAATGTGTTAAAGCATTGTTTGATGTCTCATACTCTTGCGAACATTCTCCTGAGATCCCAGGCCCGCCGTCCGCCACCCCAGGAGCGCCCCACTACATTAAGTTTCCCTGTAAATGATAATGGGGGGAAGGCAAAGCCCCCCAAGAAACTCAAAATTGCAATGGAGATGCTTCACACAAGCTGCTCCTTTCCTTCCCTTTTTTTTTTTTTTTTTAATAACTTAACAGTTTGGCAATCATGCTTTGGTTTGACAGGGAACTGTGAAAATGTGTCACTTTGTCGTCTCCAAACTCCTAAATTCAATCAAAATAACATTTATTAAAAACCTGGGGGTGCTTGCCAGAATTCGCCGTGTGACATGAAGACGGTCGAACCCCGAGTCTCTCTCCTGACTTTTTGTTCTTTCTTGAACACGGCCCAGTGCTGCAGACCCACAACCCACAAAGGGGCATTACAGCCCCAAGCTCCCTCCACCATGCAGGGAGTATGATTCCCTGGGGAAAATCCAACCAGCCCAAGGCTGCAGGCTGGTGTGCTGGAGCTCTCTTCTAAGGACACGGTGTGACGGGAGAAGTTGTGGTGTGCACAGTCTGGAGTCACACATTCTCCATGGTGTGTGCCAGAGTCGCCAGCTGGAAGCTTCAGAAAGATCCTGCGGAGGCAGCGGCAGAGCCTGGGGTGGGAGGAAACAGGATCGGGGCCAGAGAGCCCGGCCGGTTGGTGTCTCTGCTCCACCACTCCCAGCGGTGCCAGCCCTCCTTCCAGCCTGCACCACTCTCCCAGGCTCTGTTTCTCCAGGTGTGATGTCTCAAACAGAAGTCTTGTGGTTGCGACGAATGGAAATTCCCAACCCTAAGTAGCTTAAAAATAAACAGAATATATGGATTTATGCAAATAAAAATATCCAAGGATGAGGCTCTCAATCCGGGCTCCAACTATTCTAGCTCCCGCCATCTGTTGGCTCCTACTCTGCTTGGCTCCGGACTCATGGTGGCAAAATGGATGCGGCAGCTCCACTCCTTTCATCTTCCAGGACCCGGTGTAGGGGGAGTCACTTTCTAGGAGCTTCCACAGAAGCTCTTGGATGAATTCTGACTGGCCCTGTAAACTAGGAACAGTGGTCAGGGGACTTAACTACAGTCTTTGGCTTAAGCAGCAGGACCTGGAGGTGGGGGTGGAGGGGTAGGGGAGGTTCCACAAACCTCATAGCCTTAAACGTCAGGGAAAGACGGATCTCCAAAACAAAACTGGGGGCGATCACCAGAAAAGCAGTGGATCTGGGGGGAGTGCGGGTAATCAATGTGTACTAGCTACAGAATTACATTATAAAAATAATAACTTTTATATTTAGTGTGCCCTTATATGCTTCTTCTTATTCAGTCTGGGCAACAACACTTCCAGATAAGGTACGTTATTATCTCTCATTTTTACTGATGAGAAAGCAATGTTTCAGAGAGGTTAAGTGTCTTCTTCATAGTCACACAGCTCATGAACAGCAGTGCTGGGATCTGAACCGAGGCCTGCCTGGACAACACAGCAATTGAATTTGTGGGAGACACACTAGACATACAGCTGGCAATTCATTTAATCTTCAGGATGGCCCTTTGAGGGAAAGGTTATTTCTACAATCTTTTGGTGGTTGAAGCTACTGAGAAAGGTCAAAGAACTTGCCCCAGGGATGCAGCCTGAGTTAAATCTAGTCTAAGTTAAATTGTCTCTAGTATCCATGGTTGCAGAGAGACGAGCAATGGGCTTAACACTTGCCTGGGAAGGATCGGTCTGATGCGGCATCAGGAGAGAGCCTGGACATGCTAGGGATGGCCGGATTGAGGAGCCCCGCCTCCACGTCTTTTCCCTTTCTCTGCTTTTGGTGTGGGGATCCATCCTGCCATCTGGGGTGCAGAGATGTTAGGGAAAATGTCACTGTGTTTACCGGCCTCACAGCCACGTGCGTGTTCAAAGGCATTGGACTGGTTGCTTAAAATCATCCGTGGCAGATTGATTTAGCCCACAGAAACGGGCAAATGATGCATCATCATCATCTTCATTATTATTATTCTTGTTACTTGCTTTTCTGGTTTCTCGGAGAGTCCCCTATTAAACATTTCCCAGCATGCCACTGGGTTTGCTCCAGCTCTGGGTCCAGAGCACGCGGCTCGGGTGGAAGGACACGGCCCCCACCTGCACTCCCCCGTCGCGTGTGCCCGGTCCCCACTCCAGGCACTGCACCTGAGCCCATCAGACCTACGTCCAGGACGTTTTCTTGAAAATCCGTCGGAGTCAGATCTTAACCCACTGGATGTGAGCAAAGAAGCAATGTACCCTGGAGCCAGGGGCGGCCGTCTTGGGGCAGGAAGGACCAAGGGTTCCTTGCGGGTGATGGAATCAACACGGTGGATGCAAAGAGGAGGCGGGGCTTGGTCAGCTGAGCCCAGCTGCCCAGGCGGTGTGCTGAAAGTGCACAGAATGTGCTGGAAGTCTTGGACGTTTTCCAGCGTGCCAGCCCCTCACCATTTCAGCCAGTTTCACATGGAGTTTCTGTTCCTTGCCGATGGTAAGTCTTTAGCAACACGTTAACACATCAAAGGGATCAGCCCACGGGGAAGGGAGCTCAACAGAGTCCAAGGTTAATAAGGAAAACCAGGGTACAAAAAGGCTCTCAGAGAGAGAACAAAGGCTTCTCAACAATGTCAGACCCTAACCCACAGAAGCCAACCCCAACACCTCTCGCTGGTTATCCACGAGGTCCCTCCAGATGGTCCAACAATTGGCCTTTTAAGAACGAAAGTCTCGGAGGGGACAATACTTCCAGTTTTGCTCTGGGTTAAAGATGGAAGCAGGACACGCTGGTGGCAGGCGCGCAGCCGAGAGACACGGCTCTTCTCTCCTCTGGAAACCAGGATGGCGGGACCCACCCCTCGTGGGGTGACAGCCACAGCGAGACGGCAGCAGGCAGGTTTGTGGAAATCGATTCCGAGACAGGCCCAGCATTCTCCAGATGAATTCCATTTGCATGTGCGTCTGAACTGTTAAGCCACATAAAATGCCTTCGTTTCACTTGGGACAATAAATGAAAACTCTTTTGACATTTGAAGCATTTCATGTCTCTGTGCGCGCAGAGAACGGTTCCATTTAACTTGAAAGGGGTTTTCAGTGTAATTCACGTTTAATGTTATGAAAGCATTTCTCTCTCACATTGGGCTTTATCTAAATTTTTAAACAAGGCCTAATTTACAGGCCCCGAACGACTTGGCAAATTTCCTACAATCTCATTGAAAAAGTTCTGGCTGTCTATATGCTGCGGGCACGGTGAAAGACCGCTTTGTCTGCGGTGCCAACTCAAATGAAAACGACTCTGCCGACAAAAGGTCATCCTTTCAAATGAACCCACAGAATCCATACGCGCCCGCGGCGCACAGAACCGGCCCCAGAGCCCCCGCACCAGGAGCACGACCCTGGGTGTGTCTGGTGCCTAATCCAGAGCAGCGGGGACAGGGACGCGGATGGGACAGGATGGGGGGGGTGCCCTGCACAAGGACAAAATCAGTTTAGTGAAGACACGGAATTTGTTTACGGGAGGACGGATGCTGCCCACCTCCCGGGAAGGAGAGGGCAAGAGAGGGAGACAAAGGGGGAAGACAGTTTCATAGTCCTGTTGCCCATGGTGGCATCAGCGGCCAGACACCGAGGAGGGGGCCAATGGGCAGAGGACAGCCTGTGCCCCCGACTGTGGCCTCCTTCCCAGGCATCCAAGACCCCCAGCCCACGCCGGGGCTTAGGTACACAGCGCTCCCTTGGTTGGTTGGAGTGTTTAGGAGGATCACATGATCCAGAGCATGAACCCCCTGCCCCTTGGCTTTGCTAATGGCAGTGGCGTCTAAGAGGGAGTAAGCTGCCCTGGGGACCACTTGGCACGGGGCTGGTAGGTACTTTCTAGGAGACAAGACTGTGGAAGCTCTAGGGGATTCCATGGTGACCAAAGAGAAGCAGCCACTGCCTTCACAGAGCTGATGGGCAGCAGGAAGCCGGCACATGAAGCCAGGTGCAACAGGGAATGAGGGTTGAGTTCTTTAGATTTTTTTTAAGATTTCTTTATTGGAGGGGCGCCTGGGTGGCTCAGTGGGTTGAGCCTCTGCCTTCGGCTCAGGTCGTGATCTCAGGGTCCTGGGATTGGGCCCCAGGTCGGCCTCTCTGCTCAGCAGGGCGCCTGCTTCCTCCTCTCTCTCTGCCTGCCTCTCTGCCTACTTGTGATCTCTCTCTCTCTGTGTCAAATAAATAAATAAAATCCAAGAAAAAAAAAGATTTCTTTATTTGAGACAGTGAAAGAGAGAGTATGAGTGGGGGGAGGAGCAGAGGAGAGGGACAAGCCGACTCCACGGTCAGCGCGGAGCTGGACACAGGGCTTGATCCCAAGACCCTAAGATCATGAGCTCGGCCAAAATCAAGAGTCGGATGCTTAACCGACTGAGCCAGCCAGGCGCCCAGAGGACTGAGTCCTTTAAATCTTGAGCACGGTGAATCAAGCCCGTGCAAAACCTCCTCCCGTGGCTTCCCAGATCTCCCGCTCTGGGTCACCCCCTCTGACCCAGCAGCCCACTGGACCTCATCTCTCACTGACCCCCTCCCTCCCACCTGCTGAACCTCCATCTCCAAACACACCAAGTGGCTGTAGCCTCACGGGCCTGTGCGCCTGCTTTTCCTTCTGCTTGGAGGTTTGTCCCCTGGATACCCACAAGGCTCAATCTGTCACTTCCTCCCCGCTCTCTGCAGGGGGCCCTCCCTGACCCCTGAGCTGAAGCAGCTCCCACGCCACCCTCACGCTCGGTCTTCCTCAGCCTGCTGATTTTCCTTCGAATCCCCCAACACATTACAGACACATTTATTTTCAGGGTCTCCCTGCTACCTGTCCTACCGTTCACCGCTTTATCCCCCAGGACTCCGGCAGCACCTGGAACGGAGCGGAGGATCAGTATATATTCACTGAGAAGTGCAGCGGGTATCCAGAGACCACCATGGAGCACACAGTAGGAGCGCAGTCTCCGGGAGTCTGCGAGGCCTCTTGGAAGCAGCCCAGAAGGGCCAGTGGGCGTTTTCTGGGTGAAGAATAAGAAAGAGGACTGCAGGCCGAACGAGCCGCTCAGAGCAACCGGGGAGAGGCCGCGAGGACCTTGGTGCAGCTGGGGTGCAGGCCATCAGGGCCACGGCAAGAGAGGAGGGCGGGGAGGGCAGGCCTGACTGTGCGTCAGGAGCCCCGGCCAAGAGTCAGATTTGATCCTGAACCACGGATGGCCAGAGACACAGTTTCCAGAGGCAGAAGCACACAGAAACGCTTGCATTTAAGACGCCCACTGGGGCCGCAGCATGGAGAACGCAGATGAGATGAGAGGCCGGAGGGTACCATCACACGGGGGCATTGCGGGGGGTGGTAGTTGCTGAGTGCCCCCAGCCAAGGCGGTGGCCCAAGAGAGAGCTCAGCACTCCCAGGCACGCCGCCCGACCTGTCTGGACCTCCACTTTCTTCTCTGCCAAATGGGCGTACTGTACGGCACAGCGGTCTGTTGTGAGAACCCGTGTAAATAATGCTGCCTCCGGGGGAGTGCAAGGTTAAGCCTTCCATAAAAGCGGGCTGTGAAGATGACAACCAGCTTTACCGGCTAATGGCTCAAGCTTTCCATTATCATCCCCGCTTGGCACTTAGCGAAGGTGTCAGAATCTTAAACTCCGATGAATTTAAATAATGGTGCCATTTGATTGACAGCCCAAAGTTGTGAATTCCGTCTACCGTGCACAGACAGCCCGAGAGGAACGGGCTGGAATGAGCGGCGTCTAATGGCACTCCCGTGCTCCCAGCGGGGCCCAGTCCAGCTGGCTGAGGCCTTCCACTCCCCAGCTCCACCAGGTACGATGGGGAGGGAAAGAATGCTTATGGGCTATGTCGGCTCTTCTGGCTCAAGTCTACAATCAGAGGGCAACAGCATCAGGATCAAAAATCTATGACACATACCAAATACCGCCCAGCGTCTCTTAGGTCCCCTGAAAGCTGCAAACCCAGCCGGTGTCCAGGTGGGAATATGGGCGCAGCCAGAGAGAAAGGGCAGAGTTGGAAATGTCTAGATCCTTCTCCAGCCGGACTGACCCTTCCCACCCCGCATCCGCTCATTTCCAAGGAAGCTGGAAACACCGAATGTATCTGCCCCTGCAAAGAAGCCACACTGTACACCGCGCAAACCTGCCCGTCCTCTTTCATGTCTAATTGCCTGCCGGATCGAGAGACTTTTGAAAGGGAGGAGGATAATTGAAATTTCGCATAATTACATTTTAAAGCAATGCTTTTAGCTTCCTTCAACTTCAGTCAAAACTCTACCTTGTCAAAATAATCTTAAAGTTTTTTTTTTTTTTTCTTAAACAAAGATTGATGCAATATCACTAAAATCTTTTAGCAGCTAATTATAAGCCAAGCCTCTTTGGGGCTTTTTGGGAATATCTCTTTGACTTCTCTAAGCGATTAGTTTGGTCCTCTGCTTTTAAACTGCTCATTCTCTACTCGCGGGGAAGAGTGAAATTTCCTCCCCAGTTTTAATTACAATCAGAGTGTTATCCTCAGATAGTACCCGAGCAAGGCTTCACAATGGGAGGGGCTCCTCTGTTAATCAGGGATGAATCTCGTATACTGTAAAGGCTCGTACCTTTCATTACATTACCTTGTTGGTCTAATTAAAGGTATTACCCTCTGAACTGTGTGCGGAAACTCAAAGAAATTCAACAGAAAACATGCTCGAGGGGAAAGCAAAGAATGCGTAATAAAGTGCCACGCATCACATCCTGGGTGCTCCTGCTAATTTCTTCCCTGATTACTACCAGAGGGTGGAGGGCACCCTCCAGGGGACACGGGCTGGGCTCACGCAGTTCTCTTTAGAAGCAGTGGCGATGTCTGTATTTTGGTTTCTGGCACAGACTACCAATTTACCTGTGATATTTAATTAAAAAAAAAAAAACCCAGACATCACCTCATCAAAACCTAAATATTGTTCCTGTTTGATCAAATAAAGTTTTTGGTAATGTCTGGTCAGAGCAGGTGGGGTAGGGGGGAGGAGCGATCTGAAGGGAACAAGAAAGTCTTTTGCTCTTGGGTCACTAACCCACCTGAAGAAATAACATTACTGTGAAAGACTAGACTTGACCGTGCTAATTAGCACAGAACTTCAAGCGCCACCGTTAGAGTATAAACTCTGCAGACGGTCAGCTATGGCGCGTAGATGATAAAGACTCAGTACATGTTTGCTGAACATATAAAAGGACTCTCTGCTGGGTCCTTAGCTGTCCACAGTGCTCTGTGTCAGCCGTGTACGGTCCATGAAGATTTTGTTGAATCTTCAAAACTCTTTATTTTTCTTTGTAATTAAAAAATGAATAAATAAAACACACACCCGAAGAAGTTGAGCCAATTTTTTAAGGTCACTCGGCTATTTAAGGAACAGAGGATTTGAACCAGGTTTGTTGGATTCCAAAGACAATGCTTTAAAAATCAGAATGTACAGGTATATGCATGATGTGAATTCCATTTCAGGTAAGGCTTAAAGGTGAAGTGGAGATTTTGACAAGTATTAACGTTTTGTGAAAATGTAAGAAATCTCAAAGGCACCTTATTTTATTACACACGATACCGTTTATCACTGTTGTGTTTTTTATAATGTCCCAGGAGAGCCTATTTTTAATCAAACCTATACCTTCCAATCAAAATACAGACTCCTTCCAAGATGGAATCCCAGTGGGCTCACTGCAGGGGCTTTTGGTCAGTCAACATTTATTAAACGCCCACTGTGTTTTGAAAGAAGTCAGCAGCATATCTGGCCTCAAGAAGCTCACAGGGCAAAAGGGCAAATAAATCTGTGTACTTTTCTTCTCAAATTGCCCTTCAACTGGTGTCAGGAAGGGAGATGCTGAGTCAGCAGCGGACCGTCTGCCATGCACAGGTGAGGAGGGTCTGGTCCCTGCAATGACACTTTGTGTCCTAAGCAGGAAGTCGGGCTTTGTAAGGTTTCCTAGGGTTTGCAATCTTCCTGTCTTGTCTTCTCTCTAGTTCCCCAGAGCGAAGCCCCACGCTCTTCAGAAGCTTTAGGCAGGGAAGCCCGGAGACATGGTCCCATTCTGCAGCCAGTGTTCAGGGGTAAACGCTAGGCAGTGGCAGGTGCAGAAAGCAGACTGAGCCCGGAGAATCAGAGCCAGGCGAAGAGGTCTTTGAATGTCAGGGTGGTCCTGGGAGGTAGCTGTGGGAGGGCACGGATGGCCCCAGTGGTTCCTTATATACCGCCTTAAAAATGGAGCGGGTTAAAGTACTAGTCAGAACTCAACTTAGATGAGCATGTGGAGGGGCACGTGGGTGGCTCAGTGGGTTAAGCATTAGCCTTTGGCTCAAGTTGTCGTTTCACGGTCCTGGGATGGAGCCCTGAGTCGGGCTCCCTGCTCAGCCAGGGAGTCGATTTCTCTCTCTCCCTCTGCCACCCCCATGCCCATTCTCTCTCTCTCTTTCTCTCTCAAATAAATATTAAATAAAAATCTTTAAATGAGCATGAGTGTTAAACCCACGACCTTTCTGCATTCAGAAGCAACAAAAAGCCTATGAAATAAAGCACCCATTTCTGAGAAAAAAATAACCTTATAGCACAGTCCTCTTAAAGACCCCAGCGCGGGTCTGGTCGTTGTGGGCAGTAAGCTCCCCCCTTCCACCCAGCCACCATTGATTAGCTCCATTAGTGGATGACAAATGACTTGGGTGGCCCTAGTCCAGTCCCTGATGGAGCAGCACACAAAGGATTCAGCCTCCATCTCTAGTAATTGTCTTTTCACTTGGTGGCTCCCGAGGGAGGCTGAAGCTTCAAGAAAGGGTTCCCCCTGGAGCTGCCTGTCTGCTCTGTGGCCACCTTCAGGCCAGCAAGGAAGTCCCTGTGCAGAAAGGGTGATGAGATGGCTCCAACTTTCAAGACAAGCAGACGCAGTGAAGACCCATCTGTGCCACTGGATGATAAGGACACACTGTCAGCACAGGAGGACAAGGACACTTTCATTGAGGCTGAGCACATGCTGGGGGACATCTCCTAGGATCCAAATGGAGGCACTATCATCACTTGCATTTTAAACACGATAAAACAGAGGACTCAGGAGACAACAGACTTTACTCAAGGTCATGTACAGCCAGTAAGAGGCCAACCTGGGACCGGAACCCAAAACGGTTTGCTTCCCCCAGGCTCTCAGGCCCTGTGCTAGTCTAGCTAGCTTCCATCACCCCACAGCCTTCTTGACCCGTTCCTTTTGAAGTTGTGGTGCTTTGGGCTCACGAGTTAGAGTCCTCCCAGGAAGGGGACTGCCCTGTGGATCACCTACCCCAGGACAGCTGCCTAACGCCATGAACTGCTCACCTGGAACCGAGGTTCACGAGCAGGTGGCCTGCCCATGGAGACTGGGGGCAGCCAGAAGGAATTCTAGGCGAATTCCTTCCTCACCCCTTGGATGCTGGCTGACCTCGGGCAAGGCCTTGCTGTCCTCTAAGAACCGAGGATAAATCCACTGAGTACCTCACAGGATTGCTGAGAAGGTTTAAAAACATCATCCACGCTCATACCGGACGCCACTGTTATAATAAGGATTCAAGGCGCTTTGCACAATTCTTGGAACACAGTAAGCGCTAAAAACTCAGAGCTTACTACTATTTCTTCACAGGGTCCCAAATATAACTTTCACAGTCCCTTCTAGCCAGAGATGTTATCTCCCCTTTGAACTTCTAAAGCGTGTTAAACTTAGAAATTCTCTTTCCAACTTGTGTTACATAAATAAGGCACACAGACTTTCTCCTTTTTTAAACAATGTTTCTATTCGAGTGTAGCTGACACAATGTGACTTTCCTTTCAGGGGTACAGATCCTTTTGTAATTCATAAGCCTGATGACTGAGTATGTTTTCTCCTTAAACAAAAAGCTAGAACCTCGTCTGAACCTTGAGATGAGCTAGATAGACTCTATGGTGTGTGCCATCTTACAGATGAGGAAACTGAGGCCCAGAGCATTTAAATAAGTTGCCCAGGCCATGCAGGAAGTGACAGTGAGGCTAGGAGTCAAGTTCCCACCATGCCTTCTGGAGCCTGGGTTTGTCCCTGCTTATTGATAAGTACAAGGTTATTAATACCTCAGACAGGGCCAACGTCTAAACCCCGACCTGGCTCTGCCACCCAGTGCATGAAAGTCTCATTAAGTATTTTAGAAAAAACAGGCAGAAAGAAGAGGAAAGTTTCTGCAGTTACACTGTGACAAATCTCTGGGCAGTGTGTGCCCAAAGTCTCCACAGCAGAGCTTCTTTAGAGACTGGCTGAGATCCAGGAAACCCATCCCCGCCTCCTGCCGCCAAGAGAATACGGAGCAAAGTGGATACTGTATCATTGATAACCATGATGATAATTATGGTCATGATCATGACCAGTGGTCACTGGGGGCTTCCAATCTGCGGGGCACTGTTATGAGTGCCTTTATAAAGGGACACGTTCGATAACCTTGAGAACTTTCAGAAGCGGGTGCCCCATTTTTACATCTCAGGAAACTTTTGCTTTGGTTTTAAATAGAATTTTCAGAGTTTCAAACCATTTCCAAATTACGTGATATTTCCCTCATGCTTATAATTTAGGGAGAAGCAGAGGGCCCACTCTTGTAGGCAGCATACACACACATACAAACATGCACATAGCTACACAGATCCCCCGATTCTACAAATGGGTAAACTGATGCTTAATGGGGTTAGGGTTACAGTAAATTGGTCTGAGGGTTAGGGTTACAGTAAACTGGTCTGCGGAGCTGAGCCGAGGCCAAAACTTAACTTAGAATGATTCAGTGCCACTATTCACAATAGCCCAAAGGTAGAAACAACTCACAGGTTCATCGAATCCTGAATGGATAAATGAAACGTGACACATACATGTGAAGAAGGAGTGTTACTTGGTCATGGAAAGGAACGAAGGACTGACACTTGCTAGAACATGGATGAACCCTGAAAGCACGACGCCTGATACCAAAGGTCACATATTGTATGATTCCACTTAGATGAAATGTCCAAAATAAGTAAATCCACAGGGACAGAAAGTCCATGAGCGATTGTCAGGAACTAGGTAACGGAGGTGATGAGAGCCTACTTAATGGGTACAGGGTTTGGGTTCAAGGTTTTTAAAAAGTTCTGGAACTCGATGGTGGCAGAGGTTGCACGCATTATGAATGTCACTAATGCAACTGGATTGTACACCTTAAAATGGTACATGGTACATTTTGGTAAAATTTAAAGTTTAACAAATGGTAAATGGTTAAATTGGTAAATTTAATGTTGCGTGTATTTTTACTACAGTAAAAAAAAAATGATTCAATGCCTCTTTCATTGTACATGGGGTCAAATCCCTATTTCTGGTTCATTTTCAAGAAACTTCCAAATGTGTCCTCTCCACCTGCTCTCCCTCTCTCCTAATCACTCCCAGAGTGGCCGCCACTCTCCTAATCACACCCAGACCGGGAGCCCAACGCATACACTAGCCCTTCCCCTGTAAGGCCCGTGGCACCCTGCACCGTTCTGCTGTCTACCTGTAGCGAGCCCAGCCCAGAGCCCCCTCCCGCACTTCTCTTTGCCTGAAGAACATCCACTTGTCCTCCAAGACTCAACTCGAGCACAATGTCCTCTGGAGGCTCTCGCTGAGCCCCTCACCTTGGCTTGGCCTCGCAGGTACCATCAGAGTACTTGTCACAGCGTATTATAGGTATACCCTCCCACACGACAGAGGAGCCTGTGCTGGTTACAAACACAGGCTTTGGGGTCATTGGGCTGTGGTTTGACTCTCAACTCTACCTGCTGTGTGAACTTGGGACAAATTACTTAGCCACCTGGTGCCTCCGTTGCCTATTTTGTAAAAAATTAGGCTAAAAATAAGTGATGTGAGGATTAAACACAGAATCACACACACAGCTTTTAGAATGGCACCTTGTCCCTCCCAAGCACACAGCCAATGTCCGTGTCATTAGGATCCTCACCGTCACCATCATCCTCCCTCTACCCCAGTAGCTTATGAGCTCCCCCAAGCCCAGCACGGGGCCTGCCCTAGAGCAGACGCCAGAGAACCATACGCTGAATGACGTTACGAGCCATCTACTCAGTTCCTCTCATTTTCTTTATGGGAAACCACGAAAGTGATTCGTCCAGTCATGCAACCAGCTGGAGGCAGAAGGAGGTCATGAACTTCCCCCGCTGGGTCCTCGCTCACCACTAAGACACGACGGAGCAATATTCCAGCGTCTTTCTATGGAGACGGGCTGCACTTCTTACAAACCCCCTCACGTGGCCCAAACAAAACTGCCCAGAGAGTGAGGCCAGTGCTGGACTCAGCTGCCCCCTCTCCACATTCAAGGCCTTTCTTTGCCTCACATCGAGAGCTGGAAGAATCAGCAGACAAGCTATAAATAATTGAGAAGAAAATAATCCAGAAATTAACGGAGGGTCTGCCCACGAGTCAGTGGGGCTCCCTCTCCCAGGGAGGATGATGCATGAGCTGTCGGAGATAAGACTTTGCTTGGGCATATTTAAGGTAAGTGCAGACAACAGTGGGACGCCCAGTGAGTCCCTTCTGCCAGCACCAAATGGGGAACCCTACAGATCAAACCACAAAATAAATGAGGACATTAAGCCTTCAAACACTCTGGGATTTGTATTTGAGAAACCCAGATTGCAACTTAAAGTAGCTTCTCCTTCAACGATTCTCTTACCAATCCCAAGTCACTCTTCATTCAGCACTAGAGGTCTTTCATAGGACACTCTGACCCTGAGTCTTAAATACTCACAGCGGAATATTATTGAATGTTCAGCGTACATATATAAAGCACTTAGCACAGGGTTTCCTGTATATTAACTCAGCATTAATCTAATCCTTGTAAAAACCCTATAAGGTGTAAACCATTATCAGCACCACTATGCAGCTAAGAAAACATCTGTCATAGGACTTGACAAGACGACATGCCAGGAGCAGGGGAACCGGCCACTAAGTCCAGGAATCCAGCTTCAGTTAAAGGAAGGTGGTCACACAACAGAGGGTGTTGTCTTGTAGGGTCCCTGAGAGACGGGACAGAAACACAACGGGAAGCTCCAACGTCCTCAGTGACTCCTGACACCACCGAATGGCCCAAAGTACGGGCCATGCTATTTATCCGCCAAACCTGCAACAGACAGCCCAGACAGCCCCCTCAGGAGCCGGCTGAAGAGCGAATAGCTATTTGACAGGCACCCACCACTATATTACGAATGATCAGGAGCAAAATAAATGCAAATGAGACCATGAGGGCAGAAAACCAGCTTCCTAAGTGTCTCCCGCCTGCACTGAAACGCCCGCTTCTATCCCTGAGCTTAATATTTCATGCAAAAGGCAGCGCAGAGATCGCCGCTCCAAGAGAGCCCGGGGGAGGACGATCAGGATGACAAACGGAACCTCCCCCTTGTATCTTGGAAATGCCAAGAGCGATGGGTGATGAGAGCTGAAATACCTGAACGAACTCTGAGTGAGCCTTTGGCTGAGGCTGATTTATGAGCAGAGTGGCCCAGCCTTCACCTTTATTTACATTGCTCAGAGCACATCAACTCCAAGAAAATTTAGTGTTTTAATTTGGGCATCTGGCTTGTGGGTTCTTCTCTCCCCCCACCGTCTTCTATGCTCACTGGAGAACAAGACCACACCGCCACCCTGTCCTGGAAGGCTCTTCTGTTTCCCGCCCGCCCAGTTCAGAATGGAAGTTCCTTGAGGACACAGAAAGGACACGTTTATGAGGCATGAAGGACGGACGCGGACACCTGCGTATCAGGCGGACATGCCTTGGATCAGGGGGACATACCTTGGACCGGGAGGCCAGCATCCCCACTCTAGCCCGGGCTCTGCTTCAGAGCACTATACCGACTCTGTCAGCTCACTGGTGCTTTCTGGCCTCAGTTTCCCCAGCTGCTAAATAAAAACTGGATGAGATGGTCTTCAACGTCCCTTCCAACGTAATACAGACACTCTGTGATTCCGTAAGCCCACATGAGTGCTTTTCTCTGGTGCGTTCTCTGTTCCCTCCACCCCTTTCCAAGTCCCTCTCTCTCACACATCTATCGCAAAATCACGGGCTTACGTTGTCCTGCTTAATTCAGGGAAGATGATATTCCCCAAATTAAACAACCAGGCTACTCCAAGACATTCTTTAAAGTGAACCTGTTGGCTGAGTGATGTTAAAATTCACAAGTTGTGGGAATTTAAAAATGGGAGACTTCTCACCCGACGCAGTGACTTTGGCCCACCCCATGTCCCAGCTCCTGAGCAACTGTCTGGGACGCCTCTCAGCAGAGGTGGCCGGTGGAGGTGGGAGTGACGGGGCCCATGTCTACGGGCACACAGCTGGCACTGCAAGGCACTGTGGCGGCTGGGCCATCCCTTTCCTTTTTGTTCCTCTTTAGTCTCTCGGTCGTGAAGTCAGGGTTGCCATCAGTCTTCTGGAATCCCTCATGGTGCCCTTCCCCTGCTGCTCTTTCCCCGCTCCGGTTTCCAGCAGAAGGCGAGCACCTTTCTTGTCCTGGTAACCCTAGCGCCCACCACGTGCCTCATCAATCAGAAAACGTGCTTAATAAATGTTAACTGGGTGAATTAAGAAAAAGAACTCGGTCTCCCACCGGGCACCTGCTGGGCTGCTACGCAGGTGTGCGCATTTACGACCCATGTACGACCTTTATGGCCGCCATTTGTGACCTTTACGACACTCCTGGAGAGGGTGTTGCAAGTTCCTGGTGCTACACCCAGCGGTTGGTGTACACTCGTCCCGTGGTCTTCCACAGCACGGGACGTCGGGGTTAGTGTCAAGCCCGGGAGGAAGTGAGAACTAGACTGTAGGGCAACTGGCCCACCTCGCACAGCTAAAAAGTGTTGAGAACAGGGTAGGCATCCAGGCAACAGGCTCAAGAGATTTCTGTCCTACACTTGGAACACTGAACTCGTGTCGGCATCTCCGTAGGTGCAAACAAGTCACTACGGCCAAAGCCAGTGTGGCCCTTCTCTAGGAATTACTGGGTCTCATCGTACCACTAGGTTATACCCAATTGATGGCCTACAGTGGCTACGAAAACCTACATTTCCTCTGCTGGCCAATCTGGATGGAAAACACAATAAAGAAAAGATTCTGCTCAGCCAGACGACACTTGCTCTTATTTTTTTTCTCCTGAACTTCCAGACTCCAGGGCAGGAGTTGCTTTGTCAACACGCCCGGCCGGATGGTCATCCAGGCTCCGGTGCTGACCCTGTTCCGCCGGACAGCTCTCTTCCTTCGCAAGGTTGGCCGCCTCGGAGCTGCCTCTGCCCCTCTCTAATGTTCGCTCCTACGTCCTAGGTGGTCCACCAGCCAGACATCAACCAAACACAAACAGAAAGAAATGAAAACCGTGGACTTGGGTCTTCCGGGTGACTTGAATCGCAGGTTATAAACCACGGTTAAAAGTAGGGTTTATAACGAGAAAGTGCACACCCGCGTCGGGTGTTTGCCGTGGAACAGTGAAATGATTTTGTAAATGCCATCTTCTCTAATAAATCTGAATGCTTCTGGAGAGATGAGGCCATTATCCAGCACTGGCATAAATGAGAAAATGATATGATGGATCACATGCTTGAGGGGTTTTAGGAGTTAGCTGGAGATGGGGCAGGATGACGCTAGTTAGCAATGGCAGTTGGCCAATCAAATCATATTGCCCGAAATCTAGTTTAGGGCCAGTTCTGCTATTCTGACTATAACTGGTGCTTTCCAATATTCATGCCAGGAAGTTACTAGAGAAATGTCTGCCTACATGATGGAGGATTTTTCTTAAAGTCAAGGGACCAACCCATAGATCAATCTGATTGTGTCACACTGAGGTATAGAGGAAGGATCCTTTAAAATCGGTGAAGTAGTCAGAGTTCTGGAACAGCAGCCCTAATTTTCCAAGGCAGTTCTCAGGCACCTTATCACACATGGCAATACTGAGGGCCACTAGACAGGACTGAACGCACATGTCCAGATGCATCTGGTAGCAGCAGGCCCTGACCTGTGAGCCACAGAGACTCTGGGTGACCAGAGGGAGCAGGTTAGAGAAAGTCTGAAGGTCTCTAACGTGCTCTAAGGTCTCTAACGTGTACAGAATGAATCCTTTCTCTTGCGCGGATGCACTGTCATTGCCAAGTGTATGCAGATGCAGAAGCTGCAGAATTCACCGTACTCTTACACATGTATGTATTTTTTTGAAATAGACTGAAAAATTACAACTGCTAATGTTAGGGGCCAGAACTCATCCATTCAGAAAAATCTCTCTCTCTCTCTCCAATATTAACAAGGGTATATATAAAAACTGGGAACCACTGTTGCAGTGGGAATACAGATAGCAAAATCATTAAATCCAGAAGAAAATTGATGGTATGAAACAGCCCTGTTGGCTGAAGTTTAAACCACTGAAAACTGGCCCCTGGCTAATGTTAGAAGCGTGTGCATGCTCCGTAGGGAAGAGATCGTTTTGTTGGTGCTAGTTTGGGGTACATTACCTGTTTCCTCTGAGTATAACCTCCTACCCCAGCCTGCCAGCCTTTGAGAGTTAAGCTTTTCAGTTCTTAAACCTCCTCGTCCACTCATGTTGCAGACATCTGGATGATTTCTTAAATGAGCTATTTCTGGATACTGACCACAGCCTCAAATACAAGTCTAAGGTACATGTGTGTGAGAAGAACTGGAAACCACACTCAAAGGACACCATGGGAAGTTTAGCTGCTCTTAGGAGCAGGGCCTCTAGGCAACACAGAAATATCAGGAAAAAGACCTGGGGTGTAGAACAGAAATACTCTTGCCTCTGGGAGACAAAAATCGGCTGGGGAAATAAAGGGAATTTCATTCAAAGGTGGGAGAATTCAGCTTTCAATAATACAATGTGTTATTAATAATGAAGAGATCTATCCACTGAATTCCAGAGTCTACTGAGCTTTGTGCCAGGCCCCCTATGTGTTATTCCATCAAAGCAGTGGTGCCCACCCAGGGAGTAATTTCCCCCAGGGAAAAACCACAGGCATCACCTGAAGACTTTTTTTGGTTGTCACGCTATAGGAGCATCACTAGCATCTAGTAGAAGAGACCAGGGATGCTGCTGAACATTTGACAGTACACAAGACAGACCCCCACAGTCAAGAATCTTCTGGCCCAGAATGTCGTTGGTGCCCAGGTGCCAAGGTTGAGAAACTCTGCATGAAAGAATCCCAGTCACCCTCTAAAGGAGGTGTTAGCAGGCTCCCGTTCTAGATGTAGACACCGAGAGCCATAAGGTCCCACATAGAAGTCCTAGCGCCAGGATCTGGATTGGTTCTGTCTCACTCCCTTAAACCCACATATCTGCTATATACTGACCTTTTAAGGTCAATAATGATCTCCAAACACAGGTGATGGCACCTCAAACCACAGAGGTTCCGACACAAATGTCTCCTTCTCTTGTCCGCTAGCCATTACACCCCTAGCGACTAACTTCTTATTTCTGCTCTTCTAACACTAACCGAGTGGTTTTATTGTTCACATTTAATCCACTAGCTTACTCATTCAATCACCATTTATTAATCTCCTCCTGTATGCTGAGCACCATGAAGGTGCTAGAAGTAAACATGTCAGAAGGCAAAGGAAGGAGAACTACAAATTCAGGGACTGACAAACTAACAACCGGAGGGCCGCCTGTTTTTATAAGTAAAGTTTTATTGGAACACAGCCACGCCCTCTCCTTTACTTGTCATCTATGGCTGCTGTGCCCATTACCACAGCAGAGCTGAGGAGCTGTGACACAAACCCGATGCCCCCCAAAGCCTAAAATATTTGCTGTCAGGCACTTGGCAGAAAAAGCTGACCCATCCTACACTAGCTCCATCATCCAAGCCACAGAGCAGCTATGAAAGTGAACTCCAGAGCAAATCAGGAAACGCTTCCGTGAATGCGTGCAACTAGCAGCTACAATGTCTACTGGCAGTGGGGGAATCTTAAACGTTTAACCCTAATACAAATCTACAACTCAAAAGCACCTGAACACTTTGGTCCTTAAAAATACTTGCTGCTATTCTAGAGTCCCTTATGTCTTCAAATGCAGTTCAATTGTGTATTATGGCTATGTTGCTGTCAGAGGTTTGGGAAGCCATACAGAATGTTTCTTATCACACTGAAATTAAAACCAAGATCGGACCCCAAGTGTTGCATCAGCTGGCCTGTCTGCTGCAATACAGAGACCTCCAAGTTGACACCGTCTTCCGTTCCTCTAAGATGCAAAATACCCTGTTTTGATTTTCTCTGAGTTTTCTGCCACACACTTGCCCCTTGGTCCGTAGATGATTCAAGTCTAGGCAAGAACTTGGAGCAGCAGGAGGTCCTCATACTATTCAGAGAGTTGTGGCCACAGCAGAAGCGAAAACATGCACCTACATTATCAGTACATTAGGTAGAGAGTTTAAACCAACACGTTTTGGTTGTATATCAACCCAAAGGCCCTAATGAAAGAGACCCCAGAGGTTTAATGGAGTCTCCCAGAAGGGACGTGGAGACCAAAATTAGGCAGATTTATGGAAGCGGCTAAATCCTGCCTCCAACACTTGGAGAATACATATATCCAGACACTAAGAGCATATAGGCCTTTAACCAGATGTACTTCCCATATTCAAAAATCCCAAATGACTGTGGTGGTGGGTGCAAAATCTTTTGCTCCAAAGGAGAGTTCATTCAAAGATAGGAAGGTCCCTGATACAGCCCTGCCCTGGCTTCTAGATCCCCAACTGCTTGATAGGGAAGCTGGAAGAGATGCTCTAAGCGTAGGCATTGAGAAGATAAGTCATTTGTAAAACTTTAATCTCCCTTCACCGTGGGTGGACCTGGGGGCTCAGAGCAGGCCAACACAAGCTTGGGGTGATGGTGTCACCATCTACGCCTTCTAGGACAGTGCAGCCCAGGTCCAAGAGGGAGTGGCCAAGGCAAGGTCAGATCTCACCTAATCATAAGCCATAGGCAGCCCTCTTCTGTCACCACGTAACCAGGCTGTGCCATGAGACAGACGGGGGGAATTTAATTCAATGACCAGCTCAATAATCTTGAATAACTTAGCCTAAATCACTGTGCCACAGTTTCCTTATTTAAGAAATAGAGTGTTGTGTCTACCTCAATTCAGTCATATGGGCCAGTTGGTAGAATCCATAGAGACCTTGCCTGTGAATGTCTTTTTATACAGTGAAGATCTGGGTAGTGATAAAATTAAGAGCTTCCCTGGTGCCCTCCTGGGTACAAAGAAAAGAGGAAGAGTGGATAAATGCAGTGGAATCCCAGAAAGCGGGACCCAGCATTGGCTTTGTGGCCTGAGGATACTAGACCAGGCTTTTGGTTTAGAGGTAAGGTGATACACTGAAGGTGTTGGGGGTGTGTTCTGAGTTATCCTATGGTGGAACCAACCCATGTGTTGACCAGCCAACTTTTAACGAGGTTCTACTCTATTGGCCAATGATAATGGCCTGCTCTGTAGAAGAGTCAACCATGGAATCATGATCCTTCTCCACAGGACTTCCATTAAGACTTAAATGTACCTCCTTGCCTTAGCAGGGCTGCCTGGCACCACACCAGATTACACAGAGCAACCGGATACATCTGCTAGCTAACGGGCCAATAGCCTCCACAAAATGGCAGCCAGGCACGGCCTTTCTATTAACTCTCAAAATTAAAGAGGTTTCAAATATTCCCACTTTTTTCTGACTTCATGCAGTAAATCTTGTAGGAACAGGAAAACCAATCTACTTGACGAACACATTAATAAAGATCATCAGTATCCATACCATCACGGGTCCATTCTCCCTAGCCATTCTTCGTCATGCTCTAAGGTACCATGACGGCACTCTCCGGGGTCAGTATCAAGTTTCCAAATTTCATACCTACCTATCATCAAGAAATGGTGAGCACAGAATTTCAAATGGCAAATGGGGGTGGAGTTTGGGGGAGAGACATAAATCCCACCGTGTTCCAAGATGTACTTGAATTAAAGCAAGTACACCACGTTCAATGGTTTTAAAGACACAAAAAAAGTCCATGTTAATCAAAGAAAATGAACTAATTCATTTGTGACAGCTGACAAGGAGCCCCAGCCTTGGCCAGGAGGCTGAGACAAAGAGTGGGCTTCTTTTAAAAGACGAAGGGCTCTACCTACACTGAAACTCATATATTTTCTTGTTCTCTTTGGAGAAAAAGAAAGCTATTAATCAAGATCCAAGCCTTGCATCATCCACATCTTCCTTCTCCGTAAGGAGTGCTCTTTGTGGAAGCAGGTCCCAGCCCAAAGCTATTCCCCGCAGAGCCCAATCCCAATCTATCCAAAAAACGCGTACTTTTTAATAATCTCTCACGGTCAGTTTAACCTTTAGGAGCAAAATTGCTGCATTTTCACAGCATGGCTTTATCACGCTCACCGCCGTCATGCACATCTGTGAAGGCGTCTATATTTGTCACTTGCTCTATTTTGCCATTATATCTGTGTAGGCCTTTATTAGAAAATGTAATTATATGTCCATGTCAGTCACACCTACTAGTCCATGAGCTCCAAGAGAACTTAGTCCGTATCTTATTAAATCTGCGGTCCCCAAAGCTATGTGTCCAATCTGTCAGACTGATGGACACCGAGAGGAGAGAGGAAGAAGAAAGGAAGGAGAGAAAGAAAAAGGGGGGAGGTGGGTGGGGTAAGAGTTAAGCAAAAGGTAAAACCATCCTACTGGCATGACTTTACACTTTCAGACACAGCATTGCCATGTTCTTGCCACGGTGAAGCCGACAAGGTGGGCTCCAGGGTCAGCTGAGACCAGGTTCCAATGCCCTGTTTGGTTCAGCAGATGACCACTCTCCAGAGCTTAGAAAAGCCACCTAGCCTTTCTAAGCCTCAACTTCTTCATCCGTAGAAGGGAGGTGATTGCATGACTTCATGGGCTGCGATACAGAAGTGAGACGGAAAAGCCTCCGGCAAGTGCATCCTCAGTGCCTGGGAAAGCCGGACAGGGCTCATCACCTCCAGGTGTTGCTGTCCCTACGACTCTCGGATGATCTCAAAAGGGCTTCCAGCCCCCTAGTTCTGATCCGGGAGCAGCCCTTTTCCTAAGAATGAGTCAAACCCCTGCTAAGAGGCGTCCACTATCCCCTTTCCCAGAAAAGAGAGAAGTTCAAGGTCTCTCTAGGACACTCTAGAGTCAAAGCCCAGCAGTTTGGTTTAAAAAAAAAGGGGGGGTGTGGTGGGGAGGGATTCTCACATTTGAATATGGCTAAGCCACTAGTCCACCCTCTTACCTCTGGCCAGACACCGATCCGTCCTTTCTACGGTGACAAAGCATATTTCATACAGTGAGGCTCTGAGGATTTATGATGAATGACTTAGTGTCTGACACGCAGATCCTAATTATGATTGCCACAATGCCAGCTTTAGAATGAAAATGAGTTCCTGGGCAGGAACGGGAGAAACTATGCACAGCCCTACAGCATCACTGGTCAAGCCAGTGGGCACTCCCCGGAGTCACATTCACTTCTGCTTGGATCCTGGCTCTGCCACTTGCTGGTTCCGTGACCCTGGACAAGTCACGCAACCTTCCTTTCTGGGACTCAACTGTCTCCCCAGGAAAATGGCAAGCACATGCCCAATGCCAGTCCTCGATTACTAAATCAGTGCTCTTCTTGATACCACATGTAATGCAATAAGCAGACCAAATTTCACACGTTGTAATTAGTGATTGATCATGGGTTCAGTCATTCATTCAACAACTATTTATTGAGCCCTTGCTATGTGCCAGGCAATGTTTTAGGTGCTATAAATGGAGCTGAAAATAGACAAAACTCTGCTCTCATACAGCCATCATTCGAGACTCACAACCTGGTCTCCCCTACTGCCTGACATAAAAAGCTATTCTCAGCCGGGGACCGTTTTGGTCCCCCGTGGACGTGGGACAACTTCTGTAGATGTTTGTGGTCCCCACAACTGGGGTGTGGAGGGTTCTACTGGCATCTAGTGGGCAGAGGACAAGGCTGCTGCTGAACATCCCACAGTACACACAGCAGCCTCCCTCCCCAGCAAAGAATCCTCTTGCCCTAAATGTCAAAGCTGTCGAGGCTGGGAAACTCAAGTATAAAAGTATCTGTAAAGTATTAACAGGTCCTTTGCTGGGCATGGTCTTGGGCAACTGCAGGCTCCTGAGACCACAGGGAGGGAAGCGGGCGAAGGGAAGGACACAGGTGTTTGCAGAAGAGGGAGACCACAAGACTGCAGCATCGCCAGGACTCATGCCTCCCAAGACAGAGAAAGTAAAGTCCAGAAGCAGGAGGCCCCAAGCCCAGGATCAGATGGTTCTTTTCACTGGTGACAAGTGACCCCTGGGTTGTGGATCCTGCAAGCAGGATCTGGTTCCCTCTTTGTCAGCTAATTTCACACCCAAGTGACAGGTTTCGGTGTTCCCCTCATTCTCAGTCAATGATTTCATCACAAGGACTCAGAAATTACAAGCAGCCTCGGGAAGTAATACTCGAGAAGAGAGACAAGCCTACAGCTCCCTCAACCTTCTCGACATATCAAATCAAAGGATGCTTCTGACTTAGGAGACAACCCAGTTTTAAGCAGCTGAGGGACCTGGGGGGTTTGGATTCCTGGCTCCTTCACCACCAACCGAGCGACCGTCAGCATCAAAGGGGAATGAGCGAGAGCATGGGCTCCAGAGCCAGAGCTTGGTCAAATAACAGCAGAATGCCCTTGTGGGAGTAACGCATCATTCCCTTGCCTTAGTTTTCTTATATATGATATGGGTACCAGAATGGTACCTGGCTCGTAAGTCATTACAAGGACCGAACGCATCAATTCAAAGCATTAATACAGGAAGGTTCTTGGAACAGTCTACGTGGCTCCAAGTGGAGACTACATCAAAACTTGCTGTCATCAGCACCATCGGAGTCATTATAATGTCATGTGACTTCAACTCTCCCGGTCCCAGCTTCCTCTTTTGAAAAATGGACGTTAGAGTTGTCAACTCATTGGGCATGGGATTCAATGATGTGTGTGAAACACTTGGGACGACACCTGATATTTACTTACTGAAAAGTTTGACAAAAGCACTGAAACGACCATTCATTTAGTCCTATGTTGAAGTCTCCGCCAGGCAAGAATGACACGGTGTCATGATGGTTCCAGAATGCCTAACGTTTGGTGATATACTCAAGAGGTGAGCTCCAAGAACCATTATGCCGCACCAAAGGCAAGTGTAAAATATTAGCTGTGGACCCACCTTCCTCGAGAGGGCACTTCACTCTTCATGAGTCACATCACTTCGAACCACCTGCAGGGCCGAGACTGTCCTGGTAATAGAAGGACACCCCCAGAGCTACTCCAGTGCTCACTCTGATAGAAGATGGTGGGGGTGGGGGCTGGGCAAGGCGACTCCTTCTCCCACTCTCCTCCATCCTCCTGGCTCAAATGCACCTCATAGGAGAGCACAGAGGCCTTGGGGGTGCCCTACCCACAGAACAGCCTGTTAACCAGCCCCATATGAGCTTTCATGCTTGGGTCTCAATTCTTCAGAGGGAGAAGGGGATGGAGCTTTTCAGAAGTCTGATCCAAAGGTCTGGCAAGGCCAAGTTAACAAAGACACCAAAACAAATCGAGAACCAATGATTCCCCGCCACACAGAAGCCACCTGCCCAAACAGTTGTTCTTGCCAAGCTCATTAAAAGTCTGTTCCGCTTCTTTCATGTTTCTAGCAGCTCAGGACTCCAAGGGCGAAGCAGGAATGCCCACAGAGCACAACCTGGACTCCACCACTTAGATCTGAGCTGCGTCCAACAAGCAAGAATGTTCTGGTCTCATCCAACCGCATGGGGATCTCTTGGCCTGGCCTTTCTCCAGCTTCTTCACAGTAGAGTTGGGGATGGCAGGGGACCCTGAGGATGATGACATGGGCCAGCAGGTTTCTTACGTGCTGTGAAATGTCAGATACAATCTGCCACAATGGATGGTCCCACTCTTGGCTTCAGGGAAGCTGTCTTTTCCTAAATGATCCTGCCTACACTGGCTCTGCCTGCATTTCAGGTGACGGAGACAAGGTGATGACTGCTGTTGGTGACACCCTAACATCCCACGTGTTACTGACCCCGGTACCCAGCCCCAAATGGTATAGACTAATTTCATGTACAAGATCCCGTAAAAACCCATTCCCTGGCCTCAGCGTTCTTGCCTGATGGATGGCACGGGGTAAAAAGCCAAGCACTAAACCTCACACAAACCAACCCAAGAAAACATCTGAAAAGAACTGGGGAATTGATGTTGATTTCACTTTCCTTAGCTATATAACTTGGGAATAAATACAGGTGAAATAGGCAATGAATATGGCCAGGACCCTAAGCTTGACCTTCTGGGCCCCACATGATTTGCACAGTGAGCAGGCAACACTCCAACCAGCACACCCCACCTGCCAGGCCCATCTGCCACAAGTTCACGGGCAGCCAGTGAGTCACAAATGATGACCTACAGGATTCCTCAAAAGTGCCAGCGGTCTTGGGGAGCTGCGGCGTAAAGGAATCGGGAGAACATGCCTTGTCTTACCCTGGGACGATATGGGACCGTGCTCCTACTATAAAAATCAGATTGGCTTAGACTTCTGGTTAATAGCAAAGGAGTTTTGAAAAGCTTCCATAAATCCTGAAACGTTGGAAGCATGGAATTAATCAGAGCCAGAAACTTGACTTCGGGGGTCCTCCGCAGACATTTTCCAAAGACAATGGGAAGACAGTAAATAATAGCCAATCAATAACTAATTTCAACCATGCTGTACTGATCTGTAAGTAATCTCTCCATGCATGGTGGTTTTCGGGAAGAACTCTGAAGTCCCATCTCATGACAGCCTACCAGATTAGGAACAGACACACGTCTCTTTCAGCCCATTGATACAGCTGGAAAACCAAGACGGACGTGACTCGAGCTCCGTCAGCTGGGGACAAGCTAACAGAAGGTGACCTTTGAGACTCCGCCCCATCTTGCTCCATCTTCTCTACCACTGGAAAATCCTTTCTCCAAAAAAAAAAAAGATAAAAGTCTACTTGGGGAAACAAGATCGCAGGTAGGATGAATTGGGAAGGGGATGCCAAAAGACAGAACTTATTTTGCAAAGCAACAGTAATAGCATCTCTGTAGACTGCTCACACATTCAATTCAGTCCGGAGGTAATTCATACCTCACCGCAGAATTTCCACTGTTGTAGTGATGCTAGATACGAACAGTCAGACCGGAAGTAACAGCCTATGTTAGCACCTAGGGAGAAAGAAATAAAGCTTGCATCTATTTATGGAAGGGGACCAAAGTATAGGACAATGACCCTTTTCTTCATCCCCGTCCTAACACATGCAGTAGGCTTCGGGTCCTCAACACCCCAAAAAGATGCGATCAGCACTCCCACTTGTATAGGCATATAAATACAATTACTTCCTTAAAAAATAAAAACCCAACAGACTAATAGCAGTAGGCACACATCCTACGAGGCACAAGTATTTTATGGTATATACAGTTAACACCTACTTGAATCGCGTACAATGAAGCTTAATTGTTTTATTCTACGCATAGCAAAGCAACCAATTGAATCTAATATTAGTCATTCATCAGATAAAACATTTTCAGGGAAACAAACTGCTATATTTTCCCCTCAAAGAACAGCAAGCATTTTAAACACATTTTCCAGAGATGTTACGCCGAGGAAAACAGCTTAGAAATGTTACTTTAAACAAATCCGTTCTCTGGCTACCAACAACAAGACAAATTGGAACAAATGCTTGGCTCTGTTCTTTCCGAGGCTCCTTCTGTCCACCTGTCAAAGGCAGTTTTGAGCCCTCCCACCCCCTCACCCCTAGAGGCAACTTGGGAGCTGTGAAATGTGCCACCCTGCCTGGATGCCCTCTGCACGGGATGCCAGGATCCTCATTAGGGATTATCCAACTCACTCGAAGCAGGGAGAGAGGAGATGGGCCGGCTGCCAAGTGTTCTTTCAACACAGATTCCGAAAGAAGATCCTGCAAAGTGTCGAAAGCCCAGATTTTCAGCCAGTTCACTTTCTAGACTCTGTTACATAGCAACCAAGCCAGCTCACACAGGGTACCAACCAAGTTAATATTTTGTTTAAATGAAACACTGCATTAACTCTCTAGGAAAACCCAAGTTCTCCTCCTCGACTTACCTAGGGTCAGGTACCACGGCCGGAACAGAACTCCCACGGTGAATTGATGTGCTTGTGTAATTCATTTAAAAAAAAATTTTTTTTAACCCCAAATTTGAAAACAGATTTAACAAGTTCTTGGCAGGGAGAGCAAGAGTGACTCTTCCCCGTAACCATTTGTGCTAATATTATTAAAAGTACATTAGCATTCATTTAATCTGCATAATGCCCTTTAGTAAAATATGACTTCTGCAGATGCATTTTGAAAGCTACTCATTTCATTCAAAACTTTGATTTGAACAAGGACAACTCAATAGCACCAAACGGTCCTAGGGCTCGGGGCCATTAAATCTTCTAACACAGACAAAATTAAAACAGAGGACGCATTTGGAAGATGGTCATTAACCCCCAGGAACCGAGCTTGACTTGTATTACGAAGAAGCATGAGGAAACCAACAGACCATGCTTTAGAATTAACTTGGGAGAACCCCATGCTTTGTTTCCTTTAGGAATAGGAAAGCACCAGCTGAAGAAAACACTAGAACACATCTACAGAGGGTTTCTGTTCTGGCGAGAATGCTACCACAGGTCATGAGAGAAAACCAAAACAAGAAAATACAAACAAAACGGAAAATATTCGCAGAGGCCAACTAATGTAAAAAGTACTAAATTAGGGTATTCCTGTAGAGTTAAAGTAAATGATGTTCTACTGGATTATGGGTTGGGGGGGCTTGTTTTCTCTTCAACCATCACCTTGGTTTGAAATCACATCAATTTAAGAGGGCTAGGTAGCCAACAATGAAGTTGAGTTAAAACCTTTAACATTTTCTTCTCTGATTATAAAATCACTAATTCCCCCGATAAAGGTGTCCAAAAATAACAAGGCTACCCAGGGGAATAATCAAGACCATCCTTCATCCAACCCCCCCCACCCCACCCAACAGATGGCTTACTAACCCGGGCAGGCATACTCCTAGGAGCGTGAGGGAGATGCTGGTCTCGGGAGTTTTGAAGGCTATCAAGAGATCCAAAAGTCATGTCCACAGCCTTGGGCACTTTTGTAGGAAAAGAGAAGAAGGAAACCGCCCACTGTTGCTTCACTACAACAACTGGACCATTAGCTAAGTATCTCAATGTCCAAGTCGGTTGAGAGGATCAGCGCTGTACTGGCCTCCTTAGCGTGCTCAGTCCGCAGCTGGACCCGGGACACAAATGAAAGCCACTTAACTTTTCCTTGGCTGAGGAAAGGGGGCAGACGGTGGGAAATAAACCAGCACTGTTCAGGGCTCCTTAGCATGGCTTTTGATTCTTAGCCAAATGCCAGTTCTTAGTGATTTCTTTAATGTTGGAAGAACCTGGACCTATAAAGAACAAAGCATCACCACGCAGTCCGGCTCCCCCCCACACACACTTTTTTTCCCCTCCAGATGCCACAGTAGAGTAACTTCCACACACAATGACAGCGCAAGGGATAAATGACACAATAACCAGCTCCTCACCTTGAAAACTGCAGCAAATAACAGCTTGACAACACCTTCCCACCATTACATCATGGCTACCTTGGTCCCAAATTCCCACCCTGATTCCTAAGACTTCTGACCAACTCCCCAAAGTACCAAGTCAACATGACTTGGAATTCTGCATAAAACTAACGTACAGGCTTTTTAACACCTCGCACCACGAAAAGCACACCTTCCCCAGGGAGGTCAGGAGCAAAAGAAACTGATGGGAGAAGACATTAACACGAACACAGACACTCTCTCGCAACACTTAGGAGAAGCTCTTGAAACAACAACAAAACCAGAAAATTCCTCTGAATCGCTGAGCTACTGGTACCTCATACTTCATCAAGTGACATATTTATACAAGTGGCCCCCTAGACTGGATCATTTTTCTCTGCCAGATTCGGGACTTCAGCAGTTAATTAATCGAATGATATTAATAATCAATGATACCATTTCTTAAAGAGCAATGAGGCCAAAACGGAAAAAAAAAAAAAAAAAAAAAGACTGAAAAGCCAGTCTACCCTTTGACTTTTCAATTCACAGAAACCAAACAGGACATTTTTGGATGCTTCCTCCACCTTTACCCCTCCCAGGGGTTTCAGGGCTGCATCACTGTCAATGTCAACACGGTCCAGCTGTCTTCCCCCTCCCCCAAAGTGCAAAGAGTCCTTTCCAGCAGCGGCTCCCCATAACCCACCATCATTTCGCCAGCAGCCCATCACTCAGCCTTTGAGGTCTAAGATTTCCCCCTGGAAAGTGCTCTCGGTGTTTATAGTTGCTGGAAATTTAAACTCCCTGCTGAGCAGACCATCTACTACTGTTGCAACGATATATTTCGCTGTCCGCGCGATCTCAAAGGGGGAGAAAATAAAGTCCAGATGCAATCGAGACAAGGGGTTTAGCATCCTCGGAGAGAAAGTGCAAGCCGGTTCAATCCTCTACCCCAACCAAGGCAGCGGAGCCCGGAGCTCACTCTCTGAGACAATCTTCCCCAGAAAAGCCGCCCTCGGGAACCGGGGCAGGAGGCTGAGGGGGGAGCTGTGGCATTCACCCCTGCCGGGGGTCGGGGCTAAGGCCCAGGCACAAAAAGTTTGCCCACGGAGCCGGGGATGCGTGCCACCTAAAGGGCACTTTCCGCCGCGGGAGGGGCGCCGCCGGCTGCGCCTGGCTCCCGCTGGCCGCGGCCGGTGTGACCGTGTGAACCCGTGCACACTGCGCCGGGGTTTTCCTTAATGACAGCAGCCTGGAACTCCCAGCCGCGGTGCAGCGGTGGCCACCGCCGGGAGGAAAGGGTTACGAGCCACAATGCGCGCGGCGATCTCGCCCGGGGTGTGGAGGCTCCGAGTCCCCGGCCACCTCCGGCCCGGGTCCCGCTCGCTCGCCTCCCCTCCGCCCCTGGCGCCGGGGGAGCCCTACCTTGCGCGCCGTGCTGGTGGTTCTCCATGTTCGCCGCCGCCGAGTCCGCCGCCGCCGCCGAGGCGCTGGCCGCCGCTCCCGGGCCCGGGCCGGGGCCGCCGCCGCCGCTCAGTTCCGCCAGTCTCCGGTTGGTGGCCGTGAGTTCGGCTCGCAGGTTGGTCACCTCCTGGCTGGCCGACTGGACCGCCCCATCGATGCGGAGCGCGAGCTGCTTATTGTCTTCCATCATGCTCAGGATTTTGGCCTGGGGGCGAGAGAGGTGACAAAGAGCTGCATGATGCGCGGGGGGCGCGCGGCCGGGCACCCCCGGCTCTACCTGTTGGGTCCCCCGCGGCCCGGCTCCCCCGCGCCCCGACCCCCAGGCACCGGCAGCGCCGGCTCCTCCGGCGCAGGAATGACAGCGGCGCCTCCAGCCGGAGCCGCGGCGGTAGCGAGGCGGCGTGGGGGGGCGGGGGGAGGAGGAGGAGAAAGAGGAGGAGAAGGAGGAGGAGGAGCAGCGATCGCCGAGACCCCGGCGCCGAGCGCGGCTCGGGGAAGGACACCGCGCGCCGCCCGGCACTCTTTCACTGGAGCCTACCATTCGCCGCGCGCTCTGGAGGGGGCCCGACCCCGGGAGCCGGGCGCACCCTCCGCCTCCCGCACCCCCCACTTCGGGGACACACCCCCCCGGGGGGCGGGGGCGGCGGGCGGCGGCCGCGAGTGGGCCGAGGTGGCGCCCCCGGCGAGAGGTAGGGGGCGCCTGCTCCACGGCGGGCCCTCGGTCCCCTCCCAGAAGCGGTGGGGCAGCCCCCGCCCTGGCTAGCAGGCTCCCCGCGCGCGGGGCCGGGCCGGGAAAGGGGGTGGGTGCTCGGGAGAGAGGGGTGCTCGGCAAAGAGGCCCAGAAGGGGAGCCGGGATGGAGCTCCTGGGGGGGGGGAGGGGGCAGCTGGCTCGATCTCAGGAGTGGAGCTTTGCCTTCCTTAAAATGCGGGTAGGAAATGTGCAGCGAGCGGGGAGCTGAGCTAGTGCCCTGAGTGCTTCTCACTCTCCCCCCAGTCCATCTCCACCACCCTCCAGCACTCCGCCCCAACCTGCACTGTGCGCCCCTCCCGGGAGGAGCTCTCTACCGGGCCCCATGGCGGGCCACTGGAGCTCTGGCTGCCCCACAGACCCAAACCCCGCGTGTGCACCCGAGGTGGAAGGCTGGCCTTAGCCAGGTCCTAAGCTCCTTGGCTGGGCTAAATACTGGGGGTCGAAAGGGAGAAGACCAGGAGAGAAGACCTGAAGGCATCCAAGGAGCGTCTCTCTTTCTCCTCCTGCTGGAGGGGCGAGAGTGTGGAGGCCCTGCTGCCTCCGTTTACCCATTCCCTCTTCAAAGGAGAACTGAGGTGACCTTAAAGTTGATAAACCTATCCAGCTCCTCTTTCTCCCAGAGTACAGGCTTTGCATTTTTTACTGGGGCCCTGGATTCCAGCCACCAGACCTTGTTACCATAGCAAGCTTCATTCCATGCAAATAGGACCATCTGAAACAGCCAATGTAACCCTGAGGACAATAGTGCACCACCACCACGGGAGCTCAGTCAACCTCGGCAGAGTAGCTCAGAGCCCACTGCAGAACCTGGTCAGGAGCCCTGGCACAGACTGAGGGTGCCCACCCTTGAAATTTATCAGCATCTACTAAGTAGGAAGCCTACTGTGTGCAAAGTACTTAGGCTGCACTATCATCTCTTTGGAGGAGGATCAGGAATTCTAACTGAGAGAGGAAGAAACTGAAGCCCTGGGCGGGGGATTAAGCGATTGACCCAAGGGGCCCCGCAGAAATCAGGTGAAACCAAGACCGGAAGTAAGCAGTCATCTGATTTCCAATTAGTCCCACTGTGCCGTGGATGCTAGATTTTTATTTGGAACCATAAAAACCCATTCTTGCTCCAACCCCCTGGGGCCACTAACAAGCTTTTGTAAGAGGGCAAGGCAGTACTGGTGGAACGTGTGAATGCAGACACAATTTTTCACTGTCTGTTCTACCAAGCTAACTGGTCAGCTGGGGACTGAACCCCTGACCTGAGTCTCATTAGCAGGAATTCTGACCCACTGGACCAACCAAGGAACTTAGGCTGCTTGGTGTATCTGTAAATCAGGATTTAGTTCTTTGAAGACCTTTGGTTAATTTACGGGAGAACCTAACTGTTGAGTCTTCAAAAGGTGGGGGCTGTTATGGTTCAGCCAGTATGGAAAACGGTTTGGTTGTCCCTCAAAAAGTTTTGCACAGAATTACCATATGGCTGAGCAGTCACACTCCTGGGTATAGAGCCACAGAGTTGAAAACTGATACCCCCAACCAAAGGTTGTAGGCAAATGTTCACAGAAGCACAATTCACAATAGCCAGAAGGTAGAAATAACCCAAATGTCTAACCTCAGATGACTGGATAAACAAATGGCGGTATATCCATACAATGGGCTATTACTCGGTCATGAAAAAGAATGAAGCATTAACAATTGCTGCTGTGTCGGTGAAGGTCGGAAGTAGTCTGCTGAGTGAAAGAAGCCAGACACAGAAGGTAACATGATTTCATTTCTGTGGAATAGCCAGACTAGGTAAATCCAGACAGATGTGGGTGCCAGGGGCTGGGGGAGGGGAGAATGAGGAATGGCTGCTTAATGGATACTGGGTTTCTTTCTGGGTGATAAAACGTTTTGGAAGTCGAGGAGGTGGTTGTGCAACATCGTGAAGGTACTGAAGGCTGTAGAATTATTTGCTTTAAAATGGTGCGTTTTAGGGGCCCCTGGTGGCTCAGTCAGTTAAACATCTGACTCTTGATTTCAGCTCAGGTCATAATCTCGGGGTTGTGAGATTGAGTCCAGCTCTGTGCTGGGTGTGGAGCCTGCTTAAGATTTTTTCTCTCTCCCTCTGCCTCTACCCCTCCCACTCTTAGAAAAAAGGTTCCTTTGATGTTATGTGAATTTCACCTCAATAAAAATAAAAGTCAGCACAGATGCAAATAGCAATAAAAGGGTGGGGGGGAGGGGAGTCCTGGGAACAAACTCTCCCAGGAAACGAACAGGAGCAGCTCTATCTGGAGAGCTCACCGAGGGCTTCGGCTTCGGCCCGGGAGAAGGAGGGCGGCCAGTTTTCACGCATGATTTGTCTTTGCAACCTTGCTACCTAGCCCGTAGTAAGCCCTCTGCAAATGAGTTTGTGTGAACGTGTCTGTACAGTAAACAAAATGACCAAGTGTTACTCATGTTCCTCTTCGGTGAGATTATTCCCACCCACCAGAATCTTAAAATCAAGTCAAAACAAAACAATCCAACAAGGAAAACAGAAAGCAAACACCCATTCCTTGAGTTCCTTCTCGTTGCTCTCTGCCTCTTCTTTAACCCCCTTTATAATACAACCATTGAAATGTCAAGAAACTCACTTTAGAAACTCTTGGGGTGCCTCCTAGGATTTTAAAGATTTTTCTATTTGAGAGATTGCTTCTTAACCTGAAAAGGGGGGGGGGGCTTTTCCCAGCTGTGTCGCCTTATGTTTACCCACATGCAACAGGACCAGATCTCAGACAGAAGGCCTGGGATCAATTACCCTCTAGCATCCCTTCGATTTAAGCCAAAAAGATTACTAGTCTACCCCCCAACTTCCACCACCGCCCCTCCCTAGGTGATCTCGGGGAACAAAATGGTCACAGAATCCACGTCCTGCCCCCTTACCTAACACCCTATTGCAAGCCCACTTTGCCCATCTGCAGGCTGATGTACTTTATAGCTCATTTATTGGGAGACACATATAAAAGTGGGGGAAGGGCTCCTCTCTCCTTGGGATCCATGACTCTGAGCATGGGGGCCGCGCATATTCTTAACGTGGCCCCAGCTTCACAGCCCAGGCAACTGACATTAAGAACCGTGCCAGAAATGGGCTTGCTGCATAGGGATGTGCTCCCATTTCCCAGTGTTCCCAGTTGCCCTCTTCCCCCCCAATTCACAGCTCAGGCAGTGCACTGGTTGTCCTTGTGCACTCACCAGCCTCTGCCAGGATTCGCTGAGCGCCCCGTATTCCTGAGCAGAATACGCCATGTGCATTGGGTGCCCTTCAGCGTTTACCTGGGCACTTTGGAAAGTCTGCAAAAGCATCCTCGCTCAAAGAAAAGAGAACTCCTAAGAAGAACCAAGGCAGAGAGCCTAGCCCATTGCTGATAGCCATGTCCTATGCACCTCCCTTCTCCCATAAATAGAATGACCTTATAATTTAATGTCCAAACTGGGACACTTTTGAGAGCGGAAGAGGGTGTTATGAATAATGAAGCTGGGACCAGTGACATAAGTCGGAACTGTCCCAGGAAACCCAGTGTATGTGTTTGGCCCACCCTGCAGCCAAATGAGGCTATCTGCTCCTAGAAGCAACATCGGGGTCATTTATCCCAGCACTCCTGTTGTATACTGGTGGACGGAGAAACACAGAGCCAGAGACAGGAAGGAGTTGGGAGGGATGAAAAGCAGAGTATTCAGGAAATGACCCATCATCCTACTAATGTGTACCCAGCACCAGAGACTGTCAGACTGGACCTTTGCTGCAGGGGCACTTCCTAAGCTCTAGATCTGAGAGCGACCTCGTGGGCTTGGGCAACCTGGCCTCTGACTTCATCGAGGACCCCCTCCCCTTGCTCACTACCCTCCCTTTACTTAATTGCTTTGTTAAGATGTCGATCCTTAGCCCCAAGACCAACAAACCAGAATCTCTGAGGCAGTGCCAGGATCTACATCTGCAACAAGCTTCCCAGGAGTGTCTGTTGGCGTGCGAAGTTTGGGACTCCCTGCCCCAGGCAGCCGGGGCCGGTGCTCAGAGCGCACTGTGCGTGCGTGTGCACGATGGACCTCGGGAATGTCTGCAAGGGTTCCCCTGGCCCTCCCTTCTGGCTGCCGCCGGTCCTGTTCTTCCGAGAGTACCCAGGGAGTCACCCTCCCTCTTTCCCTGCAGACGGATGCACTGTTTATTCAAATTGTCACATGCAAATCCCGGCCAATCTAGGAGTTGTATCTTTTGTCCATTGACGCAGTTTACTTGGGCTGAGCGGGTTTTAGCACGTGCTCTGGGGAAAAGGGCAAAGCAGCCCTCAGCCAGATGCACTCGGGACTTGGGCCTCTGGGCGAGACCAGGAGGGGGACAGAGCCGTGGACATCGAGGGGAGCGTGCAGTTCCGGAGCCCCAGCGGTGAAGCTGTCGTCTCTTCCTGGCAATGCTCTCCTGATGCCGTTAGTCACCCTCATATCCACAGTCATGAAATGAAGGGACAGAGAAGAAAGACACGGGGGACAACAGGGCAGAGGGCCGTGGGGTTTAGAGAAATAGCCTGGAACTGTAAGTGAGAATGTATGTATAGGCATCTGTACACACACACACACACAATCAGCACAGAGCACAGTTATCCTCCACCTCCAAACAGTCCTTCCATAACCACTTATAATTCAGATGCCCCCATGCATGGACGAGAGAAGTATAAATACACCTACTCATACACACAAACATCCAGGCTTGAAGCCTCTACTTCTTCATAGCAATGTAATTTTCTTCCTTCTCGAATGTTCCTTGTGTTTTTGGTGTTCCTTACATGGTGTGCTGCAGGGCTTACAAAGGGATGTGCCCGATGGCCTGGGCTCTTGGCTCTCGGCTCTGTCCTGACCTATGTGATGGGGACAAATAATACCGGCCAAGCAGAATACAGAAGCCTGAGACAAACATGTCCACCTGCAGAAAACCATCCGTACTCCCCAAAGAACTGGCCCAACCCCCAGGTATCTTGCCAGACCTCCTGCCGTCTTGGGTCTTGGCTCTCTGCAAGGGCCCGGCGCTGTGGTATTTTCCAGCACCACACAGCAGTCTCTGGGAGGCTCCTTCAAGAAGGCTAAAGAGAACACGGTCAAGGCTTCCAGCCCTTGGGTCTCCAGCTCCAATTCCTCGTCTCAGGGAAGCCCCCTGCCCATAGCCCACTGGCAGGACGATGCTAACGGACGTCACCAATGCTCTCACTCTTGTCTGAGCTCGAGAGTGCAGTCCAGGCACAGGCTCTGGAGTTAGTGAGGCGAGGGGTCGAGTCCCAGCCCTGCCACTTACTTACTCTGTGACACGAGCAGAGTTAGTTAACTTCCTCGAGCTCCAACTTCACCAGGAACAGAATGGGACAATGTGACTACCTACTTCGCAGATGTGTGCAGGAAATAAATAAGCCACGGCACATGATGCATCTGGCCAGGTGCCTGGGGCCTGGGAGAACTCGGTAGATGTTATCAGCGATGTAGACACCATCAGGACGGCCTGGAGAGGCGGTGGGGGGCGACGAGGGCTGAGGGGGCGGCCCCCATCCTCCGGGTGTCACCATGACCCCTCTGCGCTCATCCATTCATCTCCAGCAGCCAAGGCTGAGTCTTCCCAACACTAAGGGCGGGTGTGAGGGTCCCCTTTCTGCAGATCAGGAGAAGCCCCAAGCTCAGGCTCACTCCCGCGGCCCCAGCTAGCAGGTGCAGAAACCAGAGTGAGGCCCGGGTGTGTCTGATTCTAACACATCTGCCTTTTTTTCCTTAACCCCCTTCACGCCAATGTATGAACAGTCTCTTCCCCGTGTGCCCTGGTGCACCAAGGGACCTCCCGCATCCCTCCGAGCCCCAGGCCCTTCATTCTCGGCCAGAGGCACTGATGGGGAGAGACGGAAGGAACCGCTCCTTGGTGGCCAGAACAGTAGTTCCTCCAGGCCCTGGGGACCCATTTGGTAAATTAGTTCTTTTGGTTCATGAAATGGTACCCCAGGGGTTTGAAATGCTGCGCAGACCTACCCTAAGTGGGTCATTTATTCTTTTCTCACGGATAGTGTTGTTCATGTGATCTCCATTCTACACGAGTTGTTTGCTGTGCTTTCTAGGGGTGGGTGGGGAGATAGGTCTTGGGGGTGTTTTGTTTTGTGTGTGTGTGTGTGTGTGTGTGTGTGTGTAACAGAAGTGCATTAGACTCAGCACGGAGCACAGGGGGACTTTCCAAGAATGGGATTTTCAGGACCCTGTACCCTTTTCCTGCCCATATGTTGCTTTGCCATTTATTTAACCAAATGGTATCTTCAAGAGAGGTTTCTTGCTCATTTCTTCTCCCACCCCCACCCCTTGCTCAGACTTTTGAGAGCTTCAGCTTCCCTCTGTTCCTTTCTTTCTACTCCTAGGAAGCCGAATGCACTGAGCCTCCCTTCTCTACCCCACCCCTCCCAGGATCAGTGCCATAAAGACCAGTAGGGACCTCCCTCCAGGCCATGGTGCAGATGTCACATTAGGCACCAACTACAACTACCTGGAGAATTAAGCCCCTAATGCTGCTGATGCCCCCCCCTACCCCCGCCCCACAAAGGCATCTCAGATATGGAGACGTGTCCTTTCTCAGAAATTGGGAGCAGCAGTAGTAAGAAAGAGCCTTGGAGTCTCACCCCTGGAGTCAACACTAAACCTTTCCAGTACTCAAGTGCCCTGAGAAAAAGCATGAATTAGCCAAACAGCATATGCCATTCAACCCAGTGTGCCATGAAGGACGGTATCGCCAACCATCTGCTCTGATACTCGGGATCAGCTGTCCAGTCGTACCCAGGACTGGACGTGAGCTGTTCTACCCGACGCTTGGCTCATTGGGATGATGTGTCTCTAGCCAGTAAATTGTGACGTTGCCGTACTTATCTTAATTGACTATCCCTTTATTTGTTTACCTGCCTTATTTTATGCCAGGGAGAAGTAAAACAATTTTATAATCCAATAATGGGAACCACGAGGTCACGTTATGAGATGTGTGAGCAGTTTAAGAGGGAAATGTGTTAGCTCAGAGCAGCCTCAGTTCAGGCGCTCTTAGCGTCCTCCGCCATCTTGGTAGTGAAATGGTCCCCTGACACCTGTGTCCGCGATGGCAGATGTGTGCTCCTTTTGAAAAACAGAACATGAACAGACACTTCCCCAATGAAGGCCTACAAATGGTTAACAGGCACATGAAAAAATGTTCATCATCATTAGCCATCAGGGAGATTCAAGTCCAAACCACACTGAGATACCACCTCACACCAGTTAGAATGGCAAAAACTGACAAGGCAGGAAACAACAAATGTTGGAGAAGATGCGGAGAGGGGAACCCTCTTATACTGTTGGTGGGAATGCAAGTTGGTGCAGCCACTTTGGAAGAAGAGTGTGGACGTTCCTCAAAAAGTTGAAAATAGAGCTACCCTATGACCCAGCAATTGCAATACTGGGTATTTACAGAGGTAGTGAAAGATACAGATGTAGTGAAAAGAAGGGCCACGTGCACCCCAATGTTCATAGCAGCAATGGCCACGATAGCCAAACTGTGGAAGAAGTTGTGATACCCTTCAACAGACAAATGGATAAAGAAGATGTGGTCCATATACACAATGGAATATTACGCAGCCATCAGAAAGGATGGCTACCCAGCTTTTGTATCAACCTGGATGGGACTGGAGGAGATTATGCTCAGTGAAATAAGTCAAGCAGAGAAAGTCAGTTTTCCAAGGGTCCACTTACTTGTGGAGCATAAGGAATAGCATGGAGGACATTAGGGAAAGGAAGGGAAAAATGAAGGGGGGGGCAGAACCAGGGCGCAAGGTCAACCACGAGAAGACTGTGGACCCTGAGAAACAAACTGAAGATTTCAGTGGGGAGGGGGTGGGGGATGGGTGAGCCTGGTTGTGGGTGTTAAGGAGGGCTTGGATTGCATGGAGCACTGGGTGTTATACATAAGCAATGAATCTTGGAACACTGCATCAAAAACTAATAATGTATTATACAGTGACTAACATAATAAAAAATAATAAAAAATTAATTAATTAAAAAAAAAAAGAAAACCAAAGAGCTACAAGGTTTGGTTTTAAAGGAGGTTGGCGGAGGCCCAGATACAAGGGCTGGAGGGAGTGGCATTCTCTGGCAGCCTGTACCCACGTGTCCGGCCCCAGCCCCTCCCCCAGCACATGGCTTCCACACCGAGCCCTCAAGTCGCTGGGACTCTAGGTGCCGGAACGCAAGTGTTCACACTCTGAAACAGCTCTCCTGTATCCAAGGGATGGGAAACAGTCTGGAAAAAAGAAACAGAGCTGGGAGCTCCCCTAGGCACAAGGGCCGCTGAGGAGTCCCTGAGGACGGTGGTGGGGGGGGGGTCCTGCAGGTGGCCACTTAATCCTGGGAGCCTTACAGCTTTGGGGAACAGTGTTGAGGCTGAGTCTTCCAGCAGCTTTGGGAAGAAATGACAGATCGTTTCTTATCCTCATCCGGTCATTCATTACGAATGTCTCCTAAAGGTTGGACGATGGGTCCAGGGCCCTGCTGGCCCCCAGAGTCCATTTGTGCATGTTAGAAAAGATGCATGCTTCTCCCCCAGGTGAATGCAGCCTGCTTGCGGCTGCACCCTGGATTTTCCCCTCAGAGGGTTTAAATGGCTCTAGTTTTTACAAAATCATCGACGATTATTGTGTGAGTTCAAAGTAACATGTGTTTACAAATCTGTGTACCCTTTTATGTGAAGACCGCTGAATGAAGTTATTTTACCTTTTTCATTGAATTTCAGTGATTGGATAAACCTTTTCTTCCTCCAAGTTTTCTAGACTTTCTAAGAAGATGCTAAATGAGCGGGCAGATTCAGAATCCGGTTCCGCCGGAAAGCGTCCACGGAGGGGATGCTATGATAATAAGGCAGAAATAATGATTCTAGTGGGTTCTTACACCAAACACGCTGCTAAGTACTTAACTTACATCCCTGACAACAGTCCTACGAGGAAGAAGCTACTATTACGCCCATTTTACAGATAAGAAAACTGGGGTGTGGGGAGGTAAAGTCCCCCAAGGTCATCTAACCAGCAAGAGCCTGGGCTGGGACCTGCAGCAAATGGGAAGTCGGTGGCATCCTCTTCCCCACGATCTTGTATCACCTCCTTAGTCCTCCAAATTTACTGCTTGTTTTGGTGAAAGTGTTGGAAAGATGGGACTCAGGGACACTGCTGAACTGAGGAACTCGGCTCCGGGAATTCTCTGCTGTATCATTGAGCATTCCCGTTGGGCCCTGTGCCGCTTGTGGTTCCAGGGGGTCTGATTGCCCAGGTGCACCTGTCCGTACTCTGAGTGCACGGTGAGCGGGGAAAGAACATCATCCAGCTTGCGGACTTTAGAATTTTAGATCTGGAAGGGAACTCAGTGTTCAGAGGCCGAACGTGCTTTCTTTGCAAATGCGGACATTGAGATCCGGGGAGATAAGCACACTTAGCTGGATAACCCGGACATGCGGGGGGGGGGGGGACTTACCATCACTGTTATTTGTTTATATATATATATATTTTTAAAGATTTATTTACTTGACAGAGAGAGATCACAAGCAGGCAGAGAGGCAGGCAGAGAGAGAGGAGGAAGCAGGCTCCCTGCCGAGCAGAGAGCCCGTTGTGGGACTCGATCCCAGGACCCTGAGATCATGACCTGAGCTGAAGGCAGCAGCTTAACCCACTGAGCCAGCCAGGCGCCCTATTTGTTTATATTTTTATAAGCGAGCACATGGCCCCGGGAAAGGTTCAGTAAACATTTGCTGAGCTGAATTAAATTGGGGCATTCGATTTATACATCTGAGGAGGCGTATCAAAAACAACAACAACAACAACAAAACGGAACCAGCTCTATTTCTGATCATTCTGTTGTGAAAAGCTTCCAAACTCAATGTAAGGTGAAAACCTCCGCTAGGAAGCCTCCCTTTGAACTTACACTTCTTTTTCTTGAAGAGGATAGCAAACTTGGCAGCCGATTCTTCCTGAAATTAATAATCAAACCTTAGAAATCGTCTTTGGTTATTCCAACAACTTAAAACAAAAAGAAACAAAACATTCTCTAGGTGTCTCCCCCTCTCCCCCCTTCTGACACTCCCACTAGGGAACAGCTGTGTCTGTTTAAAATTGATTTTGATCTCTCAGAAAGGATCTGGTTTCTCCGTGCGCCGAGCTGCTACCCAGGGATGGCATTGGTCGTTCTGAGTGTTGGGGTTCTGCTAACTCTGCTGTGATTCTAATAGACCCTGCCCTTGGGGATGTGGGGGACAGGACACCTTCACTGCCATCGGTGGGTGGCCAGATGTCCCAGTGTCTCAGGAGCCATTGTGCCCCCAGCCCTCACTCTTCCTGCCCACCTGTGGCAGACTGGATTGTGGCTGCTAATTCCTCTCTCCCCAGCACCCACCTGGCCCTGCCTCCCACTTCTCAGCACCTTCCACTAGGGTAGGTGGGGCCCCTTCCTCTCTCCCACTCCGCTATAGGACTTGCTCTGGCCATCGGACTGTTAGTTGACTTGCAGTAAGCAGGGGCTTTTAATGCTTCCACACCATCATTCGGCCTCTTACGCTCCTATAATCCTCTGTGAGAAGTGCCTGGCCCAGGCAACTGCCTCATTATTCTCAGCCCCAGAAGGAAGACACCAGGAACAAACCTGAGCCCGACCTTCAGCTTGGAGAAAAAGCCAGCCTGAGCCTAGCCACACCTTCAGAAATGTGCTGATCCATAAACGGGAAGAATGAATGCTGCTGTGAGCCCCGGAGATTCTGAGACTGTTTGTTACACACCAGAGATGGACCAACACATCACTGACACCAGCCGCTGCCATAAGGCTATCATCCCCCGGGCCGGTGACCGAGTGTCCGTGCGCACTAGCTTGTGGGATTTAAGAAACAAAACAGATGAACACAGCCGAAGGGAAGGGAAAATAAAACAAGATGAAAACAGAGAGGGAGACAAACCGTAAGAGACTCTAGGCAACACACTGAGCATTGCTGGAGGGGAGGTGGGGGGGGGATCACTGGGGGTGGGCCCGAAGGAGGGCCCGTGATGGAATGAGCGCTGGTGTTCTACACGACTGATGAATCACTAAACTCTACCTCTGAGGCTAATAATACACTATGTGTTAACTAAATTGAATTTAAGTAATTTTTTTAAAGATACCAATGGGGAATTTATTAGCTCAGGAAGTTGGGGATCTAGAGATGGGTCAGAGCTCAGGGATCCCAGGAGCTCAAGCCAGCAGATCTCTGTCTGCTGTTCCTTCCTTTCCTCTCCTTTCCCATGCTTTTCCAGGCACCAGGCCTCTCTCCCCGTAGAGGAGGCTGGGGGACCACGGCCAGAGACAGCTCAGGACTTACAGTTCGCTACATTAGCTACCTCCAAGGAAAAGGCCCCTCTCTGTCCCAGATGGCCTACGCCTGGTGCTCCCTTGACAGAGCAGGCCTGGCGTGTGTGCCCAAAGCTGAAGCCCCACAGAATCACACTGGTGACCCCATCAGAGATGTAAGAATCAGGATCGGGAAGGAGCTCATGTCCAAGTGCTTCTTGGGGGAGAAATTTTAGCAGCAGGAGGCAAGCAGTCATAGATGGAGGCCACAGAGGTCCACGCCTCTGACAACACTGCCCCAGCCACACCTGATGAGCCTGGTCCAGCCACTCACTTGAACTTATCATTCACCGGGGCCTGGAATTCCCATCTCGTCTTCCTAGGAGACTGATGAGTTTAGCCTTAACATCTCCAAGCTGCACTTTGCTTGATCATCAAGTGGGTGTAACAAATGCATGACTCACTATGGTAGGGCTACGGCGGTTCAGTGAGATATTATGCAAGACCCTTAGTCCATGTGGGGGATACTGTAATGTTCTCCCCGGGGTTCCTCCTCGGGCCCATGCCCTCGTCTGCTGAAAGCTAGGAATGTCAGCTACTGATGGCTCATACCTGCACCTGTCACCGAGAGGTGTCCGCTGTGGTTGGGGCCTCCCTCACCCAAGGCTGCACCCCCGCCCAGGGGCCAGCCCTTGGCCACCAACTTGAATTTAAAAAAAGCCCAGGCCTTCTGCCTCCATTTGGACCACCCAGAAGGGCCATCCCAGCTCCAGAGGTCCCTCTAGGCACCAGGGGAAAGTCACATGATCTGCCAACTTTTCCTCCTGCCCAAGTCGGACTTCTTCACTCCCTTATATTGACTATCTCCCTAGAGCACTCCCCTGTAAACTGTCTGCATGCAGAGAACCTAATCTAAGGCATCCGGGGACTGACACGCAGGCAGTGCTCCTGTGTGCTAGTTAGAACCACTGGGAACATGCACTCACTTACTTGTTCATTGGGCTGCCACCTATTTGCCACGGGCACACAGAAAAGACAGGAGAGGGGCACCTGGGTGGCTCAGTGGGTTAAAGCCTCTGCCTTCGGCTCAGGTCATGATCTTAGAGTCCTGGATTGAGCCCCGCATCAGGCTCTCTGCTCAGCGGGGAGCCTGCTTCCCCCTCTCTGTCTGCCTGCCTCTCTGCCTACTTGTGATCTGTCTGTCAAATAAATAATTAAATCTTTAAAAAGAAAAAAAGAAAAGACAGGACAATGAGGATATGTGCTGGCTAAGAGCACAGACTTGCCTATGGAACCAGAATACATGGGGTTAACTCCCTGGTCTACCTCCAACAGGTCTGTGACTTTGGCTTCCCTGTGCCTCAGTTTCCTTATCTGTGAAACAGCGGTAATAACAGTTCCTATCTCTTAGGGTTGTTACATGGACTAAAAAAGTTGATGAGCATAAGGGTTTAAAACTGCCCTGGGCACAGAGCAAGTGCTTCTCAGCGTCTGCTGCTCTGGTTTTGCTGGGCGGAGCATTAGGTGCCGGGTATGCAGGGTTGGAGGAGACCCGGTCCCTGCCCTTCCAGCATGTATGGTCTAGCGGCCGAGACAGATACAAAAACAGTACAGAGCCCGGATGCATGAGTCCTTGGCTTATGTGGGAAACAGTTAAGGACTTATAAGTGCTTCCGCTCTCACCCTGAGTGGGATGGAGCCACGGACCGGTTTGAGAACAGGTGCAACGGGGGATGTTTATGCTTTACCATAACTGGCTGCTCTGCGGAATAGACTGGAGACGGACAGCCGCGGAGGCAAGAAGCAGTTGAGGCCCCGTTCCTAAGTCCAGGAAGTCATGATGGCTTGAAAGATGGGTGAGCTATGGAAGGAGAGGGGTGAGCGTGGAGAGAAGGACTGGGTTCTAGACACACGCTGAAGGGAGAGACGCAGGATTTGCAGACAGCTCAGGGTGGCACATGTGTGGGAGACAGGAGTCAAGGATGACTTGAATGTTTTGGGTCTGAACAACTAGAAAAACGAAAAATCTACTCATGACTGGGGAAGGCTGTGGGGGGAGCAGGCTTGGGGGTAAGGTATATGCGAATTTTCAGATGCATATTAGACATCCAAACAGAGATGTCAAGTGGGAGGTGGAATACATGAGTTTGGAGTTCAGGCAGTGGATCTGAGCTGGAAATAGGAATTTGGAAGTTGTCAGCATTGATGTGTCATTCAGAGGCAGCACCTGGCAATGTTCTCTCGCTGGTGGCCTCGACCAGGGCTTTTGTGGGGAGGATGAGAGGACAAGGGGGCTGACACAAAGCACCTGGTTTAAAGTCTGGTGCACAGCAGATGCTCATGAAATTTTAGTCCCCTTCCTCCCCACCACTGACCACACAACGCGTTCAATGCGCAGCTTTCGCCCATCTATCTATCTATCTATCGTCACCTCCCACATCTGCTAATATCAGTCACATAATTCCTCATTGTACATGGCTATGCTCTTAATACTTTTTAAAGATAATTCACCAGGGATGGTGAATCACCAAGCTGACTGCAATGCAGCGCAATTACCCCGGACGTCCCAGAGACAACCAGAAAATGTACAAATATTCCAATAGTCAGCCCCAAAAAAGAGGTTGGATTCCTGCAGCCAGGCATCACAATTGGCACTAACTGTCCCTTACTTGGAAATGAAATGAGCAGATTCCTCCTCCCCCGACGTGGCTAAAGGACTGTATGATGTCCTAGAAAATAAAAAAGTGAATGAACCCAGTATGAGAGACAGCAGGCAGCCTCACATTGGGTTCCCTGCTGCTTATTAATAATACCAGCACATTGCATTAAATCAGAGGCAACGCTTGTCACAGGAGCGCTAAGAATTCGTGCCTGGCTGTCATGGACAACCCTGGATTCTGCTCCTCATCTAACAATTCACCAGCCCCTCAGTTTGGGCCTGTTAATTTCAAATCCAAAGATGAAGGCATGCTTGGAAAAAAAAAGCTCCCACAATGGTCAAAGAGTATGCTTATCCTCGCCTTTCTGAGTATACTCATGAGATGTGAAAACTATAATTTGGGGGCATTAATATGTGTCAGATGTTGTGCTAAGTACATTTCTCCCCACATTTTATTATCTTGAAGTTTAATCATCATAACAACTCTACAAGGTAGGTATTAGTAACACTGTTTAAGCTGTGGGTCCAAGAAATAAATTCTGAAGGTTGAGTCTTCGGTATGGGTCGAGCTGGGCTTGTGAACTCAGGCCCCACTGATGGTAAAGCCAGACCCTAAACCTCCACCCTGCGCTGCTTTCTAAGAAAAGATTGATGTCTTAAGCATGCTAAACCTCTGACTTACATTTTTATTAGTCGAGCACCAAGGATTAAAAAAAAAAAAAAAAAGATAAAATGTCTTGGTCCCTGCCTTGAATAAGTAGATATTATACTGTCTTATAAAGTGGGAATGATAATACCTCTAAGGGTCATTATAAAGTTCAAGTAAATTAACGGATATGAAACCATCCTCTTTTCTAGATAGAATAAAAGGTGTAATAGGAGTCCGATTTAAAAAATAAATTAATAAAGCTCATGAATATCAACATGTTTTATAGCACTGAACCAAATCCTAATATATGGTCACATTTTCTACTCTATCCTAAATTTTAACTCGTATATGAATGGACCAATTTTTCTCCCAAAGAAACATGCAATTTTTTGTTGCAGTTGACATAAATCTACTTTGCTTCTATGACTTGATTCATTTAAAGTCTTTCCTTTTCAATTAAATAATCATCCAGAATCTAAAAAGACGTATTTCCATTAGTAGACTTCCAAATAGATGACCTTTGAGACCACAAGGGTGTATGCAAATTTTCCTGATTGCTTTTTATCTTCTTGCGTATCACTTTCCCTAAAAATTCTGTCAGTCAGTGTATTTAAATTCTTTTCTCATCTCCTCATTGCACTGCTATTTACAATAATGAGTCACAGCTGAAAGGGACAGAAATATCATGGGTTTCTCTGAACAAACGCCAACAGGGAGAGGGTACTTCGCGGCATGGGGGGTGGCTAAGGCATGAGAAGGGCAAGGCTTACTTCCACCTGTGTGAAATGGAATTCGAAATTCCCATTAGTTACTTTCCAGGCCTTGTCCGGTCTGTTTGTCTTTTTGATACAACCTGATACTCTCTATGAACAATAGCAAACATGTATTAAGTGCTTGTTATGCTCCTATTCCATAGGGGCTCACTAAATCGCCCAAGTCAGGGGTAGGCAGTCTCATTATCTCCACTTTACAGTAGAGAGAATTGAAGTTTTGGAAGGTGGGATAACCTGTAGTGTGTCACAGAGGTCAGATTTTTTTTTTTTTTTAAGATTTATTTACTTGACAGATCACAAGTAGGCAGAGCGGCAGGCAGAGAGAGAGGGGGAAGCAGGCTCCCTGCTGAGCCGAGAGCCCAATGTGGGGCTCGATCCCAGGAGATCATGACCTGAGCCAAAGGCAGAAGCTTTAACCCACTGAGCCACCCAGGCGCCCCAGAGGTCGGATTTGAACCCAAACTTGGGCTTTCGACAGTGGGTGACGGGTTCCAGCTCTGCCAAATGTGGGACTGAGGGCAAATTGCTTTGCCTTTTAAACTTCCATTTTCTCATCTGTAAAATGGGCATAATAATAACCTTGGCCTCGTCCCTCCCAAGATTGCTGTGGATTAAATAAATCACTGGGCGTGAGGTTACTTTGCAAATTTTAAGAGCACAGGGATCAGCGTCATTACTGGGACGTGAGTACAATGGGGGAAATCAGTCCTCCGGTGGAACCGAAGGTCACTCAGTAAGTGGGCTCACGTTGACTGATTGCCTGAGCTGTGCCTGTGCTGACCATGGAGGCTGAGGGCTTGGTGCCATGGGGGCTCTTACTTCCCCCGTGATCTGATCTTGCTATAGGCATGAGATACTACCCTTGGAATTCAGCCCTTAGCAACCCTTTAAAGCTCCTTCTCACTTCCCCTACAAGCCAACGAGATTAGTTTTGCCACCCTCTTTGATTAGTGGCACATTTCCAAGCTGAGGGTGTCTGTGGAAGCAATCTTTATGTTCAGATTTATTAAAACCACCGTTGGTTTAATGAATTACCGCAATCCAATGATAGCTTGTATTTAACTTTTATGTGGCTGCCCCAGAAACCGGCTTGAAAAGCAGAAATCAATGATTGTGACAAAATCTCGATACAATTTATTTTGAATGTTCAGTTTGGGATTTGATATATGCCATTGTCAGATATGTTTTATGCTCTCAGATGAATTTTATACTTCCTGATTAAAGGGGTTTAGCAATATCAGTAGGACACGATTTGACAAACCTTAAAAGAAATGTTGCGATAGGACCCCATCCATTACCTGCTACTTTCTGGCCAGATTCGCTTCACCTTTTAATCAACAGCACCAGGAGCTGCATCTTCAAACTACCAAAGGGAGGCCCTATTTACCAGTTCTTAAGTTAATTAGTAAAAATGCATTTAATTAATTATACCCACTGTGGATATTTGATTCCCTGGTAATTGGGTAGGGTATAGGCAGGAACCAGGTGGTATGAGAGGGTGGACAAATTGACTGGGAACCTTCCCATTGGAGACCTTGGTCTCAGTAAGTATTATTTGCTCTTGGCTTTTTTTTTTTTTTTTGTAATGCACCAGCTACTATTTAGAAATAACCTGTTCATAAGCAACACCTGCAGATTAGCATGAAGTTCCTATTTAGAGAGGTGTCTAGACAGAACCTAAAATAAGAAGTTTAAATCTTCAGCATTCAGTGGCACCAGGCCATAAGACTTTCACGGAAACCAAGGCCAGTTGGCTTTTTAAGTTTTCAGACTAATCAAATTATTATACAGATGCCCACAAAGGAGGATTAAGGCTGGCCTGTGAAAGAGCATGACCTAATAGATGTATCCTATTCAGAATGTTCATTTGTCCATTCATTCATCGTCACTGCATCTATATATCCATGAACATATCCATCCATTCACCCATCTAGCCATCCAACCATTCAGCCAGCCAGCCAGCCAGTCATCTGTCCATACATGCACCCATCCATCCCCTGATCCAACCACCCAACCAACCACCCACCATCCATCCACTGATGTATCTACCCAACCACCCACCCACCCATCCATCCACTGATCCACCCACCCACCATCCACCCACCCACCCATTCACCCATCCTTCTAGCCTACCTAGCATTTATTGAGTGCTTACTTTGTGTCAGACACTCTGCTAGACTTTTGTTGCAGACAACCTCATTCAGTTCTCCCCACAATCTATGAAGTCCAATACGAACATCATTTTATATTTAAAGCCTCTTCATTCTACAGATGAAGGAAATAAGACCCAGAGAGGTTAATTAACTTATTCAAGTCACACAGCTCACACAAGAAGGGTAGGGACTCATGTTCATCTCCCATCTCTAAGATAAGGCCTTTGGTTCCCCTACTACTTCCAACCTGGCTACCTCAGGTAAGAATTCTGAATTGTCAAAGTTTCACCAGCTTAATATCTGAAAAGGGACATGACTCCTTCCCACCACATGTTTATTTCTGGGAATGAGTATTTAACCATTTATGTGCCAGGCCCTCTGCTAGGTCCTAGAGCTAAAACGGTAGACAAGAAAGACACAAACATTGCCCCTCTACCTCATAAGCTTGCAGGCTAGCAGAGACACATAACGGACGACTACTTAGCAGCTTGAAAAGCATGACCCGTAGGGAAGGAGAACAATCAGAACTCTCACTGATGTATTAGCAGCTCTCTAAGCTTCTGCCTCATGAGCACCTTCCAGCTCTGTCCTCTCCTCGGTTGACCACTGCTCCTGACTGGGTTCAGGTTACTTGCCACCTTGTCCCCAAGATTATAGCTACAGCCTCCTCACTGGTTCCCGGACCACTTCCTCTGGTCCTGCTCTTTCCCCTAACTGAGTGGCCTTAGGAACTATTGTTTTAATCACCGTTTTCTTTTGCTTAATCCCTTCAGTGGGACTCCACAATCTTTAGGAATAAACCCAAACTCCTTAACGTGGCAGAAAGGACCCAGTCCCCACCTACCAGAACTCTTGAATGTGCTAGGCACTCACATGCCTGAATTTTTCCACCTGGTGTTCCCTCGGCTGAAGCCGTCCCACCTGGATACCTCCCACCCCATTCCTTCTCTCTGCCTTCTCTCCCCTCCCCCCAACCCCTTTTCCTCCTCCCGCCCCCACCTTCCTCCTCCTTTTCCTCTGTGCACCTTAGGGCCAGTTCCTTTCTGAAGTCTTGGCTGAATAGAAGAAACTCCTGCCCTGTTACCTTGGAGCGTTCCCGAAGACTTTCCTTTGTAGAACCTCCTCTGTTCCCCTCTAACTGCTGGTTTCCTCTGCCAGGCTGAAAGCCCATGAGGACAGGAATCCGCCCCCCCCACCCCAACCTTTGCACACTCCTTGCCTAAGCAACCAGCCTGACCCACACTAGGTGCTCAATGAACAGTTGTTGATTGAATGAAGGCAAAGCTCCACGGGGACAGAGATAACTTGCCTGGATTTGTAAGAAAGCCTACTCTCCATTTCCTAGCTGTTAATGAAGTTCTGGGGGACATGGCAAAATGCAGCTTTCTTGTGCTGCAAGGAAGAAATTGAAGGCCAGGGCAGATAACCAGCTAGTTGGTGACTTGCCTGTTCAGCCCTCACATTTATTTTTCCCAAACAGGAAACTTTCCAGAGTCTCTTTAGAATTTGTGAGATGCACAACCTTGTAAACTGGATTTCCAGGATCACTTTAGAGTTTTTGGAGATGCACACCTAAATTTATTGGAAACCTTAGATCATGAACTCATGGATGCTTGGAATAACAACATACATTTTTAATGGAAAAGCAGCTAGATCAGTAGGAATGCTGGACTGAGATAAATGGAATCTGAGCTCCAAGCCACCTTTGTCATTGATAATGTATTTTATCTTAATGAAGAAAGTTTCTCTTAATTAAGATGTTTCCTGTTTCAAGCAGAAGTACAGGTCCCTGAATTTCCCTTTCTTTCCCAACTCTCAAAAGTGGCAACCTTAGGGGTAAAATACACTGCCCAACTCAAGGGGAAAAAAATCTTTATATATGGAATGTAAAAATGCTATTTGCTGGGTTTTAATATGCTTGAACTTTGCTTGCTTTGAGTTCTGACCTGTATTCATTTAGTTTGAGTGTAAGTATCATTTCTAATGTTTTCATTTTGCAGAAAACAGGTTTATGGGAAAGCCTCAAGTAGATTCCTGAAAATGTGCTTGGCTTTTTATAAAACTACTTCTTTTTTGATGAGTGCACTAAGCATTTTTTTTTCCCCAAATTGTTCAGCTAAACTTCCCTAAATACACATGGGGGCTTAAATGAAGAGTGTGGGAGGCTCTATGCCATTTAGGAGAAGTGGGTTGGTTTCCTGACCCCAAGGACAGAGGAACTTAATGAATCAGAAGCATATTTCTTCTCATGCATGAAACAGGACTTCTACCCTCTCTCCCATCCATCAGAGCCGGGGAGCACTTGAGTGATCTGTTGTATCACTGCTTCTGAAGGGTTTCCAGAGGTAGAAGATTAGCTTTCTGGATGGCAGGGAACATTTTCTCTATTTAGTCTGTGTTGTGACTCAACAATGCCCAGAAGAGTGCTAGGTATACTGTAAGCACTTACTGCTTACATAAATGCTTCGCGCAGTAAAGGTATATGCTTACATAGATAAATCGCAGGTCCAAGCAGGGAGTCCCTACTCTTCCAACTCCAATGGTCCCTGTTGCTCTTTCTAGAGCAGGAACATTCAGCAGGACCAAGGAAGTCACACATAAAGTTAGCACACCTACTTCTTCAAGGCTTTTCTACAGAGTCCACCCAGCCTTGGGCAGTGGCTTTGTTACTGTCCTTACATAGCCGAGGAACAGACTCCCTGTGACAAGAGTTGCTGGATGCAGGAGGCCAGATGGACGGCCTCGGCAGCTTCTATGTTCCTGCTTTCCAGACCTGGGCCCAGAGCCGGAAGTCAGGTAAACCCTCGATGATCTGAGGACAGGGAGGCATTCGAGAGTCTCTCTCCTGGGAGACTGGAAGGAAAAAAGAAAGCTCTTGAAGCCCGGGACCTAGGTCACCCAGGAAGGCTCCAGGAGCATGAGACTGGCCCTTTCTCTTCTTCCCTTGGGTTCCAAACTGGGGTCAGCATTTCCTGAAGCCTCCACATCTGACAGGTGGCCACACGAATGAATGCACAGCCTTGGTACCACACGTCAGGAAACAGGAAGCCTCCAATGTTCCACTGGCTGCCGTTTAAGAGAACCTGCAGCACCACATCTGAATGTAAAGTGTGACCTATGGGGTCATTCAGAAGGGTCCCCCTGACCCTCTCCATGATAACAATGACTTGGCTTGCCTCATAAGGGCTGGTCCCAGAGAGCCCGTGGGGAGGATGTCAGAAGGGATGATGTCCTCAGACCACAGGGGACGGTCTTCTCACAGAGCTGGCTGGGTCCTTTGAGCCCACGGGCATCCCTGTAGGTCTACAGGAAATCAGAACCAAGTCCCTCTCGGCCCTGTGCACAGAAGTGGGGATGGTTGGGAGGCTCTGGATTCAATTCCAGACGGATTAGTTGCATTGAATTCACCGCCAGCTCCCTCTCTGGGGCCCAGCGAACACAGGCCCCGTCTCCCCATCTCTGCCCTCCTCATCGCCCAGCTCTAGTCGCCCAGTTTGAGGGATGGATCGTTTGATTACGCGTAGATCCCGGTGGGATCCTGGTGGAGGGGAGGTCCTGCCGTTCACCCTGGCCTGGATTCCCACAGCCCGTAGGATTCCCAATTCAAGCAGCACAAATGAATGCAAACTGATGGCTGCCTTTATTGAGCGAGGTGTTGGGTGGGGGGATGCTCCCTGCTCTCATGCTGCTCTTCTTAGCCTCTAATCAATCTGAGGAAAGACTTGCAAGGTTCACTAGCGTAGGGGCATGTAGGGCGCATCTCATTCGAACAAGCTTTACCAGGACAGCTAATCCCACCCGCTGGCCCCCAAAGAGCCATTCTAGTGAACTGGGCCAGAGCGAAAACAGAGGTTTACGAATGCTTGGAAATTGCGGCAGAGTGGATTTGGTGAACAGGGCACAGAGATTCAATACGTGGAAAAGGCGAACGATTATGGACAATAACAACTAGTGTCTTTCTCTGGTCTGATTATGGCATGAAGGCAGCATTATACGGAGCCTTTCAACTCTAGACCTAATTTTATTCCTCAGTAATAGTTTTTAGAAAAGGGTCGCCTGGGTGGTTCAGCCAGTTAATCCCCCCAACTCTCGGTTTTGGCTCAGGTCATGATGTCAGGGTCGTGGGATCGAGCTCTGAGTCAGGAATCCAAATTCAGTGGAGAGTCTGCCTGACATTCCCTCCCTCTGACCCCTCCCCCTTCTCCCACCCCATAAAATAAATAAATCCTTAAAAATAGTTTTTTAAAAGTGCAAAAGCATTCTGAAAAATTTTGCTCATGGTTCTTAGTTTTGGATTCTACTTACGCTTCGCAAGGTTATATTTGGTCTTGTTTTTTAAAACAAATTCAGGTGAAAAAAAATCCAAGTAGAGCAAAGGATTTTTGTCACGCATTGGCCGTGGACAGCACTAGCGTTGGGGTGAAGGGCTTCGTGCAATGGAGGGCAGAGCTTGGAAAACCGGTTTGTACATCAGAAGGTGGGCAGAAGTTCAAAGTTCCAAGTTTATAAAGAACGGGGAGGAGCTGGGATTGAGGAATCCAGGGAGGCGGGCAACGGTTCAGAGGCCAGGACTAAAGGAGGTGATGTGAAATCCAGGACAGCTGGTCCTTTCAAATCGAGGTATTGCAAAGCACCTGGAACCTTCTTCCAATGCCTGTTGGAATACAAGTTTCCACAGCACCTTTGGAAACTACTTTGGCAATTACTCAAGATTTTCTACGTGAAGCATAGAACTTCCCTACAACCCAGCAATTCCACTACCAGGGGTCTACCCGGGAGAAATGAAAACATATGTGCACAAAGAGACGTGTATGTGAATGTTCACGCAGCATTATTCCCAATAGCCAGAAGGTGGAAACGACCCAGATGTCCATCAGCAGATGAACAGACAAAGGAAACGTGGTATGTCCACACAACAGGTTGGCATTGGGCAAGAAGAAGAAATAAAGCACGATACATGCTACAGCATGAATGACCTCAACAACATTACGCTCAGTGAAAGAGGCCAGGCACAAAAGAACACTTATTGTACTCTTCTGCTTGTACAAAATGTCCAGAATAGATAAAATCAGACAAAAGTGGATCAGTGGTTGCCTGGGGCTAGGGGGCGGGAGTGGAAATAGGAAATAAATAGTCATGAGATTTCTTTTTAGGGTGAGGACAAGGTTCTAAAATCAGAGTGAGGATTGCGCAACTTGGTAAATATATGAAACATAACTGAAATGTACACTTAACATGGGGGAATTTCAAGGGATTTAAATTACACCCCAATAAAACTGTTAAAAAAACAAAACAAAACAAAAGCAGGGGGATGAAGAAACCGAATTCACAAAACCTAGGGGTGTGAGCCCGATTCTGAGGACGGGAGAGCCTGAGCCAGGGATCCTGGATTTAAGCAGAAAACTCATTTGAGGATTCAGCTCCAGACTGGTTCCAACCCTTTGGCTACACTGACCAGGGATGATGGCACCCTTTTGACTGATGGGATGTCCCGAGGTGTTACTGACTTGCGATTTGGGGCAGACAATTTCCCAAACTGTGATGAATGGCGGATAGTGTTATTTAAAAAAAAAAAAAAAAAGGTGGTAGTGGTTTTTGGTTAAGTTTGGAAACTTCTATTATATACGTTTTTGTACTGTAGGACTTCTGAAACTATTTTATAATATCCAACACACTTCCTGAGTACTTGTTTCCCCCCATCTGGAACAACTAAAGTTATATAAGACTAGTGCTTCACACCTGAATATAGTCAGGAGAATTAGAAGGAAAAAAATAAGGACACCTGTACAGGGGATAGCTTTGGGGGAAAAAAGAAACTAAGAAACTGGGCAGCTGTCAGAAGTTTAGCTGGCACACAAGCAAATAGTGTTGGATTTTCTGTGGGATATTTCGCTGCTGCTTCATTCAGAAAACCTCCACTAAGTGACCTCTGTGTGCTAGCCACATGTGAAGTGATGGGATATGATGGCTTCTTAATGCCTCAGTTTCCCCAGGGCTAATAGAAATGCAAGACACATAGCAGCACAATGAATGATTGTGGCTGAAGTGATCAGAGTCTAATGGGGGACACACTTAGGGTCTACTATGGTTCTATTGCTAGAAAAAACTTAGTGGCTTCAAAAGTCAGCCACTTGTTACCTCATACTTTCTGTAGGTCAGAAATCTTGATACATTTCAGCCAAGTTCTCCGCTCCTGGGTATCGTGGGGCAGAAATAAAAATGCCAGTGGGCTGTGTGGGTGTTGCTATCTTGAGTGGGGATCCTCTTCCAGGCACATATGGCTGTTGGCAGAATTCAACTCCTTATGTTTGTAGAACAGAAGTTCTCAGCCCCTAAGGGCCACTACAGACCCTGTCTCATGGTCATATCCATAAGCAGTTCATGTCATGGCTGTTTGCTTCTTCAGAACCACTGAGGCAGTCTCTCTTGCTTTATTTGAATAAGGACTGGACCCTTCTCCCTTTTTTTAAAAAGGACTCACCTGATTAGATCAGGCCCACCCTTTGAATGAACTCAAAGTCAACTGATTAGGGGACCTCTGTGACATCTGAGAAATCCCTTTACTTTTGCCATAGGATGCAACTTGTTCACATGAATCCCACTATCTCCACAAGTCTGGCCCACACTCAAGGGAAGGGGATCTCCAGGAGTGGGGATCTCAGGGGCCAAGTCTTAGAGTTTTGCCTGAAAAAACATGTTTTAAGTATAATGTTGGAGTGAAGGTCCTGTGAGTGGACAGAGAGGTCTTTTAACTGCTGAATGGGTAAGGGGACAGATAGAAAGGCTTCCCAGAGGGGGTGATTTTTAACAGAGAAAAGTAGTTGACTCAAAATAAAAACAAAGTCAGAAACACCCACTTTTCCAAGTTGGTTAGCTTTCTCATAGGGACATTTGATACTTGTATTACTAAACACCAGTTCTAGGTTTTAAAAGAGAACCTTGTACACATTAAAAAATACCTAAGCACATGCAGGGACAATACATGAAAAATAAGTATGCCTGGCTCCCGGGGAGGGTCGTGGAGGGGAAGAAAATCTGATGCATTTAGGGAGGGTACTCTGCCTGTACGGGTGACGCTCTATGAGCTGCAAGGTGGCAGGCCATTGTCCTTTATTTTTACATACTTTCTGATGTTTGTAAAGCTTCCTATTAATGTTTTCATGTCCCTTCTTACCCTGGATCCCTAGTATCTAAATTCTCTTCCTGTAGGAAATATTGTTGACCAGGTCTTAGTTTCACTTCCATGGATACTGTATATAATAACAACAAGAACAGTCATCACTTAGAATACTGACTCTGTGCCAGGCACTACTCTAGACCTTAATGGACATTAATCCACTTGATTCAGACAGCAACCCCATGAGGTCACTTTCATCATCACACCCTAGAGATGAGGACACTGAGGCACGAGGGCATTAAACAACTTACCCAGGACCACCAGTTAGTAAGTGGCAGGGCTACCATTTGAACCTAGACTGTCCAGCTCCAAGCACTACAGCAGGCTGTGCTCTAGATGCTTCCACCATCACAGGTATCTAGTTTCTTTTTCTCATTCAGAAAAGGAAATAAATAGGAATTCGCCAGGTGCAAAGGGAACAGTGTAGAGTTCAGGACATCACAGCTGAGAACCCAGCCCCTGGGTGATGGGAACAGACAGGAGGGTAGGAAGTTGGTAGGAAACGCCCTCAGATGCCAAGGGCCCTAGGCTGGCTAGCTTATAAACACCAGAGATTTGCTGCTCACAGTTCTGGAAGCTGGGAAGTCCAAGATCAAGGCCTCAGCGTGGTTGGATTCTGATGAGAGCCCTCCTCCTGGTCCACAGCCTGAGCATTCTTGCTGTGTCCTCGCATCATAGAAGGTGCAGGAAATCACTTAGGGGGCCCTTTCATAAGAAGACTAATTCCATTCGTGAGGGCTCTACCCTCATGCCCTAAACACATCCCAAAGGACTTTATCATACCATCCCATTGGGTATTAGGATTTCAACATACAAATCTCAGAGGGATTCAAACATTCAGACCACAGCACCATGTTAAGGAGTTTGAACCACGTTCTGAGAATGTTTGGGCACCAATAAGGGGTTTGAGCCAGAGTGACATTCAGATTTGTACTTCGAAGCATAGTGTTAATAGCTGTATAGAAACACACAAATCCAAGATAGGGAGACCAGTTGGAAAGTTCCTACAACAATCCGAGTGGGAAGTGACGCAGATGAACTCTGGCAAGGTCAAGAAGAGGCAGAGCATGGCTAGGTCTGATTACTCTTCAAGGGGTGGGGCTGAGGGGAGTTAAGAATGAGAGAGAGTGAGGTGCTGAGACCTCAGAGTGACTGCGAGATGCCTGACAAGCTCTGGCTTGGGTGTGGGGTGGGGAGAGTGCCATCCAATGAGGTAAACCCGGGAACACAGAGTTCACCATGATAGATCTGAAACTGCTCTGTACAAATGTCAACTACTGAAACCAGGTGTTTAGGAGACAGAACATGATTGGAGTATCTTATGAGCCATTATGCCAAAGTGTGGTCTAGGGGAACACCTGGCCAGAACCCCTTAGGGGTACGGGTTCAGACACTTTATGAGGCCCCACCAAAAATGTTAGAATTTCTGGGAATGTGGAGTCATCACTTTTAACAAGTTCCCAGATCACTCCTGTAGGTACCAAAAAAGGTGCCCATGAGGGATGTCACGGGCCACATGAGCCACTGAGGATTAGCGGTGCTTGACCAAAGGGTTGATCAAATTCTAACATCGGGGAGTTCTCATTAGATCGGGACAACCCTATGAGTTTAGAGCAGCAACCCCCGCTCCGGCAGGCTTCACATTCCCACAGGGAGCAGCCATCACCTGGCTCTTCCAGCCATGGTGGGTCTGCCTTGGACCTTCGGATTCGATAGCTCATCCTGGTCTCCTGTACCCGCCACTTAACAAACATGTCACAGTGCTACTTCTAAGGCTCTCAAATGATCCACAACACTGCCTTCCACAAATCCCCTCAGAGACAAGATGTCTTAACTGAACACACTCCAGAGTGCTATGCAATTGAGTATTTGGCTCGCCGACCCTTAAACCAGCCACGTTCTGCTTTCAGCGGGCATCTCTGGACCCGTGGGAAGAATTCAAGTAAATGTTCATGAACATTTACTGCAAGGGATCAGAAAATAAACACCAGGTGTTCCTTGTACATAGTAGGGGCTCAATAAACATCAGCAGAAGTAGGTTGAACCTGACCATGCATGGTGTCAGCGCTCATGAGACTGGGGAGGAACACATTTTACTGCACTTCTAGAGCTATTTCAGAGACTGATAACCCACTGGAAGCAAACTTGGCCAGGGAATTGGAGGACTTGAGGATCGGCTTCGAACATCCGTGAGAACCCACCACAGAAGTTCTCAGGAAGGACCGCCCCTGCCTTGAAGAGATGACAAGCTTATCCCAGCCAATCCCGTGGTTTACTGAGGTTTGTCTAGGTCTATTTACCCACGTGGGTCAAGCTACAAAATCTGTATGACTTTAGAACTAGTATTGACTACCCAGAAAATCAAAGCCAACATGTTTTTTTCCTTACTCCAAATGCTTTACATGGGTTTCCCTCCACGTCCCTTATTGTTGGGATTTGGCCCCAGAGGCTTTGACTCCCAGGCAGTTGCTCACAACAAATTCACTCTTACCCAAATTGGTCATTAGTAGCATGGGTAGCTCCGAATTAGCTGGAAGATTTCCGTGTATTTGCCCACCAAACAGAATGGCAGACCCCCGTCCCCCAAGGAGTGGATTCTCACCCAATAAAAGATTAAGATGTTACCACTTACCTGGTAAGGAATTCTGTGCCTTTGATGGAGGAATTAGGCTCCCCAGACTCTGGTTTTTCAAACGCTTTCCTTTTGGGGGACAACTTTTTTTTTTCCCTTTCTCCCAACAAAGGAGGGATTTCTGGGACTTTCTAGAGCTTTTGAAACGGGGAAAGCAGGACCGCCCCGTCCCAGATTGTCTGGCCTGACTACAGCACTGGCTGCACGAAGGAGGGGTTTCCCACCAGCAGTCAGGGATTCCCGCAGCCTGAGCAGCCCCGCCCCACACAGCTGATTGGCCCAAGTATGAGCACCTGACCCCCACGGCAGCCAATCAAACTGGGGATGTGAAACAAGCCTCCCAATCATTATTTCCTTTATTTTATTCCCAGTCCTGGGGCTCTTGGGTGCTTTCTGGCCCTCCTCAAATGCATTTTCTCCTTCTCAGTTGTGGCATTACCTGGAAGCTATTAGTAAGCCTCACCCAGAGGGTCTCCCAGCCGGAATCAATCTTACTTCTTTGGGAGATTTGACACAGCTCAAGATTTGCCCACCCCTGCAACCCCCACCGCCCCCAACTCAACTGATTGGACCAGTGAGGGACACCTGGCAAGGGCAGCCAATCCATGGGCTGGCCACCACTGCATAGGCAACGTGGTTGGAGGCCCCCCGCCCAGTGGATGATGCTGACGGACCCAACCAGATACCCTCTCTCCGTTGCGGCTGCCAGAAGGGTCCAGAGAGGAGCTTTCTCTCCTCCTGCCTCTTCCCCCTTCCTTCTCTTTCTCCTGGTCTTCCTCCCCATTATGGTTTTCACTGTGACTTAATGAGCACTTTATGTCAGGCATTACCCAAAGCACTTTCTATCCCTGAACATCACATCCTTGCATCCTCACAACAGCCTTGTCAGGTGGGTACTGTTATCATTCCCATTGTTTTCAGGTGTGGAACTAAGAGGCTAAGTGGCCCAAGGTCTCACAGTTCTGTGTGGTGGGGTCTGACCTAGAACTCTCACTGTTGGAAAGGGGAACCCTCCTACACTGTTGGTGGGAAGGCAAGCTGGTGCAACCACTCTGGAAAACAGCATGGAGGTTCCTCAAAAAGTTGAAAATAGTTGAAAATAGAACTTCCCTATGACCCAGTAATTGCACTACTGGGTATTTACCCTAAAGATACAAACGTAGTGATCCAAAGGGGCACGTGCACCCCAATGTTTATAGCAGCAATGTCCACTATCGCCAAACTATGGAAAGAACCTAGATGTCCATCAACAGATGAATGGATCAAGATGTGGTATATATATATATATATATATATATATATATATATATATATACAATGGTATACTATGTAACCATCAAAATAAATGAAATCTTGCTATTTTGGACAACATGGATGGAACTAGAGGGTATTATGCTGAACAAAATAAGTCAATAAGAGAAAGAAAATTATCATATGATCTCCCTGATATGAGGAAGCTGAGAGGCAACATGGGGGGGGTTGGGGAGTAGGAAAAAAATAAATGAAACAAGATGGGATCAGGAGGGAGACAAACCATAAGAGACTCTTTTTTTTTTTTTAATTTTTTTATTTATTTATTTGACAGAGAGAGATCACAAGTAGGCAGAGAGGCAGGCAGAGATAGAGAGAGAGGAGGAAGCAGGCTCTCTGCTGAGCAGAGAGCCCGATACGGGACTCGATCCCAGGACCCTGAGATCGTGAGCTGAGCCGAAGGCAGCGGCTTAACCCACTGAGCCATCCAGGCGCCCCATAAGGGACTCTTAATTACACAAAACAAACAGGGTTGCCTGGGGGGCGGGGTAGGGAAAGGGTGGTTGGGTTATGGACATTGGGGAAGGTATGTGCTATGGTGAGTGCTGTGATATGTGTAAACCTGGCGATTTACAGACCTGGGGCTAATAATACATTCTATGTTCATTAAGAAAAAAAATTAAGAACCCTCACTGCTGGGCTCCCAAGGCCATGCATTCTTGTGCCTCCCTTGGAGTCAGATCCTATCAGAGCTTAAAGGGACTACAGAAGTTGTCTCATCCACTAATTGCCACACTTGGGATTTCACAAACCAGAGAAAATAAATAAGCAGGGGCGACGGAGACAGGATTGCCAGTTTCCGATTTCAAAAGATAGGACAAGAGGAGATAAAAACGAAGTACAAACCTTACCATCCCTGAAGAAAGGTCGTTTAACCCCAAGTGGGTAGGACATCGCCTCAGGATAACATACAGTCCTTTGAACCGAAAGAAACCAGGCCCTATGAGAAGCTCTCCATGTTGACTTATTTTTCCAATTTGGCTGCACAGCAATTCAAACGAGACCCTGGACCAACATGGCTATGAGATTGGGACATGTCATTGGTTCTTTTCCAATTTCCAGACCTGCCCGTGAGGGAACAAAGGCCTAGAGAAGTTGAGAGACTTTGCTGAGGTCCCATAAGGAGTCACAAGCAGATCTAGAACTTGGTTTTAGGTGTGTTTTGATTCCTGTGCCTGACTAGTGTTGTCTCCTGGAGCAGGGATGTGTGTGCGTGTGTGTGTGTGCGCGTGTGTGCGTTTCACTTCCCAACAGTGAGTACTGAGCTTCACTTCCCAACAGTGAGTACTGAGCTTCACTTCCCAACAGTGAGTACTGAGCTTCACTTCCCAACAGTGAGTACTGAGCTTCACTTCCCAACAGTGAGTACTGAGCTTCACTTCCCAACAGTGAGTACTGAGCTTCACTTCCCAACAGTGAGTACTGAGCTTCACTTCCCAACAGTGAGTACTGAGCTTCACTTCCCAACAGTGAGTACTGAGCTTCACTTCCCAACAGTGAGTACTGAGCTTCACTTCCCAACAGTGAGTACTGAGCTTCACTTCCCAACAGTGAGTACTGAGCTTCACTTCCCAACAGTGAGTACTGAGCTTCACTTCCCAACAGTGAGTACTGAGCTTCACTTCCCAACAGTGAGTACTGAGCTTCACTTCCCAACAGTGAGTACTGAGCTTCACTTCCCAACAGTGAGTACTGAGCTTCACTTCCCAACAGTGAGTACTGAGCTTCACTTCCCAACAGTGAGTACTGAGCTTCACTTCCCAACAGTGAGTACTGAGCTTCACTTCCCAACAGTGAGTACTGAGCTTCACTTCCCAACAGTGAGTACTGAGCTTCACTTCCCAACAGTGAGTACTGAGCTTCACTTCCCAACAGTGAGTACTGAGCTTCACTTCCCAACAGTGAGTACTGAGCTTCACTTCCCAACAGTGAGTACTGAGCTTCACTTCCCAACAGTGAGTACTGAGCTTCATGAAAGTGTGCTTTCTGAGCCATCAATGGCAATGACTGGAAGCTCTGGCCTTGGGCCTGGGATGCTGACCTTGAGAATTCTAGTGTCTTTTGCTATGGACATGTTTTAGTCTTCACAACAACATGGGAAGCAGAGAATTCTGCTCTCGACATAAAGAGGGAGCAGCTGAGGTCAGAGGGTTTGGGTGCCACTGGTAGACAGGCCTCCCAGAGGTTCCAGTGTCACCTACTCTGAGGGTGGAATTTGGCTGTCCTGAGAATGGACTGTGAGACCTGCCTCAGGGTCCGGGATGCACTCATTTCCAACTGGTTATTTCTTTTCCTCTCTTTTTTTAGGAAGAAATGCTCTTTCAGGTGGTGAGCTGATTCATTCAATATGTATTTACTATCAAATACCTACATAATAGATATATTTCCCTTTTTTCTCCATCCGGCCCCCAAAGGGCCAGATCTGCGCACCCTGTACCCCCGCTCTTCTCTTCTCGGCTCTGGTTTAGCTCAGTGGAACTTGAAACCCATGCAACCGGCTTGGACCAATCAGATTCCTTTAGGACCAAAAGCTACAAAAGGGAGTTCCAATTAATAACAGATGCTTGAGCTCAAAGATCATGTGTCCTTGGCTCACATCTCCTTGGAACTAGAACAACCATTTTGGGCCATGGGCAAAATGAGAAGGCAGCAGAGGCAGAAAGGAGGCAGAGCACGAGAGGAAAGATGAGAAGTGTGAGGTGAGAACAAGGAAGAAAGAGAGTCTCGAATCTCCACTCCCCAGGAGACTCTGGATACCTTTTAGAAGCCCCACTTTTATCTTGAGCTAGTTTGTGAGTGGATTTCTCTTCTGTGCAACAAAAAGATCCTTAACCAGGACAGCTTGCTCTGAGCTCTACGCTGGGGTGCAGAGATCTGGGGACCAGAGCTTGTCCAGAAGCCCACGTTCCAGCACAGGGCAGAGGACAGCTCTCTCTGGATGTCCACACTCCCAAGTCCACGCACTGCTGTGTGAACCTAATACCCTTTCATGATGAAAATGGAGGCTCTAAGACTTCCTCCCAAACATCTAACCCAGAAACAGGTCATGGCTCCAGGTTTGAAAGAAACTGGAAACCAGATAAAGCCTAGTATTGCCGCTTTGCATTTATCACAATTCATGGCTCTTCCTGGCATCTCTGCGCGAAGAAAGATGCTCGTTAAGCTCCACAGAGGCAGATGGGTGAGAAGCAGTAGAAACAAGGGTGCTGTGCACCTGCCTCTCAGGAGGCTGCTGGCTCCTGAAGCAGGCACAAGACTGGTGCTTGAGGGTGTGCTCTGCTGGTCTAATTATCTTCTGAATTTGCTGATGGTGGTTCATGTTAGTGCCTAGTGTAACACAAAGGCAAAATGGCCCTTCCCCAATGGTAGAACTAGTCCTGACAACAACTGGTGACAATTCTCCAATCTGAAGTGAAGGGCCGGGCTTACGATGCAGAACGTGGTAAGAGGTTGGTCCTCACCCATCTCCAGGCTACCCGGGAGGAGGCTGGCATTGTTTTATGTGGAACACGGCTGCAGAATTTGAAAATAACGAAGGATGAATCATTTTCTATGTCAGTGTGTTGTCGTGAGAGTGGCACCCGGTCTGGGGAGACTGTGCTCCTCCTGGAGACATCAGAGTCTGGTGGTGCTCACAGCACAAGTCAGATCTGCTAAACTGTTTGTGTTTCTCCAGTGGAGGGCATTCATGAAGGTCAAGTTCTATTATTAATGCACTTGCTGGTTTTCTACTCTGGAGTCAACCAATCACCAACTGTTTATTGAATGCCCGTCTCTACAGTTGGGACAGAAAATAAAACCATTTGTAAGACATAGAAGGTCACTTCTCACTTTTTGTGAAAATCATAGTCTAAGGTGGAACTTGAAAACTGGTGGTTTGGGTAGTGGGGGAGGGCCATTGCCCCCTATAGATTTGCTCTATTTAGCCCTCAGGATGCTTTGGAAACCGGGAAAATCTGGCCACAGATGACACTGGACCCATGTAATGGCCGTAGCCGGCTGGTACTGAGTAATGGTTGCTTCCTATAGCTAGGAAAGCGAAGGGATGCTCCTGGGGTCCTCACCAAGACCAACTGTCACATCATAGGCATCACCATGTGGTCCTCCTTAAATTATGGTAGAAAACTATTCCTTTATTTCCTTATGAAAAGTAGTAAACAAAATATATACCAAGAAGACCATATTTATCAAGAAAAATGGCCGAGATCACATTTCTTTGTGAAGCTAAAGGCTATCTTTTTACATTTATTTTTGTATATTTATAAATATTGATTATCATAAGTATATGTAATCAGGAAACATGTCTATGCCAACTTCTCTGACGCCTGGACTACTTCCCATCACATCTTTGGCCCCTATGGACACGTGAGTTTTTGATTTTTGGTCCAGTGACCTCAAAAATTTCCCTGTATCTGGCCCCCTCTTAGATAGTTGGGGCACACAAAAGAGCCTTTTAAAAATAGTTACATTTAATGACTGCATAAAGGTTGGGGTCAATGCAGGCGTCTCCCATATTGTTCTAGTTTAAAACTGAGTGCCCTAGCTGGTGTTAGGGCTAATTTAAGATTCACGCTGATCTTTTTTCATGTCTTCTCCTTCCTGTGGTCTGCTAAAATTTCAACTTTACTATTTGCTCATGGTATTTCTGCTTTGATTGGGCTTAGGGAAGATTCCTTTTTTTCTTTTCCCCTTCTGGTGCTATTTCATTCATAGCTTTATCTTGCAGGGTGGATTATTTATAGACTGATGCAACGCTAAGAAACTCTCGTCCCCACCTGCCACTCTTAGGGCATAAAATGGATTCTTTCACCTTCCAAATGACCTACCATTTATTGATTTCTGAATTGCTCTTTAGGACAAGCTAGAACAGCCATGCAAGGATCCTTGGGAATATTTAGAACTGGGAACAAAGAGCCATCCACCTGTTAGTAGAACCAGGAATCAAATCATCAGAGACAAGTGGGCCATGGAAGCTCATCTAATCTCATTGTCTGTCTTAGAGATGGGGACACTCAGGTGTAGAGAGGAGCAAAGGGGTGAAGTCACTTCAGTGCCATGGCCATTATAAGAGGAAGGTATGGATGGCGATTCTTCTAGGCACAGTTACTTCCTTGACAAGGAGCTAATATCAGTTTGGGCAAAAGCGAATATAAATTAAGAAAAATGTAATGGAGAAAAAACATTTTGGTCTTTGCATAGGTAAGTGTGCAAAGAGAAAAGGAGGGACCTTCACCCAGTTAACTGGCTGGAGGTTTAAAAGATTTAGCTCTATACTTCCAGGAGCCCCTGTAAAAAAAATTTAATTTTCATGTACCTAGGAATTAATGTGCTATAAATGTAACAACTGCCCTTTCCCCACAGAAGAGTCGGGAAACTCTGCACACATACCCTTCCCAGTAACTGTTTCTGCCCATCTATTATTTGGAGATAAACTAGATAGATCTTGATTTCAAAGCAGCTTTGCAATCTTTGTAGGTTGTAGAAGCAGGAGGCGAGCCCAGTGCCCACATGCCCATTTCAGTAAAAACACCCTGGTCAGTTGTTAGACAATCAGCACACGTGGATGGAGGACCTACTGTGTGTCTGACCTGTGGAAAGCCCTATAGATTCAGGGGTGAATGGGACAGATTCAGTCCTTAATGTGCTTAGAGCTGGCCACCAAGCAGAAGTCAAAGGACTCTGTTATTTGATGACTATCTGCCCTTTTATCTCCAACCAGCTTTATCCCATCACTCAAAGGACTCTAATGTGCCTAGAAATCATTTTTTTTTTCCTCCACGGAAGACAATCACCCCAACTTTCCTCCACAACATTTAGATCTCCAGGGATGTCAGAAAATATTCCTATGGCCAAAACAAATTTTTAAAAAACTCTTTTTAAAAAGATTTATAGATTTATTTGAGAGAGAGAGAGAGAGAGAGAGAGAGAAATCGAGCCAGGGGAGGGGCAGAGGAAGAGGGAGAGAAGCAGAAGTTTCCCCCACTAAATGGTGAGACCAACGCAGGGCTCCATCCCAGGATCCTGAGATCATGACCTGAGCCAAAATCAAGAGTTGGTCGCTTAACTGACTGAGCCACCCAGGAGCCCTTCCAAATGACTTTAATGTACATTCAGTCTAATTCCTAAAGTAAAGCTGCTTCCTATAGACTTTTAGGAGGGGAGGCCTTTCCCACCAAATTAAACAAAGGGCTGAGGAACCATAATGGTAGAATAAGGTTGGAGATCTCTTATTTCTATCATTTTTGGCAAATGTATCAATGGCCAATCACAAACACTGGTGACCGCTAATGGTCTTTTTCGCCTTTGTCTACAGTGGTGTTGCTGAAAGACCATGTTTCCCTGGGCTGCTGCCCTAAGCTTGTCTGTGGCAGATAAAGCCACTGCAAGGGACACCACACAAGCTTCTCTTGTATGAAGCTCTGGCAGGTACTGATTTGCTGTGTAACCTCTATGCCACATTCGTTTGCTCCTTGGAAAGGGGACTTTCCTTCTTGGGGTAAAAACAGCAAAACTTCCCTTGTCAATGATGACAAGTAGGTCAGAGACCAACCCCAGAAATCTCAGAGAGGTGTTTGGTGATATACCCTCCATGGTTATACCTACAGGCTATTAAAAACTTGTTCTTTGAAATAAACATAACCCCTCAAAAGAGGTAAGGAACTCACTGTGGCAGGATTGTGGGCAGGGGAAGGTGGTCTTGCCCATCAAGTGTATTCAAAGATGCAACATCTTGGTTTGTTGGTTCTGGGCTGGTTTGTGACTCGGTGCTTATGTACAGATAATTGGCTGCTAATAATGATCTGTCATTACAGCAGAAGCTTAGTTAAAAGCTTCAGGAAGCAGGAGGGGTTTCTGCCAGATGAGTCCATTTAGACAAGAGATGGCAGTTTTCATCTAATTTTAGGGGATTACCCGTTCGTGAAAATATGGACTCCACTGCACCGATCTTTCTAGAGCCCTTGAGTACCGGATTACTATTTCTAAAGTGCTTCACTCTAAATTGCCTTTGTCTCCTTCAGATCATATCTACTGTAAGATTTTCAAGGATGTTGGTGGTGGAAAGGGCCATCTGTTGAAAGTTTCAAAGGGGCCACGTACGTGGGTCAGCTTGTCCTACAAATTCTCCTTCCTTTGGCTTGAAGCAGAGGGAAATGAAGAATGAAATTTTGAGATATTCCTCAGGGGACACTCCTCCCCTTCAAGAGGCAGCTAAATACTCTGGGTGGGGGCCCCATGGCCATGTGGGGCTCAGCTGTGAACCCACATTAGGTATGTGTGCTTGGGTGATGGAGGGGTATTTAAGCCCCCAGATCTCTGTTCAGGTTCACTGCTCTTTGCCCTTATGCCTGTGTGGCTGTGGTCAGAGGCTGCCTTTAAGTCAATGCTCCTATATGCCAGGCTAGTTCATAGCCACACACTGTCACATTTACTTTTTACAAGAACTCAGTGGAGTACTCATTAGTGTCCCCATTATACAGAAGAGCACACTGAGGCTCAGAGAGGTGCCCTGATTTCTCCAAGCTTCCTCAACTGCAAAGAGGCAGCACCAGGACTCGAACCAGGCCTAGCTGGCTCCAATACCCTCACCCCTCATTATTCTCCTGCATTTTCTTATTCTCAGAAGCTTGGGTTTGGCATTTAAGCAAGGGGCTGGCCCCATGGCTGTCACCCCTGGTTGCACGTGAGAATCATACGGGGAAGCTTTTTGAAAAACACCAATCAGAATTTTTGGAGATGACGCCCAGGCATTGGTAATTTTAAACGGCTCCCCTGGGCGAGGCCAGGGTTTGGCCTGGCCCGTGAGCCACGGAGAGAGCCCAGTGGTTGTGAGATAGTGTTTGGCTCTGAGTTGCCAACCAGCTCAGGTGGATAGCGGTGGGACACTGGGGCATTTTGGGAGTCCTCCCCCCGCGGGGGGTGGTTGGGTTCAGGTCATCAATCCATCAATCCATGCAGCTCCGATAAACTTGCCCACTGAGCACCAGCTGGGCCTGGGCTGTTCCTGGGAGCACTTTGAGGCTGGGTTTCCCCAGTGGAAAAACAGAAGTTGTACTCTCTCTCTCCTTCCAAGGCTGAGATTACAAATTGGTAACCAGGAATTGGCTCTGACCCACTGACATGTTGAGTCTCACTGGCATGGAACTGAACATGATTTGGAGTTAGTTACCAAGACAGCTTCTCTTGGAAAACCACAGACATGCCTTTGAGCCTCAGTTTTGTCATTTCTATAATGGGGTCTGTGGTCCCGATAGGCATAGATAGTTGGGGCAGAACCTGAGCTTCTTCCCTTTTGGTGGGGCATGGTCATCCTGGTTTACGCCTGGCCCCACTAGCCATGCTGCCGCACGCGAGCTGGTGTCATTAGTTTTCATCCCCAGGGGTGAACTGGTGACACCCTACTGAGCATTACATTAGATTGTGTGTTTTAATTTTTGAAAAGACTTATTTATTTAAGAGAGAGAGAGGAGAGAGGGGAAGAGGGAGGGAATCTTCAAGCAGACTCCGTACAGACCCCTTGTGGGGCTCGATCTTATAACCCATGAGATCATGACCTGAGCCAAAACCAAGAGCCGGTCACTTAACAGTCTGCCCCAGTCCAGGAGCCCCTGGAACATATCTTTTTAAAAGGATAAGCACTGCTTGGCACATGGTTAATAGTTTTAAGGAGAAATTCTTATTGTGTGTATCTTATCATTACTATTATCCTCTCTCGCCCCACTGCCTTCCTTGGAACGCTCCTGTCCAGTTTGGCACGGAGGCATTCCCAGGACTCTCCTCCAGTGTTCATAGTGGGAGGAAGGAATCCCCTTAGAACACATCCCGACGACGCCGCCAGGTGCCGGGAGGGGAGGCAGCGGTGCAGGGGGCCGAGCTGGAATCCAGGCCCCGAGAGGGGTCCCAGCCCTCCTGCCCTCCAGCTCTTGGGGCAGGGCCTTGCCGCTTGCAGGGTGGCCTCTGCTGGCCAGCCCAGAATCCCTTCCCAGGTGAGAAGTGAACAGGATGTTAGAGGATGGTCTTCCAGAAAGAGACGCTGCCTGCTCGAGAAACTCTCCTGCCCCTTCCTGAGCAAAAAACATTCTGAGCTGTTTATATTCTCCAGGGTAAATTACATTCTAGGGGCACCACAGGAGGCATTCAGATCGTCAGCGTTCAACCAAGTCCTGAGAATTCTGGCCAAGGGTGCTCAGACCAAGGGCGGCATGAAGAAAGAAAGGAAAAGGAAGGAAGGAGGGAAGACGGGATGGGGGAGGAAGGGAGGGAGAGAAGGGAAAGAAAGAGGAAGCAAGAGAGAAAGACAAAAAGACCAGAAAAGAAAGTGAGGAAGGAAAGAAGGAAGAAAGGGAGGTGGGGGGGGGGGGGGGGGGGGGAGGGAAGGAGGAACAGAGGAAGGAGAGAGAAAAAAGAAAACAAGAAATAAAAAATAAAATACAGAAAGACACCGAGAGAGGGGGCGAGTCCCCTTGAATGTTCTGAGGGCGAGGCCGGGGAAGGGACTACAGTGTCCCCTGCTCGTGCACCCCAGGGGGTAAACGAGGGATGAGCAGCATCCCATGTAGCCATTGATTTTCTTCCTAATCCCGGGTGGATTACACCTGCACTGCCCTCCCTCCTAATTAGCTGCCCTGTGGTTAGACATCGTCAGGGAAGGGCTTTGCTCTTCAGCTGGGGCTGGAGCTTGAGGACCGGGTAGGGTGGGCTTCGATGCCTGGAATGGGAGAATCACTCCACGTAACTCCCCCCACCGGCTGACTCCCTGAGATCTCAACACAGGCTGCTGTTAACCTATGGAAAGGCCTCGACGGGAAAGGAAGGAATCCTGAGCACATAACGCTACACAGTTGCTATAGAGGTGCTTTATTTGTAGCCAACCCGTCGACAGATACTTCCTGAGCGCCTTTGTGCCAGGCTCGGTGCGCACACACTGTGCAGAGCTTAGCATCTTTACGGGATATTAGATTTGTGCCAAGACTAAGTTGCATAAATAGAGATGCCCCAAATCCTCTACAGGGGTTTAATTTGATTCCTCCCATTCTAGAGAGTGCGAAGTTTCACAAGGAGAATGGCACACCAGTAACTGTTTCTCATGGTGAGGAAGAGAAGGCGAATCATGGTCTCTGTGATCCGAGCACCCCCCCCGCCCCCGCCCCATAATTTAGGAGCGCAAGCTGATCCGTGCGTGTCAATGCCGCCGCGCTTTGATGAACACTGACTTGGTGATAGGTCCGGAGTTGATTGCCAAGGGGCAGAAGAGTAATAGGGCTGATGAGTTGAAACCCACGGGGCCTTATATTTTTATATTCGTAATATATTTAATGTAAATGGACATTCAGATTTATGTTTATCTATTTGCATTTCAATTTACAACCAGAACACTTGCTGGATAAAGTAATATTTCTGGAGAGCAGAGAAGTGTGAACAAAACAGAAATAATGGGAGAAGGAATGCTTTATAAGGATGCGGGGGGGGGGGGGGGGAGCGCCGGGTTAGGAGGAGGGGAGGCTGTAGAAGGGGGAGGTGTTACTGGAGGGAGCGCAGGGGGCATTCTGGCTGAGGGAGAGCTGGGGAGAGGTAAGGTGGCTTCAAGAGAACCAGGCATGGGGCGGGGACACAGCCATCCCCTCTGGCTGAGTGGTCTGCTGGGCTGTAGAATTTCAGATCCTGGGGGTTGGGTCTGGATCAGGACAAGTGGACGCTGAGAGAGCGGATAATAGCTAGCTCTAGGACAGGGCTGCCACCCCTTCTGCGGTCCCATGCCCCATCAGAGGGGGCATGCCCGAGCTCCTTGGTCTGAACACTGGCCTCTCCCCACCAGACAGGTTTCTCACCCGGGACATACAATGACATGGACGCTGGCTGAGGTTTATTTAGAAATCAGTGTTCAACAGGCACGTAATGGGAATGGGCTTGTCTGAAGTTAACGGCAAAGCCCCCACGAGGAAGACAGTCTCATGACCCCCTAACAGGAGAAACTACTCCGCTTGGTGGGGGGCGGGGTTCAGTGTTTGGTCACCCCCGGGGCTGAGGAGTGGCAGGAGCAGAACCGAAGACAGCAGGATCTTGGAGTCTGGAGGCCAGAGACACAGGGGCTGCCTGAGGATACAGAGCTTATAAGAGGTGGGGCTGAGGGTGGTCACCAAGAACCGGGTGGTCCTGGTTCTCTCCACCGGCACCTCCTCCCCTGCTTCTTTGCCCAAGGATGGGCACCAGGGATGTCCTCGGCTTCTCCCCAACCCGAGAACATTTGCCCTCCATCACCACTCAGCACCAACGACTCCTCCTCCCTCAGACCTCTCCAGCCTCACCCTCTTCATCCAGACTTGGATGTGGGGAGAACATCACCGACAAGCCACAGCCATCTCTCTCTTCCACTGTCATCACGGAGTGGGGACTGAAGACTTTAGGGCAAAGAGAGTGGCTGGTCTGCCGTGCCAGTGCTGCGCCCACCACTGGCCGACACCCCTCTGTGGATACACTAAGGATTGCATTCTCTTTTCTCTTTTGCTATCTTAAAATGAAAGGAAGGAAACTCAGGCTGTTCCATGTTTTGGTGGCTGCTAATGAACTAATTATAAAAAAAAAAAATCAAAAAATTTCCCTAGCCTAAATAAGACATCCTTTCAAGCAGGAAGAATAAGTTGTACCCACTGTTGACTCTGGCATAGAGTCAGAAAGAGTTTTGGAAGAAACAAAATAGGGTAAAAAAGACAAGAAAAGAAAAGAAAAGAAAAGAAAAGAAAAATGTATCCACTCTGTTGCAGTCTTGTAAAAACATACCAGTATTTTTCCAGCCTCGGGAGGTTTGCATTTTCTGATCTTTGTATCTAGAACCTTTATACCCAGCTCTCTACCTGGCTGGCTTCTGGATCTTTAGGCGTCAGGTCAAATGTCCTGATTACCTTCCCTCGTATTCTCCCCTGTTCCATTCACTCTGGCATTGCTCTGCTTTCCCTTGTTTGCTACCACTTATCCCTCTCTGAAAACTTTAATGTTTTCCTTGTAGATTGTATGACTTCCCATCAAATACACATCCCACGAGGGTAGAGGACGGCTGTGTCATTTTCCCCCTCTGTACGCCTGGATCCTGGACAGTGTCTGGCACCGTTAGGCGCTAAGCCGGTATGTGTGGAATGAGAGGAGCGTAAATGGAACCTTGAACTAAAGAAATAGAGAAGGGACTTCCACTTCTCATCTGAAGACTCTTCTACAGCAAAACATCTAGAAATTTCGGACCAAATAAATCCCTTCTCAGATGCTTCATTGACCTTGTAAAAACCCAGGGAAATCTCCAAGGACCAAAAATGAAGAAGGAGCCGCAAACCAGAGCCATAAATGGGGACGGAGGCCATGGCTGTTAAGGATGCTGGCAAGCTGGTCCATACCCAGAAGGCTTGGTTTTTAGTGGAGACAGGAAGTGGCCGTTGGACCTGTCCGAGGTAGGAAGATGGAACTGAGGCCACTGCCCACCTGGGATTCCTGGAGGGTTATGGATCATGGGGGGCAATCTTACCTATCATCAAAGGGAGGTGGTAGGCGCATGGTCTGTCCTATCCTAGATACTAAAGAGTTGCCCAGAGAATTCCTACCAATGGTTTGTTTGGTTGTAAGTTCAGGGTTCAAGTTCACATAACCCATGTGGTCCAGGAAACCTCAAGATGAGAAAGGAATGCAAAGCAGTCTTTGGCCAGTGCTGTCCTATGTCTGCACCACAGGTGTGCGTAAGGGGAGCCCCTGAAGCCTCCTCCCTAAGCTTGGTTTTGGATTTGAGAAAGGACTTTGCCTCCAGGGACTTAAACCTATGTTCCACTGGCCAGAACCACTTCTCAGGCACCTCCCCTCTCCCAGCTGCAAGGAGCCTCACGGGCTGAGTATTTTTAGCTGGGCACAGTGCTGAGGGAATATTTTGGATTCTGCTCGCAAGAAAGAAGGGGGCACGGGCACTGGATCAGAAGCATGTTTATCAGACACGAGGTATAAAGATCAGAAAGATAGAAATGAAAATGATAAGATCATATGATTAGCCACATAGAAAAACCTCAAAGACGCCACTGAAAAATTATTAGAATTAATAAGTGAGTCCAGCATGTATGCTCTTACAAGACTGATAGATAAAAATTAATTGCATTCCTATAGCTGGTCTGCCATTTGTGACAGCAACCGAAACACTGAGGTATCGAGGAATAAATGAAACCATATGTATGCTAGCCAGTTATGGATAAAGTCATAAAACCATCCAGAGACACACACTGAGTCGTCAATGGAGAGACTGATCATACTCGTGGGTGGGAAAAGTCAACAGCATGAAGACAGAAGGAGCTAGATTGTAACACCCAACACTTCCACTCCAACGCGATACCTTGGAAAACTCTTACTTAAGTGTGTCCTGTCAACAATGAAAGGCTTTCTCCCCGGCAGCGTTCTCTTAACAGTGAAAAGGAAGAAACAGTCAAGTTTCCATCAACAAGAGAATATACGTCCACTTGGGATAGTCATCCCGTGAAATAATCTACAACAGGGGATACTGTACAACAGGAAATGCAGCAAACCTGCCCACAGGCTGCGTTCTAGAACAGTGTCCCACTAAAAAGCAAGTCACTCAGAGAACCGTGCAGTATGAATCCGCTTACATGTTCGAGATACGCAGAATGGAATTATATGTTGTTTAGGGACCCAATCCTACGTGGTGGGATGACGAAGAAAGGCGGAAGATGGTAAGGTTCGAGCTTCTTCTGCGGGTGGGTGGAAAGGAGATGGTTGGCCCAGCCTGGCGAGGGCTGCAGACAGAGCTTCCGTGTATCCCTCGTGATTTAGATCTTAATTTGAGCAGTGGCTTCGTGGATGGTTACTGCAGTATTCTTTATGCCCTGCTCCCCCTTTTTTGTACATATGAAATATTTAAAAATTGAAAAACCAGATCCAAGGGGGAGTTTAATCTCAGGAAGAAACACTCAAGCCATCACCCTTTCAAGGGGTGGGATGTTATAGTACGAAAGATGCTTCTTGAAAAAAAAAAAATTCCCCAAAGTTGATTTGCCGAAGCTGGTAAATACCCTTCACATCTGTTCACGTAGGAGTGTGGGGCCTGATTTTTCTAGGAAAGTCTATTTAAACCCTGACACAGATTGCATTTCTTTTTAAAGCAACAAGAGTGATAAAGTATCTTAGTATAAAATCAATAGAAAGCAGTTTAGTGGCCTCTGAAGTCTCACAGACAGCCTTTTCCTTTTAGTTCTCACTGCAGGAAAGATCAAATGAGAAGTTACCAGCTTCCTTGTGTGTTTTCGTTATTCGTTACGTAAATCACTGGAAAACATTCAGGAAACCATTTAGAATGGGGGAGGGCTCCTCTCTGCTTCTAGCACCTCTCACCCCCATAAAGGATAAAAATAAATAAATAAAAGAGCCGACCCATTAAATGAGTTGACAGGACTGAGGACCTCGTGGTTCTTTTTCTTAAGCACATGTTATTATTTCGTAAGCTTTGGAAGAAAAGGGGGAAAAAAAAAGAAGTTTGCTTCCATTTTCTCTCTGGAAGCTTTTCTCCCCATGTGTCACACTGCCAGAATGGAACATGGTGATGAGTTTGCTGAAAATGATTGGCTATTGACAATTATAGTGTCATTGGAAGAAGACACTGGAAGACATTGGAAGCAGAGAGAATGTGCTTTGCTGCCTTCTGTGCTGGGTGAGAACAGAGAACCGATCGTCCAGTTTGGTTGTGAGAACCTGTTTTAAGTCATTGACATTTCACATTTTTGCTTGAGAGCATAGGACACTTCATGGCGTATGAATCACCATCAGAATAATAGCAGCCAGGCCCTTGTGGTGCTGAATTACCAAGTAAACCAAATATCTCTGGGTCTCCCAAGTTTTAGGCACCTGGCGGCTTCACACTTCCCCTGCCTCCGTGGACCAAAGTGGGGCTGTCTTATGACTTGCCTTGGCCAATGAAATACCGGTGGAAATATCCTATACCATTCCCGGTGGAAGATTCAAAAGCCAGTGACTTGCCACCTTCCCTTTCCTTTCCTCTGATGGGACACCCCAGTGGATGCTTCTGTAGCTTAGTTTCCTGAGTGGCTTTGTTGAGTGGAGAGCCCTGGCTACCTGGACAGGCATGCAGTATGAGCAAACAATACAACTTTTTTTCCTCTTAAGCCACTGAGAGCTTGTCCCTTTTGTTCTGTAGCATAACCTGGCCTATACTGACAGATACACACTTATTAAACTCCTGCTGTGGGTCAGGTAATAACACCACAATGGCATATGGATCATGTCACTGGAGTCTTACAGCCTTGTCAAGTGGACATGATAATTACCCTCCTTTACTGATACAGCAGCAATGGCCACCAAGCCAGTAAGTAATTTGCCCAAGGTCATTGCATGGTAGAGCTAGGATTCTAACTCAGGCCACCTGTCCTCAGAGTAGACAATGAAAAACCACAACATTCTACAGGCTGTTTAGGGAAGCTGGAGTGTTGCACTTGGGGAATAAGAAAGAACATTCTTTAAAGATTTTATTTATTTATTTGATAGAGATCACAAGTAGGCAGAGAGGCAGGCAGAGAGGGAGGGGGAAGCAGGCTCCTTGCTGAGCAGAGAGCCCGACGCGGGACTCAATCTCAGGACCCTAGGATCATGACCTGAGCCGAAGGCAGAGGCTTTAACCCACTGAGCCACCCAGGCGCTCCAAAAGAACATTCTTTAAAACCAACTTTTGACCACCCACCTTCTTACCGTGCTCATGCCTTCCCCCCGTAAGAAAGGCAGTATGTCAGTGACACTGTGGAAACGTGTCCAGGAATGGCCAGGCAAAGCTGTCTTGCCCCTGAAGAACTGCCTGAGCTTCTTCCTAGGGGCAACTTGCAAAAGAAATAACAAGATCATAAGAAATATCTCAGGGCATTTCATAGGGGAAAAATCTGACATCAATGATTGGTTTGGTCCAATATTTACTGCATCAGGTTCTTTGCTAATGGACACAATGTTCATGAATGCACAGTCCCTGCGTATGGGAGGTAGACGTACATGAACATGCTAAACACTGTAGGAGGGGTACTCGCTGGGCAAACAGGAGACCCCTTGAACAGCGTGGGTGTCTGGAGAGGCTGGGATCCGGCGTCGGAGGACAAGGGATGTCCTCTGAGCATCCTTAGATCCTCCACAATCCCTTGACATGGATATGGTTCAGAGGGATTTATCTAAACTCTTCCTGAAGCTTGTTGAATTTTTAGCCCATACTACCTCTTGCATAAAGACAAGTTGTTTAAAATAGGGCCTCCTTTAATTAATCCTAGAACACTCTTTTATGTTCCCAGGCAAGAAGGGAAATACTGGTATTTTTGAATTTCATAAAAAAGACTTATAATTTCTCTCTTGTGTATCTTTACGATTTTTTTGTGCATTTGGATCCTACCCACTCATATTCTTAGTCACGGGATGAAAGGGAACTCACTCTATCCCCCCTTTCATATTTGTGAGTTGTTTCTTGAAGAGGGGACCGAGAAACCATAAAAACAAACCCAAAGTCCCCAAACCTCAAAGGGGGTAATTTGTGGTTTGTCCACACCATAGTTGTTGGGATATGAGAAACCCTAAGAAAATCTACAAGCAAAAAAAAAAAAAAAAAACAAAAAAAAAAACAAAAAAACCCCAAACCTTCTACTCAAAAATCTCTTTTCAAAGCATTTTCCAAATCAAAGGAAGATTGCGGTGTTAGTTTCCCCAAATTACTCTCTTGATAATGAGATTTTCTTTAAACTTCTGATTTCAATTGGTATTATGTAAAAGGATAAGAGCTCTCTTCTCCTAACCTTTGAAAAGGCTGTTTCAGAATTGGTTGGGAAAAAAATATGCATTTCCCAAAGTCATGAAAATAATGATCCTTTGCCTCGCAGAGTCTGATTAAACATGTTTTTGGACCCAATCATAGAGAATCAATTCATTATCTTAATAGGGCAACAAAGTGCACAAAGATGGGTGGAAGCCTACAATTAATTATCCTACTAACAATGCCTGGGTAGTCCTTTCATTTAATTGGTCATAATATGATTCCTTATTTAATTTATTTGTTTACACAACCAACTCTAATATATATGACTTTACATTTTCTTATTTCTAATGTATGAAACTCTCACAGTACAGCAGTCTCCAATGACCCGATGCCGCAGAAACGGATGGCTCTCACGTTAAGATGGAAATGACTATCGCGCAAGACCCATAATCGTGTGATTTGTTTGCCGCTGAACCAGTGCAGCAAGTCTGAAGCAATTTCTGTAACAGAATGAAAGAGGTGTGCTAGGAAACAATAAAGGGGCTCTACCCATGTGACCGAGGCCCCCTTCTAATGAGCTGATGTAATGTTCTAAGGGTAGCTGTGAGCCACTGTATGCAAGTGGCTGGGGAGGTAAGGAGGGTGGTGCAGACACTGTGGTCCTCCGCCTCTCTGGCAGGATTGGGTTACTCTAGGACCAGCCCTGAGTGCAGAGCCAGAGGACCTCTGAAGCTTGGTGCTGGGGCAGCTCCGCAGAACCTCATCAGTTACTGATCAATTACTGATCAGGACAAATTCTTGCATCTTATTAATGCCAGAGTGGCAGGCCCCTTCCCTCTTCCTAGCCAAGGACATGCCTTCATTGCACCAGCTAAAAATAATTATTTCTAGGGGCACCTGGGTGGCTCAGTGGATTAAACCTCTGCCTTCTGTCCAGGTCATGATCTCAGGGTCCTGGGATCAAGCCCTGCATCGGGCTTTCCGTTCAGCAGGGAGCCTGCTTCCCCCGCTCTCTCTGCCTGCTTCTCTGCCTACTTGTGATCTCTCTCTCTCTGTGTCAAATAAATAAATAAAAATCTTTAAAAAAAATAAAAATAATTATTTCTAGCACCATTTGTTGATGAACAACTCCTGGTGTAAACTGAAGGCCTGATGCGACCACCTCTGGAGTCTGCGTTCATGATGACGTCTTCTCAAATACTACTTAACTGCCCCTCCGATGTCCGTTACCACTAACTTGTGCGCACTCAGATCACACTGTTTGCGATAAGGAATTTTCATCAAGAATGTCATTGAGGGGCACCTGGGTGGCTCAGTGGGTTAAAGCCTCTGCCTTTGGCTCAGGTCATGATCTCAGGGTCCTGGGATCGAGCCCCACATCAGGCTCTCTGCTCAGCGGGGAGCCTGCTTCCTCCTCTCTCTCTCCTGCCTCTCTGCCTGCTTGTGATCTCTCTGTCAAATAAATAAATAAATAAATCTTCAAAAAAAAAAAAGAGGAGGAAATAAAAAAAGAATGTCATTTGATTAAGAATTTTTTTGGATTTAAATAAATTTGTTTAAAGATTTATTTGAGAGAGAGGAGAGCGCACATGAGCAAGGGAATGGGCCGAGGAAGAGGGAGACTCTCAAGCAGAGACACAGGGGTCAGTCCGCCGACTGTGAGACCTGAGCCGAAACCAAGAGGCAGAGGCTTAACCGACTGAGCCACCCAGGAGCCCCTGTGATAAAGGATTTTAAAAGTACATTAAAGGTCATAAAGCCCAATTAAAAACATGGGATAAGCTTAGAAAGGTCAGGAACGTCAAGGTCACTGAGCTGGTTATGACCCTGTGCTCCCCATCACGCTACGGACCTACAGGTGAGTGCATAGGTAATCTGCAAGCTGAGCCACACACGGCTGCAGACAGTCTGAGCAGCACCCACTGGACCTGGGCAGTGTGGTGACCCTGAGACCCCAGTCTGCTGCTCCCTCACTTGCTGAGGGCAGTAGATACCACATTGAACAGTAGGCCCAGAAAAGTGGCTTCATTTGTGTTTTTCTGGGTCTCTAAAATAGGAAATACATATATATTTATAATGCTTACTTTAAATATATATTACATATTTATACTGAATATTTAATTTCAAAAATATAAATATATTTAAGTCCTATAAATATATTTATGTATTATGTAATAAATAAATAAATTTAATAGTTATTACATATTACATAATATATAATAAATATGTATTTATATTATAAATATTATATATAAATATTATACATTAAATGCTTATATATTTGTGATTTATTATGTATTATGTTATTATATTATTATGTATTTATATATTATATCACTATATATTATTTTATATATAAAACATATATATAGGGTGCCTGGGTGGCTCAGTGGATTAAGCCGCTGCCTTCGGCTCAGGTCATGATCTCAGGGTCCTGGGATCGAGTCCCACATCGGGCTCTCTGCTCAGCAGGGAGCCTGCTTCCTCCTCTCTCTCTGCCTGCTTCTCTGCCTACTTGTGATCTCTCTCTGTCAAATAAATGAATAAAATCTTTAAAAAAAAAAAAAAAAGTGTTTAAAATAAAAACATATATATAGATCAAGGTAAGTTTGGATCCATAGAGTGGATATATATATGTGTGTAATATAATATAATATACATTATATTATATGTGTAAATTTATACATAAATATACAATATCTATAATATAAATATAACTATAATAAATATATTACAGTTATTACCTAGTTATTGCCTAATTATACTATTACTTAGTGCATGTCATGTCTGTGAGTCAGTGAATTCATGGGATTTGGGGAGCCAAACGAGTCTCTGAGTCCAGTGGACCCCTGAAGACGCAGACCACGGAGCTACTGCTCTCCAGAACAAATTTGCACAGGCCAGGCTCGTTCATCAATCCCTGTATTTGGGAGGAAGTGCCCTATGATGCATTACAGAGGCTGGAGACTGCCTCAGCGGGCCTCTGCCTCGAAGCCTCATTCTTGGGCTGTCAAGGCTGATAACCAGAAGTTTCGATTGGATGTTCCCGACCATCAGATGCAACGTCTCAATGTGGCAGAGAAAAGTCTGCCTTTACAGATGACACTGAACTGTTATCTAACCTTCCAGCCTCAGGAAAGGCAAGCAAATGTCTTTTTTTCTTGTGGGTTAAAAATTGAGGATCAAGAGAGATTAGAACCCATAACTCAGGGGCAGGAAACCGACAGGAGTACGTGTAAGAGGAGTAGCTTCAGAAAGCAGCTAACTCCCTTCGCCCAGATGGATGCCAGGTCTTCTGAAATGCTCCAGGCCCTCCCTGGAGCACACCTCCTTTATATTCTCCAAACACTTGAGCAGCGTAAGAGGAAGCACAGAGGGTCGGGTGATTTACTCAAGGTTACCTGGTTCATCATTAGTAAAGTCTGGATTAGGGTCCTGGCCCCAGGTGCTTTTCCACACAGCCCCTCTGGAAAATGCAAGTTTGAGATTGACCTTCTCTCTATGGATCTGAACTTGCCTTGACCTTAATGTTTTTCTGAATGAAAATAGGGAAAACATATATTTATATGTCCCAAGAAAGAACTTACTGCTCTCCACAAATCACTGTCGTGGAAATCAGTTCCTTTTTCGTTCTTCTATCCCATAAATTACACTGGGTGTCTGCTTTGGCTTTGCCATTACCATCCGGAGAAACTGGCTATTAACGTAGCTATTTCATTCGTCCTTGGGGGAAGCAGAACCATAAGATAAATGGTCAAGTTTAACTTGATATCTGTTGACAGACAAGTCAAGAACTATTGGAAATCGCTGGGTCTTGGAGAGCTACATTTGAATATCTTTTTGAAAAAGATAATTGGCTTAGACACTTGAGTAAGTGGGTAAATACTTTGTGCCTGGGCCTGTTGCCTACTTCTTAGAAATAGTGCAACTTCTTGCAAATAATTTGCATCTGATATGTACCTGAATCTCCTCTCCTTATTGACCTAATTATTAATGGGGCTTTACAGAATAGAGAGAGAAGACCAAAAACCACAGGATCTGGAATCTCTCTTTTTAGATAGAAATATACATGCATTTTTGTATCATAAATACATTAGCAAATGTAAATACATGAGCAAAATACCAGATTTTGCTAATACAGAGAGGAAAGGGAGAGATCACTTATATTTGGACAAAGTAAATTTATTTTCCAGAGTGGCAGGAACCTACTATGTGGGTTTAACCCAACTTTTAATATTCCCCCAGTCTAGAGGTTACACAGGGGCTGCCCATGGAAGTATGCAGCTGACAGTCTTATTTGATAACTTGTCCTGTGTTTAAAAAAAAAAGAAGAAGAAGAACCCTGGAGCAGTCTGACTTAAAAGTCCAGTTCTGGCCTCTTCTGAAAAATCAGAGGGGCTTCTTGCATCGGGTACACTGTTTGGATTTGGACTGGGGCGTATTTTGCCAGTTCACTATGGTCCCATCACCCAGCCTGAAGGCTTTCTTCCTGAGCCTCCATTTCTCCTCCCCCAAACAAGGTGATTCATGGGGTGCCCAATATGTGACTGGACCATCTGGCTGTTGCCTCTGAGTCCAGTCTCACCACATGTCTCATAAAAACCCAAAGCAAAACAGATTCCTACTCCAAAGCACCAAAGCGAAACACCGATTTTACTGAAGGTCTTTTGGGAACAATGTGGGGAAGTGACATCATACTTCACTCAGCAAAACTTCCAGGGTCTGCCAATCCCTTCATTACATACATCGATTCAGTCTTCTCTGGAATTCTCCCATCCCCCCTCCCCCCAGCACGAGAGACTCCTACCTAGAACGCTGAGTGGGGAGGGGGTTAACACTCCAGAGGTGGGAGGGGGAGTCCATTTTTCTACAAATCTTTGGAACCACAGAACGGTGACTTCAAATGCTTTCACTTGATACAGGGGTAAGTGCGATGTTTTTTTTTTCCCCCAAATAAGCGGCAATGGGAGGTTGTTTGATTGGGATTGGGACTTCATCTTGAACAACAGAACAAAATGAAAATTAATGTTATGTTAAATGTAACATAATTTAGGTTGTAATTGCCACTGGGTGCTAATTCTTAGAACTAACAGCAAATGACTTCAGTAAGGATTTAGGGGGAAAATCCGGTATATTTTTTTCCCCAGCCATTGGAACAGTCCTCCTTCAATTCACCTGGGACATTCATGCCAGTAAAGTTGAATTTCACAAAAAATATCTGGGAGCCTTATTAACTACCCCCACGAGCCTCTCTTAACTTACTGATAGATCATTCTCTTGATTCTGGAGTCACTTTGTATTTACAGAAAAGTTGCAAAGACGATACTGAGAGTTCCCATTGGCCCTTCTCCCAGCTTCCCCCAAAGTTAACACCTTAAATAACTATGGCACATTTGTAGAACGAAAAATTTCCTATTGGTACATGACTATGAGCTAAACAATAAGCTTTATCCAGATCACACCAGTTTACCCACAAACGTCCTTATATTGTTCTAGGATCTAGTCCAAGACCACTCGTGGCAGTTAGCAATCATTCTCGTTTGAAGCATCTTTCTAAACATCTTCTTCAATTACGACTGGTTTAATTCTGCTATATCTTCACTGCTCAGCAACTGGCCTGCAGCACAATGCATGCAATTCTCCTACATCACTTTTAGTGACTTCGTGAAATTGTATCTCAGTTGCGATATTTGCAATTCCATTTAGCAAGGGACTGACAGTAAAAAAAAAAAAAAGTTGTTTCATTTTTAGGGATGGGTAGTGGGACATATGCACTGGAATAGTCCTTTGCTTATTCTAATAGTAAAGTATTTCTGTAAGTTTTAGTAAACAGTCCCTCCCTATCACTACCACCCTGGCCCCGTGCATCTCCCCAGTGTGGTAACTGAAGGGTAAATTCTTGGCTAGCAGGGGGCACCCAGGACCCTGTCCCAGGTTAATAGGAATCCATTCTGAATGGGGCAGGGATGCATGTCTGTCCCATCCTAGATGATAAATATTTGGACTATCATCCTAATATTTCGTAAGAAAGGGGGATATTTGTATAAGTGATCAATTTGCTGATAAATATTTTTGTGAAATGAGAACTTTTTTTTTTTTCACATTCTTATAACCCAGGGGGCTGCAGTCAAGGCTCCTTCACCTAACATCTAACATTTCCTTCCTCTGTCCCATACTTTCTCTCATGCTATGTTTTATGGCCTTTGGTCACATCCATTTTCAGAAAAATAACTGAAGGACGGCACATACACAGAGTAATCTGTCTAATACACAATGAGACAGTTAGGAGGAGTGCCTATTGTACCCAAGCGATGCTGTTGGGTAGGAGGGACAGAACACCAAAGAGGTAGAAGGAAACCAACTTGCTTATGGAGACATTTGGTATTCTTCTCCATTCCATCTGGACCTTCAAACACCCCAGCCTGCCTGTCACAGTGTCGAGAGTGATCATCCATGTCTCCAGCGGAGCCTGGCTCTAAGACATACACATCTGGTAGCTTTTGTCTCCAAAGGGTAGATCAACGCAACCTCTAAAACAACCAAACCAGTAGACCAGAGCCTCTGTCTCCAGACACATGTGATGAAGGACATTCACGTGAGCAATCTTCCTGCACAGGTGGGACATGGTGATGCGGGCATGGGTGTACCTGTTCTTTCCAGATCACTAAGGTGTGGGTAAATGAGAAAGAGCGGAGGGCATTATACGTGGATAACTGCAAATCAACTCCAAATGGTTTAAAACAGAGAGAGAAAAATATCATTACTCCATATTTGGACCTTTGGTTATTGTTAATAACAAATTATCTGTGGCCCATGTGGAGATGGGGTTGAGGACTGTGGCGCCCGAGCCAACTGGAGAGGCCCTGCCCAGCCAACTCCTCTAGCCTGCCCTAGTAATTTGCTATTTCCAGTTCCAGTAATGAAGAGATTGCTTTGACTGGCCCACAGAACTTTTGGTTTTTCCTTTTGACAAATATTGATAGGCCATTCGGTTTCCTTCAATTTGCCTTAGAGAATTGGGTTCCTGGTTTGGTCCCCCTAGGGGAAAGCAGGTTACACTGGTTTTCAGCTGATGGTTGAGTTCTGTGAGACAAAGATGATCACTCTGGGTATCGTAATACGCAAATCTGGGAGTGGGAACATTTGGGCTGAAGTGTCTCAGAAATGTGGACAGAGAAGAGCACCAGCAGGATCCTCATAGCACGTAAGCCACAGCCTGGGATCCTTCTTTCCTGATGACTTTGATGCCCTGGTGTCCCCATGCATGAAATCAACACAGGATACCAGCCCATTGGTAAAGTCGTCAATTCTACAGAGACAAGATGGGGCCGCAGGGGTGAATCAGCCTTGGGGACGGTCACAGTAAATGGGCAAGGGGCTGGTGGGACAGAGCCTGAGATGCTGGTAAATAAAATACCTAAGAGGATGGCTCTGGAGTTCAGGCAGGCTCCCAAATTCATAGACTCTGAATAGGAGTGACAGACTAGGTGACCAGTCAAACCATGTGAGGTCCTGGGGAAGACAGAGACTCTTCTGTTCAACGTAGGAAAGAGAAGGGGCTAACATCAGGAGAGGGAAGCCCAGACTCAGGATCCAGTCTGAGGAGTAGAATCACGATGGGATGATGGATGCCGAGTGTGACTGGTGTGAAATGGGGGTGGGCGCTAGAGGGGATGAAGAAGATGAATTCAGTGCTGGCTCAAAGGGGAATGTGGGACACGGTCCTTCCATGAGATGTAGTGGTGAAAGTACTCAGAGAATCAGGGATCTTGAATTGTGAAGGTACCTGCGGAAGAGCCCACATGCTAGAGAGCCCTTATGACTGGCGCACTCATCCTAGGAAAGAGAGTATGGGATCTAGGGGGTGTTGTAAGTGGCTAGAGGTAGAAACCTGAGTCTTTAGACAGTGCTCTAGTTTTAATTGACTTTTCAAGAGTCACACACACTTGGAGGTGGGTTGCTTCCCAAGGACTGCCCTGGGGATAGTATACGTATAGTATGTATGTATATATGCTTATATACATATATACTATGTATATATGTAGTATATATGCTTATATAGTATATATGTATATAAGTATATTGTATATAAGCATATATACAACAGTAGATGTGTTATTTTTTTTAAATATTTTATTTATTTATTTTTCAGAGGGAGAGCGAGAGCGAGCACAGGCAGACAGAGTGGAAGGCAGAGTCAGAGGGAGAAGCAGACTCCCCGCAGAGCAAGGAGCCCGATGTGGGACTCGATCCCAGGATGCTGGGATCATGACCTGAGCTGAAGGCAGCTGCTTAACCAACTGAGCCACCCAGGTGTCCCAGTAGATGTGTTTTTAATCATGTATCAACAGCAACTGGAAATACTCTGTGGAAAGTCTTCTGAAGCTGAGTCTAGACTCAGAGGGAAAGGGTACCATGTGAATTAGTGATATCCGTAGTAGACACAGGATAGGGCAGTGGTGTTATTCTATTATTACTATTATTATTATTAAATTCTTGGTGGTGTTATTCTTGCTTCTTGCTCAGGACACAGTACCCCTCTTTCCTCGTCCTGGCAAGGGCTCCACGGAGCAGTAACAGGAAGGATCCAGAGAACGACACCTCCACTCCAGGTGAGGGAAACCCATAAAGAAACAGAATACTTGAGACCATCTCTAAACGTTGTGAATGTTTATCTCGGTTGGTGAAGGATTCAGCCAGAGGCAAGGATGCTGCATTGCAAGTCTGAACGACCAATCCCTCTGGGTTTCTTTCATTACCATAATTCTTGTGTGTGAGCAGAATTGCAGAATAATCAAGGAACAGTATGCTGAAGTCCCCCAAAGAAAATTCTTGGCAAAATATACCAGAGGTGTTGATTAAAAAGAGAGGACATGGGAGCTTTGGTCTTTGAGACAGCTCCATGAGGCCAGTGACACTTAGGGTAACTGTGAAGAACTGGTGGAAAGAGGGGACGTGGGGTGGGAAGAGACCAGCATGTGTGAGAGGCTCCCCCTGCTAATTTGAAAGCAAACAGCACAGCGAGATAAAATTTGCCAGAGGTCTGAGTAGACGGTGGTGTGGGGAGGAAATAGCCATTCTATTGCCAACATGATCATAAATACCAGGAGCCTTGAGGCAGGATTCAGAGCTGTGAGTTTGGAAAGATTGCCGGCCTTGGGACATCAAGATGCTGATTCTTTCAGATTTTACCAATATCCAATATGCTGAGTTGGTTGGCTGAGAAAAGGCCACCCAGTCAGCACGGGTGACGTGGAGAGCTGCCGCCACCGCCTTTAACTAGGAGGCGGTGAAATTTTCTGCCCGCAGTTGCTAGACATGAGATTTTCAACCTATCTAATTTTTTCCCCACTACTATATGGCTAATAACTTGTCCTGGGGTATTGTGTTTATCCCAAAAATGTTAATGACTTCATAACTCAGTGTGAAATGCTCTGGGCAATTTTTGTATTATTAAGGATTCTATGAAGTATAAAAAGGGAAATGCTCTCGAGGTGCCAGGCCACCGTTATAACTTGATTCTCATTTTGGAGAAAGGAGAAGAATTAAGCTTTTAAAAAATACATGTTTTCCACCAGGAAAGCAGTTCATTTAAGCATAATGACAGTCATTGCCCTTTGGAAATAAGGCACGAGGCTCCAGAATGTCCCTGGACTGGGAATTTAATCTTCTCTCCAATGCCTGTCGGAGTCATGCCAGAGCTCAGGCCCCCAGGAGTGAGGATCAGTCTGTGGTTTTGGTGAGCTGGGTTGAGGACCCTGGGCCCAGGGTGTTGGAGGGGTAGCTTGGGGTGGGACACAGTTTCTGGCAGCTGAGCAGTGAGTCAGGGAGGAGGCAGGATAGAAAGTAGGAACAAAGGTGGCAAGCTGTTCTAAGAGAGATGAGAGGCTGCCATGTCCATAGCTCCGCACCATCCTTCCTCAGGCCACTTTTCTGAAATCAGTAAATTTCCAACTCTCTCTCTCTCTCTTTTTTTTTTTTTAATTTTTTTAATTTTAATTTTAAGTCGGTGAGTCTCGTCTAGGGAGGGAGGGCATATGAAACCAGTAGAAGTCAGGTTACTGCTCTGGTTGAAATCACGATGGAAGGTGGGAGACTGGAGGTTCCAGGGACCCTTAGGGATCCAGGGAACACAGTTTGGGTATTGCTGCCTAAGATGCTTTAGGAAGATGTATGTGATAAAAATTTGCAACCCCTTTGAAATCTTTTCATTATTAAAGCTTTTCTGGTTGTTCAATTGAATACATCAGGTCATCTAAATGGTAATGATGGTGATAAGGATAAGGAAAACCAGGAGGCTTGGGTAGATAAAGTAAATTAACCAAAGTTTTACAGTTACTAATCGGGTACAAACCCTGTCTGTAAACCACAGCCTTCCACTGTACCTTCTCCCAGGCCCCCTCATTTTCCTCCCACCTTCTCTTGCCCCCCACTCTACCCAGAGGGGCCTTGGAAAATCTCTTGAATGAAAACACTGGCCCCACAAGTGTGATCTGATCCCAGCTCATGCCTGAACTTCTGTAGCCTAGCACCTCTGGTGCTAACATTTGGTCAGAGGGATAATAGCGGGGTCTGAGAACAGGGTGACAGCTTGAATTTAGGTGAGGACCCACATACATTGGTTTCATTGGGTGATCTCATGGGATCTCCAATATCTGGGAGGGAAAATTCTACAACCGTTTCTATCTTTGATGGCCTGGGAGAAGCTCCGTTCAAGATAGATTCATTTGGATCAGCTCATAGGGAGTTTCCATAAATGACGTGTTGGACAGTTGGCTGCCAAAAATGGGTCTTGGGTTTTGCAGGGGTGGAAAATTTACACTCAGATGTGCCAAAAAAGGGAGCTTTCTTTAAATGTCTGTATCTTTCTCAGGAGGACAGTCTTCCATCATGGCCTTGAAGGAGAAACTTGCATTGTATGGGCTGGAGGCAGCTCTGTCTCTATGAGAGCAGGTCCTTCTCTTCCTTTGGGGTTAACTCAGTCTGCTTTGGGTAAGTCGTCCATGTTTCATTGTCCCTCTGCTCTGCCTTCTGTTCCTGGGATATGTGTGGGCAGAGGGGAGCCCACCTGTCTTCCCGGCATGAGGGAAGATAGTCTGCCTGCTGTCTTCCATGTCTTTGATCATTTCCACTTAGGACTGTTGGTTTCACCCGGCCCCTGGGATTCCAGTATTGCGAACTGCAGAGTCAGTTGGCATCATATGGGTTTTTTGGGTGAGGTGCTGTCACCTGCTGAGGTCTGTAGTCACTGTCCTGGGGTTTGTCCATGAGGTCTCACCTTCTGTAGGCTCTACTCTGATACCATGAGTTCTCCTGGATGCCTGGGTGTTTTGGTGACAAGAGCATAGGACTCTGTAGGGCAGTCCCTGGTCCACTCACCTGGATACCTTCTTCCGTCATTTTTAACCTTTTGCCCAAGTAGTTCTGGGTCAGATATGGAGTGTCTCTAACAGGTCTGAGGTGGCCCTGTCTGAGCCTGAGCAGCAAGGATGAGCAGTGAGCCTGGGGTGCCTCCACTTTCATCCAGTTGTTTCCAACACCAGGGTGTGTGTGTGCAGCTTCTCCTTTCCCTGTCCTTCTCCGCCACAGGCAGGCTTCCTCAGCCTGTCTACAGACATCCCCTCCTCCCTCACCTCTGCTGTCCTCCCACTGGCACTGAATATGCCTCATACTCAAAATCCAACGCGCTTGGATTTTTGGAATTTAGAAGACATGCCTCCCTCTCACAAAGCCTAGGTTTTGATACCATTATCTTGAAATAATGTTGTGATATATAGTGAGAAATATATATTTGAAGCTCCTGGGTGGCTCAGTCGGTTAAGCGTCTGCCTTCAGCTCAGGTCATGATCCCAGAGTCATGGGATCGAGTCCCACGTCAGGCTCCCTGCTCAGTGGGAGACTCTGCTTCTCTGGCCCTCCCCTTGCTGGTGTGTGCTCTCTTTCTCTCAAATAAATAAATAAATAAAATCTTAAAAAAAAAAAAAAAGGAAATACGTATTTGGTCTTTATCCTCCATGCCTTCCACAGAGCTCCTAAAACTCTTGTAGATTCCTAAGAGTTAGGAGTCCCAAGAACCTCTTTTGTTCTATTGGACAGACTCTGGGTGGGCTCCTAGTTGGGCACTGGTCATCAGAATAACCCCATCCCCTGTACTTCTCTAAAGAGGGGAGAAGAGCTGAAAACGGACTTAATGACAGATGATGCCTACATGATGAAGCCTTCATGAAGTCCCAATAGTTTGAGGTCTGGAGAGCTTCCAGACTGGTGGACACACCCACACGGGGAGCACGATGCACCCGAACTCTACAGGGACCTCCCCCAGGCCTTACCCCATTTACCTCTTCATCTAGCAATTTTCTTTATCTTTATCATATCCTTTAATAAACTGGTAAACGTAAGTTAAGTGTTTCCCTGAGTTCGGTGAGCTATTCTAGCAAACAATTGAATCCAGGGGGCAGGACATCATGGGAACCTCTGATCTGTAGCCAAGTTGGACAGAAGTTATAGGTAACCTGGGGACCTACTAATTTGTTATTGGCACCTAAAGTGGCAGGGGGCAGTCTTGTGGGACCGAGTCCTTAACCTGTGAAATCTCTAGGTAGATAGGCTCAGATTTGGGTTAAATTGTAGGACACCCAGCTGGGGTCATAGAATTGTTTAGAGTGGGAACCCCCAGTCTCCCCCCACCCACATTAGGTGACATGAAGTGTTCTGTGTGAGTAGTAAAGGAGACACATAGGAAGGAAGCATTGTGTTTCTCCTAATACATCTGTGAACTAAGAAATCCAAAACCGGAAGTCAAAAGCTGAACAGTGCCTCTTTCTTTTTTCTCCATGCATTCCTGTTCTAACAGTCCTAATCTCCCCCAGGGGTGCTGGATGCTTCTACTGAATGGTAATGTTTGAGGAAGCACAGGACAGAAAAGCAGTTTAATATGTTTCTAAAAATATTTGTTACCAGTGTATCAACAGACAAGTGGTACCTTGGATGGGGAGGGGGAAGAGGTCTGCCTTCCTCTGGCCGATCAGTTTCCCGTTTTGTACTTGGCACTAAACTATGAGAGGGTCATGGGAAAAGATGGAGCTCATTCAGAGGACACGAGTGACTCTGGGGGAAAAATGGTAATGTCCCCTGAGACATGAATCATGAGAACCTGAGGATGAGGAGCTTAGAGAAAAGGAGCCTCAGCACAGCAAGGAGAGCCATCTTCACATGTATGCAGTACCATGTGGAAAGGTGGGAGGAGTGCTCTTTGTAGCTCCAAAGACTAGAACTAAAATATATGGACAGACGTTAGAATGAGGCAGATCTTCCCTGACTGTGAAAAAGAATTTCCTAAGAGTCTGAGATGCCCCAAATTGGAATGGGCTACTCCAAAAAGCAATGGGTCCCCATTTACCATAGATGTTTCAGGAATGGGTTGGCCTCTGCCAGCTACCAAAACAGATTATATCGCATTTCTAAAGGGGTTGGATAAGGTGACTCTGTGTTCTCATATAATGTCTTTGACATTCCTTCTGTCAAGAGGTGGGGTCTATGCCCCTCCCTCTTGAATCTGGGGGTGGGGCCCAGTTCCTAGAATAGTAGAATATGGTGGAAATGATGCTGAACCAGTTCCCAGGCCCATGCCAAATGGCCTGGGACGGCCCCATTTGTTCTTGGAGCCCTAAGCTGTGTTGTAAGAAGTCTGACTATCCTAGAGTCGCCATGCTGTGAGGAAGCCCAAGCTAACCAAATGGAGAGACTTTAGGGAGAGAGACAGAGACCCAGGTCCAGACACCACAGTGGCTGCCATCCCAGCTCAGGCACCAGACAAGAGAGGGAAGAAGGTTTTAGATGACTCCAGCCCCAGCTGCCATTCTACTGCAACTTCATGGAAGAACCCCAAGTAAGGACCAGCCCACTGAGCTCGGTCAACCCAGAGAATTATGAGACATAAGAATAAGCTGCTTTAATGCATTGAATTTGGGGATGATTACTTACGCAGTTACGGGTCCTGGCCCACAAGGATTAGAGTTTAACTACATAGAGGAGGAGGATTAGACTTAGTTATAGGTGAATTAGATGAAGTTCTCAGAAATATGTTAGCAAGAACTCAGCCCCACAACATCTTCCCTGGAAGTTGGCCACTCGCCGCAAATTACACCAAGAGTAAATCATTTCTGGTTGGCAGGTGATCTCTTTCAAGATACGGTTGGACTGAGGGGGAGAAGAATGCCTTCAGGGGAATAAACTCTCCCTTACTTCACCATGACATGGTTTCCTGGTGTCTGAAAATGACCCCAGCAGAATGAGGCTTTTGGTTCCCAGAATGACAGAGGGAACGAGGGATACCTTTAAAAGGAAGGCCCACTGGGAAACTGGAAGAAGACTGAAGCCAAGAGCAGAGACATAAAAACAGAAAGAGGGGAAAAAAAATATTCACTCACATCTTTGTCTATTTCAGTTCGTTAATTTTTATCTGCAGCTGACCATGAGGGTTCTTTGTTCTCAGCAAAGTTTGTAGCTTGCACAGACACTAAAATATTACTGATGATGGTGATGATGGAATGTTTCATTGTTCAAGTTCAGTGGATTTGGGGCGTGACTGTAACACATATCTATACATAAGGCCTTGATTCCTTGCTAGGTGATCTGCCAACAGCACATGTGGTAGGAACGGACTCCCAGGGGTTCCAGACATGGCTTCCCCAGACTGCTGCAAAGAGAGCTCTCTTTTACTCCTTGTTCCTCATCTGGAGCAACTTGGAAATGACTGGCATGTCTGGTCTTCGGCAGAAGCAAAAGAGTGGATCCACAAAGAGCCAATCCTGCCCACTCAGAAGAATTTCCATCCTTTCTTACAAAATGACACTGCTGGGGTACTGAAAGCCAGGGAAGGAAAAACCTTTGGGGCATTGCATGTTTGAACTCCAATTGAAAAAAAAAAAAGGCATTTAGAATTTAAAAGTGGCAATTTAGTAGTGTTGAAGGAGTATAATTAGTAGTGATGAGGACAGTGATGACAGCTGACATGTGCTGAGGGCTCACGAGCCACCAAGGCACCATCGCCCTGCTTTCTAATCAGGTGCGTAGCTTTGCTGTGAATGTCACAGATCTGAGATCCTAAGACCTTGGTTCAAATCCCAGCTCTGCCACTTCTTAGCTAAGATGGGCAAATCATTTAAACTCTCTCAACTTGGTTCCCTATAAGACTGTGCTGAGTATTAAGGGAAGTGATGAATACAAAGAACTTAGCACAATGCCGAACATACACATTCAATAATGTTAGTTACTACATAAGCCATACTTTGGGTTCTTCATGGATTGAATCGGCCTTTGTGGATTGATCTGATAACCCAGCCAGTCATTTTTGTTCCCTAGGGGAAATGGCTAAATTATACAGGGGCAATCTACGGCCCTTGGCCAAACCCAGCCTGTCAGCTCTTTGAATATAACCTGCAAACTAAGAATAGTGTTTGCATTTTTTAGTAAGAACACTGTTTGCATTTTTAGGTGGTTGAATAAAAATCAAAAGAAGCCTAATATTCTGTGACACCTGAAAATGATACGAAATTCTGCTTTCAGGGCCCATAAATCAAATTTTCTTGGAAGACAAGCATGCTCATTTGTTCATAGGTTGTCCATGGTTGCTTTTGTCCTGCGAGAGTTGAATAGTTGCCACAGAGAGCTGATGGTCTATAAGCCGAAAATATTTACCAACTTTACCCTCTACTTGCCAATCTCTGTTCTATGTGATCAAAACGAAACTTGCTTTCAAGCACTATATTAGCACACAGCTTTCAGAGTTGGCAATTACACCCTCCTGTACATGCATTTCTAGATTTCTACACATATTAAACACATGTCAGTACTCACACATGTAGGACAACCCAGCACATCCACATATCACCTGCCCGGACCCCAGGGTGGTTCTGGGTGTCCCTCCTGGCTGACCTGCTATTCAAAGACTATGTGACATTACTCAGTATCCAGCCAGCATGGGGTTCGTAGGAGAGCACTGGAGGTAAAATTGTCTGGCCGAGTTGGAAATAGTTGACTCTCTCCATACCCTGCTGGGTCTCCCAAGAAATATATGAATATTTTAGTACTTTCTTTATGGTAGAAGATTTCTGTTTTCCTTATGGGCTCCCTTTGCTGGAGTTTTTAAGAACCTGTTCTCATCACAAGTCAGGCACAGGAACTATTTATCATACATATGAGAATCAACATGAATAAAATACCCCTTAGGTATGGCTCCCATTTCTTTTGCCTTTTCACTCGTGGGCTGCTATTAAAGTTTAATATGTATAAAGTTTGCTGGATTTTATAGAGTCGAACAGCGAAGGTACGGCTGCAGCTGGCTGACAGGCCTGGGGGGAAGCTCGGCCAGGTTTGCGGTTATCTAATGAACAGGTGCCCTAATCACCATAAAAAGTCAGGGAGCAATATCATCTGTTTGAATTAACCAGCACCAAAGACCATCAAAGCAAGGAGGACTTGGTCATCAACTGCTCCAAGCCTTTCCTTCTAAAGATGAGCAAATCTAGGGATGGCATAGGGCATAGGCTCCTCCATGGAGAAGCTAGAAGGCTGGCTCCTGGCTCAGAGCCTGTGCCTCTCATCCTGCCTCCATGCTTCTCGGATGCAAAGACTGATTGCAGACATAACATCTAATCAGCCACTAGGATATACACTCGTAAAAGAAGACACTGCTTCCCCTTCGCTGTCCAGTTTGTCTGACGTGTGTGACCAGTGCATTCCGCATAGCCTCAGGACCAGACCTGATGCTCATGGCCATGACATTTGTGTGCCCCGAGACCTTCCAGTCTGTGCTTCTCCCTGTTGTCACGGAGGTCGGGGCACTGAAGAGAAAGTAAGGGTTTGAGAAGGCAGATGGGACATGCAATGAAATAGGGAGCTGTGAGATCAAGCTAAGAAGGTGCCAGAATGCACCTGAAGGCTGTTGGTTATAGCGGAGGAACAGCATCCTTGCAGCAGCTGTAACCTTGTAACATCTGTGCGGCTGAAATAGGGATATGTGCACGCCTGTCTCCTTCTCCTCTCCTTCTCCGTGTCTGTCTCTACTTATGTGTACAGGTACTTATGCATGTACATATCTATACGCACATGTATCCAGTATCCCCTGCTTTACGAAAGTTCAACTGACACTACTTCGCTTTTACGAAAGACCTACATGTGTATCTGTTTTTGCTAACCAAAAGACAACCGAAGAGGATTTTTGCTTGCATGAAAGAGAGGAGAAAAGCAAAACCGATGTTCAGTATTTGTTTGGCAGGGAGCCCTTTGACAGGCAGTACACACCCCGAGGAGCAGGGAGAGCAGCCCCACCAGGCTCCTTCCCTGGGACCTACATTCAGCACATCAGCATCAAGCTGGCATAGCTTTGAGATGTATCTGTGAGCATCTGTGTTTCATCTCCATTTATTCTACGCATCCATTAGCAAGATGGGTCCTAAGGCACCAGAAAAATCTAAGAGAGGTGATTTTTTTGAGCCTGGAAACACTCCGAATTTTTTCCATGTAAATTATTGGTAATTGCTTCGTCACTTTCTGCCATTTTGACTTATGGAAGTTTTCATAGGAATGCTTTCTTGTCAGAGAGTGGAGGAAATCTGTATATGTACTTGGCTACTGCTTCTCTATTTTCTTCTTTCTATTTCTGAAATAGGTCACAAGCTCTGGGCTGGGAGGCTCCGGGCGAGGTGAGGGGTTGGGAGTTGCCTGCTGGACATTCCTCTTTTTGCCTTTGGTTTGCCAAAGCTTAAAATCACAGAGGTGGATAGTCTGGGGGAGAGAGGGTGTACCTCAAAGAGAAGCATGAAGACAGAGGGAGGGCTAGTCTTTGAATAACAATCTATTTCCTTGGACCAAGAGCAGAAGAGCATCCTGACATTCTGGGGAACTAGCACACTGCTTCCCAGCAAGGTCCAGTCCCAGAGGAGTGGTGGGCCTGCCAAGGGGCAAATGAGGTACTTCCCAGCCTTGCCATGGTCTCCCAGCCTCCACATGTGGAGCGGGGGCAGCAGCCCCAGACATGAAGGGACCAGTAGACTGGGATAGTGTGTGTCTCCATGGCAACCTGTATAGTCTTGTAACTCACAGCTAGTACATGCTGGGGAGTTGGGGGAAGGTTGGGGGATGGGGGTGTCCTCCCAGCACCTGGGTGCTAGGAAGAGACCCTCTGAGATGGGGATGGGGGAGCTCTGAGAATCACTAAGGTTGAATTTCTTGACTACATCATGGCATAAAATAGTCACCATGAAATCCAAGCTGTTCAGAAGAAAATAAAGGGATTTGATGCCCATTCCACACCTGAGTCTATGGTCTGTGATTCATTCATTCCTTCTACATCTGAAAAACAAAGATCTATATGAGTTGTCCAATGCATACTTAGTTTCTAGGTAGTTGTGGATGGATGATACATTGTTTCGCTATAGGTACTGTCTGTACTCTATGCCTCATGCCAAAGAATGGACAGTCTACTGCAACATGCATTTTCATTTCTTCTCTATTTGGCCATTTATTAAAACCAGGTTTTAAAACACCACCAAGAATTAATGCCTTGTCCAAGACACCAAACTGTACACTGTCAAAGGTTTAGATTTGCCGGCAAGCCTTTTGAAAAGCCTGCTCCTTGATACCTTTAATTGATAGGATCATGGTCAAGTTAAGAGAGTTAAGGTAGCAGCAACAAGACACTGCGTCCTCTCCGATCTTCCAAACCACACCTCCTTCCACGGCAAAGAGCAAAGCTTTATGAATAGTAGGGCACTTCAAAGGTAAATAGATCTCAGACGGCTTGCTCCTCTGAAGATGGGATACAAAACTTATTTTTTCTTTAAGGTAAGTCAATTACAGCCATCTCCCCAGGGAGAACAAAGCAGAGATGGTAGAAGATATGATTGTATCCTAGATAATTGTATCCTGCTTAATAAATGAAGTTGATGTGTGAGCAAGAAAAACTCGTTGGCAAGGGGCTGGGGATTTCCGTGCAAGTAGGGTGTGAGTTTGTCTTTTTTTTTTTTCCCCCTGTCATTGAAACTCTTGGTGGAGAAGGCCTGTGTGAAAGATTTCGAATAACAGCTCAATGTACAATCCTTAATGCAAATTTGCATCTACATGCGAAATCTCAAAAGTGCACATTCTTTCAAATTTAGCTGCAACACTCACCGAAATGTGCTGATGTCTACAAATATGAATTTCTTTTTACAGCACACTTTTATCCACTTAAAAACCTCAGTTCTTAGTGCACATTTGCCAAGAATTCAATTCTGATAACCCAAACTGTGATATAGTCACTTGACCCCCAACTAAAGGGTGATTTAAGGCAAACACTCCGTTGCCATGTGTCCTCTCTTTTCCTAACTTGAAAGAAAAGCAACGATTCAAAACCAGGATGAAGCCAAGTCCACGTCTCCAGCCGGCCTCTGACTGAGGGCAGACGGTCCTCAGTTCTCAGTTCAAAGCCAGGGGCTTGGCTGGGGTCTTTCTGGAGTTCCGTGGTGCTGACCTGACATGCCACAATGGGGAACCATCTCAAGCAAAAGGCTGAAGGAAAGACAGTGCAAGTGCTTTGAAGAGGAAAGAGCCTTTTTTTTTTTTTTTAAAGAATTTAAATGGAAGGAGCTATTTTAATTTCTCACCATGACAGTGCTCACATTTCACTAAAAGCCCCAGTCTGATTTAATCCTGAGTTCCTGATGTCCACATTTGCCCTTTTTCTGTTTCATATTTTTCAGCTGGGCACTGGAAAGAGATCACAAATGAACCAATCTGACAACAGACATGATTCTGAAGGGTCTGGGGACATAAATGCCATGGGGGGCGACATTTCTGTTTAAATATCACGTTGGGCACGCGGAGTAAAAAGAGAATTGGCTAACGCAGTCATGGGTGCCCCTGGAAACGGCAGAGTCTGGGCTGACCTGCCTCCTGGGGGCATCCCCAGAACCCTGCCCTATGGTTCTGGTCTCTTTCCATTTCTCCTAATGATGCTTCTAGAAAACACCTGCTTCCTTCCCTTGGCATTGATGGGTCCACATGACCTTGTGGCTGGACCCACATGAGCTCATCTGGGCTTCACCTGTTGGCTGTTCCCAGGTGTGGGGAGTCACGGGAGGCTTGTGCTCTTCCCCTTCCCTCCTCCCTCCCCGCGCCGAGTGGCCAGGGCATCGTGTCTCAGCTCCAGCCTCTCACACGGCCCTTTCATGTCAAAGGGAACAGAGCTGGATGCGTGAACAGTTGGCTTCGGGCACTGGGATCTCTCTCCCCCTCTGGCTTGGTTCTGCTCATTTCCTTTCAGAATATTGTTCATTTTGAGTGGAGACAGGTTAAACAGGTGTTAAAACAAAACCACCACCTTTAATTTAGGGCCACAGACTCGAGATCTGGATGGAGCTCTGGAGGGGGGCCACATGTGTTAATGGCTCAGTTCGGTTGCAATCTTTGCCTTGGGGAATCCTGGGAGGTGACTGCCTCCAGAGGGAGGCAAACCTCAGCCAAGCTCGCTTCTCCTCCAGACTCTTCTGTGCCTCCTCCCCCCACCTGGGTTATGTTCTTGACTGGGAAGCAGAACTCTGCCTTTGGGAGCATTCATGGTTGTCCTATAAGCTGCTGCTTTTAATGGCCATGAGCCCTGGACCAGTGTGTGCTTCCATCTGCACCCCTGCTCCCTGCCCCCTCCTGGGTGCCTGGCATTCTACACGCAACTGTCCCCGGGGCTCTTGCCGATTTGGGGCCCGCTTCTCTCTCGTTCACACTGTCTTCCTCCCGCTCCTGCTTGCTACTTCTGCCTGGAAGTCTGTTCCTATCAGTCTTGGAGTGCCTGTCTCCATCAGGCTATGGCCGCTGGTGGGAAGTCATGGTCATCTCTGTTCCAGTGTTTCCAGCCTGGCTGTACTCAGTCGGTCATGAGGTTGTGCAATAAATGTCTGTGGAGTGGACAGAGGCCAGACCTGGATGCCACCGGACCCTGTGTCATCAACGTGCCATTGTGGCACCGTCATCGACAGTCATCAGGATGTACCTGTCGCTGTGTGCTCCCTTGCACCAGCGATGGGCTGTTCACCACATCTGCGGCATGGTGTGGGATAACCCTGTGTCAGATACCTGGGCTCGTGGGAAGAAACTAGCGCTTCCACACCTCCCTGCAGCCCTGGGGGTGCCTGGCACACTCAGAGTCTCCAGTGTCATGCTTGGCACAGGGAATCCTTTGAGGCGGTCCCAGGCCCAACCCCTTCTCCCTGCCCCTACCCCAGACATTTCTTCTGATGCTGGGTCCCCCCTGGCTCTTCTTTTTTCTTTCTGTCCATCTGTGGGCTGGTATGCCCTCACCTCTCTGAGCCTCCTGGAGTCATGCCAACTTTAGGGCCCCAGATTAGGGCCCATAGGGACCCATGTTTTCTCTTTCTTCCCTCCAGATAGGAGGATGTTCCCTATTTGGCTTCTGTATCCTCTGACTTGTGCCCTGACCTAACCTTTTGAAATTCGAGGTCAAATATGGACTCCCATTTGGCCCAGGCCAGTCTTCCGCAGGGGCAATGAACGCCGCAGGGACGGGGGCAGCCAGGAGAGCGAAGGGCCACAGCTGGCGACAAGTGCTGCACCAGGGGCTCTTGCGTGGTCCCCGACCAGCCCTCTCAGCTGGTTTTCTCAACACCTGCTTGGCTTCATTTTTCTTGCCTCTTTCCTTCTGCAGCCGTGTCATCCTTCCCTCATGTCTGCCTGAAGAACTGGCCGTAAAGACCATTAAAACAAAGCAGAGGAGGCCTCTTTCCTTCCCAAGCTTCAAGACCACCCCCAATCCCATGCCTAGGCCCTCCTCTCTTTCTTCCTGCATTTCAGTGTGGGTCCAGTGTGGTCAGGGGCTGTTTTCTTGACTAGAGAAACTTCTTATTTTTATTATTTAGAAACACTTAAAATTCTCAATTATTTAGAACAGGAGCAAGTCCGAGCTGCATGGGACTCAGAGACTCCCCTTATTTCTAAACTCTCTCTGCCTTATCTCCTCCCCTCCATGTTACAGCTAAGAAGATGCTGCCCAGAGTGGATGAGATCCTTGTTAAGGTTGAGCAGAGTTCCTAGAGCAAGAGGACCATAGAAGTAGGTCTCTACACAGAGGATCGTTTCCTCCCATCCCTGCTTCCAGCAATTTTAGTTACAGCATAGTTCAATGAAAGTGCTGGCGTGGGCTTTTAAAAATTTTTATTATTAGCGTTGATGGAACACTTGCTATTGATCTGGTACCGTGGACAGCTCTCAAAATAGATGATCTCTGTTGACTTCTTAATGACCCTATGTCTTCTCCATTTTACTTAGGAAATAGAGGCTCACCCAAGGACAGATGACATGCACATGCTGGAGCCAGGACTCAAGACCTTCTCTAGGTGACTTCAGGGTTGGAGCGCTTCCCAGGAACATCACACAACAACAATGGCAAGACTATATTGATCGGCCCAAACACGGAAGACCAGGAGTTGAGAGGAGATCATGTCCTGCTTGCCAGATTCATTACCTGGGGGCACTCATAAGCTTACCTTGCTACCTTACTTTCCTATTTTCCTTTAAAAATGCCTTCAGACAGATTCCAGCTAAACAAAGCATGCGTGTTGCTATGAGCACCGGGTGTTATGTGCCACTAATGAATCACTGACTACTACACGAAAAACTAATGATGTACTATATGTTGACTAACTGATAATAATAAAACCACTTTAAAAAGAATAACTTCTCAAATAAAATATTAAAAAATAGAAATAAAAATAAAAATGTCTTCAAAGAGACTCCGGCTAAACAGAGCATGGCTCTCTGATGATGATAGATATTTATGAGCCCATTTGACAGATGAAGGAGTTTAAGGCTGAAGCAGCTAAGTGGCTTGTTCAAGATTCTTGCAGCCAGTCAGGGGCAGATCCTGCACAGGAGTCTAGGACTCTGGTCCCAAACTCAGTGAGCTATAGGTTGTAAAACACCTGTCACTAGTTCCGGAACACACAGTAGGTGTTTGGCGAAGTGAGTTTTGTTTCCTTTTGCCTCTTTTTTGCTCACCTGGTTTCCAAGGGCTGAACACACACAGCTAAAGCAATCTATGTTCGTCTGTGTTGTTTTACGGCCATGGAAAAAAAAAAGTGAAGCCATCCATGCACTTCGCTGCTGTTGAGAAATATATAATAACTGGATGATGTTCCCCTTGGCAGCTGTCTGGGCCTGGTATTTAAGCAGCATCCAGTTCCAAAGAACTGCCCTTTAAAAAGAGATTAGAACTGCACATCCACCGGGTATGAGTTGGAAGATAAACAAATGCTCTTTTCTACCCAAATATTTCCAGCTTTTGCTTTAAGGTTTTGCTCATGGTTGGAGCCCAGCATGCCGTTAGCACAGAACGAAGAGCTTAAAGCTCAAACCGGGAGCTGTGGACTGTGCTGAGGCATGGACTCCAGACTTAGCACCACTTCTGGTTCCTGCACTAGCCTTTCCATTGCGAATGACTCAAGCTGAATGAGGAACCAAAAGGGATTTTTCTTGCTTCACTAACTGAAAAGTCCGGAGGTAGACTCAGCTTCAGGTATAGCTGGATCTAGGGTAGAGAACGGATGTTTGGCAGGCGAGACGACAGAGGATCACTATAGCTTGATTCCTTACGTCTAAGAGAAGGCAGATAATTCAACGAGCTATTTTGCTGACTTCTTTTTCTCATCCAGAAAATCATGTGTGGAAATTCAAGGAGATAGAACTGAAGGGGAAGCCTGGTACCAGTTAGAAAAATAGGATGGATGGTGGGGGAAGGAAAGGAATTGAAAGGTAAGAATTGATTCCTTGGGTTGACGCCCCACCTCACTTGGGAATATGAAAGTCAGCTCAGATGGTGCCTGCCCTCAAGGAGCTTAGAGTCGGGAACAGAGTCAGAGTCACAAACATGGAAGACAAAACACCCTGATACAACAAAATCGCTTTAACATCAGTCCCTCTCTCATTAGTCCTTTATTCAGCAAATGTGCGTTGAGAGTCTACCCTGTGCCCTGGAGATACCGGGGGAAGACAGACAGATGAAAGCAGGTAAGATTCCTGTTTATGGAGCTTATGCTGTCGTTGGGAGACAGAAAACAAATAAGTGACCCAATACATGAACAGAGACACTTTATATATATGTGACAACTGCCTGGAAAAAAATAAAGCATAACATGTGTAACAGAAGACAGGAGGTGGGAGAGGGATCCCTTTGGATAAACAGTGAGATGTCAAGAGAAGGTAATGGCTGAGACCAAAGAACAAAGAGCCATGAAGATCCCATAGGGATGAGGGTTCCAGGCAAAGTCCCTGTGGCAGGAATAGACTAGGTGTGGCTTTCTGGCTGAGGGCCAGGAAGAGGGTCGTGGACTGGAGCACAGTGAGGGAGAGGGGATAGGAGAACAGAAGGACAGGGGGAGGCAGGAACCAGATCCTGTATCGAGGATTCTCACTCTTCCGAACTTCCCAAGTGCTTTATTGATGGACATGTCTTCTTTCAACGTGCGGTGGGGAATGAGAGCCAGCTCCATGTCTGACTCCCACATGGCCATGCTCTGCCCCCACCTCTCCTACCGCATTCACAGCGCCTTGTGTAGGTCAGACATTCAGGGGATGTTCTCACTGACCATACTCTGCACTACGGTCCAGCAGGAACCACTGGTTTGGAATCCCAGTTCTGCCACCTTATAGCTGAGGATCCTTGGACCCGTCACTGAAATTCACTGGGCCTCTCGGAAAGTAACATAATCTCGGTCTCTTAGGGTATTTTAAAGATTAAGCCAGCTCATGCAGGAGAATGTTCACAGCTCAGATCTGTTCATTAAATGTTAGTTTTTCTTCCTGATTTCGTTGGCAGGAGAGGAAATTATGGTCTGGAATCAGATGGATTTGGAGGAAAAAAATCTGTCTTTCAGCACAAACCGCAGGAGATTCTCAATGATAGAGAACACACGGAGGGTTGACGGAGGGATGTGGGTGGGGGATAGGCTAAGGGATGGTGGGCCTTCAGGATGGCACTTGTTAGGATGAGCACTGGGTGTTATACAGAAATGATGAACCGCTGAATTCTACTCCTGAAACCAGTATTGCCCTGTATGTTAACTATTTCAAATTTAAATAAAAAATTTGAAAAGGAAAAACAAACAAACAAACCTGTCTTTCTAATTTTTGTTCATTCTAGAAGACCGGACACACGAGGACCAGGATTTGGAACTGTGGTAGCGTGTAGAATGACAGGACAAGAAGAAGGGGGTGGGGATACCACCTAAATGAGGACAAAAGCAAAAGCAGTAATTATTGTATCTTTCGCCCACATTGTGAGCCACAGGCCAGGCTAAGTCTTTTGCGTATGTCCTCTAATAAAATCCATCAACATGAAACAATAACCCTAATCCGGTACCAACCCTTTCCGGATTGTTGATTTATTCATTTGATTTTATGACTGAGATTCAAGAAGGAGGCATAGGAAAATGAAGTCACTAGTTCATACGGTACAACCAGGAAGTCACTAGTTAATACGGTATAACCAGGAAGTCACTAGTTAATACGGTACAATCAGGAAGTCACTAGTTAATATGGTACAACCAGGAAGTCACTAGATAATACGGTACAACCAGGAAGTCACTAGTTAATACCGTACAACCAGGAAGTCACTAGTTAATACGGTACAACCAGGAAGTCACTAGTTAATACCGTACAACCAGTCCGAAGGGGCTGACCCTACACTTTTACCACTATGTTACCCTGACTGCCTTGCTGGAATTATTAATATAGCCACATTTCCTTACGATCCTTTTGCACGTGGCCGGGGTGGGGGACTCCAATAGTTCTTACTCCTCAAAAACCCCGCTGTCCTCTGACTTCAAATGGTTAAATCTGTAGTATCTTCAAATGAGGAAATTAATGATACTGAACCTCAGAAACTGTTTTTTTTTTTCCCTCAGAAATTAAAGACACCCCTAAGAATGGGCTCCTAATTGTAGCAACCTGCTACATTAAGGCTTGAAAAACTCATTTACAATTCAGCTATTAAATGACAAACCATTACCACCATTTTTATTGCTTTATATTCCCCTAACAAATTTATTATGTAATTACCCTGTATAACAGCATCATTTTAGAATGTAAAGTTGAAATAAGGTCGCTATTTTAAAATGCTTACTATTCTATGTTTTCAATATATCGTTTATATAAAATGTCCAGCAATGATAATCAAGTTTTCTCTTTTGTTAACCAGGGCTCAATAAATAGGTTTGTGATCCCTTATTTCATAAATCTGATTCTCTTTCTGCCCTCTGCGACACGTTAGAAAGAGGGAAAAAGCCGACCTAGAGGTTGCCCATTCTTTAGCGTGCTGACTCATTAGATGAAAATGCCTGAGCGTACAACACAAGCTTGCGGAGTCTTACGATTGGGGACTATGAAAGTGGTTTCTATTCCCCACCACCCAGTGAGTCTGGGCCCAGGTTTAAATAAAGCACATCAACAAAAGAATGGGGATTTATGAGCAACTGGAGAAATGTCTCCCCGGTGCTGCTTTTGACCGCAGCAAAGACAGGAGGGGGGATGCTAACACAGAGGCGTAAGATAGTAAGATATACAGTGCCCGAAGGAAAACACAGAACACGCCGAGACGCCTTTTCCTAAAGGCAGAAGAAACTGGACTTGTTTCCAAGGGAAAGGAGCAGAGGAGTGGTGCCTGGAGACATCCCCGAGCGGGCTGGCCTTCTCATCGCCGAGCGTAACAAGATGCGGGAATCAAACTATAAGGAAATCTTTTCCAAGGAAACTCGATCACCTGTGATAATTTGGAGACTTTTGTTCGCAGGCTGAGGAGGAAGGTAGCCGAGGGAGGGGACTGCGTTCCAAACCTGCCTGCATTCCAGTCTCAAGAAGGAAGAGTTCTGATGCTTCTTCCAGAGGGGGAGAAGCCTGCCGGGTCGCCTGCCGGGTCACCTGCGGAAGGAGCCCTCAGAAGCGTGTAGTCTCAGGGGTCAGCAGCGAACAAACTCATCCCTCTTTTCAAGTCCTGCCCTGAACAGGAGGAAGGCGATCTGCAGTCTGACTTTATCTCCATTTTAACTTCTCTCATAAACCCAGCGAGGTAGAATCTGGACAGCGAATAGGTCCTATGTGACCTTGGGTATGACCCTGCACTTCTCTGGGGCTGTTTTGTTGCCTGTGAAATTAGGGGCTTGGAGCTGACTGGCGCTCAGTACGCCTTTCTTGAGTCAATGATTCATGGCTCGCGGAGAATCTGATGTCCTGAATCGTCCTACGCGGGCTAATTCAGTGGTTCTCGGATGGAGTTCTCCATCCACGCGGGAGACATGTGGCAGTGTCTGAAGGCATGTTCGAGTTATCACACTGGGTGGAGATGCTACCGGCATCCTGACGGTGGAGACCAGGGGCAGTGCCCTGCCAACAGAGAATTATCAGGCCCCAAATGTCAATAATGTGGGGGCTGAGAGACTCTGCCTTCAACCATCCATTAGACACAAACTCACAATTTCCCTCCAAGCCAACAGGCGGCCAGAAGAGATGCCTTAGCTTCACTGCCCCCTCGTAGCCCCTGAACACACAGCAAGTCATCTCAGCAAAGTGCCACCTCTGTGTGAATTCCTGGGGACAAGGACACCCTGGGAGCCCGGTAGCGTCTGAGACGAAAGTTGATGTCAACCTACATTTGCACCCAGAGGGAACAAGAGCAGCGTGCCCTCCGCGTTCGCTCCAGGAGAACTCCACCTTGACCTCCCTCCCTGGCCACCCCCAGAAAAATTCTGTGCTCTCCTCCAGCTGCCTGAGTTATGCGGAGAGGATAAGCAGCTTTGTTTCAGTCTTCAGAATTCTAATGTTTAAACTAATGCATTTACTTATGCTCAATGTAGCCTTCCACCCAGAACATGAGGGATTCTTCTTCAGGAGCCCCGAATGAAATCCGCCTCCCCCCCAAGTCTGGCTTTGAATACGTGATTGTCGAAGCTGCTGGTTTCTACTCCCTGCGTTAACAAGACCAGACTTTGTGGATCATTTAATATTTACCCAAAATATTTGATACACATATAATGACATAATCACTCAGTCCTGCAGCCCGGCATGGCTGTGTAAGTACCTACCGGCTTTGAAAATCTACATTTTTCAGAATAGGCTGTCAGTTCGTGTAATGTATTCTGGAGCATAGATTTCTTGCCAAAATAATTCTGCCCGGTGAATGATAAATGTGTTGTGATTATTTCTTCCGCCTTTGTGAAGGCATACAGTAGGGATAGTGTCTTGGAAGTGGCACAGAGACCAGAGGAACACAGGGCTTCTTTGTTTGGTTCTGCCATATTTAGAGTTTGTTCCCTAAATTCTTTCCCCAAACTCTTTTTTACTAGTTTCTGCTCCCTGAACTCCCTGGCAATGGAAGGCTGTGTTCAGCTAATAAGTTCTTCTTGGCTCCAGGACGGGGCTCTCTGAGTTAAGTCCACAAGAACTTAATGAACTGTTGTGTCTCTCCTGGGTAAAGGTCATGGTAGCTCAGGTTTTAAAGTAACCTCATTTTTCCAGACTGGCTTGACAAAGGGAACTATCCAGAGCCCCAGATGTCTGCTCCTTCTGGCTTCTACCAGCGCAAATGGGAATGAACACCACATGTCCTGTAGAAACTGGGATTCCCCCAAAGAACTCTAAGCTCCATGAGATGTGATTAAACATGTCAACCTCAACTCGCAGCGTGTTGGCCAGGGCTAGAGAAGGAAGGGGGATCACCAAAGGGCACCGAAACCACCCTGTGTCCTCCCCACCAAAGAAGCGTCTTGGGCTAGTTACGTCACCTTGTACATCTAAGAAGCTTCCTTGGGCATAGAAACCAGAGGACGGTCTGCTCTAGTAGCTAATGTTCATCCTTGATCTACAGTTTGCCTCCCTCCTTACCTCCCCATCCATCACCTCCAATGCATGTCCCAAATCAGTTCACTGCTCTCCAAGCGGGCAGCTACTCCTGAGGCAGGGCACCACCCACCTTTTACCTAAATGTCTACCGAAACTTTCTCCTGCTGCTTCTCCCGTTCCCCCACAATTCATATTTGACACAGCAAGAGCGTGAGTTTTTAAAAGTGTGGACGGGTTTATGCCACTCCCTGTTTCAAGCACTTTGATGAGCGCCCGCTGTGCTTAGAATTGAGTGCCCACTAGATAGGTGGCTCGATTTTGCACACAGAAACAGGAATGCCGGGGCACCTGGGTGGCTCAGTGGGTTAAAGCCTCTGCCTTCGGCTCAGGTCATGATCTCAGGGTCCTGAGATCGAGCCCCGCATCGGGCTCTCTGCTCAGCGGGGAGCCTGCTTCCTCCTCTCTCTCTGCCTGTCTCTCTGCCTACTTGTGATCTCTGTCAAATAAATAAATAAAATCTTTAAAAAAAAAAAAAGAAAGAAACAGGAATGCCTAGTTACGTGTAAATTTCAGAGAAATTCAGAAATAACGCGCTCGCTCGGACAACAACCACACCCAACACTTGAAACGTACTCAGACCCAAGAAGGGCTTGTTGTTTATCTGATACCGAGTGTAGTTGGGTAACCTGGCTTTCATCTGGAAACCCTGCTTGCAAGACTTGCTCCTTTTCCAGCTCCATCTTACCCCTCTTGACTCTCTCACTCGGCCCAGCAACTGTGGCCTCCAATATTCCAAGGCTTTGCCCACTTCTGGCCTTGGTGCTAGGGATTCCCTCTGCCTGCCGAGTCCTTCCTTCAGCTCTCTGCGTGGCTTGGTTCTTTTCACTCTCAGCTTAAATATCCCGTCCGCAAAAAAAAAAAAAAAAAAAAAAAAAGCCTTTCTTGATCGCTCTATCGAAAAAGGACCCTTCCCCATCCCTTAGAGCATCTTTATCTAGCATCTTGTTCCATTCTCTTCATAAGGTGACTGCCCATTTATTTTTCATCTGCTTGATTGCTGTTTGCCATCCTCTTCTAGCCAAAGGGCAAGACTAGCTTTGTCGGTCTCATTTCCGGAGTCTGGCACAGGCCTGGTGCACGGTGGAAGCTCAGGCAATAATTGAAAATTGAATGAATGAACTTCTGTTCTTAGAATAAAATCCAGTCTTTCCCAGGACTAGGAGGCTCCTTGCCTTTCTCTTGAATGTCAACTCGGATGGAGCCTTTTCTAATGAAGCCTCGGATGGGTAAAGCCCACAGCAGCACCATCTATTTGGGGAGCTGGGTCATATCGGACATCCACCATAAACACGGCACACTGGTTGGTGGAAAGACTGTGAGCTTGGGGGATGGAAAGATCTGCCTCTGAATCCCAGCTTTGACTTGGGTTAGGTCACTTCCTCTTTGAGTCTCCATCTCCTTATCTACATTACAGGGAGCAGCCAGACCTTCCGTATCTGTAGGACTAGAGTGAAAAATTAAGTGCACTGATATGTGTAAGCCTCCAGTCCAGGGCCTGATGCACAGCTGGCCTTTAATAAGTATTTGCTGAATTTATCCATCGTGAAGGTCTCTCTCGAATACCTTGGGTGGCACACTGTGTTTCAGAGGCTGTTAAAACCCTCTAGGTAGCATAGAATCTCCTGCTAGCACTCTATACCTCTCCTTTCTCACTGTCCTGTTAACTCATTCTCTGTAATCCTTGCACCAAATTTCCACAGGCTCCAATAAGCCATCAGCTGTTGGTACCACTCTGTTGTCGGCTTTCTTAGAGGACAGAACAGGCAGGCGTTGATCCCAGAAAGACCCTTTCTAGTTTCCTGCATGCGCCCAGGTTGGTACCCACTCTTGTCTGCTCCTTAAATATCCTCCAGGCTGGATCTGCTACAGATGTTGCTGTTGCCATGGTAACTGTTGCGGCCGAGATTTTCTCAGACTAGGAAGGGAGACCAGCAGAGGTCCAAAGAGCAAATGTAATTAATCTTACGCCAGGCTTTAAGTGCTCCCCATAATTGCCAGACGATGCACACCTGGACACTTGGGTCCCTTACACCCCCTTCTTACGGTAAGCCCCAACATCATAGGGATTGGTCGGCTAATGGAGAGAACATCTGCTAGGCAGGTGATTCGCTAGGGTACCATGAATGCCCCCTGCATACTGGAAGTAATATACTCTCAGGCGGTGGTCCGGAACGACTATCCATCTAGTAGGGAGTTCTCTTTCAGAGTCTGAAATTGTTTGATTAAAGTCTTAAAGTAAGTCCATAATTTATCATTATATTATGAACTTCGGCAAGGCAATTTTAAAACGTGCCCAGAAATCCTTACCCTCTCCCTGAATCCAGGATCAGGTGAGTTTGGTAACTTACCTGAAACCAACAGGATCAAGTGGAAGTGACTGTTGTGATTCTTCATCACGAGGGTCCTTACTCGTACCTGTTTTTGGAGTCTTGAGGGTCACGTCAATCTAACTACCCTGAGGTCACCATGCTGTGACGGGGGCCACTTGGAGAGATCACAGGTAGGTGTTTCAGTTGTTGACAGCCACAATTAGCCATCAGACACGCGGCCCCCCAAGACGTCTCCAGCCCCCAGTCACTGAATCACCCAGCCATGCGTCACCCTCAGATGCTACATCTTCTCACCCAAGGCCCCAGACAGCAGCAAGCAGAGACAGGCTGTTTCCATTGTGCTTTGCTTTGATTTCTGATCCACAGAACCCGTGAACCTAATTAGAAGATCCTTTTAAGCCACTAAGTCTGGGGATAATTTGCTATTTAGAAATAGTATCCAGAATGGGTGGACAGGCTCTCATTGGTTGTTTTAGGGACATCTGAAATTCCACCAGTCCAACACGAAACCCATGACTTTGTTTCCTCTGGTGCCTCCTGATGGTTTTGCATAAACACCCTTGGGCTCTCCTGGGACCTTCCAATGTTGTTTGAACCAAGGTCCTTCAGGTCTCCGAGAATGTCGGCAGAGAAGATACGGAGGCAGGCAGCATGGTGGAAAGCACAGTACTGGGGCCACAGGAACTGGGTCCATTGGATAAGGAGCTTGGGAACATTTTGCTCGGCATGTGAGACTTCGAACCTTTATTGGCCCTTCAGAGCTTTTATTGGACATCAGAGTGAAGTCCCCATGGGTATAATTGTTGACTGAATTCCATCAATGGGCGATTCGTTGCTCCAAGGCTTTCAATTAAGACAGAAATGTGGTTTCAGTCTGGGACAGAAAAGACCGACCCTCCCTCATACTGATTCTGCTAGCTGGTGTCCATTTTAGCCAAAGTCATCTACGTGTTCTGTTCTACTCCCAAAAAGAATTTGGCTTTATTGGTACGATCCCTGGTGGACGTGTTCACTATATATATAGCATTTGGTTCCTGGAATACAGGCTCTCAGAGCTTCTAGTCATGGCTCTGCAACTTTTGTTTCCATAGAAACTAATGTTTATGTTTATATCTATGCAGACTCTGCCTCTATCGGATTTTACTTCTCAGAGCAGCTGTTGTAAGTCATTTTGCCAAGATGGACGTGAGTGATAGGGAACAAAGCCCCCATTCTACCGAAATGAGCATTTTGTTCAGCATCATTATGGGCTCAAAAGTCAGAGTGGCTCCAAATGAAAATAAAGGGGTTCAGGGAGGGCCCTTCAGCGGCAGTGTGGTCTACAAAGCAAGTCATCCAGCGTTGAGGATCACAGACCCCGTCCACAGTTAAAGCCTAATTCTGCAAATAAACGGGGGCTCCTTTGATCTCCTTCCCTGCGGAAATCTCAACGCAATGTAGATATTTAAGTGCCAATCTGTTCTTCGCAGCCAAAGGATACAGCAGCTAAGCGGAACAGAAATCTGTGTTCAGAAAGGGACCTTCTGAGCACCTCATTTTATGCAGATGAACCACAATGGGACAGCCAGTCAACTTTCCCCCATGTCCTCACTGAAGCTCTGTCTACTGTTTCCTGCACCACCTCCAGAAACAATACATTCACAGCCTCCTTTACCAAGCTGAGGCCACTGTCAAGTTTAACAGGCAACCAGTGTACCTTTTCTTACTTAATCTTGTTTCCATTTGTTTTGTCACGACCGATAGTTTACATGCACATGCCTACGGTTTTATTTGTTCCTTATTTAGTTCATCTATGCAACAAACACGGACTTCCCACTGTGTCTCCGATGCCGTGTTTGACAGTGAATGAGAACAGTGAAGGCTAACATTTACTGAGCATCGATGACACATCGGCGACACGTACAATGGTTTTTGTGGGTTTTCCCATTGAATTCTCATGACAACCCTATAGGTGAATACAATAACGGTCCTCATTTCTAGATTAAAGAGACAAAGGCAACAAAGTAATGTGCCCAAGGTCACACAATGAGTGAGTGGCAGAGCTGGGAGCTTGGGGTCCAGGGTTTGCAGCATGACCTGCCACACTACACTGTTCTCATTGGCCTGCCTTGGGAGAGACAAATGGATAAAAAAAAAAAACAAAAAAAACAATGGTGGTACCTGATTTACAGTAATAGCATTATATGTCACATAGGCTGCCATAGAAACATAGAAAGGATGTGATTAAGTCTGCATGGGGGAGTGGAGCAAAGCCTAAGAGACTTTGGCTGGGTCTGGAAGATGACTAAGTTCCCCAAGCAAAGAAGGAAAAAAAGTGCATCCCAAGTAAAGGGGACCACGAGAGGCAGGAATGCACAGAAGGGCAAGCTGTATGTCTCTGTGGTCTTCCCTCCATGGGTTCTCTAGTTAAACTTTTTTTAAAAAAGATTTTATTTATTTATTTGAAAGAGAGAGAGATCACAAGTAGGCAGAGAGGCAGGCAGAGAGACAGGGGGAAGCAGCCTCCCCACTGAACATAGAGCCCGATGCAGGGCTCGATCCCAGGACTCTGAGATCCTGACCTGAGCTGAAGGCAGAGGTTTAACCCACTGAGCCACCCAAGTGCCCCTCTCGTTAAACTTTTATTTTATCCTATTTTTTGGTAATATATATACACAAGACATAAAATTTACCACTGTAACCATTCTTACATGTATAGTTCAGTGGCATTAAGTACATTCATGTTGTTGTCCAATCATGGCCACCATCCCTTTTCAGGACTTTCTCATCATCTCAAACTGATATTCTGTAGCTATTGAACAGTCACTCCCCCCTTCCCCTCCCCCACCACCATTCTACTTTCTGTGTCGTGAGTGTGACTACTCTAGCTGCGATCATACACTCTTCATCCTTTCAAGTCGGGCTCCCTCGACTTAGAACAACATCTTCAACTCTAGTTAACTTTTGAGCACGCGGTTTCAGGTTTTTGTGGCTGAAGTCAATATTGTCCTACAGTTGTGGATGAAGTCACATGTCACAGAAGGAGGAAGTAGGGACATCTATTGGCTTGTCCACCCAGGACTTGCCCCCTTTCCTCCCTTCACACTTGCTGACAAGGGAGGAGCCATATTCAGACCTACCTGCATGGCCGGCATGGACTGGGTCAGGATGGCCTCTGATCTAAGCTGTCCCCCTTTCCCCTCCACGGCCACCTCTTTGGGAATTTGGAGTCAGCACTGAAAGATTCCCATCAGTATGGCTATTCTTGGAAACAGGGGAGACTTCAACTGGGGAGCTACTCCCGGTGGCCACTGCCCTCCAAGTGGACAGAGAAGCAGGGAAGCCATTTTAGAGAGCGAGCAGCGGGAAAGGAATGAGAGGAAGGCATGAGGGTTCTTTACAGAGTTGTGCCTCCTGCTGACATTTCCTTCCTGGAGCTAAGCTTCTTGCCGCACTTGGGATCAAAAGGACACCCTGTAACCTTCCAGTCAAGGTCTCCTTTCTCCCTGTGCTATCGCAAGTCATATTCTGTCACTTACAGATGAAAGAGTTCCAGTTAGCAGAGGAAGAGCATGAAGCCGTGCTCCACTGACCTCCGCCTGAGCCGTGCATCTGGCCATTAGGGAAAAAGAAGCAGCTCGGTTTAGAGCACTTTACGTGGGGGCAAAATTCTTAATGAATATATGCAAAGAGCTCTTGGATCTTTGAAAAGATGCTCCCGGACAAGTACGGAGTGACACACTAACTCAGAGCTTTGACCGGAAGATGGCTCGTTGCTAGCGTCTTCCCTCCGGAGATCCGACGCCTGCCATTTGCTGCTGGTCCTACAAACACTGCTCAGGTAACCCTCATGTCTCCTTGGGTCGCCGGCTCCTCCTATCAGCTCCTTTCACTCCCTGGTATATCTTCTTCCAACCTCCCTTCCCGAATTCAGTTTTCCAACTGGGACTCCCTTATGGGAAGTGCTTACTCACCAGCTTCTTTCTCCACGAGCCCAGTGCTTGGCATTCATCCTGGTTATGCTGGCTTCAGTTCTCTCCATAAATCCCTGTATCTTTTCTAACACTCTGTGGCATTCTAGCTTGAGGCCACTGGCTTTCTTCAAACTTCTCTCTCTTCCAGCTTTAAACCGATGGTGAATTTGGCCCCTGAATCATACTTGACTTGAGGCTGACTCTTCCCTCCCCCAGGGTTCTTTCCATGTTGTAGTTGAGAGACACTATAATACCGTCAGCTACAAACACAAGCCATGATATTTTGTCCTCACTGCGACAAGATTCTGGGGCTTCCTGAGCCAAAGCGGGGTCACGGTTGGGATGAAGGAGAGATAAGCAAGGCAAGGGGGCGGGTGGGCACAGACTCAAGGAAGCACTCGATCTCCCGTACTAGCCCTCCCCTTGCGTGACCCTGAGAGTCAGCACCTCCTTAAACTTTGCATCCTACGTAGCTCACATGTCTCACCCGCACTGTGGCCCAGCTGACAGCTCTTCTCCATCCCCCGGGGTGGCTCAGATGGTACCCTGGGATCAGGCCTTAGGGGCGAGAGGTTTTCTTGAGAAGGAAGCATTCCAAGTCCCGAGGAATGCAATGGGTGCTGGCCCTAAGGGGAGGCAAGTGGCATCAGCTTACCCAATCTGGGCTGCGCCTTAGTTTAGGTAATCCTTGGATATCTCCTCTGCAAAGTGGGAAGAACTCTTCTCTGCCTGCCTGCAAGTTGGGTGGGTTGGATGTGGGGGCTGGGACATGTCCTGCATCATGCCAGACATTTGGTGAGTCGATCAGATAGATCTACTCTAATTACTATTAGGTCTGTGTGGTTTGAAGAGGGATCGCAATTATTATTTATTGATCATCTAGCATAGCCAAACCCTGCTCCAAGTGCTTCACACACATTGGTTCTTTGAACCGTAACAACGAGCCCTTGTAGTCTGGGATTGCTATTGATGGGTTTCCCAGAGGAGGGAATGGAGGCAGGGACACTGAGCTGGCAGATGCCAGAGCTGGAAATTGGAACCAGCAGGGCTCTGTCTACCTGCCGCTGGAGCCCTGAGACCACCATGGAAACTCAGTCCTTTGGATCTCTAGGTCTTTTGGGTATTCTGAAGGCAGGACCCAGAAGACAGTGCAGGAGAAGAGAATGTTCACGGGCCTTCGAGCCAGGAGAGCTGATGTGAAGATTCTGGCCCTTCAACTCATTAACTGTGTCATTGGACAACACTCTCTGAAAGGTGTCTATAAAATAGGGACCATAAAGTTACTGGGAGGAGGGAATGAGATGAGGCTTATAAACACCCTGTGCAGTAACACACAGTGAACCTTCTATTGACACTGGCCCTTTAGTGTTGCTCTGGCTGTGACCCACCTGGCGGGGAGGGTGTGATCCTGGGCCTGGCATACTGGGGGCTCACCTGGCATTCAAGGTCTTCTCTTCACCTTTCAAGAGTCCCCAACTATAGTGCAGAAAGCACCAGAGAGGTAAACATTGTAAGCTGATCTTTTCCCAACAGGTGGCATTTTGATAGGCACCTAGGGTGGGGGTCTACCAGACACCTGAACGGAGGGCTCATCGTTTCTCTATCCCCACTCCCGCCCTCACCCCACAAGAGGATGGCCTAAAAAATACCCTGAAATTCAGACTGAAGTTTCCAGGGGCTGTGAACTAAATGGTAAGTTGTCTGATGGCAGGGGACAGGTCTGTCCCGTTGATATCTGTATCCCTAGTGTCTAGGACAGAGTGTGATACCGAGTAGGCACTCAGTTAATACATGGTTGCCAAGACTCCACAGTCCAAAAAGATGTCAGCAGAGAAAAGTCACAAAGGGGAGGGAGAGATGGACACAAATTTCATCCAGCACAGGAACAGACTCACGAGGGGCATTCCTAGTGGTGTCTGCCAGGGGATGTTTCAAACGATAACCACTTTGTTGTTATTTACCATAACTAACCCTTTTAAAAGTATACCATTTAGTGGCCTTTAGTATATTCGCAGAGCTGTGCAACCTTCACTAATATTTCATTTCAGTACTTTTTCATGACCCCAGAAGAAATGCTGTACCCATGAGTAGTCACCTTCCTGTCTCCCCTATTCCAGCTCCTGGCAACCAAGCATCTACTTTCTACCATTATGGTTTACTTATTCTGGACCTTTCATGTGCATGGAATCCTACTATATAACCTAGGTCTTTGTGTCTGGTTTCTTTCACTCAGCATCATATTTTCAAGGTTCATCCACATTGCAACAGGTCTCAGTGCTCATTCTGTTTTACAGCCAAATGGTATTCCATTGCTTAGACCGATTATAGCTGGGATTTTTGGAAGAGATGGTGGTGTTGAATGTGTAGATCGGTTTGGGGAGTACTGTCATCTTAACACTATGGTGTCTCCCAACCTGCAATTACAGGAGAACATTTCTTTTTATCTAGTCTTCTTTAATTTCTCTCAACGTGTTTTGTTGTGTTTAGAGTAGAAGTCCATGTCTTTTTCTAAATATATTCCTAAGTATTTTAGTCTTTTTGAGTCTATCATAAAAGAATTGTTTTCTTAATTTCATTTCTGGATTGTTCATTGCTAGGTGTAGAGTAGAAATGTGATTGATTTTCATATATTGATCTTACAACCTGCAGTGGTTCTGAACTCACTTATTAACTCTAATAGGTGTGCAGTTCTCTGTGTATGAGTACTTTTAGAATTCTCTGTATGTAAAATCATGAGGTTTAGAAATAGATTTATCTTTCCAACCCAGAAGCCTTTATGTTTTCCTCCTGCCTAATCACCCTGGCTAGAAATGCTAGTCCAATACTCAGAAGAAATGGTGAGAGCCAAAATCCTTGTCTTGTTGCTGATCTTGGAGGAAAAACATTCAGCCTTTCACCCTGAAGTACGATGTTGACTGAGTTTCTGGTAGACCATCAAATTGTAGACATTCCCTTCCATTTCTGATTTGTTGAGTGTTTTGATCATAATAGGGTGTTGAATTTTTCTCAAATGCTTTTTTTGGCATCTATTGAGATGACTATGTGGTTTTGACCATTCATTTCATTAATATAGTGGATTAGAGTGATTGATATGTGTATGTTGAACCAGACTTGCATTCTTGGATTAAATCCCACTTGGTCATCATGTGTAGTCTTCTGATATATTATTGGATTCAGTTTGCTAGTATTTTGTTGAGGATATCTATGTTCAAATTCACAAGGGATACTGGTCTATAGTTCACCTGTGGATTTTGTCTGGTTTGGGTATCAGAGTAGGGAAATACTGGCCTCACAGAATGAGTTGGGACGGGTTCCTTCATCTGATTTTTGGAGGAGTTTGTGAATCAATAATTGATTAGTGATTCTATCTCTTTCCATGTTCTGTAGGTCTGTTCAGGTATTTCTTTCTTTCTTTCTTTCTTTCTTTTTTTTTTTTTTAAAGATTTCATTTATTTATTTGAGAAAGAGACAGTGAGAGAGAGCATGAGGGAAGAGAAGGTCAAAGAGAGAAGCAGACTCCCTGTGGAGCTGGGAGCCCGATGCGGGACTCAATCCCGGGACTCCGGGATCATGACCTGAGCTGAAGGCAGTCATCCAACCAACTGAGCCACCCAGGTGTCCCTGTTCAGGTATTTCTGCTTGAGTCTGTTTCCGTGGTATGAGTCTTCCAGGAATATGTCCTTCTCCTCCAGATGCTATCCTTTGTTGACATACGATTATTTCTAGTATCCACTTAAAATTCATTTTAGTTATAACCCATCTCATTTTTGTGAGGTGGGTATTATTATCTACCCTTTCATATTCCTAGTTTTAGTTATTTGAGTTTTCTCTCTTTCTTTCTTGGTCGTCTATTTGAAGGTCTGTCAATTTTGCTGGTCATTTCAAAGATCTTTTTCTAATTGTTCCAAAACTTTTCATTTCATTGATTTGCTCAATTGATTTTCTATTCTACCTTTCATATTATTTCCGCTTCTGCTTCTATTATTTCCCTCTTACCGCTTGCTTTAGGTTTTGTTTGCTTTTCTTTTTCTAATTTCTTAAGGTGAAAGTTTAGGTTATTGATTTGAGATCTTGCTTCTTTGAAAATGTAGGCATTTATAGCTATAAATTTCCCAGGCGGGCATTTAAAAAAATAAATACAAGATTGTACTACTGAAGTTCTGAGAAGTTGTCTCGGATAAAAGTGAGAAAAAGAGACATAAAACAAGTAAAGTTTAGGCTGGTGTTTCTCCCAGTCATCTGTGGTCCAGTAAGTTTTGGAAACTGGCTGGCTTAAACAGAGTGAAGTAGATTCCTTCATTGCAGGATGGCTGTGGACCTTTCATCTTTTTATCTTTTGGAGTGTGACGTGACTCTCCCAAGGGAGGTGCAGCCCTTGGGTTTCACAGGTTTTACGCGCTGGAGAAGTGTCTGCAGGACCAGTGTTCTGCGGAGCAGAGGGCAACATTGTGAGTTCTGAGGGCCCTAGGCACATTTGCCCTTGTAAGTCCTCTCTTTTGCAGGAAATATTAAAAACTAAATTTTACAACCGCATTGACATAAACCAAGTATAATCCGGGCTAGATTTATTATTACGGAGTCATCATTATTATATTCACTTTTTCTTCTGAGTTTAAATGCAGTTAAACATGAGACAACTCCATGTGCCTTTCAGAGCACTGTGAGCCCCAGATATCCTGCGTACTGCAGAAGGCAGGTGTAGAGCGCCCCCAGGAGAAGTGAAGGGCCCACTCAGGTCAGGTGGGGTTTCTGGATCGGCTGGCAAAGACAAGGGCTGGAACACAACTGTCTGAGACCCAAAGCCAGGGTCATTGCCAGGACTGGTGCTCTGAACCATTTTCAAAAAGAGATAAAAATGTATTGGCCAAGAGCTTTGGAAGCATCTTCATATGAAATAAAATAACCTGTCTCTATGTCCCCCTCTCTCTTTAAAGGCTTTGGTTTGCTTTGGGAGGGAGGGAGCAGAAAGGGAGCGTGAACTGTGGACCAGTTCTAACCCAGCTGGACTGCAGAACAATCAATAAGGAGATAATGGGCCATTGTTATTCAGAAATACCCCCACCCCCCCCACCTCCTCACCCCCCTACCCCCCCACCCCCGCCTGGTTCAGGATCCCTAAGCCTATAGTCAGCTCCTCACACAAAGAAAGGCAGGACAGCGATTGTCATGGGATCAATATCTTCTAGCTCAGGAGCCATCGATTTCACTCTCACGCCACAGCCTCAAGGCAGACTTCTTCCTACCTGAGACTCTGTGAGTGGGTGGAGGGTGGGTGCCCAGATCAAAAAAGGAGTGTGTAAGAGAGATACACTTGATGGTGGTTGGAGCACAGCAAGAGTCTTGCAGGTCTCTGCACCTGATTTCCTTTTATATTTCAGAGAAGTTGGGGGAGAAGCAGAAGCTATTGCCTTATTACCATTCCCAGGCCTGGAGGGGCGGGGGGAGGGAGAGGCTCCTAGAATCTGGTGAGCTGGAGCTGGGGGGGGGGTGCCCCCCAGAGTGGAGGTCTTACACAGAGGCTTATAACCTCTGCCATCCCATGGCTCAGGTGAAGGGAGTTGGGGAGCATCTGACTCTTTCTTCCCACCTTCCATCCTCATTTTTCATTTGTACCTTTCTGTCTATAAGTCAGAGGGTAGTGGCCAATTTGGCATTTTTTGCTGTACAGAATACATTCAGCAGATCAAGAGCCTAACCCAACTGGAAAGCCTGAGCAATGAGCCTGCGTGCTGTTCCATCCCAGAGCCCAGAGCGGGGAGGAGAACGTGGAGACCATGTCCGCCTTGGCAACTGGACAGTACCTGGAACTGCGCAAAAGATACAGAGATGCAGAAGCCAGTCCTTTGGGCCAAGACTTGTGATGGAGTCAGGGGAAGTGGAAGTCTGCTGAGAATTAGCCCCATCAGCTCCAGATGCCATGGGGGTGCGGAAGAAGAAAACTGAAGAGGGGGTCCGTGAGAGAAGGCAGAGAGGTTTCCAAAGAAAGAAACTCGAACTGAGTCTTGGACATTGACCATTAGGTGAAGGAGATCTGGTGAAGGAGAAGGAGCTTCTAAAAGGGCAGGTATGGGAGACTCAGAACCAATCGGAGAAACAGGTGCCGGGCTGCAAAGTCTGAGCTTTCAACAGCTGGTAACAGACAGCCCTTAAGATGGGTCATGGGTCCATAGGCAAGGGACTGACAGGAATCCCTTCTAATGGTGGGTTTTGGTCCCTCTACCTTTTCTTCCACACGGGGGCTACTCTGTTCCCTCACACATTGCGTCAGCCACCCTGCAGCTCCCAAGGAATCAATCACTCAACAACCCATGCATTTATCCTGAGACTCTGTGGGAACCCAAACCCGAGCCCTCGGGGGGTTCCAGATCCTCAGGATCTGGCAATCCAATTACCCAAATAATACATCTCTGCAGGCTGAATGGGATAAGCAGCCCTGGACAGACCGTATTCAATTGCCTACCTACTTCACTCTGTTCTAAATTCCCTACTCATCCATATGGCCCAATCTAAACTCACATAAATTATTGTTCTGGTAACTATATTCATTCCGAAGTCGAAAACTTCCCAAAAGTAACGGAAAGTCAAATTCTCAGGTAATGAAATAACGGATTCACTTTTGCAAAATGTTTCCCTTTTGAAAATGACTTACTACGGTTTGCTACCATCCCCATCTCTTTAGGTTTTTATAGCTAATTTTTTAAAAGATTTTTTTCTTTTCTAACAGAATTAGGTAAAACATGAAAAAGGAACAAACTCGAAGAGCAATAAAACACCCATTCTCTTCTACCTCTCATAATTGAGATTCAATTTCCCTTTCTCCTCTGTCTCTGCTTATTAGTGAGAGTCCCAGAGCAAAAAAGGGTGGAGGTGGTGTTTTATTGCTCTCAGACTTGGAGAGAGAATGAGGCTTATGGGGTTTTCTGTACCTCCTTTGTGCACACTCTGTAATTGCCCAGCGTTCTTTTGGTGGATATTCAATACCAGGAGATTGAATCTTGGCAGAGTTGGAAAATAAAACACAAGTTGCATTCAAGTATACGTAATACTCGAGTCTTAGCAAAAAGAATGATAAAGATGTATTTCTCAGTTGTCAAGTCCCAAGATCAATGCAAGGAAACAGAGCCAGCAGCTATAGGGATCTGCACAAAGTTGTTTCTGCAGCTTCCTCCTTGTTTCTGGGTTGGAATTCCAGCCCTTGTGCTGAGCCTTTAAAATGCTGATTCTACATGTTCTGCCAGGAATAGCACCCATGTGGATGCCGTGCCTTGCGCTCAGGCATGCGCTCATTTTCACATGTGTCTCATTGCCGGAGAGATGCTTCAGTAGGATTCAGAGTCATTGCCACACTGGTTTAGAGCTGACAGTTTCAAGGGAAGAGGGAATTGGGGGTCTCTGTTCTTTGTCACTGTTCCTCTTCTGTCACTTTTAACACATGTACTCAAAAGTGATCACAGACCTTTTTAAGGACAATAATAATTAAAAAGTCTTTCAGGAAGCTTCTCCTGTCTTCAAAGGAAACACCTTACGTTTCTCTGGCCTTTACAAAAATAAAAATATTAAGGATTATATCAAATCCCTTGCCTCCTTACACCCCATTTACTGGTCTAGGAATATCAACTGGAAGACTACACTCGCATGCGTAAGCCCCCCTCACCAATACACGACTGACCTCCTTCCCCCAAGGAATTTTCACATTCCTTAGCATCACATTCCTTAGCATACTTTCTGTGTAGTTTCAAACATTTTCCTTGTTTCCATCTTGATGCCTGATAAGCAAGGAGGAGAGATTCAGAGCATTTTTCCTCATTAGATTCACAGCAGGGTTGAGTGTGTGTGTGTGTGTGTGTGTGTTTACTGGAAACTACAGGAGAGTTTGATTGTGTGTGTGAAAGCAGTTCCTTTAAAGCCTGATTTATTAAACACACACACACACACACACACACACGGCAACAAGGATCTCTCTCTCCTCCATTCTCCTGACTTGGTGAAAAGTCTGTGAAAATAAATAGCAAATCTTGGGAAAAATCCTGTCTAAGAAACTCAAAACGCTGGATCAGGTAAAACTCACTTTTAGGAAAAGTCCGGGACTATTAAGAGAAGAAAGATGCAATATTTCACTCCTAAAATCCCACCATTCAAAGAAAAAAAAAAAAGTTCCTTCCATGGACTCCCTGAAGACAAATGATGGAGAAAGGAAAACCCCTTTCCTTCAAATGTTGTAATTCCCAGATGCATTTTGCAAGCAGTTGAATCAGTCTGCAAGACCTGAAGGCAATTTTATTTTCTAGAAACCCTCTTCAACCCTAATTTCCTAACCAAGTCAATGGTGGATCTCTGAGCTACGTGTTCATGGGCATCTCATTTCCTCCTGATTTCCCAAGGCTACCTCTAATAAAGAAGGAGAGATAGAGAGACCCAGAGACTCACAAGGCGGCAAATATAATCACTTCTGTCAAACTAAAATTCTGACTCATACTAATTCACTGTGACCGATCACTGGGAATTCAAGAAATAAGCTGGATCTACAGTGTTAATTTAAATTATTCCAATGTGCCCCATCTACCAGAAAAGAAAGAAACCTGTTTCTTCTCTTTGCCTGAGGGTATGGACTGAACCATTTGGCTCAAGAGGGGAGTTATTAGGCACTGACGTGAGGGGTTCAATGGAAGATAGCGCCTGAAGCCCCTGCCCTGTCTGTGGTTGTAGACTTCATCGGCTCCTTTCCAGATCTAAAGGAAGGTTTGATTGAGACAAAATGATTACTGTCACAGGACTTCTTTATGGTTTTCTTTTAATCACCAAGTCTGGATAAAATTGCCTATTGATTGACCTTAAATGAAAACTACTTTAACCCAGGAACTCCATTAAAAAAATAATGCAAGAGAGCCGCTCACTACCAGCTCGTGGTTAACTTGGCTGCCTGGGAATTAGTAAAGCCCACCATTTTGGGGAGACTCCTAATTCCTTGCCAGCTTAAGCATTTATCTGAACTCCTTGAAACTCTGTTTTATCCTCCTTCTCCACTAGCCTACATTTCATTTCTTCTTTCCTTCTCAGAGAAAAGAATTTTTGTTTTCCCTTCCTTAGAATCAGAATCACTGGTGCTCACTGAGCCCTGAATTCTAGTGGGTCTGCTGGGTCCGGAAGTTCATTGACTGGCCTGTCTTTCTACATCACCGAGGGCTTTCTCAACCAATGACCAGAGGGCACCAGATGTGCAACATGCTTTCTGTAGTTCCCTCTAACACTGTACCAAATATGTTCTTGTAGGTACTGGAAGGGGTCGCTATTGGGAAGAAATTGTCCACTCACGATTTATTTACTCTTAAAGAGTCCTAAAAACAAGGGCTGCTAGAGATTTTTGGCTTTGCGTGGAGAATACAGATTGGTTTGGGATGTGAGAGAGCAAGGGGAGAGAGGATCTTATCCAACATCAGTAGAGAGGCACAGTAAGAATCTCGGCCTCTCCGCATTAGAGACTGGATCAGACCCTGTGGATAACAACCTGTCACCTGCCTCATATGTCTGAGAGGAGATGTAAATGACACCCAGATGGACAATGAGAAGAACTAAAAGGACTTCAACGTTCCAACTGTTACTACACAAGAAGCCCAGATCAATCCTGTCTCATTGAGAGAGACCAAAGAGACCAAAGAAACCAAAGAAACGAGAGAGACAAAAACAAAAACAAACAAACAACAACAACAAACCCCAACCCCTCCCCCCCAAAACCCAAACTCAATGACATGGACTATAAGAAAAAACAATAGTTTGGGGGGGGGGAGGTAGCAGCTAACCCTCCCTCCTCCCATCTCTGCTACAGACAACATGTACTCTGGTATCACCCCACATGTGTCCTATACATGGCACTTGTCACATTAATTAAAATTTCTTGCATAATTGTTTATTTTTCCTATTCAACTCTACCGTCTGTGGGGACAGACTTGCTAGGCATGGACTGCCTCCTGAAACCTAGTTCAGTACTAGATACTGTAGAGACAGTCAATAAATTTCACTGTTGGAAGAATGGATGAAATATCCATAATGTTCAGGGGGAAAGTATGCTTCTGAAAATGATTTACTCTAGGAACCAGAAGAAGAGTTTGAGAGAGGTTAAGAAGACACGAGCTGTGGAGAAAAGGAGTAGGAAGTCCTGGAAGAGAAGGAGCAAAGGATGAAAAATGTCTGAGGTACAAATGTGACCCAGAGACGGGACTAGAGAGACAAGGACGTCTTGAAAGGAAACAGTGTTGTGGCAGCAGAATGGACATTCACGCTGGAGGGGGAAGAGGAAGATTTGACACTGAACAAAACCAAATCAGTGACCTCAGTGTGAATTTGAGAAGCTCTCCCAGAATGCAGAACAAGAAAATCTGTAAAGAAAGAAGGTACAAGAATATAATACAGAAGACACCTTCCTGGAACTGGAGACGTTCCTGGAACCTAAGGGAACAGATGGAAAATCTTATATCATGTTCAGGCAAAATTAATGAAAAGTGTAGCATTTCCAGACACATTGTGGCACAACTTATTATAAGGACAAAGGGGGAAAATCTTACAAATAGGAGTCTGAAACAAGAGAGACAAAATGCTTCCTGGGGAAAGAGGGCTACTCCCTATTCTTCTTGTCCCCCCCTGCACTCCTCCCCAAGGTTGTGGAGCAAGCTACCTGAGGGGTGAGCTAGGAGATGAAGAAAGCCTGAGTTGCTTGGCCCTTTCCCCCTCCCTCTGTCTTTGGGACCTGCCTACCTACAGAGGTCGCCCTCCCCCCATCCAAATCATTCCCCTGCACCTTCATCACCTGTGCCATATACTCCTTTCCTCATTCATTCATTCAGCAAATACTCATTGAGAGTCTGCTTTATGCTGAGATCTGTTCCCTGTGCTTATTCTTTAGAGAAAGTTCTTGCCCTCAAGGAGTTCTTGCACCCCAGGTAGCACCCTCCAAATTCCACCCCAGGTAGCAAGATAGACAATAAACAAAGACATGATAAATATACCCAAAAAAAGGGCCAGACCATTCTAAGAGCTAGGAGGCAGAACAAAGCAAGCTGATGAGGGTGATTGAGTAGGAGGGAGGGGTCCTGTGACATGTCATGGAGAAGGTGGTCAGGGAAGGCCATATTGACGATGAAATGACATTCAAACAGACCTGAAATGGGTAGTGAGCTAAGCAGACACCTTGGGGGAAGAGCATCCACGCAGAGGGAATAGTCAGTGCAAAGGCCCTGAGGAAGAAGCATGCCTGGCCTGTTTCAGGAGATTTGAAACCAGGAGGTAGGAGCTTGGAAAGCAAGGTAGAGAGAAGGGTTGCTGAGGTAGTGGGGGAGGGGGAGGGTATCCGTTTATGTAGGATCTAGGGGCTGTGGAGGTAACTTTGGATTTTCTTCTAGGTGTGAAGAGGGGTCTTCCCTCATAATGTTCACCACCATTTGAAATATCCTGTGTCTTTACTTGCCCTTGTCTGCTCCCTCCTCTAGAACATAAGCTTTGTGATGGCAAATATATATATATATACATATAATATACATATAATATAATATATATTATATAATATATAATATACATATATATACAAATAATTTTTCAGCACTTTCTCCATATCAAGTGTCACTCTAGATATTGGGAAAGCAACAGTAAAGATGTTAAATATATATATATGGAGATATGGAGAAAGTGCTGAAAAATTATTTGTTGAAGGAATGAATGAATGAAACCAAAGTTCTAAGTAGGCAGAGACTATGAAATAGAGAAAAAGAGTAGAGGAGACTCAGCTGCTTTGTTGACTTAATGGTGGTGCCCTAGCGAGGCACCCTCCAAATTCCATGGGGTCCTGGAGCTCAGAAGCACCCAAACTCCCATCTTCTCTCAGCCACCTGACTCCTTCTGGGTTATCTTGTGTGCACACCTGTATGACAAACCTGTCACCTCTGGGCAAACCTGCTGGACCCCCAGCTGGGAGCTGTGACTGTCCCACAGCTGCCCAGAGCAATGCCTAATTCAGAGTTGTGATGCATCCCACTGGGAGGTTTTATCTTCTTTCTCATCTTTATCCCAGGGACCTAATCCAGTGTTTTGCCATAGAGGCATGTAGCCAATATTTATGAAATGTCTAATGGAACCGAGAGGCTGCAAATCAATGGGACAGAAAGATTCAAAGTCGAGAGATAGGCAAAAGTAAACAGATGCAAGCAAAAAGATTTTTTAGAAAAGCAGGGATGATGATACCCATTTCAGACAAAGTAGAATTCAAGAGGGGGGAGCATTAGTACATAGAACAAAGAGGGACATTTATACAGATAAAAGGTATAATCACAGCATTTATAAATAGCCAAGCACTGACAATGTATCAGATAACATTCGACAGCCACTCCTAATTAAAAGGGGGAGAAAACCTATTTGGGAGCCAGGAGTGTAAGTCCACTTAGGAAGTGTGATAAATACTGCCTAGCTCAAACCAGCAGCTACCATCATTTAACAGTGAATACAGAAGGTATTTTCATTAAAAACCAGGGGAAAACCAAGTATCCCTGGTGATATCAAGAGATTCTGTTGTTAATCTCTTAAGAGTTAATCATTGTTTGATAAAGTGGGTGGATTAAGGATAAAATAGAGAAAAACAGCAATAGCTTTACTTTTTTCTGCAATAACCAGTTAGAATATCTAAAGAGGGGAAATACCCATTTTCTTAATTGCATTAGCAAACCCAAGATACCCTAGAGAAAACAGGATGAGAGATGGGTCAGATCCCTTTTTATTCTATATGATGAAAAATAGAAAAATCTTTTTGAGATACACAAAATAAGCTATGAGAAATTCACATATTTATCTAGAAGAAGAAATCTATCAAGTTTGTGACAATGCCAATTTTCTTCAAATAAATGTATAAACTTGGTATCTTCAGGATCATTTAAAAGAAAAACTGTGAAGGGAGAAAATTGTTACTAACACAGGGAAAGGACAAATTTTTTCCTCATATAAAGAGCTCTCAGAGATCAAAAAAGGGGGCTTTCGCCCATTAGTAGAACAAAAGGGCAGAAAGTATGAACAGACAGTTTGCAAAGGAGTTCAACTTGACTGGTAATCAAAGAAATTAACAAATCAAGTCACTGCCTTTTTATGCCAATCAAACTGTCCAAGATGAAAAGAAGGAAGGCTGGAGAGGCTGAGAATATCTGTCTCTTTCCTCTGTGGCCGCTGGTGGCTTAAAGTGCTACACTCTTTCTCAGAAGCAATTTGACAATAGATACCAAGGATTTAAAATGAGTTCACATCCGTTGACAAAGAAATTCCCTTCCCATGAAGTCTGTCCTAGAGAAAATAGATATGTGGGCAAGGATTTATATACAAAGACACTTATTCCTGGGAGAGATTAATATTAAAATCACATTTTGAATAAAATGTGAATTATGAGAAAATTCTTCTGAAATAACGTGAATTTAAAAAAGGGATTTCTAAACAGTTTATTCAATTTGATCCCAATTTGTGTAAGTATACAGGACATACATAGGTGTGTAGAATATACACACAGAGCATATACATGGACATAGAGAATAGACTAACAGAATAGATATGGATATACAGAATCCCAAAATACCACCAGTGCTTATCTCTAGTGGGATTAAGAGTAATTATTATTTTTGCTCTATTGTTCTATATGTTTTTTACTTTGCCAAATTTTCTACAATGGATAGAAATTACCACAATAATAAGCAAATGCCCTTGTTAGTTTCAAAACAAAACAAAACAAACAAAAGAAAACTTATCAGAACCAACAATTGCCAAAAAATTTAGCTCCAAAGGTGAGCACGGGACAGACGTTAACTCTAGTGAAATGTCTGTTCCTCTCTCTCTCCCAGCTCAATTCAGAAAAATACAATTAAGATCATTGCAATAAATGTTCACTGTAAGCCTTACTGTGTGTGAGGTACAAGACTGAGGGCAGTGAAGCAGGATCCAGAAGATGTGGATCCTGTCCCAAGTACAGAATTACCAAATGAAGAAGATGGACTTCCACTTGGAAAGCCATAAAACATGGCAGGCTGGGCAGAGAGATTATAAGAAGTCAAAGGCAGATGGACAGGACTGGAGGGGCAGAAGAAGCATTTCACACCTCTCATATCACAGGACATGTGGTGAGATGGAGAATGCCTTGTTTCCCAGCATCCCCTCTGCGGGAAGGAAGGAAGGTTTGCAAGGAAGCTGTGCATGAACAAGCAAGCAGCCAACATTTAGGGAGCGCTTACCATGAGCCCGGTGCTCTGCTGAATGCTTTGGGTGTGCGATTTCATTTAACCCTCAGACACAGCTTATTAGGGTGGTGCTATGAGGAACCCCATGTTTTAGATGAGGACACAGAGGTCCAGCAGTTGAACAATGTGCTTGTGTCTACACAGCCAGCACATGTGGACCCAGGATTCAAGTCCAAGCAGTTCCACCTCCAATCCCTTGCTCTTGTTGTCTCTGCAGAGAAGAGCATGCATGTGTGGGCCAGAGCTGAATTGTTCAGGACCCGAGGGGGCAGAGATGTCAGCTTCTCTTTCTCAGTATCCTGCTATCCTCCTTCCTTCTCTCCCACCGTAAGCAGCTCCGAGCCTCTCCTCTGGACAAGCGACTAACAAGTGTCTATTCAAGGAATATTGTGTTGGAGATGTGTCATGCTGCTAGCTTCCACCTGACACTGGAGAGTCTTAGATCTGGGCCTCTGGTGAGCCTGGAAGGGAGAGAGGTTTCCTTCATGAAGGTTATCCTATAACCCTGTCATCAGTTAATTCAATAAGCACTTCCTGAGCAGCTAAGAGGCTAGAACAGTGTGCTAGGTGCTGATGATGCCCTCGTGTCCCCTTAGGCAGAATCTTCCGGTCTGCACCTCTCCTCTGAGCCGACGGCCCACGTGAGCTCTATATTGGAAGAGTCATGGGTATGTGTCATCCTCAGCACATCCCAGACAGAATCACGAGCTCTGTGCCAAGCCTCCTGTTCCTTTAGGGATCTCCTTCTGGACGAGGTAGCTACCCAGATGCACAAGCTAGGGCTATCTTCTCTACAGCATCAGTCCATCCCCAAATCTTATTTAGTCTAACCCCCAAAATATCTACTGCTTTCCCCCTGCATCGCCACCAGCTCAGTCCTAGCCACCAATACATCTCTTTTGGACAATCACAATAGCGTCCCAGTAGCATTCCTGTATTCACTCAGTTGCCACACAGAGAGACCTTATCACTAGGGAGTGTTCTCCTTATCACAAGTGTTCTCCTTGAACACCCCAGATTTTACCTTTACATTTGGACAAAGGTGAAAATAAAAGGCTTTGGCCCCAGCCCCCCACTTAGCTTATTTCCTTGTCTCTCTCACTATTCTCCCTACCACAGATTGAGTATTAAGATGGAGAAATACACACACCTCTGTATTCCAGGCTGTTAACATTGGTCACCTTGGGATGTGAGGCTGGAGGTGGGGGGGGAGGGAGATTTCCTCAGATATAAATAGAGATATAATTGACATATAACATCATATTAGTTTCAGGAGTACCACATAATGACTCAATGTTTATATATATTGCAAAATGATCACCATATATATTGCAAAATGATCACCACGGGTAAGTTTAGTGAATAACCACTGCCACACATCGATACATTTTTTCAAAGGCTACCAAAGGCTATAGCATTCTGGTTGTAAAATAAATAAGTTCTAGGGATGTAATGTACAGCATTGTGATTATAGATAATAACACTGTATTGTGTATTTGAAAGTTGCTAAGAGAGTAGATCTTAAAAGTACTCATTACAAGAAAAAAAAAAACCCTCTAACTATCTCTTATATTTATGAGTTGTTTCACTGGTTGCTGAGCATATAAGTTAATTTTGTAATACCAGAAAATGGAAGTTAATAAAATATGCTTCCATAGGGGCCATTTCTTAGAGAATGGTTGTCTTTCAGTCACATGGAGAACTTCATGGGAATGATATTGGCCTTCTCTTTCCCAGGTCAAATGAAACAGGAAATAAGGTGGTGGCCTGAGCACTCTTACCAATGTTGGATCAAGAGCTTTCAACCAAGCATAGAGGCAAAGAGTAACCCTATTGATTTAGCCCCAGCATCCTAAATTGCCAGAAGAAAATTCATTATGGTAGCTGTTAGCGCTGATTTATGGAATCTCATTTAGACCATTTTTAGCCCCAACCAAAAAAAAAAAAAAAGTTGGTCTTCCTGACTACATACACAGCAGATGGATCCTTCCATTTCAGCTTGGCCACAAGCAAAAGCACACAGAATGTGAACAATTGCTTCAGATAAAATGACAGAAACCCATAATTTAGAGAAAGCTACCGATAAATTTAGGATAGAGGTCAAAGTGATGGCCTGTCAAGTGTAATATTATGCCTGGTGTTTCCCAGTAGTCAGTCCTTTTGGATTTCAGTCAGGCAGTCCTGGGAACTTCACCACAAAGTACATAGGACAGAATTCTCCTCCCAGACTAGAAGGTATTAGAGGCATGGTGTTGACTCTTATTACCTAGTTAAAAACTGATGATCAAAATGTCTATCTGCTGAGTCTATCTGACTCAACCATCTTTCCTGCACATTATCTTTTATGGATCTGAAATGTCCAAGCTATTAAAGCAGCCAGCTCATCTTATCAAACAACATGGAAGAAAAGGAAGGATGCTTCCCAAACCGCTTCTACACAAGACAGGCGGTGGTGGAACCGTCGGCCACCATTCCCAATTTTCATCATGGAATTCTACGTTCCATCTTTCATTTAGTTTCCTGGAATCTAGAGTCAGCACCGGGATTTCAACCACAAACTATGGTAAGCAGGGGTGGAGAGTTCCGCAGTATATATCATGTTCAAAACGACTTCATCCATGACCTACCCAATGGGTCTTAACTGGGAACTGGTGGAACAGAGGAGAGAAGGGGTGGGGGTTCTCAAACTTCCATCTATTGATTGGAGTCAAACCTATCTGAAATGGGAAGAAATTTCAATTTCTTTAAAGTTATTTTTTGTTTATTTTTACATGGGTATATAATTCCTGGCATAGTAAGGTCTTGGAGCAGGATGGCCAGAAAACTGTGCTCTGAAGGCATATCTGGATTCGTTCCAAGTAGGTGGGACTAGAAATGTTGAGAGAGATTTTAAGATGGTAAAGGGTAAACTGTATGATTTGGTGTTTCTTTGAATGGCGAGCGTCCACTAAGGGAAACGTCATGGAGTATCCTCAAAGGTGCTTATTTTGTTGGTGATTCTGGCTTTCCTTTCAGTAGATTTGGTTTCTCATCATTTTTCTCTCTCCTTTCCTGCAATCAGTGTTGGCGAATTATTTTGACTCTGTAGGAAACTGACGGGCAGCTGTACAATAGATGACAATTCTACCCCTTCCAGGACTAAAACCTTTTGCTATGTAACTTGGCACTTACCTCCTGATTGGGTGTGTGTGTGTGTGTGTGTTTGGGGGGTGGGGGTTAGGTGGTTGAGAGGGTAGTCTGTCCCATCTCTTGACTCCGAGCTCAGTCAAGCCATTTGTTTTGGCCAAGGGAATGGTAGCAAATGTGAGACGAGCAGAAATTTGATGCATTTCTGCATTCCCACTCACTCATTCGCTTTTGCTGTGGAAGCATGCCCGGGCTAGCCTGCTGGGGGATAAGATCCATGGAGCAAAACTGAGACAACCCAACAGAGGCCTCAGACATGAGACAGAGCCCTGCTAAGATGGCAAAACCGGCTTCCCTGCAGCTGACCATGGATGCAGGAATGAGTCCTGCTGAGCCCAGCCTCAGATCAGCAGACCCAGTCAGCCAGCCCACAGACCCGTGAACCAAAGCAAATGTTTACCATGTGCCACTGAGGCTTTGTGGTTGTTTGTTATACAGCATTATTGGAATAATAGTTAACTGATACAAGTTGCAAGTTACTTCTCCCTTATATTTGGCACAAGGAAGAAATATAAGCACAGACTATTTCCCACAGACAAGTTATTCTTTCTTTCCTTCTTGGATGGGTTGATGTCTTATGTCGGTGAGTGCTCCCTGATGCTCTGAGCCCCCAACTGGGTTGTGGGCGGCTCCCCTTGATGCTTCTGCTTCTTTCTGAAGTGCAAGTGAGGCATATGTCTGGGTGCATGACAATAGGAGGTCCTCATTCTCTATCTTCATGTGAATATTGGTGGTTTTAATATTCTTATTTTGATGGAAAATGGCCTGGAGTTTGGATGGGTTTTATGGTTGGAAGAGATATCATATTTGAGATCCTGAGGGATTCTAGCAGCCAAAGTGTAAACTTGGATGGAAACAAAATCAGAATAATAATAACTAATGTTTATACTGTGCTTCAGCGTGCCAGAAAGGAAGGCTTGGATAAGCTCTTTGCTTATGTTCATTCATTTAAGTCTCGGGATAATTTTTTCAAATAAGAATTATATTATCCCTGTTTTATAGGTGAGGCTCTCCCAAGGATACTTGCCTAGTTAGTAAATAAGATAAATCCAGGTCGTGGGATGCCAGAGCCCACGATCTTGACCACAAAACTGTATTGTCTCTGACCAGCTTGGAGCCCATGGGGACCTCTGCTTAATGCACACATAAACCCACCCTTCTGCCCTCTAACCATTCCACAATGTGCTGGCTAACAGGGATTCTCGTGAGTCTTTACCCCCAGAACTAACGGCAACTCCATGCAGATTCCTCCAACCACCCTTGCCCCAAGACCCCTTCTGAACTCTTTTCCTTCTAAAGATGATATTAACCTTCATTTGCTGAATGCCTAGTGTGAGACAAGCCCTCAAGTTTCTATTTAACACATAGGCTCTCTGAGCAGGTTTTATTTCTAGGTCTGTTTTGCAGATGAGAAGAAAGCAAAGACCTGGTGAGTTCATAAGAGGTAGAGCAGTGGCCAATCTTTTAAAGTGTTAAACACCCACATTTTTTTAGGGGAGGGAAGCACAGAGGGTGAGGGAGAGAGAGAATCTTAAGCAGGCTCCATGCCTAGCATGGAGCTTGAAGTGGGGCTCGATCCTAGGACCCTGAGATCATGACCTGAGCCAAAATCAAGAGTCAGATGCTTAACCAACCAAGCCACCCCAGAGCTCCCTAAACATCCACAATTTCTCTCTCTCTCTTTCTAAGATTTTATTTATTTGACAGACAGAGATCACAAGTAGGCAGAGATGCAGGCAGAGAGGGAGAGAGAGGAGGAAGCAGGCTCCCTGCTGAGCAGAGAGCCGGATGTAGGGCTCGACCCCAGAGCCCTGGGATCATGACCTGAGCTGAAGGCAGAGACTTTAACCCATTGAGCCACCCAGGCACCCCAACATCCACATTCTTAGCCAAGAGTCCCACTTACTGTCTCCATACAGAGATTTCTGACTCTGTTTTTGTTCTGGGTGTCTTCAAGAAATACAGCTTTGCATTTCTACACCCGAACCTACTGTGGGTCTTGGTTCCCCCGTGGTGGTAGAAATTTGCTCTTGTTCTCCTTTCTACCTGGTCTTTGGCCATCTGTCCACGTGGGTCACTGCTGTATGCTTCTTGAGCCAGTAAGCATTCTATCAGGCCTGCTGGCTCTCAAGACTGCATTATAGCAGATTTTGCAGAAGATTTACCCTGTCCCTGGTCACTCGGGGCTGGAGAAAGCCATGAGGCTGCCTTGTGCCCATCTGTCTGGACAGTTTATGCAGATACATACTTTGTTCCTGCATCACTGGGCCTGTGTAGCTCTTGACTGAGCGGCAGAACTCAAGTCCTCTACCTAGGGATAGGAATTCCAGAACATTCCCACAGAGGCAGGGCCCAGGACCCCTCCACAGGCACCTTCCAGCAAACCCTCCCCTCCTCCATCACAATTTTAAGCATACCCCTTACTTAACGTTCTCTCTCATCATAGTTTCTAGTAGTCCTATGCCTATATTCTCCATTTTCCCCAAGATGGTTGGATTTTTTTTTTCCTGTAAAATAGACAAAAACCACAATAGATGCTCAGTAAGTTATTAACTTCAAAAAGTGCAATGCCCTGCTACATGAGGCACTAGGCAAAATTAATTTGCTAGTCTTACTCCTTGCCATCTGAAAACTTGGGATCAAAAATACATTCTTTAGGGATCAAATATGACTGTTCCTGCTGCCCTCTGAGGTTCAGGATAGAACTTAGAACTAGCCCTCTTACTTATTAATTAGGCTAAGTTCTCATAATATTTGTTAGAATTTTCCAGAAAATTGGCACTAGCACTGTGTCATGGTGTAAATAATCTTCACAATACCAAAACCACTAATAATAATAGCTAACCTTATGGAGGGCTTAAAGGGTGCTTTATTTTTAATTGGTTTATTTTCTTAAAGATTTTTAAAATTTATTTTTATTTTGAGAGAGAGCGAGTGTGAGTAAGAGAGAGAGAGAGAGAGGGTGCACAAGCATGGGGGAGGGGAAGAGGAAGAGAGAGAGAAGCAGGTTCTCCCCTGAGCAGCGAGCCCAATGCAGGGCTCCATCCCAGGACCCCAGGATCATGACCTGAGCTGAAGGCAGATGCTTAATGGACTGAGCCACCCAGGCGCCCCTTTGTATATGCTTTAAAAGTTCTTTCATCTACTCATTCATTTCACTGTGGCAGAATTTACTGAAGAGGGTGCTAGTATCATCCCCACTTTGTTCTTGTGGAAACTCCGTGGGTAGATACATGGCCCCAAACGACAGAGCACGTAAAAGGAAGAGGTAAGATTTGAATTTTGGAGGTTGGACACTGCAGCCCTCCCTCTTAAACATTTGGGACTGATCTACTCATTACACAATTACTCAACTGAGTTAAAAAAGAGAAGAAAAGAAAGGCGACGTGTAGGGAATACAAGACCGGAAACACACAATGGAAAGACAACGACTGAGTGTACATTCATTCATTGCAATACTTTGTCAGTGTGACCGTCCTTTAGGGCTCCCATCCTCCCTTGTACATACATGCAACCTCAATGCATACTATGTTTTACATTATTTTCATGATACCATCCTGCGGCTGTGTTTCTCCGTGCCTGTCTCCCTTGCTAGAGTGTATGTGAACTGAGGACAGAGATAACTTCCCTCTGCGTCAGGGGCTCAGTAAATATTGGCTATGGGCTGCAGCTACCTGCACTCAGTACAGGAAATAGTGTCCTTTCCAGATTACGGGTGAATGCCTCCCCTGGTTGCCCTTGTCCCAGGATTTGTATCCGTCTGTAAGCACAGAGGAAGAGAGGGTGGCACCCTCTGATACTTGAGGACTGGCTATTCTGATAGTCTCATCTTGATTCACTTGTCCCCGTCCTTGTGGTTCACTCCCCAGCACTGGGCACACCAATACCCTGAGGCATGTCAGGTATTTTTCTTTTTTAATCTCATCTTCTTATGTTGTGTCTAAAGCAGTGACTCGGCTCTTTGTGGCTGAACAAATGTTTGTTCAGTTGAATTTACTCTCAGAGCTGTCACCTTCTTGATGGACACCTGGAAAAATGGTTCTGCATCCTTAAATGATGGTGCACAGATGGTCCAGACTATTTGGATGGGGATCTAGTGAGACAGCAAACCAAGATGCTTTGCATAATGTGGGCTCCGCTTCTCCTTGAAGACTCGGTCCTTTTAAGTTGCCAGGATCTGTTCAGTAAGTCTACACTGAAGCATTTGTGTATGCACCCAATAAGCCAGCCATTCAGCAATGCCTCCTGTGTTCTTCCTGGGAACAGGGGAAGCCAAGAGGGAGAGGTCCATGTGTATCAGTATGCCCAGTGAGCTCAATGGGTAGTAGGGGAGGGGGAGCCCTTGGGGGGCAATAATTATATTTTAAAAATGGTAGGAGCCATGATAGAAATATGGACAGGGTACTAACTCTGCCTGGAATCAACAGAGAAGGAATCTTGAAGGGCCCATGAGTCTAGAAAAGGAATGTAGATGGGAAGGGAATTCTAAGCAGAGGAGTCCTGGAGAGGAGAGCCATGGATGGGACAGAGAACAAACTAGGAGTTGGGAGTCATCCCAAACAAAATTGCAACAGAGGTAGAGTCACTTTATAGACTCTCAGGAGCTCTATTCAGAAAGCAGGACATCCTGTCCTAGGCTCAGGGAAGCCAACGGGGAGTCTAGCCGCTGGGAGCCAGAGCTGCATGTGCATCTTAGAGATCATGCTGTTCCAGAAGCCTCTAGGGCCCTGTGTCACATCTCTCAGTCGGCTTCTGATTTCAGCTGCAGCTGCGGTGGACAGTTCCACAGATGCTCAGCCCCACCTCTGGCCCATGTGCCCTATTCACTTCCTGTCCCAGAGCCTTGTCCATCACCACAGGGACGCGGCGGGCCTGCACAAAAGCACACCCTGTAAGTGTGAAGCAGTTAATGCCCCCAGGGGCAATCCTGAGCTGATAGTGGGTAAATCCTCCAGCTTCCCATCCTTCAGGGAGGCAATTATTGGAGGCATTCTAGATGTTTCCGAGGAGGTCCCGGTGGTGTCAAGCCCCTGTCACCCATAGCAGCAACTTTGGTAATACACCTTTATATTGATTGGCTTTTCCTTCTTTGCTGATTAATTTCCCTTCTTATTCACTCCTGTTTTCTAGGATATCTTCCTAATAAACCACCTGCAACCAAGCCCTTGCCTCAGGCTCTGCTTTCAGGAGAACCAAAACTGACCGTGGCTGAGCCAGAATGTGGCTGAAATTGGTAGGGAAGCCAGCTGGCTGGTTGGGGTACCAGTCCTGAGTTAGAGTAGTAACTCTAAGGCATACGGTAAGCATGGAGGCTAGTGACCCATGGGAAGCAAAATGGGAAATATGTACCAGGAGATTAGGGAACCGGTGAGGAAGAGTTTATGGTTTGGGAAGGAGGAGTAAGAAGAAAGTAAAATGTTAAGGAAGAGAATGGTTATTTTAGTTTTGGACATATTGGGTTTGAGGCATGTGTAAGAACAGGTTGTCCTATGGGGAAAGACAAAAATAATGACTTTTTAAAACATTTTCGTTCATCTCATTAGCCCTTGAGTACCTGAAATTGCCATCCATCCATCCATCCATCCATCCATCCATCCATCTATCCATCCATCCATCCATCCATCCATCCATCCATCTATCCATCTATCCATCCATCCATCCATCCATCCATCTACCCTCTGTATATTGGGTGCTTTTTATCTACGAGGAAATGTTCCCAATAGTAGAGATTGCTTTGGCCCAGATTCTCTAGAAAACAAAGCTTGGGGCAAAGATTCAGATTCTTATATTTCATTTGGGAGGTGCAAACTTGGGGCAGCAAGAACAACAGAAAGGAAGCAAAGCAACTAAGAATGTGAGTGATTTGTTATTGAGCCAACTTTCACTTAATGACGGGCATGGACATAAAAAGGACTAGTTGCTCAGCAGATGCATCCACTTGGCATATGGACTTCTCTGAATGGCACGCAAGAAAAAACCATGCCTCAGAGTAGTTTCTGGGAGCAAGAAAGGAGAGGTGACCTATCTGAAGATGACTCCTGCCCCATTCATTTCCTGTTTCCCACTGGCCATGGGCTGCCCCATGGAGAGTCAGCTCCACTGGATATTCAGTCCTTCAGCTCGACTGCCCCTCTGATGGTTGCTCAGAAAGCCAGGTCCCATATTCTCTGCACTGTGCGCTCTTTCACATAGGGAAGTAGTAGAAACTCTGGGCATGTGACTCATTAGTCTGATGCAGAAGGCAGAGCCCCCCCAAGTGGGCTCAAGTGGGCTTAACAGGGCATGGCGGAGGCTGTGTGAACCAAGTGGCTGGCAGCTCCCAGGGAATCAGAGGACATGCAAAAGATTTTGTCTGATGTAGGGGAGAGCAAACAAGACAAGACCTTGCCCTGATTATAAGTACGTTAAGAGAGAGAGGAAGGGCTCCTGGGTGGCTCAGTGGGTTGAGCCTCTGCCTTCAGCTCGGGTCATGGTCTCTGGGTCCTGGGATAGAGCCCCACATCTGGCTCTCTGCTCAGCGGGGAGCCTGCTTCCCTCTCTGCCTCTGCCTGCCTCTCTGCCTACTTGTGATCTCTCTCTCTGTCAAATAAATAAAATTTTAAAAGAGAGAGAGAGAGAGGAAAAAAGATTACCTGGCTGCATGAGGTATCTTAGTTAGGCCTTTTCAGGCTGGTGACATTTGCATTGAAACATGAATGATGAAGAGGAGATGATGGCTAGATGCCAGTCTTTAGAAAGAGCGCTCCAGGCAGAGGGATCAGGAGATATAATGGCCTTGAGGTACAAAGAAGTTTGGTATAATTAAAGAACAAAAAGAAGGTCACCATAGCTACAGAAAAACAAACATGGGAGAGTGGACGGAAGTAGGCACGAGTTGGGTCATGGAGAATGTGGCAAAGAATTCGAAACCCTAATGCCAGTGCCATCATCATATATCCATATATTCCTATCAGTCTTCCATCCAAAAGGGGGTGATGGGGCTTTAGATAGGAATCCGATTTGAAAGTTGGGTGGGGATGGTAGCATTCAAGGGCAAAGTCATAATCTCAAAGAGCTTTAAATCAAACTGAATGCATAATGTCAGAACTGCTCTGATACAGTAACTGTTACACTTTATAGGAAATTGTTATTATCAACAATTATAACTGTATCAAGAAAAGTAATTACTGATACAAGTTTGGGAAGCTGTTGGCTGTGGACTGTTGTTTGCTTTCTGATAGTAATTCCATGAGGCTACAGAGCACTGGGTGGGGAAAACATATTTAATCTAATAAAGGTCGCCCTTGCATCTCTCCTGTTCTGTGACATGCCATTTACTGAATCATCCATTATTGCCCAAAGAACAAAGACGAGCTTCACTAAGCAACGGATGATAAAGTTCACTTGGAAATTGGGGAAGAAATTGCAAAACTATTTGAGGCCAAGGGCACCATCATGCACAAAAATCAATAGCTGTCAGGCAACGAGGAGGGAGGGGAATGAATAAACACAGTAAATAATGCTGAGAGATGACTTGGTGCCAAGCAGCCAATCAAAGAAGTCTCGGAGCTTGGCTGGGAGCTCCAGTGCTGGAATCAGACCAGTCTGAGTGTGAAACTCTGCTCTATTGGGGCATGTCTGGTATCCTGTGAAAGCCTCAGTTGACTCCTCTGCACAATGGGAAGAGAAATACACCGGCATCCTTGGTGCTAGGAGTGCTACCGAGTGAATATGAAGCTCTTGTGCATGTTCATGTCTAACGCTCAAACACCAGCAGCAGCATCACCACTATCCTCTCCCTCCTTCAATCACGGTTTATCAAGCAGCACAAAGGATAGGATAGCACAGCGAGTTACCTTCCAAAGCCTACTTCTCAGACTGTCTGAGAAGAGAGGAATAATAATAATAAATCCCACACAATTATTTAGTGTAAAAAAGATGCCTATTGGGTTTTCCTTTGCCTCACATCATTGACAGTGAAATGAGCTTTATCTAAGTTATGTTCAAACTCAAAAAAGTTTAATTAGCCACACATATTCACAAGATCCTTCCCAACATTAAAAAACCATCAAAGGGAATTCAGGTTTGTGAATAAAAAATTGAAATACTGAATAGTTTATCACACTTCCCACACTGCATCATTCTTCCCTTTCATTAAAGAAAAACTTTAAACATTTGATATAAATGTTTTTGTTTGTGCTGAGTTTTGGTGCAGTCTGAGAGTCTGAACAGTTTGAAACTAAGTGAGGATAAGGGTGATGAAAAGACACTTGAATGTTACAAACTGATACATAAGATGTCAAAGGTAAATAACAGTTAACTACTGTGTTCTGGCCCTGGTAGTAGCCATGATCCCCTTTATTCTTCATGTTATTTTGATAGTACACATATTACTGTCCCATATTTTAGATAAAGTGAGGTTTAGAGTTGAGCTACTTCTTTGAAGTTGTTCTTCTTTGAGGGTATAGCTAAGAGATTCAAAAGGAGTCTGATCTGGGTCCAGAGTCTGGGCTTTTTATCAGTATGTTCTACTTCTTCATCCATCTACCAACCAACCATCCATCCATCCATCCATCCACCCACCCACCCACTCATCTATCGAGCCATCCAAGCATCCATCCATCCACCCACCCATCCAGCCATTGACCCATCCTTCCATCCATCCATCCATCCATCCATCCATCCATCCATCCCATCCATCATCTACCATTCATTTACTATCTATCGTTTATCTGTCTATCATCCACCTATTCAACATCCATCCATCTATCTATCCACCAATGAATCCATTTATCCATCCTTCCACTCACCCACGCATTCTTTCATTCCTTCCACTTACTAATTAAGCAATTTATGTTGGTGATGCCTCACTGTTCTATCTTAATTCTGTCCTGTTTTCTCTCCATTGCCAATGCTAAAGCCTACACCAACCCACATCTTCTCTTGCTTGGACAACTGAACTGCAGTGGCCTCTTACCTGGTTTCCATGTTTCCATGCTTTCTTCTCTCTAGTTCATTTTCATCACAGCTACCAAAGTGATCTTCTCGAGGGGCATATTACTCCCAATTAAAGTCCTCTGTCTTATCAATGCCTTATCAGCCTACTCTGGCTGAAACTCTGGCACCTTTCTCACTGGCTGCTTTCTGGCTCATGCTATTTCAGACACGCTGCTCAACTGTCTATTCCTCAAACAAGCCAATGTTGTTCCTGCCTTAGGAACTTGCCAATTGCTGCTATGCCCTGAATGTTCTTCCTTAAGAGACTCCTTCCTTCTCATTATATCTAACTCAGCTCACATTACCTCCTAAGAGATGATTTTCCTAATCAAGTCAATGAAAAAGGAATGCACTCTGTTTGGCGTCCCCAGTTGGTCTTCAATATAGTGTTGTACTTTTTTCCCCCTTTTATCACACATATTCCTATAATCAATTATAACATTTGGTTGTCCAATCCCCCCTTCTTTAACTTTCCCAGATATATGTACATACTGGAGGGCAGGAGCCTTGTGCAAACTAAAGCATAACTCAAAATGTAAATGCGTATTGCTTGCCTACTACATTCTTGGTCCTGTTGTTCATGCTGGGCTACAGTGAAGAACAAGGCAGACATGGTCCCTGATCTCAGAGAGGCTACATGACAGCAGAGAGAGTAATTGCAGAGAGTGGCCACTGTTGTATGTAAACACAGTGATATAATAGAACTACAGAGACAGGGCAAGAGGGTGTGCCTTTAGATCATCTGATCAGAGGAAGTCTTTCTGAGATGGTGGCATTTGAGCTAGGATGGAGAAAGAAGAGAAGTCAGTCTCTCAAGGAACCAGAGTGTTCCATGCAGAGGGAATAATACATGCAAAGGCACTGGGGTAGACTCAGACCAAGTCTATTAAAGGAACAGAAATGAGACCAGTGTGGCTGGCTAATAGTAGTGTGGCGGTGGCAAGGAGAGGTGTACAGAAAGAAACTAGAGGTGATTGGGGCTTCCATAATGATGAGGAGTTCTTAATATAGATTTTCCAGATTTGGCAAATAAAAATAAACGACACCCAGGTAATTTGAAAGCTACACATTGAATTTCAGAAAAAACCAGATAACTTTTTAATAGAGGTATGTCCCAAATATTGCATGGCAGATGCTATAGTAAAAAGTATTTGTTGCTAATCTGAAATTCTAAGTTGACTAGACATCTTGTATTTTATCTGGTAACCCTGTTTGAAGACAACACCCCATATCTGATCAATGTGTGACAATGTCCCAGAATCCTGGACCATGTTGCTGTCCCCTGATCATGGTGGAGAATTTAAAGATATTGGAACAGGCAATTAGTTGAATTATCACTCATTCCCATCTACTTGGAGAAAAAAAGACATGAGGAAATTGAAAGTGCATTTATCTCTGGAACATATTAAATAATGATTATTCCAGGCGATTTACTCTCATAATTATGTTAAAACTGAGTGGCCATATGTTTCCCTTAAGGGAGGGACCATATCTAATTGACTTTAGATCTTTTCAACAGACCCAGCACAGTACCTCGTGCATATATATAGGTCCTTAGTAAATAAGTGTTCATTCGTTAAGAAGAAGGAAAGCCAGTTGAGGATTTCTCTTGCTCTATTTCTATCTCATGGAAAAGACACAGATCTCAGGGACTCAAACTGTGATTACTGAACTTTTCTTACTCTTCCCACTAGATTATGAAGGAGAAAAAGAGAAACTTCCTTGCTATAGGCATAACTGATACTTGTCAGTATTCAGTTCTCTTCTACCTCCAGGTATGTGTACAATTAACACTTCCTCCCCAGCAAGAGGAGGGAGTTGCTCTGTGACTAGTTTCGGTCAACGAAACATAGAGAAATGCCCATGGTACTCATGGGCCAAAGCATTTACCCCCAGTCCTCTTTTCTCTGTGGTAGCATGTTGGTGCCATAGGAGGTAGAACTGCGTCAGCTTGGTTCCAACAAGCAGAAACTCCACCATCCTGCACAGGACATGTAGCATGAGCAAGAATGAAATTTCATTGTTTGAAGCACTGAGCTTTGAGGGTTGTTTGTTACCACAATGTAACTGACTGATGGAACCCTAGAGTTTTTGGGAGTCTATAACACTGTCACATTTCTAATGAGGCTTTAGACCTAAGTTAGGCAGTCTCAGAGCCAAGGAATAGAACTGCTGTAGCTTTTCTGAACATGTGTGCATAAGAAGGATGCTCTGATTCTCCACTTAGTTCACTCTTGTTAGTTTAGAATAAACTCCAAGCTACAGCCCAAGGGATGGGAGGAGTGAAAATTTTCCTGGTGGAGTTGAATATAAATGAGCCTGGAAGCACCTTGAGGGCAAGGTCTGGTCATCCTTATCCCCAAAGATCCCAGCACATACCTGGGTACACAGTAGTCAGGGCACATAGGACTGTCCTCTGGACACATCAACAAGGTCATGTCACTCAACCACTCAAATCCTCTCATGGCTTTTTCATCTCACTCAGAGCAAAAGCCAAAGTCTAGACATTATCTTCTTATTAGGCCTTGGATAGCTGTAGCTTTAGACTTTCAAGTGAAATTATTTACACTGGATATTGCTTTATCTGGCTTTTATCATATAGGATACACATTGGGATATGTAATTTTACCCATTAAAACCTGAACTTATGTTACCTGTCTTATTATCTTTTCATACAAAAAATCTGAAATATTTTAATATGATAATGATAGAAGCAAATCCCAAATGAAGCACGATAGCCAGCTGTATTAGTCAACAATTAGCAAAATATCCCAAAACTTAAACAAAGTGTGGTTTAAAACAAGACAAAAAAATATTGTCTCATAGGTCCTATGAGTCAGGAATTTGGGAGAAGCCCAGCTGGGTAGCTCGGAGGCCGAGTGTATCCTGAGTTTATAGGCATGATGTTGTCTGAGACTACAGGAGTCTAAAGGCTAGACTGGATGTGGAGCATTTATTTTCAAGATGGTGCTCTTACATGGCTGTTGGCAGGAAGCCTCAGTACCTCACAACATGGGCCTCTCCATAGGGTGGCTTGAGTATCCTAACAACATGACAGCTGACTTCCCACAGAACAAATAATCCAAGAGAAAGAATGGAAGCCACAATGTCTTTTATGACCTCATCTCAGAAGTCACACCCTACTGTTTGTGCGGTGTTTTATTGGTGATACAAGTCATCCCTGTTCACTGTGGGACTACATGGGACATAAACATGGAGGTCATCAGGCGCCATCTTAGCCACTGGCTGCATCTAAACAGCAGGTGGTGGTAGTGGTATGTGGGAAGAGCACAAGGGAACTTCTGGAAATCATTCCCCATACTTTCCAAATTCACCTATACCTTTCTCTGCCTACAAAAGAAGGGAACTCTGGTTAACATGTTAGATGCTCACAGATGCAGAATTTCCAAGGGGGGGGGGAGGACTCCTTTCAGTATAACTGCAAAATGTTGTCTACTATGGGTCTTCTGCCTAAAGAAACAAACCCATATTCAGTCCAACATTCTCTCCCAAGAAAGTTGCTCTCTGTAATTGGCAGAAATGCTTTGTCAAATGGCAGATGTGATGTGCCATCTCTGTGTTTTAGTGTCGGCAACATGGCTGGTTCTTCTTCTTCCTATCTTCTTCCTGTGCTCTGGCCCATCTCCATAGCCACACCCTTTTCTCCCTTTCCAACAATATGTTGCTGGCCCCACGCACTGACTTTTTACAGAGGGGACCACGGGCATGCCTCTTTGGAGAAGATTGCTTTGTGTTTAATCTGTTTACTTGACATAATATTCTGCCCATGTCTGTATTTCCTATTTTTCATAACAGGACTTTCAAACTGGGCTATGCATCTTAACTCAACACTCATTCTTATTCTTTCCCTTGTACCTTGCTGGACATTTCTCAAATACATTGTTTATAAAATATGTAAGCACGCAGCCTTAAAAAGGACCTGTTCCTGTAAAATGGCCAATAACAATAGCTTTGCTGTTCAACATTATCACTGCCCAGACTCACTTATCCCCTCAAAATAGTGTTCACCGTATCAACGCAATGCCATCCATTTTGTTCCTGATCATGACACTATTTCTTGGTATTTTTACAGAACAAGACATTACTCAAAGCCAAAAAACCGACATGGAATGCCAATAAGGAAGAGCTAACCCAGCAAAGACAGAGAAAATAGTCACTTAATCCCCACCGTTAGTCCCAAATCCTCCAGGAAGATTTGTAGTGTAATGTTCAGAGATTTTGTTGAGCAACCCATCATTAATGCTAATAAGAATCTGACATCATGGTCTCTTTTCTAGAAACCTCTGCTGTCCACCAAGACATGCTCAGTGGGAAACACATCCACCATCCACCTTCCTATCTACGAGACCAAAATTCATTATTGCCACTCTGCAACCTAGAATTTTTTTTTAACTTGTTAATGCTGCTGAGGGTGGCAAAATAATGCCTCTGGAAACCCTGTATATTTGCTGTTGCCATCTTCACTGATAAATTGCCCAATTTTCTTAGCAAATTCAGCAACAATAACAGTTTTCTGCTAGCAAAATAACCTTTCATTTCATAAAAAAACAGGATGGAATGGAAACAAGCAAAGAGGTTTCATGTCTCCTATAAACTGAAGTTCCTACTTTTCTGTTTTCACTAGCTGTGGGTGGGGACTGGTTTTTCAATCTTGATAAATAAAAATGCTACCTTTTAGATTTAGACTATTGCTGTCCTTGGACTGGCTGGCCAAATAATTTTGGTTGAAAAGATCTATTATAATACTTTATAACTTCATAGGAGATGTAATGGATGATTTTTTTTTCATCTGCCTGACATATATTCCCCTCATGATCTGATAGCAACACCCCACTTTTCTATGGCTGAGATTCTTGGTAATTGTGTTCAGTAGAACATATTGTGGGAATTACTGCTTTAATCCATCAAAAAGGAAAGAAACATCCTCAAAGACAGATCTGGATGAAGAGAATGATCTGATTTCAACATTGGTTATGTACCTCTGCCAAAGAGGCAGAGAAGGGAAAGTGAAAGAAAAAGTACGTGTGGCAATCCCAGTTCTCATCATGACCCATACCTAACACCAAGATAAGGCCAAAGACTGGAAATTTGGTGTGATGTCAACTGGAACAAAGAGAAAAATAAAAGCAAGAATCATGAGCCATCACCATGGGGAGACCATCTTGCAAACTGCCTATGATGCCTACTCTCAGAGATGCCTAGGCAGGAAAAATATAAGCATACAAGTTACAAAACCATTAGCAACCAGACACTGATGGTGAAATAACTTCCCAGTAAAGTGAAAACTAAGAAATTCTGACTTTGTGCTTTACTGGTGCTCAATCCTCAATACCCCGATTTAGTTTTAATCCTAACATTCAAGCCCACATTTTTGGTGAAGTCAAACTCCACCCTGAGTATGTCTGTGGCTTCTTCCCATCTGTCAACCAAATACAGACAGGTAGGAAGGTACATAACTATGACATGATATGCAATATGATGCAGGCAATGGAGTACAGAAAAGCACCCTAGGCTCTGGGGTCGTGTTGACTGGGGTGGAATTCTGACTCTATCACTTGGCACATTGGCAAAATGACTGATCTCCTTGTGCCTCAGTTTCCTTGTTTCCAAAAGGCTGAGCATTCCATCTAGTTCACAGGGTTTAACATAGCTTGAGTAAGATTTGGTATGTAAGGTCTGTGAAGAGGACTGGTGCAGTATGAGGTTCTATTCTTCCTTTTCCCAGTCTCCCTTTTGGAAAATTAAAACATGGACATAAAGACATAAGTTTCAACTCTTCTTAGTTGAGGAGCTTTGCTTTTTTCTATAGTTAGAGAATGTCCCTCTGACCCAAGATGATCAAATACATGGCAGCAGGCACTAGTGGCTGGCTATTAATGCACTCTAATTTATTATATTTGTAGCTCCTTGGCTTTCATTGTAGGAGCACCCTTCACCTACTCTTGGGCATACTGTTCAGGAGAGGCTAAGCCAAACTGCCTCTGAATCCAGGGTAGGGAACATGACTCATGCTTGGTCATTGGAATTGGCTCAGGGGTGGACATATGACCCAAGCAGGCCAATGAAACTCAAACCAGGAAGTTTGCTGGTACAGTAGAGAAAAAGTTTACTTTGCATTGGAATTGCTAAACTGGATGCTTCTAGGGGTGCTGCCAGTGGAACCGAATAACCAAAAGTGGAGCTGATATAGATGAATACTTAAATGAGTAAGACTGAGTCCTGACAATAGCATTAGAACTCCCGGATCCAGTTAATGTTGATGCAAGTTTTATTCTTTTACTTTTTGGATACATGATGAAAACATTTATCTGTTTATTCTTTTACTTTCAACCTATTTGTGTTTTTTAATCTAAAGCATGTCCCTTGTAGACATCATATATCTTGATCCTGTTTTTATCCACTCTGCTATCCTCTCTACCTTTTGATTGGACTGTTTGATTCATTTACATTTAATGTAATCCTTTAAAAAGTAGGATTTACATCTTCCATTTTGCTCTATGTTTTCTGTACATCTCCTCTCTTTAATAGTCTTCCATTTTTCCATTAATGAATTGTTTTGTATTAAATAGATATTTTCGTTTTACCATTTTCTGTGTTCCTTCTTTTATAATATATTTTAAGTTATTTTTCTTAGTAATTTCCCTAGGGACTGCAATTAGTGTCTTAACTCATAATAATCTAGTTTGGATTAATGCTAACTTAATTTTAATAGGATACAGAAATTTAAACTCAGATAAAGAACAATTCCTTCCCTTCTCCTCTATGCTATTTTCGTCATCCAAATTACATCTTTATACATTATAAGGCCATGGCTTGGTTTTATAATTATTTGTTTATGTAGTTGTCTTTTAAATCAGATAAAAGAAGAGAATTACAAAAAGTATACATTTATTTATACTGTATTACTTATGTAATTACTTTTACTGGTATGAATCAATACTTTCTTTTCTTTTTTTCTTATAAAAGCTTGAAGTCCAATTATTTGTATCCTAACGTGTCTTTTGTGATATTGCATGCCATGGGGGACATCTAAAAGGGCAATGGGCACCGTGTAGAATGAGCTATCTCCTATATAAACCTATCTTCTGTTTCTGGATGCAGGGACATCAGGTTAATGAAATATAGTGAATTATTATAAGACACATTTATTTAAGATAATCAGTATCTTCTAACTCAGGGCAACCAAATTTAAATAAGAAACTTGTAGATTAAAGATGTTATAAATTCTTTTATATTCTTCCTATCAAGTTTAATTTTCCTCCCCCTGACTAGGCTGGCCTAGTGGCTTGCTTACTAATAGAATATGGCTGAAGTGATGTTGTAGACTATCTGCAACTAGGTTTCAAGAGACCTTGTGGCTTCTGTCTGAATTTCCTGGAATTCTCACTCTGGGACCTTGAGCCATCACATGAGTCCAGCCACCTAGATTGTATGCTGTGCTGGAGAAGTCTCATGGAGGTGCAGACCCAGGAAATCCCAGACTTCCAACCATTTCTGTGCCAAGGCACCAAGCATGTGAGTGGAGCCATCTTAGGCTCACTATACCAGCTCATCCACCAGCTGAAGAGGAATGAGAGGCCTCTGCTAACAGAAGAGACATCTATCAAAGCTCTGTTGAACTCCTGACCCACAAAATCACAAGATATAATTAAACAGTGGTTGTTTTAAGTCACTGTGTGTTGGGCAGTTGGTTATGCAGCAAGAGATTATGTTACAAAGGGATTCAGACCTTGTTCAGGTGAATCGGGCAGAATGGACTGCTGGGAATCATCTAGATGCAGGGCCTTAAACTCAAGTACCAGTAGAGGCCGTCCAGGCAGGTAATATAAATGAATCAATAATCTGGGTGGATGGGGCTTGATTTATGCAACCCAGAGAGCATAGGTCATGTCTGGAGAGGAAAGCCAATTGTTGCCCTGAGGAAACAACACAAGCCTAGTGTTGCCAGACTTTTCAAGAGCTGTCAGATTTTCAAATGCAAAAATCCCAATTTTTTAACTGTTGGGAACTAATTAAAATATATATATATATAACATTACCTTGCAAGCCAAGTAACACACACCTGCAGGCTGCACTTTCTCCCTAGCTACTAGTTTGTAATCTGACCCAACCCCCTCATGTACAGATGAGAAAATGTTAGTTCAGATAAGGGATGTGTCATGCTTGAGTTCCACTCTGTGTTAACATTTGGAAAAGGCCCGGGGCCCATGTCTTCCGTGCATGGTCTGGGGCTCTCGTGTGCCTGGTCAAGTCAGAGAATTCTCAGCCAGGTGGCACTCTTGGGGTCCTCAGGTTTAACAGAGATGAAACTGATACTACTTTAAGGCCTCAGCAAGCTCTCAGTATGGAACTTTCCAGAATTAGCAGAACCATAGCTCATAATGCCCAAGAATGCCCATATCCCTATAGGAGGGGGCAGGAAGAAATTTCTGGCCTTCCACCAAAGTTTCCCTCTGAGCCACAAGACTTTTATTTGTTTAATTTGTTCATGCTTGCCAGTGACATTTGCTTTGTACCATGAACTTGTATGGTAAACAAAAGTATGTCAACTGATATCCTCTTTCATCAAAACTTATTGGGAGGGCACACATAACAATTTGCTTCATTTGTCTCCCAAATAAGTGAAGACTCTGTATTAATTAAGGCAGGCTCACTGCTGTACCTAAGAATCTCAAATTTTAAGTACTTGAACATAATACAAAGATTACTCTTGCTTATGCAACAGTTCAGTTTGGGTGTGCATGTGACTGCTTTTTGCTGTCCTCCAAAGAGATACTTGTGGGCCAAGTTCCTTCCATCCATGTCTCTGATGTCACCTTGGGCCTTGGATCTAGCCTTATGGATGGGGAAGACCCAGACAGGAAGGGTTGCATTGGAAAGGTTCTTTGTCTGTTTTAGATAGGCTAGGACTGGACATCCATGCATGTCAGTTCTGGTCACATTTCACTGGCCAAACCACAGTCATGTGATCCCTCTCTACAGCAAGGGTGGCTGGGAAATGTAGTCTAGCTGTGTGCCCAGGAGGAAACAGAACTGAATTCTTGACCCCAACAAGCCCTGTTCTTCAGGGCTGGCTTCATGTAAGGGGTACCCTGAGCTGGGTTGGGCTAAATGCTAAAAGCACCTTGACCTCACAGGGTGGGGCAGAATCAAGATTTTCAAGCTTCTTCAGCATTTCAGAGATTGTAGAGCTGCCTGCTATTTCTACCACAGAAGGACTCGTACAAGGGACCGTGGCCAGATTTCCATATTGCTGTTCAGATTAGAAAGAATAGTAACTAGTTACGGAACATCTTCTGGAAATTGTCATACTCTGTATCAAAAGTTCAAACGGAATGTATGCTGCTGATATTAAGGTCCATGTTGCTAACAATAATCACTAACACTTTCTCAATGCTTACTACATGCCAGGAACTGTTAGAGAAGCATTTTGGCCGGGGGCTGGTCAAAGAAGCTTGGTGCAGCATCAGGTATTTAGGTAGGATTTTTTAAAAAAAGTCAGAATCAAGGTTAGAATGGAGGCCCTAAAACAGTGTTCTGGTTTGATAGAGTGAGATTTATGTCAGTGAGGTTGATAAAAAATGTTGGCCAACATTACCTTTGAAATATATGAGTGGAACAGCAGTTGGCAAATACGGAGATGCAGAAAATCTGCCTCATGCATCGTAAAGCATCCTGGACCCAGAATTAATCTAGGGCTCTCTCACTGAATTTGCATGTATTGTCTGCCCTCAGCGTCTTGCCTGGTGACCAGGACTCTGGTGAAAAACAAAGAGAAACCAATGCAGTTTAATTCTTGGCAAAGTAAATAAGAGCACTGCAGTCTAGCATTTGGTGGTACTATGGAAGAACAAAAATATTCAAAGCAGACGTCTCTTCTGCTTTCCTTGGGAGAGAACCTCCGGCTGATGGTGGGAGAGCCAAGTAGGTCCCTCCCAGAAATGTTTTCCATTTCTGATTTCTTGATTGGCTTTATTCTGTACTCCTCCCTGGCTACAAGCACAGCTGGCCTGTGTCTGGAGATCACTGGGTGGACAAGGTCCTGAAGTGGGTGGGCTTCGTTCCTGCCCCACCCCCACGCAGCATCCTTCTCTGCTTGTGTGAGTCTCTGTCATGTCCTGTTCCCCAGGTTCAGAAGACGAATGTCAAATTAACGAATTTTAATTAAATTGTCATTATCCGAATGTCTTATTCCTCCAGGAGTATTTGAACCCTGGAAAAAGGGGTGTCAGCTAGGAGAGGGCTATTTCTCTGTTGCTGGATTCCAGGTACCATGAAGAAATTAGGTTTCAGTGGGGCCAAGAAGCAGTGATGACTTCACAAGACGCAAAAACCTGCCCTAGGAAGCAGTTTCACAGGGACAATGGCTGAAGATGAAAAGTTGGGCCAGACAGCCTGATTATGGGGAGAGAGGGTCAGTTAGGGAGCCCAGACAGGCTGCATTTAGGCACTGCCTCTGCCACGCACTTGTCGCGTGGCCCGGGGCAATTTATTTTTTCTGAGACTCAGCTTCCTGACCGAGAAATAGCCATAATCTGCCTTAATGAGATAAAATGAACAACGAGATCAGATTTGCCAAAATGCTCGAACTGTAAAATGTCAAATTAAAGGGAAGTTATCTCTGTTTTCCTAAGGAGGCTCTATTTCTGACCTCTGACTGGAGGGTCCTAATGGGGAAGTGACTCAGCATCCTCAGTCACCCGGTGGTGCAGAGGTGGGGGGCACTTCTGCTCTGTAGTGGGGAATGGAGGTGTGTCTCAGGGATTTCAAGGAAATCAGGGAAAAGAATGTCAGGGGGGAGGGGAGGGGCCTTCCAGGAGCACAGTAAAAGCTGATGCACCATCTGGCCAGGGGAGGCCAACACCCAAACTCACGGTACATTGCCTGGGGAGACCTGTTCAGGGTATAAATTGGTGCCAGTGCAGGTCACTGCCCTCCAAAGGGTTTGCAGAGCCAGAAAAAGAGAAGCCTATATCCCTGGGGAGTGAGTAGGTCCAAGCCTGGATCCTTGCTGGCGCTTGACGTTCTGGCTGTTGCTGGACTGGGGTGGAAGGGGGGGCGGGCTGGCCCGCTGGGCTATTTGCACGGCCCTGTATGAATCAATGAGGTCCTAGGCGATGCTGAATGTCGTGGGGCAACTTCGAGGGGTGGTTGGGCTTTGGCATCATATCCAGTGTTGTGTTAGTTCGAAAAGACCCGGAGGTGGGGTGGAGAGGCATGGCACCTGGCGGCTAAGTCGGCTAAGCGGCTGCCCTTCAGCTCAGGCCATGATCCCAGGGTGCTGCGATTGAGCCCTGCATTGGGCTCCCTGCTTGGTGGGGAGTCTGCTTCTCCCTCTTCTTCTGCCTGCTGCTCCCCCTGCTTGTGCTCTCTGACAAATAAATAAATAAATTCTTAAAAAAAAAAAAAAAAGACAGAGGGGGATTCTGTGGTCCTGTGTGCTTGGCCACATATTGTCTTGGGGGTAACCAGTGTCCTTGCGTCCTGTCAGAATGGGGATGCTGTGTCACGGTGTCACAAGGTGTCAGCTAACAGCCCCAGGCCTCAGGCATCCAGACACCTCCCCGGCTCAGGAATTCAGGACCGTGAGACCAGCCCCCACCAACTGATTGGAACTCATGGGTAAAAGAAACCTGATTTGGTATTACTCTGTAAATGTCACCTGCCTAGTGCTTATCCACTTGTGGAGTATTAATTACTCATGTGGCTCTGGTTTCCATGGGATCATATGAGCACAAGAAAGAAGGAAAGGAAAAAGCACCATAGAAATTAGAACATGGGTGACAGCAGCTCAAACCTTACTTTTCTATCCTTCCTCCTCTTATATTTATGCAAATATAGCACCATTATTCCCTATGCCAACGCCATTCAGATATATATTTACATTGCAAATAAACAAGGGTCTTTGTTTTCCGTTGGAGGCCAGAACGTTCTAGCTCTTCCATTGCTCCAAAGATACTGGACCAGTCTCTCGCTGTGGCCTGTGAGTTGCCCCTCACCCTTCCTGTGCCTGTGGAAGAGAGTAATTGATCATGTCATGCTTTTCTGCTGAGCCAGAGCCAGCCTCAGAATCCTTCACGACACAGTGGTCCAGGCGGCCAATACCAATTGATTGGAATTGGTATAAGAGATAAAAAACGATGTGTCATCTTTGATTTAATCTCTCCCTACCTTAAGTTAATCTGATTAGGAAAAGAATGCAGAGGTTTACCGCCTTTTTTCTCCTCCTTGGTCCTGATGTTTGCTTCACGTTAATCAGAGAGCTTTGGCTCAATGAGGAGTGGTACAGAGGCAGGAACAAAAAGAATTTTGGAAGCCGTGCACAGACCCAAGTCCAAACCTGTTCTCTCTCCCCGCCCCCAACCCCATTCCCCCTTCCCCTGAATCTTAACTCCCAAGGCAGCAAAAGGTGAGGGAATGTGGCAAAATAGAGGGCAGAGCCTACCCATGGGGAGAGGGAGCTAGGGCTCTCAGTAGTGTCATTTCTGTCTGGATTTAGCTAAGGAAATGGGCCAAAGCTTGGAGGAGTCCAGCCGCTGAAGGTGCCAGGCAGGAAGCAAGTCACAGGGCCACCCAGTAGGAAAAACAAAAAGAAAACAAGGGTTGCCATAGTTCCCCCTTCTTGGAGTTTGGATTTTTCCAAGTTGGCTAACATAAGACTCTTTTCAAAGAGTGAGTCCAGTGTTAAGTTAGATGCGTTTCTAGGATTGCTTCCTCATTCATTCACTCAACAGAAGTTACTGAAAACCCACTAGGAGGCCGGGTACTGTACCAGTTACTTGGGATACCTCCGTAAACAAGAGACCCAGTCCCACCTTCAGGGAAGTGACAGGCAACCGCCAGGCAATCGAATGCCTGAAATAAACGTGTAATTTTCATGAACTCAGGTGAGGTCTCAAAGGCAGGAAATGCAAAACACTGTGGGTGTTATTGATCTACACATGTACATACATGTTGGCATGAGTACCCCACCTTCAAACCCACAGGCTTGACTCGAAATTGGGGTAACAGTCAATTTTAACTCTGCCTTCAGGAGCAAAGATCAAAACACTATCGGGGAGTTTGGTCTGTTGAGATGGGATCTGACTTGTAGTCTCTTGCTCATTTAGCAGTAATTCATTCAACACTAAACATAATGGATTTTCTTTTTCAACAAAACCTGCCGTTAGAGACTTTACAGAAAAGGAGTATATTGCATTTACAGCCAGACCCCCTCTGAGTCAGAGGGTAAAAGCAGGACACACAGTTTGGACACTTGTGGAACTGGGTCCAGCAAAGTCCTCTGACTTAAACCCCTCATGTCTGTGTAGCAGGCTCAGTCCTATAAGCACATTTAGAAGTCAGAGCCTCACGTTAGCCCAGTGAGGCTGAGAGGAGAGGTTATCGTCCCGGTGTTTTTTCTGAAACAACACAGGCCAGGTCAACTTATACTTTTTTTTTCTCTTTCAGCTCAGTGTTCACATTTACTGAAATAAGCTAATAATCCCAGTCCCTTGGTAGACAAATCAATTTTATTTGCCAGTGCAAAAAGAAGAGGAAGAGCTACAACAGAAAACAGACCTTTATAGTTTTCCAAGAGAGGAGTCCCTAAGCTTCTGTGAAAAACAACACTTCCTCATTGAACAAACACAGCCCCCAAGATGGCCCCCAATCATGGCTGCCTCCTGCCGTTGCTGCCCTCATACAGTCTTTCCCCACACGGTTTCCTGCAAGGTTCTGTCTTGAATGCTCTCTCTCCTTTTCTCTCAGATGTCTCTCTCTGGGGAAGCACTCTGCTTGGGTCATGAGTGGATCTGTGAAGGAGACGACGTGGCACGGAAGCGAGATCTCCCACCCCAGCCCCAGTCAAACCTTCGGATGACTGCGGTTCTGGCTAACAACTGCTTGACCACAATTTCACGAAGACCCTGAGCCAGAAGCATCCAGATTAACTTCTATTAGTTCCCTGATCCCCACAGAATAAATGCTTATCGTTCAAAGCTGCTACAGCTCGGAGTCATTTGTTACATGGCAGTAGATAACTCATACATCTCTTTAATTTTCTTCTCTAAGGACAGCCGATGCCTCCTCAGTCCAGAGGAGACAACACCTTTCTCATTTCCTACCTTAAAATACAGTAATTGGTGGTCGATTTGTCATTGAACATATCTGTGGTCATCACTGATATCCTCAGTGATGGAACATGTCCCACCGTTAGCAGAGTTCTTTCTTATATTCAGTCAACAGGCATGTACTGGGCTCCCACTAACCAGGGGCAAGGCGATGCCTGTGGGCTGGGGTACAGAGATGAAGAAACACATTCTCTATCACTCTCTCTCTGAGGGGGCAGATACTACCAATCTCATGATAATGGAGAGTAGAAGATTCCAGATGGATCTGGGAAATTCAGAATGAGATGTAGTAGTCTCTTTCCTCAAATAGACTACTGGAACCTAAGTAGGGAGAGAAAACTTAGAAATCAGAAACAGAGATGACACTCTCAGCCCATAGTTGGAACTCAGTATTTTTGTAACAACTGAATAGATGTAGGCTGCTAATAGACAAAAATTAAATGCTGTGAAATTTACATAAGTATGAAATAGTTGTTGATTTCTTATTTTTTAAGTTCCCTAGGTTTCAATGAGTTATTAGAGAAAAAAAAAATTTCAAAGAACAGAACAAAACAACAGCAACAAAAGCAAACCTCCACTTCCCTTCCTGGGCAAAGTTATACTTCTCTCCCCTAGCTCCTTACTGCACATAAAGAAAATGAATCCAAATCTCTCAATTTTATAAAACTCCATGGAGAATTTCCTGTACTGGCTTATGCCACCCTATTGTCCAGTTGAAAGAAAGGGCTCATTGCATGAGAAATACACCAGAACCTCACTATAATACTGTCCTAAAAATGCATGCTGTAAAAGTTCTTTTTTGGCAAGGTCTTTTTATGTCTTTGTTGAATAAGGTAATAGAAAAACTGCATTAGATGTTTTATGTGTTTCTTTTTGCCCCAACTCCTATTCTTGGTTTGGGCTTATGACAGGTAGACTATGGAAATAAAGTGCACATGGTAGAGCAGGCTTTACATTCATGGTAGACCAGATGTCTTAAAACCAGTACCATTTTTTTTTAAAGCATAAATCTGGCCTGTGTGGTATGATGGCTGTTGATATTGTGTTTTTAATTAAGCAATAACTTATATTCTCATTATTACCATTAAACTATGGCTAAGGAGTACTTAAAAAAATTCATATAATAGTTCCCTCTACCCATGTTTCTATCAAAAATAGGAAAATTAAAAAGCAGACTTAAAAAGGCACATATTTCAAGAAGAATGGGAATTGTAAAACAGTAATTTCTGGACTGCTTTACTCATTACCATCACTTGCCCGGTCCTTGTAGGCATTTAAGTCCTCGATCCCAGCAACAGACCTCTTGATGGCCATTTCCCAGTACTCCTGGGAATCCCTTGATGCTTGGTCCTCAACATAGCGTATAATTTCCTCCATAAAATGCAGTCAAGGGTAACAACTAGAAAGCACATGTGAATACAGAAAAACTTAGGGGTAAGGCGGTTATACTGGCCTGTTGACTAGGTTCACTCACTTGCTTTCTGAGGCTTCCCTACATGCTAGCTCCACAGCACCCACCATTCAAGGTCCTGCTTCAGCCCACTGGCCACTTATTGCCCTTGGAGAGCCTTGGTGAACAGTCATAAATCCAAACCCTGAAGGTTTATCATGACCGAGCCCTGGTACTATGTGCCCTTGGCTTGTCCCTGCTAGCCAGATCCACCATGTTTTGATAAAATCTCACATGTAGAAGCCAAAGTTTATTTTAAATTTTTATTTATTTATTTATTTTGAGAGAGAGAGAGAGAGAGAACACATGCTTGAGCGGGGGCAGGGGCAGAGGGAGAGAGAGAATCCTGAGCAGACTCCACAGTCAGCAAAGAGCCTAACATGGGGCTCGCTCGATCGCATGACCTTGAGACCACAACCTGAGCCAAAATCAAGAGTGGGACATTTAACCAACTGAGCCACTCAGGTGTCCCTCAAACTTTCTTTTTTTAATGGAATGAATGCTGTGTGACTATAAGTATCATGAAATCCCAATGCTTTCCAAAGGCCCCAGAAAAGTATCTTCAAAAAGAAGAGAAATCTCAGACAGGGCATGCCACAGGACACACTTCCAGGATGGCCCAGCAGGTCAGCGATACAGCTCAGGACAGTCTGTTTCCACATCTCACTTGGGGCAGACACAGTATTAGGGACACGGCACTTTCTGTAATTACTAAAAAGAGATCTGCTTGGTTTGATTTCTCAACTTCTGGGTCTCAAATCTTTCTTACCCACCAGTCCATGTAATTTAATATAAAGAAGGAAGAATTAAGAATTAAGAAAGAGGGAACTGACATCTGCCAAATCCTTTCCATATGAGCCAAGCACCACAACAGGCATTGTTCATACCTTATCCTACCCTGGGAGGCAGGAATTATTTTTCCCATCTTTTGGATAGCTAGGACCCAAAAGCATTAAGTGATTTGTTCATTCTCATAGTGGTGAAGATTTGAACCCAGGACATGAGACTCTACGGTGCACTCTTCTCAGGAGAAATGGTTAGAATTGTGCTACATCTATCTGTACTATTTCCCTCTTCCCTCCCCCTAGGATTTTCTCATCTGTGTGCTTCCCACTGTCTGGCCCCCATTCATCTTTCAAGACCCAGATCAATTCTGCCTCCTGGAGAAACTTCCCTGAAGCATCAGCCACTCTGACATCTCCCTTTGTCCAACTATTTCTGCCTTTGAAGAAGCTCCCATTCTATAAATGTCTTTCTGTACACTGTGGCACTTTATTATATTGGTAGAAAAGGCTCTAATATATAGTACTTATTTTTCAGTCATCTTGCGTACGATACTGTGTCTCTTCAGCTCCTTGTATGCAGGGGACTTATTTTATTCTTGTTCTCTATTTTTAGTGTGTGTGTGTGTGTGTGTGTGTGTGTGTGTGCGTACTTCCCAGAAAACATTCTCGCTCTTTCTGCAGCAGCTCAGTTTCCCTTTGGGGAATTACCAACTCCCCATCGTGCATGGTCTTGGAGAGAAGGTAATTATAGACAATGGGCGTGCATTAGGGAAGGTAACAAGGCCAGATCCTCCTTCTAGGCACCCCCAGTATAGCCAGTGAACACATGATCAAAGCTCAGCCAACTGGGGGCTTTCTTCTGGAAACCTAAGATCTCACTAGTAACCATTTATTGCCATGGACTTATGCCCATCAGGCTGTCCTTCTAGGAGTCCAGGGCTGGGCTTTCTGCTAGTTGACCCTCACGGTGGCCTTGGCTCTTGCTTTGTTCTAGGTAGGCCTGCCCCCTCTGGATTCCCACCAGTTCTGCAGGCCCTGAGACATTCCAAACATTTCCCCTTTGTTTTGGTTTGCTCGTTGTTTGGTTTGTAACCCTATGCTCCCACAGAAACTAAGCCCTCAGCGGATTCAGATAAGTACTGTAAGTATATAGTCTTGCTGATTGACTTTTTTGAGGTATCAATATAATTTATACCCAACATCTGTGATGAGTAATGGGTATCTTATTCTGTTTCGAAGCCTAAGCTTCTGAGGGGGCTGTGACTATATTTTGGATAACAACTGGGTGTTCTCCAAGCAGCCAGCTCCCTTCTTCCTTGGCCCTGCTTTTTCCACATTTGGTGCCTAAGGTGGGGATGATATTAAGAAGTGTCGGTAGAGGTCACGTTCCCTGCTCTCTGCCCTTATCACAATGGCACTGCTACATAGCATTTCGGTGTAAGACAAGGGCACTGTGTTAGTTTGTCATGAAACTGCGTCCCATTCCTCAAATCACCCAGAAACTGGGAAAACAGAAATTAAGTACAGAGCAAGAGGGATGGAGCAAGGCCAGGAAAGGTGAGGCCAGGTGTGGCTGGATGGCAGGCAGAGGGCAGCTGCAGGTAGGGTGCACCCCCCCCCCCCAGCTTCTCCAGGAGCATGCTGTATCTCCTATTTGCATTAGAGTCCTTGCCAGGGAACAGCAAATTGGAGCACCGTGTTGGAGCCAGGCACAAAACAATAAACCTCTCCCCAGAGAGGCCATTAGGAGTTAAACTGGGCAAAATTCTTTTCACCACCATTTCCCTTGAAACTGGGAATGTATGCCATCATTTTTCTCAAACATAGAGTCAGAGGGGGCTCATTAAACTCACTTACACATTCTCCAAGTGTATCTGAAATCAGGGAGATGAGGTCAGGTAGGAATCAGCTCTTAGTAATAGCCCGATGCTTAAAAAATAGCAGACTGGATGATCCCTGATCTTGCAAATATCCCTTGTCTCTAGGAACTATTGGTTGAAGATGGCAAAATTCAAAGTTCAGCCCTTATCTCAAATGAAATTCTCCCAATAACCCTGAATGAAATTCTAGCTTTGCTTCTTCTGTACCCCTTGGAGAACATACGACCCTACCCCCTTAAAAAAAAATCCAGTTTTGCATAGAATTTCATTTAGAACAATATCCCCAACCCTACAGCCTAGGGAAGAGTGGGCTGCCCCCAGCTCCACCCCAGTTAGGGACCTCTTAGGGCAAGCACATCATCTGTGTTTTGAGGCTGAAAAATTCCTATAGATCCATATTCTGATCTGTAAAAGTCCTCGGTCTCTGGGAAAAGATACAACCACTAAAGAGAAGGGGTAGATGTGGTTACGGGGATGGGTCTAGGGCTTTTGGTAGCCATTTAGACAACTCAAGGGGCAGCTAACTTGGTAATGAAGCCAATGGATGAAGCCAGCCCAGAAGAAAAGAGAGACAAGATGGGGGAGGAACCAAGTCTTCATGGCATTGCTGCTGATCCTGAGTCAAGCTGTTCCTGAAGCCATCACCCCTGAACTTTCCAGTTATGGAAGCCAATTAATCCCCTTTGGTTTATGCTCGCCTGTTATATTTCTGTCACTGAACAATTCATGTAGACACTATTGTAGTGGATGATGGACTGGATCAGGCGCCCCAAAGCCTCCAATTTAGACCAGCTTCCACCATGGGGATCCACCTCAGACAAGTCTCTTCTCTGGGTCTCATTTTCCCCATCTGTATAATGATGGGGTTGGGTGAAATGCCACTTTGGCATTCTACTGTCTGCTAGAATTTCTCCAGCATTCTAGTTCTCAAGTTCGGTGATGTGGGGCAGAAGGGTGACCTTGTCCATCAACTAGTTGTGAATGAAACAGAAGGTAAAAGGGGGGAAAAGTCTTGCATATATAGGGAAGAAAGGGGGAGGAAATCACTCATGTCATGTAGGTGAGGTGGGGGGCACCTGGTGGCAGGCGTGTCCGCCTCCATCAGCCCCGAGTTGGACCCCTCTGGCTCTGTTGCCTGGTGCTCTGTGCCGGGCCCACTCCTGTGCCAGCGATCATTTACTTCCTGTCTGGGGCTGCTGTCAAGAGTTGTTGGGAGGCTGAGAAGTGACTGGAGTTTGGAATGTGTGATTAGTAGATTAGCTAAGAGTGTTGCCCAGAGCTTTTGCTTTGGTTTCTCTTTCCCTATATTTTAAAGAAGGAAGATTCCAGAACTATAGCTGGAATGACCATATATATATATATATATATATATATATATATATATATATATATATACTGAACATTCATCTTGGTGACAGAGGATGCATTGCAGGTGTCTCCTGGTTAGCACTGATGTAGGAAGTATCAGAACACATGCCTTGTGATCACTTCTTCCCACTCTCCCTCTTGGTCTCGGCTACCTCTCACTCCCGTAAGTGTGGGGAAGGCATAGTCAGTGTCTTACACCCTAGGTCTTAGACTAGAAATATCTGAGTTCATGTCCCTCTTCTGCCACTTAACCAGTGGTATAACCTTGAGCTAGTGACCTAACCTCCTTGGGTCCCTGTGTCCTCTTGATGGAGGGCTGTTCTGTGGTGGCGCCATGCCCAACGGGCTTAGTACAGATCTCAGCACATCACTATTATTTAATCAATGCCACAGGGCTTGTTGAGAATATCTAATCAAAATTTGTCCTCTGGATGAACTTCTGAATGGGTACTGTGCTTACTCACTTTCCACACTCAAATCACAAGTCCTTGATTTGTCTGATTACCCAGTGACACACGGCTATACCTCTATTTTAGGTTTTATGTCTTAATGTGGTGGCGAAAGAGATGGGTTCTGATTTCTCCTCATTGACTTTCTACCTAGATGATCTTAGAAAGGTTATTTAATTTCTTTTAGTCTTTTTTTTTTTTTTTTGTCCCAGTTGCTAAATGCTGATCTGACCCCACTCTGCGGTGGCATTATGAGATCTGAGGTGCATCTCAGGTTCTTAGGGCAATGCCTGCTCCTGAAGTCAGAGAGCTGCATGTGGCTGAGGAGATGAGCTGAATTCCAGAGCCAGAATCTGGGCCTGAAAAGGACTGGCCATTGTCTGGAAGTAAGACAGATAAAACATTAAGAGTGAGAGACAACGAAGGAAAGTGAAGCTCAAGGGGTACGTTCTAGAGGTGTAGAATAAGTTCCAACAGAAAGAAAAAGATTCTAAATGTCTAGGTTGCTGAAATGTGGTGGAAAGACTGTGTCCTGAAAGAGACTTAAGAGAATTATTGGCCCCATGAGTTGACCCGGGGACATGGGCTTTAGAAGCATCAAAGGCGCTTCTGCACAGGTAGCCATAAAGAGTAGTTTTCCAACTAAAATGCATGGGGTTGGAGAGAGGGCAACTTTCCCAGGAGGCAGGATCTCCAAACCCAAGCAGTGCCACAAGATGGGCCAACTCACCAATAACTGTGGTTGTAGCCCAGGAGTTGGACTTGCTTTCCACAAAGCTGTAGAGAAGCCATTGCTAGATCAGGCCTCACCCAGATGAAGACCTGGAGGCTTCCAGCCCAAGAATCAAGAGGACAAGGGAATCAGGGGGGTTTTAATGAGTTTGATAGGGAAGAAAGATGCCTTAAGTAAGGCACGTGATGAAAACACCATTGCTGGTGTTACCATTTTCCACCATATCCCATAATTAGCCTCTGCCTTCTCCCCATTGGAGCCTTCTCCCCACTGAGCTTGAGTTTATGTAGACTGGAGGCTCCAGGCTACATTGTGCACCAACCAGCATGATGGGGAGGCTAAAATCAAAGTATTTCCATCCACTCTTCTCTCTCAGATACCACTGAGTCTCGGCCATGGTCTTTGGCATGGAGATCCTAATGTGCATTGCTACAGATGGACTCTGGAAACAGCACTTGGCCAGAAATAACGTACCTGGGCTGGAACTAGATTGTTTTCCAAATTGTGCATGTGTGTAGCTAATCAGCACTTGCCATCTCAGTGCATGTCAACCCCTTCTTGTTGCAAACACACACTACTCTTGGCCCAAGAGCTTTCTTGCAGCTGCTAGGAACTCCAGGAGCATCAGCTAAAGACAGATGAACACCTCAGCCTCCCTCCCTCTCAGCTAGGACAATGCTGAGATCTGTGTCAGTGTCTACACTGCCAGCCAGCACTCCCCAGGGGGACTGAGCCCAGGGGGTCTTGCTCTAGAACCCAACTCAATACATTCCCTTCATTGACTTCATTCCCTTCAAATGAGGCCTTCCCATAGGGGCCTCATTTCCACACACAGCCAGGGCTTCCTGGGACCAGGACCCATATCTTTCTGCTCCCCACCACAGGCTTGGGGGCCTGAGCAACAGGATTTGTTGCCTCATGATTCTGGAGGCAGGAGATCTGAGATTAAGCAAACAGAAGGTCAGCCCTTTCTGAGGACTGTGCGGGAAGTCTATCTTCCAGGCCTCTCTCCCAGTTCTGGGAGTTTGTTGGCCGTCTCTGGCACTCTTTGGCTTGTAGATCCATTACCTTGATTTCTGCTTTGACATTCATGTGCGGTGTTCCCTGTGTGCATGTGTGGCTTATCAAGTCACCAGTCATATGGGATTAGACCCACACTATGATCTCATTTTAACTTGATTATCTCTGTGAAGACATCAGACCAAGACAAGTCCCATTCTGAGGTACTGGGGGTTAGCAATTCAACATGTGATTTTTGGGGAAGACAATGCAACCCATATTCTATCCATAAATGGTCTGCGTTCAAGTCCTTGAACCAGGGTCTATTTTCAGTGTAACCCAAATTGAGATAGTAGGCAAAAGGCCAGAAGGCTAGTGATACAGATACAGATATAGACATAGATATAGATAGATATGCTTTTGGACTCTTATTTAATAGTGAAAAGTGGGGCATGTGAGATCTCTGGTGTCGAACAGATTCAAACTTTGAGGTCCTGCAGGAATCTCATACACTTTGGGAGAATAGACCTGAGCTGCACAGACTGAAGAATCCAATTCCCCCAGATTATCAGGTAAATTGCACCTAGCACCAACTGAGCGGAATAAAACTATCAGGAAACATGATTTTTGAACTTTGAGAATGAAGTCTTTAATCCCTTTAAACTTTAATTTGGAAAACTTGAGATGGGAACCAGACTAGGAAATGGATTTCCATCCCGGTCCACATTTGGTATGCTGCTCTTACTCTTTAAAAACTTCTGGGAGCAGAGTTTGAACGGCCCACCAGTGTTCCCAAGGCACCTGCTGAGGTTCGGGAATGGTGTCGAGGGCGTGGTGGCATGGCTGGTTTTGTCTGGTCTGATGGAGCTGATTTTGTCTTTGAAGAGGCACCCACAGACCTGGTGGGCCATGGACATAATGTTCTAACCCAACAAATTAAGGGAGACGCAAACTGGAGAGTTGTTTGTGAGGATAGGATCGCGGTGCCTCCTTGCCAGCAGGCTCTGAACTTGCAGAGAGAATGAGAGGTGAGCTCACTCCAGAGAGCCTCAAGTCCAGGTACTGAGGTCAGAGGGCAGAATAGAGATCGGATCTGTAGCTCTCTCTAGGCTCATGTTGGGGCTTTGGGAGGACGCAAGGCTATCGAATGCCGCAGCTCAGAAACGAAGAGGTCAGTGCAGACGCTTGAAGAATTAAGTATTTTAACAGACATAACCAAAGAAGTAGACACATGGTACGCTGGACCAGAAGCCTCACCACCTTATAACATTGGAGGATTTTAGGAAGAAAAATTCTTTACTTCCTTTCTTTGACAGTCATCTTAAAGAGGGTGGCGAAAGTCTCCAGACCAACTGTAACTTATTTTAATTAAAGTCATGAATTTAGTTTTATTTTTGAGGGGAGGCGGTGAGGTGACCCCAAAGAAACGACAAGATAAGGATCCCTGCTCCCGTGGATTTTGACATCATTTTCCTTAAGGGGTGTGTATCCTATACAAAAGGTTTCCACCGGAAACCTTCGTAAGTCAACGTTTTAGTGTTCCTTTGTGCTCATACCATGCACCATGAAACCTGTCAAGGACCTCTGCTCTATTAAGATCCAGGTACTGTCAGAAAGAGAAATGCTTTGCAGTTAGCAAAGGAGTCAAGGTGACCAGATTCCTTCCATTTTACAACCTTCAATTTACCTAAGTTGAGCAAAATCTTGGGATTTCTTGAGGGGGGCGTGCTGTGCTTGCTTACTGAAAAAAAAGTTTTTTTTTTGAAATTTGAAGGACAGCTGAAGGCCTGGGAACTCTTCTAGCTGGACTGCAGGAAGGGGGAGCAACCCTGCTGTAAAATTAGTCAGAGAAATACAGCATTTTGACAACCGGAAGAAGGCAGAATGTAATTAGAATTCTAACAAGGGCAGAACAATACATAGGTCGTAGGAATAAACAATGCACCTTCAAAGCCTTCGCCTCCCCCTGGGAGGCTCACCAGGAATGAGTCACTGGGGATTAGCTTCTGGAATTGAGAAGAAAAGTTCTCCCCCATTAGTGACATCCTGCCTTATCTTCCCATTCCAGTCCATACCATAATCACACTTCATCAGAGCCCCGGAGAGTGGGCCAAGAGGCTGGCAGCCTCCTGTCCAATGACAACTCTGCCTTGCTGTTTCAGAGGACCGTGGGGCTCCCGTTAGGATGATTTCCATTTGCACGTGGGATGGGTTGCTCCTGATTTATTTCATTCATTTTGCAAAGCTTCACCCTTTATCTCTGAATGTGTCTTATGTCTTATCTTCCGAGAGAGCCCCATGGCCCACAGATGTAGCCTGCTGGCTGAAACTTAATTAGGCAAGCTTTTGAAGTTTCTGTGGCCCCCTGGCCGTCAGCCACTATCTCACCACGCAGAAATCCCTCAGGGAGCGCTGGGGCCCAATTAGGAGGGGCTAGAGATGTATTTTTGATTTGCGAGACAAAACAATACACAACACAACCTATCTTTTACCCTAAGTCCTGGGAAGGCCAGATCACTTTCAGCAAAACCAAAACATTTCAGAGTTGCAAGGGATCTTAAAGCTTATATAATTGAAGGGTTTGGGTGTTGGTAGAAGGAAAGAGAGAAGGGGACCAGAGAGAGACTTGGGTGATGGGCCAAGTTCACCCTGGTTACCCAGATAGCTCCACAGCTCACTGATTCCTCAAAGGGGACACAGGGGAATGGAAAACAGAGGTGTTCCCAGTGGAAGGGAAATCTACAAAAGTCCCAAGGGCTCGGAAAGCAGGTGTCTGTTCACCTGGGTTGTTGTTGCTCTAGTGCTGAGCTGCCAAGGTGGCCATGAGCAAGACCGCATGCACTCATAAAAAAAAGGACTTTTGATATTCAATTTTAGGTACCGACACTTATGAAATCATGTCAACAGGGATTCATGGTGTCCTACCAAGAAACTCTGGGCTCCCAGTGATAATCGCAGAAAGAGCCTTCTTTCCTCTTCCACAATATACAAGGCCAGGCCTGGCTCACCTCCAAGGGTCTGCTGCCTGATTGAGGAGCCTGTGCGTTCTCTGGGGCTTTTGGTCCTTTCCTGTGCGGGTCACACCCACTGGGCCGGCTCCACTGCACCTAGTGGAGTCTCTGAGGGTCTGGTGCAAAGTACCCAGACCTGTTATATGGGGAGGGTTAGCTATGACATCTGACAGACTGCAGCGAGGGTGCAGTGAGCTCCTCCTAGGAGTTTCCATTCCTGACACCAACAAGCCTTGCTTGTTTCCCAAGCGTTACAGCAAGAGTTTCGATGGACCCATGTGGTTTTTGTTCACCTGGCGTATCTGGTATTTGGTAAGCCTGGCTGAGTCAAAATGAAATGGTCCAATGAAATGGTCAAAATGGAAGCATACCACCGCAGCAACAATCGAAATAACGTCCTACCTTCTGTTTACACCACAGGTTGTAGCTCTGAAGTGGCTTTCCTACTCATCCTCTCCTGACCCTCACAACTACTTGACGAGGCAGGCAGAGGCAGGTGTTATCAGAAGCTCGGCTGGCTCATAGAGTGCCTCTGAGTGAATGGGACAAAGATGCCCCTTCCTCTGGGCGTGGAGGCAATGCCTAGCGCAGCTGGACATCAGCTCCCACTTGCCCTTCAGCCAGATCCTCTTGTGAAGGGCACAACATGCCCTACCATCCATGACAGCCCTGGGTGTTAGCTCCTTCTTTCAGGTGAGAAAATTAAAGGTCAAAGAGTCTAACTGACGTGTGCAAGCTCACATAGCTTGTAGATCTTCTACCTACCATGCCAGTGTTCCCTTTACCACATACATTTCTCCTCCCAACTCACTGTTGAGCTTCGTGTCAACAAATAGTCCTGTTTGTTGCTGTTGTTAAAATACATGTAATATGTGCATTTCATCTTTCCTCTCCTATTCGCACCCAAAGTTCCTACTTGCTGAGTCTAATAAACACCCATATCAAGAGATAGGCTTATAGGATTTTGACTCAGTATGTAAAATTCCACCACAAAATTTAATCCTTTGAGAATTTTAAGGCTGCAGCTGCCAACAATTAATTTGCGTGAAAATCCAAATGCATCTGGGAGAAAGTTCCATGAAGTCCCTGCTTTCCAAACTATTCCTTAGAACACTAGTCCTCTCTGATGAGGGGCATCTAAATGGCCTGGAGCACAGGTTCAAGCACGGACCTCTGGGCATCATTCCCAGAGTTCCTGATTCGGTATGTTTGGGGTTGGGCCTCAGAGAAGTTGCAAATTTGCATTTCTACCAAGTTCCCAGATGAGGCTTCTGCTGTAACTTCGAGAACCACACACTGAAGGTAAGGGTCCGGAGGATGCTAATAGGAGTTCAACATGGCTTTGGTTTACATAAATAGAGATATTTATTTGTGTTCTCATGAAAAGTTAATTCAGAAAAGATAGTTTGAAAAACCCCATCACAAGCCATTAGAAGCCAACACGGCCATCTGGATTTAATTTATTAATTTATCCTCCAGTCATTTAAACACACATTAATTAAGTGTTGAAAGCGTTCCAGGATCCTGTTCAAGTCCCTGGGGATTCGAGGGCCTGATCTGTGTTCTCCGAGATCTCTCAGTCTATCAAGGGCACAGAGAAGCCAATGGACCCTTAGAGCCCAATGGGTTATGTACTTTGCCTGAGGAAGATGGATGCTAGGGCTCTGGAAGCTGGGGGGCCGTGGGTAATTTGGCAGGCCAACACGAGATAGAGGAAGATGGAGACGAGCCCTTAAGAACCTTGTTTGAGGGGCGCCTGGGTGGCTCAGTGGATTAAAGCCTCTGCCTTCTGCTCAGGTCATGATTCCCAGGGTCCTGGGATCGAGCCCCGCATCAGGCTCTCTGCTCCGCAGGGAGCCTGCTTCCCCCTCTCTCTCTGCCTGCCTCTCTGCCTACGTGTGATCTCTGTCTGTTAAAAAAATAAATAAAATCTTTAAAAAAAAAAAAAAGAACCTTGTTTGAACTATTCTTTGCCTCAAAGGTAACACTTTTTATATTATTAGAGTCTTAGACCTTGGGCCCCCTACTTTACAGGTATAGGAGACCCAGGAACACACAGAACATCAGTAGAGACCAGGGCCCACTCGTGGATACACGACCCATGTAGACCCACAGTCCCAGCAGGAGAGCTCCAGGCTTGGCTTAATGCTCTGCTGCTGCCATCTTGAAATTCTTACCAATGCTTGAACCAGGGCCCTACATTTTCACTTTGCCCTGGGGCCTGCAAAATCAGGTAGCAATTGTGATAGTGACAAAACAAGCCATTCCACAAAATCTTTGCAGCACCTACTAAGTATCTGACAGGAATCATACCTCAGAGGGTGTGGGTTTGGAAGGACGCAGTGCCTGCTAGAGGAGATATTAACCGAATGCAGAAGACAGACGCATGAATAGGGATTGACAATCCCATGTGGGAAGTGAGGAAAAAGCAGAACACACCCCATGGTTCTGCCCACGGGAGAGAATTTCTCTCTGCCAAAGCCATCTCAGGCTGTCAATAGAAAGTTCTGCCTCTCCTCTCAGAGCTGCGGAGGACTGGAGTCCTCACTCAGGTAATTTACTGTGGGAGGAGTGGGGGAGTCTCCAGTCACACAGGACGTCATCCTCATGCCAAGTTTGGCGTCCGTCAGGGTAATGTCATTAACGTGCATATTTTCCAAAAGCTTGTCAGACAAGCCAGGTAGTCCTGACCTTGTAACAGATTTATTTTTAAGTGAAAAGTCAACTTCTTATCCTGACCCTTGAATTGTATTCGGTGTCTCCGGCCATTTGAAAGTAAGTCAACAAATACCCACGTCTAACCGGCTGACTTGAACTTCAGGTCACGTGTTTCCTGCAAAGAGTGGTCCACAGACCACTTGCACATGAATCATCTAGGATGCTTGTTAAATAGGCTGATTCCTAAGGCCCAGTCAACTCTGGGGTCTGCATTTTTTACTTGCTCTCCAGGTAATTCTTAACCACATGGAAGTTTGAGAAGGTTCCTAGGAGCCTCGACAGGAGTGGGGCCGCAGACTACTGAAGTTTCCTACGTGGATACACACCAGTGCTCACTGATCTCTCCAAAATACCCCGCCCTCCAAGAGGCTCTGTTAGGGGATGTCAGAGATGAAATCCCCCCTCCAGAAAGGAGGTGACAGTCTGTGTTTGGAAATGAGCCTTGCCCCCAGCCACAGATGAGAGGAAGCAGGGACGAGTTTCCAACACCATGAGTGCCGCAGGCCTAGGATGCTTCAAAATGAAGTTTCTGGGATCTTTGGGGTCCATGAAGGTTCCCGAAAGGCCATCAGGGGATCCAAGATGTGGCAGGAAAGGTGGGGTTCCAGGCTTCCAATCTGCCACCTCCTCTCCTTACAGCGGTTACCTTCGACCTTCTGCATGAGATCTCACTTGAGCGTGCTGGGCAGTTAAAAAGACGTCTTAGGCAATGAATGTTCTAAGAATTTAGGGAAAGAGACTAGAGCCAGCTTTAAAGACTGGAGGAGAAATACGAGAACTGGCCCTTGGTCTTCCAGGCCCTGCCTGATCCAGGCTCTGTCCACCTCAGCGTGGAATCTGACTCACCACATCCCACGTCCCCACACGTCCTGGAGCCTGGCTCCTTCACCCCACGGGGCCGCAAGATTTGCTGCTTCCATTCATTTTACTTTTCCTCTTCATAGTGTACTCTCCCCTGCCTTCCGTGTACCTGGTTCCTTCTCTTCCTTCCAAAAGGCCTTCCTTGTCCTCATTCTCCAGATTCCCCCCAACACCACCTTCCTTGTTCTCCATCAAGGCACTCCCTTCTTCCCAGCACCCACTGCGCTCTCTTCTCGTGTGCCTGGTCCGTATCTGTGTCCCGAAGCGAATGTCAGCTGCCCGAGGGCAGAGATTCTTGCCTTCCCTGGTCACTGCCGCAGCCCCAGCACCTACCACCAAGCGTGGCCCAAAGCAGGCTCTCTGATGATTTGATGAATGATGGATGAGTGTGGCTGGCGAGGCAGCAGATGGTAGGCATCCCAGAGGGAAGAGATGAACATGTATGGAGCACCTTCTGTGTGCCCAAACTCTTCAAGGTGCTGGGGACCCAGTGGTGAGCTAGAGAGTTAAAGATCTCCATCCCCATGGAGCTGGTGTTGTAGAGAACAGATGGAAAACAACAGGGCTAATGAACAAGGGAATTATGCAAACGGCCAGAGGCAAGAAATACCATGGATCTGAGAAAGCAGCGGAAGGCAAGGGAGATCAGCACTAGATGTGGGTGGCGGTAGGATGGGCAGGTATCGGGGAAGGACCCTCCAGACCGAAGGGACAGAGCAGAGAGCAGGACTGAGCCTGGAGCTTTTGATGGGACAAACAGTAAGAGGTCGGAGAAGCTGGAATGGGACGGGTGTGGGGCGCCGGGGACAGGAGAACGGGTCCAATACACTGGACCTTGTAAGTCTGCACTGCCCAATCTTGTAGCCACCAGGGACACGGGACTATTTACATTTAAATATTATGCTAAGTGAAATAAGTCAGGCAGAGAAAGATAATTATCATACGGCTTTACTTCTATGGGGAACATTAGGAATAGCATGGAGGACATTAGGAGAAGGAAATCGGAGGGGGAGATGAACCATGAGAGACTGTGGACTCCAGGAAACAAATGGAGGGTTTCAGAGGGGAGGGGGCTGGGGCAATGGTGATGGATATTAAGGAAGGATATTGCACGGAGCACTGGGAGTTACACACAAACAATGAATCACGGAACACTACATCAAAAAACTAATATGTACTGTATGGTAACTAACATAATTTAAAAAATAATAATATAAAAATAAAATGAAAGCAGGCAATTAAAAATTAATTTTAATTAATTTAAACAAAATAAACTTTAAAATGCAGTTTCTCAGTCTCACTAGCCATATTTCAAGTGTTTGAAAGCCACATGGGGCCAGTGGCTACCATATTGGACCTTAGAGATATAGAACAACACTCCCATCACCCCAGAAAGTTGTGAGGGGCTGGCCGGTTGTTGACTGTAGCTTTTATTCTGAGGGGAGGGACAGCCATGCAGGCTTCGAGCAGAGGAGGGGCGTTATGGCTTCGGTGTTGGGGACGGAGTCTAGGTGGGTAAAGACAGGGAGCTCAGTTAGGACGCTGCTGGGGTGATCCAGGCAAGAATGAATGATGGTGGCTCAGATCAGGACAGTAGCAGAGGACGTGGTGAGAAGTGGCTGGAGACTCAATATTTTGGTTGCAGAGTGAATGAAACTTCCTGAGAGATTGGATATGGGATATGAAAAGAAGAGTGAGGGGTCCAGGGCCATCCCAAGGCTTGCAGAGCCAGAAGGATGAGGGTACCATATCCTGAGATGGGGAAGGCTGTGCGACAGCAGGCTGAGGTATGGAGGGAAATCAGGAGCTTAGTTTTGGATGTTTGGGGTTGTGATGTCTATCAGACACCCAAGTTGGGTGTATGGACTTCGGGTGAAGGTTGTGGACTAGATAACATACATTCACTCAGAGTACGGATGACCATGGAGTCTCAGGACAGGGTGAGTTACCAACAGCGTGGATGTGGAAGACCAAGCAGAAGACAGCGGAGAGCTTGCTAGCACTAAGAGCTTACACAGTACCAGCAGGTGCTAAAGGAAGCTTCATGGTGAGGAACCTTCTACTTGATTCTACCACCTATTGAGAAATGTGGAAGGTTTTTAGCAAGCACATCATGAACCAAACCTGACTCCTATTACAATTTCTCATTTATGGGCCACCTGGGTGGCTCAGTGGGTTAAGCCTCTGCCTTTGGCTCAGGTCATGATCTCAGGGTCCTGGGACCAAGCCCAGCATCGGGCTCTCTGCTCAGTGGGGAGCCTGCTTCTCCCTCTCCCTCTGCCTGCCTTTCTCTTTCTCTCTCTCTCTCTCGAATATATAAATAAAATCTTTAAAATGAAAACAAAACCCCCCACAATTTCTCACTCCTTTCACAGGGTTAAGAGACTGTCTCACGCAGAGGAAAAGCTGAGCTCCTCTCAAAGGCAAAGCCCTACATGACTGGTTCCCTTCCCTCCTCTGGGCTCCGTTTGGAGCCTCTGTAGAGGCTCCAAATAGCTCTGGCCACTCTGGCCTCCATCCTCCAACACACCAGGCCACCCCGCCCTGGCCCTCTGCACGGGCTGTCCCCCCCCCCCCCAGGATGCCCGCCGCTTCCTTCCTCACCTCGGCAAGCATCTTCCCTGCCCACCCTGTGCTCCCCGACCCCTTCCTCTGCTTTATCTTTATCTGTAGGGCTTCTCTCCATATGGCCACACCAGTGTCTCTATTTATTTACTGACGGCCACCCCTTGCTAGAAGGTCAGACCCCAATGACAGGGTTTCCTCTGGTTTCCTTTTTGCCCACTACGTTGCCTTCAGCATCGGCAACAGAGCCTGGCGCACGGTGGGCGTTCGGTGCGTCCCCACGTGGAGTAAATCAACCTAAGAGCGTGTCTGGGGGACTGTAATCAAAAGCATCCGCAAAGGACAGACACAGAGAAGCAGGGTGCACTGTGTTTCTGCCTTTTTTTCCCCGCAGTCTCAGAAAAATCCAGACTTTTCAACCTCTCTGCGAATTTAACTGGGGAGGAGAGGGAGTGAAAAGAGCCACAGAACCGGGAGGGATTCTGGGATAAAGAGCGAACTTGACGCTTTCAGAACTGTAGCCGTGCCACCACATTTCAGGGGACACGAGGAAATGGGAACATGTCATCCCACCTCCGGAGGTGACAGCAGCAGCTCCCCCTCCATCTCCTCCTCCCCTCCCTCCCTCCCCCTCCTTTTTGCTGTCACTTCAAATGCTGCCCCATTTGACTTCTTTTAAATAGCCAGGGTAGAACTATACAGGGGGAAGGCATGGAGGTTCCCTTTGAAACCCAGCCCGGCAGTGAGCCGCCTGCACACAGCTCTCAGTAGGAGAAGCATTCTCAGCTTCTCAAGTCCAGCCCGGGGGCTGCAGGCTACTCATCTCAAGGCAGGTGTTTACTCGGATACAGACCTTGGTAGGTAGGGCAGGGGTGGGGGAGAAGAGAGCGGCTCTTGGCAGTGCCTCCTCCTTTGCTTCTTAAAAAAAAAAAAAAAAAAAAAATTACAGCGAATTGATCATGTTGGAAAAATTGGACAATTATTTTTACAATGCCTTCTGTCTGATGGCCAGGGGTGAGGTGGGGAAGGGAGAACAAAAGACGCGGGTCTCCCTGTCTAATTCTCCGGGTCCGGCATAAAGCATCATTTCTCGTGATTGCTGAAAATTGCTCACTGGCCTCCGGGAGGACATTAAAGGGAAGCTGAGGCCTTTAAACATGCTCATTGCGCTGGCTTTGTTCTGAAAATTATCCTCATCACTGTAGATATGCTCAAGTTTTATGAGTTAAGGAGCAGTAATAGACTGGTAGGAGGCTCGAGCCCGCGGCTGCAGGCCGTGGGCTGTGAGTGTGATGCCTTTGAGCAAAGGGGGGAGTGATTCTCAGCTCATAAGCTGACATGGTTTTATCTAGGAGAGACGCATGGCTCTCTGACTCACCAAATTTCCATGCAAGCTCTAGCTGCGACGTATCAAGGGAACACGAGTGTTTTCAGAACCAGCTTCACAGAGGAGGAGGGTGAGACACACTTTTTATCACATTCCCCCAGAGGACAAAAGGTCTTGATTCAGGGTCGTTGGTGAAGAAAGCAAAGTGCCAGGCAGGGAAATAAAAACAGCTGGGTGTGCTTTTAGGGTCCCTGCGTGGCATCTTGGTTGAGAAATAGACCCTGGAATCAGACACACCGGAGTTAAACCCTGTTTCCTTCACTGACCAACTTGTCCAAACTTGGGCAAGTGACTTAACATCTCAGGGCTTTGATTGTCCTCTCTGTAAAATGGGTACAGCAGCAGTCCCTACCTCTCACGATTGTTTTAAGATCTAAACATATGTAAGTATTAGGCACCAAGAAAGCCCTCAATAACTGCTACTGCCACCATCACCACCACCACCATCACCACCACCACTACCACTGCCATCACCATCACCACCGTCACCACCAACATCATCACCACGCCTACCATCACCACCACCACCACCATCAACATCACCACCATCATCACCCACTGTCACCATCATCACCACCACCAGCATCACCACTACCACCACCATCACCACTACCACTACCACTGCCATCACCACCACTGCCTTCACCATCATCACCACCATCACCGTCACTACTGTTACCACCATCATCATCATCACCACCACCACTGCCATCATCACCCACTATCACCATCATCACCGTCTAATTTAATCTTGGCTCCACTAGGTACTGCATAAGTGACCCCAGGTAGGCCATCTAAGTCTGTGTATATGTGTGTTAGTTTCCTCATCCATAAAAGGGAGATCACCAAAGTATTTGGCTCATATGAAGTGAGATATTTGTGTTAAGGGTGTGACTCAGTGGCTGTAGGCACAATGTCCCATGGTTTTTAGGCCCTGCCACTATCTCCATCCTAAGATGAGGCAATGGAAGTTAAAGTGCTTCCTGGAAGTCAGAGATTTAAGTGGGGCTCTTAGCTGCATGTCTCCAGAACAGCCCTGAAGACCAGGATCGGGGTGCAAGTGTGTCCTAGCAGGAAGTGGTAGAGACAGGAAAGGGAGACAGGGGCAGGGAGGAAGCCAGGAGAAAGTCCAGTAAGGAGCAGGAGGTCACTGCAGGCCTGGGATTCAGTTCTGCTGGGAAACCCCAAGAAACATTGTGGGTCACATCTCTGAGCTGTCCCTCTGCAGCATCAAGGGAGCTAGGTATTTATTCCTCTCCTTGCATTTTCCATGGCCACAGTGCTGGAGACTGGGTCCAAGTTCATGGTGCTGGGTCCAAGTTCATGGTGCTGGCAGGGTTCAGATGAGGTCACTCTCGCTGGCTTGCAGACAGCCACCTTCTTGCTGTGTCCTCGCTTATATGACCCTCCCTTGCATGTGCATGTGAAGAAAGCGAGCTCTATGGTTTCTTCTCACAAGGGCATTAATCCCATCATGGGGGCCCCATCCTCATGACCTCATCTAACCCTGCTCAGCTCCCAAAGAACCCACCTCCATATATCATCACACTGGCAGGGGGAGGGGCTAGGGGGCTCAACATATGAATTTTGGAAAGACACAAACATTTAGTCCATAACGGCTAACTTCACATAAAAGGAACTACACAGATGAATCTCAAAAATGTTTTGCTATTCTTTATGTTCCACAAAGAAGTGATACCATATGATAGCCGACTTTCTCTGCTTGACTTATTTCTTGTGGCATAATCTCCTCTGGTCCCATCCATGTTGATGCAAAAGCTGGATATTCATCCTTTCTGATGGCTGAGTATTATTCCATTGTATATATGGACCACATCTTCTTTACCCATTCATCTGTTGAAGGGCATCTTGGCTCTTTCCACAGTTTGGCTATTATCAACATTGCTGCTATGAACATTGGGGTACTTATGGCTCTTCTTTTCACCATATCTGTATCCTTAGGGTAAATACCCAGTAGTGTAATTGCTGGGTCATAGGGTAGTTCTATTTTTAACTTTTGAGGAACCTCACACTTTTTTTCAAAGTGGCTGTACCAACTTGTATTCCCATCAACAGTGTAAGAGGGTTCCCCTCTCTCCACAGCCTCTCCAACATTTGTTGTTTCCTGCCTTGTCAATTTTTGCCATTCTAACTGGTATAAGGTGGTATCTCAGTGTGGTTTTGATTTGAATCTCTCTGATGGCTGATGATGATGAATATTTTTTCATGTGTCTGCTAGCCATTTGTATGTCTTCTTTTGAGAAGTGTCTGTTCATGTCTTAAGGTCATTTTTTTTCTTCTGTCCATTTTTTGACTTGATTATTTGTTTTTTGGGTGCTGAGTCTGACAAGTTTCCTGTAGATATCAGCCCTCTGTCTGTAGTGTCATTTGCAAATATCTTCTCCCATTCTGTGGGTTGCCTCTTGGTTTTGTTGACTGTTTTCTTTGCTGTGCAGAAACTTTTTATCTTGATGAAGTCCCAAAAGTTCATTTTTGCTTTTGTTTTCCTTGCCTTTGGAGATGTGTCTTGAAAGAATTTGCTGTGGCTGATGTCAAAGAGGATACTGCCTACGTTCTCCTCTAGGATTTTGATGGATTCCTGTCTCACTTTGAGGTCTTTCATCCATTTAGAGTTTATCTTTGTGTGTGGTGTAAGTGAGTGGTTGAGTTTCATTCTGGTTGAGTTTCATTCATTCATATATAGCTGTCCAATCTTCCCAGCACCATTTATTGAAGAGACTGTCTTTTTTTCCATCAGACACTTTTCCCTACTTTGTCGAAGATTATTTGACTATAGAGTTGAGGGTCCATATCTGGGCTCTCTATTCTGTTCCATCAGTCTATTTGTCTGTTTTTGTGGCAGTACCATGCTGTCTTGGTGGTTATAGCTTTGTAATATAGCTTGAAATCAGGCAACACGATGCCCCCAGCTTTGTTTCTCTTTTTCAACATTTCCTTGGTGATTTGGGGTCATAGCATGGACGTCATTAGGAGAAGGAAGAGAAAAATGAAGGAGGGAAATCAGAGGGAGAGATGAACCATGAGAGACTAAGGATACTAAGGAACAAGCTGAGGGTTTTAGAGGGATGGAGGGATGGGTTGGCCTGGTGATGCGTATTGGGGGGGGCATGTACTGCATGGAACACTGGGTGTTATATGAAAATAGTGAATCTTGGAACACTACATCAAAAACCAATGATGTACTGTACGGTGACTAAGATAACATAATAAAAAAAAATGAAATATTTTGCTAAGTGGAAGAAAGTGGACCCAAAGAGTACATACTCTATTTTTAAACAAATTTCTAGGACAGGCAAAACTAATCTATGATGATAAGCATCAGAAAGGAAATGGGCCCTGTGGAGGATGGGTATTGGCTGGAAAGGGGCCTGAGGGAACTTTCTGGGAAGGTGGCAATGTTCTAGATCACGACTGGGGAGCATGGTCCCACAGGTGTATACATGGTCAAAGCTCCCGGGACCGTACACTGGGATCTGTGCGGCCTGAGTGAAATTCACCTCATCAACACGCAGCCTTAAAAATGAACAAATAGGGCTGGGGAGGGGTGTTGTGATGTTCAGGGAGACTTGGTGTTTGTGCATATGTGTGCATGTATTTGTGTGTGTGTGCATGCATGAGTGTATGTATATGTAGGCACACGTGTGCATTTACATGGTGAATGTATTATGTGTGTATGTATATGCAATTATCTGTGTTTGTATGTGTGTGCATGTGTCTGTGGGTGTGTATATGTGAATGTATGTATAATGTGTGCATGTGTTTATATGTGTAAATATATGTGGTCATGCACATGTATACATGTACATGTATATATATGTGTGTGTATAGGTATGTGTGGTGGGTGTATATGTATATGTGTGGGCATGTGTGTGTAAGTATATGTGTGGGGGCATGTTTGTGTGTATATGTGTGTGTGTATGTGTGCACCTACCTGTGTGCATGCATGTGTATCAACCTGTACATACACCTGTGTGTGTACACACACACACACAGTTACCAAAAAAGGAACCACAACCAATCACAACAGGATGTCAAAGAACCAAAGGAAAGCACCCCCCCCGCCCCCCCGCCCCCGAGCCCTCGGTGTGACCTGCATATGCGTGGGCCCCAGCAGGGGAGGCCGTGCGGGTGCTGCCAGGAGCAGACTCATTCACGTGCCTGGGGGAGCGGAGCCCACAGCCTGGAGGGTTGCTGTGATTCATAAGCTGACGCCCCATGAATTACATCTGAGAGCTCCTGGCTTTTCCTTCCCATCTTGGTGGGAAAAAATGGCCATGTTTCACCGCTGCAGAACTGAACTGTGACTTCCATTTCACAATTTATGTAGTTGATTTCATGTACTTTTGGCAGTTCCAGCACATTTTCAATAGTTATGAGAAAAGCTGCTTGCCTGAGGAGTTAAAGGGGAGTATCTGCTGCTTTGCCACGCCTCCCCACTGCCGCGAGGCTCCCGAGAAGGCCAGAATTGAGGAGGCGAGAGGGACACACTCTTAGCTTTCAGCCCAATTCTGGGTGACCTTACTCTGCATGCCTACATTTGGGTCCCCGTGGTCAGCCACGTCTTCCCTCCCCGTCCTCCACGCAGGGACTAGGAATGATCTGAGGCTTGAGTAAAGACGTTACCTCCACTACTTATTAATGTATTAGGCTTGGTTTGGGGTAAGTTACCTAGTTTTACCATTTGTAAAGTGGATCCCCAAAATGCCCATCTCCAGAGGCTACTCTGAGGTTGAATGAGAAACCATCACCATGGCCAGTACGCCAGCTTCCCTCCACCCCACTGTCCAAATCATTGCCTGAATCAGATGTGCTGGTCTGCCTTGCCTTTATATACTTTCTTCTTTAATGCACTCATTTAACTGTTCGTCTCTTCAGTCACTTACTCATTCCATCACTCCGTGAATATTTATGGAACATTTATAATTACAAACTGCGATAAGATCTCTGAAGAAAAGGAACATAATTTTCTGGTTGTGAAACAGCAGGGCTTGACTGAGGCTGTGCGGTCGGGGGGACCCATGAAAGAGGGTTTTGGAGCTGAGATCAGAGTCGGGGGAGGATACGCATCCTGTCCACCTGCCCATTCCAGCCTCTATGGCTTTGTCCAAAATAGGAGGGCCTTGTGCTCCCTATTTCCCATCAATTCCAATCCCTTAAGGACTCAGCTCAATTCCTGTCTTCCCTAAGAAGTCACTTCCCAACGAGGCTGTGCCCAGCACCCTGCTGTAGGAATTACAGCCTGTTCCCCACAGCCCGCCAGTGAAGAGAATATCTTGCAATAAACACATAAATGAATAAATTCTATAGTAGGATAGATGATGGTAAGAACAAAAGGGGGAAAATAGGGGGGAAATGGGGTTTGAGAGGTCATAGGGCAGAGGGGGTGGCAGCAGGAGGTGTTAGAATTTCAAGTAGGGAAATTGCGAGGAGTTTCTTTGAGGAGATGGCATTTGACCACAGTCTTGAAGTTAGATGTGTGGTCACCTGGGGGCACATGTTCCAGAGAGAGGGAATGGTCTGTGCCAAGGCCCTGAGGCAGGAGCCTGTCTGGTGTGCTGGAAGAGCACCCAAATAAATGTGGCTAAAACCAAGCAATCAGGAGACATGGGGGTGGAGGTTAAGAAGGCAAAGCTGGGCAGGATCATGGAGGACCTGTGAGCATCCCCCAAAATTTGACTTTTATTCCCTAGCTCTGTTAGCTAGGAAAACCTGGGAAATCAATCCAATCCTCTAAGCCTAATGATCTCATTTGCACAATGGGAATGCTGCTGCTGCTTACTCACGTCGACTCCACCACAGGTGCCTGTGGCAAGGATGACATGCGATGAGGCTCTCAGCCCACCGATGGGAACCCCACAATTCCCCAACTGTGCTACAATTGTTCACATTTGTTATGGTTGCATTGCTGTATCTATGATCTCTACTGATTTTGGAACAGGAAAGGCACTAGCCTTGAGTGAACCCCGGATGTATGTCACAGTCAGTACCTCCCCTTGTATCCCAGCAAAGCCGCTTCCCAAGTCCTTGGGAAGAAGAGGTCCGATCCCTCTTTTAACTGATGAGCAAACCGCAGTTCCAAAGAAGTGAAGTGTCTTAGAAGGGGCTTATGAGTGTCCTACGGCTAGTTCAAGGCTCAGCAAGACTTCTAAGACATGCCACTCTCTACTCAATCAGAACAAGAGGAAAGGGAGCAGAGCATAATCGTAGTGCTGGAATGTTTCTGCCAATGATGCCCTCACCTACCATGATGCCCTTTGGGTGAACAGAGCACAGAGACCCGGGAGGGCCGTGCGGGGCCCCATTCCTCGGAGATGTTGATGGGATTTCACATGGCTATTCTTAGGAGTGCCCATCATCTCCATTCTGTTTACAACTTAAAATCCAATTTTCTAGAGCTTTGCTGAAAGGTCTTGGAATGGTGATGGGAGAATAAAAGCCATCATGAATTCTAAGTATCGGTAGAGACTTAAACATTTAGATCTTCCCTGAAGCTATTCCGTTCTAGCCACACCATGGAAAGAAAACGGATGATTTGGGCCTGGGTCCGGTATTTCCATCCTTGTTCAGAAGGAAGAAATACTGGCATGCATAGAGAACCAATTTAAAGGCGCTGCAGAATTTAGAAAAAATCTGAATGGAGTTCAACTCGAGCTAAATATAATGAATTGTTGGTACTGAATTCTTGTTTGATCTGATTGAATGTAACTATTTCTTTCATGTCCTTCACACACTTTTTTTTTTTTTTAAATGCCGGAACTTATAGAGACATTTCAGAAAGTATTACGGCTTCTGCTTTGCAAGGACATTTGAACTGGGGTGGTTGGGGGGGGGGTGGGGAGGCACAGCCTGCGGGATGTCTGTAAGCATCTAACTCTCACATGTGTTCCCTCACTGGAAAGCATGAGCCTTTCTGAGCTCCTTGATTGATCTGAACTCCTGAGTTAGCAGGGTAAAGAGTCATGGAATGTTTGGGAATTAAGCGCAGAGACTGTGCTGACTTAGTCTCACTGAAGGAGTTCAGTCCTGTTACGGTCTTTAATTAAGATAAGCTATCATATGTGGCATCTAGATTTGGCATAAATCAGAATGTGGTGGGACTTACACAGAATATGGCTATAACTTTGCCAGAAGCCTTGTTCAAACTTGATAGATTTCGGGTCAAGGAAGCCAGCCAAACATTTAGTGGATCCATTGATTGGGCTGTTGCCAATAGTCGACTTGAAGGACATCCATTCTCAAGAGCTGGGGCTGTAGTCCATTGCAATGGAACACATTAGAAAGAACATAGTTTGAAGTTCATTTATAGGAGATTCACTATGAGTCTGAGTAATCATTTATATTAATGAAGACCTAGAAACTTGAACACAACCACAGGATGAAGGCACCTGCATAATTTTGCCTTGAGGTGAGCATAGACTTGAATGGTGGGCAGCAAATACAGACCTACGGTGTTCTCCCTAAATTATGAACGTCACACAACAATGGCCATCAACTCTGTATGGGTTACCAGCAAATACATATGCGGATACTCAACACATGCACGTGAATATTAAAGGCTTTGCTATTTACTTGTTTCTCTTCTTTACAGTTGGCCAAAAGGCTGAGTGAGGTGGGACAGCCTCATAAAAGTAACTAATAATAGTGCTGACTCTGTTTTGTAAGAGTTTTGTGTATACTAGACACCATAACAGCAGAAGGAGGAAGGCACGATTATTAGCCCCAATTTATAGATGAGGAAAATGATGCAGAGCGAGCTTATGAAACTTGCCTATAGTCACAGAACAAGGATTGGGAAGTCAGAGGGAAGACTGAGGTTCACCATCAGTCTTCAGGATGCTTATACACCTTTTGGTCCTACCTCAAGTGTCCCTTCCTTAGAAAAGCATGTCTTGACCGCTACAGGCTAAGTCAGTCCTGTCTTGGGATGTCCCATCAGTCCTCATAGAAGTTAATGATTCCATGTTTATTGGTGGGACTGGTTGGTTAATATCAGTATCCCCCATAGAGGGATACTGGAAATGCAGTGCTCTTCACTGTTGTGTCCTGTACCTAGCTCTCTGCCTGGCACACTGTTAAGAACTTTGTCCAGAAATATTGACTTAGTGAGTGAATTGGAGCCAAAGGACTTGGACATTTTGTCTCTATTTCCTTGGTCTCCCTCCTGACCATCCCAGCAGGCCCCTGCAGAGGTCCCCATGCACCACCAGGCTTCCAAGTAGATTGGCTCAACATGGTCAGTGAGTTAATTGTTGAGTAATTACACACCACTGGTGTCCCACAGCAAAGGGCGGATCACAGTAGGGTCAGCCTGGAGGCTTAGTGCACCATTCATTCGTTCATTCTCTCATGAACACTTAAAAAACAATTCTGTGCACCAAGCATTGTTCTAGTCTGGGCACATGGTTGTGAGTTAATAAAAAAAAAAGTCCCTGCCCTTCATGAAGTGTACAATCAAGTGGGGTTGAGGGGAGGAGACAGACAGTAAACACAAAAGTAGGTTAAGTCTGATCCATGTTCTACAGGAGAACGCAGGAGGCAAAGAGCTCAGAGTCAAGGTGGAGGCGGTAAAGGGTGAAGATCTGCTGTTTTAGACAGTCATCAGGGAGACCTCTCTGACATGTGATATCTGAGGAGAGTCCTGAAGAAGGTCAGAGTGGAGCCATGTGGACGTCTCAGGGAAGGATGTTCCAGAAAGAGATGTGAGAGGAAAGATACAAAAGCTCTGAAGTCAGAGTGTGCTTGGTGTGTCTGAGGAAGAGTCAGGAGCCCAGTGTGGCCAGAGCAGAGTGAGCAAGGGCTGGGGGAAGGAAGGTGAAGTCAGGGAGGTCCTGGGGCTGTAAGTCTGAGTGAGTTGAGAAACCACTCTGTTAAAGCAGTCTCTCACTTAGGCTGAAATTTCAAAGCGCCATCTTCCTTCCAAATCTAGATAAAAGAACTTTCTAGAGAGTGGGGGATAGGTGAGGGGCAGGCAGTATAGCATGTTGGTCAAGGGCACGGAATCAGATAAACTCAGGTCTGAATCCAAGCTCTGCCTTCTCCTAGATGGGTGACCTGGGACAAGATAAGCAACGTCTCAGAGTCTCGGTCTTATCACCTATCAACTGGGACCCATCATGCCTCCCTCACCAGAGCCATTGGGAAGACCAAGGTAGGCAGTAGATATAGAATATTTGAGAGCTGTCCCAGTCTTATTGCACTGTTCTTTTTCTCCTTTAGAGATTTGATGCTGATCCCCAGCACCCCAGAAATGGGGCTTGTGGTGTCATGGCAGGGCCTTTCCTGGGGCTCTGTGGTATGGAGATCTAATGACGACTCTTGAGTTCACCAAGAACCTCCATCTTGGTAAGCTGGCTCCCAGGGAGGCAAGAGGACACCCCAGCTGGAACTTGAGCTTGGGAGATGAAGCAGACTGACCAGCTTTTCGGATACCCCCAGCTATGGCAAGAGCTTCCTGGGGCTTTGGAAGATGTTGGGTCAGGCTCCATCTCCCATAACCTGATCCTAAAGACAAGCATTCAAATGCAAGGTGAGAACACAGGCCTGTCTTAGCCAATCCTTGCCCAGCTGGGTTCGGGCTGGCCTCCAAGGAAGACATGGATACAGGAATAACCCCCTTCGCCCCTGCTTCAGCTTTGAACAACACACCTTCAGTGAGTCTCAGAAACCCATCAAGGCCCGGGAGAGCTCCATTTTGTTAAAGTGATTTACAGTCTTTTGTGATGTGCTTCCACATAACTTTCCTCCCTGCTGGAGAATGCCAAAAAGCCAAAGCTAATGTAAGAAGAGCTTTTGTTAAACCAAAGCATATTTGTCAACCCAGAGAACAGGTTGGCAGTGGCTCAGCAAGCAGCAGGGGCCTGGAAATCTCTCTGGCCCGTCTTCCCTCTGGCAATGCAGCCTTACGAGGCTTTGGTAGGACCAGCTGGAGGCTGGGCCAAAGATGAGGAAATGAGAGTGTCTGGGATGTGTTGGGGGACAGGTGTAGATGAGCAAATGGGCCCTTTGCAATGTAAACATCCTGAATATCTCCCTGGTATTTGCCCTTATGAGGTCCCTTATGTGTTTGACTTTGGGGCTATCACGTGGGGCAAGTTGCACACTGCACAATTCTAGAAGGCACCATTAAGTCAGTGTCCAGAGAAGGGTCCTTGACAGGACCATGCAGTGGTGGCTCTGAGCAGTGTGGGTGAACTTATTAGTCTTGCAAGCCAGGGGGCTGACTCAGTGGGAAGGAGGAGCTGGACCATGACATCAGACCTGAGCTTAAATCCTAACCTAGAATTAGGTTATCATAACCGAGAGTGCTATAGACTCTAAACAAAAGGCCTAATTTCTCTCTGCCACAGCCACCTGATTAGCAAAATGAAGTAATTCACCTAGTGAGCTCAGCCATGGAGGGGATGAAATGGAACAAGGTAGGCGAAGTTTCATAATCTTGACAGTACTGACTGTGGAGTGTGAACTTGATGCCATTACCTCCTATAGTCTGCACAACACCCTGACATATGTGTGTCCTCATCCCCTAGAAAAAAAAGTTGAGACAGAGAGGTCAAGCAGCTTGCCCAAGCTTGTCGCATTGATTGGGACTCTTTCAGTCCTATCAGAAAGTTAAAAAAAAAAAAAAAAAAGCGTAGATTTTGTTGTGTCAGGTAACAGAAGCATCTAGAGTTGCCTTCAGGCACATCTGTATCCAGGGGCTCAAATTACATGCCTGTCACTCTGTTTCTCCCCTCTACCTTTGGCTCTTTTGCTGTTGTCATCCGTGGCTTCATTCTCAGTCAGGGACTCTTCCTATGCAGACCAGGCAGAGTTCCTGGCTTATGTGGCCTTCAGTGCCTGCCTTCTCAGAGAGACAGAGTGCCTCCTTCCCAACAATTCCAGCCAAAGTCTCAGGACAGGGCTTTGTTTAGGTGAGCGTGGGTCATAGATTCA